>NW_026294739.1:6512745-7929118 GCF_026119805.1 Tympanuchus pallidicinctus | reverse complement strand
AAACAAACAAACAAAAAACAAAACAAAAAAACACAACAACCACAAAAAACAACTTATTTCTGATCCCACTGCCAAGATCTACTTTACCTGTGCAATGTGAAGCTTTTAGGAAGTACAGTTTTTACATGCCTTCACAAACCCAAGCAGCCTACATCCTGTCCTTGACTTCTGGAAGATGCGGATGAGATGAATGTGGAGTGTACAGTCACTGACACCGAATTTTCTGTTTTCTGATAGGGGCTGAGTGTCATCCTTTGGTTTTTCTTCAGTGATTTTTCTCGTGTGGTTCTACCAGGAACTCTTGACATGCTGGGATTTCCAGAGCCATTCAATGGAGGTGGGCAGGGTCCTTCTGTGCACTCTGCTGAGTGACCATGTGTTAATCCTTGGTAAAAATTGGGTAGGCCAAGTATCTCATTAGGTCTGTATTGTGGAGACTGCCTGGGTGGCAGTGTCACTGTCATTGCAGTGGCCTATGTTTATAAATGAAGCTAGTTTTGTTACAAGAGGTTTATCTTTCATTTAGAATATAATTTCTGAGTGGGCATACTACACAGTGCTGTTTGAGGCTTGGGTGCAGCATGTTCTGAGTGTTCCCACATGTTAAGCTGTCTTTTTCCAATCTGTTAAATAACTTTGACCCTGCTTCACCTGCAGATGCTAGCCTCCTAGTGCAGCTCTGGAAAGATGGATGAGCAGGTTTTAGCAAAATAAGCAAAAAGCAAATGGGCGAGACTGATAATTCTTTAGGCCGGTGTAGCAGATGTTAACTATTTGCAGTATATGTTGCTCGTATTTCTGTAGACTGGTTTATATATACTGCAAAGTTTATGCTGGCACAGATTTCTCTGTTGTTTTGAAACATACCAGAGTGCTTGCAGACTCGAGGCACAGAATACCTATAGATAGCTGCTGTGGGGGTGGTGAAGTCTTTTCCTTCCATAATGGACCTTGATGCATGCTCGAGAGCGCCTGAGGCTGCTCAAGCATGACCTCTTGTTGGTTAGTACCTGCTCTTCTGTATTTGTTTTCTTGCTTTCTCATTCTGAGCTCTCCTGTGCTTCTTTCTTGGAGGTTGTCCCATCTGATTTAATTCTCCATGTGTGCCTGTTTCAGTGATGTAATTGTAGTATTGACAAAACTCTGAGTCTGCAGTACTACCACGAAAGTGACTGTGGGTGTGCAGTTATTTATGTATACATGAGCATAAATCAAGACTGTACTTTTGACTTGCACTGTGCGTGTCAGCATTCCTCCTGAATAGAACCCTGAGCCAAAGGGAACTATTCATTCCCTGAAACTTGCTATGAATTTGATCTTTGCATGAACTGATGCTTTATTTTGATCCTTCTTGGAGGGAGAAGGAGATTATATTACTTAGGAGGGCAGTATTGTAAATTCAGTATTTACAATTGCAAGTAGAATATTCAGCAAATCAAATATTTTGCCTTTTTAGAAATGCTTTCTATGTTGAAGATACATACTTTCAGAACTGAATTTTTGTATGGTTATAGGGCTGCTTGATAAGCTTCAGTTAATTCTGCTTTCCAGCAAGTGAATGGCATACTGTAGGAGTGGATTAGTTTGTCCAGCAGTACATTTCTACATATCACTGTGTATCGTAGATTCAAACTGAAGTCAATGAAGCATTCCAGTGCATAGATTTAAAAGAGAAATAAATTAAAGAGGGTGGAAGATACAGAAGCAATGTAGGAAAGCAGAAGAAAAGAATCATTAGAGAATTTGTGACCTCCTGTCAAAAAAACTGAATGCTAATGGCTATGCTGTTAAAATTTGCTTTGCACTTCTGCTACAGAACAAAGCATTATTAGGTGGTTGGGGATGTTATTCCTGTTATGAGAGCAGATGGATGTGCTTTCAAAACACATCTAAGAAAGTGATACCGTTATTTGTAGTTGTTCACTGTTAATTCTGTTATATTGCTGTGTGAATACTATAGCTTATTTGTTATTTCATTGCTTCAACCTTTAAATGTCATGGTGTTGAGAAATTACTGTGAGTGTGCAAATTTTGTCCTTGGCTGAACTGAGCATCAGTAGTTTGCAGGCCTTACACAGGCTCAGGAGCTGGCTGAGCAAGGAACCATCTTCCCCTTTGGGCAGCCTGGCACCTTGCTGCACAGTTTGGGGTTAAGGGACTGTCTTTGCCAGGTTCCCTCGTCAGGAGGTGTCTGTTGTCCTGTGTGCAGGCAATGCTGCAGGAGGCTGAGGGAAGGAGAGCTGGAGATTGAGATGTGTGCTCAAGTTACAGAAAAGAGTCGATATGCTATGGAGCCTCTGAGAGGAGTTGATATCTGCTTAAAGTTAAGTCAGCAGGGCTGATGGATCCGGCACTAAATTTAACTTCTGGCAAGGACTTTTTATCTTGGCAGCTGCATTCACTATGTTAGATGAGAGGCACTTGGGACTTGGTAAAGATAGTTGGTGGTTGGAAAGAAAACAAGGGTGATTCCAACTTGGTTAGTGTTGTGGTGCTAATATTGGTAGCCACTTGAAATGTCTGCATACCTTGGCAAAGGACTTCGGCTGTCTTTTCTGTTTTCTAGTGCCAAACATGGATGCTTTTCACTGCTAAGTAGGAGTGCAGTGAAATCTGTCTTTACCAGCCTGCTATATGACTGCTGAAATTCAGCTTCAATGAGATGATGATCTCAAACACAGAGCTGAGAGATGAAGATACTGTTGGTATAGTTTTTTAATTCATGGAATTTGTGCACTGTACTTTAAGTTTAGAAGACAAAAGCAATCATGGGACGGATATGTTTATGTAGTGCTTGGGTTATATATGCTGTGCTCAGTATGTCTGGGTCCCTGGCATTCTGCCTGTGGAACAACCATGTGGAAATTTTGCAGAGGTCTGTTACCATGGATCAAATGTTACTAATGCTGAAAATGCCTGAAAGAGTTACTGGAATTCCCAATTCTTTGCTCAAAGAGGGAAAAAATAAGCAACAGCAACAACAAAAGACAGTACTCAGGGCAGTGGTGCATGTCTCTGAATACTTAACTAAAATTGGTTATGAAAAAGATGCTTATAGTTTAATATGCAAAGTATCTGGAATGAAAAAGTAGAAAAATGGATTATTCTCTTGGTTACACAGACTTAGATTAACTGAACGTAAGACTAATGGACATCCCACAGAGATGGTCTGCAAAGGGAAATGCAGCTCTGCTGCCCAGCAGGCTGAACCCTCTGCTGAGCAAAGGAGAATAGAAGGGGCCGTGTGTGTGCATGCACATGTGTGGGCACTGAGGAGGTTTGTTTGGTTGTCTCAGACCTTGATGCCCTGTCAGCCTGCAGACAGCTGACCTTGAGCAGCCCCACCTCAGCAGCAGCAGGCAGGCTGCCCTGTTCTGTGCAGGGCACATAGCTGCCCTGAACGACCTGCACTGATGGCTCCTGGACAGTGCAGTGTTGGTTCCACCAAGCAGACACATGGCAGGTGTCTACAAAACCAGGTTTTACAGGTCAAAATGTATTTTGAACTTCACCCTTTCTTTTTTTCTTTTTTTTTTTTTTCTCCATTTTGCAGCTGTCAGCGGATGCATAAGTTTGCAGGGTGCTTCCTCATACTGGTATTTGCACTGATTTGAAAGGGGAACTGTTACCTTGATACAAAGCAAGGCAGATCCCAGGCCTGAGTGGCACCTACATGCTCTGCCAGGCCTGTTTTCAAGGCCTGCTTACCTGCACTGCAACAGATCACCATTTAATGAGGAGCTTCTTTGCTTGGAGACATACGTGTGCATGAAAGAAGAATGCAGCCATTTTGACTTTCGAATCAGGGAGGAGAAAGGATGTAATGGTTTTTGAGGCAAAGGCAGACGTTCAGTTGCAAGTTTTTTTCCTACAACTTCCTATTCTGATCTGCATAAGAGCCAGGGGGGTGTGGGGATGGTGTATTTATGGTTTAATGAGACACCATTGCCGTAGTAGAACATTATTCACAGGAAGAAATGAGTTATTGCAGGCTTTCTTCTTTCTGTTCTGTTCTGTTTCTGTGGATACAGTGTGTGAGTTTTAGCCATACTTCCCCATTGAGTGGTATCAGTACCTTTCATTTGTTGCACTGAAGCTGCTGAAGCAAAGAGGTTACAGGGGCAGTTTTTTAAGAGTGATTGTTTGCCGCTTGAATTCCTACTGATACAATGAGCTTTCGAGGACGAGTTTTCAGAAGGGAGCCCAGTGAGCTGCGGAAGAAGAGAAAGACCATTAGGCGAGTGAATCGAGGAGAAATGCAAAGGCTGAGCTGTGTGAGTATTCCTCCATCTTCCATCTCTACTACAAAATTGTTGTGAGATTACAGGTGAAATATAAATAGGGGAGAGCAGGACTTATTCCTTGGTGAAGGAATACAGAGAATGACTGATTCTCATCAGACTGTAGGATAAGGTATGTGGTAGAATGACTTTTTTCTTATTTTTAAGACTGAAACATGCGAAGTTCAGGGAGTTTACATCAGGAAAACAAGGTAGCATCGTGTTTTTCTTCTTGGAAAGAGTGTTGAGGCACTGGCACAGGGAGGTGGAAGGCTCACCGTCCCTGGAAGTGCTCAAGAACCATGGAGATGTGGTACTGAGGAACAGGGTTTAGTGGGCAATGCTGGCTGTAGGTTTGACTGTTGGACTAGATGATTTTAAGTCTTAGTCTAAGTCTTTTCCAACATAATGATCCTGTGTTGTTGATCAGGCAGATGCTGCCAGCAGTGTAATGTGATGATGTCTCTATGCCTGGTAACAAACGCTTGGCAGTTCTGTGAAAATTCATAATGGTGCCTCTGGAGTAGAAAGTTCTTCTGTGTGATTTCAGGGTCATTTCACACTTTGTAGTCTGCTTTGTGTAACTTGTGCCTTTGGAGACCAGGAGCAGGAGAGAATCTCTATCCTTCTGCAGTGAGCAATAGGGGAAAGCTCCAGCGCCTTTGGTGGAAAACTGCTGCAAGGTTCTGCCCCATCAAGGCAAACAGTGGCACGGAGCTGGGACTGCACATTCTGAAACCCAGAGTGTGGCACACGTTAATTATTTTGTGTCTGAACTTTCTCAACTAAAAGTGAAACTATTGGAAAGTTAGGTAAAACACAGAGAACTTTGCTGTGAGACAACTTAAGCAAGCACTGTTTTTCAGAGTATTCTCTTAACTGGAGGCACTACTTTAGATTTAAAATGTTTATTACTTTCCGTGATGATGATTTGGAGACAGTGGATCCTTTACTTTGTAAGAGCTGTTCAGTTTTCTTCTGTAGTTTTGTGTCGCAAATTAGATTGTGTTTCTGTGCCTGCTGAGGGATTTTTGGAGGCTGTTCTTCGTGCTAACGTAACAAAGAATCAGTGATAATACACCGAAGATGATTATTCTCATTAGCTTTCTTAGGAAGGATAGTATATATGCAATTGTAGCATTTAGTAACAGATAAGGTGGGATGGTCTGTGGTTCATCCAGGAATAAAGTATTTGTGTTTTGCTTGTGACCATCTGCCATTTAGGATTTGTATTTTACATGGAAGTGGATCTTTCAGACACAGCTACTTTACAATGTAGCTCCTGCTGTCAGATAGTTGGAGATGCCAACGGCTAGGGAGGTTTTGAAGTGAACTCTCAAACACTGCTAGATTTTCAGAAGTTCAATAGTTCCCAAATGACTGTTGGGATTTTCCAAAGAGTGAAGTGTGTCAGTCTTCTGGACTGAAAACATTGCAGCTGAGTGGTTACCACTGAAAGCTTACCTTACAATTTCAAAGTGTCTGAGTCTGCTCTTGTTTCCTTGAAGCTGACTACAGAGTTCGGTAGAATCAGGGTTACATACCTGAAAACCATAACATTCTTGAGAGTTAACGACAACAAAAAGCCATCCTTTTGTACTTTGAAGGCATTTGATATTTTAGGAAGTTTCATGACTAAGCTTTTAAGGAGGCCTATTTTCCCTTGATAATAGTAATTACTTGCTTTTGATAAATTGATGTTAATGAATGTTAATGATAAATTGAGTTAAATCATGAGCTTTTTCATTGGTTAGTCCTTACCAGGCTACCTGTTTTGTTTTGTTCAATAAAAAAGAAAATTGTACTTCATAGTCTCAATCTCTGAGAATGAAGGCTGATGCTGCTGGTGAGAGCATCTGACCCTGCAGCTCACAAGACTTGTTAGGACATAGGCAGTGCCACTTGGCTTATACTGATAAATCCTGGTTGTTTTGTTGTTATTGTACAGATCCTGATTTTATGTGATTAGTGCTCCCTAGAAGTGATTGAAGGCTTGCAGGAAAGACGGTTAGAAATAAAACAAAGCCCAAATAGCAGCAATAAATCAGTAGCCTGCCTGCAGGCAGTGCACTGTACTTCTGCTAAGTGTCTGGCTGTTATAATATGTGAGATATAAGTTGGGTTTTCAGGGGAATCTGTTTTTATTTCTTTTCAGACAGAAAATAGACTGAGATGGGGTCACTGTGTCATGCTATTCTGTGGATGGATTTCTCAATAGCATGTTTTGCCCCTGGGAAGCACAAGCATACTTGGCTTTACTCTTGTGGTTTGTGACCCGTGTCATTCTACCCAATATTTCATAATTGGAGCATGTTAAATTGTTGGCCTATGGGTACTCCTTGTTACCAAGCCAGGAGCTTTTCTCCTCTGTATTCATCAGCAGTTGTACCAGCAGTGCTACAGGTCTCACAGTGCTGTTAACACCCGTGGCCTCTGGACAGGGGTCCTTATTCAGTGACAGTGTTTCTTCCTACAGCATAGCTAAACCTGTGTTTTCTGTAGGTGGACTTGTGCTATTTGCTGAAAAAATTCTTTTGTAAGAATAATTATAATCTGATTAGTTTTAATTGATTATAGATTGCTGATGGAGCCTAATGTGTTTGAGCAGATTATGTTTTCATTTACATTGTGCATGTGAGTGATTTGGTTGCTAATTGATTGGGAGGGTGGTTGATGTCAGTGAAATGATTACAAATTCATGTCAATGGGAGAGCTGAGTTTATGGTGACTGTGCATGAATGATACTGTTGTTTATGGATGAATCCTCAGTGGAAATGCAAACGTAATTATTTGAGCAGATAGGTAGCATGAAAATATCTATAACTCCTGAAGAGATAAATAACCATAGTGTAGTTAGACAAAAGGAGATATTTACTAACTATAAAGAAGCAGGGCAGCATATCTGAGGTCTATCATACAGGATGTTGACTTACTGCAAAGTTCACTCTAGAAATCAAATGTTATTTTAAAAAATGTTTGCATTGGCTCTAAATAAACTTTTCAAGATTTGTTTTTTTGACTGAGGGATTTCTGGAGTCTTTGAGCACCCTTCAAAAATGATGTTTGCTCAGTTTCCGAGTCTGGGACTTCATTGATCTAAATTTTAGTACTTAGGTGAAAATGGCCAATGTAGTTGACCACTGTGCACTGCCCTGCAATTTCATCATGCAGTTCACAGCAGTGATTAAAGCCTTTAGTGTCAGAGCATGTTTTCATGAACAGACATTAGAGTTTTCTTTTGGGTTCTAAATACTCACTGCAAAACAGAGCAACAACAACAACAAAGTCTTATGCACACCTTAAAAAGTCAACTAAAAAGAAACTTTCACTTTTGAAGTAAATAAAAATGATTCTAACAGGCAGCTCAGTGCTGTGCACTGTGTTCTGTAGCTTGCACAGCTGCTCCAGCATCAGGATTGTGCCAGATAAGGCTGGTGGAGGATAACCTTGCAGCGTCATTGCTTGCATTTTCCTTCCTGAACTTCCCCTGAACCTGTACACAGACAAGTACGTACATGTGTGTCACTGCATCTCCCTCACTTGTCCAGGTTGGACTGAAGGAAGGAACTGGTTTGGTGTGATTATTTTTTTTTTGTTACTGTAACCAGTGCTCTTATTGCTGTGGCTGTCAGAGCTGGTTTTTCATGTTTACTATGAGGGTCATTACATTGGCACTGAAGTGCAAAAATTGAAGGCATCTTTTTTCCATATACATGTTCTATGGACTACAGTGTTTGAATGTCTTTCTTGGCGCACATGTAGTATTGCTTACATGAACTGCACTGGAAGATTGGAAGCTTTGCTCAAACCCATTATGCTGCAGGACAGTTTCTTTGATGTTCCTCTTTGCAATTGTGAGTCTGTTCAACTGAGATCATCCTAGAAAAAGCGAATGTGACTGGAAAGTGCTGTTTACAGAGCAGCATCCCCTTTGTGCTGCCCAAGCAGGACTGCTCACATCTCCTTCCCCATTCCATGTGCTCCAGCTCCTGGGGGGTCCCCCACGTCCCCTCCTGCTCCCATCCCACCTTCCCAAGCTCACTGCACAGCATCCTACCCGTTTGACGCCTTTGTCTTTCTTTAAGAATAGATTCAGCTTTGAAGAAAATCACTTGCTGCTCTAACTGTGCTGTTTTTCTGACTAAGGTCAGGTAAGGGGAATGAAGTGGCCGAGTAGTGCCAAGTTAAAGGGCTGCATAAATTAAATGTAAAAACAAATTTAAGGTGTTTTATATGTGTTTCTTGTTTTTCCCCTGAGATGACCTGCAGACAAATATTTGGTCTAGGCTTTAGAAGTGCTTGCTATTTAGAAATGGTCATTTTTGACGTTTTTAAGAAATGCGGCAGTTGGTTTGGAGGCCGTGTTGTTAGTGGCATGGTAGAGATACTCTCCTTCTTACGAAAGGTTTTCAGCTGCTGCGCAAGGACAGGAGGCAAGTCTGCTTCTTTCTTGTGACCTTAAACGTTTTGCGGACTATACTGATAGCTTTATTTAACCTTTCAAATGCTAGTCATTGAAAATGCGCCCATGTATTTTGTATTGCCTGGATTCAGAAATTTCTGCAGCAAGCAAGCACTCATGGCTGAAAAACAGAATTCAGGAAATGCTTATAAGTGGAGCACCACATGAAGTGTCCCAGCCCCCACGGATGCTTTGCTGCACTAACACTGCTGTGTGGTTCCAGATTCGTATCGTAGCTCTAGTAGGCCTGATGCTCTCAGAATTCATAATGAAAGCAACAATTAATTGTAATTTGAGAAGTAACAGGCATTGCAAGAACTTGGTCACTGATGTGTCTGAGAAGCGGGTCCCTGTGGTTTGGGGTGCCTCTGCAGCAGGGCTCATCAGTCAGCCCCTCAGAGCAGTTACCTGTGTGTGCCACTGAGGCCACAACTGGCTGCAGCAGTCAGAGCAGCCGTGGCCAGGCTTAGCTCTCAGCAGGGGAATTTCCATTTTCAAATGCACTCTGTGTTCTCTTACAGTAACTTTTATGGCTGGAAAACAGGCACAGTAGAGCCTTATAGATTTTGATCCATAAGTGATGATAATTTCTAAGGTAAGGGATTAGAATTCATCCCTTCCAAAGCTATACTTGAATAGGATAAGTCAGATTGAGTCAGGCAGATTCCTGTTGTCAGTCTGAATTTTCTCTGAATAAAGAGAAGTCAGTGAAAGAAAATCACTTTTCACTTTCTCTCTTCTCACCAACACCTCCTATAGGTTTCCCTGCTTTTGTGTTCCTTAAGGTAATAAATACTACTGCATTTTGGCAACTAACTTCTAAATTTCTAAGAATTTAGGGGAGTTAGATCTTTGTATTTCTTTGCAGTTTATTCTGTAGAAGAATTGTGTGGGAACTGGCAATTCCTTTAATGAAATTTACTGGCTTGTCAGCCTCGCTGCTGCCACTGAAGACTATATCAGTTATACTGTGCAGCTCTGAAAAGCTGACTGGATTCCTTCCAAATACAGTTCTCCAAATTTTAGTGAAAGACATTACAAATCAAACATTTTGGAGCTGACAAGTGAACTTCTTTGAGAGTAGGAGGGAAGAGTTGTCACTTAAGTTTGTCTTTGTAGAGCTGATCTTAACAAATTTGTTGACTGTGGATCACATCCTGAGCCAGTTGGAGCCTCTGTGACATGACCAGAGAATTTGCTGACTGCAAGTAGTTGCATACTAGGCCAAACAACCGTAAAAATTGTGAGCTCTGCTATAAAAGGAAGGACTGTCTGTCTCTTAGTTTTGGCTGTGCTTTCCTGGCATCTCCCTGCTTACCTTTTGCATACCCTGAATTTCTTCTCCTGTGCTTGAAATGTGGTACTTGTTTTCCGTAAAGGTTTAATAACTCCATAGCAAGGTGTGGGGTGAGCTGGGAGCAGAGCGAGGGCAGGTTGAGCTGGTGGGACCTGCCTGTCCCTGCAGCTGAGCAGCCTTTGGGCATGGAGATGCCCATCCAGTGGGGAAGTGCATGCAGTGTGTCACCCATGGGTCACTGCTGTACTTTCCAGTGGCAGTTTGGTACAAACATTGCTCCAACAAAATCTATTTTTGGTCACTCCATAAAACATGTATGGAGTCATCTAGCCTCAACTGCAGCTCTGTGAATATTCAGGTATTTGTGGCTCACATTCATCAGAGCTTTTTTGTAGCCTGCATTGTCAGCAAGTCTGAAGACAGATTTGATTTAGCCCATAATCTGCACCTCATGAAGTCCTGGCTCTTATTTAGCTTTGGTTCTAACAGCTTGGCCAAGAAATGTTGAATTTAAATTAGCCCACCCTGGTGGAATAAAATTAACTGCATATATATCAGCTACATAAAAAATTTAAGTTCTCTTCAGTGTCAGATATGGCATATAACTGGGTACAGGAAGGGAAGAACAAGAGTCTGAGAACCAGTTGACATTGATGCCATTTCAGAAATTAATTTAATTTACTGCTCTGAGATTTAGTAGGATTGGGCTTGGTTAACAACACGCTTGAAAAGTGTATTTTAAAAAAAAAAAAGGTGCTGTTCTTTCAGTACGTGGCCCTTTGTCTTGTAAGCCTGTCCTTTTCAGCATTTCAAAAGTACACCGAAGTGAACTGTGGTTTTAGACAACTATAACTTGGGTGAAATACAAAATCAGTCCTGCCTGACCTTGGCTAATCTCGCCATCACGATTCTTCTGAACTTTTAAGAACACACAGATGATCCTCCTGTCATGAAGGTATATTTGTTCAGGTAACCAGAGCCCTTCAGCTTAAATTCTTTATCTTCTCTTTAGTTGTGTCTTTCATTTGCTTCTTTTTTTTGTGAGGACTTTAAGAGAAGAAATTTATTTAGACATCTGTAATAAATTCAGAGTCTCTAGACACTCAGAATTTGGTGTCTGGGAAGCAGACACCAAATCTTAAAGCATTAGAAAAATCTTAGCATTTGGTCTAGTTTATTTTTAGAATGGGGAAGTTCTTGGTGACTATCCATAGACTGCTAGTCTCAATTGCATCATTTCCTCCTTAATGAGTGTATGTATGTGTAGTATGTAGCGTAGTATGACTTCAGGAGGATGATACTTAAGTCATTTTATCCTGTAATTATGATGAAAAGGTGCGCACTAGCATCAGCACATAATGGCTTTGCAGCTGGAGGAAAGCCATTTGCTGTGTCTGTGTATGTAAAATAATATGTGGCTATGTTGGATCATTATTGATGAGAAAATAGTTCTGTTGTATCTGGATCAGAAGATGATGATTTGGGCCTCATTTGAGAAGGTGGATTTGTACAGTGCTGATCAAACACCGCATCACTGGTGCAAAGCGAAGTGGTGCCTAACTGGTGCTTGTTAGAGATGACCATTCTGAAGGATTTTAGAAAAGCTGGTTCAGCAATGCATGGAGGTATGCTCTGTAGCTCTGCTGGTGTGTAAAGGAAATGGTTCTGTTGTGGCTGTTGGAGCAGGTGTGGAGTTGGAGAGTGCCTTTCGCTACATGTAGTCACAGCCATTTCAATACAGCAAAAAATAATTCATTACTCGCTTGAGATAGAGAATATAAAAAGCACTATAAAGATCCAAGCCAGCATAATTTGATCTTGGCACACAGATTGCTTCGTTGGTCTGTTTCCAAAAAGAGCAGACAAGTTAAATTGAGGAGAGACAGCACTCCGGTTATTAAAGCTTTAAATCAGCCCTACTCATTTACAAATCTCTGCTAGCACTTGCAGGGAGAAATCTGCTAATCCCCACATCACTGCTTCTGTCTGCCTGTGACAAGCAAACTGAACTGTTATTCCATGTCTTCGAGAGCAATTGCTAACTGGAACAGCTGCTGCTTCCCATCATAAGTGCAGTGCTGAGAGCTGTAGTGCCCAGCTCTGCCAAAGCCAAAGGATGTGCTCTACAAAGGACAGGGAGCGTGTACAGTGCTTAGTGTTAGGATCTATAGGAAGATGCAGGATTCCTGATATTTCAGTGAGTAGAAGGTTCTAAAGGGAGGTCTCATGTTTATGATGCTATCATGCTTGATGTTAGTGGTGGATGGACTAGGTAATCCCTGTAGTCAGTGCATTGAACAGATTGGGCTATTACTTGCATCTCTGACTTATGAGTCTTGAAATAATACAATATTGCCCTTTATGCAGGATTTTGCTGTAGAGTTGTGGAAGGAATAATGACATTTGTCACTGCATCAGCATCACCATAAATGCTGAAGCGCTTCACTGAAAAGTTTTGAACTAATTTGGATAATGTCATATCTACTTACTTTTAGTTGCATTCTGGGTGTGTAATCTTTCTCATAGGGCTTCTCCGTTAACTTCTGTTAAAATGTTTATAGCAGCTCGTGTGCTTTGCAGCACTGCGAGTAGGAGAATTACTACTGTGGGAATAGTGATGTTTATATGCTCTGTTTCTCTGCCTCAGGGTTTTCTCGAGTTTCATTCTCACCTCGCACAGATGACCTTGCAACTGTCGAGGAGACATTTGGCCCTGGAGAGTTTCAGGCATCTATCAGGGGCAACTTTCCGAGTGCTATGTGTTTCTGAGGAGAAAAGAGGGGCCAAGACAGCATGGCTTGCCCTGCCCCCACCTGCATCTCGCTGTCAGCGTCACTGGGTCTTCAGGAGATGCAGCAGTACCCATCCTGGCCTTGCAGGGATTTCCAGGGGGAAGAAGAAATACCTCTTCTTTGTCTCAGCCCCAGCAAAAAGGGTAGTTCCAATCTGTGTAGAGAACCTGCAAGTGCTGGGTGCGCTTTTATGGGAATCCCCCCATATTTGAAGAGAGTCCAAAGATCAGTGGGATTTCCCAGCTCTTTCTTAGTCTGTAACTTTAGTAGGAAGGTAGCTACTTATATTGTTTTTCTTTTTTTATTGCCTTGTGTGTTTTTAAAAGATTTCTGAAACGTACTGTTGATGAGGTTTCTCTAAAGTGCAAAACCTACATTAATTCTGTCTTACCACACCGATATTTTTGGAGGGTGGTTGTTCATGGTTACAGTGGCATGCATGGCTTACTAAAACCTGAGATTGCTACAAAGCCATTACTGCTGTGGTATCTGGTTTTGGAATGGTGGGTTCTAGGTGTAGTTAAAGTTGTGAACTTTCTGCAGAAAATGTGTTTCAGTGAAACCTCTACGCAGTAAACTAGCCTTCATGAAACACTTGTACCTCAAAAATGTCAGTGCATGTTTTTTCATTTTACTTTGGGTTTCCTTGCAAGTGGTTGCTCTCAGGCTTCTTATTGAAGATAAAAATAATTCTACAAATTTGCTTTTTTCAAAATATAGAGAAAATAAACTTTAGTTTTCAGACTTGGGCATCATTAGCGGTGCACTCACCATTTCTCAGTGGTGTTTTCTCTTCGTGTTTAACTCCTTGATAGTTAAGTCTCTTTTGCAATATTTAATATAGATATAGCTAGATTTAAGGGAAGAGAGTCTAAAACTTGTGGCTAAAGGATGCTGCTGTGACTTAACTTGAAAGGAAGAGAGAAAGAGCTGGCTGATAGCTTTGGACCATCACATGTATAATGGACCACATATATACACAATTGTATAAACAGTACATGGTGGATAATCATCAGATTGTCCATTGGAGAAATGGGTTTTATGGAGATGTGCAAGCTTTCTTTTTTGATACACCATGGTTTTGGTCTAGGTAAGAGGGAGGGGAAACTTTATAATATTCTGAACTTTATATTGTTCTAAGCTTTATATTATTCAGCACAGTGCAAGAACATCAGGTAAAATACGGCTTATTTAACGACTGTTACTGTGTCAAGCAGAAGTGTTCAGTAGAATTCTTTCTGCATTTGCTTTCCTCTGGGATCCTCTATTCTCTCTGTCTTACCCATTTTTCATCCCTTCTCCTACTTTTCTTGCTCTTTCTTATTTACTCTTTCTGATGCTGCAGAATCTTTGAATTAAGCAAATGTTACTACCCTAATACATCTCATTAATGTATTCTTGATGCTATGATTCTTGCATGTCCAATGGGCTTCCTTTTTTCTGTCTCTCTATTTCAAGATTGTGTGAATTTACTTTTGTCTTGCTATTCCTGTGGGAGTTTCTGACTTTCACTGTTTTCACCACTAATTGCACTATTGTAATTAAACTAGGTTCTGACAAGAGAAACCTTGGGAATGGATGCCAGGTAATTTATTCCAAGAGAGTAACTTAGGGTTATTACCAAGTAAAACACCATGATGACATAAACTATCAACAGTTCAAGGGGTTGGGTCTGTGCGTGAGGATGAAGAAATTAGCTCACGGTAATGGAATCAAGTGCTGGTAGAGTAGGTTATTTATTCTACAACACATTAACTCAAAGTAATGTCTATATTCAGTTCAAACCGTGCTTATCTATTTGTCCGGATATATTTGCAGGGAATGAGAGGGTTTCTGAGGCTGACAGACAAGTTAATAGGTCAGTTTAGTTTCCGTAGTGAGCTGACAAATTGCCTTTGAATTAGCAGGTTGAAAATAACTACCACAACTGGCCCAGATGCTTCATTTCCACTTCTCTTAATCAGTTCTGTTGCAGCAAGCTAGGAAGTTGGAGGGAGGTAGGGGGAGAAATCGTTCATACTGACATGCAGAAAATGTAAAAAATGATGTCATTTTATGGAGGGGGGAAAGAAAGGAGAATTTGAGTAGAGATATTACCTGATCTTTTTTTTTATTCTCTACAGCAGGAAAAACCAAAACTCTTGGAGCCTTTGGATTATGAAGCTGTTATCACAGAGATTGAGAAAAATATTGGAGATAGCCTGTTTAAAGATCTGATACTGTTCCCTGATGATGACTTTTCAGTAAGTGCAAAACAAATGTGTGTTGTTTTCTTCTCTTAAGTTTGTTCATTTTATCCTCACTGCTAACAGGAGGGATGGAAATGTTTCTAGGGCTCTCTAAGACTTTTCTTGATTTATTCACAGCTCCTTATTCCTCTCCCACCAAGTTTCACTTGTGTGTGTGTGTGTGACATTTGCATATAAGTGAACTTGCAGTTCTGTAATAAGTACAAGGTGAAGCCTTGGTTTTCCAGAATATATTTCAGGAACTCAACACAAGTGATTCCTTAACATGTACTTGTTGGTTCACTCAACACAGTGGTTATTTAGCCTGTGTTGGAATTTCTCCCCACTTTTATAATCTAACATAATTGCACTTCAGAATGTTACTTACAGCCTCTCTGATCCTATTCTGTTTGATGTATTTGACCAGCATGGCTCTTGACTTTCTGCTCTGTCAGACTTTTTAGATGGTAGCTATAACATGCATCGAAGCTGTGCCATATACCAGCATTAGTTTGCAAAAGAAGAGTACATCTGAATAGACTTGATTTTGTTTAGTTTGAGAGCTATCTCAATTGTGGATGGAGATCTGGCAAGCTGTCCCCAGGTGCTGGGGATGTAGTATTCAGTGCCACCTGTGGTAGGGTGCTAACAGGCTGTGGGTACTGGAGCCCACTGCCATGGGGCTGCCCAATCTCATTTGTGGTTTCCCAATGTTGGGCCTGGCAAGCTGCAAAGAATTTAAGCATCTGGAAGCCTGAGGCAGCTTGGTAGGGCAAGGGCTGCCTGCAGGGTGGTTTGAGAGGCATGCTGCCAGGCGACTAAACTAGCAGATTACCTGCACCTTACAGCAACTTCTTCAAAATCAATCAATCTTTGTAAAAGATTTAGTTTTTTGATGAATAGGCATTCTCTAGTGGAAATACATTTCAATCTGTGACCGACTAACTGCTGTGTGAGAGCCCTTCCCATCAGCTCATGGCACTGCTTCTGTCCTGTGGGGCTGGGTTAATCTAATAGACTGCTTTGTTTTCCTAAATGGCTCTATTTCCTTGGTGGCATTAACTGAGTTAATGTGCTCATGGGATTGAGGAAGAACTAAACAGAATACGTTTTGCCATCACTGTTAATTCCTTGATCCATTTTACACATTTGTGAATTTATGAAATTGAAAATTAGCATTATAAAGCTGACTACACTTGCTTGTGTGCTGTCACAAGGCACTTGAGCCCCTGCATTTAGAATAACTGAGCCCAAATCAGTGGAGCAAAAACTGATTTTTCTCAGCAAAAGGAGAATCATATCCTACTGCTCAGGACCTCTGCCTATCAAACCATATTTTCATATCCTTATTTTCATTACATTTTTAGCTGTTGCAGCGACTTCAATTTTGTTTTCTCTGTATTATTTTGCAATTGTACCTCGTAGTGAACTGCTTGCGTACTAGAGATGACCTACACTCACAAAAGAGCAGAGGCAGTGACACGTGGGGTCTATAGCCTTGCAGTAAAATTCTTTTTTTTTGTTGTTGTTCAACTGCAGTAGCAAGAGCTTATGTCACCAGGCAGGGCTGCAGAGCTTCCCTAGCAGATGGGTTTTTCAGCTGCAGAGCATCTATTTATAGCTCTGCTCCTTCCTGCTGAAACATCACCTGTACACAGCAGTCTGGGTCAGCCATTTGAGTAGAAAGAGATCCAGGTCTGACTGAATTAGGAGATGCTCAGGCTGGCTCTGATTGTTATTTAATGTGATGATGCCTCAGGAAATTGTGGGTCTTACTGTTACCATTAACCATTAGAGCTGCTTCAGACTTTGCGGCTGAGGGATGATGCAGCCCCACTTAGAGCCTGTGTTAGCACACTATGGGCAAAAGCATCTTCAGAGTGAAAGCCAACCAATGTGCTTGGTGAGGAAGTGAGCATAAAAGAAAATTCTATTTTTAATGATGATTGGCCATTTCCGGATCTGTAATATTCACTGTGTACATCATCTATGGGCCAATTATCTACATAGCTGCAGTACTGTCTGATCTTCTCTTTGATCTACAAATTCCTTTCTCTCTTTGAAAGTGATTCGAAGAGAAGACACACTTTCTTACAAGACCTTTTTAGGTCATTTCTAGCACCTTGCCATAAGTCTACAGGACAGTAAAGAATTCCTGATATTAATCTGAGCCTGATACTCTTCTGTTTCCCTCTGTTTCAACAGAGGAATGCAAGGCATGTATGTTACAAAGACGCATTCTGTGTTTTAACTCCAGCTAGGAAAAATATGCTTCCTTTTTTTGTGATTGTGCATAATAATTCTTTAAAAAGAAATAACAACCACTGATCCTTGTTTGCTAACTCTCCTCCTGCCTGCCCAAAGTCCAGTTTCCCTTTGAAAAAAAGTACACAGCTTTGCTTCACTGTTATCTGCTCTTGAATCCCGTGAGCACATGGTCTCTCTGTCACTGTGCTATGAGCAATGGTTAGTGGAAATTTCTACTTCAAAATTTTGCATTTGCAGCAGCTATGTGGAGGAAGGGTTGACACAGCTTCACAGGAGCTCCTTGTCAGGTGAACGTGAGCTCGGGTTGTACTTCATAGTAAGTGGGAGTTTATGTCCTTGTGGTTATGGAAGTGGATTATAATCCTCATTTCACCTTCTGTTCTCCCAGACTGGGCCACATTCTTCCTTTGCAACTGGGCCATTGTCTGGCATTCCAATTTCTGACTTTCCTCCTACGTGTTTTCTGGAAAGATGATTGTGAAATAAGTGTGACAGCTTCATTCAGATCTGTCTCCCTCTCAGTGGTGCCATCCCTTAGTGACAGCATCATGCGAACACTGTGCTTGTGTTGAGGTTTAATGAGAATACATGTTACCTTGAAAGTATTTAATAGGTACTTTGATTTGAAACAGTAGAAGATCATGTTAAACTGTGTCTCTTTATGTGAAACAGTGAACAAATGCTGGAGAAATAGCTGTAAATGATGGAGGAGAGCCTTCTTGGAAATAGCCCAGAAAACCCCAGTATTGTTTCTGACATCAGAAGAGTTACTGTGGTGGTTACCAGGTTCTTTTCAATGGCACCTGGCTTATCCAACACTTTTCCATGTGGTAGGCAGTATCTTGTCATCAAAGAAGAACTGAAATTCGGTCCATTACTCATCACTAACATGATGTGAGGTCTTTCACATGCAAGTTCACGTCAGCTGGAGATAGCAGATAGGTAAGGGGCAGCTAGACTGAGAAAGATATGTTTCACGTGTTAAAAAGAGAGGGCTAAAGCAGCAAACGCTGTGTGGGCATGGGCCCCTTACACTGAGCTTGGTCCTATGAGGAATGGGGCACGCTGAAGCTGTCCCCTTAAACACCCGCTGTGCTTGCTTTCCTGTCCCTGTGCTCCTGCGCTCACCTCTCTGTGGTAAGGCTAGGGCCAACAGCAGCCCACAGAGTTCCACCTTGGCCTTCTTTGTGATCTGACAGATTAACCATTTTCACTAACGTTAAATAAACCTGCTGACTTAGATTCAGTCTTTCAAGCTGCTTGGACTCCTTTTCACCTTGGCATTAACACATACGAATGTTTCTGCCTGTATGTGGTTAGCTCTCTTAGGAGGGCTGCCTTTTCCAGAAGTAAATGTAATCTTTTTTGGTGCATCCGTCTAAAAGTTTAACCGCTGGCCACATGCTTTCAGACTAAGAGCTGTTTGAGCAGAGTCAGAGTGAGGATGTTTGAAATAGCAAATGGCATTTAACTCCATTTTCAAGTCCTACACTTGCAATGTCAGTGGGAAATAGATACTGTCTAAAAACATTATTCCTTATCGATGACTGATAAGGAATAACATTGGCCTGTGCTTTTCATTGTAGAAATAGTCTTCAGTGAATGTTGCAAAAGGGCACTTAACTGAATCGCACCTTGTATCTAATCTGACACCTGAGGCCATCAGTTCGTGCAAATGAGACACTGCCTGAAGGCCTGAAATCACTGTTGGATATAGGGTATTTATATAAAATGGATATCCAGAAGTCTTTGTAGAATGTCAGGTTTTAGGTATGAATATAAATGTCTGTGCTATTTGATTCTCAGAAGATGCTCTTTTGACCTTTGACTTGAGTATGCAGCTCCTACGAGAGCTTAAACAGAAAACTAGATTGCATTCAAAGCACAGTGCCGTGCTGAATTCTGCCAGTGACAGCTTGCAATTTTTCAGCATGTATTCTGGTATTGAATTTTAGTTGTTTTTTGAAGTAAAAAAAGTTCTGGTTGAAAAATGCTGTAGCAGATCTACCTTAAAGGCCATTGAGCTTTGGAAGTAATCAGCTCTGAACAGGAAGTGTTTTTGTGGCCAGACTTGTGCAGCGAAGTGGTTGATCATAACTAATTCTCAGAAGGGAAGTGCTTTGTAGTTTGTAAAGCCAAGGTTAAATATAACAATACACAAGATTTGTCATGTCCCAGTTCTATGTAAATACACCTATGATATTTTTTTTGCAAAGTCCACAAATGCAACCAGCCCCATGTTACCCAGTTTCTCAGTTTTGCAGGGCTCCATTTTCTTCTTTCAAGTGCAATCTTGCTGTGGAGAAGAGGCGGGGGAGATTGCTGAGTGTGCAGCATTGGGTTGGAGTTCCGTTTCTTCTTCTGCCACAGTCTTGTTGCTTCTCACATAAACTCTGTGAGGGAAGGGAGGCATGACAACCCCCATGGGAAAACATTCGGCTGCCTCAGTCAGTGTGGTGCTGTCTTTGACAAGAAGCGTTGCATTAGGTGTAAATTATATATATATATATATATATATATATATCAATCAATATACGTTTTAACTAAATAATGAAAGATGTCTTTTGCATTGCAAGGCAAATAAATGTTATTGTAGTCAAGCAGAAGAGGCTGTTGGTCTCTGCAGTTAAGTCACCATCTGGGCAATGTGAACACTCAGTGCAGAGTGCATCACGCTTGTCCTTTCTTTGCCTCTGCTCTGCCTTGCATCTGGAAATCTGGTCTCTGGCAGCAGTGACCTCATGGAAGGGCAGCCTACATGTTTTGTGGCTTCTGCTGCTGGCCCCAGCCTGAAGAAGAGCTCCTGCAGTGTGATGTCTGGGGGTTTTCAGCTGTTCTCAGGGATGGCATCGTCTCAGGATTGCTTAAAATGTCATATATGTGTGAAATAATTAAGGAAACGTTTTCCAGACACTGTGAGTATTGCTGGAAAGTCCCTAAGCAACCGAGGATTCAATCATTTTCACTATTACTAAATGTGGTCTGAAAATCCATATTTCTCCATCTGTTGTTTCTCTTACTCATTGACTAAATGATTGTATACATCTTCTCTGCATGTAGGCTTTGGTAATACAAAAGAGGAGAGCCCTGGAATCCATGTTTATGAGGGGTCATTATTATTTGTTGGAGCCAAAGTATTTTTACTATGCTGTATCCTGAACTATCCAGACAAAATGGGAAAAAGTCAGAAATCCCGTATAGTTTGCATCCACCTGTGTGGTGCATGCCTTTCTTTTAGAATTGCTCACATAAAAGGTCATAAGGAGAAGCAGTGTGTTAAATGTAGGCTGTAAAGAAAAATGTGGTCAATAATAGCCAGTTGATTGGCACATACAGCCTGGGTGCTTCAATTTGTGGAGAAAAAAGTTCACTGTTCAGTTGGAGACTGAGGATATGAAGCATCCTCATGGACTACCAGCCATGGATGCTGCAGGCTGCTTCACTGAAGAAGGTGGTGCTTTGTCGTACTAAACTGGTCAGATGCTGCAGGTCTTCCTGTGGAAATCATGTGCCATTCTGTAAGGGAAAAAGCAATAAGGTGTGAGATGACATTTGTCTTGGTGTCGGCCCTTGTTATCTTCAGTTGAGTTATTCCACTGTAACTGAGAGTAGTCTGATCTGCTGGAGTGTGGTGGTGATTGGTTGCTTTCCGCAGAGAAAACGAGTGGGCCTGATCTCATAGCATCACAGAATTGCTTGGGTTTGAAGGGACCTCAAAGACCATCTGGTTCCCAACCTTGTGCTGGTGACAGAGTTGCCAGTTGCTAAATCAGGCTGCCCAGGGCCCCTGCATCTCCAGGGAGAGAGGATTGAATTAACCTGAGAATGAACATCTCTTGTGGGTTTTTGCTGGCTTGCCAGAGCTCTGCAGTGAGCACTGCTGGTCTGCCCGGCTTCTTGCTGGCCTGGTGCAAACTGAGGATGTCAGCCTGTTGGATCTTCTGGAGATCCACTTCTCTTCGTGGTTTGCTGCTCAGTCCTGACAAGGTAGCTCTGCCAGGAGCTGCTCTTTATTAAAAAACAAACAAACAAACAAACAAACAAAAAACTTAATTGGTGCAGTGTCCAGTGATCTGAGAGGGGATTGCTGGATGCAAGCTTAGAACAAGCTTGTTCCCAGAAATCTGTTTGAATAGTACTTCGCTTGTAATTAATGCTTTAGCTGATAGCAACGTATGAGGGAGGGAGTTGGGTTGCAGTTGTTCCTGTGCATGTGTATTGGCTGCACAAAATGAAAAACTGAGAAATGCAAGCACCAATAATCCTTTTCCTTTTGCCTTTGTGAGACAAAAGTGCTGCTTTTCATCATTCTGGCTAATTTTTTTTTCTTTGTTTTTATTGTCAGATAGATACAATTTCACTGGAAATCAGGACGCTGTATCCTTCTGTACCTGAAGATGCAGAACAAAAAGCGGAGAATCTGTTTGTTAAAGAGGTAAAGGTCTGAAATGTGTATCCTCTTTGTTTTAGTATTGTTGAAGTGATTTTTAAAGCAGGTTTGAATTTTGTATGAGGAAAGATTAATAACGTGGCTGTAGTTGCTCATTCTGAGATAGCTGTATCTAGAAAAAATTGTAAAGGCACTGGATTCATTCCTCATTCTACTGTTCTCCAACTTCATTTCCTGTCACTACTAGTCCATTAGTATTGGTATTCTCACATGAATGTTACCACTGGTGCGCTGAATTGGTTAGAGCTTGAAAAATATTGATACCTTTTCAAAAATACAAATATTTGACATTATTTCAAACTTTTATTACAATGTATATATCTTATTTGAGGTGTTTATGTCACTATTTGAGGAAGTGTGAAGGGTGTCTAGAAGCTTGTATTTATTGTCAGTATACATAACCCGTTCTACCTTTTCATTATAAACCCAAACAAACTTCTTTCACAGCAGTTAGAAGCCCACCAGGTGCGATTACTTGCTATCGCTTTTTTACAAGTGTAGTTATGTTGGTTCCATACCTTGGCTCAGATCAAAAGAAAACATTCTGTTTGCTCTTTTGCTACCTCAGGGATATTTTGGATTGTCACTGATTTTGTTACTTTGAAGGACATGGAAGATATTGGTTGCACCGTTCAAAGGAATTTACTTCAGCCACTGCTTGGAACCTTCTCCTTATTTCACTATAAATGTGAAGTATAACCCGTCCTTTGTATTAGCAGAACGGATGTATAGAATCAGATTTTCAGCCCTTCTTCTATAAAGAATTTAATTGCAAACGCTTGAAAATAAGCCAGTAATGTATGTGTTCTTTGCCTTTTTTCACACGTGGGTTTTTGCATGCCTGGGTTTCTACTTTGAATAGGTGTGGGCTATTTCATATGTAGTATAGCTTGCAAGATAACTTACAGAGGAAAAGTCAGTAGGAGAGAAGCACAGCGGGTTAGGAAAAAGAATATTAGCAATATGGCTGTTGAATTCTATTCAACATGACATTTTACAGGCTCTATTTCTCCCCAGCAGCAGGTCTAGAAAGAGCAGTAACAACTTAATGCCAGCTCAAATAGCCTGAACCTCATCATCTTTTTTTTTATAATGACAGGAGGGTTAAAAGATAACACAGCTTATGGAATTATATATCTTTCCTGAATTCTCTCCGCCCTTTCAACACTTTAGGGTCTGCTTTTTATTTTAAGGTCCTTCAAGTAGCAAGGCCAGCACTGTCCTCATTGCTTTACAGAGAAAGTGGTGTATCTAAAAATGGAACATTATTGCACAGAACCTGGGAATCATTACAGCTGAGTACTCCAAGGGGATGTTAATGACAGCCTGGTAAAATACATACTGAGCAGCTCTGTTACCTTTCTCTGCAATATCAGTAAGCCAAACTTGAGGGCAGATAGTGGAAAAAACAGTAGTAAAGAGCTAAGACTGCATGGAAAATAGCAGGATAAGACCTTGCATAGAAGTAGAAATGTGTATGTTCCACTTTGTCACAAAGCCAAATGCAATAAAACAAATTAAGCTCCAGGCTTCCAGTCCAAAACTAAGTAAAACTGAGCATGGGGTGCCATGAAGATCTATGATTGTAGTCTGCCTCAGTGATTGCAGCAATCTGTACTGACCCAGCAGCATACTCTGTTCCACCTGGAACAGCAGCTCTGGGTAGCTGTGCAGGACTGGAGTTTGTGACCTTCACTTCTCAGAGCTGTGAAAGAGCAAACTCTTTGCTTGGTGAAGGAAGTATCTCCTCCTTCAGATGTACTGTGGTCTCATGAAGCTGGAACTAAAGGGCTATCCATCTGTAGCAGGAAGTTCTGCTATGGTTTGGCTAGTTGGCTTGCTCTTAGTACTGGGTTTAAATACCTTAGTAAAAACAAACAAACAAACAAAAAAAACCCCTCTTGCATGGTAAATCATTTTGAGTGATAATAACTGTTTTGGTTATTCACAGCTGCGTCACTTCTGAGTTAATCTGCAGCATTTTGAGTTTACTTGGACTTTAAGTGCTTGTAAAATTCCTGTTGCAACAATATTGTCATATCTCACCTGGAAAAGAGGCAGAAGTACATCAGACCTCCTGTAGGGCTTCATTTTAGGGGCACTCAGATACTCAGGTATCTGACTCACTGGAGATGTTGCAGGTCTGTGCAGGAGTGAGAAGGTCCTTGGGAGCTGCCCCAGGTGGTTCCTCGGGGCCCAGACTTCTGCCATGGGTTCGTTGCCTTCTGCTAGGCAGCAGTGCCCTGTTGCTGATGCTGTGTTAGCTGACAGTGGTGCACATAAACATATTTAAGGGTGTGGGTGTTCACATAAAGTGCTAAAACGTTTTGTCTCTCCCATCCTTTTGCCAAGCTCCAAGGAAGCCCGTGCCAATTCTGCTATGTAGAATTCTCATCAGGGAGAGAAAAAACTTGTAATAGATTTCAGGGACGTTCAGGTGTTATGGTAATGAGTGAGACATAAGGATGCACTGTAAATAAGTTGTGTTACATTCTCCTTTTTGCTGAAACTGCAATAGGAAGGTACAAAACAAAACAACAACAACAACAAAAAAACAACTAATAACAATATTTTGAGAACTAAATATTTTCTGTAGGATGCAAAGAGAATATTTCACATTTTGATCGATTAACATCTGGGTACCTTTATTTATTTACACTGCTTAGGTATATTCTAAAAAAAAATCCTTTAAGAATCTATTGTTCCTATAGCTGAAATGCTCTTAGGATTTTTTCCTTATGACTTTTTCCACCTTTTGTAGGAGGAACTTGAGCAACTAAGGCTCCAGGAAAAGTTAAGTTTACAGAGTTCTTAAAGCCAGAATAAAATTGTCTTTAGTACTTGTTTTCTAAGTATTCTTAACTGCCCTGAATATTTTACTGTACCATTCTGTTTATTCCTGAATTTGTAATTTCCTCACTCCTTGCAGGATCTGTTACATGCGTTCATGCCAGCCAGCATTACCTGCATGGTCTACAATTTCATTCACTCCTTGAGAAATAATATAATTATTTTTCTTTATGAATGATGAGAATACGCCTAATATAGTCTTTCCAAACTTTTGTTTTCTTGGATATGCACCCCAGCACTGGCTGCTTCTCAATTGTGGGTGTAATTGTAGCCCTCACGCTTCATCGTTGGTGCAGGGGGACAGTGCTGGCTGAAAAGCACAGCATCACAATGAAATAGTAGTGTAATAATACTGAAATTTCATTCCTGTGTAGATTTTCCTAGGTACAAAAGTTGGAGCTGTCAGTTGTGTGAAGTTTTTTAGCACCCCTGCCATTCACCTGGCAGCTCTTTTTATTTCAGATTTTGTGTTTTTTCTCCACAGGATTTGTAAGTCACTATTAAACATGAGGTTTATTAATCATAGTGTTAAAAGAGCCACAGCCTTCAGTATACCTACTGGAAGTGGTGTGTGTCAGTGCAGTGGTTTTCTCAGGTTTTTAATTCAGTCTCGTGCCCATTGTGCTGATATGTTTCAAAGCCAAATTAACATGGAAGCTCCTGTTGGTAAATGTCACAAACAGTTTAATTGCCACTGGACAAAACACTGTCCCTCAGGTCACTGCAGCAGGGGCCACAGGAGGGGCAGTGCGGACAGCGCTGGGAGCAGCACTGCATGTCACTGATCACGGGGTAGGGTGCAGAGTGTGCCCTGCAGCTTCCCTTTCCCTTTCAGCCTTGTGGCTGCTTCCAACTGTGGCGTCTTTCTGCTTTCAGTTTCCAAACCCTTCCTCTTTAACATCTCCTGCTTCTTGCTTCACTTTGCAGAGCGCGTGAGGAGGCAGAAGGGCACTTGGCATGCAGTTTCTCTGCAGTTGTTCCCTAAACAGCTGTTGTCATACATGTGGCTGCACACCTAGAGCTTAGAGAGAATGTAAGCTGCAGAGGAAAGGAACTCCCGTTGCCTTCAAAAGTACCAAGATGCTTGCTTCAGTTGTATTTCTCTCACTTCCCTTTTTCTTTTTCAAAATGTTCATTGGCATTGTAGGGCAAGTCTTTATTAAGTTGCTCTTTCACTGTGGTGGTCATTCTGTTGTCATCACCAGAACCAGAGCTAAGAAGACACAGGTGAAAAAGGTTTGCAGGATAGTCAGTCTCTGTAAGGAAAAATTGGACTAGCTGGGCAAGGAGAAAACCAAAACAATAGAAAAGAAGTGAATTGTATAGGTCCCTTGGGAACGGGTTGGGCAGCCTGCCTGGTCAACAGCAGAATAGGAAAATTCATGCAGACATGTGCCAGCCCTCCCACATCCCAAAGCTTCCATTTCTCTGCCTGTATTTTTCCTCCCCCGCAGTCCCCTTGAGCTGAACAGCTGTACAGTGGTGCCTCTGCTGTTTGCCAAGAGCAGTGGGATCCTCAGTGAAATCTCTGCTTCCAGAAGGGTTTTTCTTGCTCCTCAAAGGTACTTTTCCCCACTATTAAAATTAGATTTACAGTACTTTTCATATAAAAATACAATAAAAATCTTTAAAAGTCAATGCAGTCTGCAGAAGAATTTGATTTTTCAGTTGGGATACTCTGAATAGAAAATGCTGTGCTCTTGTATTAATATATTTCTTTTTTAAAACCTAGATTTGCTTTATAATGGCTAACCACAACAAGCAAGTTACAGAACCATGGTAGCTGTTGCACTGGATTGACCTGCCTTCTGTGAATTTTTTAAATGATACTTGAATGCATTTCTTGTCCCCTTTGATTTTTATCTTGATTAGCTTTTTCTTGAAGAGGCACAATAAGCCTTTATGGTTATAAGCTAAAACACTGTGACCTGCTCTACATGGTATTCCCAACTGTTCTGAGTACCTCAGCCTGTAATGTTTGCAGTAGAAGACTGTGGTGAGAATGCTCTGTGTGCATTAATTGCATTTGCTCAGTAGAATACTTAGTGCTGAAAGTACCGCAGGGAAAAAGATGCCCCTTCTGTAGAAGACTTGATTATTTCACGTTTACCAAGCAGAAAGAGTGTGAAGTGTGAGCTGAAGAGTCCGTGCTCCTCCTCACAAGGCTCAATGAATGAGTTGTTCACTGGCTCTTGTATAGCAGAGTGCATGCTGCCCTTGTAAGAGAATTCTTGTAACCCAGGTGAATAGCAAGTAGTTAAAATGAAAACTTTGGTCATGCAAACAGGAGAGTGACAAAGGAATTTTGTGGAGAGTCATAAGAAAAAGTGTTTTTTTAATATTTAAAGCCTGAGCTGTGTAGGAACATGATTGTCATGTGTAGGCTGTGGGCTTTGCTCTGTAAGGTGCACAGTCAGCTGATTACAATACCAGAATAGTATGTTCATTGTTGGATAATCAGTAATTGTTGTTTTTTTTTTTATTTTATACTGTTTAGTGGTCACACTTTATCCTGCATCTCATGTCTGAAAGACAGTGAAGGCTTATGTCAGATCAAGGAGATCATAGTTTCAGTTGGAATCCCTTTACTGCAGAATGCATGTGGCAGTGTTAAAATATTGAATTCCATTTTAGTGCCAAGAGGACTGCCTACTACTGTGCATCCACTTCTTCATCTTCTTTTTCATATGCTAAAACAAACAAAGGTGCTGTAGAAGACTGTGATCTCACCTGAGATCATTTCCTAAATTCATCTGTGACTACATATCTGTGTGCTTTACACAGGGCTTAAAAGGAGACTTGGCAAGCCAGCACTGAGTTTAAAAAAAAAAAAAATCACTAAAAAATTTAAAAAAAACACAATTTTTAGGTTTTCAGCTCATCTCAGACTGCAGTAGCAGTCTCACAATCCCCTCTCTGTCCTTCCAGGCCAAAGACCACTGTGCAAGCAGTGACTCCCATGGGAACATCAGGAGAGACAGGCGAGAAAGAAGGAGTACTCCCAGCTGGAGTGACCCATCTTGTCCCTTTATTGCCTCTTTTCCCACTTTTTCTGCTTAGCTTTTTGTGTTCTAGTCTCTTTGATTTATTCTTTACTCTCTTCCTCATGCAGCCTCATCCTTCCCATGCCTTTTAGTGAGACTCTTTCCTGCTCTCACCTGAGATTAAATTATTTTTTATGTCACTGTTTCTTTCTCTACTGTAGATCCCCACAATTTTCATTCTTGACTTGTCTCTTCCCTGTCAACTTCAGCAGTGCTTTCTGCTGATAGATTTTAGGCCACTTTTTTCCTTCTTGTCCATCTTATGTGTGCTGAGGCAAATGTTGAAGTGAAGTGCAGGAAGAAGATAATATGATGTTAGGGGAAATTCTTCAGCATATAGTGTGGTTACCTATTTTCATTTTATATTCTGCAGTGAGGATTGCTGGAAATTCTGACATGGGGTTATTTTTCTTCTTATTGATGTATATGTTATCAATAAACATATATTTCATGCATCTTGTTTCATCTAACTGTCGTGTTTAATTGCACTGATAAAAGTTCTGTACTGAGTAAATCACAGAGTTAATCTGATTTATTTGACAGCATAGCAAATCTCTTCACTATAGTCTTTGTGCAGGTCTGTTTTCCTTATTTAAGGAAGATTTGTATATCAAGAATGATTTCAGATGAGATGCAAAACCAGCTAAAACATTTTCTTAGAAAATAAAAGCTGCAGGGAGATGATGAGATGACTGAGCAAATCCAGTGTGATGGGGAAAATGAGACCCTGGTGATAAATAATAATCCTGTTAATATATTCCTGAACATTAAGAGAATGAAGATCAGTCCCTAGGGGCAGAACAAGAAGTAGAGGGCTTGTGCTGCAACAGCAGGGAATAAAAAGAGTGAGGCAAATGCATTTACAAATGGAAGACTTAGACGGTGAAACAGGTACAGATGAATGTGTGATGTCCGTGGAGCAAGTCAGGCGTAAACTGCATGGTGTCTCTTGAGGGTCTGGGGATCTAAATTAATGATGCCTGCAGAATAGGTGATGAGAACTGGGAAAGCATGTTAAGTTGTTTTCAGCCTGCCCCCACTCCATCTTGTACGATTCAATGCATTTGACTTAAAAGAGAAATTGTGCTTCCAAATGTGGGAATGTGACAGTCACTTTCTTCCGAGAACTCTATGAAGGAGAGGAATAGGTTCTTCTTTTATCTCTTCTTTAGCCTTTTCTGAGCCTGAACAATTCTAGTAGAATTAGAGTCACAGATTACCTTGAGTTGGAGAAGACCTGTAAGAATAATTGAGTGCAACTCCTGGCTACACAGTCATTAACTAATCATTAAGAATTTGACATTTTAAGGCAGTCTGAGGACAAGACAATATAAAAAGCCACTTAACTGTCTGAATCTTGACTCTCTGTAGTTTAGATGTGAACGGATCATTCACTGTAAATATATGTCCATTTTCTATTTCTTTTGATTTGGGCTCTTTCGTGAGAACGTGTTGTATTTATTTGCCAATGCAAGGGACTGTAGGGCTCTGACCAGTTTTTTTTTTCAGAGATATCAGTTTCTTATTTAATTAATTCTTGTTATTGTTATTTTCTCTTTAGGCTTGTAAATATTACAGTTCTCAGTGGCATGTTGTGAACTACAAATATGAACAGTATTCAGAAGACTTTCGACACTTACCACAGTAAGATCTAGCATAAGTTCTTTATTTTTCCTGTTAGGTTTGTGTCATTTTGCTGAGTTGTGTCCTTATTTGTACTTTCCTTTATCTCACATTCTGTACTTGTTTTACTGTATTTACAGAGGCTTGCATTTTTAAAAAGGGGAAGAAGAGGTCTTTTAGCAAAAGTTCAAGGCTCTGCAGAATCCAGTAGTATCGAGAAACTCTGTTAGTGCTGATTCAAACCTTAAGTGTGTATTTGCATATTCAAAGCACAGTTAATACAGAAAGCTAGATTCTGTTTTCCTTAATAATGCATAAATGTCATTCACCTTTAACTGGGATTAATTCTCCTTTTAGCTATCCTGTGTGCCAGAGGAGTAGGATTTCGCTTAGGGGTTTATAGCTGCCCAGTGCAGAAGGTCTGTGTGCAGTGAGTGCGTGTGCTGGTACAGTGCATGGGACATGGCTGCAGAAATGTGCAGCTGTCTGGGTAAGCAAATGTCCTCTCCATGCTTGGATGTAGTACATTAAATCAGTGTAAAGGGAGTGGGAGGAACAATCTCCTTGATGGGAGTAGAAAGAAATTAGGAATTTGGTGTTCATTCATTTCTGCATGTATTCCTACACATACTCCCACTTCTGGGAGGTTTATATCCTGTACACTGAGGGCTGTTTTACAATGTAGTGAATGAACTCACTGAATGCCCAAGCAAGCAGCATTATACCACCTACTTTCTTGTAATTTTGAGACATAAAAATACAGTAGTGGATGAAAACAGTGGTTACATGCATGTAACACTGACCACTGGAACAAGTGCTCTAGACTTGGCTTGGATGCAGACTAGTCCGAACTAAACCTATGGAACAGCTTGTTCTAGATGCCCTCTCCAAGCAATTGGAAGACAAGAAGGTCATCAGGAATAGTCAGCATGGATTCATCAAGGGAAAATCATGTTTGACCAACCCTGTAGTCTTATATGATGGCATCACCGGCTGGGTAGATGGGGGGAGAGCTGTGGATGTCATCTACCTTGACTTCAGCAAGGCTTTTGATGTTGTCTCCCACGACATCCTGATGCAAAGCTGAGAAAGCATGGGATATATGAGTGGACAGTGAGGTGGGTTGAGAACTGGCTGAGTGGTGCAGAGTCTGGTTGGAGACGTTGTGACTGATGGTGTTACCCAGGGGTCAGTGCTGTGTCCCGTCTTGTTCAATATCTTCATTGACAACCTCAATAAGGAGATAGTGTGCACCCTCAGCAAGTGAGCTGATGATGCAAAGCTGGGAGGAGTGGCTGACACTGAAGGCTGTGCTGCCATTCAGCAAGACCTGGACAGACTTAGAGAGCTGGGCAGTAAGAAACCAGGTGAGGTTTAACAAAAGCAAGTGTAGAGTCTTGCACCTGGGAAGGAATAACTGTAAGTATCAGTGTAGGTTAGGACATGACCTGCTGGAGAGGAGCTCTGCAGAGAAGGACGTGGGGGGCAACAGGTTGTGCATGAGCCAGCACGGGAACAGGCTGCCCAGGAAGTTTGTGGATTCTCCTTTTCTGGAAATATTCAAGACCTGCCCAGACACCCACATGTACAGCCTGCTGTAGAAGCCTTCTTAGCAGGGCAGTTGGACTTGATGATCCCTGAACATTCCTTCCAATCCCTCCTATTCTGTGATTCTATCGTGGAAAGAATCAATAAACTGACTCTAGTGGTCCTGTTAGATGTGTTTTTCAGAGTGTTTGTGCTGTAAGCCTTCTCACAGATCTGCTTTCTCTCTTGCACATTGGTGATTAGGGTAGTACAAAGAGCCAGGGAGAGCAGTTTTGCTAATTGATGTTACAAAAGTGCCTTTTCTTATGTATCCAATATAATGATTGTTTTATAAAATTAATGCATTTAGTGCTAAAGAAAAATGTTTGCTGGGCAGAAGTTTTCCATTTAACCTTAAGTACTTTCATTCTTATGAAATATGCATTTGACAGACGTGGTTGCATTATTCTGCTAAGCGGTACATTTTAGCTCTTTATGGACATCCTCTTTGAAGGATATTTTAATATGGTGATTAATGTCACTTGCCTGAGTTCATGCTCTAGGAATGTTATGATGTGTCAATGCTACTTCCCCCTCAATACTGTTGTTTTAATTCTTTTTATAGGAGATTGTTCTAATAGAGAAGGTTGGATGAGTGATAAGCATTTTAGTTTTGCATCATGAGATGTGACACCAGATTTAGCTGTGGCTAAAGGACTCCCATTCACTATAGGTACTCTGGACCTTCTCATGGGGTTTTGCATTTGGAAACACAAAAATTGAGGGCTCGGCAGCCTTCAGTAATGCTTGAAGGAATTCCTAGTTTTTTGTGTGTGAGGACACTGTGCTATTTGATAGTCATAAGAGACGTCAATTAATGTCTTCATAGCGCAGCAGATTTTTGTCAGATACCAAAGTCCTTTCCCACCATTGATCCTTTTTGTTCAGGAAGTAGCCGCAGCGTAGTGCAGATCATCTGGAGAAGGTGCAGTGTGTCCTGATGCAGTTTCAGTAAATTAGTGCTGTGACACTGGGTTAGAGCTGAACAGCATGGGGATGACACAAACAAAATTTTAGGTATTACTTTAGTTTTTCTCTGAGTGTGTTCCTCCTCTGAGGTTTTTTTTTTCAGATCTCTTTACCTCTGAAATTCCTCTCTGTGAGCTCTCACTACCTCTTTTTAACACCATTTTTTATGCTTTGTTGTGTGTGTTCTTGCTTCTTGAGCAAATGGAGGGGTGGAGGAAAACCAGGACTTGCTTAGCGTATGCACTGTGGTGACAGCATGTCTGGAAACAGAAAAAGCCATTAGCACACTTTTTGCTTATAAAGTGAAAAACCCCAGTGTAGGTTGATAGGTATTGCAGTTCCACTGCCTTAGAAGTTTGCAAGTTTGAAGAGGCAGTAGGTGAAAAGAAAAAGAGAATCTGCAGACATGTTTTATCTGCCTGCCCTAGGGAGTTGAGCGCTGTACCCGAGTAGGATCCCATGTAAGAAAAGGAAGAAAAATCGGAGAATGAGAGGTCTGAGTGGATGAGTGTTTCTTGTGTAGTCAGTGAGGGAATACTTCTGCAGGATATTGTGTGATCTCATTGCAGACTAAGGTGTCATCTACAGACTAAGGTGTCTGGGTTTTGCTGGTAGCTGTAAGGGGTAGCACATTACGGATTACTGGACCTTTGCCTGAGGCCTTGTATAGACAAAGAGAAAAATATAATAACTTTTTCATTTTTTCAAAACCTGTTTTTACTGATGTAGTTTGCCTATCCCAAACCACTGATATGTCTTTGCTTCCATGGTGTGCCTACTCTGACACCGGAAGCATTGGTTGTTAGTTCTTTTCTGTCTCTCATAAAGCTCTTCTGGGAGGACAGAAGGGTTTCCTTTTTTCTCAGAAGCACACCATGTGCTCAGGCTAGCAGAAGGTCTGTGGTTTAGTGGGACAGGCTTGTCTTTTCATTGGGGTGACAAGAGCCAGGCAGAATTGCAGTGTTGCAGTGTCAGGGCACCCAGCACCACAGCAATCCAGCTCCTCCTTCCCTGCGCCTTCTTCCCTTCCCTCGTAGCAGCAGTTTTTCTTTTGCTTTGTTTTGTTTTTCTCAGTAGCTCAGTGTCTTGCTCCACTACTACTTGTACAGGTCCTCAAGCAAAGGCTGTGGTGTTCCCCAGCAGTGCATGGGCTGGTGGCAGTGGGCAGTGCCACAAAGGCATGCTCTGTGAGAACTGCAGTGCATCCTTGGTTCTGAGTGATGAACAAGCCCAAGGGATTCATAGTATTCACACTTCATAGATGTCAAAGATAGCAATAGATTGCAGAGGTTCCTTTTCTCCACAATATTAATCAGTTGTTTACATTAAACACTGAAAAAGGAATGAGCTAAAACAGAGAATAAAGTGTCTCGTGTCCTTTTGTATTCAGTGTGCATTTCATTATCCTGGCTTTTCTGAGTACAATGGGATGCTGAAGGCATGACATCACTGATTTTTGAAACAGAGAAAGCAAAGAGGAGATAGGTATTGCTTTTTACTCTAACCATCCTAATCTATAACTTGTGTATGAATGAACAGAAAATGGAAAAGGAAAGATAACTGGCATTTTTTTTTTTTATTACCGTAACACTGTGTGCTTATGTGGGCTAATGTTTGCTAACATCACAGAGGAAATTAGCTTATGAGCACATGGTTCCTGAACTACTGTTTGCTCCCGTGTATGACAACATGGCATTTCTTTGTTCACCTGATAAGTCTGAGTAGATGAAACTCTATTCTGTAAAGATTAGTCTTCCTAACAAACAATGGCTTTTACCACGATAGCTTCTGTAGTTTTTTCACATCAGTAGTAAAGACTTTCAAGATGAGATTTTAATCTTCAAGAATTCAGCGTTAGGCCACAGAAAAATCTGGTTTTTTGCAATTCAAAAATATCTTTTACCAAGTGCATTGTTTGGCTGTTACTTAAGGCTTAATTCTGCAATGTGCAGAGTACTTTGGGATGGTACAACTACGTATTGCTTAAAAATAAGCATGTGCTGAAGTGCTTTGCTCTTTGATTCTCAGTTTTGTTTCACCGTCTATAGTGTGGAGCTCTTAAGTGGCACCACATCTAAATGATTGCCTTCTTAAAAATTACCTGAAGCCTGTGCTCATCATATTGAATAGTAAGATACCTATCTTGAAATATTAAAGAAATATATAAGCTTTTAGCAAATGTTCTAATATTTTTATTGGTTAAAAAAAGCTACAGAAGAGTTCGTTCTGGTTCGTTTGTCAGCCTTTAATGGGACCTCTCTCTGCAAATTGCTTAGTTTTTGTTGTCTGTTGTGGTGGAAGAGCAGGACATAGAATAAGTAATAGTACTTTATCTTTTATATGGAGGAACTGCTTCATACTGCTGGGGAAAAAAATGAAGGGAGCTTAAGAAAAAAAAGCATTATTTTGTAAGCGTACTGATTTTCAAAGGAATATAGAATCAGAGAAAAAGGAAGGTATTCTGTCGATGGGTACCCAGCATAATTGCCTCCCTGCAGTAGATGATACATTATAATTATTTATTTACTTAATACTATAAAAGATTTTTTCCTCTTCTCCCAGAAATGACTGTAGACCAGAGAAACTGCGATCACATTCCTTTGAAATCGATCACGAAGATGTAGATAAGGATGAAGTATGTATTCTGATTTATTTTTCCTCTTTTCTCCATCAATGGAGACTTATCTATTACTTTAATATTTTGGAAAAGGATAATGGAGAATCATTATCTCCTATAAAATGCTTGACATTTTAAGTAACTTTGAAGTTAGTGGAACAACATATGCACAGCAGACTTATTAATAAAGTCTTATATTAAGAGGAATGTAAGGATGATTATTTGTTGTGAACTAGATATTCATGCATTACAGTTGTCTTTTGCAATGCACTATTAATTACATCTTTCATCTAGGATACAACGTCCCACTCATCTTCAAAAGGTGGTGGTGGTGGAGGAGGAGGATTAGCAGCAGGAGTTTTCAAGTCTGGATGGCTTTATAAAGGGAATTTCAACAGCACTGTAAACAATAGCATCACTGTTCGGGTAAGGGGACCGGATTATTCTTTTTTCTGTTCCAATTTATATCTCCCACAGAGGCACACTTTTTTGCTGTTGTCATTTATCTGTTTATATCTCAGATTAGTCATGGTTACATTGCTTCAACAGATCCTAAAGTAATGTTGCAATTGTCTGCAGAATAGTGCAATTGAAATGTGGGTAGAAATTGCTTTTTATTTAAACCCTGTGAATCAGGTATCAGTGAAAGCAATTTGCAGCTCAACAACTGTCTGTCTTTTTTTCTTCACTTCAGTCATTCAAAAAGCGCTACTTCCAGCTGACACAGTTGTCAGATAACTCATATATTATGAATTTTTACAAAGATGAAAAAATATCTAAGGAGCCAAAGGGATGTATTTTCTTGGATTCCTGTACAGGAGTCATACAGGTAAGTCTGATTTTATTTCTTTGATTGCTTTGGTGTCAGATAAGAATTATTGGCAGCACACAGACGAACGTACATGAGTGGGTCTCATTATCAGTTGCATGGAAAGAAAATGCTGTTTGTTTTGCTCTTCAAATTGGTGCCAATGCTCAGACTGGCGGAATACAAGACCTACAGCTGAAGTATGATAGGAGATGAGTATGCACTCTTTGCTGATGGCACACACGAGAGAAATATCTCAATTTATGTAAATGATTCAATAGGTTCCTTGAAGATCCTCTGTAGGGAATGGCAATTTACACTGTGTATCCCATAAAGTATTTCTTTTCCAAATAGATGCAGGACAGGATAAGACTAAATACATGGCAGGGCAGTGGTATCTGCTGCTGTCAGTCCATTGACTTGAAAGACCTGAGAGGTGGCCTGGAAGTGATGAAAGCCAGTGAGGAGATAGAACTATGGAACTGTTAAGGCTGGAACTTGCCCAGGAATCCTACTTAGAAATGCCTAAAGTCTGCAGCACGTTCTTGTGCTAGTCTGAGCTATGTGTGTTTGAGATGGTGGTCGGCATGAAGGAGACATGCTCTGTGCAGTTACAGGCACAATGGTACAGCCACGAGGGAGTTGCTCTCAGCTGAGCAGTTAGTTGTGACTAAGGGAGTATTTACTTAGCTTAAAGTAATGCTCATCCTGGATCTTGTGAGTTGGTATTGCTCAGTCATTTATAAGAAGGGAAAAAATGACTGCTTGCTCTTGCCTGCTGGTGGTGTGTGCTTTCTTTTAAGACAGGTCTCAGCCAGAACCCTCATTAAGACCTGAATGTCTCTGCAGTGTGGCTTTAGCTGTAAATTAAATATTCGCCCAGAGGGTGCCTGATCTTCAGTGTTGTTTCTGACGACACTCCTTGGTAGCAGAAATCTTTAGACTGCAAGATTTCTGGCCTTATTCGCTAACCTTTGGCAGAAAAAAAGCTTAAGAAATGCTTGAAATCATCCTTCCAATTATTGACATCTGCCTTCTAAATCTATAGAATTCCTGCTAATTGTCCAGAACAGTTTGAACTGTAAGTTTACCTCTCACCACCAGGCACTGATTTTCTTGATTATTTAATTGACATTTAGAATGGGATGAATGAATTTATGAGCTGTCTTCACTCAAAAGTGAGAGCCTTAGCCAAGGCAATAATAGTGCAAGTATCATCAGCACCAAAGACTCCAACTGCTATAAAAATGTGGTGAACTTAAAATCATAGGATTGAAAAACAAAATTTTTATTAGGGTTGCTATAGGCAGGGAAACCATAGAATCTGGAGAAAGTGCCGCATAAATCTGAAGGCTTAGAGGAACTATGATGTGAAATTTCTGATTTTATGAGCTGGGTGCTGCTCAGCACATTTAATTCAATATGAATGACTTTGAGCTCATTTGATAGAGTTTATTGGATTGCAGTAAACATCCTGGAAAAAAACATCTCCAGATTAAATGCAAAGCACCTTCAAAACAATTCTTTTGGAAGAATGACCCCGCAGGCATTAGACAGCCTTCTGTTTCATTTATAGCTCATCTGTAGTTTCTTTTTTATTCTTGTGTAATTTCCTTCTGAAAGAAAGTTCAAACTTGGAATTAAGTGTTGAAGATTACAAGTTAACCTCAAGGTCCACGTTCCATATAGATATGGAAGGACTTACAGAGAAGGAAACTGAGAAATGGAATTTGGGGTTTTAGATTTTTTTTGCTCTATTAACTGATCAGGAAAAAAAGTAGTTGGCTTTAGACTTGAAACAGAGCCTTTGCTGTAGATCTCATCTGCTTGCCAGAAGTCTGAAGTGCAGATGGAAAAGTGGATATTGAAGTTTTCCTGCCACAGTGTTCTTAGGATTCAGCATGCAAGATGTATTGCTCTATTAGATAATGTCTAATAGTGTTACAGGACTGAGTTAAAGATCATGGCAGTGTCTGTAAAGGGAAGGGCACAATACAGACAAGTGCATTTTTTTTAGTGATCTTCGTACTTTTTCTGAAGACAGATTGAAGCACAGTGCTTTTTCTTCGTGGACTGTGCATAAATTTGTTTACACGATCCACTTACATTATCTACCTTTAAAAGTTTTGAGTGGGCACTGGCTGAGGATTCTTGACATCATTTTTTTCCACATTTAGCTCTTGTTCAGGCCCTCATGATTTATTAGCTAGATTTCAATGAAATTTTAGTTATTATTTTACATTAATTTGAATGTATGCAGTAACTAGAGGATTTCCTTGATTTCACTGTGATCAAGAATGTAACCAGACACCCAAGAATGAATTGCTACAAAACCCAACCATATTCTTCCCCTGCGTAGGGTAAATTAAAATTTTTATACCTGAAAGATTATTCACCTCAATAAAGTATGTGAGAGAAAATGATTTCCTAACAAGAGAATTTTCATTAGCAGAATTTAAAAGGTACACACAGAGATAGGCATGCATGCCTGAATCAGTTTTGAAAAACCTAAATTTGACTGATTCCATTGACCAAGTAGCTCCAGAAGTTGTTTAGTCTTGCTGATTCCTGAGCTGGGTCATGACATGCAGTATGAAGATTGGAGCAAGTGATTAACAACAGATTGGGTAGGAATCTTTTAAATCATCTCTGCTGCTGCAAAAACAAAATTGTTCATGGAATTTTTTCTCCATGTCCAGTGTTCTCTATCTCCTTCACTGCTAATAAGCCCCAGATTTTGCCTCTGTTTCTCATACACAAAAGATGATACCAGTGTGATTTGAACTGCTGGATCAGATGCTGTTCTGGCTAACTTGATATAGAGCTGCGGTTCTGTGTATTGAGAAATAATTCTGGTATGTAAAACTATAGGATACCACTGTCATTTTGTTTAAGACTGTGAATTAAGAAAAAGAGCAAAACGACCAAGTGTGAGTTGGATGAGTTGGTTTTCATCTGTCAGTCCAAGGTTAGATGTGTCAGCAATGCCCTCATAATTGCATGTGAGGGCAATTTTCTGGAATGTGGAATGTAAAATGGTGACACTGATGTCCATAGTCAGTAGTTGTAAAACTTATGTTATGCAGTGGAAGTAGGGAGCATTAATTTTCTTCCAGATTTAAACAAGGGAAAGAGACAATTGATGTGATTATTTCCGTAAGGCTAACAGTTGGAAGCCTCACTCATTTGATAAATTTGAGGAATGGAACATACTGCACTGGGAGATCATTCTACTCAGTTTTATTGAGCTGTTTCATTAACTAAGCAGCTGTTAATTCTTATAACAGAAACTGATGGATCAACTATCTACTGCAGGTACAATCTGGTGATACAGACCAAAGCTAAGTCTATTGTCAGTATATTGGGTTTAGATTCCTATTCTGTACTTTAAAAGGCCAGAATGCAGTGACTGGGCAGCAGTATTTTCACCTTTGGTGTCCTGCGAGGAATTGTTGAAAATGCAATAGTCACTTGTAGCACTTCAAAGTGTTCATAGAAATGTCTTCTCATGAAGGAATCTGTCCTGTTCACATTGTCTGAAGTTGTTTATTGATTTCTATTCAAAATCTAACTGGTATTATGCGAAGCTCTTTCAAAAACAAAAAAATGTATTCACGAATGTCCTTATCCTAATAACAGTATTTCTAGCTTTGTTACATACTTCAAAAGTAGCCATTACCTTTACAAAGTTTGTTTGCAGCTTCTGTAAATAGCTTGAAAAAGAAGGTTGCATGAATTGTTCACATTTAGTTATTCATTTCCAACCACAGCAGTCGAAGTGGAACAGTCTTTCACTATGTACTTCTTCACTTGCCTGCTAGATTTAATTTGTTGAACTAATTCCATCCTCTTTCCACAGCACAAATTTGAATGTTGGTTAGCACTGCTTGGTATCTTCTTGAGTGTCTGATGCAGGACTTATAGGAGATTTGGACCTTATTTTCTCTATTCAGCAATGACTCATGTAGCAGTGTTGTACTTTCCCCATAAGAGGTCTTTTATTATTTCACTTAGGAGATGTTCCCTTCTGTAGTCTGAAGCGTTACTGGCCATAGTCTTAGATCTTCTACGGCTGAGCAGATGTTAGATATACAGACACAACATAAATGGACGTAAATTCATTTTCTGTGATATTAAGAAAAAAAAATTCTTTAAAGTCAGTTAATTTCATTTGAAATTTACCTATAAGGAATGGCTATGTAGAAGTCCATCTTATGGATGCCTTTTTAGGTATCTTTTTGTAGTTGGTTCTGGTGTTTATTTTTTCCTTTCCTTTCGTTCCAACAGAATAACAGGCTTAGGAAACATGCCTTTGAGCTGAAAATGAATGACCTCACATACTTTGTGCTGGCAGCTGAAAATGAACAGGATATGGATGACTGGATTTTCACTCTCAACAAAATCCTGCAAATAAATCCAGAGGGGACCATTCAGGAAAGGAAAAGTGCAGACCTCACTGATCTGAAACTTGGTAAGAGTGAATAATCTTGTATTGTTTTTAAATCAAATGCGCAAAAAAAAAAGCCTTCAGCTACCAATGTCGAATCACTTTAACTGCCTGAGCCTGTAATGGATTCTGTATCTATTGATTTCTGATGGAGCAGCTCCAGCCTTTTGGCAGCCTGAACAATGTCAGCTAACTACCCACAGATCATTTTCAAAAGACTGTGAGAGGGAAGTAAAGCTGCTCCCCTTAAAGTCAGCAGGAACAACATGGCTCTGCTTTGCTTATGCAGCTTTTTTTCAAGAGTAGTTCACCCTGTCAGTGATCTTGCTGGTACATTGTGTTTTACTGTCTTGGGTCTCAAGAAAGCTTTAAAGAATCTGCTCTTGGGGAAAGATTCTTTTTCCAGCATTTTGTTTTTCTTTAAGCATCTGGAGCTAATGATTTTTTAAAAAAAAAACCCACCAGCTGTTGGTGTATTGCTCTTTCTCTGGAAGCTTACTGACTTTTCATTTCTTGCTTTTGTGACTTTACATATTAATGTGCTTTTACCGTGTAGGAAAGAATTAGATGCTTGGTTATACTGTACTCTTTATGAGACAATAATTGATCATTTTCACATAATAAATCCATGTTCAGTTTGATGAATCCTAGCTAAAACTGTATAACTGAAAACACTTGAAACCTGAGTAAAAATTATCACCACCACTTACAGTATGAACTAGATCAAAGCTTTGAACCCCATGCATCTGAATATCGAGGAAGTTCAGAGTTAACTGAAGGCTTTAACCTAGTGTTTATAATAAATTCTGATCTGGGGGGGGGAGGGGGGGGGGGGGTCAGAAAGCTCTTCATATAGCCAAAGATATGTTTTTATGATTGGGAGGCTGGAGGGATTTGCACTTCAAAATTGGAGAAGTGCTTTTGAAAATTCCACCCATTAGGGTATTAAGTAACAGGAAGAGAAATGCATGTGAAGCATCAACGACATAAGGTTAACAGAAAACAGTTTTTAGGGGTAAAAATGCCGATAGCATCATAGCACATTCCTCTTGCTCGTTAGCTTGTCAAAAGGCATGATTCTTTCTTGGCAGAAGGGCCCTGAATGTCTGTAGTGACTTATTTCACATTGGTCTGAAAGCAAGAGCTAAACAAAAGATTTGCTGTATAGTGGTGTTTTCTGGAAATGTAGATTTGAAGCTTTTGGAGTCCAGACTTTCTTCTCAAAGAGCAGATAGGGTCCTGTCTGCCTCACTGACTGCACTGAAAACTCATTTTACTGGGAGTCCAAAATCTTTGGGCTGGCATAAATTCTCAGGGTTGTCTTGGGAGGGACAGAGAGAACAAAGGAAGATGTCTTTGTTGTGGACACGAATATTTGTCATGGATGGATGTGCCAAACACTTCAGCAAGTAGAGTCCAGCATCTTTGGAAGCTTAAATACAGTCTCTGTTATAGTAAACACTGCTGGGAGATGAGGTTGGGGTGAACAAAGGTCACATCGGTATCTCCTCTATTTGAGAGATGGATTCTAAGAGAGAACAAAAAGGAATCGGATGGGGATTGATTTTTAAAACCCACTGGTAAGAGCAAGCATAACAAAAACATTGACCTATTTATTTATTTACTTGTTTCCCCTTTTCAAGACCCTGCAGAAGCTTCAGTGAATTATGATTGCTCTCAAGAAGAGGCTGATTCTTCAGAGAACACCTTGCATCCAGACTTTGCAAAAGTAATGGCTGTTATGTTTGTCCTTACAAGCTGAGTGGAAAGTGCTGCCTAGGTCAAAATGCCTGCCAACAGATGATCATTACTGTTGTAAAAGGTTTAAAAATAGAATACACCCCATTTTGTGTGTTAGAGCCATGATAAATGATGGAAATAAAATTATTTCTGAGTTGATGGCTTTATATAAATGAAAAGAATTCCACTGGGTGTAAAGAAAGTACATGCTTGCTTAAGTGCTTTGATTTATACCTGTGAAGTCAATAAGGATCTAACCCCTGCAGTTGTTTATAAAGTATTTACTTTTTTAACCTGCATTTCACAGACTTTGGCCCTTAGAGAGACAAGGTTTCCTATATGACTTGCAGCACTTAAAGGAAACAAGCTGCAAACTGTTCATCACCTTCACTAATTTCATTGAAAGATGTCCGTGGAGATATTTTGTCTTCTAGATCTCTCAGACTACACCATGCAAATGAGATAATTGTTGAAGGTGCTAAAATGAGGAGAAGCTGGGGTGGATGTATATCATCGCTGGTTTTCCTAGGTGAATGTATGATGTTTGTCACCTTCTGTCATGGAGCATCTATAGATGCTATCTGCTTGTACATGCATACAGCAAAATGCTGCCTGAGAATGTTATTCCTACAGATTTTAATGAAAATGAGAACAGAATTTGGTTTACATTTTACTTTAGGTTGTATTCATATTTATGAAATTCTCACACAATTACAATAGCTACAACTAGAACAAAAGATAAATCACTGTGTTCATGTGGGAGGGCAACAATAGTTTCTGATCATTTTCTCGGTAGGCAAGTGCTTTCTTTACTACAGATAGTTCAGTTAAAGCAAGTGCTTTCTTTGCAGGTGGCCTGCAATGCTAAAATAAATGCTCTGCAAGTTGTTTTTTGCTTGTATTGCCCTTTATATAGTTAGTTCTTCTTTTTACCCCTTGCTTTGTATGCCTGGCTGCAGTAACCAGGGCCTGCCTCTCATCTCCTGATCCTGTATCTTCCTGAAACAAGGACAGAAAGATGGGTGGGGAGAGGACTCCCAAGCCTGACATTTGTGGGTGCTCTGCAGTCTGTGGGATTCTGCCTGTTTGAAAGGCAGGACAACACTTTCCCACTCTCCTCTCTGCATTCCCTGCAACAAAAATGGTTTTGTGGGAGTCTGTTTTTCCCTGGGGTTGTGAATCCCCTAAGTGTTTTCAGCGTGGTGAGCCACTATTCTGACATCTTAACAATGGACTCTTTAGTAACATATATGATCTTGAGTTAATTAATTGGTCTTCTTTTGCGTTCCTTTGAAGTATATTGCGGGCTGAAAATTCTTCTTCACGAAGGCATAACCTTCAAAGAATGTTTGAAAGCACCTTGGAATACCTGCTGCAGAAGTGAGGGCTGTTATTATAAGTGACACATTGATCATTCGTTTAAAGGTTTAACAACTCTATGGGTTTCTGTTCTTGTGCAGAAAATTAATTTATTGTCTGTCACTACAGTACACCACAGAAACAGAAGAAACAGTGAAAGCTTCTCGAAATACAGAGCGACTAAATCTTTTCTCCTTGGATCCTGATATAGCAGTAAGTAAAGTTACCTTTTCAAGTTCCTATAAGTTTTTAAATACAGATGCTGAGGTAACAGGGTTAGCTAAGCTACCTGTGTGGCTGGGAGTTCAGTGAGCTACTGAGAGTTCTGCCCTGTGCTAATCTCACTTGTGTGCACAGGACTGTTAGGCTGAAAATAAAATTAGAATGGAAATGGTGTTTCTTTTCAGCTTCAAAATGAGTAGGGGGAAAAATGCTGTCCCTGCTCTGCAGAGGTTTGTGTATAGACTGCCCTTATCTGATCGCAAAATGTTTGCAGTTGGGTGGGACCTCTGGAGGTTATCTTGTCTGGTGTAGCTGAACTTTGAGTCAGTAAAGCAGACTGAAAATACTACAGAAGCAGAACCTTTCATTGGACTAGGAATGTCACAGTAACAGATTTTTATTGTTATTCAGTGCACTGAATTTGACTACAAAATGTGAATGGGTTTAAAAAGTGGGAGGTACAATTGGAGGCATACGAGTTTAGGTATGTGAAAGAAGTTTAGCTGGAAATGGGAAGAAAGATAGATTGCTTTTCTTCTTATCCTCAGCTTGTTTATTTAGTGTTAGAGTTCATGATTAAAATAACATTTCTGTTTGTGCTAAATGAATGCTTGTTGGCTGACTAAAGAAGGAATATGGAGATATCAGCAGTGATTTTGTGAGGTTTTTCAGGTAATTCAGTGATAGTAAACACCTCTAGAAAGCTTTCTGAGTTTTGGATTATCATGCTTTTTCCATATATAACTAATCACCTAACGTATTTCAGTCAGTGAATCCTCTGAAAAAGGAGTTTCCAGGGACAAACTCAGTGATCAAGCCATTTGAAGAAAAACCCGCTAAGCGGATCCTGATAACTTGTAAATCCCTCAGTTTGAATCTGCAGGCCTGCGTTACTGAAAATGAAAATGATCCTTCAACTAATGTAAGCTTTCATTGTTTCCTTGTGTGCTTTTTCATTTTCTCCCCCATCGAAAAAGACTTCCTCTGCACTTTCTATGCTTGGTAAGCTCCCCCTCAGCCTATCCCTTTGAAACGAGTAATGAGGCTGGGGAACCTTCCAGCACTTTGAGGCTGATTTAGATTGCAAACTTTTAGCTACAGTGGAATGGGGAATTGAAAACGTTAAGACTCTTGAGGATCCTTAACAGTTGCTATAAGAACAAGTTTAAACTGCAAAAGTTTATGTAAGGAGGCAATTGAATATCAGTTGGTGGTGGGTAAGAGGTATTCTTAGTTGTTTTTCTCAGAGAGTTTGGGGGCCAGACATTAAATTACAGATGAGAAGGCAAATAGAAAGGACTGGATGCTTCATCGAGTAAGAAAGCCCAGAGTTAAAAATAAATATATATATTTTAAAAAAAAGGACAACGCAGAAAATTTTGTTTATGTTTACTTTAAGAAAAAAGTGCAGGGAAAGGGAAGTTGTCGTTATCAGTCCATAGCTTTAGGTTAATTCTCCTGTTTTCCCTACTACAGAAGCAGGGAAGGTTTTGAGAAATGTGTCCTGGAAACTCGACTTTCATATATTCCATGAAGCATCGATTTTTATTTTGTTTGTGTATTTCCATATGACGATGACCTCTCCAGTGAGTGCATATTCTGCATAATGTGATCAATACTTTTTTGGCAGACTGGAATAGCTGTTTAAGGGAGCTCATGATAACTGAACCAAGGGCATGCACTTGTTCATTACTGAGGCTGCAAAAGCCTCAGTTTGTACCTGTTTGTACATTGCCCTTATCTCCTGAGTTTTAAGATTCTGATTTCCAAACAGCTCAGAACTTGTCATCACAAGTTCGTCTCTCTTATCCTGACTGATGTGTTTCATCAGAATAGTGAAGGCTCTATAGAGGTTACTTACAGTCATACAATTTAATTCCCTGGCAGTATGGGATAGAACAAGTGGGTACTGTCAGAGCTGTTTGTATGCTCGGTTTCCTAGCAGAATAGAATGTGTGTTTCCCACTGAATAACACACCCACGCGTTTGTGTTTGTACCAGTAAACGTTTTTCATCTCATTACATTTGTCATCATTTCTGGTCACATTTCTGATGATCCCTGGAAGGCCCACCCTCACTATCCATTCTTTTATAATGAGCACAAATTTGCATTAAAATTATTCTGTAGCATTTCTCTGAGGCCTGTTAATTTACTCTAATCATTAGCTGCAACAGAAACATTTCTGTATTCTTTCTGCAAGTTTCTGTGTTAGCTGCTGATTGCTATTCTGGCCCAGTGTCAATGAGCTACCTTTAAAAGCCCCTCAATGTTGGAATCTTTGTTGCTGGGTGAACATGTGTTTTCAATGAATCTCATAATTTGTAAACAGTCTTCGTTTACTTTCTTTTTTCTAGCTCTATGGTTCTAGTAAAAGATTTTAATCTCTCTCTTGGTTACTGCATTGTTTTGTTTCTGGTGTTTTCTCCAGGTGGAGCCTTTCTTTGTGAGCGTGGCCCTTTATGATGTCAGGGATGGCAGGAAGATGTCTGCTGATTTTCATGTGGATTTGAACCATGCTCTTGTCAGACAGATGATTTCAGGTTCTTCGTTTTCATTAGAAAATGGCACTGTTGAAAATATAGACTCAAATGAAGTGGAAGAACCACAGGTCAGGGGGTTCCCAGAAGAATGGCTGAAATACCCAAAACAGGTATTCCATGTGTGTGGCTTATGTGACTTAGTGCTCTCATGACTAATTTTAGTTCAGTAGTATTAATTTTTGCTGGAGACTTTTTCTACTACCATTGGTTCTTTTTTCATAACATGCTTTTTCTAACAATATATATCAATGGTACTTGGATACAGATGCATAATATTTACAATCCATTCACAATTCAAATAATTAATGTCTGCATTTAGAGAGACCGAACACATTTCCTGAATTCTCTGGGTTCATTCACTGATGTTTTTCAAACCAACCAATCAAAACTGAACTTAAAGCCTCATCTAAACACAGTTGATCTCCAAGTACTCCCATGTTCTTGCCCTGTGTTGCATTTCTTCTCAGTGCCATTCCCATGAGGTGTGGCTGCTATGAGTGTTGTCCCAGACAAATGGTTAGGTTAGGTGATTCTAGCATTTCTTCAGTTAGTATCTTTGCAAGGTGCTGAGGGCACAATCTTACTGCAGAGCTAAAATGAAGATTTTAGTTTCCCTTTGACTGTCTTGAATGCATGGAGAGATATCCTTTGTAATGCCTTCTGAATTTGGTTTGGTGACATTTCCATAAGCAAAGAGCGTTGGCAGTATTTCATTTCATCCGTATTGCCTTATACTTTTTTACTGTTCTCTTTTCTATTCTCAGGCTCTTTTCTCCATAAGTAATCCTCATTCTGAGATCGTATTAGTAGCAAAAATAGAGAAGGTGCTCACAGGAAACATTGCCAGCAGTGCTGAGCCTTACATTAAGAACCCTGATTCTTATAAGGTAATGTAACATGAACAAGTTCCCTCTCTGTAAGTTTCCACCTATTGGAAGCTGAAGGCATTGGCAATTCTGCTTGCGAATCTCACCAGTCCTAAGAAAGCAAATGCCCAAACTCCACTAACTTTGTTAAGGTAAATTATTATGTGGTGACCAAGTACAATCTTATAAATGTTTTCACCCAGGTATGCAAAATGAAAAAAAAAAAAAAGCCATTTTGACTGAAGCATATGAATCCGTGCATGGTACATTCCTATGCTAGTTATGTCCTAGCAAAGTGAAATTCTGTTTCAGTAATCTTTTATGAATTCTGAACTAGTGCACTTTGTATGCTCACATAACTGGGGTAGGCACCTACCCGTGTCTGAGAACATGCAGAGCATTTGCCATAGATGTATGAAAGCAAACTGGAATGGTAATTTAACTGCTGTAGTTCTGGCTTAAAGGACACTGAAGAGGTTTAACGTGTCAGCAGTTCCATGATGCCTCTCCTGTCCATTGCAGAACCTTCTGTCATGGGCAGTATCAGATCCAATTGTTTTGGGGCCACTACAACCTCTCCAGCAGAGTGATAGTTTGTTATCCTGTGCTGTAGATATTACTGGCACATTGGTGACACAATTCATTGTTTTTTTGGTGTTCTTTTTTTGTTTTGTAGTGTGCACAGAAAGTGTTAAAATCCAATAAACAATTCTGTAGCAAGCTGGGAAAATACCGCATGCCATTTGCTTGGTCAGTGAGGTATGTATTAATTCTTTTTATAATTTGTAGTGACATCTTATACATTATTCTACTCTTGAATTTGTATCATCTTATTGCTTTTCGCTTGTTCTGCCTAAAGCTAAGCAAAGTTTTCTGTGTGATGCAGACCCCAGAAGATCCTGCAGCTTTATTAGTTCATTGCCCTATTTCTCACACAGATGAGCATTGGTCAATTTCTCATTAAATGTTACTGTGTTGGAATCTTTTATTTAAGTAAGTAGTGAAGTTGCCAGAGAGTAACAGAGGTAACTGACAGATTATCTGGGTATCATGAGCTCCACTAGTGGTCTGATGCTAAAAATTACTGAAAGGTTTTCAAAGTCACAGTTTTTACAATCATTTCCTACAAAGATAGTTACTGTCAGATACAAGGATGTAATGGCCACCTAAAATACAGATTCAACAGTCTGAAATTCTGCTTGTTACATTTCAAGTATGACCAAGAACCTGGAGTAATAGTGATCCAAGTACAGTGCATTAGGCCATGGAAATGAGAATGCTTTAGGTACTTTTGCAGTTTTATTGGTTATTAGATGAAAGAGACCTGTTACATTCTTGTTTGCTCTAGCTCTGTGATAACAAATCTCTCTGACCAAGCTACTCTGTGTGTCCCTCTGCAGCACTGTCTTTCTGCCATGCATGGAGCAGGGAATACAATATTTTATATTCTCTATGAAAAGGAAAGCTCATCCATCAGCAAGCACAAGCAATCCTCTTTTTCTGTTCTGACACAGCTGGCCTGCTGGAAGGCTGCCTGAAGCTGTAGAAAGGAAGAAGGAAAAAGCATTAGATGAAAAAGTCATGTGTGGTGCTATGACCATTAGGGATGGCTCTGTGGCTGTGTTCATCTGCTGTGGAAGTAGGGGGTACCAGAATCACATGGTTTGTCCTTCAACATGTAGGTGAAAACTTGTGTTTTTAGTATACGGAGCTTGGATGGCAAAGGAGCAAATACAAAGATATGGCCGTTTGAGGAATCATTTATTTTTCACTGACTTTTTTTTTTTTTCCTCAGTATCCAGTGGGAACAGGAAAAGTGGGCATGTGCTCAGGAGAAGGGCAGAAAAACGTGCTCTGATCTGTCACAGCAAGCTCAAGGGAGTTCATTAATACAGTAGCATTGTATTAAAGCCGAAGGGCCATTCATCAGAATGATATTGATGGGTGTCTGTTTTTTTATTGATGGGCTACTTTTAGCATGTAATAGATGGTATGGTGGCAAGAGGTGCAGGCTGGGCGACAGGCTGGCTTGAGGCTTTTTGTTAGCTCTGTCCTGGCTGACTGTTGCTGGTGGCTCTACCTTCAGTTATTGTCCTGTAATTCAGTCATTGCTTGTGTGTGTGCCTCAGTACAAATGGGGATTGGGTACTCAGGAGCCTGAGCCTTCCTCAGCCTTCCTCTGTTGGTGTTATTTTCCTCAGGAAAGCAAGACTGGAAAGACCTTCACATTGTGCTGAATCTTACATCTTCTGTAGGAGAGCATCAAATCATGCCTAAATATGTTTATTTAACCAATATTCTAGCTATGATTTCCCACATAGAAATAGAAATATGTGCTTGTGTTAGCAGATGGAGAGCAAGCTCAACATTTCGTAGGCACAGTGTGTGCGTTACACAGATGGCCTGCACGTGAGCAGAGGATGTACCTGGAGTTTATGGACATCCCTCAGTTCCAGCAGGCAGAAGTTTTGGATGTCATCCTACTTCAGTGGTTCACTGCCCATAACATTAAGGAGCTTTCCTTCCATCTGTGTGATTAATTACTGAAAATACATTTGGGTGTGTTTATCAGCTCTTAAAACTTTTCATTATTAATTATTTATGGAGATAACAGTGTAAAGATTGTTATCCAAATAAACCACGTGTAGGATCTTGTTGGCATCAGTGGAGTTGCACAAGGAATTTATTTAGATCATTGTGTCAAATTTTGCCCTCATTTACATCTATTTGTGTTTTAACATTACTCAGAACACTCTTCAGTGAAAGCAAAGTATAATTTGGCTCTGTGCAAACTATTTCTATTTTCTCAGCTTGAAAATAGAAGTTTCCACTGGAGAGTATCATGTTACAGGGGGAAAAAATGGTCTGACTGGGATAAATAGCAAAACCCTGCATTTGAAATAACTGGAAAACACATTTCCATTCTGGCATTAGCCTCACTCCTGTTTTTCTGCAGAAATATTTCCCCCTGCAAGCAATTGCAGATGACCATAATGTGATTTTTACATATATGTTTAAGGAGCCAAAGTCTGACAGTGAGTTTTATACAAGTGACTGAAACTTTAGTTATCTTATGTGGCATCCAGTTTTACCATCATGGAAAAGAATGGCTAAGGGTTCCTTCCTGACTGATTTCTTGCTGTCACTGGTGTAATCTGGTGCCTGTATGCTCTTACAGGTATACAGTTTATGTTAGAATTGCAATGTGTCAGAATCATTTTCTACTGAAAAGTGTGTTTCAGTGTGAAATTACTGACCTTGTGTAGATTTTCTGCATTTAAATAGTTGTTGTAATTGCAGGCTATCAGCTGCTTATATCAGAACAGTTAAATAATTGAAACATTCAAAATACTGCAAAAGTATCATTTTCTGTAGTGAAATCTGACAATTTCTTCAGGATTTTAGTTTTGTTTTTTTCTTGTTAAGATCTTTTAATAAATAGGTAGCAGGTAGTAAGGAATCATTAATATATTAGGTAAGTATTGGACTCCTGAGCTGTTGAAGTGTTTTGCTACATTTGCTTTTCCTTGACCTTGCCACTCATTGTTCTAAAATGCCTTTGGTATGTTCACGGTGATAAGGTGCTTCATCTGTGCCCAGGGACTGAATGGATCCAGCAAAACGTGGGAATGCAGTTGCTGAACTGCAGGTGTAAAACATGTAATACTGCTACTGTGATGGTTCTTCAACTTTTAAGAGCTGGGAGCACGAATATGTCCATATAGTTTGACCAGCAGTAAGCAGTCAAACTCTGCTCTGAATGCAGGAAGTTTGCATTTGTGAGAATCAGCTTGCTTTCCATGGATGTCTGAATTGTGCCTGTAGTGGCAAGTGCTCTTGGAGTGAGATACTTCCAACACAGATCTGGTTCTGTGCGCTATGAACGCCCCCAGCCTGGTTCACAAAGTGCCTCTTTAACCGAGTGTGCTGAGCCCCAGGATGGGAATTATTCATAGGTTCCCACATAAGCTGGGTTTGCTCAGCAACCCCAGTGCAGAGCCCAGTGGCACAGCTAAAATGCTTTCTCGACATTCTGGTCCTCTCTGGTAGTCTGGAGAAGGAGGAAACAATGCTGAGCTCGTCATAATGTCACCGATACTGTAATAGTTATTTAATCTTATCTTTTGTCTTTTTTTCCATCTATGGTTTAATAGGATTTGTAAAATAAGCGATGGCTGCCAGAAGTTGGGTCTGGTTTCTTCCTAGTAACTTAAAATATTTGATGCTGGTGTGGACTCTATTCCCCGTAAATCCTGAAAGCAAAAATCTGATAGAAGAGGGCCTATTATTCTTTACAGTTACAAGGAAATGAAATAGTAGTGTTTTTTTCAGTTAATTAATTAAAGCCAGGATGCGTTTGTGCTCGTTCTTGGGATCTTCTTCCAAGGGTTTACTCCATTATTTTGCATCTGGCAGCGATTTGTGCTGGCATCAGTTACTCTTCTCCCTGGCAGTGAAACAGAGAAGTAAATTAAAGAAGAAAGATTGGCCAAATGATTCACAAAACAGCACTTAGTGTCAAGAACATTTTACTTTTGTTAAGCAATGTTTTAGCGTACAGCGGTTGAATCCAAAGTTCATTAATTTGGATAGCTGCTACATTATCCAGTCCAGCCAATGTGTGTGACCCTTGGGGCTGTACAAAGGGCATTGCAGTGTCTTAATTAAATCCTGCAAGTGTCAACGAGCAGGAATGGAAATATCTGAGCATGTTTTCCTGCGTGCACGATAGCTGATACTTATTGTTCCCAGTTATAAACCATATCCTTTCTTTCCATTTCACTTGGCACTTAGTAACTGGTTCACCAAAAATTTAGTTAGTGTTCCACAAGCCTGTTTTTTGAAGGAAAGCTGAGGCATGGTGAGTTGATGTCTTGCTTCTGGAAGACACAGAACAGATTTAATGCATGAGAAAACTCTCTAGGGGTCTCTACCCTGGTTTTGCATAAGCGCATGCTTCTTTACGTGATGAGATGTAATGGTTGCAATTTGATGTTTTGCTGTAATTTCTTTTATTAAAACGATCAATGGAGGGTGGAGTAGGAAGCGGGCTCTGGTGAAGTACACTTCAGCTTTCTCTGTTGAGACTTAACAAAACATAAAGGGAGGAAAAATGAGTGGATGCTGAGCTGGATGATGATTATCTGTTCTAGCACTAAAATGCAGGAACTCTAAGATGTCAACAGTCAGGCTACATCTGAGGTGACTTGGGACTGTTTGCATAGTGTAAGATCCTTAACTCTTTGCAGAACTGGGGCAGTGTGTGTAAATACACTGGAACTGTCTCTGCTCCTGCAGAGGTACACCTCTGAAAAGCTTTCGTGTGTGAAGCTCTGCAGAAAGTTCTTAAATCTGTGGAAGAGTTCAGGTCATATCCTTATTAAAAGATGACAATTCCAAGCATTCAAATTGATGTGTTTGTAAACATGTTACTTTTCTTTCTTTATAGACCAGTGTTCAAAGATAATCAGGGAAATGTTGACAGAGACTCACGATTCTCACCTTTGTTCAGGCAAGAAAGTAATAAGATTTCCATGGAAGATTTGATTAAGCTAATAGCCGAATACAGAAGGTAAGGAGTGCTTTTTAATTCTATTTGAGAAGGTATGAAAGCTTTATAAAGCTGTGAAAATTATTTTTCACAGGTTTTTTTTCATCGTTTAGTGCAATGTGCCAAAGTAGCCATATTATAAATTGGTGTTTTTCACATTAGTCAGTGTCTGCCAAAGACTGCTTTAGATTTTCTAGTTTTCCTGGAAAGTCATTTGGCACATTAATAAATGTTGCTGTAACCTAAAGATAGTAATTTTTAAAATTAGCTTCTGCCCTTCCATCAGAGGAGATGCAGGTAAAGGAACCAGCACAGGATAGTATCATAAAAACAAACAAAATCAAACACATAGCACTGTGAAAACGTGTTCTTTAGTAGTTTTTCTGTTCCTGGTTTGGTTTGTTTGAGTCTCTGTGTCAAGCTGCAGAGAGAACATTTGAAAGAAAAAGCTTTTCCAAGTGCTTGACAGTGTGTAAATTAATGAATAGCAGTGTGGCTGGATATTCTTCCATATAGGTGTAGATCCTGCTAATTCTACAGCAAAGACTACGTGAATGACATGAGAATTGAAGCTGTACTCCAGAAGAAATAATAATAACATCTAGAAATAATATAGTAAATTTTTCCTATTCCATTTATGTGAGATCACAGAAAGATTGAGTATCTACTAGGGAAATTGAATCAATGTCTTAATCACTTGGATTACCTTACTGTTACTAATTGGTAAACTTTGTTTACATTCTTGGTATTTGAATAAGAATTCTCTGCTCTTCTTGTCTGTTTGATGCATATCCTAGATAAAAAGGAATTTAGTATCATGGTTTTGGCATATTTCAAGCTGCTTAGGCACAAGGAATATGTCTCAGTCCCTTTTCGGCATAGCATTTTTCAGAAGCCATGATTCTGTGAGCTCCTCATGTCTCAGTGGTCACAGAATTACTTTTAAAAAAACATTTATTTCAAACAAAAAAAAGAAAAAGTTAATTCTTGAAAGGATAATTGTTAGTTCAGCAGTTTCTTTCTCTTCCATAACCTGTGACTGCTTGCAAAGAGAAGGCGTAGAGAACGAGTGAAGCCAAGAAAGAAAAAATATTTCTTCCCTCCTGTTGCATTTCTTTTGAGTCTGGCCACCAACAGGTTTATTTTAAAGGTTTTTACTATATATTTATATCTTAAATCAAGGTCTCTTTTTCATTTAGATTTAATTCCTATTTTGGGTCTTATGTCCCTTGTTCTAATTTTCTAAAATGTTCTCATTTCTGTAATTGCAGAGCAGAGAAGATTAGCAAAATACAGACCATACCTGGCAGCTTGGAGATTGCAGTTGATTGTGTTCCTTTGGAGCATCCAAGTATGATTCCACTTTATGATTAAATATTATAATTAAATAGGACATTCTCATAGGCTTTCTGTCCTGAATTGTGGTAATGAGACCGTTCCGGTAGAACTATCCATCACTGTGTAGAAAAATGTATGCAATTGTTTGGGAAGAGAATGTGCCTGATTTTGTTTTTTCTTTCCATTTAATTACACCATTCTTTTCCTCCTTCACCTGCACAAATATGCTTTCGTGATACAGAACATAACCTGCTGTCTCCATATGTGATGAAAGTGCAGGGGTCACTTTTTGATATCTAAGACTTTCAGCCAAAGAATTGGCTTGGGCTTCTGTTCAGCAAGATGTTGAGAGCCTGGCACTGTCAATGTTTCCTGTGATGCATGTATCTTCTGTGAATCAGCACATATGGGATGTGATTACCAGCAGGTTTCGAGAATGCAGATGAGATGAAGGACTTTGTTCAGAGGCAACTCTGGCAAAAGTGCAACTCCTAGTACAGATGCTTCTAGTTTAATCCTGTTTTAGTTTTTGTTTCAAGCGACACATTTCTGTCCCCCACTGTTGCAAAAAGCTCAGGACCATCTCAGTTCCTCTGAATTAAGTGTAACTGTCACTGTTGTTCAGATATCATTACATCTATGGTCACTTTCATTTAGTTCAGAACAAGCACAGCAACTGCTCAGTGTCAAGATGGAGATCAGATTGGGATGTAGACAAAAATGTGGTCTGTGTGGCCACAATATCTGTGTATGTGTATGTTAAGATATGTGATGATCACACATTTTATACCATCTGTACGTGGCATTAGATTTAAGAAACTTTTACTAACATTTAAAAAGAGATTTTTATATTTGGAATTAAAAAAAACAAAACCCAAAAAACTTACTAACAAAGTAAGCCAAATGTTCCAAAGCAGCTTGGATCTTTCATTATTACCTGGCTCAGTTCACTGTGGCCAAGTGAAGGTCGGATGCTAAAGACATGCACTAGTGAGGTGCTCAGTACATGCGGAAAGTCAGTGAAAATTCCCTTGAACAGTAACAGCTTACACATTTCTTTGGCACAAAGAGAATGTCTTGCAGTAAGGCTATAAAAAAATTTAAAGCTGTAAGAGATTTTAACATTTTAATTTTAAAATTTTAAGATTTTAAAAGAGAATTAAAATCATGATGAAAATTTGACTTTAGTCAGCTCTGAAGGAAGCTCCTGTAGCAGCTGCATCCAGTTCTGTTGTAACACCTTCTTCCCTCTAAAAATAAAGGTCTTGCTTTGTGTTAAAATCTCTTTTTTGCCAAGAAGAGCCAAAGCAAAGGAAGCTAAATGCAGATGTTGTCAAGAAACTGCTGGTACAATTGTGTCTCTGGGGATGGACGCTGCTCTGCTTCGTATTAACATCAATTTGTATTAGACAATTGCAGTAGATCTTTGTTTTGGTAAGATGTTATTTGAGATAGTGACAATAAGAGCTAGAGACGAGGATATATCAAGAGATGTCTGCGTTTAAGCTTCTAGAAATCTGTTGCTTTTTTGCTGCAGAAGAGGGGGGGAAGGCCAAAATCGTTCAGTTTTAGGAAGGGGAAAGAAAGGAAACATCAATGATGCCTGGTCCATGCCTGTTGACAGAACTCTGAAACTGTCAGGAGGGCAGCAGCCATGTCCCCTGCTTTCCCCCCCAAAATAACCTTAAATCCCAGAACTGGGAGGTTCCGTCTGTGCAAAGGACAATTATGGAGAGTGACTGATGGCCTTGCAGCATGTTTTTATGGGAATATTTATATGCAAGGGATCACCGGCTTCTTTCAGTTTCCTCCCCACAGATTGGTGGGATTTTCTAGTAGGTCACTGTTGGGTTTAAGGAAAGAATTCTTACACAGAACCTTCAAATTGCTGTTCCCAAAAATAATTCAGGAGACCCCTAAGTTGATGACCCAAATCTTCTCAAGTGCTTTTATGCAAAGCATAATAAATAAAGCATAATAAAAAACACATTTCGTGTTTTTCATGCTGAGATTGCATGTCTCACTGATTCAGTGGTACAGATATACAGAGTATCTCTCCCTGTTGTCTGGGTGACAGCTTTTGTTTTCATCTTCTGTTTCCTAATTGGATTTCAGTCATCCCAATTACACCATGTATTTAATCTAGTACTGTGCTGCTTGTTTCTTCATTTTGTTTACTGTGTTATTAGATGATAGAAAGGATTAAATGAGATATTGGACTGTAAAATTAATTAGAAACTGCATCAGATATTCCTCACTTATTTCATTAAAACTGTCAGCATACCAATGGTTGTTATGCCATCAAACACCTTCAAATACTGTGAATGTCAAAAGTTTTTCAGTGCTGCACTGTTTAACTTCAGTGAGATAAAGTGCTTAAGGTTGATGTATGTAATTTGGATTTACGTGAATGCATGTTACAGAGAAATTTGACCCACTGCATCTCAATAGTGCTTATTCTTAGTAAGACTGTATACAAAAGGTCATAAGGGATGTTTTTCTTTTCTGCTCTTTTGAAGATTGTGTAACTTCATCTTTCATACCAATCAAGCCATTTAATGACATAAAGGAACATCAGCCCACAGTGGAAGTTGAGGAGTTTGTACAGGAATCAACAAAATATTCTCGACCTTACAGAGTTTACAAGAACCAAATATATATATACCCAAAACACCTCAAGTATGATAGCCAAAAACATTTCAATAAGGTACAGTATGTGATGACCAATGCAGGCCAATATTGAATAGGTATGTATTACACAGGCTCTGTTATTGGAATGATGGAGTACTTATTGAAAGGAGAGGGAAATGGTGATGCAAATCACTGACATTTTTGACCTTTGCGGTCATAAAACTTTGCTACAAATTTAATAAAATAAATTTGTGTATTAGTTTTAAGTTTTATCACTAATTCATGGACTAGTGAGAATGAGGTAATAGTTTTTTCACAGTCTTCAGAAGGTACGTATTCTAATAAAATCATGTATGCAGATGCAGTGAATCTGGAATTTTCTTTTTTAAGTGAAACTTGAGTACTGATTGCATTTGTGTGCTGGTCACTTTATAATCTGCTTCTCTGCATTTGATTGACAGCGCTGGAGGGAAGGCAGGAAGGCATTTCAAATTTGCATGTTTTTCTTAGATTTTTGAAAAGAGCTAATTTCATTTTTATGGCCATCCCAGTCCTAATCTGAGCGCTAATGCATTTCCTTTTCAGGCACGGAATATAACAGTATGCATTGAATTTAAAAGCTCTGATGAAGAAGGAGCAAAGCCACTGAAGGTGAGCCACCACAAAATATATTCAGAGAGCATTATTTCTGAGAGCATTACTTATAAAACCCAGGAATGGGAACTATACTGATTTGGAACAATTTAGCTTACTGTTTTTACAGTGAAACTTGCTTGGTCTAAAATTCACTATTTACCTGAATTTTCTTCCTGAGCTTAAGATGCTTCATAAGAAAAAATGAGGGAAAAAATTAGAAAACTTTAAACTTAATTCTGAACTTTGCTATTGACCAAGCTCTATAACATAATATTGTTGTCGTGTGAATTCTGCATGAATAAGCTGTCATCAAGAACCTCTGGACTGATCTGTGCCAGCAATGGGATTGTTAACAGAAGTCAGTAAAGGCTTTATGTTGTGTATTGAACCTCATAAAGATGAAGTAGCTTTTGTAAAGCTTTTTGCAGAAGGCAAATGGAATAATTAACAGCAAGGAACAAGTTGAAGGAGTGCATTGCTTAGAAAATTCAGGGTAATTTTCATGGATCAATGAACTATTACTGGAAGTTTGTTTAAAAATATTAAATTGTAAGCAATTATCAATCCTTCATGATACTGCTTTTAATGCAGGTGTGTATTAGATATACTGAGTGCCATCGTCAGCACAATTTGACAATGTAATCAAACTATGTTGCTTTTCTCAGCGCATTTATGGGAAACCAGGTGGACCATTATTTACAACAGCAGCCTACACCGCTGTGCTACATCATTCCCAGAATCCAGATTTCTATGATGAGGTCAGTCTGCTTTTTTACTCATAAAATGCTTGCTAATGAAACAGGAACAAGTGTAAAGAATACCTGTTATAATTTCTTTTGTACATGTATGCAACTTTCTTATGTCAATATACATGACTGTTATATCTCAGTGAGTCTTTCCTCTTATAAGATGTTCTGAGTTCGTTTAAGATGCTGTAGAGTTGATTAGGAACAGCCTACTCTCTAAAATGCTTGTCTGAACAGCAGAAAGGATTCAATGCATCTCTGAATGTGATGGAAACAATAAACATTATGATGAAGAATGGAAAGAAATGTCAGAACAAATCCCTCTGACACATAAGGTCTGCACTGGGGCATTTTTGTTTATCCAGTGATCCGAACAGAATGTACAGTGATGTGTAGTGGCTGCAGCAAGTAGCTTAGCTCATGCTTTGGGAGATGCAGCTCTAGAATGCTGGTTGTATGTTGGACTTTGCCAAATGCTAGATGCCCATCTTTACCATGCATTTTTACATTTCACCAACACCAACTACGTTTTCCAGGCTTTCTGCAAGTGAATTTAAATTCACCCTTTCAGTCAGCAGTGTATTTGATGGTGTGATAATGCCCTATGTGTTATCTGGATTTTTCCCTACTGTTTCTGTGTAGTGATAATGCTGGCCAGCAGCCCCAGCAGAGTAGTTAACCAGTGTTTTTCAAACCACTTGATCTTGGAAAAACTTCCAAACATTAAAATAGAGGTAAGGTCAGCAACTATATATATAGGCATTAATTTAAAATTTGTGTTTAGGAACTGGGGTGGGACTTCTGCATTTTTATAGAGTAATTTAGGTTGGAAAGGACCCTTAAGATCATCATCAGATCCTGCTATCAAAGTGATTTTCAGTGCTTTTGAACTACATTTATCCTACTCCTTTGCAAGCAGTGTTAAGGGTTATAACACATTTGACAATTTGCTTTTCTGTGATCTCAGTGAGCCATTTGCTTTGGGCAAATCACTTTCAGTGTAAATGAAGAACTGAACTCAGACCTTTATAGATGAAATGGCTGGAAGAGACACACACCTATTCTAAGCGTTACTTGTATTAGTCAGAAACGACAGCAAATGAGTCTTGAAAATAGTGTAGAATGTTATCAAAAAACTTGTCTTAATCTCCACATCCGAATGCCCATTTTGTATCTATATTTATGGTATTAGATTCTTACCCATAAGCTGATTTAATGCTGCAAATATTTACTAACAATTTCTAAGCCTTACTTTAAGCATAGCATCAGCTTGGATAAGCATTATCACAGTTCAGAAGGGCAAAGTGTCTTTTTCATTAGTTCCTATGGTAACATGTTTTGATTACTTTGTATTTATTCCAGTAGGTTAATAATATGTCAGTTCAGATCTGTAGGGATTTGTGGATGACATGACATGGGATTTAAGAAGGACCAGAAATCCTAAATAAAAGTTGATTTTCGTGTAAGCCATGACATTATGCTGAACAAAATTTCGTTTTAGTTTCCATTTAGACTGCCTTAAAAATAAGATAACAGTGATGGCTATTTACAACTGCACTTGTAAGCGGAGTCTATAACTCTTTAATTCTATGCTCTTTTGTCTTCTGTTCTCTCATCAAAAATGCAAATACTCATCCACAAGACAGAGAAGAAAAAGGCTGTTTAATTAAAAGTGATAGATAACTTTCCTTAGCAATTTCCATAGTCAAATATCTATTACAAAGGCAGCAACAGCACCACACAGATGAGCAATTGTCAGTAAAGGCAGACTGTACTTAGATCTTTGTGTAGAGAGATGTCATTCATTTAGACCATCTCTGATGCCTGGTTTGATCGATATTTAAACTAAAGTGAGGTGTAACGTTTTACATTTCAGGTGAAAATTGAACTTCCCACTCAACTCCATAAGAAACACCACATTCTGTTTTCATTTTATCATGTCACGTGTGACATAAATGCAAAAGCTAATGCCAAAAAGAAAGAGGCTCTGGAAACACCAGGTACCTGTAGCAGAATTACTTTTAATTATAAATGGTGTACATTCAAATAAGGATTTCAGAATTTCTGTCTAGATGTTATTGTCTTCCTTTAAATTTGAGCAGCTTGTTCTCCAAGGTGTCATATTAATTTGTTCTTGCGTGCAGTGGGATATGCATGGCTTCCGCTGTTGAAAGATGCTCAGCTTGCTTCCCAAGAACACAACGTGTCAGTAGCAAGCAGTTTGCCTCCCAATTACTTAAGCCTTCAAGAACCTACTAGTGGAAAGGTATTAATTCATACTTTCATATATTCAAGTAGCACAGAGTAGTAACTTGCAAGCGTTTTATGTGAGATCAAGTTTGCATTTACACTCATCTAAAAGTCATCCATTTTGGAATGCTCATGTGCATAGTATCACTGAGTATATAAATGAATGTGTGTAACAGTGGGCTGCGAGCCATATGATGCTGACTCAAGAGCATATATGGAATAAGTGTGTTTTATAATTTTCTTCTACAATATTATACTTAACATCTCCAAAACTCCAGAAAGAACCTTTAATGACAAACTCAGGCCATATGACATTCATTCTCCAGTTGATCCACAATCGTGATTCATTCTCCAGCTTCGCAGCTTGATATCACTCTTTCCCACTGATCCTGCCAGTTTGGGTTATTTGTGCCTTCTTGTTTGTTTTACTATCATCATGAGGACAGGGTAGGGCAGTGATCTGGTCGCTTGAATTACAGTGTTCATGGCCTCTTGCTGAAAAGTTGGCTTTTGTTGCACTAGTTCTCTATTTGTGAAAGCTATTTGGAAACAAACAGCTATCACAGTTTGTATGTGCTTATGTGCAAACCTATACAGTGAAAAAGAGGTGCTGATTTGAATGAATAGGAAATAGTGCAAAATATGTTTTTTGTTTTATTTTAACAGCAGATCGGCTGTGATGTAAAATGGGTAGATAGTGGGAAGCCACTTTTCAAAGTGTCTACTTTTGTTGTATCAACAGTAAATACTCAGGTAAGCTGAATTTCCTCTGTTTTCTGTTTACAAGTAAAAAGCATCATGGAAAGTCTGAAAGATGCTTTCTCTCAAGTCTTGTGTGATATGTTTCTCTAACGTTTAAAGGTTACTTGAGTATAGAATGGCAAGATGACAGTGATGGAATGCACATTTTAACGAAAAATAAAAATGACATGCTACAATAAGAGTCATGAAATGTCAGTTTAACAAGAAGAACAGAAATTGTGAGCGCTAGGAAAATAATTCTGGCCATTGAAATCCCCTGGATTGTGAGAAGAAGACTAATTACTCACAACACAACAAGAAAAGATTGGACAGAGGACCTAGAGGTGTTTTGTATATAATAGGGTATATATAGTAGCCAGTGGATTAACCTAAATAACTTGATCTGTCTTCCAAGGAGTTACGTTTAAGGCATTAGGTACCAAGTGTTGTCTTCAGAAAATTTCTATAACCAGTTATTGGGTTGAATTCTAATCCTTTCTGTGGCATGAATTAACATGAACTTTCGTTTATCATTTAGGATCCGTACCTGAATAATTTTTTCTATCAGTGCCAAGAAAGGGAGAAGGATTTCTCTCAGCCTCCTACCTCAAACTTCATAAGTTCTTGTAAGGTAAAGTAACCTGCAGCACAGAATTATGTTATAAAATGGTAATTAGGACTTCATCTCAACTGATCTACCACTGCACAGTTCTCAACATAGCATAGATTTGGCAGTAGGCAATGAGTCCATGACAACTCCAGTTAGGCTTCATTGGTGCAGCAACTGTACTGCTGGTCAGAAACATGTCTCCCATTCCCTTTCCAATTTAGAGCACATGTGCATCTGTTTTATTCCCAGTTTTGATAATCCAGCCTATGCAAAGCCTCAGTTTCCTTTAAAAGATGGTTGAGTGTTGTTTTGTTCCTCTAGGGCTGTCCAAAGTAAATAATCTGGGGCCTGTTGGCTTCTGGTATTCCCCCTAGTCCTCTGTTGCCTTAGATATACTGTGTTTTGTATTACCTCCTACTTGTCTCAAGATTTGTTTCTCAGCAAACTGCTAATTAAAAGGGCTTTTTTTGGAGGGGAAGGGGGGGAGGTTGTACTTTGCCTTTGTATAAATCAGGAGTACTAGTTACCTGCCAAGGTCTGAAATCAGTAAGAATCTATCCTTTCTGCGGAGATGAAATGAACAAGTAATAGCATTTCACCTCAAGTACTGTGTTCAGTACTCACAGGCCCCTCACAACAAGGAAGGTATTGAATCCCTGGAGCGTTCCAGTGAAGGGCAACGAAGCTGTGAAGGGTCCGGAGCTCCAGTCTTATAGTGAGCAGCTGAAGGAACTGGGATGTTCAGTCTAGAGAAAAGGAGGCTCAGGGCAGACCTTATAGCTCTTTCAGGGAGTTGTAGAGCAGATTGTGGTGAAGTGGAGGTCAGCCTCTGCTCCCAGGTAATAGCAACAGAAAATTGGGGAATGGCCTTAAGTTGTCCCAGAGGAGATTCAGGCTGGATATCAGGAAAAACTTCTCCAAAAGAGTGATGAGGCATTGGAACAGGATACTCAGGGAGGTAGTGGTGTCACCATTGCTGGAGGTGCTCAAGAAACATGTAGATGTGCCACTGAGAGACGTGTTTTGGTGGTAGGTATACGGTTGGACTAGATGATCTTAGAGGCTTTTCCCAACCTTAATTATTCAAATTCTGCGATAAATGTGTCTGTATTTGGTAGAGGTCAAAAGCTGTGAGGCAGCAGAGGTATAGCAAGCAGTTTTAAAACAGCATTGGGTAAATGTAGGACTGTAACACTTCCTTCATGAATTAGCACTCTGCAGTCTATTTACTGAACTTTAAGACAAGGAGAAGACTGAAGGATGGCTATGACATTAGTTGCACCGCTGTATTAGCTCTAAAGCCTGTAAAATCTAATTGCTGTTTGGGGGTTTAGACATGACCATCGTGTACGTGCTTTTCCTGTTTCATTTGTCATTAATGTTTGAGCAGATTTTATAATGATATTCGAGAATTTTCTATAATAAGCAAACAAAATGTTCCAATAAATTACAGCCCCAGTTCTCTGAGCAAGGCCTTAAGGGTGATTTGAAAGGATTGCTTTGGTTTTAAATGCTGACAGTTTGTGCTAGTTAATTTAACAAAGTGATTAAGGAATGCTTTCAAAAATGAAAGCGTGAGTTAATTATAGATTATACCTCTACTGAATGAAGACCTTATTTGTGAATTTTTGAGTAAATGTTAAGCATATTGGACAAAGTTCAGGAATCCAAGCTTCATTACTTTCTAGTTATCTGAATAACCAGAATCTCAGTGGGTTTTATTTGCTTGTAGCTTACCTGTTAAAATATTTCATTGATTTTATTAGGAAATAGAGATAATGTTGTATGTAACAAGGGATTAATTATGCAATATAATTGAGCAATAATGTTACATGAGATATTTTTCTTTTATTTATAAATCATTAATAACTTTGAAGAAATTTAGGAAAGATTTAGAAATGACTGAAATGCAAAAATTGAAGGAATTTAAAGGATTTTATTTTATTTTTAAATTAAGAGCTCAATATCTTCCTTGATCAGAGAAGGTAATATAATGTCATTCTAATAAAGCCAGGATGTTAACATTTTTATCAGTGTGCTTTTCACATGATTAGTTTAGCCACAAGTACGTTTCAACAGATTCAAATATAGAATGATTTTACCAAAAAATGTTTGGAAGTGCATGTTGTAAAAAAAGTTCATTCTTTCAATGCTGTGGTTTTGGGCTCAGGTTTTTTGTTTCTTTGTATTTTAATCAGGATAGAGCAAAAGATTGGAATTCTGAGATGTGGACAATACCTGTAGTTTCATGGATTATTCAAAACAACTCATGTTTAAAACAAACTGCATCAGGAAATAGTCCTCCACTTTGCTGTCCATTTCCTATCACTGTAGCCGTTCTGCCTTCCACGTGCTGAAACAGGAGAGGAAATAACTAGCTTTTGTTTTGGAAATCTCTTAATTTTCTTTCTCATGTTCGTTACAGAATTTGATGAGGATAGAGAAGATCCACGTAATTATGAACTTTCTTCCCATAGTCCTGAATCAACTCTTCTGGGTTTTGGTGCAAAACAGTGATGATGAAGTTGCAACAGCTGTGACCAGGTATCTGAGTAGGTTTCATATAAAGGACGTAACTGTACATGTTCATCCAAAAATAGCTGCTCTCATGAAGGCTGACTGCGGTGTTTACACTTCAGTAAGTGAGAATGCCTGCTTCCCCTTAACACAAGGTTCTGCAAGTAATTCATGGAAGAGCACATGGCATCATGTGGTTGGCTCTGGTACCAACAAAGAGACCACTGATCATGGTGAATGTGTCTGTGTACCCACAGGCAATGACAGTTAAAGGTCTCATTCTTGAGGAGCTAATTACTTCTTAATGAACCTGAATATCAATTTTAATTTATATTTGAATGTGAGGATGTGGAATTCAGCATAGAAAGAACTTAGCATCTTGCAACAGCCAGCAAAGAGTCAAGCATTCAAGTTATGCTTTTCTAGGGCATTTTCTAATTAGAAATATATATCAGCAATAATTGGAAAGCCATGGGCAGCATTTTCTGGTGAGCTAGCAAACAGCTGGAATGATTTTCCGAGCTTCTCATCCCTCAGATAATGAAATTGTTTTTATTGATGCTGTTGATCAGTGCAGCAGGAGAAAAAAATACTGGAAAGATTATTATTCTTCTCTGCAGGAGGGCAGAAAGTGGCACTGCGTTTTCTTTTGGCTATAGTGGCGTTTCTGGTGCACTTCTGCCAGGAGCTAAAAATTGTGACTATAGCTAATAGGAAAAAATGACAACTCTCAGCGCTCAACAATCCTGTTATACTCAACTACTGTCAGTACATTTTCTTTCTCCAGTTATTTTCCAGGATTCATTTCTGAAGAAGGATTAACTAGGAAAACTTAAATGAGGAAGCTAAATTCCTCATCTTAGCCTTGGGAAAATAGAGTTTTAGTATACTTTATCAAAGGTTCATGGCATCTTGCAGAACAAAGTCCTGCCACATCTAGGTGCTAGGAAACATGCCTCGAAATTTGTGATTTCATGACTACATGCAGTTTTCAGAGGAAAAGAGACAATTGGCCTTTTGTCCTGGAATCCTTCACAGCCAGCAAATCTACTAGTGTTAAGACCAGTTAGGGAGAATGAAAAATCCTTACCTTGGTTAGAATTGAAGTATCAGTTGACCAACAGGAAAATTAATACAACAGAAGAAGCAGTTGTTTAAAAATTAGATTTAATGATTAGATGGAAAATAGGAAGATGCTATTTTTTTTTTTTTTTTTTCATGCATCAGAACTCACCTGGTTACAGAAAAAAGGAAGAATGCTCAGTTTTTTCTAGTTTGTGGTGGCTTTTGTGCTAATACTGTTGATGTCAACAAGAATTTGCTCATCTGCTGTGTGCGTTATTCATTGATGTGTCCTATATATACACACATTGTATTTTGTTCTGAATAGCTTGGAGCAGATTATGTTGAACTTATTAAAAGCAACAACAACAGAATGAAAGCTTAGAATTGCTTATGTGTTGGGAGAAAACATTATGCCTTTCATACTCTCTCACGATTACTTACTTGTCCAGATGCCCAGACGTGGCATCATTTCTCTGTCTTATCTTTGCCAGAGCTTATTTCATTTTCAATTCAGTGTAAAGGCTGAAGGATCACAATGGACACAACTAACTTCATCATAGAATTTGTATCTTGCTGAAAGTTTTATTACTTCTACAAAAATAAATTAGATATATGTGAAAAATATGACCTTAAAAGAATTACAAAGCATTGGATTGCAATAAGAATTACTTAGATCACCCATCTATTAGAAACAGCTGCTTGTATGTGGACCAGAGTCTGGCATGTATCTGTTGGTGTCTCTATGTATTAATAATCCATTTCAGTTGTGCTATCATTATGAGTGCCCTTGAATTTGAGATACGGTCTACCAAGTTTTTGTATTTATGTTCTTTTAACATAAAGCTAAGATTATGAAATTTCAGGATGTTTTCTATGTAAAATATCTTACATTTGAAAAAAAAGAAAAATAAACAAAGTCCTAAATGAAGAAATGATATGGTTAAGTTGAAGGTAACTTCACGTGTTTTCTGATACAAGATGGTGTCAGGCAAAATGGCCCACATAAACATTTAAGAGATAACCTTCCTGAAACACTTGATCTCAAGTACTTCTACATCTGCTGTTAACAGAAGCACAGGCTTAAGTTTGGTTTTTGCATGACCTGAGGAATTCTCTTCCATGTTAATGATCACCAGGGTGTTTCACAGAAGCTCAAAGCATCTTCAAATGCCATGAATGCCCACCCTCTTTCTGCTGCACAGAAATGAGAGCTCAGCCTGCTCAGACACTTGGGCTGTGGCTGTGCACAGACACTGCAGAACTGTTTTAAATTGGGTCTTGATAACACAATAAAGTGATTTGTTAAATGACCCTTCTCTGCCTTGTGACACAAAACAGTTCAATTTGCATTTTTGTTTTTTGTTTATTTTCCAGGGTTCTTACTAATATTGTTGCTAAATGCCATGAAGAACAGCTGGACAACTGCATCAATTCCTATGTGACGGTATGAATGCTGCTAAACTTAAGTAATTTTATGTAGCTATTTTGTCTTGATTTGTGTTTTTTTTTCTTCTCGTCTACCCTTAGTTGTACTTCTCTGTAGCTTTCTCTGCGTTAGCATTACACCTTTCTGCCACTGGCAGGCTAGGTGGCTCAGCAATGAGGAACTAAGACAAGACTTTGAGGAGGTCTTCGAAGAGTGAATTCCAGTCCTATCATTAGTTTTTTGTGCCACCTTGGAAAAATTACCCTGCCCCTCCATGCCCTAAGTGCACCATATGCAGTAGGGACTCTCCATTCAGTGCTTCAATCTTGGTTTTCAGTACTGAGAACTGTTAGTTGATGTCTCCAAGGTGTGGGTTTACTTTCATATTTCATGGAGGTGCGTTTTACAGGTGAAGCATCTGAGCACCTTAGTCAAATTCTAATCTCAGGTACCATAACTGAAACCCAGAGGAATTCTGTTGAAGTTCAGCAGAACAGTTGAGGCTGTGAAAGTAATAATGTATATAACATATAAATATAGTTAATTCAGTGGGTATTAACATCTGCTTGATAACTTTTGAGATTTGCATTAGACACCTATTGTGATTAAATATCTTTGAAATAGCAGGTGATTAATCAGGCTATACCAAAAGTCCATTTAGCTTGTTTCCCATTTCTAGCAGCAGCCAAAAGTTAATAACTGTTAATCTCTTTTATCTATCTGTAAGGAAATGAATAATACCTACTTTTATTTTGCAAATAAGTAAATTCAGAATTGTGAGTCACTCAGATACTGTAATAATGTGAAATTACTCTCACTTAACTAAGTGGACCCAGAAGTGTCAAATGGCATAGGGAGAAGCTTATTGCATCTGCTCTGGAAATAAAACTGAATAGTAATAAGATATTTTCAAGGGATAGTTATTTCTTTTACACTCTTTCTGCTTGTACTGAAATAACGTTTCTTCCTAACTGAAGTGGTTGCAGCACTCTTGTTTTTGGAAAGCCATAATTGATCACAGTACCAAATTATTAGCTGAATAAAATGTTAAATAAACCTCAATAATAGATCTATTAGTTCTGGGCAGTTTGATAGTTAAATTCCTATCTTTAGGGCCTGATGGGGTTTAGTTTCCCTTCTATCAGTTCTCGTGGGTGCTTTACACATTTCAGGATGAAGAGTTGCTACTTACTCTAACAGTTGCCATTGGAAGAAAGGAGGAAGTGAAAGGTGGCCTTGCCTAGGTGGGTGAAAAACCCTCCTTTCTCCTTCTAATTGCCTATTCTTTGCTTCCCTGGTGGAATGGCTTGAAAGGCATTTTAGAGTTATGAGGATCGTATGCCCTACTGGAGGAAAAAATATGTTGTGGCAATGATTTTTAGCACTGAGTTGAAATCGGTATCAAGTTCTGCTTAAAACTCAGACTTTGTAGGGGGTAGATTTGCACCATTACTGCTAAGGGAATTAAAGATTGTGTGAACATATTTTTCAGTCAAGATGTTTTAGAAGGCAAAAATTGTCAGCTGTTTATGGTCAATAATTTATCTTCACCTACTTTTTGTGTTTGTTTCAGTACTATTTTGACTTTTTTTTCATTCTTCAGTATGTGTTCAGAACCAAATCATTTGAGGAAAGGACTATTCATGAGGAGCTGGCCAAGAACATGACTGGTCTTCTGAAGTTAAATGACCAAGTAACCGTGAAACAGGTTTTAAAGGTGAATGATGCTGAATTAGCATTTGTAATTTTACAACTGCTTTTCAGCCTGAAGCTTACTTGTCACATCTTTTTCCCTTCTTTTTTTTTTTGTCTTCTTTTCCTGTATGAGCTTTGCATAAATCCAACCTGAACTGATTCAGCAGAACAGACTTGCAATACTTACAACTTCTTAAGATAATTCATTTCTCAGAGTCCTTGGTTTGCATAAAAATGCCTCCTTTCTAAGTCTGTATGGGAAACCTAATTAACTGCGCATATGACATTAGCACTTAGGATATTTTGGTTTAATCTTTATTTTAGAAGTTGTTGCACAGAGAATAGTCATGTGTTAGTAGGACATTTACATCTGATTTGAGCTGCTGTTTTTGGGTGGTTACCAAAATAAAAAGTATTGAGTTCCTCCCATAAGCAAGATCTAAGAAATTGATACATGTGTAAGCCCCATTAATGAAGCTACAGTTACTAAAGTACACAGTACTCTTGCTCTTTCACTTATTTGTCATGGAGAGTTTAACAGTGTGCTTTACTGAGAAATGCATTCCATCACTAAAGAATGGAATTGGCCTCATAAAATATTTGTCAGATAATCATATTTCCTAATCTCTTTTTTCCTTCGTTTGAACAGCACTCCTGGTTCTTCTTTGCAGTCATGTTAAAGTCAATGGCACAGTACTTGGTTGATACAAAGAAAACAAAGGTAAGCATATATGTTGCTCATAATTAACAAGGTGATCAGGTTCTAAGGGAAAATATAAAACGCAGAATCATGTGAAATACATGTATTTGGAGATTTCTTCTTGAGTGGACAAAAAACCAAAAAGTTGTTACACATCTTAAAATACTGTTTTTACCCACAAAAACTCTGACCTACTGGGCTCAAACCTTTTATTGCTTGTACAGAACTAGTCAGCCAAAATACAGTTGCATCGTCTTTGTAACAGATGGATTAGAATGGAATGAGAATTCTATAATTTTTCCTGGCAGAGGATAACTAGATGGCAGATAGGTGATCTTGAAGCAAAATTTTGAGAAAACCTGTAATAGCTGGAGACAAGTTCATTTTTCTTCCTGGCCTCCTTTCTGCCTAATTATATCAAGGGTACTTTAAGCGTACATGTGCTGGCATCTGAAGATAGCTTTTCCCACTTTTCTGTGGACAAGATCCATGAAAATCTAGAAATACTTACAAATTTTCTATTGAATTGTCTGTGCTTTTCATTGTCTTTACTCTTGATCCAAACGTGATTTCAGGTTTAATATGCAGTGTTACATAGTCTCAAGTGATGATCTATTCACTGCTTAGGTTTCTCGAACTCAGAGGTTTCCAGAGTCATTTCAAACTGAGCTGGATATACTTGTGATGGTCATGGCAGACCATGTTGTTTGGAAGTACAAAGAAGCTCTTGAAGAAACTAGGAATGCAAACTACAGCACTGCCAGGTTTCTCAAGGTATATATTCTGTCATTACACTTAATTGCCCACATTTAATGGAAGATTGAGGCTATTCTGCTCTAGTTGAAGGGAAAAAGCAATTTTGAGTGAGTGATGGTTCAATTTCCAAGTTTAGTATTGAATTATAGTTCAGTTTTTCTATTCCCTTGGGTCTTTGACAATGCAAAAGCTTTTTCTAATTCTGTTTTAAAACAGTTTTGATGGATTTATATCTATTCCCTAAGAGTCAAGTTTGCGAATTCTACAGATTCTTATGTTATATTTAAATTAATACAAAGTTTGGTAATATATATATATATATATATATATATATAAATGTATTTCCCACTGAACTGGTATTTTTTCCTTAAATACTGGAGCTCTGAATGACTGAGTGGATTAACTTTTCCTAATCACAACCACAGTAGGCAGCTTTTACAAATCAGAATAAGCAAAGTGCAAATATTGTATGGAATACTCTAACCTATCTCTTTATGTCCTTTTTCTTAATATCCCTTTGTTTACTAGATATAAACAAATTCATATGCGAGTTGGAGAAGTCATAAAGTGGGCTGTGTTTTTTTCTTTTTGTCCTAGTATTTCTCAGTCATATTTATTTCCCAACATCAAATTAGTTGTGAAGCATTGGAAAGTTGTCATTCAGTAAGTGGTCCAGCTATTTATCTAAGTAGCATGTGAAGCTGCTTATCTGGTGATTTCCCCCCAGACTTTCTGTTGGAGGGAACTACCCTTCTCCTAGCATATGGAATGCTGTATTAGTATACACTGAAATCCAGGCTGAAATCTTTTATGACGGATTGAAGCTCAGCATTAGGAGGAAGCTGTATTCCAGCAGTAAATGCTCCTGTGAGGTTAGAAGGAAACCAACTACAAACCGAAGGTGGATTTCTCTACACTCACACCTAAGTAAAATTAGTAATAGAATTGAGAATAGATAGGAATTGCTATTACATTGGCTTCTGTTGCTTGTTTAATATGGATGTCCAAATAGCTGTTTACACACTTATCTGCATATATAGCTGCATCTATCTGTGGCGTTATATCACTTGGAAGATGATGTTGGTTTGAGGCAAAAGCATAGATGAAGAAGCTTAGTCAGTATTATGAGGTGTTACACCTGTGTTGCTGCAGTTTTGTGTGTTATTTTTGTACTGTTCATCTGAACTGAGAAGATGATAGTATTGTGTTATGCAATAAGGCATATGTTTCTGTTCTAATTTCTTTTCAAATCTGGTCTGCCAGAAACAATTACATAGGTACAGGGACAGTATGATCAATGCGTAATTATTTGCGGGGAGGAAGAGCTGATTTTCATCAGTTTCCCAGTGTTCTTTCCCCTGCTATTACTGATTTCACCTGCCCAAATGATGCAGGTTTACAGATGATGCAAGACAAAAAAGCGAGGTTGATGAAGTCAAGTACTGCTTTTTTAGCAATAAAATAATATTCTTTCGTCTTTTCTTAGCGCTGCTTTACATTTATGGATCGTGGATTTGTGTTCAAGATGGTCAACAACTATATAAGTATGTTTGGAACAGGAGATAGCAAGGTATAGTTTTGATGTTAGTTTCTAAGTGACTCACTAATAGAGAATGATTTCATTTTAAAAGCGTTCGTAATGCATTCCATTGCTTTGCCATCCTCAGAACTCAGTCATTAAAACCTTAATTTTACAAGGGTTCTCCTACAGATGAACTCCTGGTCAAACATGAAAATTACTTTTATGACCATTTCTGGAAATTCTTTAGATGCAAAAAAAAAAAAAAAAAATCAACAGATGTGCATTTAAGTTCACTTTTCCCTTACAGATGAAGTATTAACAAATATTTCATGTAAACCTTGGCTACATGCAAAGTATTGTTAGCAATTACCAGTCTGTGAGTAATATTAACAAAAATAATGTGGGGCTTTTTTTGTTATGGTTACTTTGGGGCCATCTATTCTCCTTCCTGAAAGTAAAGAGCTGTGTCCAAACAACTACTCACTGAGCGCTGCTAGAACATGTAAAACATGAAAGAGGCCGACCCATTCTTTGAATTTAAGCTTTGATTCTTGGGAGAATATGCTTGGGATTTGGTCCACAAATATTAGTAACATCTGAGAGTAATTTTATTTGAGGGCATTAAAGTAAGAGCATATGAACAAACTACCATTGTGTAAATTTGACTGTATGGTACCTTGCTTAGAACACAAGTAAGCCAGTGAGCTCCAAATTACTTTGCACTTGCTATGAGGCAATTCCATGTAGTATGAATTTCTTCTATAACATCTATAATACTCAGTGATGTAATTTGGATTGTAAATGTCAAACTACAGAAGGCCCCAAATTTTTCAGCTCGATTCCTTCATTTTTAATCCGTGAGAGAAGTCACATATCTTTCTCCTATTCCAGCCATGTATGTGAACTATCTCACCACATTGTTAAGACAATAGATAACAGGATGTATTCGGGATGCGCAATCTGTGTGACTCATCTCTCCCAGAAAGCTTACAAAACTTTTGTTCATTAACTTTTTGCAACTCTTCAGTGGTGATCTGGGTATTTTTAAGTAATGAATGAGAATTACTCCAATCTGTTTCACTTAGTAAATCAAAATATCGTGCTGTACACAGATTTCTCACATCATCTCTGGAGAAGATGGATGGTGTCTCTTGGTAGTAGTGTTGTAACCTGGAGCCTATAATTCTGTGAGCAATATTATGTAATCTGAAAATTACTTCCGTATTTCAAAATTCACTCAATCTAAATGCATTCAGCCTCCTTAACTGTAAATGTGTACACATTGCCAGCCACCCAGCTTCTTTCCAAAGCCATCTGCTGGGACACATGAAGGAAAATCACTGTGAATTCGATGCAGATGTGCTGCTGGAACAGGCTTGCATCACACACAAACAATAGCCATAAAGTAAAATCACAGGCCTTTCCCTGAGGTCAGAAATCTCTGTCTTGGATTGGCTTCATTTTCAGTCAGACCCCTAAGCAAGAGTCAGGCGTTAAAATTTCCTGCAGGGTTCGTTCCTATATGGCCCTTGCTTCTTCAACTGGATTGTTTATTTTACAAAAAGGCTATACTATGATCTGGCCTCTCTTTTCAGGAAATTTGACAGCATTTGTTGCTGCCTGAATAAATAGTCTGTGCATGTGTCAATATATAACACTGCAGTCTCCGTTTATTCTAATTGTGAATAAATACCTCCCTAGAACTCAATTCACTGTGGTATTCATTCAAAAAGACTCAGTTCTTCTTGGAAAACGTACTTCAAGTGCTTCCTTTCTTTAATTGCCATTAGAGCCTGAATTCCATGGACAGCTGTATTCCTGATGTACTATAGTGCCATAAAATGTTTCAAGGAAAACCCTCTACTCAGTAGAGGATCAAGCTTTTATTTATCAGTACATCTTCAATGCAAAATCATATTTGAAGAATGCAGTAAAGATTGGAGTGCAACAAGTTCCTTTGATAGCAGAAGAAAACCAAATGTTATTCATGTAGCTTAACATAACCAGCCATAAGATTTCATAATTGGATGTCAGTTAGAGATAAGTAGAGCAGCTCTATGTTACTGTTTTTTATCTTCTACTGTAAACTGAGCTATTACCTGTTACGATTTTCAGACTTTACATCAGTTCAAATTTGACTTTCTCCAAGAAGTCTGTCACCATGAACACTTTATCCCTCTGTGCCTGCCCATACGATCTTCAAACATTCCTGGTAAGGTGCCCCCTAAAAGGATTTTGTAGAGTAGGGAATTACTGGGTGGTTCAGATAACTCTAACGTACTGTCTGTACATCAACCATGGAAGTTTGTCAGATGTGGTATTTTACTGTGATAAAATAATGTTGCTTCACTGTGTCTGTAAATACAAGCAACCCTTGCCTGCCCAGCTGGAAGGTGGGAGCTGACTCTCCTACTGGAAATGTGTTGAAATCTCTAAACCCTGAATTACTAAAACCTCTGCACATGGAAGGAGTTAAACAGATAGAGTAAAAAGGAGAAGACAGCAAGGCTGTGGTGATTAGAGAACTGTGAAACTAATTGCTGGGAAAAGCTTTCCTGCTGCAGTTGACTGTATGACTTGTCCATATGACAGTCCTTCCCTTGGGAGGAGGACGTGAGGAATTTAGAAACCTCCTTCTTATGGAAAAAGAGGCTGTTGGTACTTTAGCCTCTAGAGTATCTGTAGAGTATTTCTAGGTTGGCAGGAGGGTACCATGCAATAACTCTTTCCTTCCAAATGCATTCACTTTACATTGTCACCAAGTTCTGCTGTGTTTTGCATGGAGCAGCATGGCAAGAACGGCTCATTTCAGAGTGCATTAGTGCTGCCACCTGAGCTACTTCTGAAGGTGGGAAATACTGTGGATAACCTACATGAGAAGCAGATTTTGTTTAGACATTGTTGCAGGAGCTAATTTACTCTGCTGATGCCCCAAGACAAGTAGCAGCCACACTTTCCTGAGCTGATGGCCCAACCCCCCTGGCTACCCACCCTGTAGCTGAACAGTCTGCATGCACAGCAGGTTTCCTTCTACCTGGAGCATGAGGCTGATTGATAGTGAGAGCAGAGCTCTGCGCTGCTCCTTTGTGCACACTGAAGCCTGTTGTTTAGGACCTAACTCTGTGGCCAATATCAGCTACAAAGTGCTTTTCTTCTTGGTTTCAAAGATGGTAGGATTTCAGCTCTAGGTACAGCTGCCAGTTCTGACAGTTTTCTGTGGGCTCGGGGATGTTCTGTTGGAATGTAGTCACTGAAGTTGCTGGGATCTGAGGGTACCTTTCAGGGATGGGAGAATTATCCTTCTGTACAGCATTTCTCAAGGGAAGTGTCTCTTTTCTTTTGCATTAGTTTGTGCCACAATAAAGAGAGTTCAGTCCTGGTGCTCATCACTGTTAGCAAGCTTTAGGGATTTTATGTTTTCCAAGCAGTACATTTTGGAGAAATATCAAATACTGGCTAACAATTCATTTTTAACCTGCTTGGGCAAAAGCTGTGCAACGTGTCACTGTTAAACCACTGTGAAGTTTATTACTTCTTTGTCATTGTGAAAAAATATATATTTTTAGAAACATTTTATGAAGACAATCATTTGGCCATTTTGTAGTATTTTTTGGTATAATTGAAAAGCTGAAACTTACTGTAGTGGTTTCTTGTGCGTAATGATGTAAACTGTTTATTCATCTTCTATTTCATACAAAGCAACTGTACAAAGTTGAAATGAAAGCAGAGACTGGTAGAAGCTGCTTCATTCAAATATCAGTCAAATTATTTAAAAAGTTACAAAGTACATGTATTTGATTATTCATTTTTTAAAGCATGTATTTTTTTCCTGTTATTGTTTTATATTTATGGTAAATGAAGACCCCATGACACCTTCAGAATCAACCCAGGAATATCGAACGTCAGGTATGAGCAAATTAATGTGTAAGAAGCAAGTAGAATTCTGCAGTAAGAGCCTTAATAATGAACAACTGTTGTCACTGAATTGGACTAAATTAAACCAAATATTAGTCAGTATTTGTAAAAGTGAAGTTAGTCTAGACCTTTCTATTTTAGAAATTTTAGCTAGAAAATGAGAATAACAATTTGGACTTAGTGCCTCAGAGGAATGATCAGTCTTACTATGTACAAAACATTTGAGTTTGTCGTTTTGGAGTGTGTATATAGTCTGGATGAATGGGACAGACAGACCAGGAAATCAAGCTTTAACAGTGGACTAAATCACAGTTATTGAAAGTTTGGAAAACAGGAGACGGCTTTTTTTGTAGCATGCATTAATTTAGGCTTTTTTGTCCTTTCTGTTCCAAGATATTCCAGAGTACACATTGACCAATGAATTTTGCCGTAAACATTTCTTAATTGGAGTTCTGCTGCGGGAGGTTGGGTTTGCCTTGCAAGAAGACCAGGATATTAGGCACTTAGCTTTGGCTGTGCTCAAAAATTTAATGGCAAAGCATTCATTTGATGATCGATACGCAGAGCCGGTAAAGACACTTGTTTATTCTTTTTCCTTATTTGTTCATACAGTGGCTGAATGCGTGAAACTTCCTTAGCTACCAGTATACAGTAATTAGTTTCTTCGGATTTATGTTTTATCTTTTCTTCTTAGGCAAAACAAGCACAAATAGCAAACCTGTACATGCCACTCTATGGAATGCTTTTGGACAATATGCCAAGGATTTACATGAAGGATATGTTCCTTTTCAATATCAATACTTCCAATCAGGTAATTCTTGTGGCTTCAGAACACTGAAAGCAGTTCAACTGACCAAACTGAGGTCTGATTCCAAGGTCTGAGAAAATCCAATCTGGTGGGAAGAAATCCAAATTTATCCTTGTCAGAAATTAGCTAATGAAATACAGGTCTGATTTGCTTGCACACCCAGTAAGCAGAGTTAGACTTGATATATTCTTTTCAACTCCACTGACTGACATTGCAGATAGCTCTGGCATATTACAGTAAGCCTTGAGGGTTTTTTTTAGGCTGTCACGTCTCCACAGCTGAAAGTATGTTTTCAAGCTCCCTCTCTAAGAGGGACAACCTCTTAGAGGTTGTATGTGTGTATTACTGTATGTGTGTTGTCATTGTACAAGTTACGAGTGATATCATCTAGCAGTTTGTTCTGTTTATTTCAAAATACAGGGATCTAGGGATGATTTGAGCACAACTGGAGGATTTCAGAACCAGACAGCAATGAAACATGCAAACTCTGTGGATACTTCCTTTTCCAAAGATGTTCTGAACTCTATAGCAGGTATGTATGACAGATTGATCATCCACACAGGTGGATTTGTGTGTATCTCAATCCATTGTGCTTTCTGCTTAGTATTCATGGATGATATCATTAACCCATCTTATACAATACTCAAGGAAACATGGTATCCAATGTTTCTCTTCCCTTTGGGTGTTTTTGGGTTGATTTTATTTCTCCTGTGAAGCTATTCTTCTTCCACTGCTTCACTTACCCTCCTGCTTTGGAATGATGCCAGGCTCTCACAGATCCCTGTGCCTGAGTTCATTCTTGCAGTCTGTCTGTCTTAAGAATAGTTCAAAGGTTTCTCCCGAGTACTCCTAAAGTCTCTTGGAGGAAAGTACTCTTAGTTTTCCCAGGCTTAACAGAAGGGTGAAAACAACTTACTTTGTCCACATGGTCCAAACAATTCTGGGAAATTCAGGGACATCTTCCCAATGATTTTCATGGCTTTGGGTCAGGCGTTATGGAATGCAATAAGCCATTTTAATGACATTAATAATAGCAAACTGAATCATTTTTCTTCAACTTATTGCATGTTTTCTGTACCAGACATACTCATCAATATCTTTGGCATTGAAAGTTCAAAGCACTGGTATCAATCCAGCATGTGACACATTTTAAGTTCTCCATTTTTCTTGTTAGTTTTTGTATCCATAGATGTTTTGGTTTAGCATGTTTGCTATGACTTTCATTTACAGCCTTTTCATCAATAGCTATCTCTGCAGCAAACCATGCTGACTCGAGAGCTTCCTTAGCAAGTCTTGAATCTAACCCAAGTACCAATGAAAAAAACAGTGAGAGAACTGACACGTGTGAAAAGGTACATGTGAAAATATTGAAAATGATTACCAGGTGTGAATACTTATCACTGAGCTCAACAAAGCCCTTTGCTGTTAATTCAACAGATCATGAGACCTTTGTCTTTGATTGGATCAACTCTTCGTTTTGACAAGCTGGATCAAGCTGAAACTAGAAGCCTTCTTATGTGTTTCCTTCACATTATGAAAACTATTTCAGAAGGTGAGGAAAACGTGCACTGCCTGATTGAGGTTGTCATAAAATAGTATGAATATCGAATCCAAACAAACATTAGAATAATTATCAGTGGCACACTTAATTCCTTGTAATAGATATGTAATATATTTTAATCTCTCTCTTTAGATGCACTAATTTCCTACTGGCTGAGAGCACCGTTCTCAGAAATAACAGACTTTTTCAGCATTTTGGAGTAAGTTCATTTTTATAGTTATTTGATTAAATGATTATTTAAATGGCTGAATGATGATCTTCAAAAGCCAATGCTGTCAATTTTTGAGTTTGTCGTCTTCATGGTATAAGCTAAGAATAGCTATTGTATCTTGGATTATTTTACCACACCCTTCCAAAGGCGTAGTGAGGCATTAGTTACAAAACCCCTGTCTTCCAATATGTTGGCCATTTCTATGAACAGAGGCCTTAATGCTTTGGGTTTTTCTCCCAGACATTTTAATAGTATAATTTCCTTGTATGGGATTGAGGTTCTTTTCTTCCATTTGGAAAATATTTAGCTCCTCAAACCTTGCAAACCTTAAGAAAAGGTATGTAACCAAGAACGTCTGTTTTTTCATCTCTGTAAGGTGGTCTACTCAATCCAACCCATGCATGTCCATAGAATCCACACAGGTAGCTATTTTCAGAATTCTCTTCCCACTTGATAAGTGAAATGCAACTTAACTTCACCTGGTGAGGAAGCAATGCTTTTACAGCCAAATCTTTGCCTTTGAGTTTGCCTCATGACCAAGCAGGAAATCTTCAACCAGAGAGAAAGTGAAAATGGGTGAACAACGTGGGCCCCACACCTTCTACATACTTAGTCTGGAAACTTCTGCATCCTATTTTGTTTGCTAATGAGCAGACACACTCAGCAGGTCTTCCCAAATCACTACAATTCAGCTGCTTCTTGTTGTCTTTTTGGTTAGGAAGCCATTAAAAGACATAAATGCTGCTTTATCTTTCAGGGTGTGTCTTCAAAATTTCAGATATCTAGGAAAACGCAATATTGTAAGGTAATTTTTGGTTATAACTATATTACAATATTTAAATATTACTGCAATATTATAGGCTGTATGTTGAAGTATTAAATTGTTGCTGATTACATTGCCTGAATGTTTCCTTTGTTTATCTTTGCCTGTGTTTCCTTCTGAAAGCACCAAGCTGTTGTACACTGCATTTTTTTCTTCTATGCAGACATTCTTATCATAATGTTCTAGAGTGATGAGTACATGCCTGGTGTCAAAGATGAATTGCTTGTGATAGCCACTGTTGCATTTATAACCCATAGTTCTGAACCATTCTTCAACCTTACTTCAATGTATGTCATACAAAAGAAACCGAATGTTATTTTTCATCTATGTGATGGAACAAATGGCTTTAATGGGCATAGAAAAGTGTTCCACAGCAATCAAAAAACAAAAAAATCTTCTGTCTCTACCCACTTTCCTGAAAAAGCATGAGATCTTTTTCCAGCTGCATAATGTGAAACGCACACTTTGTCTTAGTTGCTGTTTCATTTTTAATTTAATGCTACTACTGTAAATTTATCTGTATGTCACACTGTGGAGAAATGAAAGGTCACCAGATAAACCAGTTCATGCTCTGTGGCAGGTTCTGTCAGGCCTTTGTTTATTCTTCAGAGGCATGACAAAATCAGTGTCCCATTCCTGACAGATTAACAGTTATTTTCTTTTAACAGGAAAATTGCTGCTGCTTTTAAATTTGTTCAGGGCACCCAGAATAATGGCACCCTTAAAGGTTCAAACTCCTCTGGCCAGGCGTCAGGTCTGCTCTCACAATGGTAATGACACACCTCATTATTAACCCCTGTAAAATCACAGCTTTTGTCATCCTGCAGCCTTCTTGCACAACCACAGCATTAATTGTAAAGGAGCCGGCACAACCCGAAGCACATTTCAGAGCCCCCAGAGCTGTAAACTGTAAAAGAATTGAGTCTTCAGCTTCAGCTGGACTTAAAAGCTGCTTAAAACTTTATGTTCAAAAAATTCTTGCTGTCAATATATTGCTAAGTGATGCAGAAAGGGTAGCTGTTGTTTTCTGCCCAGATGCTTATTTGAAAGATACTTCACAGTTCTCCCCAGCCTGAATGAATTCAAATGTTTGCATTCTTACTGCTTTATGGGTGAATTTCTTGGATGCGTTTATAACAGCAGGAGATTACTTGTCTCTTGATAATCTTGGGTTGTGAAATACAGAGTCAAACTTCAAAATAGGTGTGCTTGGTCCCTGTCTTTTTAATTCCACGTGGCTATGTGTAACATAATACTATAGCATTACCTCCATGTTGCCATTCCACAGCCTCTGTCTTTCACTGTCTTTTTTCCTTTCTCTTCCTAGTCTAATGACTGAAAGATTCAGTTGTTCTCATGGGTAGCATAGTAATGAACTGCAAGTGCAGTGCACCTTTAATAATCTTTTTGACCCTTTTATGGAATAGCAGAGCATTTTCATAGTTAATAATGTAAAACTCCAGAGAGAAAGTGAACTTTTGACTCTACCCTTGTGGCTGTATCTAAGAGCATGCTGAGAAAGTTCCTTGTATGTTTGGATCGTTGGCTTTTCTCATTTACGTGTAGCTAGAATTTGCATGCTACTAGAAGCATGTACTTTGGAGTGGAAAAGTTAGCACACAGGAGAGAAGATGGCTTCCCTCCCATGCTTCTTTCTTTGTTCCCATACCATGCAGTTTTCAAGAAATAGCACTGATTTCATTATCCTATCAGGACCTGGCAAGCAGCCTTTAAGAAACTGCTGTTCTGCTTCACATTCACTGATGAACAAATGTGGTGGGATAGTCACATAGATATACTGGTATATATATGTACAGATATATATATATGCATGTATCTATTACACAATATCCAGCTGCATGTGCTGGCCAGAAAGAGTCCTTGTGTGTATCTCACAGCTGAACGATGCTCAGGGTGCTGTGAAGCCCTTCAGAGGCTTTCATCTTTCTGAATGTAGTTTTCAGGGCCACGTTTTTATTTTTTCCTGAGTGTTCTTCTCCTGACTGAAAACTTCTTTGACTTCGCCACAAACACTGGGGTCTGATTTTGTGGGTCATCTTGTTAATAGTCTTGTATTCTTATGCTAGCAATTTCTTAGGTTGCAAGTGTGATTAGATTTGTGAGGGAACAAACTGCCCCTACGTAGGGCACCCACCCAATGTTTGTGCTGATTCTGGGGCCTTCACACACTACCCCCTCACAGATTTGTTGTCCAAAAGGCTGTTTATTTGGCCTGATGTAATGCTGAGCATTCTTTGATGATGAGCTGAAAGATGAAGCATTGCTGATCAGTTCTAACTTGCATTGACATTTATGCATTCCAATTTGCTGAATGTCACCGTGCTCATAGAGAATCACCTTCCTACCAAAGGGGAAAAAAAAAAACAAAAACACAGAACACCTCAAGATCAAAATTCCAAATATCCAATGCACTGGTTTGCCAAAACGTCCACCCAAATCCTTCCACTGTGACCCATCATGGAAAACTGTCATGTTGACTGGCAAATGTCTGGCCATTAGTTTCATACCTGAGTTGGAAACTTTCTTGTTAAATGTAGAATCTGGTTTTTTTGGGTTGGTTGGTTGGTTGTTTTTTTAATAAACAACTAATGAAAGAGGATTTAGCTAGGTGCAGGAAGCAATTTTCTCCAAGAACATCTATAAATTACACCATTTTATGAAGCTACATTTAAAAATAATATTTGAATAAGTAACCTGAGCTTTGATTGATATTAAATCTTGCTGGATTCTGTAGTGGTCACAGATTCAAAGTTGTTTCACCAATTATGATAAACTTTTCATGATAATGAAATACTTTAGACTGTTTGACAGCATAAAAAGATTAAAAGAACAGGCATACAAACACACGTAGTTTCACTGTCACTGTCATTCTCATTCTTTTCCCCCTTGTAGAAGCTACTTAGCTGTATTTGTTCTTTCATGAGTGTGGTCTGTTTCTCCTGTGTTCTTTTTGTGACAGGACTAACTTTAATTTTTCTTCATCTAACGTCAGTGTTCTAAACACCAGCCAGCTATTTAAGCTGGTGCTTTTTGGAAAATACACAATGAGTTTCATCTCCTGTGGTCTCTAGAACATCTGTTCATCTGTTTTGTTTCGTTCACCTCTCTAATGTTCTCTTTGTTTCTTTGAAACATTTCACATTGCTTGGTTTCACTTTAGCATTTGAGAAGTACCTCAGAAAATTCTGATGTGGAAAAGTTTTGTATAGGCATGATCAGTTTTTTCCTTATTTCTATTTTTAAATGATACCTTTGGATTTCAGGATGCATTCTACTTCTAGTCATGATGGCCACAAACATCACAGATCTCAGACGTTACCAATAATTCGTGGCAAAAATGCACTTTCTAACCCCAAACTCTTGCAGATGATAGACAGCAGTACTGCATGTAAGTACCAAAAAAATTGTATTTACTTCCCTCTAGACTTCTATGGGATTTGGATCAAGCGCTAGACAATTAAATCTGTTTTCATGCTTGTCTGTGAGAGATAGCCTGAAGGGAATCAGAGCTACTGAGTTTACACTTGTTTTTTTCAGATGCTAAGAAATCTAAGATTTGAAATTTCATTTAAAAAAAAAAAAAAAAATAGAATTAAAGTAACCTGACGTATTATAGTAGCCTTACTGATAAGTAATCCTCCCTACACCCAGCATCCCTTCCATCTGTGGTTATGTGGTTGCTCTGCAATCAGACGCATGCTGACTGAAGCATTACTTTTATTAAACTGAGCAATGAGAGTGACCTTTTCAGGACAGAAGGTTCTTTTCCCTTTGGACTGTCTCAGAATTTGGTAGTTTTTAGTCACCTTCAATAATGACAGTATATATTATGAGAAAATACACAGCCCCTTCCATCTTCCAGGAACATTTTTCTTTAAAATACCCTTTAATTTAAATGCACAGTTAGGATACCATCTCTACTGCACAGGGATGCAAAATTTCGTTATCTTTAAGGATGCTCAGAAAATTGTCATTGCTTCATATGTTCTAGGCAGCTCGAACGAAACAGATATTATACAATATGTGGACACAGAGGCAAACATTGCTACAGAAGTTTCCCTCACAATTCTTGACCTGTTGTGTCTTTACACTCTGAACCACCAGGTATGTTTTGCTGTTTTGTTTTCTGCTTGAAGTGGTGCTGTGTGAGTTCTGCAGTGGGGAAAAGACCTCGGGGTCAGGGACACAGAAGACTCAAAATGCCTGAGACAGCAAGATCAGGAAATAAGATAACAGTCCTCAGTGAGGGTATTTCATGAACATTCATGGTTTGACTCACAGTATGCAAATTGAATAGAAAGATGGGATGCAGAGCATCCTGCATATCCAAGGCTATATACAGCTGTGCTCTGCATGAAAGGTTTGCTCATCTACTGTCACCTCATCTTACATATGTTCATCTGTATCTGCACAAGTTGGCAGGTGAATCCTCTGCACTTCAAGTTCTATTTTGAGTTTTTAAGTTCACTTTTTAGTTCTATTAATGTCAGTACAGGTGACTTCTTGAAGATCTCATAGCTACAAAAAGAGCAAGCAGTTCCTTTCAGATTTAGCGTCTCATTTCAGCACCCTTAAATCTGGTATATGTCAGCCAAAAGTAGGAGTACAGGGCAAGTGTTACCTTCAGAAAGCTGCAAGCAAAACATGTCTGCAGCAAGCTGGTCTGCCTCATCCGCTGACACTTCAGGGCAGACACTGATTAAAAAAAAAAGCACCTCACTAGGAGCTATCAATGCCAAGTCCAGCAGGTCATCACCTGTTCATTCCTTTAAATAACCAGCACGTTCTGTCTTCTGTGTGTGCTTTTCAGAGGCAGCTCCAGCAATCTGATTGCCAGAATGCACTGATGAAGAAGGTCTTTGACACACACATGCTCTTTTTGCAAATCAACCAGTCAGCAGCAGCTCTCAAGCATGTCTTTGCTGCCCTCCGGCTGTTTGTAGGCAAGGTAACCATGGTTTTCTTCTGTTAATTTGAGCTATTAATGTTACAACAAGTGCAGCTTGAGGATAGTTGAGTACTTCGACAGAATTTTCACTTGCACTGTATTGAATGCGCATTCCTGAAGATTTTCTGATTTATTGATTAAAAGCAGGAAACTCACAACTTCTGAAAAACTGCATCTGTTGGAAAATGAAAATATTGAAATTCTGATGAAAGAAAAATAAAATATATAATTAAAATTCGTCTGGTGTCTGACTATGTCACAGCCCTCTTGGCTTTCCTGTTTTTGCTGTTTGTGGAAGAAAGCATGAAATCCTAGAGGTCTGCAGTCCTCATGGCAGATGAGTTGCAGAATCCAGCTGTCCCCAGAGGAGCTAGCAGGAGGTTATTTCGTAGGCTTTCCCAGCAGGTCACCTGAAGTATTACATTTTTACAAACGTCATTTTCAACATAGAATAGATTTTGGACAAAAATGTGCTCATCAAACTCTCTTTATGTGCATGCATTGCACGTGTATTAGTAACTGTGAGCAATTAGACATTTTGTACCAACTGCAAAGGCTGTTCAATTTCCAAGTCATAGGCTTAGATGAGATCCTTTTAAAAATCGCCGAAATGTAACAAGCAGATAAAAATTGGTATGGGGAAGTGAGAATAAGCAATGCTAGCCTGGTCTCCCAGATGTTTCTGCAAAGCAGCACAGTGTAGATAAGTTTAAACCACATGGCCTCCTTCTCTGATGGTGGTTGTGTCAGGGAAGGAAACCATGCTTCTCCCAGTAACGTGCCTTGGGGATGGGCAAAATAAATGTAGATCAGCCGCAGACAGCTTTCAATTACATACCAGACAGTCAGGAACGGAGGGAGTATACGCAGTGGGGAGGATGGATAAATATCCAGGATTGGCCTTTTCATTCATTCCGTAGCTCTCTTATCCTCTAAAGGAGGATTAATTTCCTCCTTTGTAGTTCAGTGGGAGCAGGGATCAGTTTTGGTTCCTGCAGCAGAATGTTCTGGGCAGAACTTGAGATCTGTGCCCAGAACGTACCACTTCCAGCTTTCATTGCTCTGTGTTCTGTTGTATTCACCCTGTATATAAATACTATGTATCACTTACAGAGCTGTCCTTCACCCTATTGTTCCAGCACTTGACTGTTGGAAGTTCAGTGACTGCAGCTCAGAGCATTTTCTTTCCCCTGAGCAGCTTTTATAGTAGAGCAGACCACCACCCCCCTCTTTTCCTGTTTAGCTGTTCTGCATTCTTTGCAGATAGGCTGCTCTGCATTTATGCTTGCTGTGTACCAGCTGCTGTCTGGACTTCTCAGAGGTCAGCCTGATTGATGCATTGCATATGGTGTTTGCATGAAAACCTGTGTGCTGTTTTTACTTGAACTTGATTTGCACATGGGATTATGTTTAGCCAATGGCTAATTTCTTCACTAAACCCTGGTGTCAGTGAGTATGTGAAAGACGGTTGTTTTCACTGGAAGCATGACAGGCAAACACTGTTGATTCAGAATAATTGTAACAAAGCCTGAGAGCTTATATCCACACTGTTTTTTTTCCCCGATAGTTCCCATCAGCATTCTTCCAAGGACAAGCAGATCTCTGTGGCTCACTTTGCTATGAAATCCTGAAGTGCTGTAACCACAGGTCACGTTCGACTCAGACGGAGGCATCTGCTCTACTTTATTTTTTCATGAGGAAGAACTTTGAATTTAATAAGCAGAAATCAATAGTCAGATCCCATCTTCAGGTGAGTCAAGTGTAAGATCATCAGTATTTACTTGATGTGCATTGTTCTGTCGTTATTGCTATTATTATTATGCATTGCAGCACAGCAGTTCATTTGAATTCCCCAGACAGTTCTCTGTGGCAGTTTGATTTTTCTGCCAAGTTTGAAGACATTGGGATGAATTCTCTGTTCTTGGCCTATTCGGCTCCATTCCAAAGAGAGACAGCTGTGAACCCAGCCACATGGCCAAATAAATCAGATATAAGGGTATTCTTGAATTGTGTGCGTTGCTTACAGCACTGAGAATATTGCTGATGAAGTAGCTAAACAGAATCCAATAATATATTAACGGAAACGTATTGCCCAGTAACAATGCTCTTATATTGCAAAAATGAAAAGCTTGCTTACAATCCCTGCATTCAGAGAATGTAATGATAGGGCAAGGCATAGTGGCTTTAAATTAAGAGGGTGAATTTCCATCAGAAATTCTTTGCTCTGAGGGTGGCTATGCACCGGAAAGGTTACTCACAGAAGTTGTAGATGTGCCATCCCTGGAAGTGTTCCAGGGCAGGGTGACTGGGGCCCTGGGCAGCCTGATTCAGTGGGAGGTGTCCCAGCCCAATGCAGGGGGTTGGAACTAGATGATCTTCTAGGTCCCTTAAACACAAACAGTTCTATAACTTCTTAAAATAGGTCTAAAAGAGCATTTCTGCTTGACTAGAACATTAAGTTGCATTAAAGCAGGCATTAAAAAAAAGTTTAGAATCCTTGATTTTCATTGCTAATTGCACTCTATTCTTCTTTTTTTTTTTTTTTTTTTTTTTTTTCCATTTGTTGGGCTTTGTTTCTACTCTCTACTTGTACAGCTCATCAAAGCAGTGAGCCAGCTGATAGCAGATGCAGGGATTGGTGGATCCCGGTTTCAACATTCACTTGCAATTATAAATAATTTTGCTAATGGAGACAAGCAAATGAAAGTAAGAAACTTTTTATTTTATCAATCACTACCTCTTTCAAAATATCAACAACTTCAGAGGAGCAAGTGTTTCTGTGAATAAAATTGCTGACTTGGGTTACACAGTGACTTGTGCATATGTAGTATGCTTTCTGGGGCAACCAGACATCAATGAATTCACAAATCACAAAATTAATAATTTAGATCAACAGATTTCAGATTGAAATGTATTTGCTACTTGCTGCTTAATTTGTTCTCAGAAGACATTTGGCTACCTGATATCAGAGAAGATGCTGTGCATTATGACTGATGAAACACTACCACAATTAGCGGTCTTTAAGTCTACAAACTGTCCCTAATCTGTTCAGTAGATGTGCACCAAAAACAAGCGTAACAGTGTAAATTGTGTGTATGCTGTTGAAGTGTAAATCTGTTTTCAACCAAATGAACTACGGGGATGGGGTGTTGTTCCACAAGCAGAATGGGAGCTCAGTCAAGGGTGCTGCATGTGGTTCTTTGGATGGTTTCAGTGATGTATCACTTATCTTTCCCAAAGAACGTTAATTTCCCAGCAGAGGTGAAGGATCTGACCAAACGCATCAGAACAGTTTTGATGGCCACAGCTCAGATGAAGGAACATGAGAAAGACCCTGAGATGCTTGTGGACCTGCAGTACAGCCTAGCAAATTCCTATGCCAGCACACCTGAATTACGCAGAACCTGGCTTGAAAGCATGGCCAAGATTCACGCAAGAAATGGAGATTTATCAGAGGTAATTTATAAACAGATGAGTAGGAAATGCATTTGTCATTAGGCTGAGATGAAAAGAGCCATGAAAACAGATAACAGCAGTGATTTAAGAGATGTATACGATCTGTCATACACTGGAAGACAGGTTTGAGCAATGCCTTGAGACGTGATGTGCTTATTACGTCAGTTTGCTTAAGTGTGACAGTGCCTGACGTGTGCTTGAGCAAGACTTAAAAGCTTCTGATGGGGAAGATGTATCCAGCATCATATTAGCATCTCACCGGCTTCACTCTTAACAGGCATGTTAGTGTAAGCGAGGTTTTAAACAGTGCTTTATTTACATGCAGGTTTTTGTGTAATTCTTTTTTTTCCCCACCTTAAACAGTGTAGGAGAGAAGTTGCATATTTATAACATAGCCTTTTCAACAAAAACTGAATGACTGATGTGAACCTCTGTACTTAGCCCAGCATTACTGTGTTTATTAACTGATCTTATGTTGTTCTGTTGAGCAAATTTCCTGGTGTCCTCATTTACTACTTAGTCTGTGCTTTTATCTGATGCATTTTGTGAAATGCAGAGAGGTTTCATTGTTTAATCCTTTAGGTTTCATCATTCAGTCCTTTGTTTGCTCAAAATGTTACATTAATTTTGTTTTCTATCTTCTGCAATGTGACTTGTCAGTAATGAAAGTACATGCCCATTCCTTTTCACACATGTGCTAAGTCAGTGTGCTTCATATACACGAATCTCGGTCTCTCCTTGCAGGCTGCTATGTGCTACATTCACATCGCTGCTCTCATTGCGGAGTACCTAAAAAGGAAGGGTAAGATCAATATGTTCAAAATCAACCCTATGTATTTATAAATCATATCGTTGAAAATAATTTTTGATTGTTCTACTTTCCTTACCTTTAAATAAAGTATTCTTAAAACTGCTCAACTTCTACTAAATACTTTATTTTTAATACATTGTAAGTACTAGTCTCAGCACTAGGACAGTGACAGTATGTTTTGTGTGGAGGGTTAATTAAATGTTTAGTAGAGTAGCGCTAAAAGAGAATGCTTCACTTGTTAATGTGCTGTTATTAAATATGCATGTATTAACACATACCAGTAGCAGTGTACTAATACCATCTTACGCTATCATAGGTTACTGGAAAATGGAAAAGATTTGTCCCTCACGTATGCTCCTGGAGGATGGTCAAGTCTCTGATAGTAATGTGTTACTAACAACTCACACTGGAGGAAGTGAGTGCTCTAACCGTGCCTGTTCATGGGTCAGATAACGTGGCTAGGGAATGAATGTTCTTCAACTGATCTGGAAAAATATCTACCAAACTGAAAATATTTATAGTGCATGTTGATGGCTGTAACAGCAAGCAAGTAATGTCAGAAGCATTGTGTTACTTTCCTGATGCTCTTTGACTGGTTTGATGAAATGCACAGAACAGCTCTGGCTAAGGGTTCTTCTGGGGACAGAGCAGTCTGCTCTTCATTAGCAATCTTCTCGGGTCAATTGGTGTTTAGCACACAAATCCATATTCAGTTTCCTTGACTATCCAAAGCTGGGGGACAAGGGCAGAATTAATATCAGATTATCCATATGTAACTTTGTGTAGATAAAGATTTTTTTTAATCTGTAATGCTAATTAGAGAAATAAAGTGCAGGCTTATGTCTTTGAAATGCTTCCGCGCGTTATTTAGTTCATGAAATGTGTGTTTTGAAGGAATTTTCGGCTTGAGATATCTTAATAGCATTCATAAAGAGCAATTTCCAGGGACAAAAGCTGAGAAAAGAAAACTTAGTTTTGGAAAGACCATGGTTCTCTGATATCTTGCAAGTGTCTGCGGATAAGATGAAAGGGGCTTTTGTACACAGCAGTATTTCAGGGATGTCTCACTTTTATACTTTGTATAAATAACAGATCACAGTAAACAAAGTGAAGAACTTTTGGGTAATTTTAAACCTACGCATCAGTAAAAAGATAAGTTGCTCAAAACTCTTCTGAAACTTGGCAGAAGGAGGGCTTCCCTCAGCAACCACTCTGAGCTGTCTACAAGAGCTCCTCGAGCAGCACGGTGGTCACGCTGCTTTCCCAGGGCAGGATAAGGAGCACAGCTGTCAGGACATCTTTGAGCCCAGCAGAGGCACAGCTTATTCTGGAGTGGCCACCTCTGCATTAGCTGATATGAGCCTGTGGCAACTGTGCCTCTCTGTTAGGAGACGGGATGGGTGGAACGACTGCAAGTCCCAGCATTTAGTGTTGTGCCTTTATTGGTTTCATGAGTATAAATTGTCACCCCTTTACCTGCAATGGTAATTGCGTTGTAAAGGAGTGTGGCATGCATAGCACTGCACAGCTAAGGAACTGAAATGCCAAAGGGAAATAAGATTGCATCAGAAAAATGTTGCAGTTACCCTTTTGCCTGAGCAAATTGATTTACTTCATAGAGGAATTGTATGATAGTCTCATAAACTCAGTCAGTTCCATTTGTACTTCTCATCACTTGAGCTGTGGGAAAGAAAAAGTAACAAACCTCATCAACAAAATCAGCTTTGTTTTAATAGCATCAACTAAGTTTAAGGGTGTGGTGATTCGGTTATTAATTGATGTTGTTTTGACTTGCACTTCAAGGCTTATTTTCCATGGGATGGCCTGCTTTTCTGAGCATCACCCCCAACATTAAAGAAGAAGGTGCTATGAAGGAAGACTCTGGGATGCAAGATACTCCCTATAATGAGGTCAGTGGCATTAACTTTTATAGACTTGTTTTATACTTACAGTCAGCAGTATTTCTAACGGATGCCTATGCAACAAATTACAGTGAGAGTGCATTTCACCCAACTTTAAAAGGCACGCTGCTTTTGAGTGAAATACCGTAGCTGTTTTGCTAAATATCTGGGATAAGTATTCAGCTGAGCAGAACATTAAGTATCGGGGTTGGAGCCCACAGTGCCATCCTGTTCTACTGAATGAGCAGTCAAGTATTACCACAACTTCCAGTTCGTTGTCTAAAGAAGTGCTAGGTCACCAATAGCTGACTAAACATTGTGTGATTGGCCTAAACTTTAGTACAGAAGATGCAGAATAACAATAAAACAGTGGGTAGGTACTTTTCCTATGCACTTAATAACGAAGTGCTGTCAGCTATTGACTGATACGATTCTTTGTGGAATTGCAGAACATCCTGGTGGAGCAGCTGGAGTTGTGTGTTGAGTACTTGTGGAAGTCTGAGAGATATGAACTTATTGCTGAGGTTAACAAGCCCATCATTGCTGTTTTTGAGAAGCAGAGGGACTTCAAAGTAAGTTCTTTTTTATTATGGAAATCAGTGTAAGCCAACAGTAAAGATCAATATTTTTAAACTAATGTGCCTTCTTTACAGGGAATATTTTGTTCTTCCTGTCTGTAATTTCTCCCTTTAGTGCTTCATGCTATGAGTAAATTAAAAAAAAACTTTGGTTTCTTTTCAGCATCAGTGCAACCATAAACAAACAAAAGCTTTTCAAACAAATCAACCTGTAGAGGTTATCAAAACCACAGCAACATCCTGCTAGCCATACTTCATTGAGATTCTTTTTGTTATGTCCCTCGTTACGTGTCCCCATGGAGAAATCTATCTCAGTTAATCAATGTATGTTTTACATATGTTTTTAAACCAAGATCACATTTTCATTGTATTTGAGTTCAGAAATAACTGATAAAGTGTGTGATGGCTTCGTGACGCCAGAGTTTCTTCATTTCTTGTTTACTAGTGAAATTCAAAGCATAACGGATAACCTGATGATGATGTCATATACAGATTTTCTGGTTTAAAATTAGTACAAAGGAAAAGGAGCAGGTATAAGCTGTATCTTGAAGAAGCAAGTCCTCAGATTTAAACTCACTTGAACTCTTGGCTCTGTACACAAGACTGTCATTTGTAGTGGGAGCTGAGGGCAACATACCATGTGTGGAAGCTGACTGGGGTTGGTGGTGCGTTGCCCTTCCCTGCACTGAGGACACTTGCTTCCTCTGACCACTTTGATAGTTCCTATCACTGCTTTTTCATGAGATGAAGTGTGACCCTGCACATGTGGACACTCTGCTATAAAACCGCATGCTTGGAAGATGTCAGAAGCCTTGAAATAATTCTTTAATGTCAAGGTTTAACTACTCCCTTGACACATGTAGCTATCTTTGCAAAGGTTTGGGTATCTAGTTAAGCAAGCCATGCTTGTGCAGAGCTTCTCTGTCATTTCCTGGAGGACTTGCTCCTCCTCACCTTTCCTTTTGCTCTGTCTCTCCATGCAGAGGCTGTCTGATCTGTACTATGACATCCACCGCTCATACCTGAAGGTTGCAGAGGTGGTGAACTCTGAGAAGCGTCTGTTTGGGCGATACTACCGTGTTGCATTCTATGGGCAGGTAAGCTGACTCGTGTTCTTTTGTCTTCATGGATTCTTGGATTTCAGCCAGTACTTTCTAATCTGCTGTATTTCAGGGAAGCTAAAACAGGGAAACAGTCAGCAGGGAATCATGGAGTAAAAAGTGCATCATGGGTCAAACTCTCAGGAGGCCTTTACTCAGAGGGGAGATCACTCAGTTGCATCTGTGCAAACTCTACATTGGATTTAGAGGTGCAGTGGAGAACAAACATTTACATCAGATTTAGTTCTTGTTTTTTGTCAAGCAAAACTGAGACTGAGGCAGAGCAGATTTTTCTGAATAAAACTGAAATGAAACTGAATAAAACATCTTTCTTTTATATGGCCTTTTCTTCTCACAGAGCTTAAAGCAGAGTGGTATGCAGTAGGTTTATGTTCTATTTCTCTCTGTCTGACTTCTGCTTTCAGGCCACCTCTGATTCTGTGCAATATACTATAGAGTAGTTTTATTCCCTTTGTTGTGCTTCAGCATCCTCAAAGCATTATTTTGTGCCTTCTTCCACTACAAACCAGTGTAGAAATTCAGCATGCTTTTTTAAGACCTATTTTTGACAAGCATACAAGTAATACTTTAAAATAAGTTGTGTAAACAACAGATTGAAGTGAATCATTCTGTTTGCTAATTAGATTTTAATACAGAAATTTGCTCTTTTCTCCTTTTGATCTTATTCAAGGCTGTGGTAAGTCTAGTTCTTTTGCATGTTTTGTTTAATTCTCCTCACACATCTTCCATCCTTCGCCATACTTAACATTAACTTTCCTGCACTCTCAATTCTTTGGTTTGTGGCAGAAAAAATAATGTTCCATTCATCGTTGCATCCTGCAAACTAATTTTTGTTTGTTCAGTTACCCAAACTACAAAGCTGTATCTGTCACCATGTTGTATGTGCACTGTGGGGTTCAATGCTGTCACCTCATCTCAGTGACAGTTTCCCTCTCAGCTTCACTGGGTGCAGGATTGAACCCCTTCCTTCTGTGCTCAAAAACTCAGTGTCACTCTAATGCTGTTTGAATGCAAGACTGCTTTCCTGGCCTGTGCAGCAGCTCCAGAGTGGAAGGCTGTTGTCCATCTGTGTTTGGTGGCAGGAGTAACTGAGCACCCTGGGCATGGGGCAGCCACAAAGCCCCATGATCTCTTCTTAGGAGCATGCAAATTTGGGATTCAGAGGGCAGTGATGAGTTCTGGCTCTCCCTACAGATCAGCAAAGCTTAACTTGCCAAATGCAAGAAACTGCTGTACCTGAGGAAGAGTAGAGTTTTAACTTATGCCCTTCCTCAAAATCGGGACAGTGAAGGGGAAAATAAGACTCTCTGCTTGCAACTTCTTGCTGGGGCTGCCCCTGTGCTGTCCCCCCACCAAGCAGCCAAGCTCATGGAGTGGGTAATATAGCTGCAGCAGTTCTGCTCAACTGGGTTAAAATCTTTGTTACAGGGCGATGGCTTTCAGCTGCTGGTGCCGCAAGGGCAACTTCATTTAAACAACTTTAGTGCTTGAAAGCATATGACTTTTTCATAGCTGTGTGTTGCTCAGTTTATTCCCTGGTGCACATGGATACTGAGCTCTAAATGCAAACAAGCACAGCTTCTTTATTTCCTTTTGCAGATGAGATTTTATGTGGCAGAAATTGGAACTGCTCTGTACTGCTCCTTGCAGAGACATAGTGACTAAAGCGTATGGCACAGTGCAAATAATTGAAGGTAGATTATTCCCATCAACATTACTGGTGCCTCAATTACCAAGGATAATAGCACTCAGTGTTGCAAAACTGATTAAGGAAGGTATACCAACACACCAAGCACCACATGAGATGTAGGAATTACAGATAGGGATTGACCACATGAAGAATGGAGAGAGAACTGTGCGCGCCCACATCCTGCACATTTCTCCCCTGCAGAAGGTTTCTTTTCTGCCTTTCTATCAGCTCCTTTGTCCCTTGTGCCGTTTGCTTCCATGATGGCTGTACAGGTGGAAAGGTGTGGAGCCTTTTGTTTCTTCTATTGCCAGAAATGCTTGCGCCTCTGTGCCTGTTATATTTTTACCGGAGAGTTTTATTCACTAGTTCAGAGAGCCAGATCTCAGGGCAGCTGCTGTTTTAGGCTGCAAATTCTGTTAAGGCCTTTGGTGACAGCATCTCATTGCACCACCAAGTGGCCACACTAGCTATGGGCCAGGGCTTATGATTTTATTCACAGTTGAATGTTTTGAGAGATCAAGATCTTTCTTGAATTTATATATATATATATATATATATAAATTATATATACATGAGAGCTGCTGGTTATGTTGAATAGCTCAAAACTTGTGCTTTTATAAGCAAAAACCATCCAAGACATGGTTCAGTGCAGTGAGCTAAGAGTAAAGCTGAGGTTTTGTTCTCCCATCTGTTCAATCAGCTCTCGTAGTTATTTGGAGGACAGACTTTCTTAGCAATAAGATATCTGCAGGTTTATGTCTGAAGATGACAGAATGATCTTTTCCACATTTGCTAGTAAAGCAGCTGTAATAGCTTCTTATTGAGTTGTGCACAAGCCCACTTAGTACAGGAAGTGATGTTGGCACTGCACACTCGATACAGGCAGAAAAGAGTCCTCTAAATAACAAATCTCAGCCTTTGCTGGCTATGGAAATGCTGTTCCATGCAAGAACATCTGAGTGAGTGCTAGGTTGTCTCTGGTGCTAAGGAAATGAGTTGTTGGTGTGCTTTCCTCTCTCTTTGCAGTGGGGATGTGCTTGCTGTAGTAAGGGATTGGAGCACTGGCCCACTTTAGCCCACATAAGCAGCAATCTCATTTCCCACCACCATGCACTTGGCCTGTGCAAAGATCATCTTTAAAGCATAAGGCCTCATCTCATCCTGCCTGCTGTGGGAAAAGGGTGTGCTTTACCACCCAAGGGCAGGGAGGAAATGCACTGTGAGCTTTAAGGACTGCACCTGTGAGTATGCAAGGAGTAAAAAGGGCCCTTTCAGCACTCTCACACCAACATCTGGGATCACAGCCCCACTCACAGCATGGCAGAGTGCAGAGGAAGTCCATCACCATGAGGTGGTTCTCTCTTCACTTACATTCAGCTGCTCCATGTTAGTAATTTTCAGGTGTAAAGCTACACTGTTCTCGAAGGGCAAAAACAGCCAGCATGCAAATAGTCTGGGAATATGCTTTGATAGTGTGACCCTGGCTGCTTAACATTTTAGAATCCTTAAATTGGAGGATATTTGGCTCCTAAAAAGTATTTAATCTCGCTTTCAATAGTCTTAGGCAGACATATAGCATATGGCAGACACGATTATTTATAGCTCACAATTAACTTCTGTCCACTGAAATACTGCAGGGAATTTGTTCATAAATGCTATCTCCCGTGTTAGAGAGGAGACAGAATTTGTTAGCTGTGTCTTTTTATTTTAGAGGGGTTTGTGTTGCTTTTTACCGTTCATCTCAATTTTTTCCTGAGCAGCACCATTAGCAGAGGTAGCATCCTAGCAAGCCATGCAGCAGATTTGGTCCTTGCATATAAATGCTGTCCTGCGGCATGCAAACAGAACTAGCATCTAAGATAAGAGGATGAGCGATGTTCTAGGTTGCTATGTGATTAATTTGGAAAAGGGCCTTTTTTTGTCTTAGTTTTGGTATTTGCTTTGTTGTTTGTTAAAAGCATTGAACAGTGACAGACAGCGGATGTTTTCTGACAGAAACAATCCTAGCAGCGTGATTGAGTACGGTTGTGTGAAACTAATGAGGCTTTCAGCTGTTTCCACATAAAGTGGTATTTCTGCAGTGGAAACAAGATCAGAAACCAGGCTGTGATTCCGCACATCCTTTCTCAGTGGCATCAATAGAAAATGACAGCTCAGTAAATGTTAATAGGGTGTCAGCTTTTTGAGCTCTAGATTTGGTCTCTAATTACCTATGTAGCTCTTCCCAATGCCTGCAGTGATTAATTGATTAATATTGTTAAAAATGGCACAGTGTTAGAAGGTCATGGTGAGGCTAATTAAGATACTATCAGACAAGCTGCTGGTGCTATTAGTCATTTGTTTTAGTAATGCCCACAGTACTCTTGGCACTTGTCAGATGTGAACAGGTGTTTTCTTGTCCCTTGTCCTGACTGGAGGAGAAGCCACAGATATTTGTTAATCTCTGCTAAAACAAAGCTCAGAATTAACAGCTGATTTATTACAAGACTGTATATTTTTGTAAAATTTGCCTGGTCTATTATTTTAGTGACCAAAGTTTGGAATATGCTTCAGCATGAAAGGGCTTAGGTGTTGTTTGTTTGTTTTTTGGTTTGGTTTTTATGGGTTTTGTTTTGTTTTGTTTTAAATGAGTGCCTGCCACAGATTTTGGAGATTTCTCCTGACTTCATTCAGTTGTGCTACTCTGTTTTTCAACAGATTGCAATTTGCCAGGGCATGTTGTAGAATTACCTGCCCAAGCTACATCATGTTTAGTTTAAAGGGCCTTGGGCCTGGCATTGATAATGCTGTCTTTCTTATCGTTATCCCTGCAGCTTCAGGTATTTTCCACTGGGTCACTTTACCTTGCAGTGAAAGGGGTACAGCTGCAGCATTTAACAGTGCCAAATTTCATCAGCAGCATATGAAATGTTAGAGGGAAGGCTGGTGCTGCTCAGGGTGCTGGGATGAATCCAGTTGTTGAAGGGTCAGCTGCTGCTTTCTGCTCAGCTGGGATTGCTGCTCTCCACTGTTTGATATACATGCTCATAGCAGCTGTGTCTCACCGGTAGCGATGCAATGCCACATTAATTTTCTGAGGCCAGTGCTGCTTCTGAAGATGCCCCCAGAGTTTACTCTTCAGCTGCCCTGGGCAGACAGGTCTGTTCACTGGGGCTCCTTGTGCCACAGCTCTGCCCATCGCTGCAGTGTTGGGGGCTGTGCCACATCCTAGCCAGGCTGTGCACCCAGCAGGCAGCTGCAGTACTTGTGGTCTCATACTGTACTGTTTCACAAGCGAGTAATTTAACCTATTACAAATGAAACCTTGTTAAAACTCCAAGTTTTATTTCCTTAGACTTTTTTTTTTTTTTACATACACACATCAGAATTCTAGAGAAGGTGCTGTCACTGTTGAAACAACTAGATCTCTTATGGGAAAATGTGTATGAGTGATTTACTGGGTAAGTTAGGAGACACCAAGCCAGTGTAAAAGCAGACATGAGGCAGTGTCTGTGAGGATGGAGGGTGTCAATCCTTTACTTAGGTGCTGAAAATGGCATATTGGAAGCACTGGTGGGTATACAGACATATCCTGGGTGCCTCCCTTAGGCTTTGCCTTGCCCAGTGTGTTCACTGTATCCTATTTCTTTCCAACCAGGGTTTTTTTGAAGAAGAGGAAGGGAAAGAGTATATCTATAAGGAGCCCAAACTAACTGGCTTGTCTGAGATCTCTCAGAGGCTGCTGAAACTGTATGCAGACAAGTTTGGAATAGATAATGTGAAGATCATCCAGGATTCCAACAAGGTATGAAAGACAGGATTCCTGTACAAGAAAGAAAAGCGAGTTCATGTTTTGTGAGCAGTTTTTTGAACAGATGTGAACCGAGTGTGACCCAGTTTTGTAACCAAAGAAGCACCTAGCCTCATAGCATGGGGAGTGTGTATGGAAATGCCAGTGCTATAGCAGTGCTTCACTGCTAGTGGGAAGAGAGCCAGCGTGCGCATGCAGAGAGCATGTGAATGTTTCCTGTAAAGGAGAAGCAGCTCTCATTCACTTCTGGATTATCTTTGATCAAAAATCCCACTGTTTTTATGTGGGTATCTAGTTAAAAATGTTTGTATTAATTTATGGTCTGAATACAACATTTGGAAGCCTCATTTTTGTTGATACTACCGTGGTAGATAAAAGAGATAAATGCCTTGACGGTCTGTCACACTTAACAAAATGTTGTTTGCTTGCCACTGTTACACAGGTGAACCCCAAAGACCTGGATCCAAAGTATGCCTATATTCAGGTCACATATGTCACGCCTTTCTTTGAGGAGAAGGAAGCAGAAGATCGAAAGACTGACTTTGAAATGCATCACAACGTCAACCGGTTTGTGTTTGAAACACCTTTCACGCTCTCAGGAAAGAAGCACGGCGGTGTGGAAGAGCAGTGCAAGAGGCGCACCATCCTGACCAGTACGTCTGCTTGCCCCGCCAGCCTGCTTTGGGCAGCAAAGGCTCACAGTGCATTCGTGTGCCAGCTTTCTGCAGATAGTAGGCACAGCACTTTATGTAGAATGATAACTTCTCTCTTCCACGTGCCTATTTGCAAAGTATGTTTGTTCGTAGAATCCTGCTGACCCTCTTAGGTGAAGTTGTTTTCATTTGTGAAGTTGTCAGCTTTTTTTTTTATCTTTCCTTGTCAGCATCCTATAATGATGGGGTCTGGGAGGGGTTCTGCTGAAGGCAGCTTAGCACTCAGAAGTGTTCTTTTAATAATAAACAGAAGAAATTAAAAGCAAGGTAGGGTGCTTGTTCTGCTGTGAAGAGTAAGTCTTGGATAAGAACTTTGTCCGCATGGAAGTAAGACACATTACATAGTATTTTTAATGTGAGAGGCAAGCTTTCACATTGGTGGTTACAATCACTGTTTTAAGGCAGGAATGTAGGGAGAACTGCGTGTCTGTTCTTACTGAGTCATGTTAAACAGAAGACATTCAGTTCTTTATCATGACTGAAATCTCTGTGAAACTACTACTGAAACCTGACCTGTCTGAATTTTGGCTGGGAGCATGAGGAACTGCCTGAGATAGAAGCATTGCTCTCCTGAGCAACAGTAGGCAGGGAGGATGATGTTCACAGCAAAGGCTTCTCAGAGACAAAAATCCTGTTCTCCACCAACTTCAGCTCGTGTGCTTCCCCAAAGGGCAAAGTGAAGAAAGGTGCTTTCAATGTAGGCGTAGTGACCTCAATGTTTTGTTCTGGCAAATCAGAAAAGAGGTATCTGTGTCTGGGGGCATCTTGTTACATGACACAGCTCTGTTTATGAGAAGAAGAAAGGAAGAACTGCTTGTGTGTGGTTTTTTGAAGTGCCTCAGCAGCACTTGGGAGTTTTGAGATCTGTACGGAAGCAGGCAGCTTCTCTAACTTGAAAGTGCAGCCATTGTGGTACATCTGGCAAAAACAGAGAAAGCTGTTGGTCCAGCAGAATAATTTCCTTTGGCTGTTACATGACACCATCAGCTGCCAGCAGTCTCAGCCTGGCTCCATCTTCAGCATTAGGGGGGAATTTGATGACCTCTCCCCTGCTTTCCATCTGGCAACTGCCTCACCTTGGTACTCTTCTGTGAAGGAAACACTGTTTTCCTTTGGATCAAGTCAAATAGTTTTGCTTCCTTCCTGTGCTAACGGAAGTGCTTTTATTTTGAGAAGAAAACAAAGCTTATTAGGACAGCTGGAGGACTAATGGCAGTTGTTTGTGCTCAGGCAAAGTTACTGGATGGCTGCTCGGCATCCCTTTTTCAGAGTCCTGCCCTTGTATTGTACAGAGCATGAGGGTGATATGGCTGCAATCTGGCTCTCTACCATGCCTGGTTGTTACTTGACCTTCCAGCTCTGCAAGTCCTTGGTTTCCTGCTGTGCAAGGAGTGACAGCCACCCTCTTATATGGAGCTCATTTAGCTCTGAGCTGCCTGGCACCATATGCTCATTGGAGGAGGGCCTATTTGGTGTCTGTGAGGTCTTACAAAGTGTGTAGGATAATCAGGAGAAGGTTAAACAGCTCAGATCAGGCAGTACCCCATGCTGTATCATTGCCAGGTTTCTTGACATCCATGAAAATGTCTGTACTGGAAATAAGAGGCCTTACCAATTAATGATTCCCCTACCAGCTCCCATAGTAATTATTAGGTTGAATACTAAAACTGACTCCTTACTTTTTTTAAGCATGGCACTTTGATAATGATTCATCTATTAGCATGTAATAATCAATTCAGCTAAGCTAGAAGCTCCTGCCTCTGATGTGAAACTTGTTCAATGGGATATTTGAGGTGTTTGGAGTTCATTACAGGTTTATCATTTGGTGCTTTAATTCAGAAGAAGGAATTAATACATTCTGAAATCTGAGTGGTGAGAGCTTTCTGCCATGTGCATCTGGCAGAGCTCAGTAGCAAACAGTGGTGAATTCAAAAGGAAATGTTTTTCCAGTACCAGATCTGTCAAAAATTCAGTTTAGAACTGCTGAATTCTATTGCTTACTTAGTGATTAAAACTCCATTTGTGTAGACAGTGTCAAAGTTAATACGGTCTAAACCTTTGACTGACTTGTTTTGCTTTCTTAAATACTGTCTTGTTGCTAGCCAAGCCTCTCTAATATATTTCTTGCATTTGAGCAGCCAGCCACTTGTTTCCATATGTGAAGAAGCGTATTCAAGTCATAAGCCAAACCAGCACAGAGCTGAACCCCATTGAAGTAGCGATTGATGAGATGTCCAAAAAGGTCTCGGAGCTCAATCAGCTTTGCACAATGGAAGAAGTGGACATGATCCGACTGCAGCTTAAACTTCAAGGAAGCGTCAGTGTCAAGGTAATGAAAATTAGACACGCTGTTTTTGTTTTTCTTGGCTGTTGTGTTTTGGTTTGGTTTTTTTTTCCCCCGTTCACCTGAATTTTTATTCTGGTTTTCATCCTTCTGGACATGTTTTGTCTGTTTTGTACTTCTGGTCATATCTTGTTTTCCAGTGCAGTTGGAGCCTGCTCAAAAAACATATGGCAGTAGAAAGCTTTCCATTGATGTTGATGAGTGTTGGATTTATGTGCAAACATAACTAATTCTGTCAAATCTTCTCTAAATAAATGTTGAGACCTTTCTAGCAAGACCATCATGTATCCCTTGAGAATAAAGCTTGTCACACAGCCAAATATGCAAATACTTTAAAGTGAGGGTTTTTCAGGATTAATTTTTTCATTTCATTAGAAAAGTTAATACTGGTGATACATGCATGCATTTCTGGTGTCCTAGTTGAAATTCTCTTCAAATGCACAGCATTCTAGGTGGTTAACAAGCTAAGTGCCTCCAAAGGCCAGCAGAGATCTGCAGTTAGTGTGGGGCTGACTTAGCTCCTTTTTACTCAGTAAAACTCTTCAGATTTCATCCAAGTGGCAAGAGGAGTGATTCTGATATTCTGCACCAGCTTGGTTGCCCGAGGCCAGTTCCCTTTGAGGCACAAGAAAAATGGACAGTAATCTACTTGTTTTATGCACCTAAGCTGTATATTTCTCTCCCAGGTAAATGCTGGACCAATGGCCTATGCTCGGGCTTTTCTGGAAGAAACAAATGCAAAGAGATATCCTGATAATCAAGTTAAGCTTCTGAAAGAAATCTTCAGGTAAACGTTAAGCTTAGGTTTGCCATCTTCTAATATGAGGAGTGACATGACATGGAGTTATTCTGAATTGAAGCACACTGGTTTACATCTGCATTTGCTGTATCCTACAAGTCATTCTCAGGAGAACATTTACTGAAGCTTCAACCTATCCCAGGAGGTTAGGGACAGCCAGTCTTCCTCTTAATTTGAGGATGATTTCTGAAATTAATTTCTAGCAAGGTATAATGTGCAAGGAGAGGAAGAGGTACAGTAGTGATATATGTATATGTGTATGGATGTATTTATTTTCATTACTGCAATATTTGTATGGTTGTTCTATGTGGTTTTGTGTTTGTAGGCAATTTGCAGAAGCATGCGGGCATGCTCTTGATGTCAACGAACGCCTTATTAAGGAGGACCAATTTGAATATCAGGGAGAAATGAAGTCTCACTATAGAGATATGCTCAGCGAGCTCTCTGCAGTTATGAATGAGCAGGTTAGTTTGTCTGCTTTAATGATGTTTCAGGCCAAATGAAAGCACATTGTTTCTTGTAGTGACAAAGGAAGTTGTAAAGCAGGAATCTAGAAGTAAGATTGGGTAGTGCAACAGTAATTGAGAAAGCATAGTTCCACTATTTTTTTCTTCACTTCAGCTGTATTACATACAGTGAACTGGCTTGCCTGACAGAGATTTGTCTTCTGCTCATCTTGTTGGATATTGAAAACCTGAATGTTAATGGGACTGTAGACTGAGGTCCAAAGGCATGGAAAGAATATCATTTAAACTACTGTTCTGTGCCAGCCAGCTTTGTCCTAAATATGTCCTGTGACATATTTAATTAAAACAGTAAATTGCATTTAAGACCTAACTTACAACTGGAGAAGATATTTCAATAGTTTATGTTTGTGTTCGGCTTTCAGAGTAAGAGTGACTTATTATTATTTTTTTTAAAGTATAATGTCAAAAAACTCCATTTTAGCTACTAGGAACTTTAGGGTTAGTATTCATGGTTGCATTATATGCTGTGCCATAATACTGAACTGAAATTCACACTATGCTGTATCTATGCAGATACTTATTGCTTTATGTTATAATGTAAATAATAATTAAGCTATTCTGCACACTACTTGCAAATTAAAGCATGCTTAATTGTACCTCTGTATGGTTGTGGGTAGGCCACCTTATGCTGTGCCTGAGAAGCATTTATTCTTTCCCAGCTGCTCTGTATGCCTAGTTGCCTGTAGTACAGATAGGTGCTACTCGTGTGCAGTTACTTTATTTCACCATTGGTATCAATGATGGCATCTCAATGATGGTGCCTGATTCCACCCCACTAGACCATGCCATGTTCTTCATCTTCACGTGTGAGGAGAATAATGGTTTACAAGATTTTTTTGGCCCATTGCTGTTCTTACAGAGAAATGAAGCTGGCTTTTCCCAGGGTATAAACCTGCATAACTGCTTTGAGGGCTTGGTGCGTGCCAGAGGTCAGGCTCAGTGGTTGCTGTTGTGTCAACTGTGCTCCCTTCCCAGTTAGATGCGTAAGGATTTGTGAACCTCGTGCATTTCAGTAATTTCATCATAAATAATATTGATCACTGTTCTACTAAAGGTGTCTTTGGTTGCTCATTGCTCTCTGGTGGAAGTTACTTTGGCTGCTTAACGTTCAGAGATGGTACCGTATGCCTCGTGTTCCCCACAAAAATGGAAGATAGTCAGCTTAAATTAGTCATGAGCAGCCCATGAGTTTCAGCATGCATAAAATATTCAGGGAACTCTATTAAATATTCACAGCTGTTTTTATTATCTGCATCCGTGTGCTTGGAGTTTTCCTCATGCAAGAGAAGAGGCAAAATAAAGCAGAATGCCCTGTGTACATAACTGTGCTAATGTGTAACAGAGTTGATCCAACGGAAGACAAAATTGACTTTTGCTTAAAAAAGCTTTAACCAAAATCAGCAGACTTTGAAAGTCTGTTCAGAAGCTAGTCTCCCACTTAATAACTGTGGGCACTTAGAAGTTTTCTGTGCAGTGTGGCTTTCTGGAAACAATCCATTCCTCTGTGAGGAATGCACAAACCCCTGCTCCTGAGCAGAGCATTGCCTTCAGCAAATCACCTACTGTAAACTGTAGCCAAAATATTTATTTTGCAGTTGGAATGCTTAAGTCTGTATTATAACTGTGCTCTTTACGAAGACAGTAAGCGTTGTCATCTTTCTCACTGTCATGATCTAGAGAGTTTTTTGCTTGCTCACCCACTGATAATGACTCTTTCATCACCATATGTTTTTCTCTTTTTTGTTTTGTTTTGTTCTTCTTTTCTGACAGCTCTGTCATGGTCCTTGCTTATACAGCTTCTCTTCTTCCCTGTCTAACATTTCCCTCAATACTATAGCCAAAAGTGGTATGTTCGTTTTTCTTACATCTTTTTTCTTTTAATGTCATGTACTCTCTCACTTGATGGTTTTTGTATGTGCTGTGTTCATTTAGTTTCAAGCCTAATGATTCCCTTAGGCTCAGGGAGGTGTTATTTTTTTTAACAAAAAACAAAAAGCTGCTGTGGTGTATTATTCCTGATGTGTTGAGACACGTGTTGTTAGGATCCTAGCCATAAACTTGGGTTGGTCAGTGAAGCAGCTCACCGGGATCCTCCTGAGGCCAAGAAATGTGCTTGCCTGAGCAATAAATGTGGCATGGCTAAGCTGTGCTGTGACCAGCTGCCCGGGGTGTCTGAGGGTTGATGGCACCAAGAGGTTTCTTTGCCACCACTGATGACTGCCAAGGGAATGTGTATATTGAAACGGGGAAAATAGCTATGGCTAAGTGGAACATTTTTAGGGAACAAAAGGAAGTCTTCTTTGCTAAAAGCTGCAGCTAATGCAAGGTGGAGCAAGATTTGGCCACTGTTCTTCCCTGGCCATGCGGCTCAGCTCTTTCTCGCCCCAGGATGTTGGCTCCAGGGCTGCTGTTGGACACAGTCTTGTGGTTGATGTGTGTGAGAAGGTCTGGGGGGATCCTGCATTCTTTGAGTGACTGCATGGGCCAAGCTGGGAGCAGTTCCATACCATGCTGAGGAGATGCTAGTGAAGGTGTTTGCTGGTTCTGTAAGATGTTGTGACTTCTCGGCTGGGATTGCATGAGAGCTGCTGGAGAAACTTTGGTCAGAGGGCCCCATGAAGCACTGCTGGCAGAAGCCTGTGACTTGCACCCCAGGCCCATGTATCCCCCAGCTCAGGGGACCCGCTCCTTCTTGCTGCAGCCTCTGGTCACTTCTGGCTCCTCAGCAGGGATCCTTTCTCTCCAGCAGATTGTTATCTAATGACCTAAAAACGGGAAATGACTGCTTAGATAATAAGTACTACAAAAACCAAGATATCCAGATCTCTCTCACCATTTTTTCTTCTGTTCTCTTTAATGACAAGATTGCATACAAGGAGGATTCAGCAAAACAGCAAGGAATGGAGCGCACGTATTCACGAATCATCAATAGAGCCAGCTCGTCTGCGCCAGCAGCAGCCACCCCATCCAACCCTGATGCTTGATGGAGGCATGAGTGGGGGAGCATGCAGCCATGGAAGGACTGGGATGATGATGTTTTGTTTTCATTTCCTATTAGATTAATAGTACTGAAAAATAATTTGGTCACGGACAATGCCAGGAAAAAAAAAAAAAGACATGTGTTATGATTTTAATTTATTGGAAGTTTTCACAGTGATGTTTTTTTAAAAACTGCAAGCTTGATTTTTTTTTTTTTGCCTGCCCCAATATTTGCACATTCCCTGTCTTTTTTTTTTGTTGTTGTTGTTGCTGTCAGTTTTTGGTTTTGAGCAGTCTTTATTAAGTCTTTATTAAGGCTGATCATACAATTTCCACTGAACAGGTAGCTACATAGCAAACCCTAAGTTTGCTATAAATGATAATATATCTAATACTAAGTCCTAGTATACATATATTTTAAAGGTCAGAGTGGATGTTTTATAACATTTAAGTATATTGCAATTGTAAATAGAAGATGTGTAAAATATGTCATTTTTACAAAATTTAAAAAATATGTTTTTAGTTAATTATGGCCGTACTAAGAATATGGATAACATTTCAGTTACTATTATATTAAAATATTTGTGTATGTGTTTAAAGCGTCCATAAAACTTCCTCTTTAAGGACCTGTGCATCGGTTCATTCCCGTATCGTTACATTGCAGAGCAGTGGAGATCAGGATGCCTCTTGCTTCCTGTCTGTGCGTTGTGTTATGGCCTCTGATGAGGGAAGTTTATGACCATCTGCAGAATATGGCTTCAGATTGTAGGAATGGTCTTAAATTGAGGTCGCCTTGAGAAATAAGGGTCACGTAGTCCTGCTTGAGGGCAAGGAAATCTCTGCTCTTCTTCCCTTGAAGTTTGCATTCCTAAGTTTTGCCTACAGCCTGTTGGGGAAACTGTGTGCCTCAAGTGAGATGGTTCTGCATCACGCTGGGATGAAGTAAACCTACTCTGTCAGCTCTTCTGAGTTCCTTTCAACCTCAGTTCCCCCGCAGTCCTTGTTTATTCCTCTGCCTTTGCTATCTGTGGTACATAGAGAAGGAAATCCACTCCACTGTGACTGATGTGTCACCAGCTCTGCATTCCCATGAACAATCCCAGGTGGCAAAGCAATACCTGGCTCTTGTGATTGTCCGTCCGCTCGTGCCATGCAGTGTGTTCACAGGGAAAGCACAGTGCAACCATACAGTGGGATGGGGAGCCTGACATGCTCCTCATCCTGTCCTCAGAAAGTCCAGCTCTGCTCTTTAGACACTGTGATGTTTGAAATCATCCTATGCAAAGGAGTGATCTGAGCCCAGGTTTTAACCTGCTGTATGCTACATATGTATTAATTCGTGGAATTACCTGATGGTTTATGTGGATGGGAGAATGCAGTCATTGGTGATGGCAATAGGAGCCCCCAGCATAGAGGAGGTGGGTCTCTGAGCCCTGGGCCCGAAGTCCTGTTCTCACTAGACTTTGGATTTGTTTGGACTCACTGGTTTAATGCCAAGAACTCAGTTTGCATTTACTGTGGTTTGTGTTGATGGAGGGTACCTCAGAAGACGTCAAGGTGATTTCTAATTAATATTAACAAGAACTGAGCCACTAAATCTGTTGAGCTTCTTTGGAAACAACACGTATTGCTAAAGGATGGTTTGCACTGAGAGACGCATCAAGCTGACACTAGGCTGGGGAGATCCCTGGATTGTTTTCTCAATTACTTGAACTCAGAATGGGTTTCATTTTTCAGTCTAAGAGTTGTGGGGTTTGTTTTGCTTCATTTTGAGCAGCCAGCTTTGCAGACTTCTCGGGGGTTGAAAATTGAGCCCCTATGCTAGCTGTTACCTTATTACTGGTATCTGAGATGATCAGGCTTGAATTTCATTATTCCAGATGGCATTTGCTCTCCTGCTGTGTCCAAGCACTTTCAACATAGTTGCATGAAAGCAATTAGCAGACATTAGCTTTGAACCAGATCTACAACAGGGGGAGAGACAAAGCAGTGACCATGAATTGTTCCAGCTTTCAGGGGAGAAGATGACAAATGCAGAAGAGTGTGAGGCTGTAGAGTTGTTACGAAATGTGGTTTGTTGCTTTGCTGCCACAAAATTCAGCTACCAGAACTGCAGGGGATGGATGTTTCAGAGCTGAATCCCACATCCACCCCAATCTGTGGGCTTTTAAATCCCTAAACACTTTCTCCATTATGTCAACCAGTTCTGCGTCAGAGGGCTTGTAAGTGCGAGCTTAGAAGGTACAAAACAGAAGAGCCACGGTTTCAGGGGAGGAATTTGAGTTTTTAGAAATCTGCCCAAGTCTGGCAGTGATCCTTGGCTTCTGGAGCAAGAGAGAAAGCAGGCTGGCCCGTGGTGGTGGGCTCCTCCTGAGAGCATGGGGCTCTGCCTCTTGTGCAGGCCTGTCATGCTTAGGAGCAGTAAATAGCTCCATGTAAGGGAGGGGAAAAAAGTCAGCATGCCTCGTAACTATTCGTAGCAGATTTGTGAAGGACTGACAGTTTGCAATGAGTAATCAAGACAGAAGCCAATCACTCAATTGTGATGACCCTTACTGACACTGTTGCTCTTTTTGTGCCCTGCAGTATGACTTTGATATTGCAGAAGTGATGAAATATTCTGCTGCTGGATTTACGAATGTTATTTGTGCAGAAAATTGTTTCTCTCTGCACTTAGAACTGAGGTAGCACTCGTGGTTTCCTGCTGTGCTTGCGCTGATGTTGGAGGAGAATGTGTGGATTTTTAAGGCCAGATGCTTCCTTGTACCTATTACAAAGTAGTCTGGAGGCACAGAGAGGTGCAGCCCTCTCTCAGACTTCAACCCCAACACCTCTGGGAGATGCTTTCTGCAAAAGTGCTCATCAGCACGGTGTCCACAGCCCATCTTTGCAGCCCCAGGAGGGGCAGGCCTGCTGGCAACAAAGCAGTGCTCCCATGGCCAGTGGCTGCCCTGGGCTGGCACTGAGGTGAAGGACACTGCAAGCAGTGAGGTGTTCAGCAGGACCAGGAGCTATGCTCGATTTTGTACTGTGTCAGGTACTGAAGTCCTGTTTGTTTTTGTTTTTTTTACTACAGTGCAAATGAATAATGTCTTTTATTTCATAGCAAGCTTAATGTATCCTTTTTTTTTTTTCTTCTAGGATTTGTTAATTAGCACTAAGGTCTTTCATACAATCTAACCTATTTGAGGAAGACAACACTCTGATTCCCAGGCCAGCTGTTCTTTTGCCACCTTAGCAGAATATCTCCCTCACAAATTTCCTTTCCAGCTCTCCTGTGGTGCCCTTGCATCATGAATTGCTGCCTGAGTCATGAATAAATATCACGGTATGGAAATTAGAGGGAAAACACCTGTAACTTAACTCCCGGGCAGACTGAGGACTTCCCGGTGGCTCTGGAGGGAGGAGGCTGGGGAGCTGCATCCCCCTGGTGCACAGACACAGCAGCCTTCCCCACATTGCTTTCCAGCACGGCCCACCCTGGGGAGGCCTTCCTCCTTTGAGAGTCACTTTTCTATTGTGTTTTGTGACAGAAACGAGGACTGAGCATGATCTTCCAGTGTCGGGCACAGCCGCCAAGCACGCTAGTGCCCTGAGTCCCCACTGCTATTCAGTGTCTGAGAGACACCGAGCCTTCAACTACTGTGTGCAGCACTTCATGCAAGCAGCAAGCTGTTCCAAGCAGTGAAAATGTAGGATAAACACCTCCCCAAGCCAAGCACCTACAGGGATCTGAGGCAGGGAGTTCCCAAAGAGGAGCGACCCTGGGACACTCCATGCAGTGCCCATCTCTAGGCAGGCTGCTGAGGACTGGCAGCAGGGGCTGCCAAGGGCTGCCAGGGCACTGGGGCACACCTCAGCCTGCTCCTGCTCTGCAACAGCCTCAAATGGCTGCTCATGCCTCAGGTGGGCTGCCCAGGGCAGTGGTGGAGTCACCAGCTCTGGAGGTGCTCATGAAAAGGGCAGGTGTGGCACTGAGAGACCTGGCCTAGAACAGGCATGGGCTGATGGGTGGACTAGATTATATTATTGGTCATTTCAGCATTAATGATTCTATGATCAAATGAAATCCAGCAATGAGAAGTTCTGGAGTAAAAAAAAAAAAAAAAAAAAAAAAAGTTAGTGGAATCTCTCCCAGCACGCCTAAAGGAATTAAGCGTTATACATATTTTATGTTTAATCACATCTTTAGTGACACCCAACCGCAACCAAAGGCTTAGATTTCAATTAGAGGGAGGCGTGTTAAATGTTTAATAGGAATCATTCCTTACAGGGTAATTATATCTTAACGTTCACTGGAGAGACAGTATGCTGGCAACATAACGTTGGTCTGAACAGGGATTTCTGTTTCTTGAGTAATATCCAAGTGAGGAGCAGGGTGATGGTGTGCAGTGCTGGGGAAGGCCATGCGTGCTTCCATGGCCCTGCTCATGGAGTGTTGGTGGCTGCATGATGCCAGCAGGGCTGCGCTGGGAACCAAGGCAGGTGAGATTCACTGCAGCATTGAGCACAGTGCTCTGGGGCTCGGTGCAAAAAACGGAGCACTGCACATGTTGAAATGAGGCAGTGGCTGCGTTGCAGCTTAGCTTTGAGCATTTTTTAAGCTGGTGTCTGACAACTCAGTATTACAGCTATGATTGATAGGGGAGGATGAATCTTCAGGACAGATGATCTAGCGAGGATAATTTAGAAGCATTTGATTTGTGTTTGAATATATTTCCCAATTTCTAGCAAGTTTAGTATGTGGTAAAATTTAAATTATCACAGAAAGAATGAGTTTTATACACTCATAATGAGCAAATTAAAGCCGTAAGATGAGCTTTGAAGCAAGGCAGTTAAAATTGAAGAATGTGAATAATATTAAATGCAAGCAGAGATAAGGGATTTTGAGAACAGCATCTAAGCAATAGGGAAAGGCAGGAAGGAGAAGGATGGAAAAGGAAGAGAAGAAAAGGAAGGAACAGAATGTGTTTCTCAGTTAAGTGAATTGTGCTGAGATAAATAAAATTAATCCAAAAGACACAAATAGGTAAGCCCATGTAGAACTGTTACCTTGACTGTGGAAGGACCATCAGCTTCACATCCAGGTCTACAGCCAGCTGCTGGTGCATTCCTGTGGTCCTGGCACAACCGGGCAGTGTGGGTGCAGGCTGAGTGATGGGTGTCCTTCAGGACAGGAGTTGTAGTCCCCATGGGATGCATACATGAGTGCTACATACGTTGTGTTGATGTTATTTTTTTGAAAATTCTCAGTATTGCAAAATTTTCACAGGTGAATGCCTCCTCCTGAACGTTACAATGCTGGTGGTAATGAAGTGCATGTTTCCCTTTCATCCTATCAGTTTCCTATCAAATTGATATAAGATGCATTTTCTGTTTGCACTTTGTGCTCTGCTCCCCAGATGCCTTAGTTAGCAACAATCACTTGTTGCTGTCACTGAGCAGAGACCATGGGCATGGGTTATTTCCAAAACAAGGAGAAATCTTGGTGAGCGAGGTGATCCGTGGATGGGGCACGCTCCCCTTTGCTAACATGGCTTGTGGTCTGCATTCCTGGCCTTATGCCTCAAATTTAGGAGCTATTCCTCATCACCATGCCATTACTATGGCACTACTCATAGCAATCTGTGACCGTGCAATATATTTTCAGAACCTGCAACAGTCCTATGGCATTTCTTACAGTTTCAGTCATGTAAGCATTTTTCAATGTATGTATGCAAGTTGCATACAGAATCATATTGAGTTGGGTACGTATAACGTGGCGTGCATTTTATGTGGTATTTTTTGTTTGAGAATAGAAAATTGATTAAGAAATAATGTCTCTTCCAGATTTAAAATGGATTTCTGCTTTGCACTGCTCAGTAACCATGAGTCCATATCCCATAAGTGACCACTGCTTTACTTTGTAAGCCCTCCCATCCCTGTGTGGGTAGCTAAAGGCCCCATTCCTATTTATGAACGTCTCCTGCTGCACGTATTTTCATGCACGAGAGGCAGGTTTGTGCCCAGCAGCATATGTTGTGCTTGCAGGGAGCTGGCACACAGCAGAATAATTCCCACTGCTGCGGACCAACCTGCGGCTGTTTAAAGGAAAAGGAGCCCAGAGGCATCAAATGCCACATGCAGGCATTGAAGTGCTCTCTGAAAGTATGAAGTGTTCCTATATAGACATGCTCAGCTGTCCAAAACACAGTTGAGGTTTCTGGATGTGCCTTGTGCATCTCAGTGTTTCCCGTGTTCGGGTTAAGCCTGGTTTTCAGAAAGCATTGAGCATCCCCTGCTGGAAATGAGACCCTTTTCAGAGCCTCGAGTACTCAAGAGTCAAAGCAGTTCGTGTCACTGATGTTTCATTGCGTGGGATCTCCTGTGTGCATGTGGTGCACATACTGGGGCTCAGGCAGCTGGGAGGACCAAGAATGGTGCTGGCAAAACACAAAGGATGTTCAGTGGGCATTGACAGATTACGTACCAGTTAAACAGACAAATTGCTGTGCTGCAGCTGGCTCAGAGAAGCTCCTTTTGCAGAGGTGACGTTTCAGCTGCGTTGCTGCGGTTGGGTTGCGATGGCACTGCTCTTCCCACAAGAGCTCAGCAGCCCTTGAAATCAGTTTTCAGGAGAAAACACTCACAAACGTCCCCAGACTTCATGCAGTGTGCCAGGAGGGTGTGAGCAAAAATGTGAGCTCCTCCCAGTGTCTGTATGTTTGCTGCAGCAATGCTAGTCAGTATGCAGCTCATACAGCCTGCAGGGACAGGGCCAACCTGCTGCATGGAAATCAGGGCACTGCGGCTGCTACATCCCTTCACCTGCCCCAACTTCACCCCCCTGTTCAGTTGTTTTTAGTGGAGAGATCTGGATGTGGCTGAAGGTGAATAAACCTCCCCCTTGTTCAATGTCTTTTGAAGCTTGCTGAAGAAGTTCAGATGGGAGAAGCTCTGTTATTTATGTTAAATGACTTCAAGGTGTTTCACATATGCCTTGGACCACACTGAATTTCCACCAGGCTGCAGGTGTGGTGCTGTCTGGTCACAGGGAATGTGCTGACAGGCACACAGAGCTCCACCAGTTCCTCCAGCTCATCCCCATGGTGGCCCTTTGCTCCACAGGCACTAAAGGCATTAGGAGCAGCAGGGTGAGGTTACGTGGAACACTGTTTCTTTGGAGGCTTTGGTGCAGTGCAAGCTCTGTGCCTGCTGTCAGTCAAGAGAAGATGAACTTCTGCAAAGAAGAAAAAGAAGATGACACAGCAAAGGCCACACGCTTGGTGCAGCAGATGCAGGGTTGCATTCATGTATCACCTGAGGGATGTGGGTTCCAGGCGGACTCTTCTGCCTTGGTCCCATGGAATACCTCAACCCTGCAGCAAGTGAAGGCACAGAGAAGGGCTCTGTTGGTGGAGCAGCACTGAGATGTCACTGATTTGTGCCAGCATGTAGGGCTCAGCTCTGAAAAGTGACACTTGGGATGAATAAATCATGGGCCCTCTCTTAGCAACCTGATGGCTTCATCCAGCAATGCTGGTGGTGAAAGAGGGCACAGGCTCTGCTTTAAGTGCAGGAAGAGCTCGCTGCCAGCTGAGCCTTCAGTAGGTCGGGGAGGCCATGGAGAGGGACCTCCTTCAGGTCATCCGCGAGATGCACTCCCAGATCGACAAGCTGGAGCAGGAAAACCGGATGTTGAGAGAAGAGCTGCGTACCTGTGGGCTGAGTGCCGCTGTGCGAGGTGGCAGCAGGGAGATGGGCAGCCTGTCCTGCCCCACAGAAGGATCTGATGCATTGTCCACGGCCCCAGTGGATCAGGCAGGTACAGTGACGTTCGTGTGTGACTCCAGTTGGGCTGTTATGGATCTGCAGGGAGACAAAGGTGGGCCACAGCTGTGTATCTAGCAGACATAACCATGTGCTCCAGCCTCCTTCAGTGCCCACATCCAGACCCATGTTAGAGGTGTCTGTGACCCTCTATATGGTGCCTGCACCCCTGTACTGGGCTCAGTGTAGTGCTTTGCTGTTCTTGAGGCGTTCTGCTCAGACCTCAGTTTGTCTTTATTTAAGCAGAATTTGATTTGGTGCCATGAGATTTTGTGGGTATGGGCTACCGCAGTGCTGTTTTGGGTGTTTCTGTCCTCTGAAAAGGACCAATAGCTGTAATTGTGTTGTCACCTCACTTCAGAAAAAGCTGGGAACAATCTCCTAGCAGTAACAAATGGGAGATGTTTCACACACCGCATCAGAGGTGCAGGTTCTTCTTGCAGATAGGCAGTTAGTTTTGTCTGAGGGAGAAACGAGGCAATAAACAGGAAAGGAAGGCTGTCTTTTCCCACTCTTACTAGAGTGGGGAGAAGATGGAGTATTTCCTCATTTGTAGCTTGGTTGGCACTCATGGAAGATTTAGTGAAGCAGAAAGAGCAAAAATGCTGTTAGGTGAGAAGCAGTTGTCCAGAAGTGGATGTGGTGGCTTCAGGGTCAGGCTGGTGAGTGCAGTCTGTGCTGTCTGTAGCACCTAGGCCACCAAAAGCATTCAGTAACAGCTTCCTGGCACTGCCACAGCTGCCGTCACAGTCTGAGTGCCCTCCAGCAAATATTCCTAAGGCAGGGCTCTCCCAAAAGTTGGCTGCATTTGTTCCCAGCTCCGCTCTTCTCTCTGCTCCACAGACACCACCATGACGGTGCGGCGCTACTCCACCGCAGCATCAGCACCCTCAAGGCCGCACCGTGCCAGCAAGCAGCCCCCGAGCAGCGCGCAGCTGGAGGAGCGGGGCAGGGCCGATTTGCACGCCTGTCCCACTGCAGCACAGCACCTCAGCGATGCGGGCAGAGGCCTTGGGAAGAGCCCAGCCAACTGCTTCTCCAGCAGCAGTTCCAGCAAAATGAGGCTGTTCCAGGAGCACGTCCGCAGGTGCAGGTAGGGGCAGTGTGTCTTCACACCTGGTTTCACCTGGCCGTGGCTCTGCTTTGGGTTTCAGTTCAGCGGCAGCGATACGTCGGATTGTCTAAATGTCTCTAGGCACGGAGCAGAGGGGAGATACCTAGGGTGGGATGTCCTGCTCCTCCTGCCAAACCTCCCCAACGGTCAGTGTTAGCAGCTTACGTTTCCAAAAACAAAGGAGCGGGTGAGGAAAGGGGGAAGGGGTTGCAGTGTTCTTCCCACCAGAGCAGAGGGGGTTTTGCAGGCTGATAGGCAGGTATGACAAGCCAAGTTCCAGGAGCGAGGGGATACAGAGTTACTCTGTACTGTGCTGTGCTTCTGGAAGCATGATAATGTGGTGCATGGATGCAGATTCTCTACGTCATTTTGCTCCTGTAGCTGAAGCATTGCAAATTAATGCTTTCAGCCTCGAGAATAATGTTCTCAGGGCTCTATATTGAATGGAATGGCTCCTGGAGAAGTTGTGAGCACCTCTGCTCGCTGGCGAAAAGCTCTCCAACACACAGCAATAATTTAAAGTAAAGGCTCTAATGGTGAGTCTGTGATACTCAGCAGCTCCAGACCCTCCCGCTGCTGTTACACACGGTGTGACTCCCTTCACATAGCTGCTTTTAGTGCCAATCATGCTGTGCTTAAAACAGAGACAGCCCAAACAGCCTCCAAGTGTGCACTTAAGCAGGAGAAAACCATGGGCTTGAACACTTACACCTGTTTTGTTGTAAGAATGTTTCAGGGTCAGGTGCTTTACAGCATTTTAACAAGTAAATTTAGACCCAGGCAGGGAACACATCTCGCTTTCAAAAGCACTCTGACCCCATAGCGCTGGGTTTCAGCATATGCTTTGCTTGGTTCTGGCAGACTTCTGAGTCAATGCACGTAGACACTTTAGAGAGTTCTGCCCTGGAGGCACCTCGCTTGGGAGCCTTTGTGTCAGGATGTGCACTCAGCGTGCAGGGGGCACTGGCAAATGTCAACGTTTTCTCCCAAAGGGAAAAAGTTTTCAGAGTTATCAAGCTAGCAGTGTAGATGTCTTACAACTGATGCTTTGTGATCTGTGGACGAAAAGCACTGGTTACTTAATAGTAACAGGAATATTGCTGATTATTTTATCATTCCCTTTAGAGCTGCCTTGGCAGCACTGGCCTGCACCAAGTCTGGCACCGGGTCTTGTGTCAATGCACTGTTGGCTGCTTTAACAGAAGAAATAACTATGGAGTGAGGTTGTTTTGTTTTGTTTTGTTTTGTTTTTTAACCTCACCTTACCAACAGTCCAAGTCACATCTCAAAGCATGAAACTCTGAGATTTTTGTGTGAATAAAAGGCTTCGTATATTTTCAGGCCATAATTGTGGCCATTGCCGCTTACACACAGAGGGCTAAGGCAGGCAGAAATCTTGGTAAGCCTTTTACTAGCAGGATAACTTGTAGCAATGAGTTCTCCAAGCTAATGAAGCATAATTTTTTATAGGGATGGCATTTTGCACTGCAACAGGTCTTCATGATTTTAGTAGTAGGTCTCTCACGTTTTGCTCTAACATCATAACCATATGTGAGATACTGAGTATTTTTTCTTTTGGAAGTTACTATTCAGATGTATCCCCTTGGATTTATCTAGAGGAGCCAGGAGTGCATAGAACTGTAAGACTTAATGGACAAAGGCAGATGCTCCCAGCAGCCAGCCAGCCAACACCGTGCCTGGCCCCTGGGGAGCTGTGTGAGCTCAGTGTCAGCAGGGCAGGAAATTCTGCCCACACACATCATGCAAGTGCTGCCTGCATTCACTTTTGGCTTGCTGGTGGGGGTTTTGTGCACATTTTATACATTTGCGATCCTCATAATCCTTTCTCATTTTTCTCCAGGGGTAAAGTAAAGGCTGTTAGTTTCCTGTTACCAATGGATGTGTCTTATGCTGGAAATCAAGGTTCTTTCAAAAGCCTGCAAAATCAGGACACAAAACAGTTAAGTACCATCACTGAAAAGGATATGTGAGCTGGTGAATTTTTAAAGGCCCATTGATTCTCGAGATAAATTGGCCTTAAATGATAGCTATGTGTCAGGTTCCTTATCTGCAAAACGCTTTGGCAGGCTGCCTTCACAGACTCACCCAGACGGTGTTTCGGGTCACTGCCCTGTTGTTCAGCAAGGAAATGGAAGCCATGACAAAACTGGCTGGAAGCATGTATGCTGCGATGGAGCCACATGATAGCAAAGCTCCTCCACAGAGCAGCTTCTGCTCAACACGACTCGAGGCTCCCTCACCTCAGCACTGCTTTAAACAGGATGTCAAAGCTGGTTTGCTATGTTTGTTGCAAAAAGCGGAAACCAAATCGCATCTTGTGTTTGCTGATCCCTTGACAGGTGAGGTATTTGTTGCAAAAGATGAAGAGCTGCTAAAGGACCTGGGAGTCTCTTCTGTAATTAAAACTTCTAATTAATTTCACAATACCAACACAGCAAAGTCAAGGCGATGTTACAGAACCAGTCAACATTACTCGGAATTTTTGCAAAACTTGTCTGTGACTGCTGATGTCCACTTCAGGTCCAACTCGACAGGAGCACAAGGTGCTAACAATATGTAAACATGACTGCAAATCTGTTTCTGAGCTGGTGTCCATCAGAGATACCGTACCCCAAGAGAGAACAGGAAGGACTCTGAACCAGAGGACTCAAATGTTTTCAGGAATGGTGTCTGAACACAGCTCAGATCAAGAATCATTAGCAGACGTCCAGCATACTGGTGCAAAACCAATGGAAGAATAAAATGGCTTATAGAACATGAGGAGTGCTTGATAACATAGATCTGGTAGTGTGAGTAAGGATAGTGTCCCATGTGCTGTTTGCTTTGGCCACAAGCAAATGTTTGTTATGTTTTTAACACGCAGGCTGTACCGATGAGTGAATACTGCCCAAATTGTCAGTCTTATTGTCTACCTTTTACACTCTGGAGTCTTCAAAAGTGAAAGCAGAGAGCTGGTAGACAAAGAAACCATCCTGACTTTCAGTGATGTTTTATACATGTGTAAAAAATATCAGTTCCTTTTTTATTTTGAAATTGTTTTATATATTCAAGAACATTTTTAATACATTCCCAATGAAATAATCTTTTCAGTTTCACCACTGTTTCATTTGTGGATTTTATTTTCAGCTTGACTCCATACGGAGCTGCACTGTAATGTTAGAAGTGTTTTTAATCAAAGACTCCCAGCAAATTGGGTTACAGTTAAGAAAGTTTGCTGAACAGCTCTTTTCTGAAAGCATGCACAAGGAAACGCTTTTTAAATGTTTTAATGAAAGCTCAATTGCAAGAAACTAGACGTGTGTAAAGTACCTAAATCCAGCTGGTTTCACTTAACAGAGAAACAAGCGTCTTTGAAAACCTGGCCTCTAGACTTCTAAAGGTACCCCAAGTGCTTTTGAACATTCATGCTTGAACACCAGATTTAATGGGGTTTGGGAATCCATGTGCTCCAGACGGCTTTCAAAAATCTCAACTTTTAAATCCTGTCTGCCTCAACCTTCTCAAAGCAGCAGTGCGAATTCTGCTCTCCCACCCCTCCTGTGTCAGTTCAGTGCAGGTCAGTCCCCGCGTGTTAGCACATGTATTAGCACACAGCAGTGTTAACTGTACCAGGCTGCTGATTCTGATGCCACAAAAATGCATATCACTGTGTATAGTCAAGAAATTAAACTTTGTTTATTGGAGGTGTCATGGTCTTAACTTTTTTTTTTTTTATATTCATAAGAACAGAAGAACTAAAAATGGTGGAAAAGAAGGAAAGGAATCAAACTAGACATTGAAAAATGACAATCGGTCCATTAATGGAAACATTTATTTTTGAATGATAGTTCTGTATTACTGACATCTTTAGCAGTATCTACAGATTTAAGAACACAGGACAGTGCACAGGCGTTTTTAAAAGCAGTTCAAGATGTTCAGATTTGACCAAGGTCCACATCTCTAACAGGGAAGCAGAAGACCAGGCAGTAGCAGAGGCCACAGAGAAACCACTGAGCACATCAAATGCACTGAAGTACAGCGTAAAGTATCTGACCATGGTGCACTTACTGGCAATTAAAACATTCCAATATTAAATATTCATAGATTGCTCAGTGCAGAAAGGACAGGTATAAGCAAAGCAAGTGTTAAAATTTGTGCAAAGTAATGCAGACAGCAATTAAGCCATGAACCATTTCTGTCTTCCTCCCATAGAGGATTCATACCTAAACCCTTTAACATATACCACATCCTAGTCACTGATGGCAAGGCTTGTTGGGCTACAGAGTGCTTCCAATCAAAAATTCTCCCTTCTAAAGAGAGAGTAAGTGATTTAGCCATGCAGGTACATCCTGCGGGAGCAGCTGGGACAGCAAGAAGTTCCCTCCTGCACTAACTGGCAACTGTGATGTTTCCTCCTGTGCAACACGTGAGTTTGGGGCTATGTAGCTTTATGTAGCCATCACAAATGCAGAAAAAGATGGAGTCCATCACTGTCATTTGTTAAATGACAAGTTCTGTTTTATCAGTGTGAAATGCATCTGTAGGCTGAAGGCAAGAAAATTTTGTCAATTTTCAAGTTAAATCGGTGGGATAGTGCTGACTTAACTGTTACTGCAGAATTTACACCACTGTGAATGAGAAAGAAATCAGGCATTGGCTTTCCTTAGGAATGTTGTTTTAAAGGTTGGTAACAACATGAAAATACAAAGCCATGAACAACAGAAGCTGTGCCACATGCAGGTGAAATGCAGGCATTGCATGTCTGAGGGCAGCACACCATCAAGTGCTTCGAATCTTCGTACCCAGTTTAACAGTAATGCTTAGATGTATATTATTCACTCTACAGCACACATCAACCTCTCCACAATAATGAGCAATGTCTAGATAGAAAACTCCATCTACATAAAAACATTAATAAATGCTGACAGACAGAAAATTGCACTCTCCCAGGCTGGCGCTGCCCAGTTTTATTGCTGAAAGTGCTAAAGCTTTAAAGGGTGCATTCATAAGTGCATTTTAGTCAGTGTCCAGAATACATTTGTAAGTGAATTTCTAGTTACGCTCACTAACTGAACTTCATTTTAAATCGTAGAGTGGTCTCAAAGCACATTAATGGATCTCTTCTGGATGAAAATAAGCTGAGAGATGCACTTGTAAGGTGCTCAAGAAGCTAACAGGCATTTCGTATGTGCTACTACATGAAATACCCAGTGTGTGGAGAGCAGCACAGTTTCACCCTACACATCCTCCTTCATTGGTCTGCATGCACTGCTTGTTCATAGAGCCACAGAGCACCCAGCCAGGACAGCTACTGTTTAATGGATTTAAAAACAAAACCTAACCAGGTGAAATTTCATCTTGCTACACTATAGGGAGAAGGCAATTCCTTTCATCAGTCTTACCTCTCCATCTGGTGTTTAAAAGGCTTTGCTCCTGCCACAGACAGAGGCAGAAATGTGATGCTCCAGGCTGTAAGGGAGGAGTCACACTATAGATTTGTCCGCTGGGTTCTTGCTGGAAGTTCAAATGGGTCTCATGTTTGTATATTTAACACAATGAATCCACACACAAAGATAGTACATCAGTGTGCAGGGTACATCACATGTCAAACTCACCCAAAACACAGTACATTCCATCTACTACAAGCTCCACATACAGGAACAAGAGGATGATTTATGATACGCCAGACTGTCCACAGTCTTTTTATCAATTATATTTTGCTCCTCTATCTTACATCCTTGACAGCTGAACTCTGATTTTTCTCTGCTATTTCTGATTAGGTGCAATCTAAGAATATATCAGAATGGAAGTAACTCAGCAAGGGAGCCTCTGACACCAGGTAAGCAATGCTGACCCTTAACACTGTTATTTTCAGTGATGTTAGCAGCATTAATTTCAGCATTGATGTACTCCCTGTGTAGTTCTGAAGTCTTAATTTCGTTTAGCTGAATTGAGACCGTAGGAAATAAACTTGAAGCTTGTTGGAAGGTCTCAGATAGTTCATTGGCCTTGAACAGGCCTTCAGTGTTGAGATGAATTCAATATCACTTAATTTCACAATGTGTATTTCCTTCTTAAGCCTTCTAAGTACAGCATACACAGCTGACTCAAAGATCATAGACTGTTTTATGTTTTTTATTGTTACGTGCTACAAAGTAGGCAGTACTGTCTCCTCAGGATGGCAAAAATATAAGCTGTATTATATAGAAATCTATTCTGCACTTTTATTGCAGAATGCTTTTCCTCAGCAAACGACTCACTAGAGATTAATTGTCATCATAGTTAAATAGATAGAACAGACCAAATTCTGCTGACCTTACACAAGGAGGTTGTTGGCTGTGCTGAAGACAGATGGTCCCTTCAGGGAACGTTTCTTGTACTGCTTGCTTGCTTGAGTATGAACGTTTCTAATTGCATGACTCACCTCTTTCCCTACTGCTGCATGAGATACCAAACAGTCATTTTTATGTAGAGATATTCAAAGAAATGGGAGAAGCCGAAAAATGCATCTTCAACTTATCTTGTGGTGGTTTCATTCTCCACGTATCATCTGACGTGTGCAGATTGGTTAAAAAAAACATCGCTTTCCATTCTTTTTGCTGAAAATTGTGATGAAATGTCTTTTCTGTCTTTTTTGTTTTTTAAGAAAATGATGTAGAATCTCATATAGAAAATTGGTCCCAAAACAGGAAAATGCACTAAATAATAATAAAAATGCTCTGATTAATGTAAAAAGTCAGAAACTTAGAGCAAATTGCAAAAATTGGAGCGAACGTTTCTGATTTGTGGCTCTTCAGTATCTGGTTTGACTCTTCCCCTGTTCAGAGGATGAGGAGCATCATCTGAATGCTGGTTGCCAGGGAGACTCCCATAGCTTTTTGAATTGTAATTTTTGCCTGAAAAGAAATACTCCTTCAGTGTGAGTTTTTAATGACCACAGAGGTTTCTATTTGTCATATATTAGATTAACTACTACTTCTAAATAGATGGGAGGGGAATGAAACATCTCCCAGAAATCAATCAATGGCAATATTCTTAGTCTTTATGAAACCTATGGGTTAAACAAATAGAATTACAAGACTTGCTGCATTAGATTTGACTGTTAAGGCATCAAACTCATCATTCAGTATCCGTTACTTGAGTAGAGACTGAGCTTTGACTGTAGAAAGTGGGCATGGAAATAAATCCTTCTAATCCCCACAGGAGACTGGTTTGAGGACTGACAGGCTGCAGAGCCAACAAGGTCTCTCTCTCTCAGGCTTGATCAGGGTTTCCCCATAACTACATAAAATAATGGCAGCTTTTCTAGGAGAAGTTGTGCATATGAATAATTGTGTCTACCCTCACGTAGAGCTGTCTAAAAGTTATCAGTTCTTTGCATTATCTGATGCTGAAATCTGACAGCTATGTCAGCTTCTTTCCACCTAATACAAGACCAACAGTTCTGATTGCTCTGAAGGTGAATTTGTTTGGCCTTAAGCAATGTGCTAGTTGGTTAGTTTACCCAACATAGATATACTGGCTATGAATTCCTGTCTCAAATAAAGCCACAGCATTCAGAAGTGGAATACAATGAAACTGCAAGAATAAGCCCCCTAAGTTGCTTTGTAATTGTTGCCTTTTCTAGATGGTAACTAAATAACTACCTGTTAAATCTGCAATTTTTGCTTGATTGCTTCTTTTGAGGCTGTTTTGTGCATCTGTGGGAACATCAAGATACTTCATTGCAATGGTTGTGGTCTGGTCCTTCTCTGGCTGATTATGAGTAGCTGAAAGAAGAACAGAAAAGAACGCTTACTGTAGTTGCATTAACATTCATTTGTTTAAGGACATAAAGATATGTCAAGTTGACTCTACCTGTCTGATGAGAACTTGGCACTGCCTCAGCCCTGTCTTCTTGAAAGGACTGAGCAGATTCACGGCCAGAATCTAAGTCTTTTATTGGCCTTCCCATAATCTCATTCTCACATGCAGTTTTATTTCTAATGAGGAAGTATGTATGCATCTTTCCTTTGCCTTTCACTTCTATTTCTCCTCTTTCTGTCATCTCAAAATTTTTGTATTTTAGACAGCTAAAATGACAGAGGAAAATTCAAGGTTAGCAAACAAACAAACAAAAAAACCCACCAGTGCTAAGGTGGTCTCTGGCTTTCCTATTTCCTAATACCACTCATAGGTGCCCAGTCCATGTTTTTCTACTCCTCTGCAGCTTGTCTTCACTTTCACCTCTTCCTGCATATTTTGTGCATATATAAGATTCTTGAAAATGCAGTATTTAATTTTTATTGACAAGAGGTTTGGGAAAGTGAATTCCTCACTTCATGAATAACATAGTGATTTATACAGTTTATCCATAATAGGTGCAAATAAAACTATTCTGCCACAGAGTATTGTACTCAATAAGAGAGATTTTAAAGCTCTGGTTATGCAGGATGTCAAATTAAATTATATGTATTTCTAGCATTTACATCATGCTATTGGTACTTTCAAAAAAAATCACATCTATTTTTTTCATCTTGTACTTTCTAGGATCGAGACTTTCAAACCTCTATATACAAGGACATCCGAAATGATCAAAACTAAGTTCTTTGCAAGCAGTGATTTTTCTTTACAAGTAAGCTGCATAAATCAGTGGCAAAAGATAGGACCGTCTACATCTGAAAGCTGCATCTGTAAGACAGTGTTTTTAGCACAGCTTTTAATAGGAAAATTTTTCATCAGAATTACTCACTGATAGGCACTGGAGCTCAGATGAATTTTACTTGGGACACCATGACTCTCCATGCGGGAAGCTATATTCACTGTGTCTCCAAACAGGCAATAACGAGGCATCTTTTCTCCAACAACTCCAGCCAAGACAGGACCTGTATGGATCCCAACTCTAATCTTTACAAAGACATAAAACACCCCCCAGAAACGTCACTTGTTATTTACGACCTTTCTTAATGCTACTGAGTCACCTAAAAGTCCACCTTAACACAACACTGGGTGCTAGTAAAATACCAAATATCCGCAGGGAAAGGCTTTTGCTGGAAAATGCACCCACGTGACCACAGTCACAGAGAAATTAAAAGGAGCTCTTTGATGTCCCACTGCAATACATTAACCAGAAGCCCAACCCAAGAATCAGAGTCTATGTGTTAACCACTTACTTGGATTGGATTTCCAGAAACTGGGTTCTGTACTCCTTTAGCTGCTATTATAATCCCCAAGGCAAAGTTAGCAACGCGCTCAGCATGAGTGGATACAGGCACAGGGACTCCACCTACTACCATATAGGCATCTCCAATCGTCTCCACCTTTAATTGAGAAGGACAAGTATATGAGCACTGCCTATAATTCTCCTTCAGGTTAGTGCTTTGCTGTTGGAGGATCTCCTTACCTGCACCAACTCCCTCTTCCTTCTAAAACATGCTTCCAATCATGCTCTAGCACGTGTGAATTTCCTTGAGATGGGGATCTATTCCTTGATTCCAAACTGAAAAATTCAGTGTGTTCTGTCCCTGCTTACTTGACCCAGCTTAGATACCATTGTGAGAAACCCTAAGGAGTAAGAGATGCTGGGAAAGTGCCAGACTTCTTGTCTTCCACCCCACCAGGGCAGATTTATATGTAAGGAACTATCCTCAAGCACAACTCCTGAGCCAGAAAGTTATCTGATAGTTAAATGCTATTAATTAGCTCCAGTTCACAATTGGTATTAAGAGTGTATTTCCATTTTAAAAGTCACAATAAATCAAGAGAGTCTATCCATTGGTGATTATTAAGTGGTTCATGTGAAATTAGGAAGCCTACAATTCCCAATGGCACGTCAGAGAATGCAGGGTGTGAACTTAGCACTTTGTGAATATCCTTCCTTACAATCAGATGTTCTCCCACAACATGGTGCTGCCAGTGAGAAAGATTCTGAAAAGTTAGTCCTACTTCAGGTGTTCAGTCTCCCTGAAATGCACACTGAAATGCACCTGAGTAATACTTCAGGGTTTGTCCCCGTATCAGGGATTTTGCAGGGAATGCAATACGGCCTTTTGAAACACAGAATTCATTCGAGGTTCATTGTAAGAGTCTCTTACACAGCCAAGAAATTTTGTAAACTGCTCTTATGAGATTTCACTGTTACATTCACCATCAGCAAATAAGAGACCATCTTAAATTAGATTAACTGGATTTCTTACTAATGAGCATCTTTGGGCTTGATGACTAGCATAATGACTCAAAACAGTTCAGTAGTTTAGTCCTGAAAAACATGTTCCTGTACATATTTGCTATTAAGATATGCAAACCACAGTAATACCAGTAATTTCTCTAACAAGACAAAAATAACTGTAAGAGGCTACTAACACAAATAGATACCCCAATTATCTTTAGGCTGTGACAGGTTTTTTAATTTAACAAGATTAATTCATGACTTCAGGCATTTATAAGCATGGGCCAAGTTTCATTGATCGATTTCAGTATTTCATTTCTTTCACAGATCCCTGAAATAATCATCTTGTCCTCCTTCTCTGTGCTCTAGCTACCTCCTTTAATATTAATGGGAGTTGTATGCAGGCATCAAAAGGAGATTATTATAACGACAGATAATTCACTCAAGATGTATGATTTAGATAGAACATGATGCTAATCCATTCTAAAATCTGAAGGCCATATTCTGGTTGCTTCAATTATTGAAAAGAGTTTCCCTGCCAAGGCAGAAATCCTTCTGATTTCCCGGTACAAATTTATTGCAGGATGAACTGCTTGTCTTGCCCCAGTAAGGAATGAATGAGGTTTGGATTTCGCTCTTTGCTATTTCTGCCTTCTTAAATATTTAATGTGCTAGGGACAGACAAAATTAGGATCAGCTGTTAAAACCTAAGTAGCTCTGGAGTTGTTAACAGTGCTGTGCTGTGCAGGGCTCTCATCCTTCCTTCACAGTTTGAAGACAGTATGTGTGCTACAGTTTAGATCTAATCAGTGCTCTCAGAGGTCAAGAGGAGATGCATACCATTGCGTAACATCTCCATGAACCAAAATCAAAGAAATCAAAGCCCAGCTTTTGACTGTGTAGTTATCTCCACCAAAGGAGACATCTAATAACACACTGACATGCTTTACAAGAGATTGGAATAAAGGGACTAGGAAAATTATTCAGATTGGTCCACGAACTGGGATATCCTAGGATCTTGGATGGGTGTTTGAGAGAGAAGAGATGTATCAAAACAGCAGTTCTGGTATTAGTATTTTGAAGAGACTCTAGCCAATGACAGAAGTTACTCTCCTTTTCAAAATTTTCAACACATTTAATCACGTCTTCATATGTTTTTGACTTTTTGTTTCTCTATATGGTCACTATAAATATGCAGTATTTTATGGTTTCTAGGAAATCATGCTGGGTTAAAGAGCAGTTAAGTGCATTAAAAATATATAATTATAATAAATAAATAAGCAAACAGTCTGATTCCAGACTATTTCTATAGTCTTAATCAACAACATACCTTGTATACATCATGCACAGTGGTCAGTCTGTCAAACTGCAGGTACATTGAATTTAACATGAGAACTATCTGAATAGGCTCACATTGGGCACAAATGTTGGTAAAGGTCACAACATCACTGAACAATATGGTGCATTCCTTGAATTCTCCTGCAAGCAGAAAAAAACAGCTGTAAATAACAGTAATGGCTGGGTAACCATGGCAGTTTCCTGCAAGGATTTCTTTCTAGTCACTGTTTTAGGACACATGATTTTTCAGCTGTAGTACTTACACGTGTCCAGATATGAAAGATGTTGATATAAGAATATTTCAAATATAAAAACTACAACACATCATTTCAAACAGTTCAGACTTCTGAATATGTTCCTGTGCTCACCTACATTCAGGAAATACAAAGCTCTTCATTTCATATATGTATTTACTAAAGGGAATATATAAGAATATTCTTACTTACTATCCTTAAGAGAAATAGGAATCATGATAACTCCAGGTTTATAGGCAGCACAGAGAAGCTAGGAAAATTTTCTAAGAAAGACTGATTTCTGTATTTCTTTTTTGAGCCCTCATGTCCCTGTATACTCATTTTAAAAACAAAAGCCCATTTTACTGTTGAAACATCAAATTTTGTCCCTGAATGGGCAGCTGCTACCTTTCATTTCCTAGGAAACAATACTGGCAAATAGCTTCCAAAGTTATGTCTGAAATAAAATAATAATCTAATCTACTTTACCAGTGAAATGAAGGATCTGTCGTTCTCAGATTTACTACCCATGAATGTCATTAAGTAGAAAATCTACTTCACAGCAATGACTTTGTGGCTGTGCTAGTTCCCAGTCTCTCTATCACCATCACAGTGGGTGCATGATTCATGCTTTATGAACGAATACTGTTCATTCACCTGCCTCAACTCGCTTCCCCTCTTTCAGCTGGTTTGCTACATGTTGAGGAAGCATGGCGTAGAGCAGAGCTTCAGTCTTTTTCTTCTCTTCTTCCAGGTGCTTTGACAGTACCCGCAGTTCTTCCTTCTTCCTCTCCAGCTGGTTAGAGAGCTCCATCTCTGCCAGTCGCTGCTGATTGAGAAGAATCAAATCCCTGGTCACGTCATGAGGTGCAATGTCTGCAATATGCATCTGTCGCTCCTCCAGCTCATGTAAAGTGCGAAGTAAAGGTGAGCAGAGATAGAGCATGCACTGCAGAGACTCCATCCAGATCATCTGGCCTGTTTAAAACAAGTGCTGATAAGAGAGTTCATCGCCCTGAAATTCTGTGTAAGGTTCAGTGCTACTGATATAAATACCAGGGAATGATTTCTAAGGATGGTAGCTTTCTGTAGGGTCTGTGTCATCACTGCAATTGTTTCCTAGAACTAAGTGGGTTGGTACGGATGAAGTGTACTAGGTAAATAACAAGATTTCAGGACTCAGAAAGCAGTCACTCATTCATTGTAAATGCAAGATAGAGCCTATGTTTTGGGTTCCTTCTCTTCAATAGGAATCACAATTGCTCACAACATCTCTCCTTTCCCTTGCATTGTACACTGGGAAACTGAGATTCAAAGTAATTTAAGTGAAAGACTTAAATTTCACAGTGGGTAAATTGTGGTCCCACTAAAGTCAATGAAGTTTCTCTTCTAGAAGCTGGAGCTTTAAGTTGAACACTCACATAAATAAACAGGTACAAATATGTCTGAAAGTTATAAGAGATTTTTAGTGGAGGACTGGGTTTTTGTTTTCAGGGTTGAGATTTGGTTATGGGTTTCTTTTGTTGTTATTTTGTGTTCTATTTTAAAAAACCTAACTGAATAATAGGAAGTAAAATTTTACCCGTGGCTAAAATTCCTTTTTTGTTAACAACACTTTTTTCAAGGTCTCCCTAAACTCTTAGTTTTTTTCTGAATCTCATGATTTGGCACTCATCATGTAGAGGTGATAGGAAATAAAGGAAAGTTAGGTCATATTCTATAGTTCAAAGGAGCAAAACTGAGGTCACAGAGTACTTAAAACAACTGTCATTTTAGTTAATTACATGGAGAATTATTCTATGCTCATTCCCTCATTTCTCTCAGTAAAAATAGAGCAAAATAAAATCTCTATTGCTACAACAATTTCAACCAGTAAACTCTTCCATAACATAATAGAGAGAAAAAAAAAAAGACAAATCAATCTGCAAATGTGAATAATAAAAAAGCACCATTAACTAATTTATTTTTATCCGCATTTGAAACCTATCCAGTACACCAAATAACTCCCTTCAAAGGTATGAAGTAAATCTGTAGAATTAATATATTCACACTTTAGAGATCAGAATGTGCGGAGTCACAGGGGAAGACATTTCTCTTCTTCCAGCTGTAGAAATTTTACCAGGAATTTATCTTTAAGCTCCTCCCTCTTTCTCTATCCCTTTTCTCCCCTTCCCCTGACAGAACTGGAACTGCACACTGACAGCAGAGATGTGTTTTGCTGTGTATTGCTGGAATCCTCACCCATTGTTTTAACTGTTTTCTTTACGTGCCAGGGATGTAATCCAAGATCTGTGCACTGGTATCTGTGCTAGTTGGCTGGGCTCAAAATGTTGTTCCAAGTACAAAGAAGTAATTTTTTCATCAAAGAAAATTCTTAGCAATGCAAAGTGATTCTATTTCACGTGGATATGCTGATTTGCAGGCTATGGGAAGGTGAGACCCAGACAGTTTTACACAGCTCACTGCATCTCCACATTCTGCCTAATGGTTCTGAGAGCAGAAGCTGGCTCTGTGTCTCTTCCACATTCCACAGGTCCCAAGGCTTTCCAAGCCTTTCAAATGGGAATGCTGGTACTAACTGAAAGCCTCCAAAATCTCATGAGGTAATATTTGAGTTTGTCTATGAGCATTTCGAAGTACTATTTATGTAAAGAGAATGATCTAATCCTTCCCTTGCTGCAAACAAGTCTACTTCTAAAATTTATGTGAAGCCAGGAGTCCACAGAAAGACATTAGTTTAACTCCAGCATTATTCTTCATTTAATATGAGCATTTACACTTCTGAAAACAGTGAAGTACCTCTCAGCTCTAGCATTGGCCGCTGTTTCCATGACTCTGGCATCATTTCTCTCTTGGTCTGGAAAACGAATTGGCTGTTGATAAATTTCTGAATGCTATAGATGGTGAAGGGTACTTCTGGGTGAACGATACTGAAATAGTGATCCAGACAGATGCCCATGGTCTGAAGGCCAGGTACGATCTTTTGAATGCTCACCCCAGCTTGCTTCACTCTGAGCTTAAAAAGAGAATATGGACAATGTGATACAATGCACATCCTGTTTGGTGTCAGATCAAGCTACAGCTTAGTACTGCTTACATACATATACACACTCAGCCTTGTAATACCATGTGGATTATTTCTATGTTATTAGCCAAACTCTTATTACTCAGTACAAAACTATCTTATTACTATAAAACTCTGAATGAGTTTTCTTCATAGCAAGACCAAGGGCCCAGAAAGGAATATTATTATCCAAGTGCTGTTCAGTATCAATTTAAAAAAAAAAAAAAATCATATCTGCTCTTATTTTGCATGTACTTGTGTTTGCCTAATGTAATCTTGCTGATTCCAGCACATTTAAGCATACTACTGAGGGAAGAAAATACACTGTTTCATGGCAATATCCTACAGGACGATAGCACACACAGTAATTTTCAGTATACTTGCTAGTGTTGTAAAGAAATAAGCATTTCAGTCTTCCACTTTTTTCCCTTTTTTTCATCCTTGCACTCCTCCCTAAGGATAACTGATATCACAGTAACTTTGGACAAAAGGGAATTTATAATTTTAGTGCCAGATGATACAATTTCTTTAAAAGTAATTTATTACTTATGTTGTACCTGTAGACTCCTTAGGGGAAAGAAAGCAGAGAAAGGAGGCTACAGCTTCTTTATCCAACTATTAACAGCAGGATGAGTGGGAGACAGGAGGCATGTGCTCCCAGGCCCAGCTTCTCCAGCTCCATAGCAGCTATAGGAAGCCCTAATTTCTCATGGCTCTTGCAAGCATCTATGTTTGTATGAGAATGTTCAAGGGAGATGTCTCTAATACCTCCTTCTAAAATCTAAAACTAAACAGGTATACTTTATATACATTCTATATGCAGCTACAGGCATGATACAATATACATGTATATATGAAGACGAATCCTCTCAGCCTTGTATGTAACTGAAAGAGAAAAATAGAGATACCAGCATTCTAAATAGAAAATAATTGTGACACAAAAGGTCCTGAAAACCTTTAGTTTTCAAAAGAATGCCACTGATTACCTTCTTTTAACCATTACTGTATAAATGTTCAGTCATTCTCTTTTAGCCTGATGACCATACATGAGTTTTTAAATCCTGCAGAAACGTCCAGTCTGCCATCACTCCTTGTCATCAGGGATACTCTAACCCAGCCACCAACAATGGCTGCAGGAGTTGCCCTTATTCTACACCATGAATTTTATCACGAAAGGATGTCTCAAAAGGTTAGAAAATAAACTTTGGCTAATGTAGACAGCTGCATATTCTCTATCAGCACAATGACAGAACATGTTCCTGAATGGCTGCGATCAGCAATCTTCTGCAGTTCTGTTCTCAGACTCTTCTGTCTTCGCTCCTCTGTTAAGCTAATTTCTGCACAAAACTGGGAGCAAGAGGTACTGCACCTTGTTGGGGGCCCAGGCTATTTGGAAACTATCCACAGAGTAGCCCCTGCAAAGGGAAAGGCAATTCCACTGCTCTAGAGAATATATGTATATGAAAGATTCAAAGAGCAAGATAAAGTTTTGGGTCCAGTTCCTACTAGATAAAGAGTAGTAGATGTCTGGGTTTTTCTGCTGTGGAGTCTCAGAAAGCATGCAGGGCTTCAGCTGCAAAGCAAGTCTTAAGAAAGCCTTAGCATAGATTGTTAACTGGGAGAAGGGAGACCTGCTTGTTAAATGCAAAGCCAATTTAAAGGATGGATCGTGTCTTTGGCACATGAGAGGACAGGAAAGTTGCCAGAAACCTCAGAAAATTCTGTTCTGTGTTTGGTAGACTGCTACAACATACCTTGTTGGCACAACTGTGACTGTTTCATATGTGGCGATCTCAATAAAGTCAAAGGTGATTTCTATTGTAGAAAATTAAGCGACTGTTATTATGAGCAACTTTTATTTCATGTCTCTATCCAAAGCATTTCTGTAAATGCTAAAAAGGAACATGCTCTGTACAGAGAGCATACATAGGAATGATCTGTAGGACTGTCACAGCAGCAGAAAATAACTATATGCTTTAGGCAAATTAAATGTCCTTACTATATTGCTGTCCTACCTCTTTGTCAAAAACCATATGAAAAGGAAGCCCATTGCAAAATGTTTTTGTGTCAATCCAGAGAGTCTTGGGATAAACAGGGTCAAACCCTCTCAGGAGTTTACCTGTGGCAAGATAAGCGTATAGATTTCAGTCACATTGCACCTCATAAGACCAGTCAGCATCACATTTTATAAGACAGGACTCTACATTATAATGAGATGGCCAGGTTTGAAACTCAGCAATACAAAAAGCACAGAGCAATTTACTACAGTTGGAAGAAATAGCTGTAACTAAGTTAAAAAAGCACTCTCTTAAATTCATCAGTTCAATGTGACATGACAGGGAAGTATGAGACATTCCACAGAACGGTACTTTACAGAACACTTTTCAGAAGACTGTTTACAAGACAAAAGTGACAGGTCATATTCCATGTAAGTATCTGTCATTAGTAAGCATGCTTATTATCTGCACTTCTTTTTTTTGATTGCCAGTGCCTAACTGAAAGAAGTTTAACCAGAAACATCTTGAAAAGAAGAAGAGGAAACACAAATGGTAACTTCAACATGGAGAGGTGGGGGGACTCAGCGAGGCTTACTGACTTTCTTACTGAAAAGACTCATAGATAATGACAAGCTCACTCCGAATGTTCTCACCTTTTCCTAATGTGATTATTCCTCTTATAGTTTTCCAGTGACTTTTCTTGACAGGACAAACCGACCCTCCTCTAATAGTATTCTCTGATTTCTCAAGATCCTGTTGAAATAAATCCAAGGGGATTTTCAAGGGTGTATTATTTTAATCATACTTTATTGATATAATGAATCTTAACATACCTTACTGTTCAGTCGAGTATCATTTTGTTTTTCAGAGTCAGCAAGATACTGAGGTGAGAAAGAAAATTTATTTCTTTCTTTATATGGAAGTACAGGGTTTTGAGTGACAAGAAAAACAATATGCTCTTTTTTCCCAGTTCTTTCTTCTTCTTCCGTTTGATTGACTATTTCCATTGAAATCTCAATGTTAAAAAAATCCAGGGCTGCTGCACCGATGATTCCTGAGAGCAAAACAAAAAACACAACATTGCCAACAGCAAAATCTTTCCATTTCCCTTTCAGCAAGCTCACAATGATATTTCACTGTTTCAGGAACTGCTTTACCAAATGAGACTGGAAGAAGAAAGTGGCCTGTAGTTACCTATGTTGTTCCTACTACCAGTGTGTTACTAGGATGAGATTATGTACATATGAGATATTTTTTAAGGTTATAGTTTGGGAGTTTTTTTTATTATTTGTTTGCTTTGTCTGACAACAAATGCTTACTTTCACTAGAAAAAGCTCAGAATACCTGAATAATGTGACCAAATGTCACACATAGCAAAAAATACAAATTCCCAAAGCCCCAGAACTGTACAGGCTCTAAAGAGATTCTGTTAAAACAATCTATTTCAGTAGAATATGAAACAGATTTTGCAGAATATTCTAGAGTGGTGCAGAATGTTTTCAAGTAAGTCTTTCACGAAGATGCAATATCTGTCTTCTCATTTCTTCTTAGCTACTAAGTGAAATACTGAACAAAATGAAAATTCCAAGTAACTCTGTATTTCGAGAGGAATATGAAATGAATTTTGATATGGAGTGGTGGTGGTGGTAGGGGAAATTGATAAAAATATTTCATTTAGAAACATCTAGGAAATAAATGAATATGATTATCTCTTACATACTTGTAGATATATAACTCTTGCATAAGAATAATTGTGGAGATTCCCAAAGTTAAAAAATCTTAACTCTTACCATTGCTGGAGTAAGATTCAGTTTTGAGCAGGGCCCAACAGCAGATCTACAAAACTGCATGTACTGCAGGAGTACATATCTAAGGATTATACATATGCTTTCAAACTACCACTGCTATTCACTGTAATTTAAAGAATATGAATTACTGAGAATCAATCAACATCAATACAAACATGAAATTCAATTTTCCTTCCACCAAAGGAAGTCTACTGGAATTCTATAGCAGCAACAGACACATAAGGGCTGGGTTGGCATGTGCAAATCTCGTAGAAGCCAGTGGTAGCTACAAGTGATTAGGCAGGCAGGGAAATACAGAGGTCTGTTGTCTGATTACCAGGTTTGAATTTTTTGGCCAGTCTTCATCTGAGAAAAAGATCCTGATACCTGAGAAAAGAATATCTGCAATTATATGGTTAGTCCATACATATACTGCATACCAGTTGATCTGTACTCTGTATTACCTGGCACAATATGGTACAGACCTCTTCTATCTGAATAGTAATGTAAATGCATTGACCCGTCTTCATTCTTTTCTACTCTGAAAGATGGTGCATTCATCTCCTGATGAGACAAAAGAACAACTTTCAGTATCCTTCTTTGATAAGAAATATGGTAAATTTCAATTGTATAAAAGCATCCTGTGCCTTAATGAAATCAGCAGTAATATGAATAAGCTAAAATATAGAAAATTAAATATGCTCAACTGTGAAGGGTTATCTCCTATCCAGTAGAGTTAATTTGCTAAACAATATCTACTTTTGAGAACTACTCAGAAAAGAATACTTTAAAAAACTTGTCCTAACATTTTGGATGAATGAGTTTTAGAACACAGTAGAGGCTGTTATGGCCTCTTTCTTCCTTACTCATTCATACCTACAACATGCTGTTCCTTGGGTTGCAGACTGTCAGAGCACACCCATACCCACACAGTAATTACTACTTGAACTTGCCTGGTAAGACAGGGACAGGTAGCTGTGTAATGCATCCAGGTTCTCTATGAACTCATACAAATTTCCACCCAGCGTTCTCAGCATGTGGTCATAACCTGAACGTTTACAAAATTCAAAGAAATACTCTCCAAATTCTCTCAGAACCATATCAGCAGGAACACCTGGCAAGATAATATCTTAATGAATACAAAAGGCCTGGAAATTCTGGTAGTGCTGTCAGATGGATTAAGAGTGAATGCAGAATGTTTGCAACATAGGAAAGGCATCCTGAAGAGCAGAGGAGGAAATCTGGGATGTAGTCTCAGGAGTGAATCTGAAGGGTTTATTTTTAAGGTGTGGTGACACATACCTAATATTTTGCAGGCTTTGTCAACAAGTTGCATTGTGATCTCATCTTTGTAAACTCCAAAAGTCAAGAAACTATCCTGAACTCCAGCCTGGAGTCTACAACAGAAGAGACAATATCCTTCTCTCAGTGGTGTAAGTATGATGACTGAATCAGCATTCATTAAACACTACTTAGCTCACCGATTCCTTAAACTCCTTCACACATTATATTGAAACACACTACTTTCAGTAATGGTTTAAGAGTGTATCTGCCTCCACACTTCTGCTAATTCACGTTAATGCATTATGACAAATTCTTTCAAGGATTAGGGCACCATACAATCACAGGATATCCCGAGTTGGAAGGAACCCATAAAGGATCATTGAGTCCAACTCCTAATGTGGAGGTACTGGAGCAATTAGTGCGCTAGCTTGTCTCCTGCTCTACTTGCTTGTTGCTCAATAGGGCCACATTAGCAAGCTGTTGGGTCTCCACAGTCCTGACCAAAACTGAATTCTTATACAGGCTTCGGTGGCTATTTTTTGTGGATATCTAAGTATCGTTTATGTATCTTTAGCTCTTGGAAAATGCCAGAATGCTCATGCAGTAATGACGAAAGCAGAAAAGATTATATATTTAGCTGTTTTCCAGAAGGTACTGGAATGAAACTGACTTCTTATTGAGAATGACAGCTCTTCTGTGTAATTACTTTCAGATTTTTGTCACAGTGAGTCTATCACACAATTCTCCGTAAGACAAAATGTCATGCTTAATTACGTAGTGTAACAAATTAATTTGAACAAATTAATACCAGAACTTTTGCTTCTGCTCTGTTACCTGCCTCTAATAACTATTTGAGATACACATCAGCTGCCATTTATCAGTAAGGAATTAGAATCTTCTGCTAAATTTGTGAACAATTTCTTTCAATACATTGCACTGCATTTATTGCAAACACCTTACCTTAATTTTTCCCATATTTCTTCACCGTACTTATCAACCACCAAAGACTTCAGGCATGTATTTATAAATCCATACTGCAAAAGCAAGTAGGAACACGGAAAAGATACACCGATTTTCCAACTGCAGCCCAAACGTGCCCTCCCACCGCAGTTTAAGACTCCAAATAACGTTTGACAGGCATTGCATCTCTCAGTAAAAAGCATAACCGTTATCTTGGCCTCCTACAAGCGTGAAGCGGAACGGAGCAGACGTCTCGCACGCTACTTCGCAGATGTCGCCCGGCAGCCCGCAAGCAGAACGGGCTGACCGCCCAACGACCCCACACCCGTCCGCAACCGAGCCCGCGCGGCCGCCGCTCCTGCCCGCCGAGAGGCAGCCGGCCGCCCCGACCCCCTCCGTGTCCCCGGGCCCGCTCACCATCGCGCCACCGCCCTCCCGGCGCCGGGCACCGCGACACCGCCGCCCGCCGAGGCGGTCCTCCCGCCGCCCAGCGCCGCCGCCGGGGGCCGCCTCCCCTCCCGGCGCCGCCGGCCCCCGAGGCGGCCCGGGGGCGGTGGCAGGGCGAGGCCCTGCCCTACTGCTTGAGGCGGCGAGGCAGGCCCGCGGCCGACAGCTTTTGGGGAAGGTGCGAGGCGGCGGGGCGTCCGTTCGCGAGGCTGTGTGCGGTGGGAGCACCCTGCCGTGGGCTCTGTGGCACGGAGCATCGCTCCGTCGCTCTGCCCTGCAGGTGGCACATCGCGCAGCAGGTAACCTTGCACTGAGCTTCGGTGATGCCTTTTTGATAAGAACAGTCCTTTTCCTGACCTCTCTTTCCACCTCACAGCTCTCGTGGGGCTTCTCTGGTCAATCAAGCAGATTTTTTCTCAAAATCGGTCTCCAGCCAAACAGTGCCTGGAGTTGGGCTTGGGAGAAATGATAAAAGCTTGATGCATGCCTACAGCTGTGCCGCAGAGGGCTAGCTAAGCCTTCACGTAGTCCAGTGTGTACACAAAGCCCTCTGCATTTCCCAGGTAATACAAAATATTTATGTAAATGTGTGCCCGTGAGAGCTCATGCTTTTCAGCATCAGATGAGATGCAGATGGGACGCCTGTTGGCTGTGCTGAGGCACCTGTAGTGCACCACATCATGGCCCAGAGGTGGGTGCTGCCCAGCCCTTGTGCAGCTCAGCCTGAGCCCCCTTCTGCTTCTCCTATGCACCAGTATTTTTACTCTTACACACTCACGAAAGGGAAAAGGTGCTTTGTTTTGTTTTGTTTTCAAGAGTTGCATCCATCTGCTTGAATGGGTCTTCAAGGAAAAATGTCCAGGAGAGCTGCCCATCATCCACAGGGGCAGAAAGTCTCACCCACAGCCCCATGATCGGCAGGTGGGATCTCCTTCTGCTTCCCTGGGTGGCCCCAGGAGCCGCAGGTGGTGCCAGCACACAGCTTCCCCCATCACAGTGTGGGCACCCTTCGCTTCGCTTCACTTACCTGAAGGACAGGCTGGCTGCTTGGTCACAGTCACAAATAGGAACCACAAATAATCTGAGCACACATCTGTTATTGCCATCAGTACAAATGTAACTTGCTGTATGATTATAGATTATTTTTTTGTCTGTGCAAATTTTGCCCACATAAAAACTTGTAGCTAACATGAGTGCAACTAAGTGACACTTGCAGTGACAAATCAAGAAGATAAAGCTGTATAAAATGAGAGAAGATGAATGCTAAATCCTGTAAGAACTGTGTATTTCTGCTTGTTGCTTCCAGTTTACATTTAAAAACTACTATTTTTATGTTTATCATACTTGAATCAGTATAGAGATTTGCAAATTAAATAAGTAAATACTTTAATATCTTTAATTTTTCTTATGGTTTGCATAACACCTAAATAAACAATCTGATTATTTTTTGTAACAAAGATAAGCAGCTACCAAAAAGATTTAGAGATGCAATTCAGGAAATCTATCCAAAGTTCAAATTAATGCCTGTATAACTTGTATTGCACAAGATAATTCATACTGGAATCGAATTAATGATTGCTGCTTTAGCCCTTCCTTTGATTAGTGAATTGATTCTGTTATTTTTTTCCAGGTTTATTTGGCATTATGGGAGAAAATTGGAGGAAGACCTTTCAAGCCATACTGCTCGTAAGCAGGTTGTTGGTGGCCCTTTGCAGTCCACAGCCACGATGTGTCCTCATCACCTTTCCCATCTCTAGCTGAACTATGGAAGCCATCCAAGTAAGAGAACATAAAGCAAGATAGAAGGTTTACAATATTCTTCTGCCGTGATTTTTTTTATTATTTGTAATTTGTTATTCTTTTGGCACGGATCTTTTCGTAATCAGTACTACAATTCATAAAATATTTAAGAGACAGAACACCCTATATGCTTCTGAATCTCAGCCCACTCTGTGTCAAATGAAGAAAACAGTACTCCCTTTCTCAATCTGTTTGTGAACATAATCGCTCCTGGTGTGGTGTATTCAAGTCTCTCAGTGCATACTGACACATGCTGACCCACCGTAGTGGCCTGGAGCAAAATGCCACCTGCTTTGACAAGTAAATGCAAAGGATATGCAAAGGAGAGGTTGGAGTAAGATGCTTTGGTTTCAAAGGGTCTCTTGCCTCCCAGACCAACTAGAGCAAATGGGGATAAGTTCAGGCAGAATTGGACAGTGTTATTTTCCTCTGTGACTGATCCTTGGGAAGTCCTCAGCGGTCTTCACAAATGCACATAAGCACCAAAGTGCCCAGTGCTGATGGGCTGACTGGGTTAAGTACAGATCAAGTGTACCCGTCCTGTACAAATTGCTAAATGTGATGTGTCTGGAAGCCAAACAGCAGCCCAAGTTCTGCAACCCCTGTAAAGCTCTGCAGTCTTCCTGACAGTCTGTGAGTGCTTGTATCTTATGTTTCTTCTGCCTCTGTGTTGAAAAGTCAGTTAATTCAGAAATGGGCTGCTGTGGCCTTGCCAAAAAGATATTCATCCATACCTGACAAAATCAAAAGGCAATTTTCCCTGGCCTTTTGTTGTACTTCTACCCATCTAGTAATAAGCAGCATCCTTGGGCACAGATAGTTCAGCAAAATAAATGGGCTGACTGCAAGAACTGTATATGCTTTTTTCTTCAATTAGATGAGAAGTGAAGGTAGGCAATATAGCTGTTTATAAATTCTGGTTGCAGACTTGGAGAATGTAGTCACTGACTTTCTTAGTCTGTGTATGCAAGGCCATCCTCCTTTTTACTACTTTTTCATTCTGTCGTGCAATTATTAGCTACAGTGAAGAGCCATATGTGAATAGCCATGTGTAAGGACTGCTGTAACCATCTGAGATCACATTCTAAACATTTCAGTCTGAGCTCAGAATACCACCACAATAACAGAATACTTTCTCCAAGTGGATGCCAGCAATCTCCGTCTCTAAAGATCCCCAGTACACTGTTCTTTTTAGCATCCTTACTTTAAACTTAGCCTCACATTCGTTGTTGAGATATCATGTGTTCATATTAGTCTAGACAGCCTGCAGTGACTTATTAGTGACTTGAAGAGAAAAGGAATCTGTCCTTTGACCAAAAGAGACCAAAGAGAGAATTTATATAAATATGTATTGGTAGGCTTCCAGTACTTCGTGCTACCAAACCATGAAGACAGCAGATGTAGAATCTCGATTACAAATAAAAATAAACATAGAACATGTGAGATCCTGCATTGTTTGCATGGCTCTATTTTTGATAGATGTATTTAAGAACCCCAGCAGTTATATATGAATTCTTAGTAAAGACCCGAGGCAAAATTTAAATGTCATCAATGTAGGCTAACTGAACTTCAGTGAAATTGTATTAGTGCAGGCCTTACCTAAAGAAGGCTTTCAAAAACCCACCTCCTCTGGTTAACTGTTAAGCTGAGGTGGAGATGTAAGACTGTGTCAATAGTATTTAAATCAGTTTTGCAAAACGGTCAAGAAAAGTTACCAGCTCAGATGCAAAACCTATTCACAAGTGCCCTTTAACACACTGAAAGGGAGGGAATTTAAGGAATGAATGATTTGTTCACAGAGCTCGATAGCCTTTGGCATCATTCCCTTTCCCTTGTCTTTCCATGTATGCTGCCCATGTAGTTAATCTCTTCCTGTGCTTGAATTGCTCTGTATTCCCCTGGCATTTCCCTTCCTGGGCATTATTAATTTCTGAGCCTGGGGAAATCAGGACTGCATCAATGAAAATATGTGTAATACAAAGGAGAAACAAACCCTGTGTTTACATTCTCTTCACAAAACTTTCTATTTAAAGTCTTTGTGCACGTCCCCTGGGTATTTTCTTTAGCTTGTAGCTTGTATCACTTCCTACCTTTGACAGTAGGTATCCAATGTCTTTGTTTTCCAAATAGAAAATAGCTCATTACTGGTATTTTGGCTTCTGATTGCTGGTTAATGGAATTCGTTCCAGCTTTAGCATCATTGCAATAAGCTACAAAGAATCATTTGTCATGACTGCATGGGCCAGGCTCATTTCTGCTGTAGCTCACAGACAGCATGATTATCCAGGAGACTAGAAGAATGCAGTAAAGAATAATGCAAAAATGGATAAAAGCCAAGGCTCATCAATCTTTGGTGCTGTGGTATTACATCTGTATTGTACTCAAAGCCATGCAGTTTAACATATTAGCATATGAAGCTGTCTGATTGCTTTCTGGGGTCTTGTTCTTTTGGAAAAGTAACTACAGATTTCAAGGTACTTGGGTCAAATGAAGAAATATTTTTATACTATCTGGCACAGGCTGTGCTGTTAAGCAAGGTTGTATTTGCAGAGTCTGTAGTGTATTTCTCTTCCATCAGCTGTCCTGCCCTGTGCTTTAAAAATAAGGGTACTGTTGATGTCACCTATAATCAGCCATGTAATAAAAGTCTCCAAGGACGCAGCTCAAAAACCCAAAGTAATTCTGCAACATATCCCCAGCAATGTTAAAGTGACAATAACAGATAAAATCAGACATGTGCAACGTATGCGGCTTGGCTCAGCCCATCCTGCGGCCACCTCCTGCCCCACACCATCATGGCAGCAGTTCTTCCTGGCTGAGAGGCCTGGCCCAGCCAGAGGGCACACACCTAACTCAGCAAGAACCAAACATCAGTGTGACTGGCACTATCTAGGCTGAAACCAGGGCACGGGGAGGGTGCAGTGCAGTGCTAGCTCAAGTCATGGCAAATAATTTTATGCACTTTTTTACATTGCCTAAGCATAGTCCTGTGAACAGCCCCTTCTCTGGGGAGGGCCCAGGGCACATGGCATCCCAGGGCAACGTGAGGGAAGCGCCTTTGGTTAGCTTTGAGAAGGCTCAGGGAGGATCTGAGCATTGACTGCAGCTGCCTGCTGGGGCCATGGAAGATGAAACCTGTTTTTTTCTGCTAGGTGCTCAAGTGGTAGAGGAGTGAGAGGCATTAGGTTCATGCTGAAGAATGTACAACTCAGGCCAAAGGAAAAGCCTGCCACCATGAGGGTGCTCAAACTCATAATACTTGACTTAAATATTGTAAGAAACTACTAACTTACCTTTAGAAGGGATAATTCATGTAAACTCCATTGTGTTGTATTAGATACACGCAGGTTTTGTCCTTAAGAGGTGACTCAGGTGTCCTGTGTCATTGGTCTGAGACAAACCTGTAACTGTTAAATTGCAAATCTTATTTACTAAACTGATGGTTTTACTTTCCTCTTGTCTGAGTTCTGCCCCAGTCACCATCACATCCAGCCTTATTTCAAATTGAAAGCCTCTCTCATCTAGTGAACTCTCTCCTTGGCTACCCTTTCCCTTGAGACACCTTTCATAGATACTTTCTTGGTATTTCATATAACATTCAGCCTCCTTCCTTTTTCTTCTCCTCCTGGTAAAATTTTGCAATAAAATTATATATAACATACCTACATTTCTCATGTCATGATTAAGAAATATGTTTGCTCAAATTTTCTGGGATAGAACTTACAGCATGAGAAAAGCTTACAGGTTATTTTTGCCTGAAAAATACTTGGATCAATTCTATGAGAAGGTGAAGTTTGCTATCCCTTTTAGCTGATAGCTTTAGGGGGGCACAGGCTTGGTTTTCAGAAAATTACAGCTCCCATGATCCCCAGGAAGAACTGGGCCTGAGCTTTGACAGCATTGCATTTTAGGAAAATGGGAAAGTACATAAAGGTTTTCCTCACTTAAGCAAGACAGGTAAAATTGATAAGTTAATGGAGAGTGGTAAATGCTAATGGAAAATCCTGGTGGAAATCTGTGATGATAATAGGAGAGGACCAAAAGGCAGAGAGGGGTGGCTAAGGGGTTCTAATGAAACAGTGGCTTTGTTATGTAGAAAGGCTATTAGCCACGAGTTTTTAAATGTTCAAGCAAGGATGGCTAAGGAGCTAGAAGGAAGTAAGTTTTAAGGACAAAATTTAGCTTCTAGTGATGTGCAAATGAACGCTGCGGGAAAAGGAAGATTGAAAGAATAAAATGCTTGTGTCCTTGTGCAGTGTGTGCCAGTGGGTCCTTTAAAGTATGCTGGGATGAGACTTCAGTTCATCCTGTAAAGGGAGGGGGAGGTGGTAAGTGTCGGTTGGTTGTTATGGCACTTTTATTTGTTACAAGGGATAAGGGCTTACCTGAAGAATTCATGACCTGCCTGACTGCAGTAGGGTGAGTTGGTAGGATAAGAAACTCAGATATAGACTAGCTGATAGCAAGTAGAGGCACTGCAACTTAGCTTTACGTTTTCTGTGTCTCCACCTACAACTGTAATCTCCTTTTTGATCTCTCTCTTTTGAAACTGTAGGTGTTGGTGATGATCTAACTAGCACCTGACTCTCCAACCATCTGTCTGGGAGGACTGAGTAGGGATGAGTGAGCTGTGCTCTGTAATGGGCGTGTGGCTGTTCCACTGGTGGGTCCTGATGGAGGATTACTTACAATTTCCTTAATTTTCCTTTCACTCCTGAAATACCCCCTCATCCAATCAGAGATAAATGAACTTGAAAGGCACAATCTGTCAAGATGATGTGGAGAGTAGAGAAAGGAAAACCCTATATCACCAAGAAGTCAAGAGGACAGGTCTTTCTGATGCACTTTCTGAAGTTGTGCTGCCTAGCTTTATGTGTCTCTACCCAGTGAGTTCAGATCATAATGCAAGTAGGTCCTCCATTATGGGCTCAAACAGAATAAATATAGCCAGAATAAATACAATTAGATGTTTGAAAAGATTCACCACAGAGTTTAAATTGTTGGCCCAACTTCTGTTGTGGCTGATTACACCAATCCTCAGTAACAGGAAGTACCTTTTGCAATGGTAAAAAGAAAAAAAGAAGATTAATCTTAGTCGTCCAGACTACCTCCTGAAAATGCACTGTACCATTTTGGTCTGTGTAGGACACGCTGTTTCTATCCAAAACCTCCTGGGGTAATTCAGGGACAATACCAGACTTTGTTCTGATTTTGGATTTGTGCTCAGTTTTGCTCTGATTTGGATGGTAAACATACAACTGAGACTTTTAATTCTAATGTGGAGCTATACATATTTCAGATTTTCAGCAATTCCCCTAATGACTGATTTTTCCTTGATAATTACTTTTCCCAAACGTAATGTTTTGAAACCTAACTTGGACCATCTTGATTTCAGCAAAAATAATTCCATATAGTTGCTCTTAGGAGGTGGGTAGGGATTGAATGTCTCTCTTTTATTTTAAAATGAGTAATTTGTTGAAAGGCTGTTTTGTTTAGAGTAAGAATTTGTATTTGCACCCCTCTGTAGTGCAGTTGAACTAGTCCTGCCCCATCCGGATGAAGCAGTTTAGTTGAAGCAACAAAGAACTTGACAAAGATTGTGAAAGCTGTCCAAGAAGCAAGATAAATAGCTGGTGCTCAGCTCCAGGATCAGAACCAACCAGTCAGCGTGTGCACCCCATGCTTCTGTGCAGATTTGTTATCTGCTTAGAAATCCCATTGTCCTCATGACAGACAGAGCAGAAATCTGCCCAAATGTGGGGAGGTCATTGGGCTTTAGAAAAATCTCTCACAAGTGCAGCTGCCCCCTTGCTGCAGTGTGCTGTCCTGCTTTGCTCATCATCCCAACCAAGACTGCTACACTTAGTGCTGAAAGCAAGAGAAATCCAAGTTGTGGGCTTTTTGGACAGGGGACAAAAGCTACTCTGAGATATGGCTGTGGAATTAGTGAAGTGGGATGAAGCAGCTATGCATATGTAAAACAGGAGCTGTACTGTAATACAAATGACAATTCAGAGGAGCAATGCTATCTTTGGCTGCATGGAATAATATGGAGATGACAGAAAAGGCATTGTAATTTGTTTGTGTGGACAGAAAGCATGCTGTAATTTGTGTGCATGTAATTGTTTCCAAGCGTGCAGGGTTGTACATCTTTTTGAGTAATTCTGCCTCTTTGCTGCCTGCACAGCAGTGCCTGAAGCCCCTCGGTGGCTCTGTATGCTCCTTTGTTGCTGCTTGGCGAGTTTCCCCCTTTCTTTTCTCCTTTTTCCCTACTTTGATAGAATAGCATTCTGGGAAAGGGGATGCCTGCTATTTATAAAGCACTGCAATGCAAACAAATCAGCTCCAAATGAACCTTGACTGGGAAAATCTGAGCTACACACTGTGCATTATACGCAAGCAGCTAGAAATCATTGCCAGGCAGGTGAGGAGCCCTAAGTTCCAGGTATCTTTTCAGTCCTTTACCAATGACTTCTCAATAGAAACACTTATGATAAATTGGTTAAAACTAGACTGTTAATTTGTTTTAAAATGTTTATTTATTTCTGCTTGACGGGCCTGTGCTCTGTTTAAAGTAATCATCAGTTACTAGACTGAGCTGTACCATGTCTTCAAAGCCTTGTAAAAGTGATACTTGTAAGGTAAGTAAATGGTGTTGCCCACATTTTCCTAAGGGAAAACAGAAAAGTAGAGCAATGTACAGTGAGGCTGTAGGGGAGATGATTCAGCATACAGCTCTGGTGCTCCAAGTCAACAGATATGTACTCTGGATCTTGTTTTGTTAGCTGAAATAAACTAGTAGGGATGTAAAACTGGAGGGATGTGAGTTCATTACTGAGAAACAGAATCATTAACAGCTAATTGAGAGGAGGCTAGCTCCAACTTGTCCAGCTGTTCTCTCCCAACAGCTTGTCTGATGGTGTAATACATTAAAAACAATAGTAATCCTGCTGTCCAGTAACGTGTATAGGCTAGTTATTATAATCTTAACTACAGCTGAAAGTAGAAACTCAGGTAAAGCCAACCCCAGTCTATAGCAACAATTCTTTCAAAGGATTGGTCATTAATACAACACTCTCTGCGTTGCATCGGTTTCCTTTGCTTACCAGATTTCCTTTGCTGCCTCTAAGCCAATAGTTTCATTCCTCATTTTATCCTGTGGAAGCATTCAGATGCCAAAATCCATAATGGAGTTTCAGGCATGCAACTTGCTGGGGCGTCTTAGTGCAATAAGGCAGTATGTCTTCTCTCCCCTCCTGTTTAAGTATGGGCATTGAAGGTTTCATTGCCTGCTTCCAAACCTAAAGTGAAGGAGTTATTAAACAGGTTTGAGGCCACTTTTCTAATACAGACTAACATCCTCAGCTATATGGCTTGGTTCCTTCTCTTTGAGGGTTAGGAGAGGGACTTGCAGTGGAGTATTCTGACTCCAGATCAATGCCCGTTCCTGAGCAGCAGGCTGCTGCCACAGAGCAGGGTGCCCAGCTCTGTGCTGCTCTGACAAACACTGTGTATTAGGTAACTGAACAAGCTGTCCTGCATTCAGGATTATTCATACCACCGTGACATTTTCTTGAGTACTGTAAGCACAACACTTGCACAACACTTTAACAAAGGGAAAATGAGGTAGGATTGCTAGAACATCTTTCCAGCACCTGAAAACTACACGGTCAAATTAACCCCGAAAAATCCTTCAAATCCATACCTGTCACTAAATTATAATTAAGATATGGGATTAGCCAACAGAGCTTTTGATTCATAGAGCTAGCACTGTTGAGCATGAGGAAAATAATAGATTTTATTGGGTAATTTGTGTGTTTGGACGCACAGTCCTTCAAGCCAAGTCATTCCTATGGCCCTGAGAAATCCCTGAATGAAAAATTCTGCTGTTGCCACGAGTTGTCATTAAAACAGAGAGCAAAATCCTCTGCATTTCACCTACCACATAATACCAAAGAGAAAACACTGTGAGGAAAATTCTGCTCTAATGCTTAAATTTCTGTCATCTGAAGAGAGGCACCATTTTTCCTTACTGCTGTAGAAAGGAGACTTGAGCTCTGAAGCTCTACTTCCAGCTTGGCCCCATGCAAGCAGGCCTGAAAAGCACAGTAAGTTTTAATTAAATGTTTAAGTTTCAAGTTTAAAAGGCCTTCACAAATAAGCCTTGGTAATACATATGTTATTATGAATGATGAGGTGTATCTTAAAATATGTATTGTTGTTAAGCAAACTAAGGCTACTGAGAATAAATATATATGCATGTATGTGTGTATATAAATATGTGCACATAAATATGTATTTTTTTTTAAAGGAAGACGTCTGGTGCAAGTAACAACTATAGAGCAGTGACAGCAGCCTGCCTTGCCTGCTCTGTTCAGCACCGTGACGGTTTCAAAGACCTTGATGTCTGACACAGCTGCACACAGGAGGAAGTCACAGAAGTAGATGCAAAGAGTTTTGATCAGAAGGGAAAGTCCAAAAAATATTTTCACAAGCTAATGCTAACACATGCATAAAGAGCTTGGTATAACTACATAAGGAAATGGTTGGTATGGTATAGACTTCTCTGCAGGGGAAGATGGCTGGTATTCCTTTTTTGATATGAATATCTAGAAAAAAAAGGAAAAATGTAAAATGACATGAAGAAAGAGTTCAAGTGTTTTAGGCTCTACTGAATTATGACTAGAAAATCTTGGACATCTTGATGGTAAAAAAGCATTTCTGTTCTGTTTCTGTTAACCTTTCTAAGACAGGAACTCGAGCTTCTGTCTGAGAAGAATCTTACCACTGAAGTATATTAAAACTGGATGGGTATATTCTGAGCAAGGCACTGTTCAGAGTTTTGCAGAATGTCTGAGGTATTTTCTGAACAAGCTGTGGGCAAGGGCTCGTAGGATGGCGTCTGTATTCATTTTTCTTCCTGTTGCTGATCTGTCTTCTCTGTATGTGGAGCACTATAGTAATATGTGGCTTTTCAACAGCACTTCCACCAAAGGAAGAGAGGCAAGCTCCTCTTCACTCTTACCTTTCAATAGGAAGAAGTACTAGAGAGAACTGACTGAGGTCTAAGCAGCCTCTCACCACTGGCAGGGGACGGGTGCACATCAACATCATGCCAAGTGGTGGCAAATCAGAGTTATCCAGCATGTCCTGTCACGTACTTCTGCAGCTGGTGTAGGACTGAATGCCAAAGTATAAAAACACCAAATATGAAGATTTAGGAAGCCAGTGAATCAGCATGTCCTTCTGAACTTAGAGAAGCAGTTTTCTAGCGTAGGCTTATGTATCACCCCATAAGGTTTAGCAGGAGATTCATAGAAGCCTGGAAGACTGTTAATATTAGAAGGAATTGCATCTATTTAACTATGTCTTTAGCCCCCTTCAGAACCAACCTCGCTTTCTAGCAAGGTTTAGGAATTTGGCAGATGGTTTGAAGAGCTGGACTTTGAAGTTCCTCTCTTCTTTATGGGTTCTTTCCTACAAATACTATGAAGCAAGTCTGGAATATCATCGTACTCCTTACAGACATGTACATTTTTTCTTGTCAGTAAACAGCAAACATTACTGTTTAATAAGACCAGCATTATATTTACTGGGACCACAGTGTACAATGAAACACCCCAGTTCCTGCATATGGTGCACACTTATGTTACAGAAACCTGCAATAAACAAGTCATTTTTAGACATTTCTCCCTCTTTCAGAAAAGAGCTCATTTATCTGTTGTTTTCTTACTCATAGTGAAGAACTGTTTGGAATGTGTTATTAAAGATAATGGATGCATTTGAGAAAAGGCTTTTTTGGACTTCTGTTCACTAGAATAATTTCCTGAAGAAGTTAGAGGAGTCCCAAAGTGTAAAAGCAAATCTAAAAATCAAACGAAACAAAACAAAAAACATATCAATATTCTTGAGTGAAAATCTACAATAAAATTAAGGAGAGAATTTAGTTACAAAATTCTCTAGATATGTTTCTTGAAAGACAACTGTGCCACCATGATGCTGATGGGACTTGTGCAACAATCCTTAGGCCTTTCCACTCTGATAAAAAAATCTTCCCAACTCCCAGTATTCCAGCTGGCACAGAGACGGAGAGAGGGATGTCTTCAGAGATCTCTGGGATGTGTTCAAAAATGCATGTAAGTATATATGTCTTTGGTACTCTTCCAGCTGCTCGCTTAAACTTGACTGTGTACTGAGCACTAGGTGTGAAAGAAATATACTTGTCTTTAAAGCTAGCTAGAAAAGGATTTTTGTTTGTTTAATTTAGAAGTTGGCATTCTGCCTCATACTTTTTCTTGTTGCTAATAGCAGGTAATTTCAATCTCTGTCAGGTCCTGAGAACTGCTACAGGAACTGAGTGCGCAAGAGAAAAGGATTTACACCTTTTCATTTGGCTGACATCAAGTAATTTGGCAGAAAAAAAAATCTTTGGCACTCCTGGTTTTAAGAAATTCGCAAACCAAGCAGGCTTTGCTGAGCTGTTGTTCAGTGTCTAAGAATTCCTAAACTGCAGGATTTCAGCAGTGAAATGGCTACAATAGGAACATCGCTTCTATTATTTCTGAAACACTGTGGGACCACCTTGGAATTTTCTTGCTGTTATTTTTCTGAACAATCTGGTGCTGGAGACTAAGCTTGCAGTTAGCATTTATGCCGTGTGTTTTTCATTTATGCATATGTTTGTCAAATTCCTTTTCTGCTAAGATGCCTACTTGGCTTAAAAATTAGCAAAATAAGATGGGAAATCTTTGAGGAGGAGAATTCACGGATGTCTTTAGTAAAGCAAACCAAGGCCTGAGGGAGCCTGGAAGAGCCCAGCTGCTGGTGCCCACGGTTCCATCTGGGTACTGCTCCTGGCAGGCACCAGCACCAAGCCTGCACTTCCTAACCACACATAGTACATTCTGTGACTCAGGGAGTGCAGGCTGGAGCCCTAGTGACAAACGTCCTCCATCACAGGCAAATGAATAGAAGGTATTTCTAATATATGTGAATACACAAAGGCATCCTGCATATTGGAGATGTCAGAGATGTCTGTTATGATGAATTCCAAAGTAAACTTGAAGGAAATATTAAGTAATATTGATGAAAAAGTGAAATTGCATCATTTTGAAAATCCCAATATGCTATGATTATTTCATAATTTTCACGTTCTTCAATACTAAAATCCTGAAGCCAATAGAAAGTAATGAATCATATAACTGAATCTATATTATTGGTTGGCAAAGGTCTCTGCTGATAGCACACGCTCATCTGTAATTGTTATAACTCATCATTTAGAAGAACCAGAAAAATAGAAAAGGAGATTAAAGGCAAGTAACTTGAGGAATTCTGTATTCCTCCACCCCCAGTTAGACATAGCAGGATCATTTTGAACTGAAAAGGAGATTATTATATTTCAAAAATCATTCTTATTGTCTTACATTGTCTTAAATTTACTACTAGTATTCTCTATCAATATTAAAAGAGAGGCATTTTATAAATTCATATCATTTTTCTATGGTACCAATTTTGCTATTTGTTTAAATTTAGCAGATCACAAATATGTGCAATACAAATGATTTTCAGGAGTGCTGGGTGCAACCTGTATGCCTCATTTGAAGAATATTTCTTGGCTTATGCTATATGGGCAGAATCTGCAAACTCTTTAAAAGCATTTTAAATCTAAGTAGTGACTTTAATAATGACATGAATAAAACAACCTCTAGCCAGGTAAGTGGAGCCAAGTATGCATTGAGATCTGGCCACAACAGATTTTAGTCCTCAGAAAGAATTTAGGTCAGAAAGAGATGCTAAGAAATTGACTGCCATTCCGAGTACCACTGCAAAACTTATTACTGTTGTCCAAATATCTTTTCAGCACATCAGGCTTGGATAAAGTACATTAGTAACAAACCTTAGTTGATATACACTACATTTCTATTGGGAAGATTTTGCTAGACGTAGTATGCCTATCTTGATACTGCAGTCATGCATAGATGTAGATTTGCACTCTAGTGTATATAGTTCTTCATCCTATTTTGTTTTTTCTGTCCTTTGTCTTCTAATCACATTTGAGTATATCTTTTACCAGGCATTGTCATACTACGCAAGACAGTGTTTATTTCGGTATTTCCTGAAGGTAAAACAAATACCTCGTTGACATCAAAAGCTTATCCTTAATTGCATTCCATGGCATGACTGTTTAGAGAGGTGGGCTGCTTTAGGACTCTTTTCAGACTGAAAATCTGAGAACCACAATCTTAGTCCTGCAAACACACCTTCCTTCCTGCCACACCTTCCCTGTAACCTACCTTATCAACATCATTTGCAAACTTGTTCACATGAAAAGGCTGTCTATAATTTTTTGTGCTTGTCTGGTGCTGGCTATGAAAATTGTTAGTTGGCCCTTAGATAATAGTCTAGTAAAGATATTACAAATAATTGTCTGCTTTGAAGAAGAATAGTGTCTAAATTTATTGTCATTGTATAAAATCCATTAAACAGGTCACTTTTTGCATTGAACTCAATCTTGAAGTTGAATTGAAAGCTGTGTAAAGGCTGAAGGACAGTTGTGATTTTCAGGGATGTTTATTATGCAGAACTGAAAAACCAGACAGTTGCATTGGGCAGCCAACCTAAGGACTTAAGAGACCACTTGTGAGTATTCAGTTTGCAAGCCTCTTTGACTTTGAAAGCCTTGCTCCCTCGCCCTCTAGTTCTGCATTTTCACCATAGCTGAGCTACCTACCACCTGCACAGCTCTGCCAAAAATGTGTGTGTGTCCAGGGAATAAGTGCACAATACTCTGCTTCAGGCAAGGTCAGCTGGGTTAATTCAAAGAACTGACAAATGTGGGCTTATGCCCAGCAGCGTGCTTTGTCCAGGGCAGATTTGGGAGAGAGCAGCATAATTCCAGCCTGCAGAGCTGCAAAAAGAGGCCTGATTTCCAGGAGTGACAATTCCAGTCCCAGGATCTTTAGCCTGCAGAGCCAGGTCTGGAAGAGGATGTTTACTGGCAGCCCTATTGAAAATAATGAGTATTTTCTGAGGCTACAGTCATGTGGCCATTGTAGAGATGGCCTTGTGGAATTCAAAGACGTGCGTTCCCATCCTTAAAATGGAAATTACCCTCTTCCTGGTATAGTTCAGGTGTCCAAAACAAATCACCTGGGCACTCACTCCTCACATGTTTCAAAGGCAACAGGATCAGTGAGTACCATCTTCACTGTTCAATAGGGCTGGCTGGATGGCTGCTGTGATGACAAATGTCTGAATGCCTGTCATCTCTTACACAGGCCCAGCTGCTTCTCCAGTACATAGGTGAACCTAGACTAAAGATCATTCACTTTGCTACCTAAGGCTTTGTGTGGCACTGCAAAGGATCTGGAAAGAATACAAACTGCATCTGAGTAGACACTTAGCTGTGATTAAATAACTTTTAAAACAAAGCATGTGTTTAAGAGGAGAAAATTTCCATGTGAGAAACCTAGAGTTTATACCAGAGTGTGAAATGGCCACAAACATACAGGCATTTCAAGAATGCAGGCCGACCAAGTCTGTCACTTAACTAACAGGAAGCATCAGTGTAGCTGAGGCATGAAAGTTGGTACTGGCCAGAAGCATGGTAATCTCTGGCAAGCATGACTGCCAAAATGTGATAACAGGCTTTCCCCTCAACTCTCAAAGCAACTTCCTTCACTCCCAAGGAAACTGAGCTGGCACTAAGTTCCCACAAGAAGCAGATCTGCCAGGCACCTGGAGAAATGTCCCTGCTGGCACTGTGTGCCACTGAGCAGCTGCACAGCCTACCTGCTGCCTATTCAGGGCCTACCCACTGCCTGCCTGCCTGCTGCAGGTGGGCTGCTGTGATGGTACAGCTGATGGGAGCATCTTGGTGATCAGAGCTCCTGCTATGCAGAAAGCAGCTCAGTCCATCCTGACAAAACTTGCTCTGTTTGGATTCTGGCTTGCTATTCAGCAAGATACCAAGCTTCAGCTGACAGGGTGAATAAGGATCTGTCACATCCCTTGGTAAATGGTTTTAAGGAATAATTACCTTCAGTGCTGAAATGATTTTAATCTAGCTTCAGTGTCCAATCGTTTTGTCTTGCAGTCTTTTCCTAATTGATTTCAATGGCAGCACTCACAGAAGCCACTTTCCCTGCAGGTGTTTGATGCACCAGGATGATTCCTCTCTTAACCTTGGAGTCTTGGTGCATGATGGTGCTACAGTGTGATCTCTTATTTCCACCTGGGGTGGAGCACAGTGCTTATTTTTCTCCTAACAAACACATTTTCTCTGAAAATTAGCCTCCAGTAGTTTGGAGCATCTGCCTCTTTCTGGCCATTTTCTGACACATTGTATACACATTTGTTCCTCTCTAACATTGCATTACCAGGTAGGAAAATGTCTGCACCTGAACCACTTGTTTTACCACCATTGCAGCTTTCCCTATTGGTTGCAACAGCTGAAGCATTGACATTTTTTATTTTGTGTGTGTGTAATGTGAGCACACAGGTCTTGTTGTGACCAAACCACACTGCCTGTACAAACTCTCTACTGACAGTGAGGCTCAAATCTAGAAAATGGAACTAGCACAAGAATCTGCCATTTCTCAGTGTGGTAGTAGCAGAGCAGCAAGGATGCCAGGCTTTCGCACAGTTACACTGCACTGCTGCAGTCTTTGTTTGACAGAGACCAAGGCTGGGTACAAGAGAAACAGTCTGTACAGTAATTGCAGCAGCTGCTGCTGTAGGAGAAGCTGTAGTGCTGGGAATTACAGGCCATCAGTCTGCCAGGGTATTTTGCAGTCATCTTGTGCAAGATGACAGTCACAGGCATGCATTACAGGCATAAGTTTGCACTTGAACAGAGACTTGAATCAGTCTGTTAAGGACTTCATTATTATTCCATGTATTATTCCATCAACCTTGAAGTGGGTCAGGTACTGCAAGGGAAGCCAGCACTGGTTGCACAGCATTAATTTTTGTTATTATGTACATTGTCTGGTTAGACCTGTTTCTGAAATGTGCCACTACACGACGCACTCATTGCAGCAGCCTCAGCACATCTCCTGCCAGGCTCTGCATGCAGAGCACAGTCAGCCTGCTTGCACCAACCAGAGCCAGCAAGGCTCAGACAAGGAGTGGGGCTGTGGGATGGGCACACCAGCAGGGGTTCTGTCTGCTGAGTCTGGTTGCTGATGGATAGAGCAGGGCTCGGACAGTGCCACAGAGTCTCATTTCCTTCCTGCTTGTGAGAATGTTTGGAAGTATTTCAGACTGTTTTGATTTTGGAACTGTTGAGCTGTTTACGCTGTCATATTTTAATGTTTATTTGTGGTATCATTCAAATGCAACAGAAATTTTGTTTAAACACAGCCTAGTCAAAAGTTGTAAGGAATGAGCAAGCAAAAAAATCTTTTGCTGCCTGTCTTCCTTTTGCACAGCTCAGACTGCACACCACAGGTGGAAGCATCAGCTAGCTGTGGGTTGGGGACTGGACCAACACAGCTCCCGTGCGCACAGTTAGTCAGGAAGACATTACTGTGATCTGCAGAGCAGGAACGGAGACAGGACACTAAAAGCATACATTTACCTGGTTGTCCTGAGCTTTGCTGTTCTTTCAGTGATTTTGAATAAGATTCTGCATGTGGCAGAACTACTTCTGGCAGAAATCACCACACACTCAATTCAAATCTGCCCTGTGCTTCACTCTTTGGATGCCTCTTTTGCTGGTGCCTATCTCTGTGGAATTAAAAATATATACATTTTTTCTTAGGTTGTAGAAGTTGTGATAAAAAGAATGATTTTTTTTTTAATTGTATCACCCAATGGGGAAGATAAGGAAAGTGAAGAGACTATTTTATAGCTATGGTTACTGCATCACATATTCATACAAGTCTGAAAGCAGATACCACATGCAAAGTGTGCAGTCATGTACAGAAAAAAAAAACAAACAACAACAACAACAAAAAAAAAACAACAAAAAAAACCAACAGCCCTCCCCCAATTCTGGCTTTAAAGAGAACACACTTGCTGTATTTCCCACAGCAACATGCAAAAGCTGTTTTGTTCCTTTTTTTTCTGCAATGGGACCTTACAGAAAGAGGTCAAACCCTAAAACATCTGTCCCTGTATTTGCAGTGAGCCTTTTGGGCTCTCTGTGGAGCAGGACTGGGTCATTCTGTTTCCTGCTGCAATGTAAATCTTTTTTTTTTTTTTTTTTTTTTTTCTCCTTGTTTATTTTAATAGTCAAATATTGCTGACAGTTGTAGGAGTAAGGGGAATTATGCATGTATGATTCCTTGAAAGTGATATTTACTTCCAAAACATCTTGACTTCGGTGGAGCACAATCAAGCCTTAATGAGAAAAAGATCACAATGTGAAATACATAGCATTCCCTCAGATGTACAGAGAATATTTTTCTGTATCTTAAACAAAAGCCATGCCCTTGTTTTAAAGTCCTCATTATGAGAAGGTAAATTAAGATTGATTCTCATGTAATGCGCTCTTCACCTTTCTTCCAAAATTTCTACTACTCTTTGCATGACTAAGGTGAGTGCTGAATCAGATTATAAAGATAGAATTTAAGTAATTAAAGATTTGTGCCACCTTCAAGATAAACATGTCCATGAGAAGGGTCATCCTTACCATGCTATGGAAAGATGGTGACATCTCATTAAGGTGAACATGTTTAGTGATATCAGTGATATCTAAAAGCAGAGAAGGACTGATATGACCTCAGGAAAAAAAAGAAAAAAAAAGAGTAAATGGCTGCTTTACTGATTTCTTCTCTGTTCCATATAAGTCGTTCTGAGGGCCCTTATACCTCATAGTTGCATGTGGCCAGCACTAGCAGAAAATGTGTGTAAGGCTGTTGTAACACAAAAACCCTGAACTTTCAAGAAGCGAGCCCATTCCTCCCCACACAAACCGTTACTTGGCTGCAGGAATAACAAGACACAGAAGATCTGCAGGCAAGATAGCTGAGATGATCTGTTTAAGCAATAGGGCGGCTACTTCTTCCTATGTTAATGTCTTCCACCCATCTGTCTTGTTTCTGGCTTTGACCTACCAAGAATTAACATTATAAGCACTTAATGAACCTCTAAATTAGTCATCTGTGTAAGCTTAAAGCCTTAACTTTTAGCTGAACTTCATTTTGTACACTGTGAATGGAAGTAGAAGCTTTGTACTACAAAAGTTGCTTCCACCCTGTGCATTCAGAGAAGACCTCAGACACGAAGGAAAGAGCTGTGGGTGGATTTCTATACAGCACATATCCCCCCTGGATCATAAATCCACACAAAAACAAGTCTCTTGCAATTTCAGCTTTTAATAATAAGGTTAGCACTAGCAATACTTGTGATAAGGTGCTGTATCTGTAAGCTCACAGTGTAAAATAAAACTACTTGACATGAGAATTTAAGTATGAATATTTTAATTTTTATTCAGCATATTGAGCCTAAACCAACAGCAACTAAGGGCGCTTTTCAAACTTTTAGATTAAAATACTCACAAACAACAAGCAACTTGGATCAAGAAAAAGGAAGAAGCTAGTGTTCCTAGGCTGCCATAAGCATAAAACCAGTATGAGAGGAAGCACAAAAGCAGTAACGGGAGAAGTTAATCCGGAGCAATCTGCTGCAATGGATACAGGAAAAGCACATAGGGATGGTTTTCAGCAGTTCTTTTTGTTTTTTCTTTTTTTTTAATTTTATTGGAAGAAGACATGCCAGTTCCTCAAAAACAGTTCTTAAGAAAAGCTTTGGTTTTTGAAAACAACACTGAATTTTTTGCATAGTACTCTTGTAACATTTTCAGATTGAAAGCTGCATTCCAGTACAAATTTACGTTTCACTTTAGTTTTTCAAGCTCTTTTTACAAAAGTCAAAACCAAAACTTTTCAAATTACTTGGCCTAGTTGTCTTACAAAGGGGAAAAGAAAAAGGTGTCTGAAAATGTCCTAATTTTGAAAAGGAAACACGAGCAAAACAAATATTGAAATGATGTGGAAACAATGTGGAAGCTGTGTTCTTTGTATTAGCAAACGGCAATCTTCCCTTCTCATCTCATCTGTTTGATCTGCATTGACTATGCTGTAATTTTAAGGACTCACTGGCATTGCATAGTGCTGCTGCAATCATTGTTTATTGTGCTGCTGTTATATAATATCTTCTCCAGGCATATACTTAATTCTGATGAGATTAAAGTGTACCAGCATGTTTATAGCCCCAGTGGGAAATGGTTGTAACAAACACAGAGACAAAAGGGACGCAGTTGCTCTTTCAGAAGGTAAAGTAGCTCAGAGAAGTTCTCTGGTGTCCTGAGGGCATGTGCTGCAGAGGCTCCTGGAGGGGAGCTGTGATGGGAGAGGTAAGCAGAGCTGCAGGAAGAACGTGCAGCGGGATGCTCTGCTATCCAGTCCTAGAAGTCACCTAGAAGAGATTCTCTTCCCGGCTGCGTGGTGTGCATCCTCGGGGACGTCAAGCCAGTGATCTCTAGACCCTGCTTTTAAGCTCTATCCCCTACCCGCAGTCAGGCCCTGATGCATTATGTTCCTGTTGACCAGCCTATCTTTCGGGGAGCTGTATTGCTGCCGGCTTACAGGCCCTGGCACTTGCTAAACACCCTTTCCTCCTGCAGCACCTGCCCTTTCCCGAGCGGCCTATATTTAGCTCCGTGCCCGTGTCAGCATCGCCTCAGGTGGCACTCTCATCTCTCAGGCACGCATCGTGACGGCAAAACAAAACATAAACACAAATAAATGCCTTGCGTCATGCCACTCTGCGTCTCCGCGGAGGGAAACGCCCACGGGTGACACGACTCAGAGGGGCAGAATTGGAGACATCAAAGGCGGCAGAGCGGCCAAGCACCGCGTGCCGCTCCGTGCGGGAGCGGAGGTCGGCGCGGGCACCGCGGGAGGGGCTGCCCGGCCTCAGCCCCCCAAGCGTCGCGAACCTTTCCCGTACGAGAGCCGAGAGCCGTGCACGGTCCCTCTGGGGCAGTCCGAGGAAGCCCCGCGGCCCCGCGACGCTGTACCTCGTACCTGCTCCGCGACGCCGGCACCGGGCGCTGCCGGACCCTCGCGGGAAGCTCCGCCCACCGCCGCGGCCCCTCGCCAATCGGCGCCGCGCGCCTCTTCCACCCGCTCCGCGCCGCGGCGGTGACGGCTCGCCGGACGGTCTCGCGAGATCGACGGAAGTCTCGCGAGAGCGGCGAGGCGCGCCCCTCCCCCCGCCCCGCGGCGGCGCCCCGCCCCGCGGCCCTCCCGCCGCCCCCGCCCGCCGCCGCCGCGGCCGGATCCGTCCCTCGTCGCTGCGCCCTGGGCGGTGGGACGGGACGGGGAGGGGAGGAAGCGAGAGGAAGGGGAAGGGAAGAGGAGGAAGCAGGGGGGCGCTCGGCCCTGCGCACTGAGCGATGTTTGTCCGCCATCGCGGCGGAGGAGGCGGGTGAAGGAAGCACCGCCGCCGGAGCGAGGGCCCCGCGCCGCCGCCTCGCCTTCCGCCGCTCCCACCTCCCCCCACCACCCCGCGGCCCGGCCGGCCCTCCGCGCAGTCCCGGGGCCCGCAGCCCGCGGCGAAGATCGCCGGCGGCCTCTCCCGCCCGGCCCCGCCGCCCCCCGCGCGTCCTCCGCGCCCCTCCCCAGGGGGGCGCCGCCAACGCCGGCTCCGAAGATGTCGAACCTGAGCAAGGGGACGGGCAGCCGGAAGGACACCAAGATGCGGATCCGAGCCTTCCCCGTGAGTACCGGCCCCGCGGTGCCAGTAGGCCGCCCGCGCCGGGGACGGCCTCCGCAGGCCTCGCGGCCTCGCGCCCTGTCAGCCGTGGGGGCGGGGGGGACGCCGGGCCGGGCGCGGGCCCGCTGAGGGCGGGCGGCCGTCGGCGGGCCGGGAGGCGCCGGGTACCGGGAGCAGCGCTGCGGGTCCGCCGCCGGTGGGCGGTGCGGAACGGAGCCCCGCGGGCGCCCGCCGCCTGCCCTGAGGCACCGCGGTGCGGGGAATCCGCGCGGGGCGGGGGGCGGCCGGCAGCTCTTTGTTTTCAAGGCAGAGGCCTGGGCAAGGAGTGGAAGGTTACGCGGCTTCGTCCACGACGCCGGTTAGCTCCGGAAGGGGGGGTGGTATTCGTTTGTGTCTTCCGGAGAGTTTCCTCGTCGAGAATTTATTTGAGTCTCTACGCCGTGAAAGAGGCTGTAAGTCGTACGATTATGAGACTTAGGTGGCGGAGTGCCAGTCGTTGCTGTAAACGTCGGGTGCAGGTAACTCCCGTGCATGTTCTGTAGGGCCGTGGGCATGCTGTGCCATCCCTTGGATTGCAGATGGGAATGAGCCCAATTATTCATTTATTCTGCCATAAAGCTTGCAGTGTTTTGACAGTTGGTTCAATTAAAGCTTAGGACAGAATAACAACTACGGGACTGTTAATGGCGTTGAGAAATGAGAGACAGAGGAAAGCTGCATGAGGTTTGCCAGGAAGTGTGTTTGTGTATGTGTGTAAGCATGCACCGATGCGTGTGTTAAAAAGAAGTTACTTTGTTGAGTCACTGGCATGTGGGGCTTAGCGTAACTTCTTGATGTTACGCCTGATCCTGGTAGGTAGTAGTACAGAACTAATGTGCCCTGCTTTTATAGAGAAGCTGGGCGTACCTGTTTATCTTATTTACTGACAAGGTGTATATCAGAATATTTGCTTTGTGACAAAACTTGCTGATAAAGTTGGAGGATTGTCTGTATTTTCAGCAGCTTCTTTAGTCACTGTCCTGTGACTGACTGCTTTCCTCTTCCCTCTACTTCTGATCATCAACAGTTGCGCTGGTAAAAGTCAAAACAAAGAAGTGAGCTGTGAAACGTACGGCTTCTAGCTGGAGAGAGTTTTTGGTCTCCAAATTGCATGTATTTCTTTCAGCAGTCTTTTTTAAGGTTGTTGGTTTTGTTTGGATATTCTGACTTGTAGGAATAAAGTCTTCCTGCAACGTGGCTGGGGCTTTACTGACAAAAAGTAGGAAAGTTTTGTAAAAATCAACCATGATATAAATAATATGTACATTTTATAACCAACTATAGCAAAAAAAAAAAAAAAAAAAAATAGCAATCTTTTACTTGATGAACAGATTCAGTTATTACATGAATGTGTGGATATGCATTAGCCAGCACCAGCAAATTCAACAAATGAGATCAAGTTTCCAAGTGATTTTTTTCAGTGCTGTTACAAATAAGCACGTGAAATTAGGTTGGTGGGTGAAGATCTCTGCTCTTACAGAAATGCAAGCATTGTCATCATTTTTTTCTTCTAAAAACCAACATTCTTGTTCATGTTTTTCTCTTCAGTTTAAGAAAATGTTTAGATTAAAATTCTGAACAAAACCCATCAAATTATTGTTGTCTCCCTAAAACAACATGTTTTAATTCATTTTTTATTCATTAAAGAATTCATTAATTCTCCCTAAAACATGTTTTAGGGAGAATTAATGAATTCTTTAATGAATAAAAAATGAATTATTGTCTCCCTAAAACAACAAGAAGTCATATAGCCATCAGGGCGTGCAGATCTTAAACACTTGGTGATTTCTGTTGGCAGCAATTTTCCAGGTTTCATTCAGTAGATTTTCTTCTCTGAGACATTTAGTGGACGATCCTGTTGATCAGGCATTGATGGAGAAGAAGCGTGTAGTTGGTTAAGAGATTTGGAGGGCTTTGCCTTGCGCGGTTGCAGAAGGCAATAGTTAGAGTCCACATTAAAATCTTAACACAGGTTTTGCAGAGCCCCAAGTGTTTGTGTAGCTTCAGTCCTGTGAATGGTGCCAGCGACTGCAGTGGGATTACTCATGTCAATGAGGTTACATCTGTGTGCGGGATAGAGTCTATATTTAGAGTGTGTACTATTCCTACTTCAGTTATGGATCTTCACTCTTTTATCTCACATTTGGTGCTTCTGCTCTTCACTACCGATTTAGGAGTGCCTTCAGAGGTGACTTTGTCGGCTTCTTCAGGTTTTGTTTTGCAGGGTTAAGTCTGTCTGTTCTGCTTCAGTTGGTTTTGTGCGTGGAGGTTGCTGCTGACTGTTGTGTGAAAGTAGAAGCAGCCAGATTGGATGGGTATGGTTCCTGGAACATAGCAATATTATGGAAATTCAATGCACGTAGGCTCTGTCCCTTTTTATGTTTTTATATTTTATTTTTAAACTTCTTCTCTGTCACTGTTGTATCTTGCAATAGCTCAAGGAGGGATCAAATAATATTTTGCGAAATAATACTGTGCATTTTTTTTAGTAGCAATTCAGTAGAATTTCACAAACACCTTTTAAAACTACAAATGTTTTACCAAGTGATCTTCATGTTCTGGTATTTTTTCTAGATTCTCTATTGTTAATTTCTAGTAGTTGTCAGCAGAGTTGCCATTGTGGCAGGTCTCCTTTACTTTTGGCTAAGTCCTGTGATGTGCCATGTACTTTTTCTTACCTCATCGTGTGGTCTTTTCTTACCTTGAGCACATGGCATATTATTTTGCTAATTGAGTTGTAAAACCATTAAAAAAACAATTAAGGCAAATAATTTCCTGCACATTTAACCAATATTTTTTTTTCTGTTCACAAGAGGAAAAAAATGTTTTCTTTACCAAATTAGAAAACTACCTTCTTAAAAAGAAACGTCTCCTCATGTCAAGTTTGAATTAATGGCAGTGACAATCTTTGCGTCAGAAGTTTCAGAAGCTCGTGAAAGTTTCATGTGTGTCCAATGGAGCAAACTGATGAGGAGGAGGTGGTGTGGTTAAGTAATCTCACGTAGCACAGCAGAAGGCTTTCCTTGTGCTGCTTTCAGTAACCACTTTGGGACTTTCAACTCTTATAACATATAGCTGTTCTGTATTTGTGTCACACTGTCCGATACCATTCTGTGTAGGGTCAGCATTAAGGCAGGAGTTGGAACTTAGTGTGTGGAGATTCTTGGGTGGTTGTAGGTTCTCTTTGGTTAAGCAACCTTTAAACTTTCTTGTTTCAAATTCAGAAACACTGGGGAAAAAATAGAAATATGTTGTAGCTGGATGCTAAAAGAATATAATTTGTGAAATGTCAAGTGATTGTCACTCATGTAAGTGGAATGTAACTTGTAATTTTTTTATTATTTGGAGGAGTGCAGTAGTATTTTTGCTAAATATGTAGTATGTGTCTTATGCAGAAATACAGGTTTGATACTCCCACAAAATGTGGGTTCATTGCACTGGTTTTGAGAAATGCTGGGGGTTGTTTTTCACACCCTCCCCCAGCTGAAAGTACTCTCAAGTCTCAGGCTGCCTCCCGCTGCTTAGCTCTCAGCGAACCCGTTATTGCTGGCTAAAGGAATACTTCAAAACCTCTCAAACAATCTTACAGCAAATCTAATTTTAACATGATTTAGTTGACCTCTGAAAGGTGGTGCCAAAGAATGACAGTTCTGCACTTCAAGCTCTTGGAGAGATGTCTACAGCTGCAATCTGGCATGTATAATAAATTAGGTTTCCTGCAAGTGTGCTTGAGCTGCTTGGCGTGACTGTTTGGTTAGGGAAGATAGCCTTAGATGTGTTGTGATGGGAACGTTTTACAAAATAAAAAACACCCATTTCTTACAGGAATAAGCAGTATGTGAGAATTCAAGAAGGGTTTGGTAATTCATTTTCAAAATCAATGCAAGTAACATTAAGTTGTGTTGAACAATTTTTAATTTTTTTTGCAAGAGCTCATCCCTCTCTTAAATCGGTGTGCTAATGGTCACCCTGAAGTTGGTGGCTAGATGTTCCTGAAAACCAGCATGACCTAATGGTGGGGTAGTGGGGTTTGATTTGATTTCTATAGTTCTGTATGTTTGGGTTTTCCTTTTTTTTTTTTTTTTTGTTTTTGTGCTTTTAGTCAGTTTTGTTTCCTGCAGAGCTGTCTTCCCTCTCTATAGCAAGACTGCAAAATAGTATTTTGCCAATTCTCAGAACTGTCTATTCTGGTGAATCACTATTGTATGGTTACATTATGAATTCTGGAAAGCATTTGGAGAAATCCTACACATGCATTTGAGACAGAATGAGTGTTTCAAGTATGTATGCTTCAGTGATTTTTTGTTTGAAATACTCGTGCCCAAGAAAATTCTCATTTCGTGCAGTCGCATGGAAGAAGGCCGCTTTCAATCCAGTCAGTTGATGTTACTCCCAAGTTCTCTTAGAACTTTCTTTGAGGAAGAAGTGACTTCAGCTCTTACATGAGAAAGTGCTGTAGCTCCTACCTCCACCAATGCTGCTCCTTTCCCTTCAAACCAGCAGCTGCTGTTTTCAGCTTCATATAGGCAGAAGGATGTTTTTTTCCCCCTCAGGGAATGCTGACTGCTTCTGTGGTTTGTTTTGGATCTTGGTGTATTTATGATACAAGTTGATATGAAGTTTGTTAAATTTATGCTGCAATTTGTAATGTGTAGATCTATCAAATCAAGAAGTTGATGTAAATTTTGTATTTTGCTTGAGCGTCTTAGAACAGGTAGACCCTAGGAAACACACTGAACTGTAACTAAATTTTTAAATGACCAGATTAGGCAAACAACATTTGTGTTTCTGCTTTGGCATCTTCAGAGCATACCTGCTGTATTGCTGAGTGTGTTAGACGAATGGGAAGATACAGGGGATGAGATGAGGACAGAACTGGAAGATAGTTAACTGCAGGCTTCTTTGACTGATCAGAATAACTCATTTCCACTGAGTGCTGCAGTTCAGTGCGACCACCTACTTAACTTTGTGATTTTCTATGATTGGCTTTGTGAATCCTGATTGTTCTGTATTCTCAAACACTTAATTACAAGAGCATCTTGGCTACTTAACTGCATAGTGTATACAGCATTAATAACAACATTTTTGTACGTTTATAACCTGGAAATAAAGAAGACCAAAAAATTAAAACACTGTTTCTTCTGATTAAGACAAACAAGTGTTTTGATGTGAACTAAAATTACAGAAATATGGGAACACTTGTTCTTTGTTGGACAATTAATCTTATGAGGCTTTCCCATTTCCACAGATGTACATATATCATATGTGTGTGTGTGTATATATATATATATATGTATATATGTGTATATATGCACACATACGTTTTAAATGCTATGAGCAGACCGAATGTTCCAGCATTAATTGTATCATTTTGAGAAGATGCTAACACTGATGCCAAGGTAGCCTTTGAATACTTAATGGTTTTTCTTTCTGTTTATTTCTAGCACACTATACATATTCTCTTTCAGTTGTGCTTTAACCTAATCTCATTAGAATTTCTCAGTTCTATAGGCATTCAGGGTTCAGCTGCAAGTTTTCTGGTTCTTCCCTTCTTAGTTTATTAACTTTCCTTTTAGATCTCGGTTCTGAGCAGTCATCATTCCACGTGGTCTGAGGTTTGAGTACGTGCCCCCGTGTGCCTTTGGAAAGAATAGTGTTCTTTGTGGCTCTTGCCTGCATTTGAAATTTGTTTCATTTTTGTGCAAGACTATAAAATAGCCCCACTGGCTTGTTAAGGTTTCATACTGGCTGATTCAGTTGGAGCTTTTCAGGCGGCTCAGTAGTTTTCTCCCTCCCACTGTTGCATTGTACAGTAGTACGCTACACAATTAAGCAGGAGTTACTATTTTTTTCCCCTGTTGGACAGTGATAGATGAAAGGGCTTTATGAGAGTTGCAGAAAAACTGATCAATATTTTCTGCTATTGTATGTTATGATTTATAATAATAGGATATTTTTTCTTGGAAAACCATCATTGTTACAATTTTTCAAAACGCTTCTTTTTTCTGTTTGCGCAAGTGTATATAATGAAATGTAGCACTGTTTCTCAGGATTTCAAAGACGTATCCTCAAGTCCTTGTCAGGAGCTTTGAAATTTTCTTCACCACCACTGATCTATCCTGTCTGATAATCTGTCTGTATGTGGTAAAAGCATTTTGTGATAGACTGAGACACATTTTTATAAGATAGCTCAAACGAGAGCATTCACAAAAAGCCCCCAAAATGCTCTGCTCTGAAGTAGGCTCTTGATTCTGTGAATATTGAATATGGTCTTTGGTTGCTAGAAGCTGAACATATGAAAAACCAGCTCTTGAGAAGGAAGGAGCATTGGTTTCTTGTTTCAAATCAGTTTTTGAGGAGACAAGAAATAGGAGAGCATTAGAATAGAAAACTGCAGCATGCCCAAACACATTTTGTTGTTGTACGATGCTTTTGTTTTTTCCAAGTTTAGTTAAAGCCAGCATAAACTTAAAAATCATTAATGGTTCTTTTGTAAAGGTGCTGGCTTTGGAGCATCAGAATAAGTAAATACTGTTGCACAAAAGAGCTCCTATACAGGCATTTTTAAGGTACATGCTTTAGAGAAGGAAAAAAATTGTTTAATCCCTGAGTACAACAAGGAGGGGAAGATCACGATAAATATTTACGTTTGGGTGGTACTTGCTGAGGAGCTGACTACATTTTTTAATTAGTTCTGCACAAAACCAATGCTTGAAGGGTTAAAGATGTCTTGTTGCACGTTAAATAAGATCTCACAGTATGTAAAATGTATAGAGATAACATGCTTTAGTTGTTTAGACTTATGGATGAGGTCTGTTTGTCAGTGGAAGGGCTGATTTTTGTAATGCTAGTAAGAATAAACAAAAGCAGATTATACATCTGGTGGTGTTACTGATGAGCTGTAAATGTGTAATGGTGTATTTCATGGCTTCCCAGTTTAAACCTTGCTGATTTTTGATGCATTTTAGGATGCTGCTGGTGGAGCAGGGCTGCAGCATGCCTCAGCCCCAGCTGAAAGCCACCAGGGAAAGCAGAATGCTGCACCAGTGGAGCAGGCAGCCCTCCACTGGTGAAGCGTTTTGCTTTCCCTGGTGGCTTTCAGCTGGGGCTGAGGAATGTGCATCTCTCCTAGGCAGCATAAGATAGAGCATGATACCAGTCACTAATGTGAAAGACTTTCAAAAAAAAAAAAAAAAAAAAAAAAAAGAGAAACCCAAAAATTTCAGTGAATGTTATTTATTTCTACTTGATAGTGTAAGCTATTGGTCTTAAACTAAGAGAAGTTTGATCGCATATGGGACCAAAGCGTGGACGCGTGCTGGCCGTGGCAGAGCTGGGAGCAGCAGCAGGCCGGGCGGCCGTTGGGGCCGTTGGAGGCTGCCTGTGCCACGTTGGGGCTCTTTGAACAGGGAGGGAGGGAGTCAGACATCCCAGTGGCGTTCTTGAGGTCTGGCGTTTTTTTGTTGTTAGGTTGTAGGCAATTTTCCTTTCTGCTCTGAAATCTCTACCACGTCAGAAATGATTCCGGTGGAGGATTGAGCTGCCTTCCCTCTGCTGCAGCCAAGAGCTCACTCAGCAAGTAGGTGGCTTTGTGGGGCCGGCAGCGGGACTTACTGTGTGCTTGTTTGCCTCCCTTCACTAGTCCTCAGGCTTTGAAAAGCATGTCCTTGGCTGCTTTAAGAACTATATTGCAGATTGAATTGCTGAATGGCTTCTAGCCTGTTTGCATATGGTGAAAGGCACATCCACTGGTTCGTCACACTTAGTGCCGGTGTTTCACCATCTGTCACTTCACCGTTGAGAGCCTGTTAGACAGGTACAGGGCACTGAGCTGGGGCGTGCGGCCGTCCCTGTGTGTCCCAGGCACCATCCAGCCTGCTGCTGGCAGCTGGACGGGAGGCTCACTGCTCTGCTCCATTCCTCTTCTGAGGAAGTTCAGATATTTTAATACCAACTGTGCTTAGGATTTTCTGCCATTACACAGACTTCTCAATTTTTTTTTCCGTAACTTTAATTTGGGAAAATTTGTCTTGAGATCTCTACTACTGATGAGTTTAGCGGACACTTCTCATGATTCCTCAAATTACTGATACTTGGTTTTACTCTTTTGCTAGGAGATAAATGGGCAGTTTTGGTGTCAAATTTTTGTATTTATTCCTCTGTGACATTCAGAATGGATTTTCTTATTTTTTGAGTTAAACAATCCTAACTCTAGTTCTCCTTCCCCCCGCCAAGGGTGCAATTTGCACCTCAAGTTATCAATGCAAAGTCAGAGTCGGAGCAAAAAGATTACTGAATAAGCCAAGAAGTTACTTCATGTCTGAAAATTCTTCTGTTACCCTGCAAAATTAAGCGTGAAAGATCAGGCTTTTTGAAGTGTAAACTAAGATCTAGCTCTTAACAGTTTCCAAATTAGCAAGGGCTTCAAAAGTATAGATGGTTTTCTCACTGTTGTTAGGTTGAAGTGATTGTAGGAAGAAAGTAGTTTCATGATAGGTGGTTTATAATCCTTCTCTGTTTTCAGGCATGGTGGTAATGTGTGCTGTGGAAATGTCATTGAACGTTTCTGAAAGAGCCGTGGTTAATAATACAGGCAGTGTCACTCTTTTGGCTGTGTAAGCGCTTCCATTCTGTAGCAGTGACAACTGTCCTTTGAACTAGAACTTCCAATTTTCTGCCTGTTAACAATTTGGGTTTTCTGGAAGTTTAAACAATACCAACTAGTTTTGTTCGTATACAACCTCTAAGCAAGATTTCTCTCTTGATGGCAGGTGGGCAAAAGTTTGCACCTGTATTAAATAACATTCTGCTGTCATCTTTGGTTAAAGCATTTAATTCTAGGATAAAGTCTCCAGTGTAATTAGCAGAGGCTTTGAAATGTCGAGGAGAAGTTAATTTTCATCTCCTTTTTTTTTTTTTCCCTCTCTCCTTGTTATGACGTATCCAGACTCCCTAGAGGATGTCCTTCTATCCTTGCTGACTAAAGTAGGTGTATATTTCAAGAAGTTCGGGCCTTGGTGGAAAATAAATAGCAAGACAGATGAGGCAGAGTTAGGCTTTGTGTAAGTGATCTTGGACACAGTGTTTGCTGACTTTGACTGTCCCGTGTTGTTACTTATCCTACTGGTGGCATTTTAAAAATTTATTTGTTTTTACAGAATCTTAAGAGCTGGTCTGTGTTAATCCATATGTACCAATAAGTGAATGATGTGAGGCTGGTAGCATCTTTCATTTTCCTTCACTATTCAAACAAGTATTATTCTGCCTTTATCTGTATGAATGAGTGACTATTTGAAGGTGTATTTTTAAATTGAGTATCATAAATTGAAAATTAAAATCCTAAATTGGTTTCAATTGGTAGTTTGTGAATTTCTCCTAATGGGCTGTCAGGGGAGGGAAAGTCTGAGTCTGTCTTATCTACAGACTTACACTTGAAGTGCATGAGTTTGCATCTCTGATGGAAAAATGGAAAGGATTAGCAAATCTGAGGCACTAGAAATGAGTGAGCACACATTAAACTTGCTCTGAAGGAAGTGGATGCTGTTGTAATATGCTCCCGCTGTTTACATCTATCAAAAGGTAATGTTTTAATCCTAAGCAGTGTTTAGAGAGCTGACAAAAATATTTAGTCTTTTACACTTGTGGTATGCTGTGAATCAGTTTTGTGGAAGACTTGACCTTGGTCTGTGAGTATGTGGTGCATTCTCATAGTTGTGTATTAGTGGTTACAAACATTTTGTGTGGACTTAGTGTTGGAAAAGCGTGCAAGGGCCTGCAAGTGGAAAGATGTCTGTCATCAGAGAATTATGTAGTTCTGCTTCAATTTAAATTAAGACCTATTACTTTCTCTAGAGTGCCTTGTTTCTGCTTCTTTTTAATTATTTAAAAAAAAAAAAAGAAGAAGAAAATAAAAGATTTTAGACTATATTTTGTGTTTATTCAGTAATTGATTGTCTATCAAGTTTACATATTTCTTAATCTCAGCTGAGACAGGTGCTGGGGAGTTCTGCTTCATTTTTCTGCTTTCCATCAGGACACTGTTCTGCAGATTTGTAAGACTACTAGAGGGGCCCCAGGAGAGAAAGAAGAAATAGTGATTTTAAGAAAAGAAAAAGGAGAAAAAAAAAAAAGAAAAAAAAAAAAAAGGAAAAAACCAAACACTGGTAAGTTGAAGTGCATTGTTAGTTCAGGATGAGTCTCATTCTTCTGAGGCTGTGACTAAAATATGGAAGGGAAATTAGTCTGATCTTTCTTTAAATTTGTTCAGTTCTCTAAACACAGTAAAATTATTGCTGTGGAATGACATTTTCTGTTTAAGACTGACTTGAAACCTTTCGCATACAGTCAAATCATTGCTGTGTGGCAAAGCTCCTGTCAGGCCTGCTTTATTGCAAGAAAATGTTCCTTTTTGAGGGAGTGAGAGAATCTTTTATTTGTGGGGCTTTAGCCTTATTGGAAAAGGAAGTTCTTGGAGAACGTTACAGTTTGCTACAGAACTTATCAAAGCCAACCAACCAAACCCAGCCCCTTCCTTTCCAAGCCCCCACCCCAAAACAGCACTGGGTTTGTGATGAGACCAGCAGTGCTCTCAGACAATGCCTTGGAGGTTGACCAAATCTATCAGTCACTGAGAAGGAGGTGCAACTCCAGCATTTCAGAAACAATCATTTTTTAATCTACTTATCGCTTCCTCTCCATGCTGCCAGAGCAGCTTTTCATTGCTGCAGAATGCGTTTGAGCAAACTGTAGAAGGAGAGGGATTTTGCCTACAATCCTGCAGCTCCTGAGTGTTTTAATTGACAGAGGGGCATTCCCTTTGTCTCATTTGTGCATTCTGCATGCTTCTGAGCAGAGTCTGGTAGAGTTGGAAGGACAGATGGATGTTGTGGTTTCTGAGCTGAGGTCTAGCGAGGTGTTTGGGCCAATTTTGTGGGCAGATTGGTGTGATCTTCCTGCAGTTTTTTTAACAAATGGCCAGAGTGGAGTAGTAACCCAAATGCAGAACTGCTTTAGGTCGGGATTTCTGTACTTTTTTTCTCTACCTCCTCTTTCATAGCTTCCATTCATGTTTTCATGTATGTAGCGGTCTACCTGTTCAGATAGCACAGTTCAGGAGTGTTGTGTCTGATGATTAAGTTTGTCTGAGACGAGTTGTTTTTGAGAGTGTGGATTATGGAGTTGTTGAATTCTTGACATAATGATGTTTTCTGGTGATCAAGTGTAGCCAGTGGTGTACCTCTGCCAGGGATGCTGATCACTAGGCAGCAGTGAAGATTTCAAAATCCAAAGGAGTCTGAGTATTGTTGGCTTTTTATCTATTCCATAGCTAAAGATTGTGTAGTTTTGTATCTTAAAATGCTGTGTTCAGAGAGATTCTGGTAGCAAACACTAAAGCAATTAGTATCTGTCATTGCAAATTCTTGTGTTTTAAATTAGTGATACTGGAAAAGTTTATAAAAATCCAGGTTGTGATGAGCTTCTGAGGCAAAAATGTGCTGCTCCTGCCCTGTTCTGGGTAACCTCAGCCAAGCTTCCTCCAGAATGAAGGACCCAGACTAAGGATGCTGAACTATTATGCAGTGCACTACTTGGTACTGTCTTGGTGGCTTCCCTTGAAGTGAAGAGATAGTCCAAGAGATGAGAGATGCTGTGAAGCTGGTCAGGACTGCGGTGGTGGTTCTTGATGGCAGCAGTCAGTCCTTGCCCATTTTGTCTGCTGACAGCTAGAAGTGGCAGTGGGAACAGAGTGCAATTACTAGGTGCAAATGTTTACCGACAGAGCTGCTAAACTAGCTTGAATTGCCAGTATCCACTCATTTCCTTCAAGGTTGATGGTGTAAATGCTTGCATTCTGAAACTTCAACCTGTTCTTGCTCCAGTGCTTTGGGCATTAGATCTAAAGGATATGGTAGAAAGGATAAGGCAGGTGTTGGCTACATTTTTGAAACTTTTAAGAAACTGTGCTTTGCAGTAATCCAGTTCTGGATGTATCCATTTCACTTGGCAGTGTATAGAATCAAACGGAAAACTGCAGAAGAACGGAGAGGTGATGTTTGCAACATTTTTGAAAGTAAAAATTTGATGTAGCCTTTTTGCAGTCTTTAAACTTGAGAGAATTAACAGTGGCCTGTTTGGCTTGGGATGGTTGTGAGAACTTTATGAAATCAGTGATTGCCAATTCAATCTTGGAGGGTTTGATAGGAGGATAGCCAGACGCTGTTAAAGAGAAGGAATATGTGCATCTGTATCTGCATTGTGTCAGCGTGGTAGAATAAAGGACCTTTTGAATTCTTCGCAGACTTTTTTTTATTTCTGTGATATGACTTTGTGTTCTTGTGTGCAAATATTGTAGTCTTAATTTCTTCAAGATGTACTTCTGTGCTTTCAGATGTTTGTGTTCAAGTTGCATCTTTTGAATCATTAGCATCAGAGCAGCAGTTCCTGGAAGTTTTCCAGTTAGCAGCATCTTATGAACAGCCATCTTTCCTGCCAGTAAGGGACTTGATCTCTTGCCCATTCCTCATGAAGGGTGATGTTCAGATAAAGTATGTTAGCACATGTCTTTTCTCTGGACATTGGCTTCCAACTATCTTTGTGAAATCGAGTGTAAAAGCTACTGACTTGATTGGAACAGGCTGTCCAAAGAGGTGGTGGATGCCCCATCCCTGGGGACACTGAAGGCTGGGCTGCACCGAGCTCTGAGCACCTGGTGGAGCTGGGGATGTCCCTGTTCATTGCAGGGCAGTTGGACTGGACAGCCTTCAAAGGTCTCTTCTGACTCTGAGGATTCAGTGATTCTATGATTTTGTTTCTGAACACATTTTTTTGAATCTAGGTTGGTTTTTTGTTTTTTTCCAAAGCACAAGCAGAAACAGTAACTTAGCTTTTCCTTTATTTTACTGTAATAGAAGGCAGAAGAATGACAACTGTATTTAAGCTGTACAGTTCATTTTTAAAATATTCTACTGTTGGAAGGAATCTGGGAATGAACATGAAAGAACATCTGGTTTCTGATTCTGTGTTCAGATTTGTGGAAGAGGATCACTTAAAGGCTTTGTTATTACTTGGGATCCAGTGAGTTGCATCAAATAGGAAAATTAGGATCGTAATTCTCTAAGAGTCTTTTTAGAGATGCTTTAGTGTAAAATTCTGAAAGATGTATTCTGGTGGCATTGTGAGCTCAACTAATTTTATTTATTGTTTGGGATGTATTTTTATTTAAAAAATACTCTGTATGCAATCTGACTTGAGGTTAATCTATTTCTGTATTCCTTAAGTTAATAATCTAAGGGTAGATTTTATCCTTGCAGTTCTTATGCAAACGTTAAGATGATACATGAGGGTTTCTTCTATTCCAAGTCAAACAACTTTTCACTAATGGAGAGGAAATAATTTTTTGTACAAACTTGACATGATATCCTGCAATTTTAGCAAGTTTTCCCCCAAATCTCACAAATGCTAATCTAGAGTAAGTTGGGAGTAGAAAAGATTGGTGTGCTGAGAAGCGGTGCCCTTTTTGTCTGACCTTAAAAGATAATAAACTGTACTTTCATTTGAAGTATTTCTTTATATCCTTGAAATTACCTTCTCTGGATCTTTCTTGTGCTTTTAGAGCAGCTTGGTGTGTTGGCTGCTAAGTGAGAGAAAGCTCTGTGTTTGCTTTTGTATCCAGCGAGTTTGAGGCAAACAAATACTGCAGTCATTCCTTCACTTTTCATAGCATTCTAATTAAAAGTAGTAGAAATAGACCCCTTTTAGTTGTTTGGGTTTTTTGTTTTTTTTGTGTGTTTATTTTTGTTTGTTTGTTTGTTTTTGTCCTGAACAGATCAGAACTGTTAGATGTTCTGCTTATCTGTGGTGTACTGATATGCCTGCCTTGGGACCAACAAATAGCAATGTTCAGATATGTCCTCAGAGTAGGGGCTCTGGTTTGCCTGTTTTAAAACAAAGTGTGACTGGTATAAATCTGGTATACGCTTACTTTGCAGCTGAGATTTAAAAAAAAAAAAAAAAAAAAAAAAAAAAAAAAAAAAAAAGTTGTCATGCTGGCTTAGAGATTTTTTGATTAGTAAGGAGAGACAGTGACATAGGGAAGTGTTGGGTTGAAAGTCCACTTTGTTTGAAAACAAAACGTCAGGCGTGTGAAAGAAAAGCTGGAAAGCTGTTACTTGGGTTGCTGTCTGCAGTTCTGTGTAGGTGCCTTCATTATCAGTACTCATAAAATTGTGTTCAAGAAGGCTTCAGAAAATTACTTCCCTAAAAAGGCACCAATATAGTAAATGCAAATCAAAAAGAAAGTGACCTTTCAATATTACAAATATTGCAAATAACACAATGTGTTATTCACGTAACGTGTGTGGTAGAATAGAACCATTTCTGTTCTACTTAAGGTTTCGCTTTTGGGAGATGGGGAGCTAAATTTTTCTGAATGTGTGATTTGTTACTGTTTTTAGGTATTGACATCTCTCAGGTTTTGGGTTTGGACAGGGTAGTAGGTTAGAGAATCTGCTGTTAGGAGAGCGAAAGAGTATTAAATGATAGGATTACTGTTATCATGGAATGGCTGGTTTTTAACCACAACTCCCAAAGACTGGAGGGCAGAAGCTTGTGTTGGTTTTGACTTGTTGGCTTTGTCATTGTTTGATCACAAGCACAGGAATCTTCAGTTTTCTGGGTCCTTCCTCTCCTCACTGTATTTTCAGGTGGATGGGGAGAAAAGGAAAGTACAGCAGGGCTGGTCATGATTTTCTTTCATCGTTTCATACTAACATGCTTTAAGTCTTATTTTCATGTTTGCTTTGATAATATTAGTAAATTCAAGGATATTTTATTTCTTCACAGTAATTCTGAGAACAGTATTCTCAGTATTTTTTTTCTCCTGCCTTTAAGTGAAAAGGCCAGATTGAAGCCTTCTTGCATCAACCAAACTTATCTTCAAAATTTGCTTTTTGAATTTGGTTTAATTGAAGTGGCTTTTCTTTCAGTTGGATAAAGAAGCTTGACAGCTGAAACTCTGCAGTGTTACTGTTAGGTACTTCATTGCTGCTCTTACTTGAGCCTATGCTGTGTCAGGTGCTGCTTTCTCCACAGGGCATCGTGTTTTGAAGCACCTTCTGTTGAATGACTTGGGTTGTTAAAACCTGGTTGTAAACTGATTCATCCTAATGACTAGATAGCAGAAGACAGAAATTGGCTTGATGTTAAATTGAGTCTTTTTTTATAACTGTTTCTCTCTTTCACTGAGGTTTTTTCTCTACGTTCATACTGTTTTTACTTAGTGTAATTACCAAAGTACATAGCATCTGAATAGCAGATCAATAACTGCTGCCTGTTCTGCTTAGAGATGTACCTATATCCTATAGCAGGTCGCGTAACCTTACTTGTGCAGTGGAAATATGTGCAATACGGATGTTAATTCTGGAAATTTGTGGGATTTTTCAACATCTGTAAGTATTTGAATTGTAGACATGTCATTATTTGGCCATTAGTGCATTGCTGTAAATAAGGGTCACCTAGATGGCTTATATGGATGGCTAAATTAGATTGCCATCTCTGTGGTGAATATTTTTGTCTTTTGTTGTGCCAGAGGATTTGGAGTCCAGTTAAGCAGTGTTGCAGTATGTCTGGTGGGGTAACAATGGCGTGTTGACATGGGAAGAAAACTCATTTTCATTATTATGCTGTAGCAGAGGAGTGGGGACCAGACTTGTGTCTACAACTACCTGCTTTTCCCCTGTGCAGACTCTGAAGGTTGGGTTCTGTGAATTTGCAGGTTTGAAGGAGAGGGTATTAAACCACTAAAAATGGTAGATTTCAAGAAACAGTTATGAAAAATAGCACTTTGATCCATACTGTTTTGTTGAAGATGGAGAGACTTTGCGATACTGGAATCCAGATGTGACAGAAGCACTTACTGCTTCTAGAATTACAGCTTCTGAAGGTAACTTTCTGTAAAAATCTTTCCTGATTCTAAACCATGATGTCTTGTTTTATCGTTACAGATGACTATGGACGAGAAATATGTAAACAGCATTTGGGATCTCCTAAAAAATGCAATCCAAGAGATCCAGCGTAAGAACAATAGTGGTCTCAGTTTTGAGGAGCTATATAGGAATGCATATACAATGGTGTTGCATAAGCATGGAGAAAAGCTCTACACTGGACTGAGAGAAGTGGTCACTGAGCATCTCATAAACAAGGTATGTCACCTTTATGAATTGCAATTGAAGTATCTGATGTGGAAGAATTCTGTTCAGTTATTTAAATTATGAAAGTCTGATGTTATCTTTCAGTCTTTTGTTGAAATTGCATCAGTGTATTCAAAAAATGGTAGTTCTGAGCTAACTTTGTGCTTTAATGACATCATATTCCTGACAAGATTTGCTCTAAGTTTTGGATGGAGGATAAACTGTAGGAAGTCTTTCCCGTTTCATGCTTCCAGACAACTCACAGATGCGTCACTGCTGAGATATGGGATTCTTATTTGCAGAAAAAAGATGTTTGTGGCCTTCTGATGGCATTTTGTGACTTTCTCAGAACTAATTTTGATTTGTTTTTCATTTGTGGAGCAAAATAAATACTTATGTAATAACCTGCTTGTTATGGGCAAATGAACTAATTCACGAGTTAGTGAGAGTTACTACACAATGTAAATAGGCAGTAAGCAATGTGCTAAAATGTCAGCTCAGCAGCAACTGGGTAATAAAATAAAAGCCCTGGGTAGTTTGCATTCTACCCTTTCAGCTTTTTCAAAACCACGTAATTCAGCCACATTGAAAAGCAGAAGTTTTGTTTCTGAAGACGTAGCTCCCTTTACATCTCATATTGAACTAGGGAACAATCTCTGTAGTTGTGATGGGTAAAGTTAGGGTTGATTAATAAGAATGTTATTGATGAAGCCAAGTTGAAACTTAATTTTTCAAAGTCCAGATAATATTTAGAAGTTGTAGGATCCTAAGTCTAGGTAGGATGCCTCGTTTTGTTGCAGTAACATTCGTACCTACCTGTCTTGGAAAAGAAAGGTGCTTTGATCCCATATTCTGACTGTGGATTCCAATGGAGTGTCAGAACTTTTTGTCCTTTTATTAGAACAGCCGTCCACCATTGTGCAGCTCGGATGAGTGCTGCTGGCTGAAATACAGAGGGTGGGTGGGAGGCTCGTCTAAATAGTGCATGATCTTTGGAAAGCTTTTTGTGCCCACTGACTGGAGTTACTGCAGTGGCTATGCAGAGATGTGTGTCATTGCTGTGCCACAGGTGAAAAGAGTTTTATGTTCTAAAATCCTGAATTTCAGTGGCACAGTCCAGATAAATACAGCCTGAAGCCTGCTTTGGATATAGTGGGTGTTTTGGTTCTTTTTTTTTTTTTTTACTGTTGTGTGAGAGGAAACATCCTGCATGAAGTGGCTAAATAACTTAGAAGTGTTCTATAACTGTAGCTCATCCTGTTTTTGTAACGCCTGCATTCATAATCTGCACTATTCCTATACTATGTGGCAAATGACTGAGACTTTTTGTGCTCTGTTCTTGTATACCCCAGTATTTCCAGTCTATATTTAATAACAATTAGGAGACCAAACTTTTTTCGCTTTGAGATTATCCTGTTTTAATTTGAGGAAGGCTGCTTGTCTTTGTTCCCAGTTCTGTTCATTTGAATTGTCCATATGCAAAAATCATTATTCTGAAGCACTGACTGTGGCAAATTGACTGAAGAGCAGCAGATCCTGTGCATTTATACAGTCACTGCACTGCCTGAGAGGCTTGTACAGGTGCTAGTGTAGGAAAAAATGCCTTTCTGTCACTTAATGCTGGTCTTTCTAATGCTTTTAAGGAGTCTAGTGCTATAGCATTCTGATCTCTTAATGTAATTAATCAAATGGTATCTGTGCATATGGTTAACAGGGGAAACGTTTTATTAATGTAGGAAAAAATACCAAGTTTTAGTAGTTAAATGTCATGAGGTTAAATTGGCTGAATTATTCAGGTGTCTGATGATTGCTTCCTATAAACTTCCAACAAATAAAAGTTCATGAAAACTATTTACTTAGATTAAAATGAAAATTTGCAGAAGTGGTTGAATGTTAGTAAAGAGTAGGTGTGCAGTAGTTCTAAGGAGCAGAACTTACATTTTGAATTGCTAAAATCCTTCAAATGAAATTGCTGCTTGCTGTCTGCATCTACTGGTAATCTGTCTGCAGGAAGTTGTATGTGTGTAGTATTGCAATCATGTTAGTTAAGAGTAGATGCAGTGGCTGGACAGGGGCAATGTACTCAAATGTTTTTAAACGTGGTTGTCAGTCCTGCAGTGCATGTGGTTTTTTTTGGTGTGGCATAGTTAAGAACTTCATTTGTGCTTTATACCTGTCTAATTGCTAGGTGAAAGTTGTGCTCTGACCAATATTTTTAGTATAAAGAATCTTTCGTAGTAATATTTAACTACCAAGCAAAAAAAAAAAAAAAAAAAAAAAAAAGCCATGAATTGCCTTTGCAGTGTATTTAGTTGTACTGAAATGATATGCACAAACACAGCACAATCATACAAGATGAAAGCACCTAAGTTACTATAAAGTATGCTTGGTTTTGAACTTGCACACCCCAGCAGCTTGTGGTTATGATCATCATGCTGTGACTTCTTGATGAAAGAAGGAAGCCAAGTAATTTGCTGTGCATCACTGATAGGAGTTAGCTGTCTTGAGCTATCTTGTATTTACCACAGGATGGAGACATGCTAAAACTTGTGTTTGCCTTTATATTGACAATATGGTTATATTATTATTATATATTATTATTATATATTATGTATCTGTAAAAATGAAACTTAAAAGTGTCACTGAATAGAAGGTATTAAAACTTCTCACTTCAATTCACGCACAGGAAGAAAGGTGCATTTAATTATTGGGCACCTAATACTTTGCTGATTGTTTCTTTCCTTGTTGTTTGGCAGCCTTGTAGGTCGATTTGGGTGCTTTCTTCATGTGTCTTGAGCCTTGAGCCCAGTCTGTTCCTTCAACACAATAAAGCCATACAAGTGCTTAAAACAAACGAACAAACCCCCCCCAAAAGCTTAGTGTACAGATTGTTGTTGGTTATAAGTAAAATGACTTGTTGGAACAAAAAGATATCTTGAAGTTAGTTTGCAAGGTAATGTTTTCAAAATTCTTCACTTCTATGAACATTTTAGTCTGTTAAAATTTGGACTGTCTAGACATGCATTTTTTTTAGATTGTATGTGAGACAGAAAAATTGATGGATTTGTTGGCCAAGGTCAATATAGTATTTTTTTAGGTAATGTGTGGCCTGAGTCTGCTGCTCATCAAAGATCCAGAAATGTCAAGGACTGTCCTACACCTAAGTGGACTGAAACGTGCTGATTTGGGGAGATACTAAAGCAACACTGAAGAAGTGGGATATAGGAAACCTTATCTAATGCTTCTGCTGCTGTTTTGTCACTTGCATGCCAGAATGCTTTATAACACAGTAATCTTTGCTGGCAAAACTGGTGGAGTTTATCACCAACTGTACATTGTCTTGTAGTAGTGGTAACAAAGGGCATGCAAGAATGCCTACAGTGAGAGGTCCTTGTGGGGTTGTTGTTAGGTGCAGAAGGATGGGATGGAATGCTGATGCAGGTTTGTGTAAACAGTCCATGTCTGGTCTGGGACTTAGAAGGATATCTGTGATCTATGGCAAGATTTATTGTTTGCTGTTGTGTTTGGTTTTTTTTGGAGAGAAGGCTTGTATCTCTTAGATAGGACCCCAAGAGGTGCTTTCTATAGTGTCTGTGAAGTAGATGGGGGAATTTTGTTGTTACTAGTTGTGTAGGAGACCAAATTGCAAGCATTAAGGAGTACTTTGGCTAGCAAGGTACAAAGTATGAAGTATGTAGGTATCACCTACAACTATCTTTCCACCTTTATAGTTTTAAGTTTGTTTTTGCTAATGCAATTTTCCATACTGAGATTTTGTTTAAGTTTTGGAAGAGCAGCAGCTGTCTCTGAAAGGCTTCCTTTCAGATCATGAATATCCAGTTGTCAAGTAGAAGTCATTAATTTCACCACAGCAGTTTTGCTCTGTGCTTTTGCTTGACTGTGGTGCTGTGCTTTTGCTTGGCTACAGTGTTTTGTGCACTATGGTACTTTTCCTGTAATATGGTTGTATTCAAGGCCTGTACAAGGAATGTATTTAACAGCAGTTGTAAACAACAACTGGCTTGGCTTTTGTAGCAACTTGAAGAACAGTTTTTCAAACTTGTCTGCATCTAAAAATAAATGGAGGGAGTGTGTCGTTGAGAGGCTTCACAGTGAGACTTCAAGTAGCTTTGTGTTGTGCAGCACTGTGCAGTTCCTGGATTTAATACGTGTTTTTAGAAAGCCTGGCAAAGTGCACAGCAGAGGTGGTGCAGGTGTGAGAGCTCTTCTGTCTGCTTGGAAGCATGTCCTCCTTGCAGCCTGAGCATCCTGTTTGGTACCAGCTGGTGCTGAATGGGCCCTGGCTTAATGTAGCAGGATTACTGTCATGGGTGTGTGCAATTATAAGGGTACAGACCTGTGATGGTCTTCTGTATATCTGAGTAAAACTGATCAATCCCTACCCTGATTATCTGTGCTTGTAAACTAATTGTGCTTTCAGTTTTTCTTTGATAAGTTTTGCTAATGTGACTCGTGCATTTCCAGGTTTTCTTCATATTTATCAGGAAATTGAAAGCAATGCCGGCACTTTTCTTTCTCTTCTTTTTGGAAATTAAGCTCGCGCTCTACAAATGTGGCTGGGGAAGTTCTCAATGTGTATTTATATTTCAGCTAAAAGCTACACTGGTTGGATGACAGCAGCACACACCTTTGGGAGACCAAAAGCTAAGTGGCAGTCACTGTCAGAAGGAGCAAAGCAGGCAGCAGCAGCAGTGGCTGTGTGTTACACCACAACGCTGAGTTTTCCAAAACCTGGGAGGGGAGCCTGGCTCAGGTCTATGGTGTAGGAGTTGGAAGGTTTCAGAAGCTCTGAACAACCTGCAGGGTACATAGATCAGCCACTATTAACAGAGCTGAGTGTTACCAGGGTAAGCTTCTGCAGCTTCTCTGGAAGAGGCCATAGTGTGTGGATGGTATGTGATGCCCATGGAAGTTGTTAGATATGTGGTAGCATGCCAGACTGCATTATTTTTCTTACACCTATTAAATATTAAGTTTAAATGACAGAATGCTGTCTGTCAGGTGGTTACAGTTGAGATCGTTGCAGCTAGTGGCTGCTTGTTACCTGTTAGGCTTTCCTGTTTGAAGTCTCAATGAATTCACATTAGCACCCAAGCATAAATGCAAATGTATAAATGTAAAAAATACGGATTTTTTTTGAAGGATGGAGTGTTATAGGATAGATTTACTATTGGTTGGTGGGTGGGGAGTGAATGAAAGGCGATTTATTGCCCATAAATACTCAAGTTAGGGATGTATTATCCCGTGCCTATGTGACATGAACAGACTATCCTCTTTATGGATAGCAGCAGGAGATCTGGGGACATGAGCTGTGTGATGTGGGTTCTGTTTCTCAGGTTGGAACAGTCTTAAAGAAGAAGATTGTTGGCCATGTTAGAAGAGCAGGAAAAATAGGAACAGGAATTGAGAGAGGATTTAGGGAAAGCACTAATTGACTTGGCTATTATAAAAATGTGTAAGAAGTTTTCTCAATTGTGTTTGTATTTTGGCCTTCAGAGGAAGGAAGAGTGAAGCTGAAGCTGTCGAGCTGAAATGCATTTAGGATGCTGGCTACAGTGTTTCCTGGTCATAGCAAAAAAATAAAAAATAAATAAATAAAAATAAAAAGGATAAAGCTCTCCCTAGGTGCCCTATGGTGATTTTTCTTATAGCTGTTAGGGGAAATGGATGTGTATTGGTGGATCAGAACAGAAACCAGCTAAAGCATTCTTGGACTCTCAAGTGAAGAGTTATCTTAGCCTCTGAGCATTCCTCCTGTGTAAAGCATAGGACACTTAATGTGATTTAGAGCACAGCTGTGGGGTATTTTGTGCTGCAGTGTGAAGTGAAAGATGATGTACTTCGATACTGCATTAAGCTGCTGGCACTGACCTTGTGGGCCGCAGCTCTGCCATGGCCTGGCCCCACCTGTGCCTGCATACTGGGGGAGTGCAGACAGCACAGGTGCACCAGCAGACTTTCTCTACTGTTGAGAAGAAGAGATGGGGTGTATTTGTAGTGAAGTCCTTCAGTGTGCAGAGAAGGGTGGTGTTCGGTCTCATTTTCTAGTTGTTTGAAGTTAGGCAAGCAAAAACTGCCCTCCAGTACAGAAAAAAAGTTCCCAATTTTGCTAGCATTTAGAGTGAGGTCTTGCTTCGCTTCACAATTAACAGTCTTCAAATTGTCTGTTTGGAATGTAGCAGCCTGTAAAATCTTGTAACAGTTCTATAAAGCCTTGATTTACTGAACCATTGATATGTTTTTAGGTACAAATTTCAGCGTACTTATCGCTTCTTGCTGAAATCGCCATGTATAACTGCACAGAAATGCAGCTGCAGAGGTGGGGTTTTGCTGGGCTGTGTGAAATTGAAGCTATTCCCCATCTGCACGTTGCAGCCTTGATGGTTACCCCCACTGTCTTTGCAAACATGCCTAGAGATCTGTATGCTGCTTGTTATGGTCTTTATTGCCTACTTAGTCTGTTGACTTTCTGCTTGTGGAAATAGAGTTGGAAAAGATTTCTCCAAATTTGTATTAAAATTTATGGTTTTATGTCATATTACAGGCAGTACTGAAGTTGTTTTATTTATGCTGCATGGTGTATAAGTATAGATTGTTTGCCAGAAGCCAACTTTAACTGAACATCCATTTGTCCTTTCTTGAGTACATGAGTGGTAGTGGGATTTTTGATTAGTAGGAAGTACTGTCAGAAATGAAGTTGATGGGATGAACAAATCAGCTAAAAGGCATTAATAAAAACAGTGACTTTCTTAAGTCTTCTTGTTAGTGGTTATGGATTATTGGTATAGGAGTTCATACTGAGTGAAAGAACTGTTACTTACTGCAACTGTCTCAGCTACTCTTCTACCTGAGCTTATTTCTGTTTGTAACATGTGCCATTACTTTCCAATATTCTGAAATGACTTATGATAGTAATTGAAACACTGTAGCATATGGAATTGACCCTTTTATGTTCTTGTTTTCAGCTTGTTTTTTTCCTTACCTGTATAAAGCCTTATTTTTCTACTGAAATTATATACAGGGTCAGCAGCTAGAAAAGTTTGAGCATGTCTGTAATGTTCAAAGTTCACAGAAGAGCGGATATTTTTTTCTGAAGCAAAGCTGCAGATGATGCAAGGGAAACTGACTTGATTTTATGACAATCTGTTCATTTTTGCTCTAGGTGCGAGAAGATGTATTAAACTCCTTGAATAACAACTTTTTACAAACACTAAACCAAGCATGGAATGATCATCAGACAGCAATGGTGATGATTAGAGACATTCTGATGTATATGGTGGGTATTCTGCTTTTTCACGTTTAATTTGGTGCTTGATTGTTTCTTGACAACTGTAAGCAATTGAGCTGGAGAGATGAAAGGCAAGGGATGCTTAGCAGTCATGTTCTAAGATTGATTTTATTTTTTTAATCCCATGTTTTGAATTTGTATGTACATGAGATCAGAACCATAACATACAGTTATTTGACAAATTAAAACTAGGTGGTTCTTTCTGGTTATCTCATCATTAGGAAAATGCATCAAAAACTGTTTGATCTTGTGGTTCTTAGATTTTATTCACCCAGAGGTAGTTTCTTACTGTACATGATAGTGCAGACCTTGCACAGATTGCTTTGTAGTTTGCTGTTGTTCATTAAACTTTATTGTTTAAAGAGGATAATTCTGCTTAGATACTCAGTGTTCTTCAGTGAGTATCGACTCCTAATTTGAATGTTTTGCTATTCATACAGAGGTAGGTCTAAGATTACAAAGCATGCATAGATAAACATATGTTGGCTTGATATTAGTAACTTTATAAGAAAAAATGCGTTCTAACGTTACAGCTAACAGAAATTGTTGTATTTGAAGAGAGTGGGCCTTATGTTTTTGTCTGGATCATATTATGCTTTAGATAGAACATTTGTATTTAAATTCCCAGAGTGGTAGGTATACATAGTTTTTAGCCCAGGGCTTAACTTGAGAAGTAAAATGGTATCTGTTGAGAGGCTGTTTTGTGTGTAAGATCTGTTATTCCACATATCATGCTAAAAACAGTATTATATGTAATATCCTTCAGTGAAGAATAAGATAATGATATTGCTTCATTTCTTTTATTGTTAAGAAAAATGATTGACTGAGATTATACTGTTATCTACTTAATAACCAAAGTTCATGCAGCAATTGAAGATCTTATACTGTGAAGCTGAACCTCTTTGATTAGCTGTGAAGAAAAACTGCTGATTAATAAGATACTAAAAGCTGAAGAATTTTGAGTAGTAATTGTAGCTACAATCTTTTCTTAATGGATTTACTAGCTATCCATGTTCCTGTCTGTTGTTGAGAATAGACCAGGTATCTAAATAACGAGGGTAGGATAAAATGCCCTCAGTGATACTTTTCTTATCTGTGTGCCTTATCCTGCCAAAAGGATTAACCATTATTTCATGTTGAGAAGATGTACTGTCTTCATTAGGTAAAATGCTAGATTCTTGTTTGCCAGGGAGCTCATAAAATGGACAAACTGGCCTTGTCTTTAAATTGAAGAAGCACAGAACACATTGTCATTAAAAATACACGCTTGGATACAGATTGAAGCATAAATGATGGTTGAAAATTGGACTACTCAAAGATTTGCAGCTTCATTTTTGTCACTTGAATAACTTGTTGAGCCGATGTAATTGTGCTCATTAGAGTAAGGTTAAGAGCAGGAGGATACAAGCGCTATTTACACTTTCAAAACGCTTAAAATAGCTGATTGGTGCATGGAGTTATAAGCTGGAGATGCATCTGTTGAAGATACTCCTTCATGTTCTTAAAATAAAGGACTTCGTAAAGTAAGGAATTATTTGCTCTCCTATGAGATTCATCTGAATGAAATTTAGTTTTATAGTGGTAAGTCAGAGGAAGTTTATATCTTTATCCAAGCACAGAATATCATCTCAATAAAAATATTCCGTCATTTAAATGAAAAGCAAACCGCTGTGTAAACTCAGTCGCAATTGGCTGTTAATTGACATGCTTGTATTCTATCAGAAGAAGTGTGTGCAACCATAGTCCCTGTCCTTCTCTCATTTTGTAGGCTGCCCCCATTGCTTATCTGTCAGTTTCGGGAAATGTACTGATTGTAACCAAAAAGCCACAGTTTGACATCCGTGAAAATACAACATTTAACAGCCTCTAATCTCATTCTACTGAATTGTAATCTTATTCTACTGAATTCATGCTTCAGCTGAGTGATTGTACATCCTAATCTAAGCTGTGTCTGTTTTCGTGCTGTTCATTTTCTGGCTTATTTTGAACCATAATGATCTAATTCAAAGCAAGTACTTTGCCATCACCTCTTCATCTTTTTTTCTGTTCAGATTTGCCACTTCTAAAATGAAAATGAGTTCAATAGCATCTTTTTAGAAAAGTTTATATTTTGTACGATGTGGTTTGTGCATTATTATGGTACTTACTTGTAAACTGGTGTATTTGCAGTTCGAGGTTTTTGGCAGAAGTTCATTTATATTTGTAACCTCAGGACATTTCAAAGGTTGCTTTATGATTGTATTTGAAGAAAAGAGAAGTGCATAACTGTGCCTCTTTTGTCTGATAAAAGTTTGCTCCGTTTCATGGCTATTGTACAACCTCTCCTTTCTGCTTACAATTTTGCAACCTAAAATTGTACAGTGAAGATAATTGTAGCTTTCTTGAGATATTTCAGTGCCAGCAATTGAATGTCAGGAGTATGTAGCTACACTGTATTTTGGTAGTATGTTCGAACTGGGCTCTTCCTTTTTGGCTCTACAGTAACCGATGCCAGAGAGATGTAACACTGTACGTCCATGTTGCTGTTTGCGGCAAGTAGAGGGGCACCGAAGTAGTGAAGTCATGAGTTAAGCAGCTCTGCTCTGAGTGAAGTCATGTTTTAAGGCATGCTCACATTGAGGGGCATAGGCATACACACAGATCCAGCAAACACTGTCAGAACCAATTGCTGTTCAAATGCTGCTGTGTATTTTGAAGGGTGTTCCCCTCTCATCTGTGCAGTGCACAAAGCCAGTGTCTCATTCGAAGCCAGTGCTGACTGGTAGGCCTGGTGAGTTTTGACCTTGGGGTGTAGAACTTTTCTGGCTCATGGCTCACACATGGGGTAGAAGGGAGAAGTGTTGTTTTTATATTCGGAACTTTGATTAAAGATATTTGCAGTATACGAGCATCCAGAGGCTGAACATGCACCAGGCAGAGGTGGAGCAAAATGTGGCTTTTGATAATGTGCAGAAGGTAACTTGTTTCAGCTGAGATCAGAACTATTCTGCAGTGTAAGCAGCACTGTAGCTTATGAATAATTGCTGTGTGAAACTCCACCCTTGACTCCCGAGAGTTACTCTTACCTTTTAAGCACCTGCTGCTTCTCCCCATGGGAAGGAATTGCTGTTGGGTAGCATGTTGCCTTGTCAGTCAAACCAGTTCCCAGGTGGAGCTACTTGGCTCCAAGATTAATTTTTTTTTGAAGGTAGGGAAGCTTCCAGTAAACAACAACGCAGATTGGTACCGAGGGAGAGCATATCAGCAGTATCAGGAATGCTAATGCTGCTGCTTTAATTTGGGTGCTATGGAGTGGTCTGGCTTGCTGAAGAGGGGGTTGGAGTTGCACTGAGAAGAGTTTCTAGTGCAGTTATTCCTTTATTTCATAATGGCAGTGTTAAATACTGGGTGCCACAACAGAAACCACACAGATGAGTCACAACCATTGCTTTGATCCATTTAGATACTCTGCTTCTTGTGCTTCAGAGGCCTGAATATTCTTTATAATATTCTTTAGAAATTGAATATGTATTCTTTGAACCACAAGTGACAGAACGCGTTAGACACTTAATTTTCTTTCATCTCCTTAAAAAACGTACTTTAAACTTATTTCAGCATCATGGTTACTTTTGTTCTTGATGGAGGTGCATAAGCAAAAGAGTGAAATAAATTGCATTGTTTCCAAACAGCAGGAGAAATGCAAAATAACATTCTAAGGATCTAGACCACCGTGTATCGATAAACGGGCTCTGTGATACCAAACGGAGTAACGTGTTTGGTTTGAGGCAGAGTTCTGCTGGCTTCCTGGACCACAGAGGCTGTATGAACTACGTGCTACCTGTCTGCAGGGCATTAGTGGACAATCATTCCTGCTTTGTGGAAACTGGTATTTTGCTTTCCTGTACTGATCAGGAGACAATCTACTGTGTAATTGCTGTAGGATTAATTTTTCTGTGTATGTTTGGCTGCTAAAATACTAAAGGGTATGGAATCTGTTCCTTGTTATTTCTTCTAATTGTGGAACTTGTGTAAATGTACAAGCTTGTAATTTTTTTATAGTCTGAAGTATTATTTAAAAAAAAAAAAAGTTTAATTTTCTGTGTTTGAATGATTTTTTACTTGAATTCTGAGTATAGTAAAGTGCTTAAGAAGGTAACTGGTGGAACCAATGGGGAAATTAATCTTTATACTCCAATTAAAACATTACCCGTCATCCTCTATAGATTTTTTTTTGTTATTTTTATTTAACTGTAAATTCTTCAAAAACCTTTTCACAGTCAGATTTGTGACTACAGAACATTTCAACTTCTACGAGCATCCTGAGTTTTAAGCAGTATTTCTTGGTTACAACTTGAACAGTTGCTTCAAAATAATGGATTATATCCTAGCGAAAATTTAAAACAAACCAACCGGAAACATTATTGCTTTTTTCAGAAATAGTTTGTAAAAACTCACGACTTTTCTATTTGTTATTTCAATGATCTTATCTACCTCATCACTATTGTGTAGATATTAAGCAAATACACGCATTTTCTGTCTTGTGGTGACTTTATTAAGTCTTGCTTTTCTAGTGCATTGATGAGCTGGGGGAAGGAACAGAAGAGAGGTTCATCAATCAGAACTAAACATAGAAAAAAAAATTGGACGTTTCTGTAAATAGCTGCAAGAAAACTGTGTGTGTCTGCTCAGTAGCGTGTCAGTGAACTGCATGGTGGTGTTCATGCTTGTTAGACTTGTAACGTTGTTCTGAGCATCAGCCTGGATTAGTGAGTGTATGCAGTAGAGGGCTAGAAGATGGTCAAGCAGCTTGACCCATCTTACAGATTGAGTAGGGAGGTAGAACAGTGTTATGCTTAGTACAGATTTATATAACGACATTTCAAGATAATTGCTCAGGTTGAAAGGTAGGAAGCTTTCTAATATGGGTCCAACAGGAGCCCTTAAAACAGTTTGCATTACTTGTTGATAAACTTTGTCTGTAATTATTTTGGTTTTACTTCTGTTCAGCTAATTCAAGAAATGTCATTACATTATGAGGAGGAACTGTGAAATTGGGTGGTAGAATTATGAATGGGATATAGGGAAAAAATAACTTACTCTTTACAGAAGAGAAAGAGGGTGGATGGGAGGGAATTAAGTAAAAAAACCTTGCAGATTATGCCATGATTTTTTTGAATATTTTGGGACTCCCCCTACTCTGGAAAAGTGTCAGGGGTGTAGATTTGTTCTTGCCTGGTTTAGTCATAAATGCTGTGCTTACAATCTTAAACAATGTAGACTTCCTATGAAATAAAGTTTTGGTAAGTTGGACTGATTCTGAGGTTACTTTCTTTTAATGATGAGAAGACTCACTTGATTATATCTGTACAGCACTAATGTGACTGGTTTCTTCCATTTCTGAATAGCCGGAATTTGAAGTTCTATTGCTTTGAATGCCTTTGTTGTAGGACCGTGTCTACGTACAACAAAATAATGTGGAGAATGTCTACAACTTGGGTTTGATTATTTTTCGAGATCAAGTTGTGCGTTACGGCTGTATTAGAGATCACTTACGGCAAACTCTGCTGGATATGATTGCAAGAGAAAGGAAAGGAGAGGTTGTAGACAGGTAAGATGTTTGTAAGTGACTGTCTTCTGTTGCAAGTGATACTTACCAGTCCTTGAGTGAATCACAAACATGCACAACTAAATCCTTACTTAAGCAAATGTTTCTCCATTGCGTAGAAAAAAACCCACATTTCTTCTTTTTTCAAAACTTAATGGCAAATGGATAGGCTCATTAATACATTCCTCATATTAATCTTGAGATCCTCATTGAAGTTTTTGTTAAATCTCTCCATTACCACTTTCTGTCAGAGCATTTGATAATAAAAGTGGAGGTTTGACAGTTCTCTGCCCCTTGTTGTCATCCTGCTTGTCCTCTGTACTGAAAGGCTGTTTAAATTTCCTGTACCTGCTTTGTTTGATTTTTGAAGTTTTCTTTTAGTCTTCCATTTCAATTCCTAATGTTTTAACCCATCTAGTTCCTGGTAGTTCAGTTACTTCTGGGCTTTAAAATCTGTTCCTCGTGTTCTCTTGCCATATTTGTGAAAGTAGAGTCTGATAGCATGCACTTCAGGTGCTGCAGCTGAAGTCACTCGAAGTTTGCACATTTTTTGTTTCTCCAGTTTCGGAGCAGCTGATGGGTGTGGAGATACGTAAACTTCATGCTACTTTGGCTGCAGTTCTGTAATTGGGATTACCCAACATGTAGTTTATGAAGAGAAAAACACATGCTGGCAACAGCTGTATATTATCCTCTGCTGCCAGAACCTAGAATTTTTTCATAGATGCAATTCTTTTGTTTTTGAATTTTATCAGTGTGTTTTAAACAGATGCTTAAGTTGCAGGTGTGTTTTCATACTTTGTATGGCACCTTCTGTGCAAATTTCCTTGTTTACTACTAACCTACACATGCAGTTTTCAGTTTTCTTTGGTTATTTCTTGCATGGTGAAATATATTCCTGTTAATAGTTTTTGGTAGGACTTGAGACCTGCTTTCCTATCATTAAATTCAAAAAATAAATGTTGTCAGCTAGCTCCTTAGTTTTGAACAGAAATAATCTTACTGCTTTAATCTTCTGGAAAACCTCTCATGCAACAAACAGACTTTTTATCAGTTCATTTTAAGTTAAAGTTTTCTGAGTTGTTGTTCTGCGATGAACTCCCTATGTTATGTTGATTTCTGAAGTTGTTAACAACTTACTTTTGGCAGAGGCGCAATAAGAAATGCTTGCCAGATGTTAATGATTCTAGGTCTTGAAGGAAGGTCAGTCTATGAAGAAGACTTTGAGGCTCCGTTTTTGGAGATGTCTGCAGAATTTTTTCAGGTACAGCAGTTTTGTAATTACTTGTCTTTGGAATGCTTTTATAATTGCTTGGAATCGTGAGAGTTAGTGGTATTTGACAAGTATGTCAATCTCTGTTAAATGAAATAAAAAGTGTGACTAACTTTGAGGAAAAAATAACACTAATTTCACAGAATTACCATCATTTAAATGTAATGGTGAGCACTGACATTCTCAAGAATAACAAGAAAACCATTGATGCGCGTAGCTCATAAATATGGCACTGACTGGTATTTGAAAAGAAATTTTATTTTTTGCTTCTCCCATCTTTGATTTCTTTGGACCTGTGGCTGTAAGTGCTGTTGGTCACTGGATATTGGGCTGATTTAGTTAACTTTAGCGTGGAAAATACCGCACTTGTGTTCGTGCACCTTCATACATACATAACACATTGAGTGCAATAGAACTTTTGTTTTGTGTTAAGCCTGTATGTAAATCTTGGAGGTCTTGTTTGTTGGACATGCTGGGAGTGATTTAACTTGTTGATGAATGCTGATCTGAAATAACCAGTGTATTTCCTTTTTCCTCCTTAAAATACGAGAAGTCTAAAGTATTAATTTGTGTTAATCACAGATGGAAAGTCAGAAATTTTTAGCTGAAAACAGTGCTTCTGTATATATAAAGAAAGTAGAAGCTAGAATTAATGAAGAAATAGAACGGGTGATGCACTGTCTGGATAAATCAACAGAAGAGCCAATTGTGAAAGTTGTTGAGAGGGAGCTTATTTCCAAGCATATGAAAACTATAGTGGAAATGGAGAACTCTGGGCTAGTTCATATGCTGAAAAATGGGAAGACAGAAGGTAAGACTGTATCGTATGGGAGACAGAAATGCTTACCATACTGCTTGTTGTTTTTAAACATAGGATGAATTGAGCTTAACTTTTGTGTTCCTGTTTGGCTTTCTTTTGCGCGCCTCTGTGAATGGTACTTCAGAGGCTTTAGAGAGCTTTTAGGAAACTTGTTTCTGTTTAGTACCAGATACTTTACTTTTTTTTTTTTTTTTTTTTTTTTGTAATCTAAGTATTTAAGTATTTCTTAAGAATAAGTATTTATCTTTTGTGCTGTGCTTGGTTACCTACTCTACGTGAGCCATTTTATTGCTTTAGTGCTTACAGTATGTAGCTTTTAAAATGCATCACTGTTTTGTGGGGTTTTTCTGGGGGGGGGAAGGGTGCTGTATGAAAATGATAGACTAAATAACAGTGAATTGCATGACTGATCTGGGGGGAGAAGGATTTGTTGCAGGAAAAAAAGTTGTCTGTTCATTTTAAAGGGTGAGAAACATATTCTAAGTGATTGAAAAAGAAGGATTTGGTTTGGTAAGGTTTTCTGTAGTACAGGTTACTGTGAGACAGCAACTGAATGCAAGTTTTTATTGAGAAAGAACCCGCACTTCTGAAACAGCGTAATGAAGAACGATTGTAGTATCTATTTTTGGAAGTCAGTCTTCATACTAAAGCATTGAGAATGGGAACAGACTCACTGCTTGGATAAATGGCTTTTGTTCCTCGAAGTAGCTTCATAATTAGGTGGCAGTCAGAGTGATAAAGTGAGCAAATTTCTTAGCTGTAAGAAAAGAGAATTTCTGTATGGAAAGGTAACGCAATGGTACCGTGCTTAACCTTTTTGCATTAATATCCAATTAAGATAGGCTTCAGAGTGACAGGATATTGAAGGGTATTTACACCGTACAAGAATTAATATTACTTTTGTAGGCATTGGTTTAATTTAGTTGTGAGGATTTTACATAAGAGGTTTATAAGGACTACTCTTCGAAAGCCGTACTTAAGCTAAGTCAGTTCTTATGATTTTAGGTATGTGAAACAAAGTAGTGGGAATTTATGCAGCTATTCCTTCAAGACAGTACAAACTAAATTCAGCTAAACAAATGCAAATTAAACTCATGTTTTTACTGGTTTTTTTTTTTTTTTTTTTGTTTTTTTTTTTTTTGCTTTTTTGCTTTTAACAAGCATCTCATTAGTGCTGTCTAATTTGTTTTAACATAATATTTGATTTTGGGACGGTAGCCTTGGAAGATACATTCATAAATACCATGAAAAGAAGCAATTTTAGTGAAGCTTAAAACACACCAGCCTTTAAAACAACTTTTGCTGGCCTGGTGATCAGCAACACAAGATTATGTGCTATAGACAGCTTGAACTAGAATAATGAAATACCACCTTTGTTTTTACTTTAATTTTCTGTGGCTGCTGTAGTTAGTATGTTCTTGGGGTAAAGAAAAGGGGCAGAAATTTCCATCAGTGCCTGAGCTGTTACAGGATGCTTTTGTCGCTTGAGTGTGTGAACTCTTCTGCTGTTTGTTGTCTTTTGCTGTGAAATGAATGAGTTACACAGGGCATCATGCATAACATCTCATTCTTTTCTGCAGACCTTGCTTGCATGTACAAGTTGTTCAGTCGTGTGCCAAACGGTCTGAAGACAATGTGCGAGTGCATGAGCTCGTACCTGAGAGAGCAAGGCAAAGCACTAGTTTCTGAAGAGGGAGAAGGAAAGAATCCAGTTGACTACATTCAGGTAGTTGAATATTTGAAAATTGCCTTTCCTTCTTCTTTCCCGTATTTTCCAGAGTAACACGTTTTAGATGAGAAACCTCTTAGCGCTGACTCAGAAGGGTTAATTATTCATTAATAAACTTCATTTGTGCTTCTATTTAAAATGCGCACATTTTTTTATTTTGGAAGTGTTTAGAACTCCTAAGTTGCTTGGTAAGTACATGCTTCTAATTATCCTAAATCCTAGTGGGTTTTTGGTATCTACTTTTATTAAAATATTCAAAACAGTTATATAAAACCTTGGAACTTTTTGGTTTATTGTAAATTATATTTGCCTCCAGATTGAATTTTATCCTAAGAAGCTCCTTAGCATCTATTTAATGTAATTGTGTGCAACGCTGGCTATTGATGTTCAAGGTGGAATTTCATAGCAAGATTCTAATGGTTTACAGCATTCACCTCTCACTCACATTTTAATTGCTAGCTTAATTCTTGGTCTCCCTGAGAGACACAGCATTTCTGCATATTAGTAGGTGTTTTGTTGTTCTCCATCTCACTAAGATTTTGTGTAGCATTAATTTACCAAGACCCTAAAATGTGTTTCAGGAGTGTTGTCATATTTTCTTTCCTCCCATTGTCTCTGAGAATGTAGCTCTAATTTCTTTCAGAGTTAATTGAAATTCAAGTAAATGTTTTATAGCTGAAAATGTTTTACAGTTGATATCAAAATGTGTATTTGTTAAATATGTTAATTTTTTTACAAATGTGTAACTGCAGGTTTTTTGTCTGGTCCTTTAAAGAAGCATTTCATGTTGTTTATCTTATTATCTCTACTTTGTTTGAAAACAATCAATTTACTAGAACTGGTTACTATTACAAGAAGCCATTTGAGTATAGAAACGTTTTTGTTTGAATTGTCTGGCAGTGCTGAAGCAAAATTTCTTACCTAATTTGGACAAGAATGATTCTCCAATGATTGTTAAAAAGAGAATACTCTTTGAACTTTTGTAGGTATAAAGGTTCTGGGCTGTTGTGGTTTTGTGGTGGTGTGATTTATTTAAAAATAAAAACAAAAAAGTGACAAGTAATATATAAAATAAGTGTCCGAAGTAATTTTCACTTTAGAATTCTGTTTGACCCAAAAGGGAGTATCTTAAGAGGCTGACCTGGGGAAAAGTTAAATATTTAATTATAATGGTGCTATCAATGTGTCTTGCCACAAAGTTGAATGCCTGGTGAAGCTGAAGAAGACTTACAGCCATGTTGCACGTGCTTTGGCAGAGCTCATCCAGAGCCCAATTAGTATTTACCCCCAACCATCTCATGAAGATGTCCTAAGGAGGAGTCAGTATATCAGTTTCTCCTGTTCAACACCAGGTTGTTCAGATGATGTACTCCTGGAGAGGGGACATAAACTAACCCATGGTTAACAGAGAGAGATAGTGGGATTTGCTTTGAATTTAAAATTTCTAATACACGTTAATTAGACTGTCTAAAGATCATTCCTTTAAGTGAGATGGTGAGTTCCTAAGAAACACTACTACTTCCTTGAGTAATTCTTGAATGGCTTCTTTAAGTAACCACAAATGAATAAATTCTTCAGCGATGTAGGACTTCAGGATCATTTAACCTGAATGGATTGTATGGACAGTAGTTGTCAACTTTTTGCACAAAATTCTTTTTCCCCACCGCCCTGAATATGTTGCTTATGTCTAAATCCCACATGTATCATATATGTTTAGCAAGGTGTTCATGTGATTTTTACGATGCTTCCCCCTTCTACACTCTGTTGTTTTAGCTTTAAGTACAGATAGTGCAACCCTTAAAAATGATGGTAAAAATCTGATAGTTCAGCTAAAAGAAATGGTTCGTTTCACGTCTGTGGACTTCACGCTGCAATTGTGAACTTCAAACTGTGGTAATTTGAGGGCAATTACTTGTATCTAGGTTTCATACATTCACAGAGATTGGTACAGATTAATGGGAAACACACAGCTAAATAGTGCAGAACATTCCTGGCTTGAATCTGCAGGGGGAAAAAAAATTAATAAGATCTGTCCTCTTGTTGCAGTGTGTTTTCTCCTTAAACTTGCTTAGTGGCTCTGTGGATGCAGTTAACGGGTGCTTAGCCTGATCTCTCTGATGTCCTGTACTTAGGAAGGGAAGTGATTTTGACAACTTCATTCATTTTACGTAGATAAGGCTTAATTCCAAAAATACCTTCTTTAAGTTGTCGATTTAAAATAAAGTAAATCAGCCTGTTCAACAAGAGTAATTAAAATACTTAATCTGTCAGTAGCCTATTACAGCAAGAGATTTAGGGCAACTGTAGACGTTTACAAACAGAAATGAAATTTCCCATGCTTCCTAACAGTGCAGAACGTAGAGGGCATTGCAGAACCTCTACTCGTAGATCTGATCTAGCCTACATCTATTACTGCTGTTTTTACAACTTAAAATTTTAAATCAGTAAAAAATGTTTATACTTTTTTTTTTTTTGAAGGGTTTACTGGATTTGAAGAGTAGGTTTGACCGCTTTCTTCAAGAATCTTTCAATAACGACCGACTCTTCAAACAGACTATTGCGGGTGACTTTGAATATTTCCTCAACCTCAACTCTAGGTCTCCAGAGTACCTCTCATTATTTATTGATGATAAGCTGAAAAAAGGAGTCAAGGGAGTAAGTATAAATTAAATTAAAAGATCCTACTGTTTTCTGTGCAATCTTGGATCAAATTAAACTAAGGTAATGTTCTGAGAATGATTTTTGTATTAAGGTAAATGGCACTGCTGCCTTTTTCCAACAAAGAAAATGTCCGTAAGGCACATCTGAGCCCATAACACTTTAGGGCTAAACTCACATAAGGCACACAAGGATATCTCGGGATGTGTAGCTTGACCTCCATCTCAGTCCCTTAGATTGTATTAAATTCTGCGACTTTTTTGGAAACTGTTCAGTTCCTTAAGTATGTTTATAGTTCAGTAGTTGTTCCCAATGCCTAATGATTCTCTTGCAAAGTAACTCCCTTGGTTAGCCAGTCAAATAATCAATACTATTTATTTATAAAAATAAGTGATCATTTTATTTGTTGTGGCACTAGACAGGCTTTGCAAAGTCAATCTCAAAATGTGAAAATCTTCATTCTAAGCTGACTTTCCATATTATTAGTTGCTGATGCTGGTTTATAGTTGTGCTCCTTTTCTAATTCTTTTTTTAATGCTTCAAAATGTATGGTCATCAGGACAGTTTCACTGTTTTATCAGGAGTTTTAACCATTCATTGCTCCCTCATCATTGCTTCTTCCTACATTTTTGATTGTTATTTTCTCCCTTTTACTGGGTTTGGGCACTGTTCTTTTGGCTCAGTTGTTCATATGTGAGACCAATTTTGTTATGTTCCTTCTAGGCTATTCTTACACCATCTACTTGGTGTGAATTGCTTAAAGTAGGTAGGCTGTATATGACATCCGTCCTGGAAGACTAAAACCAGTATATTATTTCTTCTACAGCTAACAGAGCAAGAAGTAGAAACTATCTTGGATAAAGCAATGGTTTTATTTAGGTTTATGCAAGAGAAAGATGTTTTTGAGCGGTATTATAAGCAGCACTTGGCAAGAAGACTTCTTACAAACAAGAGTGTTTCGGATGACTCTGAGAAAAACATGATATCTAAATTAAAGGTAAGGCAATATTTGTATACTTTTTGCTTCATTTATTTCATAAATTTCATAAATATGATTTCTTTGGCCTTACATAAAGGTTATATATGTAAGCTGCACCTTGCAGTTAAATACAGATTTGATTTTTGAAGCCCTAACAGAAAATTATGAAGTGTTATTCTGAAACAGTATGTAGAAATAAAAAGAAGGAAATGCTGGAAAACATCTGGAAGTGGTGTAAATTCACAGTGGGTATTTGATGGCATTCATTTTTGTTAAATTGTACTATATCCTTCTTCAGATCAGCAGTAGCGTTCAATTCCTTTTTGATGTAGTTCGAGGTTGATTGAAAAAAGGACTTCATACCTGTGTTTGGAAACGTTTTGCTTACTTCTCTTGGTTTACTTTATTCTGGTTGCAAGAGTGACCAAGAGACTGAGAAGGTAAAATCTAAAGATAAGCAATCCTTGAAGCAGCTTCTAATGCAGCTTCTGCCCCTGTGGTATGTGAAGTGTCCAGGGGATTTTTGAACCTGTCTGATTTGGTTGTAAAAATCAAACTTCCCTGATTCTCAGTTTTTGACCTTTGTATTCTCACCCATGAACGAATGAAATTTGTTTGAATTGGATTTCTCCAGATTATCAAAATTAATTAATTCCCAGTTACCTTTCCACTTCTTCCCACCTGGTGCAGGTGAGAATACACAGGGCATACTTCTTTAGCAAGATGAGTCAATGGATTGAGACTGCTGTCTTTTCTCATGGATTTGCCCAGATATGGCAATAGTGTAGATAACATGCTGGCCTTTACCATATATGTGAAGCTGTGCTTTAGAAGTGTACAGAAAGTCCTGACTGTCCAGTGGAAATGCATATATTTGCCTGTATGTCTATAGATGTGCATGTCACAGATTGAAGAAACATCTGTGATCTTCCTTTGTACCCTGCAGTAGCCCTCGAAAGTGATGTATACTTAAGATAAAAATCTTTGCGCATCAAAAACTAGTATTTTCTCATCATCATGTTACAAAACAGGTTAATTCATAGGCATTGGTCTATTAAGCTTTCACCAATGTTTTAGGTGATAAAAATGCAGAAATTGTCAAAAAAAGAAAAAAAAAAACTGGAATGGGCGAGAAGGGAGGGAAAGTTTCAATTTGTGCAGGTTTAGATATGAAAAATGAAAGTTATTTTGGGGTGTTTGTTATAAAGTTCTGGAAGTAATGGAAGTAAGAGTCCAAGTAACCACATGTATGGAAATAGCATTTTTATGAGACATAAACTCTAGCTGTTGGGTTCATGTATCAGATCTCTTCCATAGCCCTGGCACAATGAGTGATGTTGTGTGTTTCAGACTGAATGTGGATGTCAGTTCACATCTAAACTGGAAGGAATGTTCAGGGACATGAGCATCTCAAACACGACGATGGATGAGTTCAGGCAACATCTGCAGTCGACTGGGGTAAGAGCACAGCTCCTGTGTGCTTCTTCTTTCACTTCATGCAAAGCACAGACCTTCGTCCAGGCGTGTGCATTTTTTTGTTAGCGTTCTCATGTGAGAAGAAGGATTTGGTTAGCATCCTCAAATTAAATTTCTTATAGTGGTTCTCATCTCGTAAACTCTGTTAGTGTTTCCCGAAATAGAAAAGCCATTTCAAAGGCTGATGTACAGCCCAAACAGAACCAATTTCGCTGCATAGAATCCCGTTCCGGCTCCATTGCGCCTCCGTTGCTGCGCGGTCCCTCCTCCGCCGGCCTCCTTCCTCGTGGCCGCCAGGGGGCGCGGTGCGGCCGCCTTCCCGGCTGCTCGCTGGGGGCGTGCGGGCATTTGTGCCTGACAGCGGCGGGGCGGTTTCAGCAGAGGTGGTGGAGGCACACGTGGACAGATACAGGTGTTTGTGGGCGGGCATCTTTACTGCAGCTTTGTTCTTTAGAATCGAATGGTGTTTTCCTTCTAGAATGGTTAAAACACGAACATCAAGAAAAAATTTTTAGAGCACTCCCACTTTTTTGTGAGACTTCTACATAGGATTCTTTGATGTTGAAGACAACCTGACAGTTTTACTTTGAGTTAATGTATGATATCTGTATTTCCATCTTAACTATGTACAGCCAGTAAGGTAAAGTTCAACTGTTAACATCTATTCTGCTAGGTCTCATTTGAGACTGTCTTATTCTTGGCAAGGGATGAGCAGTTTGCCCAAGGGCTGCCTTTTGTTCAGCCTCATTGCCTTTTAATGACACTTTTGGAATATTTGTTTATGATGGAAGCAGAGATGTTTCTGTTGGTGTTCATAATATTTGAGATAAAATAAATCTATTGCTTTCTTTGTTTTTAAGTATTGCTGTTAACATCCAGGTGTTTTTGCATTCTGTAGGAAATAGTCAATCCTACTCCTTTTTAAACAATTTGTATAGCTCAGATATGTGCAGTGCCTCCTAGAGGAATCAGAAATCTACTCGACTCTAAATAATCTGACCTGCAAAGTCTCCTGCTGTCCCGACATATGGGTAGTGCCAAGGTCTATTTAAGTAATGATTGATTTCATGTCATTAAGGGGAAAGCTAAGCACAAGGGAAAGCCCAGGATAACATTACTCATAATTCTGTGCAATTCTGAAACCTTAAATTGTTAAGAGTGTTTTTTTTGTTTTTTTAAGACTAGATCACTTTAAGGCACTTTCCATTTGTTCATATCATTTTTGCAATGAAGAGATGGAAAAGTGAAAGGCTTACAGAACTTTCCTGGGTCTGCTGAGTAAAATGTCTGATATGCAGCATTCTAAATTTACACTGTGTTGTAATCTGACTGAGACTGAAAACCTCAGGGAAAGGTTGCCACTTGAACTAGAATGATTTCAGTTCCTGATAAAGACACTTCCTTTATTTTCCTGTCTCTGTTGATCACCTTTCCCTATACTCTCTCTAAAGCGAAAATTGTTTGAAGCTTCTCTGTAGATGATTTATAGATTAGTTTTCTGCATTTAAATGGCAATTTTAATTATCTTGTGAGCCTTATAGCATTGATAATACAGAATTGGAAGCAAGGCACTAATGCTGACTACAGAACAAGCTCCATACTGGTCTTTGCATGCTTTTCCAAACTGTTGTGCTATAGCCTTAACTAAATTCATTTTGAGAGGATATTTCTCTCTGAGTAGCTTGGCATTAATCTAGATTTTTCAGAAATTTCCTAGGCACAAGTTTGGTGATGCACGAAAGCGTTTGACACATACGCAGTACAAAATTTACTGTATACAAGTGAGTGCTGCTCTGTTATTTAGCACTGGAAGTTTCTGAAATGATGGGATATTTCTTGACGGTCTAAAATATAGCATGCTCTATTTGTATTTAACAATTTATAACCATTTGGGTATGTTATACTTTGCTTTTCTTGTCCCTCATTTGTGTTCTTTGAAGGTACTAGCTAACACCTACCAGAGCTGAAAATGCTCACCTTTAAGTTTAATAAAGTGAGTTGAGATACCTGTAAGGATAATGCCACATGATAGGCTAGAAGTTTATCTCCTACTAATGGAAACTAATCCACTTTGTGGATCCGTGTTTCACCTGTACAATGTTTTGTAAGCAGTGCTGAGTATTTATTGGTAATGGCTGTCTTCAGAGAAAGTACATATGTTCTGTGTGTGAAAGTAACTGTTCACATAACAGCATGGAGGCAAATAGTAGGAGGAGCTTGCTGTTACTTAACATCAGATAATTTGGTATTTTTATTTGCTTCCAGAGGCTACTTAGAAATTTGTGTCTTTACAACCTAGCTTTACTATACATAGTCAAAAGGGCAAAGACTATTTAGAAAGAACTGTTCTATATATTGTGAATTCCATTTGTGATCACAGGTATTTCACTCTTAGTTAGTCGTTAATAGAAGTCTGTAAATGCCCCAGGGGAATGGCGTGGAGGTTTCTGGCATATCTCCTAACATTCTGGTGGTGATGAGTTCATTTGTTCGGTGTTGGTAAAACAATGTTTATAGATTTATATTCCATCTTTTCCATAACTGTGCAAGTTCTGTACTTTCTACGTGATAGAAAAAAACAGTGAAGCATGATCTTTTAAAGCAATGAATGTTTTCTTCCAATTATAGGTCTCATTAGGTGGCGTTGATCTTACAGTGCGGGTCCTCACAACAGGTTACTGGCCAACCCAGTCAGCCACACCAAAGTGCAACATCCCTCCAGCTCCCCGACATGCTTTTGAAATATTTAGAAGGTATGTATTAAAACAGGCTTTGAGGTAGAGGTTTTAAGAGCAAACTTTTTCTTAACTTAACTTACAGGTACGTTTTACCATTAAAACAAAAGACGTGCCATCTTACCATTCTTTTTCATTTGATGCAGAAATTGAGAATACAAGAATTTGTATTTTTAGACTTGAGGCTTTGGGAGTTCTTAATGTGAATTCTAATGCAGTGCTTTGAAAAAGGAGGAGTTAGAAATTTCCTTAATTGCAATGGAAAGTGCACATAATTACTAAGCTTCTACTAAGTAGTTTCCACTTCATACATAATTTACGTGTTGTATTTAAGTTTTCAATTCATTTATATTGCAGATTTTATTTAGCCAAACACAGTGGACGACAGCTGACACTCCAGCATCACATGGGTTCTGCAGATCTCAATGCCACTTTTTATGGGCCAGTTAAAAAGGTGAAGTATGAAGGTTATGAGAGTGTTGCATTTTAGCATTTAGAATAAAACCTAAGCAAGTGCACAGTTGTATTAATTCCATAATTTTATAAAATAAGCTTGCCTGTTGATAATATTAGCAAAAAGTGCCTTTCATCCCTTCTATATTCTTCCTTTGTAAATGTTTGAAAACGTTTTCTTCTTCTAAATCTGACTTTCATGTGTTGCAAATCATCCCTTTTAGTTCCTTGCAGAAAAGTAATTTGGATCTTGAAGGAAATTTAGTGTTCTGCAGGTTTTTTGGCTGGAATAATCAAAAGCAAAATGAAATTTATCTTTAGACTAATTTTTGTTAGTGTGAAGACGTACTTTTAAGCAAAGTCTACTCTGCTTTTCATATTTAGAGTGCTAGCAATGTAGACATTTTTCCAAATGTGTATAATACTTCATGTTTATGTATACAAGAAAAATCTGGAAGCTACTCAGGTGGCGGAGCAGGTGCCCATGGAGGCTCTGGGGTTTGTTCTTGGGAAATGCTCAGTATTTGACTGGATGGAGTCTCGAGTGTCCTGTTCTGTATGGCCTGGCTGTGAGCAGTGGCTGGACCATGCAACTTAGCAAGGTGCCTCCATCCTAAAGAAATCTGCTGTGATTGTAAGGTCACCTACTAGAGAGAGATTCTTTTTATGCCACCAGACATATGCCATTCGATGGCATCTATGGACTGAGCTCCAAGATAACTTTCATCATGTAACTTCCATCTTACTGAGGAGATATTCTGGAGTGAAGAATGAACTGATGGTAGTTCTGTTATTTTTAAAATAGGAAGATGGCTCCGAGGTTGGCGTTGGAGGTGCCCAAGTAACTGGCTCAAATACACGGAAGCACATATTGCAGGTGTCCACTTTCCAGATGACAATATTAATGCTCTTTAACAACAGAGAAAAATACACCTTTGAGGTATGAATTGTTTTTTTTTTCTTACCTGTCTTTCAGATAACCTATTTTAGGCTTTCTAGTTCTATTAACTAGGTATTTGAGGAGCACAAACACCACACTTCTCATTCCACTGGAGTATGGGTCAGGCTGATAAATGCAGGAACAGATCAGCACCACTGCTTTATTGCTATATTCACTGCTAAATATTTATTAAACAGTTCCAGAAGAGGATGTCATTTGGGAATGGAAGTTTTCAGGGCAGTTGAAAAGGGTTGTTGACTATGGTTATTCCTTGGCTGTAGGAGACAAGCTGAAGCTGGAATGCAGCAGGTGGCTCTGCTTGCTCAGTTTCTTTGAGTAACTGAATCTATAGGCCCAGGGATTTTTGTCATTGCTTTTTAAGCAGTTAAATTGTTTAAACTGGCATTCTGGAGTGAGCTGTAGTTTATCCCTTCTCTCATGGTGAACCAGAAAGGACGATAAAGAAGTTCCAAAGAGATTCCTAATATAGAGATTGGAGGGGCATTACTAGGGAATGTTGAAGCTCATAAAAGGTGGTGGAGAATGCTTTGGGAGTGCATTCTTCTAGCCTGCTATTATGAGGATGTTTATTTGAAATAGTTGGGATTGAGAAAGGCAGAGTTTGCTTAGAATCTCTTAAATAATATGTACAGTTTGCAAAAGAGTGTTTGGGAGCTCAGAAAGTCCTGTGTTTTGTCAGTGCACTGCAGGAGCATTACAGCTTTGAGTACTTCCTCAGAGAGAACTTAAAAAGAAAGGAGAATTTAACAGCTAGGTTAACAGCTTGGTTTTCCTAATTGAAATTGGACTAATAGCTACATTATTTTATAAGTGTATTATTTTGAGTTTTTTTATGAATAGAGCCTCATTTATATATGAATAAATAATACTTGGCACTGACAAATACGACTGTGACGCGTGCACTAAATCATAGTTAATTTTACTAAGGCTAGATAATAGAGAACTGTCTGCAAGTGTTTAGATTGTATGTGTTTGTTTTCTCATGTTCAGGAGTTTTTAAGCTGTTTTTATGTCAGCCTTGAACTAAAACATTAAGAAGGCATACTATGTTTGTTTGGCTTCTTTGGTGAAGTACGTGGGAGTTGTCTTTCAGCAGAAAAGCTTATGAAAATCTAAGAGTAGATTGAATTTTGTCTGTCTTCACTGACTATTGAATACCACGATTAATTACCAAGCGCTGCCGTATGCTGCTGTTCTCTCCTGTGAAGTTACTGCTTTTACCGCAGCATAGCGTGAGAGATGACCTGCAGTGTGCTTGAGTAAGCATAAAAGCAAAGTGTTTCTGCAGCTTCACAGCTGGACAGATTAATTTTAAGTTGCTTTTGTGGTTGGAAAACCTTTGCTATTTACCGTTTTCTTTGTATTCAGTGAGATTATTAACTGGAAACTTGCTAAGATTGTGAACGGCTGTTGAACTATGTGACTGAGAGAAAAAGATTACGATGATGCAAGAATAATGTACATGGTTCTTCAGAAACGTAAAGAATCATGACATAGCAAGATTCCTTCTCCAAAATTTACGTAGTTAATGTATCTCTGTATGTCAAGGATTTGTTTACATCAACAAAGGAACAAGTGGCCATGTAGGTCTAGCTTAATGTTACTTGCTTCTAAGAGGAAGGATGTTTGTGCAAACCCTCAGAGCTTGTTCCATTTTCATTCAGTTCAGTTTCTTGTAATGGAATTTCATGTAATGCTCAGCTTTTTGTTTCTGTTTTTGCTGTTTTACAAAGCAGCTCGGTGTTTTGAAGGGTGAAATGTTTAATGATAATGCTGAAAACGAAGGGAAAATACTTAGTTCTTATTATATCTCTAGGTTTCACAAACAAGAAATACAGGTGTTGCTGGTAGAAGTAAAACTAGGGATTATTTTAACAAAGAAGTGACTCTGGATCTTAAAAACTGGCGTGCCTTTGTTCTCTTTTGCTCGTTTCTGCTTTTGAAGAATTGCAGGTTGGAGTTTGTATGAATAAAAATCCTTTTAGTCTTTTTGTCATTTCAACAACATGACTTTTTTTCCTTCTAATTTCCCTGTGTTTTTTTCCCAATAATAACCAGTTTTCATGTGTAGAATTGGACAAAGGCCATGCTTAGAATATATCCTTCGTAGGTTTCAGATGGAGCTCATTTAGTAATGTTTTTAGAACTGAAATTATGTAATAGGTACTGCTTTTGTGCACAGCTCTGTTATCTCCTTCAAAATAATGCATTTTTGGAAACGAGGGGAAAAGCATTGTAGAGCCACTAAGATGATCAGAGGGCTGGAGCACCTCTCCTATGAAGAAAGGCTGAGGGAACAGGGCTTGTTGAGCTTGGAGAAGAGAAGGCTCTGGGGAGACCTCATTGCAGCCCTCCAGTGCATGAAGGGAGCATATAAACAAAAGGGGGAACAGCCGTTTACCAGGGTGGGGAGGACATAGGGGGTTGGTTTTAAATTAAGACAGGGGAGATTAAGGTTGGATATTAGGAGGAAGTTTTTCACACAGAGGGTGGTGATGCACTGGAACAGGCTGCCCAAAGAGGCTGTGGATGCCCCATCCCTGGAGGCATTCAAGGCCAGGCTGGATCGGCTCTGCACAGCCTGGGCTGCTGGTTTGTGACCCTGCACTTAGCAGGGGGGTTGGAACTTGATGATCATTGTGGTCCTTTTCAACCCTAGCCTTTCTGTGATTTTCCTCTGTCTTACATCAATTGTATAAGCGCATCTAGAAAAATGGTATGTCACAGACTGAGGGGAAAGGAGAGCAGAGGACCATCTGTTATTCCCATTTGTATTCAGAGCTACATTTTTTTTTGTCCAACTTGAACTTTTTGCCTTCTTCTGAGGGAGCATATTGCAGTACAGTTCTTCCTGTGCTTCTGATTTCTAAGCTTGCTTATGATTTCTGAAATGTTTTGCATGTGTTAATGGCTCAGTTGGAAAGATACAGCATGGAAAAAAAAAAACTTTGTTTTGCTTTCATCAAGAGCAAAGAACACATTTACTTGTGATAGCAACTCAATTATGAAAGGATGGCTTTTAGTTGTAGGCTTCCAAACATTAATTTCTGATGAACGTGTTAGAGGCATTATGTGAAGCTTAAGCTGGATTTGGTTTATAGTCTCTACAGTTATCTAAGTCCTCAGGTTGTAAGTGCTGTCTTCATTTGCTTGGTTGAATTTATCTGATTGATCCATTTTAGTAAGAATTTTTGGTGTGACCATCTAAGGGATTGCATCTTTGATTTCTTATTTTCTTTAATACTGCTTTGTGCTGAATCTGGAAAAAAAAATTGTGACAATTGTTTTAAGTAAAGCAACAGATAAATAGTTTGAGTTGCTTGTGAAAAGGCATTGTTGATGTCAGCAAATAATTTAACTGTGGGTACACATCACTTCAAATACTGTGAATATTTCTGAATGTACTCTTCTAAGAATACTCTTAAGAATACTTAATGTTTTCCAATCACCCACAGGCAGTAAATATCAAAAATAGTGAGATTTGGTCATGTTAGACTTCTGGAATTTCTAGCTCATTCAAAGCAATTTAAAAAGATGTGCAAAAAAAGTTTGACATCAAATAAAGTTATCATTACACATGGGATATTGGGTGCATAGTTGGAAAATAGAGGCATGTTATCTGTCCGAGCTTTGCTGAGATCTGGTTGTGAGATGCTGAATGGGAAATGCTTTGCAGTTAATGACAGTCTTGGCAGCCAGTATATGAAAAATATTACTTGTTCTCAGCGGTGTATGACCACAGGAGGATTATTTTGACCATTACAATAAAATCTGAGTGCACAGAAGAAATAAACATGATAGAACTCGGCTGTACTCTGAAGCTTGGCTTTCTGATCACTGTTCAAAGAACTGAAGTTCTGTACAAGTTCTGTTCTGCCTCTTAAGCACGGAGGGATGTTGCGGTTGTTTTGAGTTTGACTTGTGTGCCATGAGAATGGGGAGTGTAGGTGGACAACAGAAGAGCTGGGTTTTGCTCTTGGATCAGGTGATGGGGAAGCTGGTGAAGTGGCAGTTCTGGTGGCAATTACATGTACGACGACTGTTTTTCTGTCTGGTAGTTTAGTCTTCAGCTGCCAGGTGTCCCTTAAGAGTCTGAATGGGAATGTGAACTGGAGATGTTTGCAGTTTCTAAAAGTCTAATAATGAACTTCTAACGAATGTGAGCTCATTGACTGAGTTAAATTTGGAGAAGCCTTCCCCTAAAGCATATGAAGACATCGCTCTGCATCCAATATACTTTGCTTACTAACTTGTGATTGCTGCTTTATGGACTTGAAGGATGGATGTTTTAAGCAGTCACTGCTGTTGTCTGCAAAATGTGATACTTAGTTCTGCACTAGCTGTAAACTGATGAGGATGTTTTTCTTCAGGAAATTCAACAAGAAACTGACATCCCTGAAAGAGAACTGGTCAGAGCCCTACAGTCCCTTGCGTGTGGCAAACCAACACAGCGTGTTCTCACAAAAGAGCCCAAATCGAAAGAAATAGAAAATGGACATATATTTACAGTGAATGATCAGTTCACATCTAAACTACACAGAGTGAAGATTCAGACAGGTAAGTGGCTTTTTATATTATCTTGTCTTTAAAGTGTTTTGTCTTAGAATGTTATTTTGTAAGCTTGATGTCCGTAGGAGCAGAAGGAAACAAGTCGTATTTCTTTGTTGTTGATGCTTGTGGAGCCAGGAGTTGGATTCAATCCTAATAGGTCTTTTCCAACTTGAGGTATTCTATGATTTGGTAAATCTGTGATTCCAGTTGCATCCAAACAAGAATTTTAAAATGGAAGTGTGGAAGTGATAGTTAATAAGCCTTCTGCTTTTCAAAGTGTGTAGTTCCTTTTAAGATAAAAGGAAATGTTAAAAGAGAAATTTGAGTAGTAAAATTAAAAATATTGGGCTACTGACTGATTCATAAAAAAAGAAGATAGCCTCAGGTGTGTAAATTGTTGTACTGCTGTGAAATTGAGTAAAAACTTTATCACATGACATAGCAGAGTTTATTTCCATACAGCAGTTAGCTGCAGTGTCTTTAGGCCATGATTTGAGTGGAGTTAACAAATGAGAGCAACTGATTGGCGTGACACAGCTTTACCAGCTCAGTGAAGAGCTGGTTTATGTTACACATAAGTCATACTGGTATCTTTAGTTCAGAAAGCTCTCTGGAAATATTTTCTGACTTGTAGTACTGCTGTAGATGCTCTTCCAAGTATTTTGCAAAATAACTTTGTAATTTTAGTTCATCAAAGATTTTCTGAAGCTATGGGTCTTGGTACGTAAAATACACGCCATTATTGGCATTTTAGTTGTCTTTTCATGCAGTGCTGGAATTCATGTGCTGTTTGCTGTGCATAATGCAGCTTTGGGCTTCTGTTTAGCCTGCGATGTCCTGGGATGTAAGTGTGTAAATCCAGGGCTGCATACCGTTATTATGTATATAATATGTAACAACATATTAGTATGTTGTTACACTGAGTATATCCTGCTGCTGGAGCAATAGCTGGGCTGTCCTCATATGCATGCACAGTGCTGTGCTCTCAGCATGCTCACCACATCTGGAGAATTTCTCTGGTGAGCAAGAGTGCAGCAGCCAAATGAAGGGCCATGATCTCTCTGATCAGGGCCCAAAACATCACTGGCAGAATTGAACAGGAGTCTGTGACAACTGTCGGAATTTTGGTGTAGTTCTGCTTTATTGTTTCATAAATTTCTGGGGTAGGAGAATATAGTTTGGAGTTCAAGACGGTTTAAGAGCAAATTTGATACTTCTGGTTTTGTTTCTCTTACAAAGATGACTTTTAATGTAGACCTCTTCAGAACCAATAAATACTTGGGGCTTTTGAGTGAAGTATGGGAGGGAGACAGGTAGTGGGGGCAGTGTGGGAAAAGGGATTGTTTATGATGATACTGGGGTGAAAAGGTGAGAGAAGGGCAGGAACAAAGCGTAAGTAGAAGAGAACAGAATACAAGGGTGAAACAGCTGAGATGAAAAGGATAGAGAAGGTTGGACTGTTTCATCTGACTGAGGAACTTCTTAAGTATTTAAATAGTTTATGAAGAAAGCTTTGAATCATTTGTCTGTTTTAATTAACGAATTTCTTTAAAGAGAAAAATATTTAATGGGAGCATAGGGGTGGTTGTGCCTGTAAGCAGGTCTGAGTACTGCTAAAATTTTAACATAGCAATAATTGAATAATAGATTGCTACCTTGTCAGTTGCTATCAAAATATGCCAGAAAATGCTAATATGTTCATCTGGCTGCTTTTCATAAACAAATGAGTTTGAGGATGTCAAAACTTGGGAAAGCATTTGATTTCTGAACGAAATAAATAGCAGAGCTAAAGCTTACACAGTGTTAATTTTAACTTTGCTAAGATACTTTGTTCTCTTTCTTTTTTTTCCTTTCAGTTGCTGCCAAACAAGGAGAATCTGATCCAGAAAGGAAAGAAACAAGGCAGAAAGTAGACGATGACAGAAAGCATGAGATAGAAGCTGCTATAGTTCGGATAATGAAATCTAGAAAGAAGATGCAGCACAATGTGCTAGTAGCAGAGGTATGTTTGTACATAGTTTTAGCATGGACTTCAGAATTGCTTTTGTGATTCCATTGGAAGTTACACAAGTCTAACATGGTTTTGGAGGGTTTTTGACAGATTGTGATTAATCCATCCTGTTTTTCCCATTTATCTAAAGACACCTAAATCCATACCCTGTACTCATGTGCATCTGATTTTCCTTCCTCCCTTTACTGCTATTAATATGTCATCATATTCCTTAAGTACCAATTGGCAATGAAAACCACTGTGCTTAGCATGACTTATTTTCTGTTTTTGTCTTGTTGCTAACTGTTGGGTCCAAGATTGAAAGTTTCAAGGTCTGCAGAGAAAGAGTGAGAGTGCTCATTGAGTTCTGACACCTTTGCCAATGGGAAGTGCTTTCCACTCTTGCACTCTTCCATGGTTGTGAAATTGAGTGTCTCCAGGTTGACCATTCCTCTCTCAAAATTGAGCAGGCAGCCGAAGGGAAAAAATGGTGGGAGAGTGAAGATGGATTGTTGTTTCATGGTTGTAGCCAGCCCCGCCTCTGTGCAACTTTCTGATTACTTTGATCAGTTAAGATACTTAATGATTTTGCTTGACCTGTAATTTTATGTTATTGTTTTTAACATTATGTTTTAGGTAACTCAGCAGCTGAAGGCCCGATTCTTACCAAGTCCAGTTGTTATTAAAAAACGTATTGAAGGACTTATTGAGAGAGAATATTTGGCACGAACACCTGAGGATCGCAAAGTATACACTTACGTAGCATAAAATGCGTTCAGAAAGTTTGATTTACTCTTGGACTGTACTCTTCGCATGAACTGGGAAGTTCTTTTAAATCATTAATATTAAGACGACCATCTCTTCTATTAAATTACAATACATGTTCTAGACCATTCAGATCAAGCCTTTTACTCCTTTTGAGAGTTTTCAACATGAATTGATTGAGCTTCAGGCTTTTCAACGTTATCCCTGTAGAGATCATCCTTACAATTCTTTGGGAAAATGTGAATGTGCCGCGTTTGTTTTCAATACTGTATGAAAACAGAAAAATAAAAACAAATTTAGAAAATACAGCTCATTAAAAAAATAAAATTGTTGGAATTTCATTTCCCCAGATCTTCAGTGTTGATGTAAACGTGTTTCTGTAGTGTTGCTTAGCACTTGGCGCATTGTATAAGTTGGGTTAAAAGAACAACCACAACTGGTAAGACAGAATTCCCAGTTATAGTGCTCTGCTTCAAATGTTTCTTTAACTAGCCATGTTTAATTTAAATATTTGGTAACCTTTTGGAGACCCGAGAATACGACTTGAGCATGTTTCACTCTTCCAGCTGCACTCGTTGTTTGAACAACATGAATCAGCAACTACTGGGGGCTCAGAAAAGGCCATGATAATTTTGACTTTCCCTTCTGTAATATGAGTCCTTCTAAATTATCTCTAGATTTGTTCTGGTTTCTTCATAGGAAAAAGGAAAAGATATTAGTGTGTATAAACTGTATAATAATTTTTGCTGTTGTACTCACTGCTGATGGTGGATTGTACAGGGCGATGTTTTTATTTCACTAAATGTAGACAAAATTTTAAAATAAATGGATCTAGTGTACACAAACAATTCAAGTGTGTTAGAGTACAGGGATGGCAATATTTGAAACTAAATACTGTCCTCTGGGGAAGCATACTGGGATTATATTTTGTCAGTTAATACTGTAGATGGATCTGTAGCCCCAGGGTTTCCCATCATAAGTACGTATTTGAGGAGATTAAAGTGAAGCCAGTGTGCACTATTTGCTTTTAGAAATGCATTTTAATCATGCAATAAAAAAATGTTACTATAATGAAACTTTCAGTTCTTAAACCAAAGCTTTTATCCTTTTTGTCAGCATGCTGCAAAAATAGATTTAAAATTGCAGTTCAGTGGCACTATTATTCTCATAGAATTTGTTTGAAGCGTGCATTGTACTGCAGAGTTTTTATTAAACTGTTTTTCTGACATTGCAATGCAGATTGCATACCACGCAGTTTTTCTGCTGTAAATATTTGTTTTAATTTGATGCTGGTTTTGTTTTGGTTCACGTCGTTTTCATCCATAGATACAGAAACATACTGGGGATGGACTTCCCAAAATGTGGAGCTGGAGGAAGCGAAAAGGAAGTTGGTTGTAGAGCACTACGGTACTGCCAGATTATTTCTTCATTAGCGATGTCAAGCAAATGCACTGTTGTGTAATGTTAGCAATTCACCTGAAGTGTAATGCTGATAGCGTGCCTCCAGTTTCGCCCCTCTCTGCAGCCTGTTAAGATGAAAAGCCTGGCTGTTGTTCAGTGGTGGGTTGCTTCTATGGAGGAGGCCTGGGATTGGGATGGTTTCAGCACGATTTATTCTGAGGCCTGTTTTGTCTTTTTTTATAAAGGCTTTATTGAAGTTTACTAAATAAAAATAAGACTTTTCCCTAACTCATGATTTACTTTCAATTAAGTAGAAGGAAGGTAACCAACGAGGAGCTTAACTTGCTACTGTTCATGAAGAATCCAGCTATGTCATCAGATTTTCTAAAATGAATTTGGGGGCAATTATTAAAATGTCTGTATGTCTATTTCTAGTGACATTAGAAAACTACTAATTGGTTAGCCACTCTAGTTTTGGATTGTGTCTTAAGGTCTTCCTAAAATTGTAACTAGTTCTTCCATGCCTTGGTATGAAGGCTTTCTTTTCTGTGTATCTTAGTCCTTAATAGCATTCATGTGACAGTTTTGTTTTAATGCTTTCTTTTGTGCTTTTCAGGAAGGAGTGAGTTCATAGCCTTTTCCACTGTGGTTTAGAGATACTAACATTGCTATCCATGACATTTGGACTTTGTGCTGCAGTTACAATTTTATGTGCATCAGCTGAAGCTTTCTGCCTCTGATTGCTTTGCTCTTGGCAAGTGTGAAGTTAGATGTCACAAGCCTGAATGTTAGATGAACAGCTGTCTAGCTATGTTTAAGGGGTGGATGGGTCTGATTTTTTTATCTTAATTTTTGGCCAGCTTTGCACGCTAGAGTTGCTAAAGGAATAACAGATGGTGATAGCTATTTCAGTAACAAATACCAGAATATCATTTCCATTTCAAGTTTAATAGAATTTTGGAGACACTAAATGTTCAGGAAGGGACTTCTACTGAAGTCACCTTTTAGAAATGTCTTTACCATTACAATCAGATCACAGTTCCAAGGAGTTCAAGATGGAAATGTGAAAACTTTGATCAGACGCATCTGAACACGGTATCACTGTGACTCTGCTTAAGGTGAGTTTGATGCCTTTGCCTTTACATTGTTTGTGTACATTAAAGAATGATATGATTCTAGGATTAGTGAGATTTCTTTTAGATTCCATAGTAGAATTTTGCTGCTCCTTACCTGATTTTACTTTTGGTCTTTCTTAGTTCGCCTTTAAACTTGTAACTTAGTTAAAAGCTCATTAATAGGTTTGCATGATCACATTTATGAGGGTAATTAGTTGTAAGTTTTCTTTCCTTGAGTTAATGTACACGTAAATGCTGTAACAACCTATTAACGTGTAGTTTTAATTTTCAAAAGTTTTAAAATGAAAAGTAGACTTCAAGTTTTATACATATTGGAAGGTACATATACACAAGTTCATTTTAAAGAGTTGAGATTATACTCATGTACCATGGTAACAACAAAAGCACTGAATGAAGTATTTTGGATGACTGAAATCTTTTTATTCACGTATCATAAGCAGCTAGCATGGTACCTGGTAGGTGGTATGTATACAGTCATGTAGCCTGTTAAGATGTGTGGTTTGGGTGGTGAGCTTGCACAGAGGGTTTCTTGTCAAAAGCAACAGAAAATGGGACTCCTTGTGAGCAGTCTGTTGCCTGTCCAAGACTGTCTAGAACCTTCCCAGCTTGTTCTGCAGCTCCTTGACTCTTATTTATCACAGTGGTTAAAGGTGAGGTGGGCTCTGAGCATTAGCTTCCAGTTCTTAGAAACAATTCAGGGTTAGGAGGAGGATTTGCCAGCCCAGAGCTAGGCTCGAAGTAGCATGTGAGGTGTTGTTTTTTCTGTATGAAAGTTTTCTGTTAGTGATTCTGGTGTCTCAGTAAATGAGATAATCAGTGTGATCAGTCTGAAACACGTGTTTAAGCTCCTTTTCTGGGATGTGAAAAGGAAGAGCAAGGGAGAGATGAGGTTTTAACAAGGAACTGACAAATAATATATAAAAAAAAACTGAGAACACTGTTCCAAATGGTAGGATATAACTTGTTGTTTTCAAGTCACCGATTCTGCATTTAAAGCCTTTTGTTAGCTGCAGTAAGAATTGTGCTATAAAAGTGCAGTGTAGATGTGGTCTTATCCAGGACAGTTATGCTGTCTGTCCAAGTGGGCTGTTAGCATTATTGTTCCTTGGTTGGTCGGTTTGCTTTTTTAACCTTTATTTTAATCTTGGTTATTTATGAATTTCATTAGGTTGGTATCTAAAGCCTCAGCTGTGATCACTTTGTATTTATGCTATGAAAGACACAGCTCTGGGTCTTGCTTCAAGTAGCCTGCCATTGTATTTACATCTAACAAATTCCTCAAACTTTGAAATGAAGCCAAGTTTTTAACGGACAGCATTTTACTAAAATGTCAAGAGAAAAAAAGGAATAGAGAGAATAGTGAGGTCTCAGCTGTGCTGGAAACATATCTGTTGAAAAAGGCTGCAACCTTTGCTTTCTGCTGTAACAAATACAAAACTTGATTCAGCATGCTAAGCTCTTCAGAGCAAAGCAGTGGCTGTGGCTCCTTTGCCTGCATTTCCAAATGCACGCCTCTGATGCCTGCCATCCCTCTGCTGGAGGAGCTGATACCCGCACACCACAGGCTAAATGCTGAAGAGGACACCTGGCATCACAGCGGGTGAGTGTGAACATGGAGATACGTCTAAGTTTGCCCAGGTGAGCTTCTATGAGTCCAGAGAGAGAAATCCTGTCTCCTGGCCACTCGTTCATCAGCACCCAGTGCGGTGTGGTCTCTGCTCATGTCTGCTGCTGGCCTTGCGAGGGCTTCTCTTGAATCACCTTCAGCCGTGCTGAATGTAAGCTCCTTACATAACTCGCCAGATCCGATGTGTCTGTGCATTGCTGAGGCTGCCTGTTCCCCCTCTGCCACAGGAGGAAGCACAGGAAACTCCTTTTTGTTTGATCTCTTGTGCACTTTGAAAGCCTGGCACTGCCTTGCTGAAGGCTGAGCCTTGAGTTGCTGTGTCCCACTGACAGGAGGAGCTGTGGCCCTGCCGGCCTTCCCCTTCCTGCTCTGGATATGGCTCCATTTTTGTCCTGTTTTCTGCTTGGATTCTGATTTGCTGTGTGTGATGAGCTAGTAGAGATCCTCTCTACTAGCTCGTTAAAAAGGAGAATTAAGGACTACTTGGGAGAGAAGTTCCCTTTTGTAAGTGCAGTAGGTCAGCCTGCTTTCCTCCTCTGGCCGCTGTGGTTTTACTTTCCTCAGAAATAATGAATTTGGGGGCACAGCACTTGGGGCAGGAGGCAGACTGCACAGCTTATAGTGCTCAGGTAGGGCCCTACTTCTGCTTTTTGTCTTGGTGCTGCTGTCGATAACTGTCATTGGCCTCAGTGTAGGAAGAAATTGAAATTGGCAGGAAAAAAAAAAAATCTCTTAAAAGCTAATGAGCCCAAGACAGTGCCTGGATTTAATGAGGCCTGCTCCTGAGATGCTGAAGTAATTCAGTCGCCCTCCTGGAAGTTAATTACCTACAGTGTGCAGTGCCTGAAACCTTGCCATGTTGCTTCGTTACGGAAGTTACAATGAACTTAATAAATCCTGTGGTGCGTCATCAGTCCTTGGGTGTCAGCTGGAGTGAAGGGCTCAGCACCTCAGAGGGCTGGGAGCAATCAAAGAGCTCATTAGGGAAAGGAGTTACAGTTCTGCTGTGTCCTTGCACCATAGGACTTGAAACATATCACAGACTGATGCTCACACAATACAGTACTTGCTGGCTGTTCGCATTGGGCATCTATTTATGCTGGGCCTACTGATGCTTGTGCTGGCGGTCAGTACGTCTCTCACATGCTTTTACCAGGTCAGCTCTCCACAGCACGCTGTACCCTGTACCGTGCTGCCTGTCGCTGCCATGTGCGGATGGTGTTCCGGGCCGTTCTGTGAGTGCAGGCTGATTTTTCACATAGGGCTGAGCTGCTGTTTTCCTAATCTCTTACAGCAATCTTTCTTGGCATGCTGGGTAGGTCACAGTGAATGATGTGCTTTTCCGCTTGGCAGCCAGACTGGAAAGCTGGGGGAAGGGGAAGCAGAGAGAAAGGCAGGAGCTGCTCACATTCAGGGCTAGTTCAGACTTCAGCCTGTGAAGGAGAGATTGCCAGTGCCCTTCTGCGGTCTCTGTGGGCCCACCTGGAAACCAGATTGGCTCCCACCAGCTGTGCTGGGAGCTGGAGTGGGACTTGCTGTCTGCAGCATCCCTGAGCTGCCCTCATCCCAGCTCACAGCCCTCACTCTGTGGCTGCCCTGTGAGCATTCATATTACAGGCGCTGCCATTTTCCCCCTGCACTGCTGCTGCCCTGCAGAACAGCCAGGGCGATGTGATGTGAGCAGGGAAATGGGGGTGAAAGAGCAGTGCAGGTCTGGTGATTGATGGGACTGCATTGGGCACACAGTGCTAGGAAATGCCTGGGGAAGCAAGCAGCTCACCCTGCAGCAGATTGGGATCCCACCACGTGAGCACAGAGGTAGAGCTGGTGATGTCCATCCCATCATTCCTGCTCTCCATAGTTTCCTGCCCTGTCACCTCGCAGTGTCCCCACGAGGTACCCGCAGGGCTGGTGCCACTTGGCCACACAGGTGTCCCTGCCTGCACTGCCATGGACAGTGATCACCTTGCTGCCCACTCCCAGCTCAGTCCTGACGAGCTCTGACATTTGGTTTTCCTTGCACAAGCAGAATTGCTATTTTTTTCACCCGCAGGAAGGCAGACGACTGCCTGCCTCTTTGTATTCTTCGCTGCAGCAAAGAGTTGATGAATCACTTCCTTTTTCTATATTTTAGTAATACTCTGTGTTGTTCAGTGCTCATTTACAGCATTTAATGTATTGAACACTCATAGCCCTCGCTCTTCCTGTGATTGTCCAGCGGTTGGATATTTTTGTCTCTGTCCCAACAGTTACTACTTGTTGGAAGTGCTGCAGGTAGCTTTGTCTGTGTCAGTACAAGCTGAACTTTTAAGTTCTTACTGTACTTTGGTCTTATGGCTGTATTTCTATAACTGAGTGCGATCTTTAAATAACAGAAATGTGAAGCACAGATCCTTGTACCATTAGACCCTGGAGATTTTCTTCAGGTACACATAAAGCTAGGGCTGTATGTAATTTCCAAAAAAAGGGGGGGGGCTGAGGGGAAAAGTCCAAGTTCAGCATTCTAAATAGCAGACCCTTCCACACACTGGGATTTCTGCACAGCAAGTTGCTGCCCCACGAGGTGCACAGCCCTGAGCCTGGGATTCTCCTGCAGTGCCTGGAGCCAATTCATATGGGCCTTCATTGTTATCTCTCCCGTTCACACGGGTTTTTTTTCCCTTTGTTAGTCTGCTTTCCTTCCTTGTTTTTAAATAATAGCTTATCTGTGTGCCCCAGAAGGGTGTGACTCGGGGAGATCAGCAAGCTGAAGTGCAGGAACACACGCTGAGGTTTTCACACAGGCAAGAATCAGGAGATGTATGCCTGTGGGAGAGTGACTGCTCTCCTGCTTCAGCCCTCCACCACCCTGCTCCAGGTGGGACAGAGCCACTGCAGCACAGCAGTGCTTCAACACCTCGGCTGTGTGCACCCGGTGACCAGATCTGGGTCATGCTGCTGGGTCAGATTTGCATCTGCATCTGAGCTCTGATGTGACGTGAGCAAACTGGGGCTGGTCCCGTCGCGCCATGGCACACTTTCCAGCCTCATGCACTTGTGTGCAATCCTGTCACCTCACTGGGTTGTTGCAAAGCTTCTGAGTGATCGTGTTCTTTCTCTGCCTCAGTGCAGTGCCTGCATTGCTGCCACTCCAAACACTGCAGGAGGAAACTCCTGTTTTTGCTTTGGTTTTGTTTGTTGAAGAGAAGCTTTGCGATGGGTGACAGAGCAGAGCCTCTGATGACTGTGCATCTTCTCGCCAACTCAGGATACTCGGCGTTTCTGCAGCAAGCTCTGGATCGGCTCATGGAGTGGATCTGCCCAGATGTTCGGCTTTTCTTTGTGTCTGAGCGAGTTGCTCCACTGAAATACTATGAGAGGTACCAAAGGAGAAACTGCAGCTTTCCTGGGATATCTGTCTTCCTTTTTCTGCAGGAGGACCTGGGAGAAGAGCGGATTCTCCAGGTCCAGGATCTCCTCCAGCACCCACCCTGGCACTACCAGCGTGTCCCGACCTGGGCACGAAGTCATCCCCACACACCAGCTCCCCAGGACTTCTATGGCCTGGATGACCAGATGCCTGTGTGGGGCATCCGGCGGGTGGGCTGCAGCCCCGAAATCCTGCGTGTGACCCTCTACTGCAGCTTTGATAACTATGATGATGCAGTAGGGCTGTACGAGATGATCCTACGGAAAGAAGCAACCATCCGGAAAAGCAATTTCTGTGTCTTCGTGCTATATGCCACTAAAACTATTGCTGTCCAGCTCTGCCTGAAGCAGCTGCCCATTGGGATGGCTGCTGAGCCTAAGGAGTCATCACTTTTGCAGTTCAAGGTGCAAGAAATGGGGCAGCTGGTGCCTCTCCTGCCCAATCCATGCATTCCTATCAGCAGGACCAGGTGGCAAACACAAGACTATGAAGGAAATAAAATTCTGCTTCAGGTATGTGTGTGCATGGTGCTTGCAGACAAGATGCCTTTTTCTTTTCTTTTTTTTTTTTTTATTCCAGCAAAGAGCAGGAATGATTCAAAATGGAAATCAAGGCTTTGCTTGTCCATATTTTGTTTTTAATTCATGAACTCAGCAATCACCTTCCAGTGCTATGATGTCATTGATAAATGTGAGCACAGATCCTTAGAATGCTTCCATATTGCTAGTGCCTGAAGTAGAAAGTATTAGTACTTTTTTTGAGCCACTGAATTCGCCTTTTCCCTTTCCTGCCTAAATCAGATGATAGTAGCAGCCTGTTCTTTCTGATGTGACCTTATAAATGCTTCTGAAAGCCAAGTTTTAGCACTGTACCATCCCAAACCAGGTGTTTTGCAAGTACAGAGCTGATGCAACATCACTCACAGTAGTTTTGTAATTGCTGTTGGGTAAAAGGGCTAAATAAATGCCATGGGAAAGTCATCTCCTTTCTGCTGTGGTGCGCAGCCCTGAGAGTGTGTGAGCACCAATCAAACTGGACAAAGACAGTGCCTTGGTGGTGCTCACTGTGCTATACACGGAGCAGAGGGAAGTTCAGCTGTGTGCTCTTTGCTTTGTAACAACTCCTCCCACCTCTGGCCTCTTGGGTTGCTATTTAGATATTTTTATTTGGATATCTACATTATTTAAACATGTCCTGTTTTCTTTATTTCCCATTCTTGGTGAGATCATTATTACAAATCAGCCTGCCTATTCTGTTTGGCCTACTTTTGTGCTGCTCTGCCTGCACACCTCTCTCCAGGACAGCCTCAGCATGTGCCTCCCACCAGTTCAGTGTCACCCATGGACCTGTTCAGGGATGGCTGGAGTCCTGAGTGCTTTCAGTGGCTCCAAGCGCCTCCCATCGCAGGGGGCTCAGAGTGCTGTTGCCTGAGTAAAGCTAGCACCGTGTTTTAAGGGAGTTCTCTCTACCTTTCCTCAACAGGTGCAGAACAGCTCCAAACAGAATGAAACAAACACTGGGCTTCCCAACCGGCGCAGTGCTGTCGGTGTTGAAGGACTGCCGCGCAGCCCCAGCACAGCTCCTCTCCCCATTGCTCTGCGCAGCGCTGAGCAGGGAGGCCAGCAGGCCTGGGCCTCGAGGGGCAGAGTGACATCCATGCCAGGCCAGGCCCTCCTCGGCTCTTCCTGGGGTGCTGCAGTGCCCTCCCACCACATGCTCACAAGCAGGCAGCAGGAGGGCTGGCCGTGCCGGCCAGCAGCAGAAACCAATGTGGACACGGGGCTGGCTGTGGGCAGAACTGTGGGCTGTCTCTGCTCGCTGCAGCACGGCCTTCTGCAGCCATGGGTGCTGGGCACGGCCTGCACTGCCCCGCACTGTGCGCAGCTGCCATCTTCTGTGGCCAACAGGAGGAAAGGAACGAGGCACGGGGCTCTGGGCTCCCACGTGCAAACATGGAGAGCCAGCCCTGGAACCAGGCCCGAGGAGGAAGAGGAGGAGTTCTTCATATGACTGGAAACAAGTGCGAGGCAGGCTCCTCATTTCTCAGTCATACTGACATGACTTTTTCTGGAAGCACAGTGGCCGGGCTGTGTTAGGCTGCGCGCAGGGCCATGGAAACCTGTACTGGGTCTGAAAGAACAGAAGATGAAAGGCTGCGGGCTCAGAGGGACTGCTGAAGGGCAAGCAGGGCAGGAGAAATGGAGCCATGCAGGAGCAAGGACGCTGAAATGATATGTGCTGCTGCTTGTGCGGTGCATGCAGTGTGTGACTTTCTGCTTATTTCACTGGACACGCAAACTTATACCCACTTTTCCTATAATCTATAAAGGCAGTGCCAGAGAGAGAACAGAACAGCTGTGAAAGCCTGGGGGCACCAGCCTGGCTGTGGGTGTGGAGGGGCAGTGATGAACGGGGAGTGGGATTCCTGGGACAAGTGGCTTTAAACAGGCCTTTCAGTATGACCAACGTGTGGAGGGATGGGAGCCCTGCTTTGAATGTGGGCGCAGGGCTCTGTGGGGCCAGCACCACAGCACTGGCAGGCACCACAAAATGCCATCCCTGGCTCATGCTGCTGCAGTCACTGTCTGCGCCAGGGCCCTGGCCTCCTGCTGAGGGAGCAGCTGGTGAGCTTGGCTCCTTTGGGAAGGCAGTCCTGAGTGCACTCCTCTGTCCTGAATTTGGTGTCAAATCGCCAGTTGGTGTCTCTACAGCCTCAGGGTCCGGGGAGACGTGGCACTGAGGGGCACGGTGGGGATGGACTGCCAATTGGACTAGATGATCTTAGAAGTCTTTTCCAAACTTAATGATTCTGAGAACGCGGCAGCTGCTGTCTGCGCGCTCCTGGTGCGGCTGCCCAGTGCTCCTGCACCCCGAGCATCGCCTGTCCTTGTCCCGTGGCGGCGACCCGGGCACAGCCGGACCTCGGAGCGGCTGGGCGGCTCAGGAGCCCCTCGCTGAAGCCAGCGGCGGGGGGGGCAGCGGCAGCAGCAGCGCGGCAGTGCGGGGCGGCAGCTCCTCCTGGTGCCCGCCCGCGGCCCTGCAGCGCTGCCGGCCCGACCCCTCCCGCCGCAGCGGGGGCTGCTGTCCTCGCCTCCGTGCCCGCTGGAGCCTCGCGCTACACGGCAATAAAAGAGGTGATAATGACAAACGGAGCCGGTCTGTTCCTCATTCGTTCGTTCACCCAGATGACAAGCTATCTCGGCAGTTGAGATCTGTCATGTAAGTGACGGGGAAGACAGAGACCTTCCGAACGCGTCTCACCGGTTAGATGGCAGCCTCGAGTGCTGATGTGCTGTAACTTCGTATGCATTTGTTACGTGGTAGTGCTGAGTGTACAGAAAGTTTAAGACGAGGCACCAACGTGATGGTTAGAGATTTTTTTCAAAAAAGTGCCTAGCTAGACCAACTTTTCTGTTGGTGCAGAAAAAAAAAAAGTAAATCATTAGTTTTAACTGGGAGTAATTGAACTCCAAAAGTGAAAACCGTAACTTCTCCCTTTTTGTCCGTAGCCAAGGAGCAGCAGGTCGCCCTCAGGCTGTCGGGGACTGATTCCATCCATGCTGGTGGGGATGAGGCCGTGCACTGTGAGGGAGTGCTGTTCTCTAATGATGAAGAACGGAAGCTCCTGCTGGAAGCCAAGCAATGTGAAGGAGCTGCCTGGTAAGGGGAAGCAGCTGCTGGCAGGGCCCTATGGCACACTCTGGATGGGACACACATCCTTTCCCTGTGCTGTGAGAGCCAGTGTTTGGCTCTTCCTGGTAGATTTGCCCTCTGCTTGCACTTCAGGCCCATCCCAGCTCTCTGTCTCTCCCTGCAGCCAAGGGCAGGAGGTATCTGGGCACAGGGATGGCACAGGAGCATGTACGCCTCGTCTGGTACTGAGCTTCCCAGCCTTAATGTGCTCCTGAAGAGGACGGATGTGCAGGAAGGACTCAAAAGGAGTACAATGCGCTTTCATTCTGCAGTATTAAGAGGTTTGTCCTCACACTGGCTGTCAGTGCTTTGCAGCTCTCATCAGCCACATATGTGGCAGGCTCCCTGCAGTGCCACCAGGCTCCCTAAGCATTACACAGGAGCTTTGCTTTTGGTCAGTTAAGCTTGATGCACCCTGTGTTTTTAGTGCCTCTTTGAAATGAAGTGTAGGAGGTCTTTACTTCCCCCCATATACAACTATTCCAACAGAATAACAAAACACTCATGTAGCAAAGCTATTTTTTTCCACTGCCATGAGGTCAGTTTCAGTATGTGTGCAGAATGCACCTGATCAGCCCAGGACTGAGAGCTCGGTTGCACTATGTGTTGGAGGAGAGGCAGGGCTCACAGCTGGGTTGGGTGCTGAGCAGGAAGGGTTGGTGCATTGGGCAGTGGTCAGCATGGGGCTGGGCACCCAGCAGGAGGCAGCGGCACCTTCGGTGACCTTCACTTCCTCCTCCAACACACTGCTTCCTCTGCCAAACCTGCATTGCAGTTTGCTGTGCTGCTCTTTTTGATGTTTAATTCTGATAATTTGAAGGGGGCTTTGAGAGGGCTCCATCTCCCACAGAGCACTGGCATTAATATTCCGGTGCAGAATCTCAGTTCTGCTGATTGCAGGCAAGGGCAGATCCGATTTCTATTAGTGTGAATTAATATTCCTGAAGAGTCTCCAAATCTTTCTTCTCCCCTGCCGCCCTCCCCAGGCACTGGCAGCCCGACTGTGCTGGGAGGTGATTAGATTTGTAAATGCGTTCCTGCAGGCACTTGGTGACACTGGGAGTTGTCTCATCTTGCTTGTGCAGCTGAAATGGTGACAGCCCCACTTCCCTAATTGGAATCGTCTCGAATCTCATCTTGGCATCGGAGTGTTGTGCTGAGCAGGCAGGAGCAGGTTGGCTCAGCTGTTGCAGTTGGTACCAGGCAGATGCTTGTCTCCCAGACCTGGAGGTGGGCCCAGATGGATCCCAACAAGCGACGGGGGCAGGAATGAGCCCTGCTCAGCAGCATTCTCTGCCAAATGGCAGAGGTAGTGGGGCAACCCAGAGGGGCAGTTCTGAGGGCTGGGGTGCCCGATGCAGCTATAGAGTCCCCAGGCTCCTCCACACTTATGTGCTAAAAACTGGAGTGAACATATATCAGAGTTAGAGCAGCCAGGCCATGATAACTGTTATCCTTGCTTTCTCCTTGCACTTGTCGCCTGCCTTCCTCAGCTACACTATGCAGAACATGGGCTACGTGCCTCCTGGCCATGGCTAGAGAGGGTATGAGCCATCTTGTTCCCTTGTTACTCTTTGGATGCATGCTTGGAGTGGAAGGGTGGTTTTTGTTTTTGCTTTTGATTTACCAGAATTGGCTTAAAACACCCCCGGGATTCTCAGTTCAAACAAACAAAGGAGATTACGCTCAAGGAACCTCCCAGGATGATACAAGCAATGTGATACCAGTGGGCACAAAGGGAGCGTGTTTTAGCCAACCCGGAAGCTGGAAGCTTTGTTTTCAGTCTGGCAGTGGGTACAAACAAGCAGATTTTGGTTGCGTTCCTCTTCCTCCCGCATTTGTTGGTCATGTTAGGTTGACACATCTTCAGAGAGTAACCACATGTATTAGTAATGGCACAAAGAGCTGCTTCCTTCAGACCAGGCTTTGGGGAAAACCCATAAAGGTCTCTGAGATGGGGGAGGGAGGAAGTAAATGAGCATTAGGAAACCTTGTGTTGTGGGTTGAACACGGAATTTCTCCGTGTCTATACCCTCTTTCCCAGGGCTTCCCAGCACACTGGGTACACTGTACTTTCCCAGAGGAAGGTGGCAGGTGGAAGGCAGCCAGCAGCTTGCTGGGACCACCAGAAATGTTGCAGTGGGTTAGATGCAGAGAGCCAGTGCCTGGGCCCTGCTGAAGGGACTCTGGCCAGCAGCTGGTGTCACCTACAGGCCTGTGGCGTCATGCAGAGAGGGCGCTGAGCTCCCTCCTAGCCTGTATCAGTTCCCCAAAGCCCCTGCTCTGGTTTTAACCAGGCTGAGGGTTTTTCTGGGATGGGGGTAGAAATTAGTTGACAATTTTGCTGTGGTTTTTCATCTTGATTTAATTCAGAACTACTGGGCTTTGTGGAGGGAATAGCTGATTGCAGGAATGCATCATACTGATGCTTACCAGATACTTTTTTAGATGGGAAAATCTTTCTGTGTCACGAGAAAGTTTGCAAATGTTAGTGTTCTTGTAAATCAGAGTGAAACCAGATTTCAAGAGGTTTCAGTTTCTCCCAAATGTTGGGTTTTGGCCACCTCCAGCCCTCTGGCAGCTGGCTAGGGCTGCTGAGTGACCTCCCACCACGGCACATGGCACAAGGTGTTGAAAAACCTGAGGCAAGATGTGGTACCAAGCCAAGTACTTCATGTTGAGGAAGAGCAAAGCTTTTTTTTTTGTAGCCTTATTTAGTTTTTATATTATGTCTTAGTGGAGACTTTTCTTTCCGTTTCATTGTTTAAGCCCGGTAACAACCACTGTTGTGTTTGCAAGATTTATGTGATGACAGCCTGAGTGCCTCCCCAGCATTTTGTTTCTTCCTGTGCCAGAGTGTTGGCTTAGTCTGCATCCAGCAGCACCTAGGGCTTGCTCTCCCATGCTCTGCTCAGCACATCCCACCTTGCACTATGCTTGCAAAGATGTGAATGGAAGACTGGTAAAACGCATTTTTCCATCTTGCAGATTGCACTTGCGCTGCTTATCTGGCTGCTTGATCCATGAGAATGTGTCTCAGAGCATCTGGAAGCGTGTGGATAGCTTCCATCCCCTCCCAGAGACTCGAGGGTCCTGGCTGCATGCAGGAGGATGGGAGATTTGGAGCCGAGGCCGCTCCGCATGGCAACATGCCTGTGAGGTTTGCTGTGCTTGGATAGAGCAGAACTGTGCAAAAACAGAACAAGATGGGATTTTTCCAGGTTTACTTTGAGCTTTAACTTGTTCCAAGTATAACACTGAGATCTTACCACTTCTTTTGTTTTCCATGCTCTGCTGTGCTGTGTGCAGCAGCACTCACAAGTGTCAGACCATCATCAAAGCCTAGTTTTGAGTTGTGTGTGTGAAGGAAGCTACAGTGACAATGAAAACGCTCGCAGGGTATTGCCATGCTAAGGCTGTGTGCAGGTTTGGCACCACTTCTTTCCTTGCACACACTGCAGTGATCTTGGAGCTGAATGGGTGATGGTGGGAGAAGGGCCACTCGTGGCAGCCATGGTGCATGGGGCCAGTGGGATTCATGTCTGTATTTCTCTGTTGCTGTTCTGGGTGGAACTTGTGTGAATAAACCTATTGTGGTTTTAAGTTAACGTGCAGTTATAGAAGGAAGATTATTTGAGTGTTTGCTCTGTGTGTTTCTCCTTTGTCTTTTGTCTTGCTTGACTGATACACAGCAATGCTCTCTGGCAACCTCAACTACCCGTCTACTCTCATTAGCACTCCAGCATGTGTTTTTACTTTATGGAGGGCTGCACGGTGTTGCGGACGGTAATGGGAAAAGAGGTGGTGCGGGCATGTGGCAACCATTCCAACACTGACAACATCTATGCATTTTTAAAAAGCCAGAGTTGTCACACATTTTGTTCTGAAAGCCATTTGTCTCTAATCTTCAACTACAGTAATAAGCATCATCATCATCCTGCTAGTGCAGAGGGTGTGTGGGAGAAACAGGCCGCCTTGAAAATCTCCTCCGAGCCCGTGCCAAGCCTGAAGCAATCTTTTTTTCGTGACAGAAAGCCGTTCTCAGGGCGGTTGGTAGCAGCCCAGCTGCGGCGTGTCAGAGCGCTACGTCCCGCTCTGGAGCAGCATGGCTCCGCTGCATCCTTTCGTCAAGCGTGTAGGAGGCGGCGTGGTCGTTTCTCCAGAAATGGGGAAATGGAGCCCTGGCTGCACTGCGATGTCCTCTGAGTCAGCAGGGCGGCCCTGTGCCCTCACAGCCCGCTGCGTGGAGCAGCAGTGCCGCATGGCAGCCCCTGGGACGCAGTGCAGCCACAGAAAATGGATGGGCCTGTCAGAGCTGTGCTGAGTGCTTATGGCTGGGGAGGTGCTCCGGGCACGGGGCTTGTCACTGCTGCAGAAAATTGCCCTGTAGGGAGTCGTTTCTTGTGCTTCTTCTTAGCCTGATAGCCTGTAGTAGGATTGAGTTTTAGAAGCTGCATGAAAATCAGTTCTTTTGAGTTTAAAAATTCAGCCAGGTGTGGTCGGTTGAGTCATTTTTCTGTCTCCTTGTGCTTCATAGACATTTCAGCAGCGGATGTCATCACAAGCATAAGGAACGAAGTGATCTAAAACTCTCCACCAAGCAGAGGAATAGTATTATTCTAGTTTTATTCTGAGGGAGATGGAAATAAGGGGGTTCGATACAGCTTGTCCAACATCACACGGAAGATCTCTTTTACAAAAAACAGATCTCTCATCTCTTAATCTGAGGCATTAGCTGTGACAACATCCTTCTTCCTCAACATCCCTTCATATGTGCATTAACTTTGCACTAGCGGTTTGTTTTCATTGGGCATGGCCTTGAGAAGTGATTTCTTTGAGCTGTGGCCAACTCACTCATTGGCTTTTGTTCAGCAGTAATGAGATGGCTTAACATAAATTCAGGAGCATGCCAGGGCTTTGCACCTGAACAGGCATCCAGAGTCTGAGCTCTATGTCCAACGCTTAGAAAAACATCCCTTGATATTGTTTGAAGAGAATCAATGAGGAAGAGGAGGAATGCAGATGTGTGACATGTGCTTGGGCCTGATTCTTTCTTGTGTTGTGCTGTATTGTGGCTCCCTGGTTCAGTCTGCATCTTTTCTGTCAGAGAGGTGGGGAGGAGGAGATGTGGCCTCATGTCAGTGATCTTGGGCCCCAGCATGACTCCAGAAAGGCTGGCTGGTGGTGGACAGAAGGAAGTGAGGTTTTGGTAGTGGTAGAAGGGCGGTGCTGGGTCCTACAGCAGCACGGGGCAATGAGAGTGCCAGGACCTTCCCTGCCACCCAGCAGCTGTGTTGCTGTGACTGAACTTGATTGCTGTTTGCAATAGCTTTCTCTTTCGGTCACAGATCAGGCAGTTTTGGCTTGGTTTTAATTATCCTCTGACCTCCTTGCTGCTAGTTCTCTTCTGCACTTGCTGTGTTGCAGTCATTTTGCTCTGGGCTGTATTCTGGGAAAAACTAGGACAAGCTCTTTGGTGCCTTTGGTAGATGTTATGCCTGGAAGGTGGCCCAGTGCTGTAAGAAATGCTCCTGACTAAGAGAAGCCAAGAAATAAAAAGTTAGGATAGCGTTCCAGTTAAAACATGGGAGTACCTCTTGCCATTTCAGAGTGGCTTAGGCTATGTCATCACAGCACTGAAAGAAAGGAGGACCCGGGTGCCGCAGCTCCCAGAAGAGTACTGATCATATAAACAGCAACTGAAGAGTTTCCAGCAATAGCCTAGAACAACACCTTCACCTTCTGCCTGTGTGTGCAGTGCAGGGGAGGACAGCCCCACACGGCCTGCCCAGCGCTCTTGTTGCTGTGGGTGCTGCTATCTAGAGGTGGTTCTTCTGCTGTGCGTTTGTCAAGTTCCTCCTTTAACAAGGCTCTGGCCTGACGGAATTGTTGCTGTGTAAAGGGTGAATATTGAAGTGTTATCATTTAGTCCTAAACAGGCACAAACTCACTGTTTTTCCCTGCTGGATTTGCCATCCCTACTGAGTTATTCTTAGAATGTTGTTGCATAAAAGCCTAGCTTGTTAGCGTGGCTTCTTTTCTGTTGTATTTGTGCACTGAATCTAACCTATGGACAGTGGTGAGCGTCATACTGACTTGTGAAAGTGCTCCTAATTCTTTGTCTTGTGCCTTTTTAAATGAAGCAGTCTCTGAAGTGTTTATCTGCAGGCATAAAAGCCCCTATAAATTGATGTATACTCCTAACTTTATAGGACTTGCATATTAATCTGCTTATTTTCCATCTGAACAAAGGGCCTCCGGAACCCACAAACATAGTCATAATTCTCCTGATCTGGTTTGCTACAAGGTTTTGCTTGACTACACAGATGTTTTCCATGTATTTGGCAAAAGAGGGGTCAAAGCCTGCATCTGGCCCACTATTTCTGGCAAAAACCCTGATGTGTTTAATCCTTTTTGAACATGAATATTCTGAGAGCTCATTTGATTTATTAACCTGATTATTTTAATGTGGAGAAACAATGTGGAACAGTGACCTTTGTTCAGGAAAATACTTGTCCAAGTGTTTCTGCTCTGAATCCGTCAAAGCTCAATGCAGAGTGTGGGAAGGACTGGTTCAGGGTCACACTCAGGGTGGCAGGTAAGCCTCTTTGCAAGGCTTTTGAGCTCTGCTCTGTCTGTAGCTGGGGAGTCCAAGCCCGGGCAGTACTGCATGAGCCTCTTCATACAGGTATGGGCTGAGCTCACCTGAAAATCACAACAGGGCATTTGCAGACTGGTTATTTGTAAGTATTGCTGAATGAGCAAGATGAGTTGGTTTTCAGGGGATGTTACACCATGCAGTTTTGTTAAACGCTCCTCTCCATCCCTCCAAAGAGCAGGAGATCATCGCTTCCTATGTGCTTTGGGAATGTGCAGTGACTAAGCATCAGTATTTTCCCTGTTCTCTGGTGGGTAGAGCTGTCTGAGTGTCCCCAGTGTGACTGAACTGTGTGCTGTACAGACGTGAGACAGATGGATGCCATCCTCGAGGGCTTTGCAATAGAAGTGTATTTCCTCAGTGAACGGCAGTGCTGCAGGATGAGTAACGCCCTTAACATTTTATACGGACCTTCTCAGTCTGTGTGACAGGGCTGTAGTCTGCATCACTATTCCTCCCTTCCTATTACTCACAGATAAACTGACTAATTCACACATTTTTGGCCAATGGTTTTCAAAGTTGGCTGCCTAAAAGAAAGCATCTTTAACGAGAGTGGCTGGGTTTCAGAAGCTGCTGAGGAGCCACTGATGCCAAGCAGAGCCCAATTTACAATCATTGAGCCTAGTTTTCTTTACATCTGTAAACCCTGGTAGCATTATTGCTGTAACTGGGGTTGGAAAGTTATGGGCTCAGCCAATCCCGAGAGCAGTGCAGCAGCCAGGAGCAGGCTGGGCATGCACTGGATGCCCGGGGAGGTATCTGCGGGGGATGAGCACTGCTTTTGCAAGCTGGGTGTTGGAAAAGGAAACCATTGGAAACAATACTAAAGCCAATAAACAATCCTGTATGCAACAAACTTTTAAAACTCTCCATTTCGTAAGAAATAGCAATTGCTCGGGGCCAGTATCATAAATGCCCATCTCAGAGTGCTTCCCTCAGCTCTGACCATGGCCAGATGTTTAGTCAAATCCTGTTAACCTCAGTTTCACAAGTTCAGGCTTATCCTGTGCTTGGGGCCAGAACCAAAGCTTGCTGGTGTGATGGAGGGCCTCCTTGGGATGCAGGGGATCTAGGTCAGGACTTCAGATGGTTCGTGTGAATATAGGAAAGCAGTTCTCAAACAACTCTCACTGTGTTTTGAGTGCTGTTCACTTTTGGGCTTTGAAAACGTGTCAGTGTAGACATCTGTGAAAATCAGTCTGTATGAGAGACACTGAGTGAAGCCTGGGGATGAGGAAGGACACTTCTAAAGACTTGTGAAAAGCTGAGCTCACGCAACTTGTGTTACGTGTTGGATGCATTGCATTCTCCTCCTTTGCAGAGAAATATCAATGGGCAAAGAAGTCTCAAACTTTTTCATTCTGCATATATGGCATGGATCGGATAGCAGTCATCCAGAAAGCAGAAACACTAGTGGCAGAGTCAGAACTCTTGTAGAGGATATAAATTTACCATTCCATCTCATTCTTCTATCCTGGTGTGACTTTGTGACCTCAAGAAATCCCTTTCTATCATGAAAGCTGTCTCCAGAGTGAGCTCAGTGGGCTTGCAGGTAAATTGAGAGGGGCAGCAGGTCTCATGGGCTTTCCTTCTAACTGCTGTCAGAGAAGTGTGAAGTCGATGGCACACAAACATGGCAGTAATGACTGTCTTTGTCTCCTAGTGACCATTAGTTATCACACTAGTAGTTGCTTCCAAAAATTCTTTCTTCAACAGTGTTGGTTGGGTGTTGGATGTCTGTTCTGGCTGTAAGCAGCTCTGAAGGCGCCAGTTGGTAGTGAGACTGGGATTCATCTTGGTTACGGTCTGATCTTCTGAACAGCCAGGGCTGAGAAACCCTCAGCTGGATTGGGACAACTGGCACAGATGTTGCATTTCATGCCTCAGTTGCCTCTTAGTCAACTTACAGCAGCACAGTAGGATTGCCTTGGGGCTCTGAGCCTGTCAGGGAAATTTTTCTTCTAATCCATAAATGTAGGGCATCTGTCAGATTTATTTGATTTTCGTGTATCTCATGGTGATAGTGTTGCTTCTTGTCCCTTTGACAATTGTCCAATGCTTAGGTACCTTCTTAGATTCTTCAGTGCAAAATCCAATGCATAAATTTATCCTGCAATAACTCCTCTAGTTCACATTCTTGTCTATAAAATCCTCAAATATTTCTACTTCAACCTACCCCCTTCTCCTGCCCACTCACATCTTTTACTTCCTGTTATTATAACACTCAGAAAAGTGAGTGGAAGCTTTTCTGTAGCTTCTGCAAGGTCTACATCTTGTTCATCTATCTAGGGAGTCCTTAAGCTCTTAAATATCACGCAGCTACATGAAACAGCACCTTAGATTGCTTCATTTTCTATTCGACTCTGATAGAGGCAATTTTAGGGATAGGATGTATCTGCTTTTTTAACCCAGCTTGTGTTTCCCAGAATTGGCACCTTCATCATTACATCTCATTTCTGGTGCTGGAGAGCTGCATCCAGGAGCTCAAGCTGTGAAGTGGTAAACAAAGCCCTCAACTATCTTGTGTGCTTCTTCATGTAGATGAAAATGAACACAAAGAAGCTGGATGGTGTCTTAAGGTAAGCTAAGAAAAGACCTAGCCTGTGTACAAATAGCTGTCTGTTAGAGAACCTTGGGGTGGAGATCTTCATGGTGGAGGATGAATCACAGTCTTGTGGACTACCCAGTGTTCTTGTCTAAGAAAACAAGCAATTTGTTGCCAGCCTGGACAAAGAGTGACTTTTTGAGCAGAACTTGTTCCAAGCCAGTGATGACAGCATGTCTCATCCCAGGATGTTATAAGAAATCCTTCATTTGGTTAAATTCTCTTAATAGACTGCCTACTCATCTGCTAAGAACAGAAATGAGAGTAAAGCCTTGTACCTTTTTTCCTGGTATCTCATATGGCACTACTGGCACTGCTGGCTTGCACCAGTGCATCCTAACTCTAAAACATAGAAGCAATGGGCTGTTGTTCTCTGTAATGCTAACAGGATCTAAAAGGCAGGTTATTGCATTCCTTGGTTTCTGTGTACCTCCCTAACCAGCCTCTTGGGCCCACTGGGCTGCACCAGTCAGTGGGAACTCAAGGTCTCTGGACCTGTGGCATGGTGGTGATCCTGCCACCCTGGCATCACTCAGCTGTGTTCCAGGCAGGGAAAGCCAACTTTGGTAGCATGAGGGGCCACGTGTCTCTCAGGTGGTGGTTTAAGCCAGACTAAAATACCCACATTGCACAGTACTGATGCCTAGAGACAGCACAAATGAAAGTAGAGTCCATGTATTGGGTTTGTTGGCGTGTGAATGTTCCTCTAGGCTGGCTAAAGCTGCCTTGTGTGTCTGGCTTCTGAGCTGATCTTAGCAGAGGGGAGTGGAGCCATCATATCTGTTTGATTTCTACAACTTTCATAGAACTGCACTTAAACTTCTAAATTTGCTTGTATGGAGAAAGAACCCCTTGTGCTCCTCATGCACCAACCATTGTAAGATGAGGCATTACTTTATACTCTTAGTTCCATGCAAAGATTTTGTGTGAGTAGAGGGGAAGCAGGTCTGAGGGGTGCTTTCCCTCCTTGAGCCCATGTGTTGGGTTGCGCATTCCATCATCCAGTACAGAGCAGTGTATGGGCCGGTGTCACACACAGCTCTCCACTCCTATCTGTGTATCTTCTCTAAGAAGAAGTATCTCTGTCTTTGGCACTGGCTGTAAAAATGAGGAAATGTTGGTGTTTTATTGTGTGTCAGGGCATGGAATCTGATCTTTGACTGCTGTGCCATGAGGAGACAGCATATCCTTCCTCCCTTCACTGTTTCATATAGGTTGATTTGAACACTGCAGCAGATTATGGCACTGTGGGTGTTCAGAGTTTCAGGATGATTGATCACCTCTCATAGAGATGCAGATGGTATTGTGATGAGTTCCAGATCCTTTCAATTGAGCATCTCCAGGGACAGCTTTATGGACCAGGCAAAGGGGAGGGTGCTCTTAATTTATTTTAAAACAACAACAGCAACAATGCAGGATTTAAAATTAAACCCTCTTGGCTCATAAATAGCAACTTTAAAATTTGACTGCTTAAAATAAACAGCCTGAAGGGCTCTGGTCACACATCCCTGAAGTCTTTGGGAAGACCTAGAGAGAGAGGGCTGGGGGCTGGGTTTGTGGTAAGGTCTCACCTGAAGAAGCCTACCTGGCCCTAGATGGTGCGCACCAGCTCCTGGGCACTGTCATAGATGCTGAGTTAATGACCTGGTCAGATTACCCCACTTACTGGATTTTCATCCTGGGAGCAGGACCTGAAGCTGCACAGTGCTGAACACTGCTTTCTGAACCAGTTGGAGCGTGCCAGCAGTTGTCCTGGACCTGTTATCTCAGTAACTACATGGCTCATCACATCAGCCCTGTTGCTTTTCATCAGTGAGAAGCCACGAGCACAGCTCAGCATCTAAGCTCTCTGTTAAATTCTGTTGTCTGACAAGGATGAGAACCACTCCAAGAAAATCATTTGCCACCTTTTTGGCATAGATTTCAATCCTTCCCAGCGAGCTGGCAGTGCTGGATCAACTTTCCCTTTACCTAAGGCAGGTTATTGGCAAGTCCCAGCCGTGCTGGAGCAGAAGAATGGGCTGGGGCTGGGGCTGCTGCACTCCTCACCTCCCTACTCCCCTTCTGCTGATGGGAAGGGTGGGGAGTTACAGCCCCTTGCACAAGGGCTTTCGTTCCTAAATCTTAGCTCTGTGCAGAGCTGGTTGGCTTTCCAGAGGCAGTTTCTGGGCTTTCTGGTGATGTCAGGCTGCTCCTTGAGCCAGCTGGCACCAGCGTCCCTGACAGCCCGTGCCGTGGTGGTTGTCCTCGCAAGCACTCCTGCCTTGCTGAGCACTGCGCCTCTCTGCCGCCCTGCCTGGCTTCTGCAGTTTGCTGAAGGTTACTGGAGGTTTAAAACTGCTTTGGCACTGTCTGCAGTCCCTGAAGGCGAAGATGCCTGTTTATTGTTACAGCACGGTGTAAGCACAACATAGAAGAGTCCCTGCAGAAAAGAGTATTTCAGTGTAGCAGGAAAAAAAAAGAAGTGTTGGCTGGCCTCTAAAACTTAAATACCACTGGAAACTAATGCTAAGGGTTGGGTGGTTTTTCTTGTCCTCATAAATCATCTCATGGAGTTTTTGTTACTCTGCTCTCATCCTGTGGTATCTTTCTGGTGCTGATAACGAGCGCTCAGCCCCTGTCCCCCCCTCCCCAGAGGGGTGAATGCGGCCCCCAGCTGCTGGCAGCTCTCCCGCTGCCTGGGCCGGCCCCAGCCATCCCACAGCTCAAGCTGCTCTTGCCTCTGCACAGCCCTGAAATCAACTTTTCACTTATCTTTAGGGAAACTGGAGTAGCCAGTTTGGAGTGGAAACTCCTGCATCCCTCTATGTGCAGCTAGGGATGGCTGGAAAGGGAGACTATCTGCAGGGCTGCTTGGGGGCCTTGCAGTGCTCGTGCAGTTGGGTATCCCAGGACACAGCCAAGGCCTCTGTTTGGGGCAAAGGCATCTGGGGGCCTCCCTGAGGGCCCTCTCCTGCCCATACATGAGCAGAGAAACCTTCCTGACCCCGCTGTCAGTCCAGTGGACCTGTTGCCAGCCAGGGCTTTGGTTTGCATCTTCCACTGCTTTTCTGCACCGGAAGAGGGGAAGCAAGCTAAATATATCTAAATACATATGGCCATTCTCCGGCACCCAGCTCTGAAGTTTTCACTGCTTTTTATTTGGGCCGTGCAGAGGAGGAGGCGGCCGTGTGCCTTCGTTTCACATGTGCTGGCACGAGATGTTAGATTTCAGGAGAGCGCAGCCCTCTTCTTGCTTGCACCCATAATTCTGGATCTTTGTGATAATGTGGAACAAATGCTGAATGCTGCAGCTCACAGTGGAGAAGAGGCAGAGCTGTGAGCCTCCCTGACCCGTGGGCCACAGGCTGCAGTAGCTGTGCGGTGCAGCACCATCCAGGCACTGTGCCCGAGGTCAGAGGGTTCCCAGCGGTCTGGCACGCGGGAGCTGCAGTGGCTGCTGGTGTCACTGCTGACCTGCTCCTCGTGCATGCATAATTCAGCAGGAATAATGAGTTAGTTCCCCTGTCTGCTGTGAAGCAGCGGCTGATGAAGTGGTCCATCATCTCTGCAGCTCATAGTGCATCCCGGTGTGAGCAGTGTTCTCCATCTCTTGGATTTACTGAGAACGCTGAAACTTCCGATTGGGTTTTTATTTCTCTCTTCTCCTTGCATTTGATGTGAACTTCATGCTAATGCGCTGCAGCTCACTTGATGTTCCTGTCACTCTTTCAGCTTTCACATCTTTGCCAGAGAGGAGCAAATCAATTAGGTCCCTGAAACTTCAATGGTTTCAAAGCAGTCGCTTGTAAACACATTGCTCAAAAAGACAATTAGCAGAATATTCACGGCACAAAATTCAGGTTCAGATGCCGCTTGTTTATCTGCCACGCTTTCCCTTTTGGGAGTCTGTAGTTACTGTGAGAGATTTTAACGTAAAAAATTGTCTTTTTGAGAAAAGACATAACTGTAAAATATCTGCCTGAATTCTAGATTGCTCTTTTTCTGCTTTGCTAAATACAGTGGTGGTAACAATCTTTTATGATGTTTTAATAGGAAGAAAAAAAAGTGACTTTTTTTTGATGATTCATGCACATGTTCAGAAGAATACATAAGCAATACAGCATGCTTTAGGTACGGCATTTTATAACCAATGATTCTTTCAGTAAGGGGTCTGAGAGTAATTTTTTATAAGCCTCTTTTCGAGACATTCTTTTACCAAACCTCCAAAGGTAAAATTGAAACTCAAACACGCATGGCAGCTAAGCTGCAGCATGCACCTGCCCATCAATAAGATATAGCCCATGTTCTGGCAACGCATTGCATCTCTCACGTGATTTTCAGGTTTCCCAATAGATTGAACAGATTCCCATAGGGCAGGGTCAACACTGCCACAGTGCAACTCATGCTGGATAGCAGTGTGAATCAGGAAGTGCCAGTTAAATGATTTCAGAAGGGAATCTGTCTCTTGAAATTAACTGTATTTTGTTGTTATAAATTTGTGTAACTGTACAGCTAAGAATCTGGAACTTGATTTTTTTACAGAAAATCATCAAATTGATGTTAGAACCACTGCTTCCATGTTCTTCTGAGAGACAAAATACAAATTCAATCTGAGATTTTGCCTTCCTTCCTGTCTTGATGTTACAACAGCATTGTGAGTTGTGCCTTGTTCCTGTCCTGGAGGAACAGGAGAAGAGGAGCTTGAGACCTCAGACATCTCTGGATCAGAAAGAGATATTTCTTCTTCAGACAGATCAATTTTAATTTTTCTTATCTCAAATTGTCTGGAGTTCTCACACAGAATTACTCCTGCCATGAGCTACTCTTTGCTTTGCCAGTCAGCAGTGAAGTCCAACTGGACTGTCTAGGGGTTCTGTTGGGAGATCAGGTGCTTAATCTGTAAAGGAAAGGCTTGTTCTGGAGCTCATGTCTGGATGCAGCGTGTGCTAAGTTCAAGGACCACGGCTTCCCAGGGCAGCAGGCACAGTCCTGAGCTGCCAGAGCTTAGTGATTGTTGGGGCTCTGCTCTCAGAGGTAGGGTTTGGGTGATCCTGTGTGGAGCCAGGGCTTGGACTCGATGACCTCTCAGGGTCCCTTATGATGAGATATCTGCGTTATACCAGTGTTTTCTTAAAAACTGGAAGTGGCACTTAGCCTTATATTATCATTTAACTAAAAGCAGGTGATGTGACCTTTTGGAAGACAGGCAGGACAGTTTCTTATCTGTCTGAGGGTAAACTGAGAGGATGGCCACTGGCATAAGGAGGACTGCAGTGATGTTGTAAAGCTTCCATCATTTTGAGAACTTGGGGCAATGTTTACTTGAAAACTCAATTTGCCAGCGCTGTACTGCAGCCTGGAGCCCAGGATGTATTGCTGCTGAGCCCAAAGTACAGCAAAGGGTTGCTCTTCCTCTTTTCATCTCCCTGGTTTCAGATAGAAGTTGCTTTTCCCCTGCTCTGTTTGGGACCCATCCTCAGTGCCTCTCCAGCAGTTTGTGGAGTTTACTGCTCAGCTGCATCCAGGCTGCCCTTGCTCCAGGTTGTGCTGGGAGGATGGGGTCAGGTTTGAGATAGGCAGCGCACTGCTCCCTGCAGCCATAGTGTTGCCATAGCCTGTGCTGTGCCTGGAGCCCTACCTGTGGTCTTGGGCCTGCACGTCAGGAGCCCACTGCCCTGACAAGAACAGGCAGAGATCTCTGGGCAGTGTCAGGAGACTCGTGCCCCTTTTCACAGCTCACTTGCAGGGTCGAGATTCGATTTGTTGTGAACAGCAGAACTGCTGGAAAGCATTACGTGAATGATGTCCTCTGAGAAGGACGTGGTTGTGCTATGGGTTTTGTAAGAAACTGACTTCGATGTAAGTTTTGTTTAATGAAGTTTGATGGAAAAACTGAGCAGCGTGTTTTCTGGGTCATCATGTCAGTGTTAAGCCGCTTTCAACTTTTAATACCCTGTAAATAAAAACCTAGGAACCTATTCTTCATTCTTTGGAGCCCCACCAGGCCTGCTGCACAATGCCATGCTGTGTTGCGGGTGCACTTTGTCCTCAGCATTTTTGGCTCACCGCTGTTGGGAGCTGACATGGAGGATAGAGCAAGCACCTGGAGCAGGCAGCAGCAGCAGCAGGAGCTCCCTCTGTTCCCTTGAAGACAGCAGATCAGGAAGGATGGGGATGAGTGCTTCTCCCCAGAACGTCACAGGCATCTTCCTGCAGGGGTGTGCAATGTGCTCCGACTGACAGACGTACTTCTGGAAACAGTGGAGGCGGATGTGAGCATCGTCATCGTGGTGTCCAAGTGCTGCTCCTCATCCAGATAAGCAGCTGTGAGGTTTTAACAGAAACAAGAGCTTTCATCTTCCTTCCTCTTCCTGACAGCAACATTCCCATTAAAACTTTCTCGAAAAGTTCAGTCTCAGGCAGACACCTGGCTTGGGGGAAAAAAACTCAATGTGATTGACTGCAGTTGTGCAGTTCTAAGCCCCTGAAAACAGAGGATTTTATCAGGAATTAGACTTTATAAAAATCCTATTGAGGCTTCAGTTTCTAATTCTTGCTGTTGGGGATGGGAGGCACAAACAAACCAGCATTTAGTGTATAGTATGTACAGCATTTAGTGCCTTCTGAAAGATTTCTTTAATACCGAGCCTGACTGGAAGTAGGTCAACAGAAAAAGGAGTAAATCTTATTTGCAAAAATGCATTAGGAGCTCCACTGTGCATAAATCAATTGCCATTGAACAGAGATCCTAAAAACATCAGGAATTGGAGTCTCAGACTGAACAGTTTTGCACAGTGCCATCCCCACTGTTTTTCGCCTTCTCTGCACTGCTCTTCCTGTGGTGCAGAGGGGTGGCTGTGCCCGTCCTCCTCTCATGTAGGGCTGTTGCAAGTGGACTTGCTTGTGCTGCTGTTTTCTCATGGAATCTATAGGATTAGTGCTGCCATGACCAGCAAAGCCCTGCTTGGGGACAGCAAGCGTAAGGCTCCCTTCTGGAAATGAAAACCTGCTGCTGACGATGCCAGTGGCATTTGGAAAAGTCATCACCATGGTTTTAAGGTTAGAAACCCTTGAAGTCCTTCCAGCTTGGGCCACTGAAAAGGCAAACTCACAAACTTGCAACTCTTGCTCTTTTTCTTAATAATAGGAGGAAAAAGGTCTCAGTGAAATAGCGCTTCACCAATGAAAACTGAACTCGTCTTTGTTTCTTACTAAAGAAAATAGGAAACCCTCTGAAAGCTTTTCAGAAAACATAGTCTGAGTGTGGCCAGCCAGAAATGCCAGCAAATCCCAGCTCCTCAAAGGAAGCTCTTCAGTCTCCGATAAATTTTTTGAATACCAGGTCTCCACAAAGAGGCAAAGCAAAACAGCTCACGTAAGTATGGTGGTGAGCTGTGATGACAAACACATTGAGAAGCTGTCGGTGTGGGGTGACAGGGCTGTGCCCCGGCTGTGTGGTGCCCTGCGGGACTGCTGGAAACACCATCAGCTGTGCAGTTCCATGTCCCCAGCCTGCAGGGCTGCCATCCTTTGCGGCTGTGGGGCTCTCTGGCACTGGGGCTGTGTGCCTGCTCTCTGTGCAGTTCTGGGAAGCACCCTGGCTTTGTGCTGGAGGGTGTGCGGCTGTGCTGTGCTTTGCTGACTGCCGGCTGCTGCCGAGCCTGCGTCCTCGATTCACCCCAAAGCCGTGCTGGGGAAACCAAGAGAAACCTTGCTGCAGGAGAGATGCTTTTCTCTCACTTTAATATCTTTTATTGAATAGCTTGCATATCTTGTTTTCATGCTGAAATGTATATTTTTGGGTGTCACTGTGTGTGCTTCTGAGGCAAAGAAGGAAGAGGTAGGACTGTACTGTGACGCAGAAATACTTTTGCATCCTCCACAGCATAAGAAGGGGCTGAGGCGTGATGGAGGTTGATAAAACTTGGCAAATCTATCTGGGGATGGGAGCGAGAGGCAAGTGGGCCTGGGGCTGTGCACTGGAGCCCTGTCACTGCCATGTGTTTGTTGAGGCCAGTGCTGGTCAGTGCCAGCCCTCCACCCCTGCTGTGCAGCCTGGTCTTCAGGAGCTCTGCTGGAAGGTCTTCCTGTTCCCCTTACATGGGGTCAGCGGATAGGTGCCAATTACAGTTCGAGGATCCATCTCTGTTGTTCCATGTGTTTTTTACCAGCCACCACTCAGAGCCCATTCGAACGTTTGAAGAATGAGCAGAGACTTGAAACAGCCAGTAATGGATTTTTCTCTGTGCTTTAATCACTTATTATTAATATATACAGTGTCTTTTGGATTATACACAGCAGAAATGAGAGCTGAGCAAAATCCGAATGATAAATACTTTACCACAACCAAAATACACAGAAGACTTGTCTCTGTGTTCTCTTGGTTAGCCACTTTGCACGAGTATTCCAGCAGTGCAATTTGTTCTCTGCAGTCGCTTGGCTTAGCAGTATTAGCAGAGGGTGAAGCAATGATTGTCAATGACAGGTAGATTAATTTCCCATATGGTTTTGTTGCCTATTAGAATTTATCAGCTGCCTCTCTTCCTCAGGGACAAACCCAGCCTGGCCGCCCAGGTGACCTGCCAGCATGTCTCTATTATCAGCAGAGGTTGCGCTCTACTTACAGTCTAACTTATTCCAAATGTCACTTCCAAACGATCCAGTGCAAAGTGCTTACAGATGCCTGGGCTGAGGAGAACAGCAAGGGGAAGGAGAAAGGGCATTCCATGAGTCCATCTCGTCAGGAAGTTTTGTCACGTTGCCAAAACCCCAGCGTACGGACTTGCCAAACTCGATTTCTTTCACCCTCTAAATCAGTTCAGTATGCGGTGCAGGAAAGCATCAGCACAGCGGTGTCCTTGAAGGAGCGAGCACGGCTCAATTGCTGTTAATTGCAAATAATGAAACAGATGTGGGGGCTTGCTGCGAAATGGAAAGCACGTATCTACCGCTGCAGAGCCAAACCCATGGCTGCCTGGAGCTGCCCATATGGGGCTGGGACATGGTCTCTCCCCAGGGCTGTGTCCTGCACCATGCCCAGCCTGCAGCAGGGCTGGCTGCTCCCTAGGACCTCGTGCACCCCATCCTTTTCCAGCAGGTCTGTGACTCAGTGCTGCATGGAGCTCCTGGTGTCACTGCGGCCCACAGCCTGACCTCCAGCACACTCTGATGCTCTCGCAGTCTGCTTTGTGCCTGCTGGGAGTTTCAAGAGCGGAAGGGGTGCTTATCTGTCCTGTCCCCTCCCACATTTATTTCCTCTTTTACTGCTGCTTAAGAGGTGAGGTAAATCTGACTTCCCAGACTTGTTTAGAAAATCTTTGTGGACTTTTTCTCTTGTCTGTATTTGAGACATTGCTATTTACTTCACTTTTTAGATACCTAACTAGATCTAATATCCTAGAATGTATTAATTTACTATTTGAGCCTTTGGTGGTTCACTGATGTTCAGGTCCTTGCAAGAACTGTCAGAGCATGACAGTTTCACAGATGTGCTTGCAGTGAGACTGGCTGCATGAACCTCTTGAACCAGGTGTTGTGTACGAGCACCACTTGCAGTGCACACAGTGGCACTTGCAGTGCCCGCAGTGGAAGCAAACCCACAGGCTTGTGTGGCCATAGAGGAGTGACTGAAACCCCCAGTGGCCTTAACATCTCTGCTCTAATGTCTGCTAATGAACTAGAGGATGGCAAGAGCAGTGATGGGAGTAGAGGCTCTCGGTCTGTCTGTGCCAGGATTCTGTGAGAATATCAAGGCCTGAATTTAATGTACCGTTTTTATGCACATGGGCACACAATACTAATTTATATTGTAACAGTCATTAGTAAATCCTTAGATGTATACAGGCCACACAGACCATTAAAGTCCCAGCTCTAGTCTTCTGAGTGGAAATGCACAGCTCCTTAGCGAGCCTCAGCTGATCTCTGACCATCCTTCTAGTGTCCAGGCATAGTGTATGATTCTTTTCGACAGTACGTATGTCACTGATGGGCACTTCATAAATACTGCTAAATCCATCCTGGCAGACCTCATATCTCATTCTACAGTGTCATTTTCTGTGCTAGACAACCACACGTTTTCCTAACCTCTCAAAAGCATTCGGCACCATTCAGGCTCATGCTCCTGGCATCCATGCGTGCCTTCATTCACACCACCACCTCTGCTGCCCACAGGGCTGCACAGAGCTCTAGAAGCAGCAGGTGAGGCGCATCTCTCTGAGCTCCCCACTGTGGAGCCAGTGCGATGTGTCCATCTGACATTTTAAGCCCCGTGTGTGCATTTTCCCCCTGTGACTTGGGTTGACTCATAGGCTGCAGCTTCCCCCAGTGCTGTGCAGGAGCAGCAGCTAGTTGGCCCCCTGGAAGGATGCCTGGTGGCAGTGTGCCCTGTGGGCAGGTCCCGGTCAGCCCCAGGGCATCATGCTGAGCACCCTGGTGGTGGAGAGCTGCTGCTGGAAAGGTTTGCTGTTTGGGTCAGTGTCTCAGGGCTGGGAAGCCAGTCCTTAGCTGTGCTTTGCTGTCCTGACTCTGTGGGCTTCTCTTTCACAAGCTCTGAAAGCAGAAACCGGATCTGTGAGGTGAGGAGAGAACCATACCAGGAACTGATGTGAATGGGAGTAACCAAAAGTTGCTGCTGGGAGGTCAGGGCTGAGGGACGTCATATGTAACGAGTCTGTTTACCTTCTGTACTTCTTTCAGGAAGTTTCTTCATAGTTTTTAAAAGTGGAAAATCTGGGGGTGGTTCTTTCCTTTCTCCTTGTAATCTCTGGGTTTAGTTAAGCCCACAAAAATGCTCAGAGAAATTGCTTAATCCTGCTGAAGTCTGTCATCATCTTCCAGCTCTAACTCAATACAAATTTTTGTTTGATTTTTGAGGAAATGGTCATTTGCCACGAAAGAAGACAGTATCTGTGCGTGTTGCAGAGAGCTTTTCAATAACTGCTGTATTGCAAAAGCAGCAGCAGCTCTCGGGGCAGCCTGGCGTGTGGTGTGAGCGGGCTGTGCCTTCTGCCAAGCCATGCAGATCTCACTCCTGGTGCAGAGCTGAGCGTCCAGTCTTCATCATGTTGCTGTGACCTCCTCCAAAGGAGATATTTATTGTGCTCTTCCTTTTAATTTTGTCTGAAATCACCTTTATTTGAAGATACACATTGCATTCTGGCTAGCTGTGGGATTGGCTACTGCCTGCTCCCGGTGTAGCAAGTTACAGGTGCCCAAGGGCCCTGGTTTTCTAGTTCCTGGGAGATACTGTTCTGTGGCCACAACATCCAGGACTCAGCATCCATCCCAACCTCTGTCAGTTCTCTCCGTACTTCTCAAACACTGCTGAGGTTGGCTTCCAGCTCAGTTTTCTGAACTGCTGTTGTTCAAACAGCCTTTTGATTAGTTCTTTCTTTCAAGTATGATGATTTACTAGAAGGGCCATCTGCACCACCTGAATGAGCACTGTCTCTCCTTTCCTCTGCTTTCCATCCTCCCTAAAGAGCTGGTTGCAAATGTGGCAGGTGTCTGTTTGCGTCACTGCCAATCTAGAGAAACAAAATCTTCTCATTTGTGGCACGTATGGTTGTATTTCAGAACAAACAGCTGAACTCTGTTTCACAGACTGCGCGCACCTGATGTCTTTGGCTGATCTGAGCAAGCGACAAAAGTCAGGAGGTTTTTGTTAATAAGCTTTAGCCCAAATTTTGAAAATCTTCTGTACATTCTGTGTCCTGGATGTGGTCATAAGCCTTCCTTGGTTACAGCAAAATACCCCTGTGCATGTGTTACATTTCCCATACTTCTCAGCTGAAGCCTGACTGATAGCAAGGCAGCACAGTGCAATGTGCTGGGAAGGCTCGTGTCTCTGGCGGCAGAAGCTGTACAGAAAGCTGCTTGAGTTGAGTTGCTTGGCAGGTTACCCATCCACTACAGAATGTAGTGTTTCTTGTAGAAAAAAAAATATCAAACTTGACCTGGGGAGGAGGGGAATTCGGTTCTCCACCAAGGAAATCAGAATGAGATGTTTCCTTTGGGAGCTGTTGCTGAAAGGTTGATGCTTGTCTGCTGTTACAACAGTGGCTGGGTGCCAGTGCTCTGGATGCACTGCAGTAGCCAAATGCTCTCCGGTGGCTGCAGCTCCATGGGATAGGTGTTCTGCTCACAGCTCCCCACGCACAGTAAGGGGCCCGGGACTCCAGGCTTGGTTTCACAGCAGCCCATCTGAGCACGTTTGTGGCGTTGGTTCCCAGGAGAAATATCTGAGCCAAGAATGTTCTGAACCCTCCTACTTTAAGGAAAGTTTCAGTAATGTGACCTTTTGTGTTTCAGTTTAGTAAAAAGCCAACCAGAACTTGAAATGGGAGAAAAGAGTGGTTGTTGAAATCTCACCCGTGGCTCACCTTAAGGTCTGATAGGACAGATGCACAGTGGCCCTAGAGACATTCAAAGGCTGAGCCAAAATATTTTGGAAGGACTGTGATAGAAATGGCCAGGGCAGACTGTTCTGTCATCAGCACTGCTGTTTTAAATGTAGAGTGAACAAATGCACAGGAAGGACGTAGCAGTCCAGTATACCGGCTAAGGACCACAGCAGCAGCTCCGGCACCACCTTGTGCAGCAGTTCCACCCTGCAGAGTACCAAGGCAATAAGCTGTACTCACAGCACCTCTGTATGCCCCAGCAGGTCCCTGCAGCCCGAAGCTGGGGCCTACTGCTGCTGATGGGCAAAAACTGAGCGCCTCAGTCCAATGCCAGAAGTGAGAGCTGACTCGGCACCACTTTCCTTCAGTTCCACTTGGCTGTGCTGCTGCTGCCTGTGGGTGTTATAAGGACTCACTCGGGACTGCAGCGCTGAGGTGTTTCAAACCAACTGCTGAGGCTGTTCCCCACGGCTTGGAGGAGCTGTATAACAGGATGAGGTGAGATTATTTTCCCTCAGTGGGAATCACACACTTGAGCCATTCCAGATAGAGCAGACTGGATGCAGTGGGTGCACAGCAGGCTCCAGGCATCGCCCCGCTCCTGCTCCACTCGGAGGTTTGAATAGAAATGAAGTGCCGAGCTCAACTACCCATCTGCAAGGCAAATAAAGCAAGTTTCTGTACGGAGTGTACGGAGGATTAGCACAAAGCTGAAGCCCTACTGGTTTCATTTGAAAATTCCTTGGGAAGAGTGGTTGCAGCCAGCTTTTAAAACTCACTTCGCACAGAACATCTTATAAAATTATGTGGTAGATGAGGAACATATGTCACTTCTGCCTGTTTCATTTTGCCCTACTTTAGCTCCTTCCTTTCACAAAGCTCAACTTCTGCAGTGAGTCCAAGCCTGATGTGAGGGCTCCTTTTCAAATCTACGTGGTTTCCACCCTCATTAAGTGAGACTAAGAAAGAAATGCGTGTAAGAAAAGACTAGTCTGGATAATTTCTGATAAATTGCCTTTTTTTTTTTCTTTTGTGATTAACTGAGTTCAAGTAGTCCCAACTTGCACAATCCCACGTGAAAGAAATGCAGCCAGCATGAAATGTGATACTGGAGAACGCCCGCTGAGGGGCTGGCGGTGATGGGAAGGGCCTGGCAGGTGCCCCCTCCTTCCCATCAGCAGGAAATCCCCCTGCTTCCCATCAGCAGGAAATCCTGGGTGCTGCACTGCAAAAGGTGTTGTTGGGGACTGGTGGTAGCAGACACAAACTGGTTACCAAACACTGCACTGAGTCATCTGCCCGGGCAGCAACCTGTGTCGGCTGCTGGAAATGGTCTCGGCTCTGATTTCCCGGGGCAATCCCCCCCGGCAGCTCATTCGCCCTAAGAGGAAGCACTTGCAGTAAATGCAGGCAGAGATGAATTGCCTGGATTTCCAGCAGCGAGGCCACGGGTGAGCAGGCAGTGGCCTGGGCTGGTGGTGTGAAGGAGCGTGTGAGCTTTGGTGCTCCGCATGAGGCCCTGAGCGGCCAACCTCATCCTCACAGCAAGAGCTGCCAGAGCTGCTCCCGCCCAGGGGATTCTGCATCAGGAAGGAAGGGAAGGGGAAAGTGAGAGCCTTTCAGAGCAGATGAAAAGTCCAACTGAGGTGCAGCAGCTGGGGCCGGCCATGCCATGAGCTGAATGGGAGGAAGGAGGAATCATTTCCTCAGGCCTCCTTTTGTGCTGTTCGATAATTCACACTGTGCTAGATCTTTAAGTTTGAGCACCTGGAAAGCTCTCAGCTGTATGTAGGCCAAAGAAAACATGGTTTTCCTGTTAAAAGAACTCTCATTCTATCTCATCAGCCTGTGTGTTTCTTGCAGACCCTGCTCATGTCTGCAGAAGTACATTGTGCTCTTTCCTCTGTTCTCATATGCAACTGATCAGCTGGCCAAAGGCTGCGGAAAGTTTCTGGAGAGCACCAGAGAGAAACATCCCAACTAGGGCTGGGAGGTGATGCTGCTGCTTGACCTGGGCTGGCCAGGAGCATGGCGGGCACTGCTGGGAGCCACTCTGTGGCAGCATGACAGTGATGGAAGCTCAAGCCACAGCTGGTAATGCAATGGCTGAAAAGTCCTTCTCTATCAGCTAGCCTCTTCTCTAAAAAAAATTCTTCAACATTCCTTTGGGAGAATGTGGCAGCCCGTGCACGTAACATGTTTATGTATACAGTGACTGACTGATCTGCATGCAGCTCTGCACTGTAGAAACAACTGGTAGGTTTTAATGTTTGTAAATGTTGCTCTCAGATTAAAATTTAAGAGACAAGCTACAAAAATAGATCTTAATACAGCACACTGTGACCAAATATGGTCCCGATAAAGTGAAATAAAAGAGAACCAATTTTATATCAGGCCATTAACATTCTCCCAGATGCTGTGTGCCATATGCCAGGATTTTTAGCTCTAAAGCAAGCTGTGTCTGTAGCACCTACAAACTCACTGACTTCTTGCCTTCTCTCTCCACTTCCCACTCTTTAACAGGTGAAGAAAGATGCAGCAGCAACTTGTGACAGTGTTTCTGGAGAGCAGCGCAGTGCAGCCAGGCCCTGGGGACCACCAGCATCCTTGCCTCTGCATCACCCCATCCAGCACTGGAAAGCACTTCTGTAGGTAAGGAGGTATCCATCTTCCACACTGTTGAGTGCTCAACAAGGTCACTGCCTTGCACTGTTATTCTGAAGGTCTCCATATCCATGTGCAGTCTGTATCTGTCTGTATCTACAGACATCAGAGGTACCAACTCCTACCTTACTGTTATTTGTTTACTATTTCATCAGTTTGCTTAGATTTTCTAGAACTCGAGATAATCTAATTTAAAGTCTGAATCCTCATGATTTCACATAAAAATGAGATTTATTGGAGGCCTAAATGTTCCGTTGTGTGCATTATTTCCATTGGATTGAGAGCAGATTGAAAACTGGAAGGGTGGACATTTGCATGGTCCAAGAAATGAACTAGCACTGGATTGTTCTTTTCCCCTCTGAGTTATGCTGACAGCAGCCATAAGATCAAGGCTGAAAAGTTTATTTACTATGTAAAGGCCGTATTTTCCCTTGTTATCCCAGCTTTCTGGCTTGCATTGCTTGGCAATATCCCCTCAACCACTAACACCCAGAGGCGTGGCACTATGATGGGATGAAAAATGAACATGCAGAAGAGTATTGAAGATTTAAGTGGGTATGGTTCTAAGAAAACCAGTGGAAAACATGTTTACTCTAAGCATCTGTAGCACCTAATTGAGGCAGTGATATTTTCTGTAAGAGCACAGGGAATGATCTTCTGCTTTCTCTTTGGATTTGAGGTTTGCTTTGAATGGATGTGACATAATCCATGGAATTATTTTCTTACAGCTGCATTGGAAACTTTCTGCCCATACACAAGGATATGTTAATCAGGGTGAAAAAACTTGCAGTCATTCAAGCTCTGTTGATTTCTAGACTCTTTGTTAGGAACTGTTGCTTCCTCTCAATTTACAGTAATCTAGTGCTCAGTAAACACTATTATTTTTGAGCTATTAACGTTGCTATAAATTTGAATGCTAGAAGGAAGGTGGCAGATTGTGATTAAAATGGAGCTGATCTACATCTGTGTGTGAAGTCATCGCCTGCACGAAATGTGACAGAGAACAAAGCACGTGTTTATGTGCCCATAAAGGACAATCTAGTGCCTCTACGCTACAGCACTGGCATCGCCAGGTGGACTCCTGTAGGTGTGGATACCTTTGGGTCACAGCCATACCACGGGGCTTTCTGGAGCCGTGCTAGGGCAGTCCAGGCAGCTTGCAGTGCCAGCCCTGCTTGCCAAAGTGAGGAAACGCACTTTGCTGCCTCCCTGGGGCACCCTGCCCTCCATTCTCTGCCTTTTGTCACTGCGTTTAGATGGCAGCTGTTTCAGAAGTGACCTTTTCCTTTTTCTCCAAAATGCAGATTTACATTTTTCATAGATCTTTGAGGATGCAAATCCTACAGGTTGCATTTTAAAGATCTTCCACTTGACATCACAGCCCCATCCGTGCCATCTGGAGGAGCGGAGCAGCCCTGAGCTGGGTAGTTAGGCTGGGGAGCAGAGGAGAGAGCTGCGGGCAGCCTCACACAGACAGGTGCTTCTAAATGTGGCTCTGAGAGCACTCTCTGACCAATGCAGGTGCCCCCAGCCCTTGCTGGGCCTCCAGGCAGGGGCACAAAGGAAGTCAGCAACATGAGGCACTAAAATACGAAATATTTCTGCAAAGAAGCTTTACAATTCCTTCTCTCTTCCTGTAAGTGTAAATTAATGGCAGTCCAGAGCTGAGCTGAAATGTGCAGGGTGAGAAATTGGGAGAGTTATTTTTGGAGGAAAAAAAATACAACCCTTTAATAGCCACCCATTCATTTGCTTTTTAATGTGTACAGGGCTTCAGCAGGCTCTGCGGAGGCCTGTTTGCTGCCCACAAATGCTGGTGGCAAGCATCTGAGCAGGGGGGGAGGAACCCTGGGCTGCAATAGAGTGGTCAGCACTGAGAATTTCCTTGTGTCCTGCTAGAATAAGGTCTGCCATGCGTCCTCTGAACAGAACCACCATGGGCCCTGCTGTTCCAGGATATGCCAGGGCTTGCTACTAATCTGAAAAGTCTGAACTTTGATCGAGGTTTTCTTCTAAAGTACCCAACAATGCCTACTAAGACAAAGCCAGGACAGTGAAGGAGACATGAATGTATTCAGACTACAGGGGGGAAAGAAGGGCCCAGGGTTCTCTTTAATTTGCAGTTCATCTGCAATTTAAAAGAGTAAACACAGCCATGCTGAACATACATAAGCACAGCTTGGAGAGCCATTGAAATCTGGGTCATGGCTTCAGCTCTGCGTGGGGACTTCATGACGTGGATGCAGGCACCAGGAGTGCTTCCCAGCGGGGAGACTGGGGGCACCGAGCACAGCAGCTCTCTTCACACATGTGACCAGGTACCGTCAGCCTGTGCGGAGCTGACATCGCAGCGTCAGGAGGCAGGAAGGAGATGCAGGTCTATCACTGGGCAGCTCGGCTCCACAGCAGTGCTCAAGCAGGAGCGGCCAGTTGGCCTTGCAGGTGTGTGCCAGGACCGGCAGTGCCAGGCAGCATGGGGCTGCCTCCTCTGCTGGACAGTCCCAGCAGAGTGTGCGCTGGGGAGAGCCAAAAAAAGGCTTGCATTGATCCACGTTCCTATGATTTGGGATGTGAGCATGGCTTTTGCAGAGCACCACTCTATTCTGTGCTTGAGACCCAGTCTGTGTTTGTATTTTAAGTGGCTCTTCCAAGCAAAACATGTGAAAAGAGAACACTTAAACAGGAAGGGCTTGATTTTTCTTCCCCTCATAAATTTTATTTTTGTTTTGTTGCTGCTAATTACTGGAGGCTCCAGCACTTTGCTTGCTAGCAAACCAGCTTCCCGTGCTCCCTGTCCTTCGGTCAATAGCTACAACCTCCTGCTGTATTTGTTTAACTTTCAAAACCCCAGTGGAGTGTTTGTGAGCCGTGTCAGCCCAGAGCTGGTACTGACTGTATGGGATGCGACTCATCTCAAAATCTGCATTTAATAACTGCAAGTAGGGTGAATTTTTGTTTTGTTTTGTTTTGTTCTGTTTTGTTTTGTTTGACCAACTGTTTTGGGGGTTTTGACTGTTTTTGCCATGGCTATGCAGAAAGAACTTTTCCTCCCTCCCTTTAAACAGATCCCTTGATTACTCTCAGACTTCGGGCCCTGAATAGCTTTCAGTGCTGCCACATGGCCACACGCTCCAAGGCTATGGCCAGTGGAGAAGTCCTTTTGCTTACAGGGACTTTCTGAAAGGATGGGTCTGCACTAGGGTATCTCAGCCATGCTCATGCATGGATATTGTTGCTACAGAAGAGATTTCTTGGCGACTGTGGGCTCCTGGGATTGTATTTCAGCATCAGTGGAAGAGGCTCTTTAGAAAGTCCCACTTTGTTTCCTAGTATAACAAAACTGCTATTTGACCTCAAGCCATCAAATATAAGCTACTCTCTGCCTGTAAAGTTATTTGGGACATCATGTACACTTCTATGGGAACACAGACTGGGGCTGCTGTGTGACCTCTGTAGCTCAGCGGGTCCAGAGGAACTGGTTCATTGCTCACAGCTGAGAAAGCAGTTCCTCAGAGCGCAGCTTCCTCTGCAGCAGGCTCTTTAGTTTTGTGGTTAAGACACTGCAGTTTGTTTCTGTGGCAGCAGCCATGTTGTTGTAATAACCACACAATCACTTCATCACTATTAGAAAGGGTAAGACAGTGAAAAACTCCCGTTCCTGCAGGGCTGCTCTGCTTCACTCCGTGCAGCGATGTACAGATGGTTCCCATTGTAGGTGAGTGTCTGACACTCATCTCCTCAGGCTGCTGCCTGCCCCAGGTGAACCTAGAGAGAACCGCACTGTGGCCAGGGGACACAAGACTGCTTGCCTTGGGCACTGCAGGGAGCAGGATTGACCCAGCACCTCCAACTGATTGCTGTGTTTGTAGCATTTCTCACTTGTGCCCAAACCTCCATGCTGTCCTTCACTGATGATTTTAGGATGCAACATGGACTCCACTGGGGTGAACACTGAGGGCAATCACTGAGGGACCAACAGCAGAAACATCTTCTCTTTGTTCAGATGCCAAAACAGCCACAGGATGTGCCTGAGTTATATCTGCAGTAGGTTCTGCTTCCTTTAAATATTTTTAGAACATAGTCAAGATTTTTTTTTTTTTACTTTTCATGTGTACACTTGTATTTAATTAAATAAGAGAACCCTGCTTGCAGGAGGCTCAAATGCAGAGGATGTGTGGAACACCCATTTACTGGACTTTAATGCCACATCTTAGTCTGGGTGATGCCGTAGAATCGTAGAATGGCCTGGGTTGAAAAGGACCTCAAAGATCATATAGTTCCAGCCCCCCTATTGTGGGCAGGGTCACCAACCACAAACCAGGCTGCCCAGAGCCACAGCCAGCCTGACCTTGAATGCCTCCAGGGCTGGGGCATCCACAACTTCTCTGGGCAACCTGTTTCAGTGTGTCACCACCCTCTGAGTAATATTCTGTTTCAGTGTCTCCATTAACACTGTTTTAAGGGAATGCCTACTAGAAACAAGTCTATTGCTAGCAAAAAAAAGGAGCTAAGAAAAATACTGGGCACATATTTCCTGAAAAAAATGTAATTTTTCCTGATAAAAAGAAATAAGAATGCCAGCATTCAGAGAACATAGCAGGTTAGCAGAGAGGTCAGTCTGGCTAGCATAGAAATCACTTCTCAGCTCACATGATTTCCTGTTAACTATTGATTGCACCATCAGTTTGGGAAGTTTCTCCTTTGAGAAAGGTGTAGTTGTGACCCAGTGGGTCCACATGCGGCCACGAGCACTTCATCCTCACGTGAAGCTGTGCGAGTGAATATCTTTTTTTCTGTGTGATGCGGGTTTGGAGTTTCAAGTACAAAACAACCCTCTCTGCCTGCCACTTTGTCTCATTACGGTCTCAAAGTCCAGACTGCATCAAACACCGGAAGAAAAATCCCCCTGTCCAACAGAGCGCCCTCCCCGTGCTCCTGTGCTGAGAGCCTGCTCCTGGCCCTGCTCCCTGGCTGTCTTCCTCAGAAGCGCTGGGTCTGCCTGCCCTGCACCCTTTATGCAGGTACGTGGTCCAAGCAAACACCTCGTTGGCTGCATATAGATGTTCTGTGGGCTGCTAATCAATGCATGGCCTCATTAGAATACAGTTGCCAGAAGTTGGCTGCGAGGTTGTTTTTGGCACTGGGAACAAGTTTGATTTTCATTTTCTTCAAAGCGTCCTTTTTTCCTCCTTCAGAGTGCAGTCTTTACACAGTTGTTGGACTCATCTTGTGACATGGGCTCCTTGTTGCCATGTGTTTGTTTTTTCCTTCACATTCAGATTATTAGCAATATTGATGCTCAAGATAATTCTCGTGCCATTTCTGGAGAGACATGCAAATCTGAGCCACTTTCCATTGAACACAAACTGAAATTCCCTCCAATCACAGAATCACAGAATTGTAGGGGTTGGAAGGGACCTCCAGAGATCATCGAGTCCAACCCCCCTGCCAAAGCAGGTTCCCTACAGCAGGTCACACAATGCAGTGTTATCATCTGCATGGGAACCAGCAGTCCATCGGCGCCTAACATCAATATCAGAGTGAGAGAGCCTGCTTTTTGCGTGATAAATGCATGGTGACAATTCTCATCAGATCCGAAAGTGGGCCTGATGGGAAAAGTCATTCTTTCCCTAAAACTAGCAGCAGGTCAAATTGTGTTTCAGCTGTGAATAATGGACAGCAGTGATTCACCCTGCAGCTAGCCTCATAAAAGTCCACTCCTTATTCTCTAAGATGAATAGGAGTTATGTTTTTATAGACAAGCGTTGTTGTTGGTAGATCCTTTCTAGGTCAGCTTATAACAACACATGCAACCCCTTCTGGCTGGCCTCCAGCTGCACGCAAACTGGCAGACCCACTGTTAGCCCAAATGCAGGGGCTGCAGCGGGGCTTAGAGGGGATGTGCTGGACCGCATACTCCTTCAGTTGGGTTAGGAAAATACATTTAAGCTAAACATCAAAACTTTTCAGCCCTGAGCCATGCTATTTAAGGAGAAAACAGCGGACCACATGCTTGCCAGGGACAAAGAATCCTATTGCTCCTAGTGCCAGCCAGGGAGAGGATCTTCATGTCTTCTGCTGCTCTTCTGCCTAGGGCTGAAATCAGTGCAAGTTCCCTATTTGGAGTTATGCCTTCTCTCAAGCTAATGGTGCACTTCTGCTTACAAGAAATCAACACTATATGTATATATATATATTTTTTACATTAATTATTCCTCTTTTTTTTCCTACATATATGGCTGCTTTATCAGCCTTTATGCGCTAATGCAGTATTTTCCATTAAGCAACTCCTATGCAGTACAACAAAAATAAACACTCTTAGAACAACATGCATACGATTAAACTATTAAACTTGCTCAAAGTATACAGTTCATAAATTGAAAGTGCCCATGCTCATACTTTAGTATTGATTGTTGAGCTTATAAAAATAAAAGAACTTCCCCTTAAGAAATAAGAATTGTGGTTCTTTAAGCTTTTCTTAGTCAGGCAGCCAAAAAATGGAAATGTAGCCATTTGTTCATGTCAAAAGTAGTTTATTCAATTAGATGTTTTCTAACTCTGCTGATTTATATGAAGAAGGTTAGTATTTTTTATTGTTTTTCTTCATGCTGTGCCTGTAATACACACAAAGATAACATAGCCTAATAAAATATACAGTGTAATTTGGTAATGTGTTTATTGGATTCCACTAGAAGACTCTGAGAAATGATTCAAGATTTTTGCTTCTTCAACTGAAAATATCTCCTTTTTTCTTTTTTTTCTGCATAATCTTGCAAGCTTTTTGTTTTCTGGAAAAGCTTGAAAGAAGAGATTGTTAGAAACAGACTTGTAGTGGGCTTTTGTTGGTTTTCTCTGCTTGTCTGTTCTTGTTTTGTTGTTTTCTCCTGAGAGTCAAGGAGAGGCTTTCAGGAGAAGAATGTTTATAATTATTCCTGTTTTCCAAAATTTGTGTGCACAGTTCTCAAGCATATCTGGCATCAGGCAGAATGATAAGTGCAAGAGGAGCCTAAGCTTCCAGTAACTTGCCTTTTTAAATGGTCTTATGGTGGCTTCAGATCAGTCATGGTTTTATGGATGTGGTTTTAGGGTAGCTTAAACTAGCAAAAAATTACACATTTTTCTCATGCTGGACTCTGGAGCTGTGCTCAGCCTTAAGCAGCCTGCATAAAGCTACGTACATGCAGGTTTTACTGGACTGGGACAGTGGTGCCATGTCAGTGGCCTTGCCACAGACCTAATGATTGCTGAGCAGCAAGGCCGTCCAGTTGGCTTTGGGCTGGAAGCACTCCTGTGGTTCATGGTGACTTCCTAAATGTTCCCGTAAGCGCTTCAGGAGTTGCAGTGTGATCAGGAGGTGAAGCCCCAGGAAATGCTGGAGATCAGGGTGTGCAGGATGTGCTCTGTGGGGTGGCCTCTGGGAGGGACGTTGCAAACCACAATGGCTGTGAGTGGTCTGGAACCTTGCTCCAGTGTAACCGAGGGTGTGGGTTCTTGAAATGCTTAATCCAGATGTAAGCTGCGTCCAGCAGAGGTGGCCTCTCCACATCCCGTGTGCACGTTCCTGCCCTCTCCCTTCTGTCGCCTCAGGGTCCTACTGAGCCACGTACTGACATGGATTGTAATGATCCAGTGCAAAGCAGCATGTGTTTTGTGCGCTGTAGGTTAGGTTTGTGTCAGACCATAATTACATGCACCCTAGGAGACCTGTCTGATGGTGAGAGAAATATACTGCTCCTTTTTTTGGCAGCCTTCAGTTAGACTGGGTTAAGTAAAAGGAAACTGGATTACAGGGAAGCTAAGGCTTTGACAAATGCTGGGGCCTGAACTGGTTTCATCAGATCAGAAAGCTGTTCTTAACTCCTCATAGCTGCCTTCGGTGGAACCACACAAAACCTGGAACTTGCACCAAGCTCTGATGAGCAGGACTGCAGGCAGAGGAGACTTTCTTTGAAAGTGGTACCTGGAAGAAATCAGCCAGCCAGAGGTGGTTTGATGGGGTAGCTGATAGGTTTACATAGGTTAGTGATACAGAACCTTGCAAGGGGCTTGTGTTTCCAATGAAACGCCCTTTCCCCATGCACTTCATTGCTGGTGACAGCTGCTGGCTGCTCCTGGTGCCTGTACAGTGCTCACATGCCACAAGGGAACATAACCGTGGCATCTTCCTTCCTACTGGCACCTGAACAAACATCCTTACAGCTCCTTACTTGAGCTTTGATTTTAAACAGTTTTCACATGCTAGATGTCAATACTTACCAGGATTCTTCTCTCTGCTTCCTGCAGCCAGGCTTTTGTTTTGGGAAAGAAATAAAAAAGCCATATAACCTTGCTCTGCATCAGCGACAGCAGTGACTGCACTGGTGGTAGGGGGGTCAGTCCCACCACCACATGAGAAGTGAAGACAGGTTGCCTGTCCTCCCCAGGACAGATTCCCAGCTTCCAGTAATCTGTCCCTTTGGGGCTTCCTGAGCTCGAGATGGCACTTCTGTGTGCAGAAGCCTGTGGCAGCATCTTCTTCCAATCTTTTCATGTGATGAAGTTGCAGAGTTCTAACAAAAGGTTCTACATGACTGCTGAGAGGAGCAGTGGCTGGGGGAGGCTTTGGGAGAGCAGGTGGGAGCTGAGAGTGAAGGACAGGGAGGAGAGGATGCTGTTCTTGAAGTGTGAAGAATATCTGGCAGCTGTGGGAAGGATGGAGAAGATTTCTCGCTTTTATCTGTCATACAAAAAAATCTCAGAAAAATCAGGACATAAAAGCGTGGATAAAGGGAAGTCTTTTTCCAGCTTCTGTGTTTCTGCCCCATTCTTTCCATCCTCTCAGTGCCCAGTGTTGTTGTGCTGCTTGCTTTATACACTCACCTGCAGCACTACTGTGTACCCACCTATCCTCCTCGCTGGTCTCCTCGAGTGAGTGCTGGTAGGGCTGCATTCTGATTGAGCCAGGTGATGCCTTTGCTGGGGTGGGTGTCCACAACCCCTGTGCCAAAGCTTGGTGGCATACAGCTGTGCCAGACTGTTCTGACTGCTCTGCCCCAATCCAGGGAGAAGCCATCAGACCAGCTGCCTGACAGAGGGACAATGAGGGTACGAGTGATGGGACCACAGCAGGCAGATCTGGACAGGTACCAAGCACTTCTGGATTCCTGACCCTGCCAGCTCTGCAGTCAAAGACATTATCACACAAAGTAAATAGGTAACAGTAAACTATTTTAGATGGCCTGCTTTATGCAGCAACCACTTGTGCACATACTGTTGCTGAAGCCCTTAATGAGTTCCTCCTGCTGTAATTTCTGATCTTTTTCATTAGTATTTTTAATTCAGCACAGTGCTAGAAATGTCATCCTACTTCCCACTGTCATAAAAGTGCCCACGGCCATGGCTGAACAACCTCATGAAAAGACACATATTCTGTTTCTTTTTCACATCTGCTGGTTCCTTCTTGCTTGCCTCCCCTTCCTACTGTTGCCCAGCCCCTTCTCCTCTGCCCATTGCAGCACACGTGATGCACGAGTGGGGAATGCTAAAAACTGGCATTGCCCTGCGCCTGGGCAGGTCGGCCTTGAGTGCTCCTAACCCCCAGCATCAGCTGATGTTTGTGGTAGCTAACACTAACAGTCAGGAGGTTTTTATGCTGAGGTTAATGGCATATTTTGTGCGATGAGATAAGCTTTAGATGTAAAATCATTATTTATTTAATAGCACCATCAAAGAATATCACTAGAGAAGGGAACTTCAAAGTTTCCCAGAATAATCAGCTTTCTGGTATACGTGGGTGTTTTTCCCCCTGACTCCATTATAACCTGAAATAAAAGTGCGTGTATCAGAAATCACTGAAAGCATGACTAGATGAGGCCACAAAGATGGGAAGGCAGCGTCTCTCCAGGAGCCAGCAGTGCAGCCAGCCGCAGGGCTGCAGGACTGGCAGCGAGCGGCCCCACTTGCACAGCCTTGGAAACCTCGTCATGGGTTTCATTTGGGGGAACAGCAGGGGGAAAGCTCCTTGCCCATCCCTGTAGGCCTGGCCCTCTCTGCACACTGAGGTACACATCGTGAAGGTGCTGCTCAGGCAGCACTGAGGAGGTGCCACAGAAGAGACGTCCTTTGTGGCTCTCGCTCATGGCCGTGCCTGCGCTCAGTTCTGCAGCCTCTGGGGCCGGCTGTGAAACAAGGCCCCAGTTGATTAGGGAGCCGAGTGGCTTGGCAGAAGAATGGAGCCCTTCAGTTTAAATTTGGGCTCATTTCCGTTTTCTTAGTCCTTTGCATGGCTTGCAGAGAAGTCCCTCGCTGGTATTTAACCCCTTGCTGTGTGTGGCAGAGCCTTGCTTGATGTGGGCTGTGTGGATGGCTGCCGGCTCTCCATGCCAGGCTGGGCTCAGCGCTGCCCAGCCGCAGAGGGCAGAAGGAGCTTGCCAGGCAGGGCTGTGTGAGGCTCAGTCTGCCGCAGGTGGGGCAGGCAGGAGCAGCCGCAGATGGCTTGCTGGCTCTGTCCGTGTGACGAACACCAGGACAGAGTCCCCTCACTGCATGACACATTTGTGTTCAGCATTAGTTTGCTGAGCTATTGCCCCAGACCAGGCAGAGTCCTGACCACGGAATTGCCAGGGTTGAGAATGGCTGTGAAGGTTTTTCGCCCTGAAGGGCAGTGCTCGTTTCCTGCAGCGCAGTAGGTGCGGTGCCTGTGTGCGGGTGTGTTGGAAGGATGGGCACTGCTTCCAGCTGGGCTGGGCAAAGACCAAGGTCTCATTGGCCTTGCTTCTTGTCCCAGTGCCATCACAGACTGCTCAATGGCTGCCAGCAAATCACTTCACCTCCCTGCGACTTGGTTTAGCTATTGTGAAACAGAAATAAAGCTGGTGACCCTCGGTGCTGTTCACCCAGTGACTTCCATGGGTGGAGGGCATGGGAGGGTGCACCAGTGGTGGTACAGCGTGTGGAGGCAGAACGATGGCGGAAATGGGACAAAACACGGCGCAGTGCAGGGGGAAAGGATGAAGCTGAGGCTGGAAAATAATATTTTTCAGCAGTGACAAGAGGCAGGAAGAATAGTGAATTGTGATCACGTCCTGTTGACTCTAAGCATAGAGTGCTGTCTGTATGAGCAGATGTAGGTGATCGTGGTGTCCTTGTATGATATCCTCACACAGGCAGATTTCTTGACAACAGTGTGCAGAGCCTGGCAGGGCCCCTGTGGTATCCAGATCTCCAAATATAGTCTGGTTTAAAGTCTGGATCCTCTGAACTCCTTCTGTAATGTGAAAGAGTGGGGGCACCTCCAAAGCAGCTCAGCTGTGTGCAGGTGGGTGTGAGGCGCTGTAGCCAGCAGCCACTGTGCTGTGTGGGCCAGGCTGGGCTGGGCTGACCAAGGCTGGATGTTTAGAGGTGTTTGGTTCTTTGGAACAGGACAGGAGAGAGGCAGAGTTTATCCTTTTGGCTGGGAGGCACTAGGAACTAGGGAGATGCTCAGAGAAGAGCCAAAGGAGATTATTTCTTGTAGGATATAGAACTGTAAGGCATGCAAAGTAGTTATTGCTTTTATGGACATGGTACCTGTGAGAGGAGGCAAGGGACTGCTCACAGATTTTGGTAACATATGGTGAATTAAGAAAGAAGGTTGTCTGAATTACTAAACAAAGATGATACTCATTGAGCTGTGAATGACTGATCTAAACATAGCTCTGAAATTCACAAATAGTTCTGAACTTGCAGATTTTGACAAGTTGCATAGGGTATTTTCAGAAGGCAAAAGAATATGATAGCATAACTGAGTTGGAAGAGTCTAATGTTCCTACGTACTTTCAGGTAGCATGAAGGATGCAGTGGATAAAAAAACAACATGCCTAGTAATAAAAATGAACATTTGTTACCATGTAAGGTTCATTTCAAGAAATACCTTCAATTACTATTATAATATTGCATGTAAAATACAAATTGTGCTTTCCATCTTCCTAAATACAACATTCTCTAAAAAGATGGCGTTCCGAGTAGAGAAAAAACATAGTCCAGAGGACAACTTAAAGCCATTGGGGTGCAGTCACTGGTAGGAGTGTTCCACCTCCATGCAGAGGTGGACTGCCACAGAGACTCCTGCCCATGAGTGGTGGGATATGCAAATTAGCAGGAATATATAGCAGCAAAGAATATTCATCTGTATAGAGGGGGTAAAGTTACTGTCAGTTTAATCCTAAAATCAATACAGGCGATTGTTATAATTGCTCATTACATGAAGCAAGATTCCTGCGTACTTTGGCATGAGGGCTTGTTATGTAGGCAGGACTGAGAACAGAAGTGAGAGATTAATACAGCTCTAAGCATGCCAAAGGATGGAAGGGAAGGGCTCTTTCACCACGTAGATCTCCAGCAGAAGCATTCAGTGGTTCAGGTAAAGGAAAAAAAAAAAAAAAGGGGGCTTAACCTGAATGCAGGAAGATATTTTGCAGGGAATAATACAGTAACTGCACACAGAGCTTTGATTATAAGGAGAGATTTTTGTCAGCAGCCCAAAGAGGGGCTGGGCTGCAGAAAGCCTTGCAATAACATGGGTGTTAAATATAATACCTTCTTGTCCCTAGAAAGCAGAGCAGAATAGAGCACAACCGTGAATGGTTGGAAGGTGTAGTATTCTGCATGAGATTTGTGGTATTTTGTGTACAGAACTGACTAGCAGGCTCACAATGTGCAGCCTGAAAGGGTGGGGGAAAAGAGCTGGGGCAGAAAGCTGAGCTTTTGGAGAAATTGCACTCACTGACATTAAATCTCAGTTCACATACTTGTAGGAAAAGGATTCAAGTGCCAGATTTATAATGAAAATGGCCATGATCAAGCCATGAATAGCGAAACAGCATGGCAAGGGTTTTTACGAGATGACAACATATTGAGGAAAATCTATATGGAATATGTTGGCTCTGACTGCAATATTGAGACAGCTGTTGAATTGCAGCCTGAAAAAGCGTAAAATATTGAAAACTGGTAACACAAGCTCCAATTCCAAAATACTTGTGTGACAAGCAGAAGTGAAACTCATTAGGCAGCTGAAAATGTCACAGATCTAATTGCTTCATTTTGCTAGCTACCTTCTGTTACATACACATCAAAAATCCTCAGCAAGATGGGCGACAGTCAACTTGAAAGGAGCAACTCTTTTAAGGCTCTGTGCTATCTGAGCACCTCCCTGCTCCAAACTTCTGCTGTCTGGCGCTGCAGAAATGAAATGGCATTTACCCATTTTACAGACAGAGGTAGAGAAAACCAAATTTGAGAGGTACAGCAAAGCAAAAAAGGGGCTTTTGAAAGGTTGTACTGAAAGGTTGTTGGCAGGTCAGGGACTAAGCCCAGCTCCCCAAATAGCTAACTGAATATTTAGCCATGGGAAAATTTTTTATTCCTGCTGAACTGTGAAACCAGTCATTGTTAATAATCCAGAATTCTTTTCTTCTTTAACAGATTTAAGAACTGCAAAGTGCCACATCCTTGTTCTTTTATGTTCATATGGAATATGCACTGCATACTCAGTTGAAAGCCAAATGTGCCTCAGTTCCTTATCCACTCTTTTTATTTTGCAACTTATCTCCCATCCCTCTGCATTGTCTTTTCTAAGCGTATCTCTAATCTCATGCAGCATTTAGCAAACTGAGATACCAGTATCACAAGGGGTGACCACAGTGGTAGTGCTCTAGTGGTCTACATGAGGCATCTATGGAAAACATGAACAGCCCTAGGAGCAGAGCAGTAGGTGTTTGAGATTATTTTCAAGAACCTTCGCTAAGTATTCACCAAGAATAGGAGACAGCTGATAACACTCCAGAAATACCAAGTGAAAGTCTGAATGCCAATCCAGAAAAGGAGTTGAAAATATACTAGATGATTTATCAAGGGCATATTGAAGAAGTGTGAATAGAGATGTTGCTGTCAAGATGTATCTTACAGTGCCCAGCATTGAAATGACTGCTTAAGGATAGCAAAATACAGCAAAAATATGTTAAAACTGCCAGAGCTAAGAGGGTCTAGATTAAATGGGTACCAAATGGCCAAAGAGCCTAAGGACACTGGGATCTGCTTTATTTTGTTTGAGAAAATTTCTTACCATGATTATTAAAAAGAGGTAAGAGGAACATGGTGTTTCATCTCGATCATCCCGTTTGCCGTCAGTGGCGGTTCTCCATGTCCCAGAAACAAGGGCTGAAAGGAAGCTGGGGAAGGAGCACCGAGAGCTGCCCTGCAGCATGGGGCTGGGGCTGCAGCACGAGCATCTGCCATATTTGTTTCCCCACTTCACCAGCCCTGGTTGCAGGGGCAGCCAGTCACATCACGAGATAGCTTGACCCAAGAGTAGATGTTGATAATAATATGTGAAAGGATACTTGGCAAGAGGGTTGCAGACAAGAAAAAAGGCTTTAATCTGAGGTGAGATCAAACTTGAGGTGTGTTAACCCAAAATGTGAGATGTGAATTACCGAATGCAGTGTGTTTAGGAAAGATAAATGCAAAATCAAGGGAGCTGCTGGCACTGCTTGCATGATGCGTGAGCTCAGTCTTGTCTACATTACTTGGAAGTAACTTTTAGCCTCTGCTGCTCTATTATCAGCACTGTTTTGAAAACAACTTAATGAAAGTGGGAGCCAGCTGCTGTGAGGGATTGGTGTGCCAAACTGGGTGGCCAGGCCAAGCCTAGTCTAGGATCTAGCTGGCCATGGGTATGCACAGATGCCAGCTCCGTGCTCACAGTTGGTGTGTTAGTGCCAAGAGACGTGGTGTGCACAATTTGTGCAGGCACATATGCAAACAAATAACTTGAAAATCTAGTCCTGAAAGCCTTATGGTTATTACTGGAGATGTAATTCACCTTGAACTGTTTAATTGTAGCCTTTTCAGGATGAGTCACTCCTAGCAATTACAAAAAGAGACCCGTAATAGTTTGTGCTCACGTGTTCCGTTCATTGTGAAGGCAGAGCATGGACACCAAGCTCTGATTATCTGCCCTTATTCCTTGGATAACTATTCCTGTGCACACTGGGCTCTAGCTGAGCTGGAATACAGTCCTTCTGCATCACTCTCCTGGTGTGAAGGAGCCACTTCTGAAAGGTGGGGGAGAACTGTCACTTGCTGGCTGCCTGGCACTGATCCTCCACAACTGCTAGAGGCTGGGGCCAGACTGGTAGTGTTGGAGAATCTCAGGCTTAGTATATGTATATATGTATATATATATGTTTTGAATCTGAAAGGAAATTATATCCAATAGAAAATTTTCTGTTCTTGATGACAGTGAACATGCAGGACAAATGATGTAATGTTCAATTGCTCAACACTTGATGTGAAAAACACTTATAAAAATCATGTAGGTGAAGATTTATTGCAATAAGCTGTGCAAGCTACCAGGAGCTCTGCCTGGAAGAGAAATAACCAGCCTCAGAAAGCTGAGCCCAGGACGCCTCTGAGGACTGTGCTGGCCAGTGGTTGCAGTGAGAAATGGCTTCCCTGGAAGCTCAGAGATTTGGAAATATTCTTAGAAAAAATGGATGGATAAGAGAGGCTTGCACGTGGAGCACGTGGAGCAAGTACTTTGAGCTTAATTCCTGGCCTTTACTTACAAGTTACTAAAAGACAGTTTTTTGGTATATGCCATTATTCAGCACAAATGATTGCTCAGTGCGGGTGAGGTTACCACCACCTTTGGACTAGCGTAAGAACCAAGTGGGAAATGTTGAAGTCGCTTCATGCAGCTCACTGCTATCAGGATTACCTTCCTGATAATAGGCAGACTGACAAAATAGCTCCCTCTGATACTGTAGGACACGAGTCCTGATAACATAAAGCCAGTACTAATACACACGCCTTGCATTGCTTCACGCGCCTTTTGCCCCTTCTGTCACAGTGTGTAATTACAAGAATCCTCGATAGAGAAACTCAACTGCAGTCATTTTTGAGCTGGGTGAACATTTGACATGGTCCTCCGTGACTTCTGAACTGCACAATGCACCAAATGAATTGTATGGGTTGGCAGCTTCAAGGCATTGTGGCTAGAGGGAAACACATTCACATTCCACTAAAGAGATCCAGCTCTTGGTGTCAACTGTCCAGGAATTGGTAGTTAGGAATCCTAATCCGTGTGCTTATCATCGTTGGGCAGCTAACTGAGACAAGCTAAAATCAGATGTGTATCTGTGGAGGTCTGTTTTCCTGGAGCACAGACAGATTTCCTGAGCACTGCCATTCCAAAGGCAGACACAGGGATGCAGCACCAGGCACCGAAGCATTGTCCAGCCCATCAGGTAGAGTACACCAGAGCTGGGAAGCACTGCTGCCAGCATACTGGATTTCTAATGCGAAAGCTCATCCACCAGGCACGCATGGCACGGCTGGGGAACAGACAGCAGAATCCTTACTGGCAAAAATGGGCAAAGGAATGCCAGGAGAAGAACAAAACAAAAGCCGAAAATAAAATATAGATCCTCTTATCCCACTTAAAAACAGCAAACAAAACCTTTTGTGTGTCTGGGGGAAGTTTTTGCATCGCTGGGCACAGACTGAGCTTGGGAAGTGATGCATGTCCTCTCTTGTAGGGGCTGTCATGACACTGGGAGGCAGAGCTGTCTGCCCGGCATGAGAAAAGCCAAAGCCATGTTGTTTGTTTTTCTTTGCAATGAGGTGACATGAGACAACCTCTGGTTCCTTGTGTCCTGTCTCAGTTACAGGGTCACTTTCCTTACCAGTCTGCTGGCCTGCGTGCGTTTAGGCCAGAAAGGTGCTGACCCGAGGAAGACCCCAAGAAGGAGGCTTTGCTGCAGAGCTGAGGTTTTTTAGGCCAGCCCACACGCCTACCACCTTATCTGTGGTCAGAAAATGCAGACAGTGAGCACAGCCTAGAGATAGACAAATACCAAAGCTACGAGCGATCACAGCCCATCTGATGAAGCCAGGGCATGACCTTGTGCTGTCTTGATGAGCCTGAGAGGGGAAGTTGTGGTGAAGGCTGACCACAGGGCAGAAGCACAGGCTGTGGCTGTCAGCAGTGCCCACGTCCTGTGGGGCGGCCCTGCAGAGGTCAGGAGCTGTGGGCATCCTGTCTGTCCCCTCCCTGCCTTGTCCTTGGTGGCATCATCCCTTGTGGGAGCCCACCTGACCAGACATAGCATGCCTAAGCTTCAGTCAGCTCTTCTACTATAGAAGTATCTAAAATGCTCATCTCAGAGAGATTCTTGACTGTCATTTCCACCCTCTACTTAACCCACAGAGTGGTGTCTGAATGTGGGCTTTGCCTTTTACCAACAACAGCAAACTTTATAATTTTGTATATATTTTTACTCATATTCACCATGAATCGAAAATACACGAAGCAGTTCCTGTAGGCCTATAGTGGGTAGCTGACACTTCAGTCCTAATGCACAGTAGCAACTGAATCCCAGAGAATTAGATTTGTCCTCGTCTTTCTTCCTTTTTTTTTTAGCTACATACTGTCAGCCAGTTTTCCAGAGCAGACTGCTGTTGTACCTCAGAGCATGAAGGCATTAATTTACAATTTAGCCTTGCTTTATTAAAAAAAATTCTGTCAGAACGAATGGGTTTGAGCTGTGAACTCTCCGTTTATTTCTGCCTTGTACAGCTTCACAAACAGCCAGCCTCAGTTCCAGCTGTAAGAAGGGAGCATGGGAAAGGAGTTTCTTTATCATCTCTCAAATTAGAGCAATATGTCTTAATTACTGCCTAATTCTTAAAGCATCAAACCAATTAAACGCATAATTACTGTTATTGCAGCACAAAGTGACACAAGGGGTTTCTGGACTAAAATATAGGCAATAGAAGCTAAACTAAGCCCTACCAAGCAGACCAGCATCCCAGTCCTGCAAGAAGCTAGTGCTGGAGTGCAAAAGGTCTGCAAAAACTGAGGTACTACATCCAGAACCCCAAACAGAGGTGGTGGCTGGGGAAACAGGAGAAGGGATCACTCCAAAGAATGCTGTCATAGAATTATACAATCATTCAGGTTGGAAAAAGACATCTAAGATCATCTAATCCAACTGTCCGCCTACCACCAAAACTGCCCACTAAACCATGTCCCTAAATGCTACATCTACCCTTTCCTTAAACACCTCCAAGGACAGTGACTCCCCCATCTCCCTGGGCAGCCTGTGCCAATGCATCATCATCTTTTTTTTCCAAATATCTACCCAAGCCTCCTGTAGCACAACTTAGGGCCATTACTTCTTGTCCTATCGCTGTTGACTGGAAGAAGAGGCTGATTCTCACTTTGTTACAACTTCCTTTTAGGCAGCTGTAGTGGTGATAGGTGCTTCATATAGAGAAATAGAAATGTGTATACATTCATATACACGTAACAAAGTTCACCTTAATCAGAACCAAGTGCTTAACTGCTGAGCCCTAGAGACAGAGAGACGTCATTTAAAATGTGGCAGAAACAAAAGCTGAAGATCATTAGTGGGATTAGAATATAAGCATAGGCAGGAAAATAAAGAGACTGGAAAGATAGTATGAAATATCTTGGAATGAAATAAGAGGACTTTCAAAGTAAGACCTGAAGTTTGTTAATTAGTTGAAAGTCAATAAGCCTTTACTTGCAGCCTAGGACCGCATGATCTGACATCTTCCACATCATTTTGGCAAAACAAGCAAAGAAAGATCTCCTGTGAATATCACTGCAGCATGTCAAACATAGAAATTAGTCCTTGTTTTGGGAAAAGGCAGGCTCATGTGTGATGCTGAGGTTTAGCTATGGTGTGAGGTCTGGCTCTCTTAAGATGGGGAAGCACGTTCCTGTACAAAGCTGGAGGACTCACTTTTGGGGATGAGCTGTTGTGGTTACCAGGATGTACCAGGGAGCGAGTAGGTCACAGCAAGCAGGCAGGAGTGGGGCACATTTCCACCACGCTCCAGCTGCCTGCTCTGGGCCTTGTACTTAGCTGAGCGGTAAGCAAGTCCAGGCTGCACTTGCCAAGTATTTCAGACAGCACTTTGAACCTTAGGAGGATCACAGCCATAGCATTTCTCTTCTAAACTCCTAACTTGCTATTTTGGATATCTTTGCTATTGACTGAGCAGTAGCTCTCTTGGAACACATTGGTGGTAGTCTGTTTCATCCAAGTGGTCGGAAATTCAAACCCTGAACTTTGTTCATCTCTGCAGACTTTGAAAGAGTAGTCTTTTTAATCGATTTAACATTCTTGGGCTGAATGTATGTTTAGACCTTATCCTTAGTGTACTTGTTAGCCCTGAAATAAACTTAAAAGAGAGGAAAATAAAGACAAAATAAAAAGACAAATGTCTGGAGTCTTAGTTGGTGAACCTCAAGAGAATATTAGCTTTTTATTGTTTCCCTATCAGTAAAATACAGGAAATAGCCCAAACCACCCCGCCTCTACAACTTCCCTTTATTTATCACAATAAAAGTCCCTTCTAGATGCGTTGGTTTACTCCTGCACACAAATAAGGCAAATGCACCCCAGAATTCGGTGTATGGACCAGAACTAATGAAAATTCTGTTCAACCCAGTGCATGCCAAACTAATTCAGACTCCGAGCTAAGCACTGTCAGGGAAGACAACACACTGTATTAAGACACAGGAGAAGGAAAACATCTGGATAGTTCCAGAAAAAATGGCTCATCAGAAAGCATTTTTGAGCTGGCAGGAAAGCATATTTTTGCAAACACTTGTTTTACAAAAACAGGTTTAAAAAAAAAAAAATAAAATTAATTTTCAGACAAAGGAAGATCTAAAATAGTGAAATGTCAGATGAGAAATTCTTGTGTGTGAGTTCTGTTGTTTGTTTGTTTGTTTGTTTTTAATATTCCCTACAACCTCTTTATCTGTTTTGCATCTGAATGAACTAAAGAAACCAAAATCTGAAAAAACTGGCTGTGGCAGAATGCAGAGCCAAGGCCAGGTTTCCAGGGGAATCAGTTAGTAGGAAAGAAACCTACAGCAAGTAACCAAAACCAAAACCAGCCTCGAGCTGTTATCATTAAGTTATCTTGAGTAAACTATGTATTGTGTATTTCCTGAAGAGCATGACCAAAAATTCATTGAGAACATAGCTCTCTCAGTAGGTTATGGCAAAAAGCCCAACTAATGTTTTATGCCTCCTTTCTGCTTCATAGCCAAAAGGATTTGTTGGTTTGTTTTCACTCATTCCTTACTCATGAAAAAAACTGAACTTAATGGGTTTTGCAATTCATTTTTCATTTGTTCGGGAGCACTTCCTCCATCCAAACCGTAGAGAGATTATTTCCCAGCACAGAAAAATCTGTTCTGATGTGGCCAAGTTTTAGCCATCTCGTTTTCTGTACCAGGAGCATTCTGAATTTCTGAGAGCATTGAATTTCTGCGGTAGCACCAAACTTCACTTATTTATGTTGAACGGCAAAACAACAACAAAAACTTTCCCAAATTGTAAAATATCACTGAAAAGAAAGAAACACAATTGTCTTCAACCACGATGGCTGCCCTAATTTGAATCACATGGGAAAGTGCTTTGTTAATGGCTTTGTTCTTTTACTCCTCATTGGCAATAAAACAAAACAAAACACCCCATTCTTTGTTCTTTTTCCTTTATGTGTTGCTTTTCCATCTGGTTTGAGAAGAAACTGGCCTCCTGAGTAAGCAATCGTTTTGAAATCTGGGGTAGATGTCCCCAAATTCCTGAATAACTATTGACTGAGCACTTTACCTCCACTGTTCTTCTGTAAAATGGGAATAAGTTGACTTTACCTCCTTAGGCCTTTGTTAGAAAATGCATTTATTGCTGCAAGGCACCCAGGTACCCAATATTCAAGGCAAATGCATATTGTATTTTTCACTACAGCACGTCCTGTGTAGCGTTCAAGCTAACATGCCCCGATTATGGCTCATGATGATACGATGATTCATAAGAGGAACAAATTGGAATAGGTTAAAATATATACATGTAATAGAAGTATGTGCGGCCTCCCAGCACTCTTTGAAATATAAATGTGAGAATTCCTTTAGGTGTAGTGCTGGAAGCCCTGGAAACCCTCATGCCAGCTCGCATGGGCAGGCGCTGAGCACAAGGAGCATGCCAGGAGGCACAGATTTGGTTTCTGCCAGCGGGCTGCAAAGGCTGCAGCCCCACAGCGCTCTGCTGCTGCAAGCAGTAGGACAGGCAGTGGGATGCACCCTGTGAGTACTGCCTTCTGCTTTCAAGCAGACAGCTCACATGCGGTGTGCTCTGGACCTGTGTGTTGTTTTTTGTGTTTTGTTTGTGTTGTGCTTTTTTTTTTTTTTTTTTGGTCTGCTTTTTTACCACCATTTTTTTCAGTTCAATTTTCATTTTATTCCTGCTCTTAGGTTATTATTCACAACCAAACAGCAAAATGTTACAGGCTGAGCAGGCAGGGGTCTATATATAGCAAAAGCAGGGCAGTTCCCTGCTCTAATCATCTCCTGCTGCTTTCATGTAGATAGTAAATGATGGGCCACAGGGTGAGCTGCAATTCATCTCTAGGAAATGCATGTCAGAGGAGTTTAGGCGCTGCATCCTGCCCACACCATGAGGAGGTAATTTGGGCTTGACATGGCAGTACTGGGTTTTCACAGAGCTGAAGAGTTTCAGATGAGATCTTGTGTCCTTTGGCCGAATGCCCAGAGAGCCCATGTCTCAGAATAGGATATTTACAATAGCAAACTGTAGCATTCCCCACTTTGAGTAACAGGCAGATTTCAGCCAAAACAAAACAAAACAAAAAAAAGCAGCGTTCATTCACACCGTCTCCCTCTGCTGACCCTGCTGTCGTGCTCAGCCTCTCTCAGCCTTGGGAAGTGGTCCTGCCTCATCTGCGGACGGCTTCACGGCTGCCATTTGCTTTGTTTGTGCTCCAGGCTCCTTCCACTGCCTCGCCTCCCCCGAGCCTCCTGGCTTGCCCTGGCCTTTTTCCCTCTGCCAAGCCTGCTTTGCTGCCTGCTCAGGTCTGGGGCTGTTCTGCTGCCTGTTCTTTATACAGCAGTCCAAGTGAGCAGAAATAGTTGAACCAACAATAAAAGTTTGCCAGCTCTGGTCACTTGGGTCCTACAACTGAAACACAGTGTGCAAAAGCTTACGCAGGAGCTTTGCTGATGGGGCTTAGTCCCAAATCCACGCAAATCCAAGGTAATCTGGAAGCTGCTCACTGCCCTTTCTTAGCATCACAGTGTCAAAAGGCTTCAGCAGAGCAGGAGCTGAAGGAGCCAGTAGCTAAGTGCATGCCTTGCCAGAGAAAGTTTGTGAGCTGAAGATTTTATAAGCTGCCTGTTTCAAACAGCAAGAAAGTTGAGTGCAGCAGTTCTGCTCTCAGCAGCACAGAGCCAAGGGACGCAGTCTCAGTTCCAGCTCTGAGAAGCAACTGAGGCACTGCAATGCAAAGGAGTAAGCAAGTTGCTGAGGACAAGGTCCTTAGCTAAATTTTCTGCCCAGCCAAAGGATTGTTCATGCATTTTATTCACTGTCTGATTAATGCAAAGTACAAAAGCAGTCTGCCTTTGCAAGCAGGAGTGGAACTGCAGTTTCCACCCTCTCAAAGGAATGACTTAAATGTGAAGCTCTGGTGTCGTGCTCTTCCTTTCCTTCTCTCTGATCAAATGCATTTTTAATTCTTTAATGCAAAGTAGGAAAGCATCAATACGAGAGTTTAAGAGCCCTGCTTTGTTCCAGAAAAGCCTCAACCATGGTTGCTAAAGAACTCCGCTGGGAACACAGGCACAGCTCGTGCCTTTGTGGGAGTTAACATTGAAGTCCTGAGCGACCACCTACTGCACTTCATGAGCAAGTAGTCGGTTGTTGGCATGCAGCACCAGGTACAGCGGCATTTCCTCCCTGGTGGTCTCAGGAGGGGCTCAGAGGAGAGCTGTCTGCCACCCCAAGCTCCAGCCCTGTGCACCAGCTTGATGGGCAAGAGCAGAGATGCAAGGTTAGCCGTGCCCGGGCATGAGCTCTTCATTGTCCACCACTGGGTTTCAACACACTTCAGGAAGCCACCATTCCATAAAAGTTGTCTTATACTCTACAGATTACATGAAATACAGATGAACCCAGTGGTCTGCCCAAAATGAAATAAAAGCTGAATTTGCTGTTCATTCCAGATGTTTCTAGAACAGATGCAGAACATTCCAGCATTGCTCCTCTCGAGGTGTTAGGGTCACTTGCTGGAGTGTTTTCATTGCAGGCTCAGTACGACCCAAGTCACCGATCCTTTTCATTTAAGTCACTTCAGATGAACACAGTGAAAGCCAATAAATAAACAGAATTGCTGATTGGAAATGTTTCCCTATTGCTGCCACCAGTAAAAGCAGCCAGCAATCTGCTGTGTTTGCAGGGTGAAACAGAGTACAAACTTTCTGGTCCTCAATCCAGTGCTCACCTAAGAGATATAGGGCCAAATATCCCATTTATTTACACCTGTGTAAAATTAAGGAAATTTCATCCAAGTTAATGTACCACCAGGTGGTGGACTTTGCCTCAGATCTCATTATTTGTTGGGCTTTAATTTATATTCAGCCACTGTATATACACACATACAAAGCAGTAATTTTTACCAACAATGAGAGTGGAGTTTGCTATATAAATCAGTGTTCCTCAGTCAATACGTTGCAACCCCACAGGGGTCATAAAAACCATCTAGGGGCTTGTAAAGCACTGAAAATTTTATAACAATCTAAAGCAAAGAAAATGTCATTTCTTCTACTCTCCATATAGCAGCACCGTTCTGTTGGCAGGCTGTCAAAACCATACAAGAAACAATAAATTCTATGGGCTTATCACTTTCACCATAATTTTTTAGTCTTGGCTTTATAGAACATGTGTGGAAAATTTCTTTTACTTTTAATATATCTGATCTGCTTGAAAAGAGGTGCTCTAAAATTTTTGGCCTGAAAAGAAGGTAGTTTTCATTAAGGGCCTCTGTCTTAGTCTTCTCCTAAGCTGGCTGTTAAAACTACAGCCTATTTTGTGAAGCTTAGGCTTGTTTGTGTTGGAATCAGTTTTTCTGCTTCACCATGACTTTCTGTCTGTCAGCTTCCTCTAAAAGTCTAAATCATACAGGGCGACAGTAACATTTCCCTCTGTGGGGAGAGATGTTTTGCTTCAAGTGGAAAAAATGGATGAGATTTCCTGTATCCTCAGTAGAGACTGCGCACGGCTTGAAATCTGCCCTTCCTAAGGTGGGATAACATCAGACAAGCCTATGTGCTTTCAAGCGTAGCCTCACAGCACATGCGACTCGTCACTGAATTTTGCTTTCATGTGCGCATCTTTAATCTCTGTGCATAGGTACTTACTTATGAAATGAAATTATGAAATGAATTCCAGTAGCAGCAGATTGTAGCCCACGTGCACATACATAAAGGAATCTGAGTCAGATCTTGCAGTGCCTCCTGCACTGAAGTCTCTAGAGCAGTTTAAGCCAGCCTCACTGCTGGTGGACAGTCAGTGGATAGGCCCGGACATTTTGTCACTGCAGTGCCTCCAGCACCCATCAGGCCCTCAGAAAGCTCCTTCAGAGAATGGTTCCAGTAAAAAAGCTCAGTGTTATGTGTGTTTTTTCCCGTCAAGATGAGGTGGGTCACACGAGGGTCTGGCAAGCAGCGGAGAAAGAGCCCCAGTGGTTCTCACAGCCCCCAGGATGGAGAGGTCAGTACTGCTTCCCTTCTGGTGACTGTTACACGCGCTGCACCCACCTCATGCAGCTTCACCTAAAACCTGTTTGGATGCAACTTCTTTTGCCTGATGCTCAAATTTCCACATCCAGCCACCTATGTATGATGTCTCTGTTTCCTGAGCACACTTTGATCACTTAAACCATTTGTTAGTAAGAAGAAAAATGATTTCACGCTCACGTGAGAGGTGATTGCCCAGGGCTACTTCAATATCCAGGTGTGGGCTACTGTGGCAACCAGAAAGCAGAGGGATAGCATTGCCTTGTAGCTATAACTGTTCAGCTCCAGAGCTTTAGCAGGTAAGAACCATGCTGTCCAAAGTGAGTGCAAGCAAAACTGAACTTAGTTCATGCTAATCTGTGTGAAATGCAACTTCCCTTACCGATTTCCTGTTTCTGTTGAAGACAGATAGTGAAGATTGCACCTGAAGTTCTGTATTTGGACCCAGAGAGTATCTGTGGGTTGGATGTTGGCTTAGGTCTTCAGCCCTTCCTATTGAAGCCAGGATTCTTGCCCCAGAATGGGGCAGCTGGCTTGTCATGAGTTGGCTCTTCCTCCATTCTATAAGCCAGATTGTACCAAACGGTTCCTCAGACCACTCAGTAACATTTCTCCATATGGTCAACATGATGTTAAGCAGACAAGTAAGAAATCTGACACAGTACATGGCTTTCTCTGTTTGTCCATGGGAGAATATGGATACTCAGAGGTCACTCCTGCTAAAAGTATAATCATCATGCAAATGGACTTTTTCACTGTTTGTTTTCTTCTTGAAATTCAGCACGACTCAGCTCAGGAGGGAACATCTTGCAGAAATGAAGCACTTTGGAAGAAGAAAAAGGGGACATTTTAAAATGAAAACAGCAAAAAGGAGTTAATTAGTAAATGGCAAGTGACTGCTATATTAAAAGCCTAAGAAACATCCATCTCTGATGGCACTGCCTGTGAAGAAAGCATTCCTGGACAGCCTGCCTGCTCGTGCCAGGGCCTTGTCCCAAGTTCCCCTCCCTGTGGCAAAGTTCCTGGCCACCTCCCCATCCTGCCTGCCTTCCCTGTCCTGCCTGCCAGCATTCTGCACTGTGCGAGGGCTCTCCATGGCCATCTCGATGGACACCAGGTACTGGGAAACTCAAACACCGCCAAATGCTGCTGCTGCAGCTCATGCCAGGAGATGTTTTTTTCCTTCGTGCTGAGGAGTCCAAACTCCTGAGGGAAAAAATGTGGTTTATTACATACTTGTCCTGTTTCTTCAAAGCTGGACTGTGCTGTGCATGTGAAATTTTTTGGAGAACGAGCTCAGAAAGGATGACTTAACAAGAAAGTGTTGTACTCCGTCAGACCAATGGATCTCCTGTTCCTTTGGGATTGACAACAGCACAGTTTGGTATGAACGGTGGAAATTCCAACTTTCGCTGTCAGCTGAGGAGCCTGCGGCTATCAGACCGATTAAGATTCACATGTGCTTTCCGAAGACAAGGCTTCTGCCTCATCAAGCTGCCTCCTGGCTGAAAAGCCAGGAAGGGACGTCGTGAGACGATGGTATCGCTACGGGGCCCTTTGGGAGCCTCCTGCTATCCTGCAGCGGGGCAGAGCCCGTGGCGAGGTCACGCAGCCGGCCGTGCCGCCACGGAGCCCTACGCTGCCCCGCTACCACGGGCGCCGGGGCCGCGCAGGCCACACCGCTCCCGTCGCAGCCCGGCGGAGCGGCACTTCCCCACGCGCTCCGCGGGCGGCTCTGCCCCGAGGCGGAGAGGCGGGCGGGGCGGGGCGGGCCGCGGGCCCTATAAACACCGGGCGCCGCCGCGCTCTCAGCGACCGGCGCTGCGTACGGGCGGCCGCGACGGGAGAGGGCTGGGAGCTTCGAGGGAGGTGAGCGCGGGGCCGAGGCCGGGCCCGAGCGGAGCGCAGCGGGGCCGTTAGCGCTGCCCCGGCGGAAGGAGGGCTGGGGGTGCCGCTGGCCGCCGGGTGGCGCGGGGAGAGGGCGGCTGTGTGCGGGGGGAGCGGAGTTTCTCCACGCGCTGCTCACAGCCGGGGCTCGGCGCCGCTTCTCCGGTGACTGCGTGCATAAATTTCCCGCTGCAGCTGCGTGGACGCCGCGCTGCCGTGGGCGCCATCCGGGGCCGTTCGTTCTGTGCGAGCGAGGAGTTTCCGTGCCTGTCCCGCTGTTCGTGCGGGCAGGGAGCGGAGCCCGGCTGAGCTCCGCGCTCAGCAGCGCCGTTGAGCCGAGCCCGGGGTGCGCGGGGCCGCCCCAGTTCTTCGCGGAGCGGGGCAGTGCCCTCTGGGCCCGAACCGCGCGGCGGCTGCCCGGAGCCCCGCTGTGCCCGGAGCTGCCGTCCTGCTGCTGGGAGAGCGGCTCGGAGCTGTGCTGGCAGCTGAAGGCTTCCTGAGATACAGACCGACGGAGAAGTGTGGGAGAAAGATGCGTATCCGCTGCGGTTTGGGTACGAAGGGGTGGGCGAATTCCTGTTAGTGGCACGGGGCTGAGGTGATGCCGGTGGCACCAGCTGTGAGCCGGGCTGGAGCTCCTCGCTCTGCCCTGCGTGAGGAGGGGCTGTGCCGGGTGAGCCCGGCTCGGGGGGATCTTGGAGCAGAAAGCACGGTGCTGGAGAGCCTTTTCTCTCCGTTTAAAATGGTGCTCGTTGCCTCGTTTCTGTGCTGTGATGTGCGATGGGGTTTTCATGTAGAAGCAAAACCTTTAGAGAGACCACCGGTGTGCTAACAGGTTAAACCCAAATGCTGGATTTTTCTTTTAAAACCCATGAATACCTGCCTGTGCATTAGATGCCTTGAACAGGCGCTCCCCCTACCCTCCCCCTCCTTTTCCCATGCCTGCATGTCTTTCTGAAACATGGTTTAGTTCTTGTGGTTTTAATTGCATTCTTGGGCAACTTCCTGAAAGAGAAACCTGGGAGGCTGACTCTTAAACTGCGCTGAAAAATGACTTCCTCCTCTCCCCTGCCTTTCTCATGTGTGAGTGCTTACTGACGTCTTACTCCCTGCTCCTTGCAGGAATTCATTAGGAACCAGCCCTCACCGTGCCTGTTCATAAAGCGCATGTAGGTGTGGGCAGCAGCACCGCTGCACACCTTGGAAGTGGGAGAAGCCACAGTGTGAGAAGCAGCTGTGCACCCGTGGGGTGATCTGCTGAGTCCTGAAAGTGTGCAAGGTGACAACCGGTGCAATAGAAGAGCAGGGTGATCGGGCAGATGAGTTCAAATAGGTGTAAGGTGTGCTAGCGTGGAGTTTTGGTGCTTTGTGGTGTGTGACTAAACCTGTGAGAACAGCAGCTGTTTGGCACAGATGTGAACTTTGTGCAATGACTACCAGGCTGTGGTGCCTTTAGGATTGCGGGCATGTTGTGTGCCGGATGAGCTGTCAGCAAGTTTTGCCTGTGCTCGTAAGATGCTGAGAAGCTGTGTCTGGAAGTTACTCCTGCTGCTGCTACCTGTGTCTGGGTGTTACAGAGACTGCTGCAGGAGGTGGTGATGTGTGTGCATCACTACAAAACTGCCTGTGATAGCTCACAGGAGAGGGAATAAACGCACATCAGTCCCAAAATAAGCAAGAATCTGCAGTGGGTTTTGTTTAAAGGTGCACACAAGTGCTGAAGCTCCTGTTTGGTGTTGTCATTGACAACAGGGAAGCAAACGCATCTTGGAGCCATACGCACCTTCAGTGCAGGTCTCTATGCTGTGCCACCAGAAATCGGTTCTAGTCCTAGAGCTCCTTAACAAGCATACTGCCAGGCAGGGAAACAGCCAAGAGCAAAGGCAGGGTGTTGCATTTTTCCCAACTAGATTAGTGTGTGCATGCATATATAGGTGGATCAGAATACCTCCCTCACCTCATTGCTAGGATTTAAAATGGAGATGTATGTAGATTGCATACTTCTGCAGTAAGGGAGCCATTTAGGGGGATCTTGGGCTGGATTTCTGTTGGAGGAAGGTGTGCTCTGTCTGCTGGGCTTGTGCAGCTGGGCACAGCTTTTGATCTTTGCCAGGCAACTGCAGAGTTTGTGGTTGAAGAAAGTGAGGCTCTGTGAAAGCTTTCTTGATTTTTTTTTTTTTTTTTTTTTTTGAAACTGAAATCAGGGTTGTCTGAGCAGCTTGAATTGCTTAATCACGACTGTGCATGAGAAGGATGTTTTTCATAATATTAATCGGGGAAATTGCCCTAATGAACCAGACACTTAGTCTGTTAGCTGCCTTCTGCCACTCTTCAGAGCTGAGGAACTTTACACGTGGGAAGACAGGGAAAAGATGGATGAATCATTGCTAATCTGTAAAGTGCTGCTGAATACAGTCATCTTTGCATGCCTCTGGGCATCCTACTAATGACCTGTAGCATACTTACAAATCATATTTTATAGCAAAGTACTAATGTTTAAGTACAGTGTAAATCAATGTACCTGTATTAACCGTAAACAACTCGTGAGTAAGCAGGGTGATATTAAGAATTGCCACCTCTTTTCCTGCTGTGGAGGGTAGGCAGCATGGAATAGCTTCTCTTCTACCAAAAAGGTTGAAGGTTAACACAGTAATTTAGAGAATCTTGAAAATATAGTAAGTTACCTTAAAGTGAATAGTTTGTAGATATGGAATTGTGACCAGGCTGAAAACATTCAACCAGATCTATGTTCAGATGGATCCCCTCTGTCATGGTTAAAGTGATGGGGTGGAAGGAAACAAAGATGAAGAATACAGGTGATTCCATTTCACAGCTGTAGCTGTACAAATGTTCAGGCTGATGTGTTCTGGAAGGAAGATGTCCGGTGCTCTGCTTCTTCCTGCCTTCTTCTGTGAACTATGTTGGTACTACAAGCTCAACTACATGAATACTTGTACCAGCTCCTGGGCTCACTGCTGAAGTAGGAGCCTGCGGACAATGCACTGGAAGAAGATGTGAAAATGCTGATCTGAGACATAGTTTCTGGAGTTGGTTGTTCTGGCCTTCAGGCAATAAACGCCAACTGAAATGCATGATCCTTTAGCACCTCTTCTCAGCAATATCTGTGAAAGCGCACGAATCTTGGAAATACTTGGCAACAGTGATCCACTGTTCACCTTGAATAGCCAGAGAGATGCTTTGGTTTATATTTCCAGGGTGAAACTAGAAGGTAGCTTATGCTGGTATCTGATAAATATGCCACAGGTTGGTTTAAGTATGAAAGGATATTCCTCATCTAAATAGGTATCCTGAAGGTAGAAATCTGTCTTACTGACTGTGGTCAGCAATTGGTTTAAACCATGAGCTTCAGGCAGCCTCCTGTTCTCTCTCCTCCTTGGCTTTAAATTGGGTTTTCCCATCTTGTCCTCATCAGAACAGCTACGGAGGGGGCGCCACATTGGATTGCCTGTGAGTTGTGAGTTGAAGGTTGTACTAAAGGTGGTGTGCGTGCAGTGGGCTTAGCATGCAGTTATGAGCTGTTGGGTTGTGAGCTGCAGTAAGTTGCACAGGGGTCTCCAGAAGCAGTATTGAGAGGTGCTTATCCATCAGAATCTCTTAGGTCAACTGATGTGCAGATGATAGGGGTTCATGTAGCTTTGATCAAGCTTTGTTGTCTCCTTAAATTCTTTTCTTAGTTAACAACTTGGGACACTATTCCTGCAGAAGAACATTCTTGTTCTGCTTACTGATGGTCCTCACTGCTTGTGAGACAACTGTGACCTGGTATGAACTGCAAGTGCCTGGCCAAAATGGCAGGACTTTAGTGTTGCTTAGTTTTGCTGTTTTAGAATAGGAGAGGGGAGGCTTTTCCTTGGCTCTGACATGTTAAAGGTACAAAGCTAAGAGGAAAACGGTGGTTTTTCTTCCATTGCTTGTTAAAGAATGTGAAGAAGCTATCTAAATATATGTAGAAGTTTCTCTAGTTATGTCTCAGCCTCGCTGTATACCTTCATATTGGAGGAGTAGCTTGTGTATCTTATGTAGCTTTCTCAGCAATGGAGCAAGCCTGAGGCCTCCAGCTGCTCTGGCAGCTCGGTTTAAGAGGCTGCTTGTCCCAGCTAATTGCCTACTTCCTCTGCTGAGGTTTGTCATCTGCATTGCAGAAATAGCGATGGGCTGTGTGGAGGCTTCTGTGAGCGCAGTTCACAGCCCAGCCTACGAGCTCCTAGTCTGAACTGAATCAGGCGTTTAACATAGCAGGTCGTGGTCTGTTCTGGCAGGGCTCTCGTGCATAGTTCATATCTGATTCTTTTCTGCGGAAGTTTGGGTCTTGCCTTTCCAGAAACTGTAGTGAAGCCAGTGGGATTAATCAGAAGTGAGGTCAGATTAATGAAAAAAACATGTTTTTGCAAGTATATTCTTCTGGGTAGTTTTTGGTTCTCGTTAACTGGTTAATGTCGGTCGTCCTGCACATGACTGAGGAGCATGGTTGGGGCTCCTGGCATGGTGCCTCATTCTGTGTCCTTACAAGATGTGAATCCCCACAGCCTTACGGCACCAGTGATTTCTGATGCCTGTTACTTGGTGGTGCTGCTTCTAAAGCTAAGGAGGGGGAAACGATGAGTATAAGTTAATCTGAGTGCTGCAGAGAAAACATATCCCTGTCATTTTTGTGCAGCCTTAAGGCTATGGTAACTTTAAGCTAGTTCTGAAATAGCTGAGAAATGGCTAATGGAAACTATTAATTGATGTTTCTGTGAATCTGAGTCTCTGAAGCTGTCCTAGGCTTAAGTAATCAGCTTTTTAATTTTAAGAACTTTCATCTCTGGTTAAGTTACACTTTAAGAATTATGTTCCAAACTGGCATACCAGGTAATAAATAAGGTTTATAAATTCATTTGATCACAAACACTGTAGAAGATGATTAGTAAATAAAAGGCTTGTCTGCTGTCACTGTCCAGTTGTACAGCAAGCACTGTAAAATAGGACAGTGTTTTCTCTCGAAGCATTTTGTGGGGATTACTGTAGCTTCCCCCAGGTACAAAGGCCTACATGGTTGAGGTCTTGGTTATATGCCTGTATGTGATCTTACAAGGGTTTTTAGGACAAACAGAGAAATCTGGAGTTGTTCCAGTTTACTTTTATGGTGAAATAAAATACAAATATGTAATTTTATACAACTACTAACACTATTATTACCATGGTTATACCTCTTGTAGGAGGGCAAAAAAAGACTTAAAACTATCTGCATTATTTCAAGTATTTGCTGTTGTTTTTTTTTTGGTTTTTTTTCCTCTTTTAAAGTCCCCTTGGAAGGCTGAAATCCAGTCATGTCACCACTTGGATGTATCTGTTACTGTGTGCATATGCTTCAGCTAGATGGCACATGGCCTCATGTCCTGTCATGTCATCTCTCATACTCCCAGGAGTATGGAAGTATTACTGCTACACAGAAAGTGCCATTTCCAGTTGTGCTGTAAAACAAAAGACCTAAACTGTACAATGTGGGATGAGAAGAACTAGGGTTGTTATGATGCTGTTAGGTAGGTAAAAAATGATTATTCTGTAAACTAAACCTAAAAGGCATAGAATCTGAAGGCAAGTATTTGCTTAATCTAGTATGTAACAACTTGGTTTGAGGACTCTCCTATGCCTTGAGCTTCCTTTATTCTTTGCCTGCCTTTTTCTAGAGCTGAATGTTATGAGTGCTGCTGTTAGTATTGTAAGCCTGAAGAACTGGGGAGCTCTCAATGGTCAGTCAGCTATAGGTGCTCTCGGTGGCTGTGGCGCTGCTCTCACCCAGGCTTTTTGCTCCTTCTGGTCTGTGCAGGAGGCAGGGCACCTGTCACTGGCCAGCAGATAAAAAATTACCTTAGTGAAGATGCAGATTTCAGTCTGTTGCGCAGGATTGTAGAGGGGGGAGCGAATCCTGATGTCAGAGGAATCCCTGTAGCAAGTGGAAATGAATAAGAGTACTTGGTTTCCCTTCGCTGCTCTTCAAGGAGGAGAAGGTCCCCATGCTATGGTTGCAGTAAGGGTTAACTTGGTGATGGTGGTGGTGAGAAAACCAACTTGGTAAGATACCAGCCATTGTTAGTCCTAAATCTTGTGGAGTTGCTCAATGAATCTGTACTTGCACAGCCCATTATCAAAGAGTAGATAACCTGTACCTTATTAATGGGAACATACAGACCTGTAGGTTTGCCTTGGGCTCTTAATGAGCCTGTGCTTGCATGGCAAGTGTTATTAATGTACAGTAAATGTAGGAGCTGTGGTTCCATGAGGCCTTTCTTCTACAAAAACTCAAGGGGAAACCTGGGTTATGAACCTGTTGTTAAGTTGTAGGCAAATACTTCAATTGCTAAACCGTCAGTCTCTCTACTGGGATAAATCCAAGGTGGTGGGGTGCAGCCTAGCTGCCATGTTGTGAAACAGTACTGAGCTGTGTGGTTTTTAGAAAACTGGTTCTGCAGCATTAGTCATGATGGGCTGCCTATCCCGTGCTGTTTCTTCATTATGGTAAAATAGCAGTGTTGCATAAAGAACTTGAGATCAACAAAACCACTTCTTTAATAAAGGGACACCAGTAAATTAAAAACAATTCTGTTTAGTCGTCTTGATTCTGTAAAACTTGACAGTGGCCCTTAGAGAAGGCTGTGGAGTTCCATCTTTCTATATGAAAGTACCATGTAGAAACTTAGTACAGGCTGCCCAAAGAATGGTGGTGCCGTTCCTGGAGGTGCTCAAGAAGTGTGTAGATGTGGCACTGAGGGATGCATTTTAGTGGGCAGTATTGGTGGTAGGTGGATGGCTGGGCTGGGTAATCCTGGCAGTCTTTTCCAGCCTTAATAATGCTATGAATGTGTCGTAATGAGAGAATGCAGGTAGATTTTGAAAGTTGTGGCAGTGTTGCAAATTCCAGAATCATCTCAGTAAGCCCCCTGCCTTGTGCTGGCAGGGAATAGTGTTTGCTTCAGAAGTTAGGCTCAAGTGGGCTTTTTCCATCAGTACGTAAATAGAAGTAAAAGCAAAATTCTACAGAGATACCTGCCTGTGCTCTGGAAATTGAGCAGTGTGGCTGTGGTGTGGTTATAGCTGAATGGTGAGGTCAAAAGCTATCTTACTGAATTTACTGTACCATGTGAAATGTGGTTTTTGCAAAGCACTACGATGTAAATGTTGTAGAAGACTTTTTTTTTTTTTTTTTTTTCTCACAAGCATCTGTCTGGTTTATGAAATCCTGGAGATGCTAGCTGTGAACCTTTGGAAGTCTTGAAGTAAAGCTTGTCTGTTTGTCCTTCCTGCTAAACTGAAACTCCCAGGAAGCATTGGTCAGGACTTTCATGGAGAGTCATTAAATCCTTATGTTCATGTGGGAACTCTGCTTGGACAAAGAGATGGTTCATATCTGGGGCCAGCCAGTTTTACAAGTTGGAGCTCCACTGGGAAATTCCCCCTTGGCAGAGGAGCTTGGTTGGATGAAGCTAGGAGGGAGGCTTTCCAGATGGAGACGATCCATTTTGAAACACAAATGGACAAATGAACTGGGAGAATTAGAAATTGCAGAGAAAGATGAAGTTCAGGGGAGTCTCAGAACCAGCGCTGTCAACTTTGTGCAAATGCAAAGGGGACTGTAGCACCTGAAGTCAATCCAATATCTTAACATGCAAAATGTGTCTTTAAAAAACAACAAACAAAATGTGTCTTCCAGCTTATTTCAGTGTACAAGGCGTGCTTATCTCAGTGTTGTCAGTAACTTGCTCGTTTTTGGAGCAATGTAAGTATTGAACTGTTTAAAAGTGTTTTAAAAACTAGGAATCATCCCTCCTTTGTAAAGCTCTGCATGTATTAAGCCTCCTAGGTGCTGAGTAATAAACATCTGTTTTGTGCTTTTTTTTTTTTTTGTTACTTAACATGCTGAGACATTGTGGTTTTTATTTTTATATGTATGTGGGGGGCCGTGGTGCTTTTTGCATTTTTCTCCCCCTTCCCCCCCCCCCCCCAAAGCAGCTAGCACTATAAAGAGTTTAAACAGGAGAGAGCCAAACTTCAGGAGGTATCAGAAAACTTGCAGGAAGATGGAACGTTTCTGGTTTGGCTTGTCTGTTGTGTGCTGTGAATGATGCTATTTCTGAACTTGCCTCCATTCAGGATGTGGGTCCTGCTGTTCTGAATCCAAAAGCATATTTAGGAGTGGCCCGCAGCATGTTAGGAGAGGACTCTCAAAGTTAAAGGCTTTGAGATAAAAGGCTTAAGCAGAAGAGGAGTTGCAAACACCTGCAAGGGGGAGAGTGAAAGCTTGAGTTTCCCAATGTGCTGCCAAGTTTGCATCTCCTGAAAAATAAGACCTGGTGTGTGACCTTCCCACTGCAATCAGAGTGGTCTTGTTGCTTTGGAGAAACAATTCCTCTATGCTTAGCTAGCTCTTTAAAAGGCTGTTAATAAATTTGGTTGAGTACTTATTCAGTCCTGCTGGAGAGAATATGTTAAATGCGGCAAGTGAAGCTACTTTTTCTGCTCACATTGCAGCTGAAATGAGACTTTTAAAATTAGAAGTACAGATGGCACTGACAAGGAGACACCAACACCTCAGGTATTGAGAAGCTCCCAGATGTTTGGTCCAGGTGGAGTTTGAGCTATTTGGGGCTCAATACAGTGAAATCTGTAGTGTTGAAAGGCTGCTTTTTTGGGGGATTAATTTATCTTTAGCTGCTATTTTAGTTTCAGCTGTTCACAGAAATGAAGTCCAGTGTCTAAACTTCTTTTTGCCTGGTAAGTTTTTAAGAAACTGCAGAATCCAGCTTGCAGCTGAGAGCAGCCTGATGGATTATTTTATTGCTGCTGAAGTGAAGGCTCAAAATAAATGCTTTGAGATGTCATGTAGGATTCTAACATACTGTTGCACTTAGTGCTGTAGTTGAAGCACTATGTACGCTACACTAGCAATCTGTGTACAGATCAGCAACAGCCCATTCTGGCTGTCTGAAGATGGAGTCCTTCATAACCTAATTCCTGTAGGAGGATCTCCACACTCAGTGGCTTTTTGTGCTAAGGGCTGACTATGTAACTCTCAGCTCCACCAAATGCTTTTCTGTACTCACATGAAACAGTCTATTAATGTACTTTTGCACAAAGCATTCTGTGAGTGCAGGCTGGAAGCATCGTATTCTTTACTGATGTAAATGCTTCAGCCAAAATCTTCAACTGTGTGTTACGTGGATGATCTAAATGGTCGAGCCTAGTGAGAGTTGAGTGCATTATGGGCTAGAGGCTGTGTTTCTTCAGAGACTGGTAGCCTGAAGACATCTCATCTGCGCTGGTAGCTTTGCATTACTCTATGACAGATATGACACATAGTGGTGTTCCTCTTCCTCCTTACTGATAACTGTCTACCCAACTGAACTGCTTGTCTGAAAATATACAGTGCCTTAAACTAGGCTTGGTGGTCTGATTTGGGCAGTAACTCTGCATTTAGCATGGCATACAGGACTCAGGGTTGTGCTCCTTGGTAAGGGAGGTGAAGCAACAGAGTTGCTGGTATTCACATAGTCACGGAATATCTCAAGTTGGAAGGGACCCATAAGGATCACTGAGTCCAGCTGAAGTCCTTGTGTTTTACCACATGCCACAGGCTACATATAGAACTAATCATACCCCCAGCTAGCATGTACCCTCCCTCTCAGCACCACATGCCTTCTGTTAAAGCAGAAAAGCCACAAGGGACTTATGGCTCTGAAGACCTGGCACTCTAGTGTTGTCCATACGGATTGCAATGCAATCTCACTAATGCATCAGCTTTCTCACTGTCTCATAGGATTGAGAATAGTTTCTAAAACCAAGGTCCCAAAAAACTTCTTCATCTTTTTTTCCAAAGGCATCATATTGTTGGAGATATCCCATGCCACCAAGAGAACCCATAAAACAAACACCAAAGCAATCTTGTCATGGGCAAGACCCAAATTCTGATTTAGCTGTTGCCAAGTTTTTTAGATTCAGCGATGAAAGCTTGTTGAAAGCTTGTAGATATTCTGTACAGCAGGTCAACTGTTTTCATCCTACATATCCTACATCTTCTCTGGCTTTTTTCTCCTTGCACTGTGGTTAAGCTGGTTCTTTCTTTCAGGATATGTAAATTTCTTGTTACTGCATAAAAGTTAAATATACTAAAATCCATCTGAGGAGCATTAATAACATATGAATGCTGTTTTTGCTCTAAGATGAAATTAGCTCCGTGAGCTGGTTAGGCCACGCAATGGGCATAGCAGAGCCAAGAATCAACTGCTCTGTAAGTAATACTGAAAAGTGCTTTTAGTTTTTCCTGTGCTTGGAATACTGCAGGACTTGGTTTCACTTATTTATTAGGTGTCTACTAGAAACTGTGCTCTCAAACAGAGAGTGACCTTCCCTAATGGCATAGCAGGAGAGAGAGATTAGGTGAGCCCAGTAGTGTCTGGGGAAGCCAGGCACAGGAGGCCGTGGCTTTTGTGCTTGGCCGTAGCTGCTGGATTTTATTTTTGCCTTGGAAGCAATCATGTTATTCAGACAGGGATGTTACTCTTCACATGCTCTCTGAGGAAAAATACATGGCTGCGGGTGTCTGCCATTCCTAAATCTGGCTAGGGCTTTCATCAGTGAAATTAAGAAAAAAAAACATGGGACCCACAATGTACTGTGTTAGCTTAAAGGCAGAGGAAAGATGTCTGACCTTAACCAGGCTTGTGCAGATGCAGTACATAAATGACAATAAAACAGCTTAGTTTCGTAGCTGTATCGTTGTTCTTTGCCCTTGTGGCATGCTCTGCAATGTAAGGCCTCAAGGGGAGGTATGCTCTAAGGATCTGTAATAGATCTATCTTTTTTTGCCAAGATACTGGGTAAGGATAAAAGTCTGATTAATACTGGGGTTAAGGATATTTGATTAAAATACCATTTGGGTTCCTGGTATGGGGCTCCTTTGGAAGGAACTGTACCTCTGTGACTCCCAAAGCGCTTGGGGGATAGAGGAGGATTAGAAGTTGATGGGACAGACCTAATTAGAGGGCAGGCTGTTAACCTGTCCTCCTTACTTTTTCTTAATTGACTTAAATTGGTCAGACTGGCTCCTCTGGTGGCAGTGATACCATCACTGCTGGGCTGTGGGAGAGACACGGCTCAGCTCTGCTCCTGTTTGGTCAGCATTTGAGTTACTCTGTGCTGTAGGAGCAAGCTTGAGTAAGTGGAGTGCCTCCCCTGAAGCGGTGCAGAAGAAAGTGGAAATGCTGTGTTTGATGCTTTCAACCCTTTTAGCACAGTGAAAGTACATGCTATTAAAAGATGATTAAGTGAATCTATAGAAACACCAGCTGGTTTTCTGGTAACCAGGCACTCTGGTGTGGCATGAGCTTGCAGCGTAGGTAGGCTGCCATGGCAGAGCTCCCTGCTGCATTGTGCCCTGCTCGAGAGTGGGAGGCAGGCTGTGGAAACCGTGCAGTGCTCTCAGCTGGGTAATGAGCTGCTGCTGGCCTCCTGCTCTGGGGTGGCTTAAGCCAGAAGAGAAAGTGTGATGATTATCAGAAGGCTCAAGGGGAGGAGAGGCTTATTTTTATCTTTTGCAAGTGGTATGCAAATGATATTTGAGTCAGTTGTGTATACTTTCTGCAGCTTTTTTAGCCCTCAGTGAGCTCTGGGTTGCCCCTTGGCTTGTCAGTGCATCTGGAAGAATAGCATCTCAGCATCAATTGCTGCTGGCTCACTTGCTGGCTTGAAAATGGGCGCCCATGTGCTTAACTTTATGCTGTGACTGAACTTCTCAAAGATTAGTGAGAGAGCCTGATTTTGTGGAAAAGATTACTGCATGGCTATTGCTTTAAGTAATATTTTTTTTTTGCCCTAACTAAATGGGGTTGAATACATATCCATGAAGAGGAAATCAAACCTAGTAGGTAAACATTACCTAGTGTGTTTAGGATTTGGGCTTGGTTCTCTAATCAGATGCTGAGAGGTCCTGAACAAATTGCTGCTGCTGCCTGTGCCTCAATTTCTATGGCATTGTGGGAGTAACAGTGCTGTTTTGTTAGGTATTGAGCTCCGAAGGTGAAGATTGGCCCCATTTTGAATAGATCTTCTTTCTGCATTAATAGCTGCTAAATTTCCATACATGGATAAATACAAGCAAAAATCCCAACTTAACCCTGCCTTTTACAATCTGAGACTCTTCCTCCTATGTTACTCATCATGAAAAATGCTGATTATGCAGCTCACTTTTATTATTCTAGGCAGGTGCAAATTCCCACAACAGGTCTGTTTGCATATGTATATATGCTTCTGTTCACTGCAGAAAATGATCTGTGATCTGTATCAGTACACTGGGTGAGAACCATAGCACTGCACTTAGCAATAATTTGTCCAATAAGCCAGTTTGAACAGAATACTGAGCTTCCATTTGTCTGAAATATAAAGCTAACAGAATTTGAAGGAGGGGCAGTGGGTGTTTTCCAGTCTGGTGGCTTTTGTCCTGTTATATAGTCATTAACATCTAGCTATTTTGTGGTTGTCTCTGCTTCTGGAGGTCCCCACACCTAAAATGCAGGTGTGGGTGTGAGTCCTGCTGTTAGAAGTTTGAATGGTGCATGAAGCATGTGCAAAGCTTGCCAGTTAAGATTTGCCAAACAAATAAGCTTGGAGGGGAAAAAAAAAAAAAAAAAAAAAAAAAACAAAAACAAAAAAAAACCAAACATCTATTTTTGAAGGCTGACTTAATTTTTCTCATCTTGTTCTCTTGCAGGTTATTTCCAACCAGAAATCATGAACTGGCACTTCTCACTTCTCTTTCTTCTTGGGACTTTAACATCTGTGTGTTCCCAGTTCAATTTTTATCCTCTGGAGGAACTTAGCTCTGATGTTGGAATCCAAGTCTTCAATCAGATAGTGAAAGCTAAGCCTCAGGACAATGTAGTAGTTTCTCCTCATGGAATCGCATCAGTGCTGGGAGTGTTGCAGCTGGGTGCTGATGGCAAGACAAAGAAGCAGTTGACAACTATGATGAGATATAGTGTAAATGGTAAGTGATTGCTAAGGTTCTTTGGGTAGGAGGGTTTTTTTGAGGGCTGTAGGTTTTTTTTTAATGTTTGGTCAGAATCCTATTCTGTTTTGAGATGGTTTTCAAAGTCTGCTAGACTGCATCATAAACCTGTTAACTCAGTTTACTGAAGCAAAAAATGGACATGTTTGTACTTAATTGACAATCTGAGTGTAGACATCTACATGCAGTTTAACTAGCTTGTAAGTAGCTTTGCTGATGATTTCAAGGCCCTGGCTAGAATTATTCATTGTTGCAAACTGCTCTCCTAAAACTGCTCAGAGAGGCTGTACTGAACAGCCCTGAATGTGTGACTCTTTAGATAAAAGGGCAGTAGGATATTTCTTTTTATATTAAAATCAGTGCAAAGTCTAATCATATAATTGATACTTTACTCTGCTCTTCAGATTTGTTCACTTGTTTCTGCTATCAGGATCCTTGAAACCACAGTTGTTTGGAACCTTGAAACAGACATTTCTGCTTGTCTGTTCCTGACACTGCATGCACCTGTGTTTGTATTCTTCTGCCAATGCCTGCCCCTCTAGCGGGTGTAGGCTGAAAGTTCTTGCTGCTTTACTTTGCATGCTGAGTATTTGTGTATTTGCCAAAAGTTAACATCTTAGTACCAGCATTCTGTCTTCCTTCCAGGAGCAGAAAACCCTCCAAGAGGTAAGTGCATTTTAAAATCTTCAGTATCATTGTATAACATGTCTTCATTTGCTTTGCTGTTTTGGTTTAAAGCACAGCAAAACGACTTTTCAACTTAAGTTCTTACTGTTGTAGATTTGAAATCTCTTCATGAGATAATCAACTCTGGGAGAATCTTAATGCTCAAATCTTGAGTGCTCACAAAAATTTTGACACATCAGCTGGTTTTATTTGGCTTACATACTTTCTAATGGTCTCTGTGAGACACAGAGGTTCTCAAACTTCTCAGAAGGTAGCCTCTATCTTGCTATAGAGACTTGGTATGGAATGCTACCTGTCTGTTTGCACAGACCTCCTCTACTTTTGTTCAAGATGCCTTACAGTTCTTTGGCAACTGCAGCAACTGCTTTGGAAAGGTAATAGTTGGAAAGTATTTAATCTATCTTTAGCTGTCTTTTAATGCAATTTAGCAGCTGGAAGCAAGGAGGAGAGCCAGCATCATGAGACCAGCCAGCTCTCCCCGGACCACCAGCAAGTGCTCCGTGGACCACCAGTGGTCCACAGAATACAGTTTGAGAACCTCTGTTATGGTATGTTCTCCAAAAGAATTTGCCCATAATATTGGAGAGTGAACATGTAGAACTTCATACAAACGGTAATGCTAAAGCATTCACGATGCTATAAACAGCAAAGCCATCTGAGGTGTTTTCTTATATGCAACTAAGAGAATAACTCAACTAATTTATTCCCTTTATAGCTCTTCTCTTAAGTTTGTCTACATAGGGAAATAGTCTGGAATTGTTCCTGCTAAATTGTATTGGGAAACGGAGGGGACTCATTAATAACTGCTGTGAAAACAGCCACTCAAGTATCCTGTCCCATACAATGGTTGAATATTAAGTTTCTTGTTTGGCAGTATCTTCCCTGTGTAGACAAATGCTTATTCATAAGCTGTAACAACACGGAGAACTGAGTGTGATGGACATAGCAGTTCTTCTGTGCTGCCATATGCATTCTCCTGTATGCAGTGAAGGAGCTAACAAGCACTCAGTATGAGCTGCTTTCATATCCTAAAGGCTTTGACTGTAGATATTGGAGCTTATACTGCTTTTCTTTTTTCTTCTTTAAAGACCAGCTCATGTTGAGAGACTGACATGCTTGTAGCAAATCTAGTTTTCTTAAGGACTATGTGCTAGCCTAAGTATAGACTTGAACCTGATATAGAAATTTTGGTGATTTCCTTTGTTCTGTAGTAAATGGAGAGGGAGAATGGTGAGGCAACTTAAGCTCTGCGCTCTGAGGTTCAGGACAACCTGCAGTTGTCAGCTCTGAGCCTTGGACTTTTTTGTTACACGGTATAAGAACCACATAAGCTACATGGCAATGACATGTTTTGACACAGCATCTTCTGTAGAAATAATCCATAATAAGAATTGAACCCCAGTATTTATCCTTAGTATTGTCTAGCACATTCTGTGCACACTGCTAGACAGGGAATAGGCGTCAGTGAAAGTACATTTCCTGGGAAATAGTAGCACTCTTCAGACAAGAACTCAGAAATGTGTATTTTGGAAGCCTTCTCAGAATTGGTATTTTTCTACTCCAGCACCTTTAATGTCTGACCTTTCATGTCATTAACAGTTGTATATAAAGTAATTGTTTGTTTGTCATCTTGTTCTAAATTAAACTTGCTGTTCTTTCCAACTAGGAGTTGGTAAAGCGTTAAAGAAGATAAACAGGCTCATAGTCTCAAAAAAGAATAAAGACATTGTTACAATTGCTAATGCAGTATTTGCAAAGAGTGGCTTTAAAATGGAAGTGCCTTTTGTTACAAGGAACAAAGAAGTGTTTCAGTGCAGTGTCAAGAGTGTGGACTTTGAGGACCCAAATACAGCCTGTGATTCTATCAACCAGTGGGTGAAGAATGAAACAAGGGGTGAGTATTAGCCAGTATTTTCTGTGCATGAGTGGCATCAAACCTCTCAATCTCTCAGATCTGATTGGGAACACTGGAGTAAAATGGAGAGGGAGAAAACTGGCTTGCTGTTGGAAACGATCTATAAGCTGACATGTATGGTGTATTTTAGAGTCTGTTTGCCAGTGATCAGTAGCCCCAGTGCCCTAGCTGGTGTACTTGTGTGATTTGTGTGCATGCCTGTTCCCTCTGAGACTTAAAAGCTTCTGCTGTTAATAATCTTTATTTAATCTGCAGGAAACCTAAGCAGTGTTCTCCTGAAGCTAAGTGTCCTCAGATATGAGGGGAAGAAGGAGGAAAAAAGCTTGAAAGCAACTCAGTACATCAGACTTTTAAATAAAATAAACTCTAGGGCAGTCCAGCTTTTGCTTCTAGTACCCTAAATTTTTGCAAGTTGTTTCACTGTTATTAGGAGTAATGTTTAGAAGGTTTTTAATTAACACTGCCTTGATTGAACTCCTCACGATTCAAGTGTGCTGCTGTCCATTTGTCAAGTTTAGATGTACTGAAGGCAGAGATGGTGCTTTGCAACAACATCACAGTCTAGTTGATTGCATGCTTGGTATCTCATGGAGTTAGAACTGGGAGTATGTTGCTAATGATGCTGGATGTGCCATTTGTGAAACAAGGCTGTCAGATTCTTTCTCTATCAGGTCACCAGCTTTGCATAGCAGTGTTACAAGCTGTGTGTGAAAGGGGGAAGTGCTTCAGTAAAACTATTATCGCTATGACCTCCTTAGGTTGAGTCTTAGATCTGATCACAAACTGAAAAAGGTAAGGCCCATCAGTTCCTTGGTTAGCTAGATATGCTGCTTGTTTGCTAGGTATCCCAAAGGATTACTTTTCTTCTTTTTCAAAAAAAAAAAACAAAACTGTGACTGCATGGATCTCAAATCTTAAATAATGAATAGCTGTCACACTGACAGACATTCAAATGTGATTCACTGTCCTTATGAAAACTGGCTAATGTTATGAAAACAAATACTTACCTTGTTTCTTTTTAGGTATGATTGATCAAGTTGTAGCTCCAGATGACATTGACAGTTTAACCAGACTGGTTCTAGTAAATGCTGTATACTTCAAGGGCTTATGGAAATCACGATTTCGACCTGAAAACACAAAGAAACGTCCGTTTCATGGAGCTGATGGGAAGATCTACCAAGTTCCCATGTTGTCCCAGTTATCAATCTTCCGCTGCGGTGAGTTCAGTAACTCTCACTGAATACTCTAGAAGGAGTGGTAAAATTTTTCTCTTTTCTTTCAAATTGAAGAGTGTGCTGATATACTTATTGTGATACTGGAGACTGTGTGGTTATGAAAGCATCTTGTACTGGTAAGGTATGGGTGAGGTTGCTATGAAAGGTTGCTCTAGGTCAAGCCAAGTACTTGCCTTATCCTGCTTTTCAAAAAAGTGAAAAACATGAAGTACTGAAATTGAGAACCTTGCATGTTTCCTAAGCCTTGCAGGAAGAATTTTTTTAAGAGATGAGAATGAAGGAGGACTGCCTACTGAAACTTGCAACTTACCTGCTAAAGAGCTGTAAATAAAAGATTGGAGTAGAATTAGTCTGTGTCACAGCATAATAAAGAAATAGATCTCTGTATAATCAACAGTTTGGAAGGAGCCAGAGGAACGCGTGTTCCTCAAATTCAAATTGAGTCACAGGACAAATAGTTCAGCAGGTTTGGCCTGAATTCTACGTGAGAAGCTCAGAGCTGATGTTTGTATCTTGGTACAACTAACAGTGTACCTCAGAGCTTCAGCATGTAGGTGTATGGGTACTGGTCAAAAATTAAGCCTCTGATGAAAGAACATTTTCCAATGCTTCTGATGTCTGGAACTTAATGTGCTATGTATGCTTTCAGGAACAGGCTTGAGAATGTAACTGGCTATTAAATGCAAAAGAGTAAACAGGAAAGACCCGCTGATGAGCATTTAAATGTTTAATTTTATTCTTGGCAGTGTTCAGGTAATACTAATAGGTTTGTGTTAAAGTAAAAGGCTGTAACTTTGAAAATCACCTATGCATTGGAGTACATGTAATTCTATCTTTTAGCTGCTTAAATGTGATTTTGGGGATGTGCATATACCAGAGTAGGCTCCCCACTTATTTATCTGTAGAGGTTTGAAAGGAGTTAATAACCAGAGACTGATTTTTAGCAAGTCTATCTGAAAGGCTTTTATCATTCTTCTGTTGATGCTGGTTAAAGACTTAATTATGTAAATATAAACTTAGTTTAGAAATGCTATTAATGTAGAAAGGAGCAAGAGAAGAGCTAAGACTTCTCAAACTTCTTAAACAACTTGTGCATCTTTAAACTGCATCACTTGATTGTGAAGATGAAATCTCCTGTTTCATATGGTTCAGTGGGAATGATGGCAGCGTGCAGCAGACTAGAAAAGTAGTAACTTGATGGCTGGAAAAGTTACCATTTGTCACTTTTTTGTGGAGACTTCTACAATATTTTGATCCTTAAGTCATATTATGACAATGGTTCTCAGACTAAAAGGAGATAAACTGCAAAGCTTAACACATTTACAGCCTAATAAATGTAATGCTACTAGCTTTCTAGCAATACAGACTATCAGAGCTTTGCATGTTCTTGCAGTAAGATTAAATTTCTAATGCAGATCTCAATTTTTAGTTTGGGATGGGAAGTGCAGACTTACGTGAAGAAAAAGGAATGTTCTTATTGCTATCCTAAAACTTTCCCAGAATCCCTGTCTGTGATTAGACTGACAGGATGTTCCAGGGAAAACTTGTAAGATGTTGCACGCCAAAAACTCCACAGTAACCAAAGGGAACTTACAGAGGGCTCCTCAAAGCCAGTCTTCCCAACGCTTGCTTGGGAGTAACTTGGAGGTGTTCTCACTCATCCAATTGGCCTTTTCCATTACATCAAAGTGGCTGCACTCCTCTACTTTGAAGGACTTAAAACTGCTTCCTAATGAGATTCCTATTAAGCAAGTAAATTCAGGTGACTACTTCAACAGGAGGTGGTTTAATCACTTAAAGGAAAAGGTTTGTCCACAAGACCTCTTCAGTTTGGAAGGAAGATCTGCTCCTTTTCTTACTCTTTGCTTCTCAGTGCTCAATCAGCTCTGCTACAACTGAGATCTGAATTAGATCCCAGCTGATATACAGACCTGATGATTTCTTGTGTAGCTGCTTTTAAGTTCAAGATGATAGGACTTGACTGGGAAGCAACATGCAGATCAAATACAAATACTGTATGCTTCATGTTATCCAAGTAGCATCTCTACCCATACCACTACTTAAAGGACTGCCTCGCTGGAAAGCAGGCAGTCTGTGATGCTAGAATCAGTTTTTGAGATGTGGGAAAAGATTTCCTGGTGGACTCAGTGGCAGCAGGTTTCTGAAAATAAAACAGATTTAAGGCTGTGGGGAATGTGGCTCATCTCTATTCTTTTTTAGGTACTACAAGTACTCCAAATGAGCTGTGGTATAACATAATCGAGTTGCCATACCATGGAGAAATGATAAGCATGCTGATTGCTTTGCCCACGGAAAACACAACGCCACTCTCTGCTATCATTCCACACATCAGCACAAAGACAATAGGAAGCTGGATGACAACCATGGTAGCCAAAAGAGTGCAGGTTATTTTGCCTAAGTAAGTACCAGTGTCATCTGTTTCTCCTTCAGGGAGTGTTTTGGAGTCATTGTGCATATACATCCTCTGACAGGAGAGGAACATGGTGCTTAAGGCAACTTTCTCACATAATACCATGCATTCTTTTTGTTTCTTCTAATTAGATTTACAGCAGTAGCAGAAACAGACTTAAAGGACCCTCTGAAAGCACTTGGTATTACAGATATGTTTGATGAGTCAAAATCAAACTTTGCAAAAATAACAAGTAAGTTATTTTACTGAATTTTTGGTGGTCTTTATTCGTAGTTTCTGGCACTGAATAAAGTGTTGTTTTACCAGTGTAATTGTCCGTTTTGTCTTGGATAAGTGTTACCATGGCACTGGAGCAAAGCTCTGGCTTGTACTCAGCCAAGCATGGCTTCTTGCTTGTATTGAATACTGTAGTGTCTCTTCTTCCTCTTGCCTTGCATTATAGCAATAAATCATGCTGGTCAGCTTAGCAAGTTAAGATTTTGTTACAATCTGGGCGTCTTAAGCATTGTCTAAAATCCATGGCAGGACTTAAAACAATACTTTAGATCTTTACTGAAGATATAATGGCAATATTTTCTGTAAAGTATGTATTTAATAATTTGAATTTTCTTAAGCAGCAGGAAACAAATAGTCTAAATATCTAGCTTAGTGCACTGGACCAAACCAGAACTAAATACTTCCTATCAGAAAATAGGATGTAGACATAAGAGTTGTGAGCTTGACAAAATGTCATCTTACCTCTGTTCCCCATAGCCATCAAATTTTTCATAAGTTCCTACAGGGATGTTACGAAAAAGCTTGCATTGTGCTTGCTTACCTGATTTGGAGGACAGATTCCTGTTTCAGTGAAAGTGAAGTGTCTTGCTGAGTGCTTTCCCCCACCCTGGCCCTCAACATTGAGATAAATGGGAGGGTGACTTAAGTTCGGATAAAAATATGACGGGGGGGAAAGATACCCACCACCAGCAAAACAAACCTGAACTCGCTCATCCTTACTAAAACTAAAAATGCAAGTGTGTACTTCATGCAATAGAAACAAAGCCTAGTAAATGGGGAAAAGTGAGTAAGTAGTTTTTATTTTGTTTGTGGTTATAGGTTCAGTGATTGTATCCAAAGTTCTTCACAGCAGAATCAGGATCTGAGCAGAATTATAGCAGCTTCTTATATTTGCCATGCTAGCCACAAGATTTTTTTTAATTATTTTTTTAAAACTTTTTTTCAGGAACAGAAGGTCTACATGTATCTCATGTTTTGCAGAAGACGAAAATTGAAGTTAGTGAAGATGGAACCAAAGCTTCTGCAGCAACAAGTAAGTAACTGTTACTGATAAAGTGGCAGAGTCAGGAAGACAGAATTTAACAGACTGTATCACTAAGTAAAGACAGCCTACTTCAGTATCTTTGTAGGAAAGTATGTACTTCAGGTTGAATTACTTGATGGCTTTATGCAACTTTTTCGGAACATCACTTGCTAATATTGATCAGAGCATCGGTGTCCTAGGAAGTATAAACAGGTTTACTTTTTTCTGGAAAAAAGTATCTTTTCTGGAAAAGTATTTTCTAATAGCTCATGCTTTGACCACCAGTATAAAGTTTGTTGCTATCCAGGTGGTGAAGAAGAGTGAGCTGCTGTATCCTTTACATGTGATGACAGGAGACGTCCTTCTACCTTCCTGTGGGCCTCTTTGTGTTTACTTTTTTTTGGTTCCTATAGGAGTAAAATATGACTTGTGCTTCTTTAAAGAATCGAGTGGATTTTAGCTGTTTATCTCTGCCTGTGCAAAGTTCTAGTATACACCAGGAAGTTTCACTTCAATAGAGTACCTTCTGTGTTATGATACTTTCTTAGCCTAACTTCAAACCTTGTCTTTTTTGCAAGCTGCAATTTTAATAGCCAGATCATCCCCTCCTTGGTTCATAGTAGACAGACCATTTGTATTCTTCATCCGGCACAATCCTACAGGTAAGCAGTACTTGTATGTACTTTATTTTAAAAACTGCAACAGATGAAATTCCCAGCTAGGGGAAGTCTAGATTACTTAATAGTTGTTGCCATGTGTCAGAGGAAGGGCGAGAGAGAATTCTTTGAAATGTACTCCCAGTATTCTGTTAATACCTTTAACATTGGATTATCTTATTTGGAATACAACTCAGTACAGAGAATAAGTATTGGCTGTAAACTGGTGTGACAAGTTTATGGGTAAGAAAGAACAATTTTTAAGTCATAGCTCCCCTGAAGGGGGAAGGAAATAACTCTCTTTACTGATAATTTAGCGAATAGGGGCCAACTTTCTGATAGACTGTAAAATAGGGATAGGGCCAAGTATAGCAGTAGGGATTTCGGGAATCTGGAATGTAGCCTTGGCCTACCGTGAACTAATTTGAGTGTACTTAGTGGTCACAGTCTGCTACAGCATGGGTTGAGTTTTAAAGCAGTGCAGACACATTTATTGAGCAGACATCTACTTCTTGTAGTGACTTGTGCACGATAGATATGCTAGTTATGGGGGAGCAAGATGCAGCTGCCAGCATGCAGGGAAGAATTAGGCTCTTGGCAGCAGTCCCCCGGTTCTACAGACCATCAGAAGAACTGTGTCTCCAGAAATGTGAGCCAGCTACCAATCCAAACATACACTTTTCTGCTGTCTACTCAGAGCTGACAGACATGGGGGAGAGTAGACAAGACTGTGATGATGCAGCTCGTCTGTGCTGTGTGGACTCCATGCTTTCATGGAAAAATCTCACTGTATTTGCAGACTGGTAACTCTTGTTTCCATTTCATTCCCTCAGGTACAATCTTGTTTATGGGACAAATAAACAAACCTTGAATGTGGAAGACTTTCTTCAAGAAGTAAACAGATTCATGTGACGCACCCCTGTTCTGTTAAATATTTTGTATGCTACTCTGACTTCACTCAAGAACTAGTGTTAACCACTGACTAGGTTTTGAAATGAGAGTCAACGTAGTTCTGGCTTTGTGGGGAAAAATACAGATTGAAAACTACAGTATGTCTTTGAAATGTCTAGAAGATTCTCTGAACTACTGAATGGTTACCCATGCTAACAAACTTTTGAGCTTTTTCTGTATCTACTAAGAATTTTATGTATGGCTTTTGTGAGAGGATTTTAACAAAGAATGTTAAACATTTCTATTAATGTTGGTTTCTTGTGTGTGGAAAAGGTCTAATTTGTAGATACCTCTATCAAGATTACTTCTGATCCTTGAGTATCTTGATACTTGGGTGTTCTTGGTAGAAATAGATTAAAAGTTCTAGCAGTTTTTATTTTATATAGTGCATGTATCACTGAGAGTTTTAAAACTAATGTGATGTTAGATACACATCGCGTTGTCCTGTCTTAATGTAATGTAAACTTGTCATTGCTAGATTGCTAGTATACACTTTCTATTGGATTTAAATTTTATATTTGTTTTTGTACAAAGGAAAAAAATAAAACTGCATTATGAACAGTCAATGCTGTGAGTTGTGGATGTGATGAAAGGAATTTGGGTCCAGATCCCACTGAAGCTGTTGTTTAAAACTTCCTTCTGAAACAAAAGCCAGGTTATCTTGTTCTGGTGTGTTGTTGTTTTTGTTTTTTATGGCATATGCTTTACCCTTTCTACCTCTGTCATCCTGCTGTGAATTACACAGGGGTTCAGTGCCTGAAGAGCAAACTCCCTGTATTTACCACACCCAAGTTACTGCTGAAATTGTCACATGGAGGGAGCACTAAGGAGCCTCGAGTCTTTCCTCCTCCTTATGATGTAGGTTATATGTGCACTTGGCATGTCTTCAGTACTTGCATGGGTACAAAACTCATAAAAGCAGCAGTAAGTGACTGGCTTGTCATAGATGGTAGTTTGTGTGAGGGCATGCTGTGCTGCTGTTGTGACAAACTAGGGATTTGGATGGAAAAGCTAATCTCTGATGTAAGCTGGTTCTCCGAAGGGTACTTTCCTTGTAAGAGATGACTGTCTTACAGTTGTCTTGAGGGAGAAAATCCTGCAGTGTTTCACCAGCTCAGTGCTGGTTTAAAGTGGTTGCACATTTGCACAAGCTGGAGGATGAAAGGCCTGATCCCTACTTGACAGGTGAGAATACAGAGTCAGGTGAACAAGCTTTTAACAGAATGTACTCAGCTGTGTTATGGGTCACCAGTGATAACCCAACATGAAAACTAGAATGAGATTTCATAATGTACTGCTGCATGTAAAACACAGCTACCAACTTCAGAGCAAGGGAGAGAGGAAAAAGCTCTGTAAGGAGAATGTCTGGTTCTAACTGCTGGTGTATTTTTTGGTTTTGTTTGTTTGTTTGCAGTAATTGAGTAAGTAGTTCTAACTTATGCGTTTTGTTACTCTTTTTTTAATGGGATGTATTAGCTGACTCGGTTGGTTCCCAGAAGCTGGCAGGTAAATGCTGATTGCACACTCCTTTTCAGTGTGGCAGCGCCTGCACAAAACTGTCTCCTGCACTCCACTTGAAAGAGGCAAATGGAAAATATTACATGATCTAGTTCTCTTCCTATCTGTTTAAGTGAAAGTAAGCCATGCAGGCAGCAAGGAAAGGCTCTAGATGTGTGATTGATCTAATTGCAAATTCTAGTACTGAATTAGGAAAACTCAGCTTAACTGTGCTTGCTTTCAATACCTCATATTCTATGGAGCTCAGGAAAAAGAGTAATAACAAAAGACTTGAGTGTTGCGTAAGAGCTCCATACTAGTTTATCTCATCTTGTATCAGGTATGATTTCTCCTGCAAAAATTGACAAATGATGTTTCAAACTGCATAACTAGGAATTGGGGTTCACAAAGCTTGATGATGTATGTCTTCCCTGAATGAGAAGCATCCTTTTTCTAGCAGAGTGGGATTGTATTTTGGGATAGCAGCACTGTTGTCTTGAAAATTCTGAGAGAATTAATTTCCCAGTTGCTTGTATTTGATATCTCTGGTAAGAATTCAAAGATTAGATAAGAGGTTAGTGCTCAAACTAAACTCCCACAGTGCTTACACACAGAGACCATGCATGTTCTGTGCAGCAAGCAGACTTGGAATATAGACTTGGGCTAGAAAAATGCCATGAACTAGGTTTTAAGGCTTGCCTCAATACAGGTTCTCTGTAAAGAACTTGTGGTCCTTTCTGTTAGTCTAGAAATAGCTTGTGAAATAAAACAATTGCTTACAACACTTAACAAAGAGTAAGAGGATATTTTCAAATTTCTCCCAGTCAGGTCAAAACTGGTTGCTGAAGAAAATATCTCTAAGAGTGAGTGGGCTTATTCAGTTTGGGGCCTCAACTGCCTGGACAAACAGGTGGGGAATGTCCCATACACCAGTTACTTGGGAGCTTTAAGGCTCTGCAGCATGTGGGTGAAATGTTTCACAGCTCAGAAAAAGGCTTTTTAGCTCTGCTGTTACTGACACTCAAGTATTACTATTTTTTTTTTTAAGTGCTGGGAAAGAAAAGTTTAATAAGCAAAATTGAACTCATGCTCTGATCTTTGTCTGTAGCCTGGATGGTGGAGGTCAGGATGAGGGGAACTGGATGAGAAGGCTGGGAGGGAAGGTGTTAGGTTAGCCCCTAAAAGCTTGCTTCTTTTTAGTGCTTTAAAAATACTATCCAAGTTCTTCAGTTCCTTGAGTAATTTCATATCAAATTTCCAGCCCTGCTGGAACTATTTCAGTGTTGTGCATGTGTGCTGGCTGTAGTTTTATTAACTCTTCCTGTAACAATTATCTGCTTCTGAAAGGTTTTTGGGAATCTGCCTTCAGACTAATTTTTTTTTCTTTGTCTCCAGGAATGTAAAGCCTAATATGAATGCTCGTGCTGCTTGGGCCTACTTCTGTTTCTGCTTGTATTATTCCCAGTTACTTCACAGCTGAACTTTATCTTCCCTGAAAGCCTGGTCACATGTTTCCCTGAGCCCCAGCGGCCCTGCACACTGCATGAGAACAGGAGCCATCCATGAAGCGCAGGCAGAGGGATGTTCTTAGCGCTGACTCTGACTCCATGTGGGACCTGGGGCAAGAAGAGTCCTCAAGGAGGAACAGAAATGGTGAGAGTTTGAATGTGCAAAGCTCATAACTTAATGCCGTGCAGGTAATTCAGGAAGGAATATAGTATGATGAAAGGAGTAACTTCATGGGAAGAGCTTTGCAATCTTACTCTGTATCTGCTGCTGGCTTGCTGTAACTGGCTGCCTTCCCTAGATATGCCTCCACTTCGCTGCTGTTAAAAGTGGAGATAATTCATCTGTCATAAACTCAACTGAGATAGAAAGCCCAATGTGTGTTTTCCAAAGCCAGATCTAACATAAAATGGTTATTTATAAAGTAATTAGAGAAAAATAGTTGAATAGGAATCTGCTAAACTATTTCAATTTTGCATTCATTACTTCATAAAGCTCTAAAAAAGCTGCTTTTTTTTTTTTTTGCAACTTTCCCTTTTCATTTACACTTTCTAGTTCTCAAATCCTGTGTCCTGGACAGAGTGGGCAGGGTACTATGAAAGGATAACTGCTGTTACTCCTCTGGCATCACAATGAACACCCTGCTGGAAGCCCTCTTCTGACATGGCTGCCTTGCTTCCCAGCAGCACAGCACGTTAATAAAGATGAAAAAGAAAAGAAATTCAAATGCCTCTTTGTATGCAATGTTCCAAATACTCTCCCTTGTGCATCAAAGAAAAGGAAACCCTTTGGTTTTAAGTCTAGCTCCATCATTTCAAACTATATTATTTATTAGTAATGCTACTAAGAAGTACAACCTGTACTAGTTAAAACCTGCCTGGCAATGCTAATTTATATTACTACCGTGGTGCGGGGTGATAGTCTCTGGTATGGGATGTGACACTGAGGAGGAGACGAGCCCTACTAAAAGCAGTAAGGGTGATGCAGTCTTCCCACCTCTCTGGAGGCTGCTGCTGAAGATGATGATGACAGAATGTGGATTTCATTGCTGTTTGCTGGGCCTACTGCTTCACCCAAGAAGGCACTGGTCACTTAATAGGCAACTTTTGACTAATGATGCTTTTTTTATGTGCTGCAGACATGGAGCCCCGTTGAGTGAATGCAGCCATGCTACTGTGAGCTAACAATCTTAGTGCTGCGCTGTCCTTAAGGTTTTGTCTGTCAGATTGTACAGAAGCTCCATGAATGCTATTTTTACCTTCAAGTTCACGGTAGGGATAACTGTGCCATTGTAAGATCTGCAAGGCCTTGTCTGGGGCTGTATGTAATGTGCATGTATGAAGGTTGCTCTGAAAGTAATGCCTCCTTTCTATTGTGTCGACCCACAACTTCATGTTACATTTTCTTGCTGTGTGACACATGGCAGCAGATGGGCAGTCTGACAAAACAGTGTCTGACATGGAAGTGGATACTGAAGCAAAGATACGAGATTGAATTCCTCCATGTGGAGAAAAAAAATGGCACCCACTGACATTCATCAATGCTTGCTGAGGGTTCCTGGAGACCAGTGAGTGTCTGTGAGCACAGGGAGGCAGTGCGTGGTGTGACAGCAGGTCACTCTGCTGCTGCAGGCTCTTCTGCTCTTTGCTGGTGAAAATGCAAGATCATGGTGGCAACTGTTGAGAAAAGCTGCTTTGTTGCTGAGAATTCGCTGTGTCGCACAGTGTTACCGTGCTCCTTACAGCTGCTGTTGTTTTCAGGGTAATAAATAGGAGGTTTTACCTTCAAAGCAACCTGTGTGCATTAGCACACTAATGTGTCGATTCCACCATACCTTTCCAATTCACGATTAGCCCCAAGCCAGGGATTGCCTTGAGCTTTTTCTGGCTGCTACACTCTGTGTTAAATATTTCAGCAGGGCTTCTCATGCACCAGAATCGCTCTAATTAAAGAGTACCAGCTCTGGAAAGGTGCTTGTGCAACAGGGGCCTGAATCAGCCGCTTTTCCCTATGGTCACTGAGCATCAGCTAATTACGAAGGGCCGGCCCGAGCATCCTGCCGCACCATCCTCCCAGGACTGCTGAGGGGAGGAGATGGCCGCCCCGCCAGACTCCCTTGGCCCGGCACAGGCTGAAGCGGAGGCCTGTCTCTCAGCGCCCTCTGGCGGCCGCGCTGCAGCACGGCACATCTCGACGAAAGGCCTCGTTCCCTCAGCGCGGGCGGCCGGCGGGAGAGGCGAGTCGCTCGTCTACTCGAGAGTGTACGGCCGCCGGGCGCGACGTCAGCGCGGGGTGTGCGCCGCTACTCGGCACAGTTCGGCCGGGCGGGGCGGCGCCGGGCGGTCCTCGCGCCGTCAGCTGAGGGGCGCCGCGCCGACATGGCGGCGGAAATTCACTCGCGGCCGCAGAGCAGCCGGCCCGTGCTGCTCAGCAAGGTGGAGGGGCACCAGGACGTGGTGAGCGCCGCGCTCCTCATCCCCAAGGAGGACGGCGTTATTACGGCCAGCGAGGACAGGTAGGAGACGGACCGCGCGCGCTCAGGCCCCGAGCGGGGCAGCGGGAGGCCGGAGCCGCTCCATCGGGCGGGCGGCGGCTGTGGCGGGGGATGGCGGATGGCCGTGAGTCCTCGGCCGCTGCTGTCTGGGAATCACTGCAGCTCGGCCGGGGGCACGACGCCCTGCCAGGGGACCTCGGGGTGCGACGGCGCGGGGGCTGGAGGTTGAGAGGGCGTTGAGGAGTTACGAAGCGGGGAGAGCGGGAAGGAGAGAGCAGGCAGCTCCTCGTGAGTGAAACGGCGGGGTACCTGTGTTAAGGTTAACTAGACTTTATTGTTGGGTTCGGAAGGACAACCGGAACAGCGCAGCAGCAGCAGCAGCACAGCCTGATTTTGTTACCTTACTGTTAGCCGGGGCGTTCAGGCAGGAGTGGGACAGGGTGAGTGCTGACTTGGCCCGGTTTAAATGGAATTCGTCATTCTTCTGGGGTGAAAGTAACAAACTGTGTACAGGACGCGTTACGGTACACCTGCATGGATAAGCAAAGCTCTCCTGTGCTCCTGATGGTCCTTGGTCACCTGACAATGTGTATCTCCTTTAAAGAACGTGAAGCCACAGTGCTTATTGAAACTGATCATCAGCATTGCTGAGAAATCTGGGTGCTGGTCTGTCTCCACATCTCTGAAGAGGTGGTGAGAATGTGTTGTTCAGTGGCATGCTTGGAATTACTTGCTCACAAGTGCCAGCTGAGCTTTCTGGAAAGCAAGCACTTAGAAGTAGTTTAATTTGGCAAAAGGCAGACAAAACAAGTAGCTTCTGCTTTTGGTTTCTATTTATCGTGTATGGAAAATAACCAAATCACAGTTCTCAAAAGGATAGTTGGATTTATTTTCCTCTGCCTTTTTTAATTTTCTTTACCCCATGAAGATTAGCACATTTCATTCTTAAATGAGCTATCAATCACTGGGAGTGGAGTAAAAGCACATTGCTGCATGCTGAAAACCTGTGAGTTTGGGATAACTCGAGTCAAAGGTGTCCTTACATCATCTAAAGGCTATCCACGAATAGTTTTCTGATGTACTTGGAGTCAGGCTTCTGTTCCCGAAGAATATTATTTTGCAGATTGGGTGCCTGTTGTGATAAGCCTTCAAAGATGTGCTCTGAAGTGGTAACTCCTGGTCCTGAGGGCATACCAGCATTAGGGTTATACCACCATCTTCTTGGTCTTCTTTCCCAAGCTTCCAGGGTACTGGAAGCACTCAGCACAGCATTAGCAAGGTCTGAGGATTAAAGGCATGTGTGCTTCTCAAACTGTACAATTGAGTATTGAAATGTTATGTGTTTTCATAATCTTAAACTGCAGAGTGCCATACTGTCCAAAGATTGGAAACATTGAGATCTGTGATCCCTCAGAATGCAGGGAGCAGCACCTGCCTTCTCAGAATTTGATTCCGCAGCTTAGTAGAGCTTCGTAGGGTTCCAAATGCAATTTTTGGCTGTGTAAAGAGGTAAACAGCTTTCTGCACTCGATAATCTCTATGTAAATTCATCAGGATTTAAATTCTGACCCTCTGAAGCAACAGTACAAGTTGCTGTGGCTCAACAAAAGGCAGTCATTGCACCTCATTTGCATCAAGCAGAGATGTTTGCATGCACTGAGTGGTTCTGGCTTTGGCTGAAAGATAGACTTGGTCTCTGTCCTCACAGAAAAGAAACTAACTGTAATCTGTCCTAGACAGTAGGTTTGGGATGAGACTGAGCAATTTCTTCTTTATTCAACCTGTATGTGCATGGGGTAGTTAGCTTCTAAGTGGCAATATGGGTTGAATCTTAATGTGCTTGCATTAAATTTGCTTTGATGTGTTTCACGAGGAAGCGATAAGGAAGTAGCGATTCTGAAGAGTTCTCTTCTGCATTAACCTTGAAAAGGAGTTGTGTAGCAGACAATGCTGCTGTTTAACCTTCTAGGTATAGTGCTGAAGGTTAGCAGCCTGCACGCTTAGATTACACTGATAAGGGCTGAGAATGCAGCTGCATCTTTATCTGTGCACATTTTGATGTCGGTTACAGAGCTGTGTGAAGAGAAGAGAGGCTGCTGTCTGCTTGGGCATGCATTTCTGAGAGAAGTTTTGCACTTCTGAAGTTACATTCTTGCAGCCTGCCTTAGAGAGGGAGCTCCCTGAGGTCTTTAAGCTTTCAGACACTATTGTGCTGTATTGCCTTAATCAGAGGTACACAGTACATCAAAGCCTACTCACTCACCAATCTTTCACCTGCAGTTTAGCATGTTATCAAATTTTTACTCTCCTGTTTGTTCCATAAAAATGGGGCGTAGGTGTTAATGCTGCAGAACAGGCACTGTGAGCAAATAACAGAGTTCAGGAAGCAAAGAGTTGCTGTGTACAACCCCTTTGAGCTGTATACCAGAACAGTAGGGCCCAAGTTTTAAACCTTGATAAGCTAAGGCTGGCAAGCATTTCAGAGTAACCAGTCACAGGAATGTGTTTACATGTTAGATAGTGAGGAAAACATCCTCTATGCACGTTGTGGATTATCTTCATTAGAAGTGCTGGCGTTCTTTCTATTCCAGGTGTTATTTTCTACATTAAGAAATAATGGTTCTATTTTTATTCGAGGATACAAAAAATACCGTAGCAGGTCTGTGAATATCAATAAAAATCGAGTGTGCTCTGAAGCCCAAAAAGAGGCAGGAATACATGCAGGATTATCTTCGTTTTCAGTTGGGGAACTTACCATCTGTGAAGCTTTCTCAGCAGGTTCCTGGTAAGGATTATTACCTCAATGCTGCAGGTATTTTGCCTGCCTCCAGCTCCCAGGCTACACCTGGAGCTGCTGGCAGCACGTTGCTCAGCCTGCTGTGGGTGAGGTCGTTGCTCACAGCTGGCTTGTTTGCCTTCTGGGGTCTGAGAAGGAGCATGGGCTGCATGGCTGTGATGGTCAGATCCCTGCGCTTGACCTTCGTGTCCTTGTTCTCGGCAAACAAATGGCAGGATGTGTGTTTCCCAGTGGTAGCTGGGGATGCTGAGGGATAATAAGGTAGTGTAGTGGCCCCTCAGTGAAGGTAAAGTTCTGTATTGATAGCAATCTAACAGGCTCTGTAGAAATTCTAGCATACCTCAGTACTGGTGCTCTGTGACAGTCAGCAGCTGCCGTTGGATTGGAATTGCTGCTTAAATTGCTGATTTTCTAGTGGGATTTGAATGTTGGTCAAAACTAATGCTTTAATGAGCAGAAATCGACAAAAAGCATCAGCTGCCTGCTGTGTCCTTGAACTGGCATTGCACTGTGGTTATACCAGATTCCTTATGTTGTTTTGGGAACGCAGTCAATAGCAGTCTACATACTTTTACTTTATTTTGTCTGCCAGAAAAATGCAATCTTCTGTTCCTGCCAGAAAACCAACTGTTGGTGATTGATCTCAGGTAGAAAAGCAGTTTAGTGATGTGGAGGTCTTTGACAGATGGCACTAGTGTAGTGGCACGGTACTTGTACAGCCGTGGTGCAGCTGTTTGTACTGGGGCAAGTTGGGATTTGCCTGCTGATCTTTCACCACTTCTTTTTCCCTGACGTGCATTTGGCTTTAGAGGGCTGCATAAGTTGCATGAGCCGCAAACGCTGTAGGAATGCTGAAGGATTTTCTTCTCCCCGTTCAACCCCCAGACTTTTTCTCCATCACTGTCTGGTGCTTACTTGTTCTGTTAATGAAACATCGGGAAACAGAAAATCACTAGAAGTTGGTAAGGCCATATTTTGGTGTTGTTTCAAGATTGTTTTGTGTTAGTGTTAAGCAAGCAAACAAAACCCCTTTGAATTGCTCTTTCATGAATAATATTCAATGTTAGGGGAGGTTTCAGGCCTTAAAAAAAAATTCTTCCCACCACTCTCAAATATTCAAGTTTGTTGTAATTTAAAAGGTGTGTGTTTGTCTCTGAGTGATCCTTAATGCATATTGACATTTCTACATCCATACTGAGACTACCTTCAAACAAACCTGTCTTTTTCTAGGCCCTTAATAGGGGGCACATGTAGAAAGTGAGCAGCAGGCAGCTCTTTTCTGGTACTGAGAACAGGGCCCATTCATAAAATAAATACCAAGTTCTGGGCAGAGGGCTTCAGACTTGACACCATGGTTCTCGTGTTACAACAGTTTCATGGTAGAAGGAGGCTGTGGAAGTGGTATTACTGGAGAACTTGCTTAGTTCTTTAAGCTAGAACTGCTATTTCACAAACAAATTCTCCCAAGGAAAAGGAGACAGGCCCTAGCTATGGATGTGTAGGAGAAAGAACTGCAAAGTGGGATCTTGACATGGGCTGTTAGTGAGCTGCTGTGAAGCAATCTCTTCAGGTTTTGCTGAGAGCTTTGTGTAATTAGATAGAAAGCTGTCTTACTGCTTATCTTTGCAAGCATGAGTTTAGTGAAGTCTAAAATCTTACTTAAACTGAAGTAAGAAGCTTTCAGAAGTTAATTTTGCTGGCTTTGGCAACTGTTTGCTTAGGCTGTCCACTTTAGGAAGCAACTGTGTCGTTAATTACGACTGTGGAAATTACGCTTCTCAGAAATTTGTTTAGAAAAAGCACATCCTTGCTTCCTTCGTGTGAATTCCCAGTCCAGTGCAATTGACCACAATACTGGGAGGAAGCAAAGCGTACTGTGGAAAAATCAACAATGCGTTATGTCAGTTGCTACAGTAACTCTTAGTCTGTTTAGTCTGTTTACAGCAAAAAATAATTACTTGATTTTTGCTAGAAGTGACGGGGTTGAATTAGGATGGGTGTAAGCTACCATCTGAGATGTTCAGAACAGTTCAGTTTGAGTATGGTGAAGCTGTTTAACTGCTTGAAAAAGCTGACCTCTGCTACAGCTGGCATTGGCATCGTAAGGATGGTGTGGATGCACGTTGCTGGGAAGTGGTGGCTGCAGTGTCAGCTTGTGAGGTAAATCCACACCACGAGGGTGTGATTAGAGTAAGGAGGAAGTCGTAGTTTTTAAGAGACAATCTTAGTGCAAAGCATTAAATGAACTGGAGTAATACGCATTTCTCACTGAAGATGGTGGAAGAGTGTATTTTCAAAAGCTGAAAATCTTGATTGTTTTGAGGCAATGTGTACTCAGCTGTAAAGATTTAATCTTTTAGAAGAGGGAAGAAGTACATTAAGAATGTAGGCAATGTCTGCTTTATTTTATGAGTAGTTTTTTAAAGGACCGCTCTTACAGGAATTACAAAATTAGAGTGCTACCTTTGCATCTTCAACCTGTTCTGCAGAGTTCTAGTCCGGATGCAAGATACTTGTTGCCTTTTACACTCTTGTTAAACTCTTATTAATGATCCAGTGTGGTTTAGCAAATCCATCCCTGATTTGGAGTCTCTTGAAATAGTTTTCAGGTACCTGTGTTTACAGATTACTTAGGCTTCCATTTAGGAATGGGGAAGTTGAATTTAAATAGTTACAAATAAGACACAGCAGTTTGGAGAAGTCTCAAGTAGACCTAAAATAACTTTAACGTTGTCTACATGCGTGCTCTTCTAAATGTAAAATCCCTTTGGGTGTGTTTGTTGTAGCTTTGTGTTTAATTGATGATAACTTCCTACTTCATTGCTGATTCTCCTGTATCCCTGGAGCTGATATTTAAGGAACAAACTAGTTCAGATGCCAGAGATGATGCACTTACAACTGTCTTCTCCTCTTCCTTTCCACAACACAGAACAATACGAGTATGGCTGAAGAGAGACAGTGGACAATACTGGCCCAGCATCTATCACACCATGTCATGTAAGTAAAATCTTGGAGATGGTAAGTGATGGCCAAGGGTAGCATACTTCTTTCCTCAAGCACTGGATTCACTTGGTAACCTTTAGTTTGGGAGCTTTGCAACAACTCACTCTCAGGCTTTAATTTGAAACTAGCTGAATTCTGTTGTGAACCAGATCCTTCACCAGGTAAATTGCTGTGTGGATCTGCTGCTCAAGATGTCTCAAATGCTGGCAAATAGCTCATCAGCTGAATGGTGAACTTTTCAAACTGTTAACTGAAAGAATATTCTCTGCTCCCCAAGGTATATGTTTTTTATTACTTCTGAACATTTAGATAATTAAGAAAGTAGTACTGAGTAGCTGCTTCAGATCTTCAGTGTCAGTACTAGGCCTCACCTCGCATGAATGTTTCACTACAGGCTCTTTAATGTAGAATTCCTGCCTATATACCTATCGTATATAAAAAGGCAGAATACGATGATGAAGTAAATCATCAGTAAAATCAAAGGTAGTCTTTGGAATGACAATTTCTGAAGTAATTTGTATTCAAATATTTAATGAAGACCAAAGAATTGGTCTCCCTGATGTTCTGTGTCATTGCAGCTGTAGACAAGTAGCTTAGGATCTGGATTCTAAATGCCAACTGTAATCTTTTATTTTCCTGTTGGTCTGAACTACAGCAGTTGTTCCATTTGTCAGTTCTCAAAATAGACTATTCAGATTGAGCTCTAGAAGGGTTTTTACGGAATAAAGCATGTCTGTAGTAATGGATTTGTCCCGGATCACTGCAATGTTCCACTGTCCTGTAGCTTTAAAACTCTAAATAAACTTCAGGCAATGTTTTCTGAGGATGTGAGAAGAGATGGTATTGGTTTAGAACACTGTACTCTTCTTATAATTTTCAAGTTAAGCAACTTCAAGGGCTTCTCTTTTTTTTGACAGCTCCGTGTTCGGCCATGGCTTATCATCATGACAGCAGGCGAATATTTGTAGGCCAGGATAATGGAGCCATCATGGTAAGTTGCTTGACTTCTTTTCAGTACATGGATCAGAATTGCTTAGATTGTCTGGGAGCATCAAATGTTGCTGGCAGCTGATAATTTGTTTTCTTTCCCCTCTTTTTGGAATGCAGTTATTAATAAATGGCTGAACTCCTTGACAATTCACCTGAGTAGCACATTGGAGAATTGCAAAGAAGAATTTACCTGTCTAGATGTGAGCTAACTAGCCTCAAGAAATCACTGAGGCACTAGTGTAGCAATGAGCCTGGATTATTATGCTTTGTAGGGAATTATTTCAAGGAATATATTAAGTTGTGTGAAGTGCCCTGGGGGGTACACTAACAGGGACTGTGATGCAGCTAGCTTGCTTGTTCAGAAGTATTGATCTCCCAGGATCCAGTCGCATGTGTCTGAACTGACTTACAGACCTTTTCACGATGTTGAAATTTCAACGCTAGTCCTGCAGTAGGAAAGGCAGGGTTAGGTTCAGTGCATTGTCTCTTGCATGCATAGAGAACTGTATGTCTTTCTCTTAGAGAAGTAGTCTTTCTGGTTTGCTACTCGTCAGCTGTAATTTCTTTTTTGCTCCTGGAGAGTGGGTACATACAGCAGAATAGAAAGCAGGTTTTTATTCTTCCCAGCTTTCTTGGCAAAGGAGTGGAAGCCCCATGACTTTCAGATGTCTTAGTGGTTTCTCTTTGAAGATAAGGTCAAAAGAATAAGTGTTCTGTGAGGAGACAGGGTATTATATGAATGTCAGAAATAGAAATAGCTAACTATCAATAAGCTAAAACTTTAAAAATTCTGTATATTCTAATGAATCAAATAGAGAATACTCTCACTTAAATTTGTCTCTTCGTTATGAAGTTTCAGATCTTTAAATCAAAAGTACAGCAAGACGGAGTTCTTTTTGTTCCTGCTGGGGGCTAATGAGGTCTCATCTCATCCTATAGTATTTCCTCAGAAAATACTCTGTGGTAAAAATACATGTTAGTATAATAACTGTAATTTGCAGCTGGCATATCCATGTGTCGTGCTTTAGCCTGAAACTGCTATGATGCAAATTCTGTTCTGTGAGGTTATTGCTCTTTTTCTATGTACCACTCATTCCAATGTCACTGCAACAACTTTGCTAACAGTTCCACTTTGATTTTAGGAGTTTCATATTTCAGAGGACTTCAATAAGATGAACTTTGTGAAGACCTATCCAGGTAAACTGTTAACCAGTGTCTACACTAATGTATGTATGAAGGAGGGGCTTCTAAAATGCTTGAGAAACTGGGCAGAGTCAGAGATTTCTGAAGTTCAAATACTCTTCCAGTTGTCACTTAGTTGGGAGTAACTACCATAAGATAAACATTGTTATTGAGTAATCTTCAGTCAGCTGAGTCTGAATTGCAGTCATTACCAAAGCTCAATGCATCATTAGCTTGTGCTTGTAATGAACCAGATCTAACGAGTTCAGATTTTATTCTTGAAGTGATGTAGCTGTACTGCATCAATGTGTAGGGTAAGAGCTTTCTAAAGGTGTGGTTGATATTTGCAAGTTCCATTCTGTAATTACTGGGCTAAATTACTACTAGCTAAAAGTGAGAGTCTCTGTCTTTTGGGAGAGCAATACGGGTGAAGAAGACCTTTTCTGGCATGTGGGAAATAGGGATTATTTTAGGTTTTATGGAGATTAAATTTTCAGCATTTGTGCATCCTTGGAAGAAATATGATTGCGGGTTAAAGTCGGAATAATAATGTGGAGGGCCTGATGGAAATTCTTTAAGAGCTACAGATTATGTAGTGGTACAAAGTACAGTGTGTCTTATGACTCCCTGACACCAATAGGAGCAATGTTCTTGCATACAAGAACAAGGCCTTGTTCTTAAAGCAACAAGACTCCCTTTATCCTAAAGTAGATGACTTGTCAACTCATTCAATAGAATAGTTACATCTTAGAGGTTAGGAGAGAGTTCTTTCTAAAGCTCATGTAACTTCTTGCTTAGTGGTAGCATTCTAAACAAAGCCAGTGGGATTTGGTTTTGACTGGGTACCAGTTTGAATGCTGTAGATTAGAGAGACTTTCAGGTGCTTAAAAGAATGAATCTGAGTGTAAATCCCCTGGGATCGAGTAGGAGGCACTTAAAACATTTAAGCTTTTTAGATGTACTATATTATTCCCAATGAATCCTTGCTTTCTAACTAGAGGAAGCTGGGGGTTTACCTGCTGCTTAATCAGAGTATCTCAGGTATCTGGATTGAACTCATCTCTTCCCTCTGTGGGAGAAAGGCTTAAGTCAGCTGACAAGCATGTTTGATTCACTTAAGCTATTTATAAGGCATATACTGAGCAGGACAATTCTAGCCTTTTAAATTAGCCTATAGGCTATTATAAGTGATGGTATAACCTTGTTGAGATATCACCTTTGGCCTCTGTCTGTCTGCAAAGCACATGTCAATTTCTAGGGAAAACTAGCCAGAGTCTTTTTCTTCCCACAGCTCATCAGAATCGAGTGTCTGCTATTACCTTCTGCCTGACATCAGAGTGGGTTATCAGCACTGGTCATGACAAGTGCATCAGCTGGATGTGTACCAGGAGTGGGAGTATGCTGGGGAGGCATTACTTCACCTCATGGGCTTCATGTCTACAGTATCCTTTGTAAATGATTGGTGCTCAGGAAACTGGAAAACTACTGTTTGTTTAGCTCAAGTTGTTCCTTCCTTTTTATCTAAAAAGCTGTTGTTGAAATCTCTTGCAAGTCCGCAAACCTTTATTTGATGTGATGTTAAATACTGCTGCTTCTGTGCTTCTGTTAGCTTTTGTTAGATTGTAGAGGGGATGTTGTGATCATGAGTTGTAGAAACCTTGATGTGTAGTAGTTCCTGATGTTGAGATGTTGGTCAGTGTGTTGTGGAAATGCAGTTTGGCCTGTGTTCTTTCTGGTCATGTCACTCAGGACACCAATGCATGCTAGCATCTGATGAACAATCTGTAACCTACAGGTCAGATTGAGACTTTATTCATTACTAATAGTAATTTGTCTGTGCCATTTGCATTTCTGCAAACTGCTTTTAACTGCAACATTTGTAGCTTAAGAATTCTTACTGTCTTTTCAGCTGTAAGTACTTCAGGGTATTCTTTATGTAAAAGATGTAGAAAACTTGTAGTTTATATGTTAAAACTTCTGAACATGGGTTTAAATCCCATAAATCCTAAAACTGTACAGAGCCTGCCTTACTGATTGAAGAGCTGACAAAGCTGTATTGTAGTTGTTTTGTTCATTGTTGCTGTCTTTATTCCAGAAGTTGGGGTTTTATGTCCTGCAAACACACTGCTCACTTGGCCAAGTGTAGCACAGGGTCGGGTTAATTGGTGTGCGTGCTATGTGACTGCTCACAGAACAGTCTGATGCTTCAGAGCCTCACTGAATGCCATAGGTTTTCTGGTTAACACTACTGTAAATACTGGAACGGTTTATTATGAAGAGAAAAGCACGTGACCTTTTCTATCAAGATCAAAGTAAATTTCCAAATTTACTGAAGTTGTGCTTCTTCCGTACTGAAGACTGGCATTTGAAAAGGCATTCAAACTGATCATGCCTTTGACTTCAATTTGGAAGAACTGGCTTTCTGACGTGTGTGCTAGTTGCTTGATTTCTCTACCAGCAGAATCCCTGGCATTCATTTGTTAACAATCCTATATGTAAGCTTCTGAAAAACACAGCAGAGTGCCTCTTCTTTACTGGATTAACAGGGATTATGCCAGCGTGAACTTCCAAGATGAGGAAAGGATCACACATTTGGGAACTTAATGGATTTGTTGAAAGTGACTCGTTTGTCTCAAGATTTCTGTGGGCTTAAGAGATTTCAGAGTGTTGTTAGATTGCAAAACCTGTGCTTTTTTGCTTGTGGTGAACTTCTTGGTACTCTGTTCCTAAAAATTACTATTTGCTGTTGTGGAGAATAGGCGACATTGCTAGCAGCTGCTGCTTCTGTTTTTTTTTGTTTGTGGCTCGGAAAGGACAGGTGAGTTAATACACCACTCCTGGGTTATGTGGAGTCAGATGTATGGGCTTTTTCTTAGTTTTTATTTCCTGAATAGCATACTTCTTCTAGATGTGGAAGTCTGATTCCATCCAGCTTCCTATCCTCTAGTTTTTGGAGACATTAGTTGCATAGTAAGAAGAATGGAATATCTGAAAACTGTTGTGATACAAAGTGTGTGACCTTCTTAACAGGTTCTACTAGGATGTGTTGTGGCTTTTGTGACAGTGTTTCATAGCAGAACCCCTTCTGAAATACTTTCCAGTCTTCTGTAGTGTGTTCAAGGACCTGCAGAAAGCTTGAAAGTGGAGAGCAAGAACATAAATTGGATGATCTCTTACTCTCAGTAGCTAGAACAGTGGGAGTATGCTTCTACTTGTAAGGTAAACTGTGGATGGTCAACATCCTTGAATTTAGTTTTTCTGTTCTGGGGGTGCTAGCCATGAACATGCTAGGAAACTGAGAGTTTATAGGGAAATCTGAGTAGCACCCAGTGACCATTGGAATAATTCTGCTAGTAGCTCTGTAGTACAAGTAGCCTAAGGCATCTCTTGTGGAAGATCACCAGTACGTTTTGTAAACGTGTTAGAAATGGTTTAAATCTACTTAGATTATTTTAAATGATGGGATGGATTACCTCATGGCTTCTCTAATGACTTATGTCATTTTCCATACTGTCTTACTTGCTTATGTATGGAAGGGTGAGAAGAGAGAAATGAAAAGTATTAAGCTAATGCAGCTTCCAGCCCTCTTAGATGTAGTTACATAAATATTTATCCAGCATACTAAGATGTTCTTCTCCAATTTGTTTTGACTTTGTAACTGATGTGTATGTTCTGTGTTTCAATCTCTTAAAATACTTCTAAGAACAAATGAGGATTCTCCTTGATTGATGTTCAGATATGATTATGAAACTCGGTATGCATTTGTTGGTGATTATTCTGGACAGATCACCCTTCTGAAGCTTGAGCAGAACACATGCTCGATTATCACAACGCTCAAAGGGCACGAAGGTAAAGTAACTCTTTCTCTTGATTCCAACTGACTCAGGTTATAATGCCTTACTGTAAATCAGGATGAGACATTTGGTTGGATATGCAGCTCCTAAGGATACATATTGCACAGACAATTAGTACAGCGTAGTAATCAGAAAATTTTCAAAGCAGTACAAGTTAACTACTTCTTAAAGAACAGATGCATCCTTGCTGTAGGGAAATCTTAGTCCTGTATACACCTAGAAGTACTTTCATTGTAGATGAGAAAGTAAAGGTTAACATGCATTCAGTTAAGTGCAACTTATCCACTAGATGGCCACCTTTAAAAACTTTAGTCTCCTTGATGCTGAAGAGAAAGAACTAGAATGTATTGCTTTTTTTTTTTTTTTTTTTCTTCTCCTTCCCCCCCCCCCCCGCAGATCTAGTGTTAATATAATACTTACAAGTAGCTTGAGCAAGCCCAAATCTAGATGCTAAAAAGCTGTTTAATTCCAGTGAGGTCCCTCCTGCTCTGGTCATTCAATTATGAGATTTAATTTGTGATTTCCTACGTTCAATAGAAGCTAAGCTATATACAAGAGGTTTTGGGAGCCTTCTAGAATCAGCTGTTTAGTCAGAGACAAATGTCTCATCTCATGTAGTATAGCTGAAGCCGTTATCAGATGAAGAACACGAAGAACCAAATAGTCTGTAACATGATGTGGAGCCATCATCTGCAGTAATGAGTAAGGCAAGAATGCAAACTTACAGAAGGAACACATTATTTACTGATGTGCTGAGGGAAATAAGGCAGTGACTACTGTGATACTGACAACTTTCAGTATCAGCTGACTAATTTGTGAAGGGGTGAATTTACATGATCAGGAGTATCTGGCCCATTGGAAAAGGCTGTGTTTTCTAATAGCTTTAAGTATAGAGTAGACTTTGCTAAAGCTGTATAGACTGCTTGCAGGGCTGTGAAATGACAAAGTTGGCTTTGAGTAGGAAAGGTAAACTGGAATTTTTTGAAATGACAAATGCATCTTCTGCTTTCAGTTTCAGACTGCTTCAGTTAAATGCAAAATAATCCTCCTGGCCCTGCTTTACCTCCTCCGAATGTTTTGTAGCAGTCTGTATTCAAATGCATCTCCTTGATAGATGGTATTGTTAGTTTGGAAGCAGCATGTCTGGATGTCACAATGCTAATTCTGTCTGTTGAGCTGCAATGAGCTTCTAAGTACTGTCTGTGGCAGACAACTTTGGCTTACATATAAATTACTTAAGAGTACTGTGGTCCTCAAAACTAAGAACTGGTCTTTTATAAAAGCTGGTTCAACTAGAGAGACTGAAACAGGTTTTGTTACGTTAGTGTAATTTGAGATCTTCCATTTTTTTCCACCTTCTTAAAGCAAAACAGGTTGTGTAGCCTATTTCCCAGATGTCTGTGTAAGATCCCCTAGGCCAGGTAACTCTAAACCTGAGTGGCAGCTGGTTCTCTGAATGAACTGTGCGTGCTAGACTTCAGAGGTCTTACTTTGACTTGTTCCTTTTCCAGTGCTTGCTTTAACTGTGACTTTGTAAGCAAGCACTGTTTACTTTTCAATTTAAATGGCTTTAGAGTTTGTCCCAAAAGACAACTTCCAGAATTCTCTGTACTTAATAGGCCACTCTGTGTAGTGCTGAAAATAACATTTAAATTGCCTGATATGGAACAGGTGGTCACTGTTCTCTGAGATAACTACTCCCAGATGGGTCAGTCTGAAAGTGATAATAGTCCTGAGAGCAACAAGACAGATCTTTTGCTGCAGAGAGCTGAAAGGAAATGTTTTGGGCTATAATTACTTTTCATCTTGCTATCAGACTAACAAGACTTGATAACAACTGAGCAATGGAAGAATGCTTTAGTTAAAGGGAAGGATGTCAGTCTGTAAGCGGGGAAAAAAAAGTTCCCACGACCACAGAAGTGTAGGTGGCGTGAGTGACAAAATTACTACTTCAGTCTGCTATATATTGCCGTGCATATCAGATTTAGTTTGACTCATGTGGCTGGATGACTAAATTCTTCATCTGAATAAGGAGAGGCACAGTCAGGTTGGCCCTTCTGAAAGTGGTTTTATAGTTCAGTACACAGTGTCTGAATTTGCTGACAGACTCCCAGTGAAGTGGTCACTTAGTTTCTTATTCCAACTATTTTCATGTTAAAAATAGTTATGTAAAGAGCTTGGTTTACCTACGAATGTTGTGCACTGAGTCTGTAACCACTGAGTGAGCACCTTGCTGTGTTCTGGATACTATTTTCTGCTTGGAAGGCTTTGACACTTCTCACCTTTTAGAAATCGCATAACAACCTGCTAGCTCTTAAGGCCATGCAGACAAATACAAGGGGCAGAAAACTGATAACTCTCAAACTTTCTGAAATATGCTTTGCTTCTGATATTCTTCTTCAGAATGGTTTTGTTCTGTCACCAGTCTTTACCTCTCTAGCAAGACTACATCTTGCATGCTGACCTTTGCCTTAAGGCTTTCAATATTTGCTACTGTACTAAGGGAGTTCGTCAAGTTTCACTTTAATAGCACTTATTCCCTTAGACCTAACTTCAGAATGTTTTTTCATAGGAAGTATTACTTCCCTGTGGTGGGATCCTGTTCAACGACTGCTCTTCTCGGGTGCCTCTGATCACAGCATTATCATGTGGGATATTGGTGGAAGGAAAGGAAGAACATTGCTGCTCCAGGGCCATCAGTATGTAATGGTGTTTTTTCTGAATATTCTGTAACAAACACAGAGTGGCAGGAAGGCTAAATAGCATGGCAAAATGTTTAAATCTTTGTGAATAACAAAGAGAACTTTTTGCATAACTGAAGATATCCCAGGGAAAGAAGGATAACCAGTACTAGGAAAGCACTTACTGATAACATTTTTTGGTCAGGCTTGGCATTTCTAAACCATAAGAATGTGACAGAAAAGTAGTCTTCAATCACATTGCTTGAACTTTTACATTAAGTTGTATGCTTCTACGTTGTAAACACTTAATTACTTGTGAGGATCTGTGAGGTGATAAACTAAATTACTGGAGTGGATCTCTAGATTTCATAAGCATGTTTCATCTTCACTGTTCTGTGGATTATGTAGTTGTTTGTATTTAATTTCATATTATTGTCAATATTTTTAGAGGGACAGCACTATCTAGCTGCTTCTCTTAAATCTAGGCCCTTAATTCAATCTGACTGGCAGTTCACCACTACTACTTAGAAATGCAGTGGTTATAGAGACCTTGTTTATGTTCAAAGATGTATTCGTATAGTGCATATTCTCCTCTTGTGTAATTTGTAGATGCCTCCATCCTACAGCTGTTGTTAAATCTTGAGGATTTAGTTTTAAGACTAAAGAACTAATAGAGTATTGGTTACAGAAGTGTAACTGGTGGCAGTGACCGGAGAACTTTATGTTTCTGTTAGTGCTGCATCATGTATCCTGTTGCAGACTAATAACATTATTATTTTCTCATTTAACATCTCGCTTAGCATCAAACTTTGTACTGAATGGGAAAATAAGTTCTGAAAAGCAGAATGTTTTGGTTTTTTTTTAAATTAAACTTACCTGTTGCAAAGCATATTTAATACTTTTTGAGATCATTTGTTCAGTTTATTTGGATTGACTTTCACTTTGCCATGACTCTGTTCAGGATTCAGCCATCTGTCTTACTGGTGAATGCATGTTTTTCTTTGCAACTACAGACTTATTGTGGTTTATTAGCAAAAGTAGAAGCTCCATCTGCTTTCTAGCTATATCCTGAAACAAGCATTTCTCTTGATTTTTCCAGTTGTCTCTGTTTTGGTAAGTGGTTTTCCTTGCTAACACAGTTGACACCTGCACTCTGAGGCAAATTGCTCTCTGCTCACTGTCAATGCTTTCTGCCAGCAAATGTTAATATAGAGCTGTACGTCTGGTATTCTGGTCAAGCCTGTAACAACACTGTTCTCGTGAACATCCTGATGCTAGAGTAGTGCTTACGTGGCAGCATCAATTCACTCATCATCATAGCTCTGTGTAGACTTAGCAAAAAGTGTCTGGAAATCAGTTTTGGCTTTCTAGGTAAGTCTACAATGAACAATCAGGCTTTTCTGGGAAACTAAGCTTGATTTAAGTGCCTGTGGATAAATAACGTGTGCTCTGTTTCAGTGACAAGGTGCAGGCTATCTGTTACATTCAGCTGACACGGCAGCTGGTGTCTTGCTCAGCTGATGGAGGAATTGCAGTCTGGAACATGGATATCAGCCGAGAAGAGGTAAGATCATGCTCTAGGTAAAAGACATTTTTGTTTTTCCTCTTTGGAGGCTGATACGGTTTTTCTTAATCTGTTACCCTGTCTGTTTTCCTTGTGTTGCCTGAAACTTTCACACTGAACAATGTCTTTAAAACCTGCTCAGTTTTAGTGGTTGTCACTGTAATGGATAAATGCGCAGGACAGGCTTGGAAGGGTTAGTTTCCCATATCAATGAGAGATGTTGAGCCTGGGATAGCTGCAGCCCTTGCTACTGGAACGCTCTGAAGTAGGCAGGCCTTTGCAGTACAGAAACAAATGGACTGTACTTCAGAAGTCTTGAACTAAGTTCTCAATTCATGTCAAAGCATATAAAGACATGGTGTGGATTTTGAGATGCAAGTCAAAATGTGGAGGTTCAGTCCATAGGGTGTGTGTGTTTGTTTATGAAAGACCTCAGAGCACATCACCTGAACCTGCCATCCACATTCTCTCTGCATCGATTCATATTCACCATAAGAACTGAAAAGATACATGTTACTGCTGCCTTTCATTAACCATAGTCATATGAGTTAGTGTTGGTTGTTCCCATAAGGTGATTTAAGATTCAGCCTTCCTTATCCTGTTGCTTTTTTGACCTACACTGGGCACACTGAATGCTGTGTGTGATGGTGCTAACATTTTTAGCATGAAAATCTCTCTAGAACTTCTAGAGTTTTAGTGACTTCGTGTATGTTTATGATTACAAGCAATTGGCTTATTATACGATTAGGATTTTTCTTCTGGATTAAGACAGCTCCTAAACAATAGACAATTTTAACACAATTAAAATAATGCAGTTACCTTAGAACAGCTGTGACGTTTCAGAACTTGTTGGAAAAACCACAACCAAGCCTAATCCAAAAGCAAAGAAATGAAATGTTTGTAGGGTGCTGAATGTGCTGCCTTTGAAGGGTTAGCTGGTGGGTGATGTTATGAGGTATCTTCAAATATGCAGTAAGGCACATAAGATTAGAAGAAAAGCTTTTTATTTAGAAGGAATGGTAACTCCACTACCAGCTGTACCTATTGATCTTGGGCAGTTCCAACTGTATGTTAGTAGTAGTAATTGCAGTCTTGTGGCCTACTTAGTGCCTGAAAATAAAATAAGAAGAGATCCTGCCCTTCTGTTAGGAGGAACTAGGAAGTTAAACTGGTGTCTTTTAAAAAGCATCATTAATTGAAAACAGCTATTGTAAGTAACAGAAGCAATATGAAAATTGCCCTTGGTGGAGTGACAGTTTCATCTGTTTTCCTTCCCACTCCCCACTTCCCATGCTGGACATTTTACCACCCTTTACAATATTTTCTACCAGAATGGTGAAAGGATGGGGATGCAGTCAAGGTTGAAGGTCTACAAACTGGACATTTGGTATTAATAAATGTTTATGGTGAGATGGTGTAACTGACAACGTTATTGTTTTATTACTATCAGTAATGGATGTAAGTGAACTGAAGATAGATGTTCATGGTTGTTCCAGCTTTCTTGCTGTCAGGTTTCAGGGAGAGTTCCCCATTGGGTGCTTAAAGTTGTATGTGGTATACATGTTCTAGTTCAAGTCTATGTGCTAGAAAAATTCTTGACTTACATTCTATCCCTTAAAGTATCCAAGTGTATTGAAATATATGGAAGCCCTATTTTCATTTGGCATAGTTTGTTTATGTCAAGAAAATTATGTGCTGGTAAGAGAAATGCTTAATGAAAATGTGGATGGCAAATGCATATGATTTCTTAATGATTTTAAACTAACCTAAGGAAGCAAAAAAAGATCACTGCTTCAAGAATTTATTTCTGGAATTCCCTCTAGAGAGGAGCATGACAGCCTTGTAGCAGTTAGAACTTAGATTACACAAGGCATTGGAAATTGTCTAGGCAGCCAAAGCTGCAGTCTTTGAGTGTTTGAATTTATTTTTTTATCGCATATAGCTTTAGGCTTAAAAATTGTAGGAGGTGCATAACTCTTGGTAACAAACTGTAGGACTTGAGATTCTGTTTGTGTTTTGTTTGTGTTTTGTACTAACTTCCTTGTACTGTACCCAAGGTAATCTGCTGTGTTAAAATCCAGAGCTAAGATGGCACTTTTCCAAATAAAACTTCACTGTGGGTTCTTAAAACAAACTTTCTTGGCTGAGAGAATTCTAATCGCTTTCATGTCTTTTGTTTTATAGGCTCCTCAGTGGCTAGAAAGTGATTCCTGTCAGAAGTGTGAGCAACCATTCTTCTGGAATATAAAGCAAATGTGGGACACAAAGACATTAGGGTTGCGACAGGTGAGATCACTCATTTGAGTGTTTAGCTGTACTTCAACACTTAAGCAAAAAGCAAACAGAAAATCACTAACACAGTTAAGTCTTGGTATTTTTGGTATTTTGGTGCTTTGAAGTGAGTGTTTATTGAGAGCTCACAGCTTCTGGGGGTAATGCTAAGAAACTTTCTAATTCTATGAGAAGTGTTGCATCAAACTTGTAGCACTGGCCAAAGAAGGCTGTGCTGGGAGTCCTTGATTGGGTTTCTCTGAATTTTTCAGTTCACTGGAGCTGTGGACAGATAGCAGGTGTTGTGTAAAGTAACGCACAGCTCCCCTAACTGAGCAAACTGCAGCCTGTCATGTTGTGAAGTACACAGTTCAGTGAAGCAGTGATGGCCTTCTCTTACTGGACAACAGTGTGAAACATATCCAGATAGCTTGGTTTCTGGAGGGTCTAGACAGACACTGAGGCACTGTGTTTCTGGCTTTCTTGGACCTGTATTTCCTTGGATGGCAGTCCAACCCTTTTTCCTCTGCTCTCATAAGATTGTGAAAGAAGAGGATGAGAAGGAAGGGTGCAGAGGTAAACCTACTGGTGGCAAGAAAGCCATTTAGAACTCCAGAGTGTTTGGTTTGAGCTTAAAAGAACTGAAGGCTTCCTTACATGTTGTTACTCAACAAACGTTTGATAAAATGATCAAGGGGTACAATGCAATGATATTTTTGTTCGTCTTTTGTTTTCTTCCATGAAGCATCACTGCAGAAAATGTGGGCAAGCAGTATGTGGCAAGTGCAGCACCAAACGGTCAAGTTACCCAATCATGGGCTTTGAGTTCCAGGTCCGTGTCTGTGATTCCTGTTTTGAGTCAATCAAGGATGAAGAGTGAGTATTAAGGAATAATAATTCAAGTGATGCTGCTGAGGTGCTGAAACTCTTGTGCTTGCTATCCATCTTCACATAGCGTTATGCAGATATGCTAAGATGACTCTGTGCTAATAGGCAGCCTTTGGTTTGGGCACTCAAAGCAGTATAATGGCAGAGATTTCTCAAGTATCTTAGCGAGTGAAGTTAGACCAGATGTGGTATTAAAGCTCTTATATCCAGTTTATTCTTATTCCTCAGATCTAGGGTTGAAACAAATTCATCTCTATTTCTTTGTAGATAAGGGCTATTGATTGCACTTAAAATTGCTAAATGGGTGGTTGATAATGCATCACAGATGCCAGACTGTATATGCATCAGTTTATGTATACTTATTGAAAATTGTTTCTTCAACAGTGTTTTCACAGCCCAGCATTATTTTCTTATGCTAGCGAATTGGGTTAGACATCATTTACTGTCTTATTAGGCAGAGTTGTGAAGGAGCACTTTTTTTTTTAATCTTGTTAAGATTTTGAAAAGGAGATGCTGTGCCCTACCTTACTCACAGTAGTCAGGGGGTAAAAATGTAACGAGAAAGAATACTGTGTACTTAAGTTATTTCCCACTTCTGCTCTGGCATTTTTAACAGGCAGGGAAAGTCAGGAATTGTCACACCCATATAACTAATTATACAAGCAATGCTTTAGCATGACTCACTGATTTAATTCTGTCCCCTTTAATACGGCACTGCAGTTCTTTGGACTTAAAGATGTTTCTTGGAAGTTCCTTTTCCAGTGCTGCAGTGGTGCCATTAGACTTCATCTCATGGCTCAGTTTTGTTTGAACTGTTCTGTTGCAGCCGTACTTCCCTGGCAACCTTTCATGAAGGAAAGCACAACATTTCACACATGTCCATGGACATCTCCAGAGGACTAATGGTCACTTGTGGGAGTGATCGGATTGTGAAGGTATTCGAGTCCCTCTGTCCTCCATCCATTAGACAAATTCAGTAACTGATGTTTGTATTTACATTTTTCTTTCCAGTGACTGTTGCTATAAAACTTAACTGTTCTGTATAGCAAGAATCAGATTTGTTGCAGGCTGTTCTTTGTGTAACCGAATAAGGAAATTACTTGTAAGTTCACTGTATAGAGTCTAGCTGTCAGAAATGGTTACCATTGGTGTCTTCTGGACAAACAAAGCAGGTGTTAGCAGTAGCAGAATTTGCTAGTGGTTTTAAAGATGGAGACATGATAAAAAGGGGAAGCTCTGAGCTTCCTGGCTTCTTGGAGCGTTGCCACTGAAAGCCTTGTTTATGAAACAGTGACTTGGAAATCAGACTGATGTAGAATCTTGTTATGTTTAAATTATGCATCCTCCATAGTCAGAACCAAAGACTCTTCCAGGCCATCCCTGTTGTTTTCTAAGTATGTTTATATCAAACTGCATAGCGCAGTTTTTTAAACCAGACCTCCAGAGAACTAGAAGGTTTTTGAGACTGAAGTTTGGCAGTTGGTTTGTAAGGCTGGTGTACCTCCCTGTCCTCCTCAAATCCCATTTAAACAGCATTTACTACCTCGTGTCCAGAGAACTCTTTGTCTGCTTCTGTGCCTGTTAGAGAAATATATTTTAGGTCTTACTGTTGCTATATAATTCTCCACGTTATTTTCTTCTAGATCTGGGACATGACGCCAGTAGTTGGTTGCAGCCTTGCAACTGGCTTCTCTTCACGTTGATCTAATACCTGACAGGTTTATGCACCTTATGTACAGCAATATGCACCCAATGAGTGGAATCCTTCTTAAGAATATTACTGCAAACACTGGTTGCTTGATTCTTCTCCTGCTGCTGTTCCAGGATGGACAGTCACCTCTGTAGAGCACAGCTTTTCTGTTGGGCTCACCAGGAATCTCCTTGGTGCGGAAGTGCAGTTTCACAACCTCTTGGACTAATGTAAAATGGCTTACCTGCAATATGACACCTTGATGAAAGGACCTGTTGTTACTTGATTTATATGTAGTGTTAACAGTGTGCTATCTCTGCTGATATATCTTGTACAGATACTTTGTAGCTTAAACTTATCAGAGTAAAATGAGTGTAGTACGTTCAGTTTGTTCAAGTAGTAAAATAACTTATTCTCTCTTCCAAAAAGCAATTCTGTATAAATACTTTTGAGCAGTCACTGTTTATACTGCCTCCAAAAGGTATGTTGGTTATTCCTATGGAAGGAGGAAATACTTCAAAGTGGCAGGTAGCTTCTTTCAGATGAGATAGTAAGAGAACCTTTCAACATACAAGATTTCCTTTATTGACTTTCTTGTAGTGTTTGTCTTCAAATTCAGTCACCAGTGAAATCACTTCTGTGGGACAACTGTTTAGGTAGTTGGTAATTCTTCATACACTTCTAGGCTCTTAAGTAGAGTTTTAGCATAGCTAACAAACTTCTGTAGGTCTTACTAAAATGTGCAGCCCAGCTACTCTACTTTAAAGACAGGCCATTGGGATGAGCCATATGCTTTGACAGTCCTGTAATGCTGTTAGAATGGGAAGCTAAGTAAATCTGCTTTGTTAAATGTTATGGCTAAGAAAAAATGGCCAGCTAAGTCTTAGAGACTTTTTCCTGTGGAAAGGCTGATGTTTCTTTAATGGTAGGTAGCCTATCTCTGCTGAAATGCAGCATACATTTAAATACTGCCTTTTTGTTGCCTAAAACTGATAAATACTGAGACTTTCCAAAGCAGTAGTTACTGAGATACAGAACAGCTGCTGTTTTTTACCCTGCACCCAAGTCTGTTAATTCTAAGATCTGTATCGACTGTTCCCGATGTTAAAGCTGAGAGCTGTGAAGAGGAACTGGGAGGCTTTAAAAACTGTATTTGGCATATACAGGAAATAACTGAGATTAGCAATAAACTGGTCTGTCAGTCATGAATTTCCTACTTCTGAGTACTGAAAAGAGAACTTCAGAAGCTCGGGTCACATGTCAGAGTTCTAAGCTTAGAGCTGTTTAGATTTCTCTGAAAACAGGTGCGTATTTGTGAAGACAAAATGTGGGTAGGTCTCTGGCCCAGAGTCGATAGTATTGTACAGCTGTCAGAGGTAGCAAGCACTTTCTGGTGGAGGATTAGAAGGTTAGACTGACTTTAATGCAGCAATGATCAAGTGGTGCTACGCGTGTTAGTGAGCTCAAGTCCTGGTTGTCTAACTTGATGCTAATAATCTGCATCGGACCATGCTATAGGCTACAGGATATGAAGATCATGGTGTAAGTAATACCAAGATTCTCTGCTGTTTTAAGCCGGAAAGCTGATAGTCTTCAAAAGGGCATTAGAATCCAGAATATGGTATCTTGGATCTGGCTTTGTCTACCTTTCCCTGGCCATTCTCCAGAAGTTTTGCTAGCAGTCATTTAATTTGCCAGGTGTGTTAAGCCAATGAAAAATAAACAGATCTATCTTGTGTCAATCCCAAAAATTGTCTTGCTTTCAATTTAGGATTTAGCACTTGTCATGCTGATCTGATTCATGCCTTGATACATGCTGTATAGCTTACATTTTTTGGTAAAGGTTTTTTTCTTCTTATTGAGAGTAAATTGGCTTGTACTAGAAAAAATTACAGCTTTTGCTGCAAGGCCTTCACCCTTGTAACTCGGGAAGAAAGCTGAATGTTTGAAGGGAGTAAGTAAGCCCCAGTAATGCTCTGCATTTGCTTTCGGACTTCTTCCTATGTGATTTTGGAACAGAATGGCAGTCTTCTTCCTTGCAGGGTGTAAGACAGAGCATTGATGACATGGATAGAGCTGTTTAAGATTCTACCTGCTGTGGTAAGGAGTATCTAGGGTGGTGTGTTAAGCTGGAAGCTCAGTGTGGATGTGGGATGAATAGGTTTTTTTTGTTTTCTTTTTAAACCAAGCATTCTGAAAGTCCTACACCAGTTATATTGGAGTGTAATAACTCCTTTGCAGCCAATACTCCTGAGCTTCAGCTTTTTTAGTTCTGATTAGTCAACATTTCCCAATTCAGCATGCAGCTCCCTCCCCTTCTTTGTGAATACTTCCACTTCTTGACAACCACTTATCTTACATTAAGGTTTTGACACTAGATAATATATTCTCTACTACATATTCTTAAACCTAAGGAATCTATTTTCTATAATTGATATACTTAAATATAGTGTCAGTTCAGATATAGCAAGACAATTATGGCTGCTAAGTCATTAGTCCTTTAAATATACTCTTGGTGTTAAACAAGTAATGCTTACAAACCACTAAAGAGATGGTGTTTTGGTTTATGAACAACTCTTGAATACACATACTCTCATGAAACTGAACATACTTCCAATTATGTCAGCTCAAGTGTGCAATTACTGAGAAAGCTTGATTTGAAGCTTTACTAATATTGCTTGTATAACCTCTTTCACTGGGGGCAGGAAAGGGGAGCAAAGGATATTAGTATGTGCTCAGTCTTTACTAGTTGTATTTCTGTACTCTGCGTATTAAGCAATGCTAGATAAATCTCCCTTGCTCCTTCTTGTCTGTTTTTTAAAACTTTGATTACATGTACAATAAAATATTTCTTGATATTCACTTAGTCTATTTGGATGATCCATCTTTTCTTTCATTGTATGAACGAACAACACCCATTCTACACTGTTTCCTTCATACAGCCCACGTTCAAATTCTAGGTTGGAAGCGTGGCTTCTCAGATGTGCTGCACTGGAGCTGAATGAGCCACAACACTAGGCCATGATGAACCAGTGAGCCTAGAGACAAACAGCTGCTGCATGGTCCCAGTTAAGGATGCACAGCTGTACTCTCTATCTTATGTCCTTGCCAGCTTGTACAGACCTTTCTCTGGTTCATCCAGTTCTTCAGATGTATGCAAAGCTTCTTACAATACAGTACCAGAGAATCAACCCCTTTCCTGGGATCCTTGGAACTACCTGAGGGGTTAAGAGAAACTCCAGTTTATGTTAGATGGTTTAAGTAGAGTCTACAGCGTGATAAATACAGAGGACACCAACTACAGAGGATCTGGTTATGGTTGTTTCATGATAGTTCTTCACAGAAGAAGGATGTGGACAAGCAAGGAAGCATCCTTATGTCTCACAGTTGTTCAGAGCCTCAAATATGGCACTGGTTGCTTTGTAACATTTAGAGTGCCTTAATGTTGGGTTGGCATGTATGATGTAGCTCAATGGTCCCCAGAATATACAAGAGCAAGAGAAGGAATCTGAAAGTGTAAGACAAGCTCTTTCCACCTTTGAAAAGTGGCTTATGCAGAATAATACTGTAATTTTCTTTTTAACAAGATGTCTCATTTTGACTTACCCTGTTCTCTAGCTGCAACAAAAATTGACCAGAAACAAGCAATGCATTACTGATCTGTAGTCAGGAAAGCTTGTTTGTAGATCTCTGTGGACCATTGCATAATAGGTTGTAAATAGTACATCTGAACTCTAGATTGGTTGAGTATTAAGCTATTTGAGAACTGCAAATGAGGCCTTTGTAGTGAAAATGGTAAAATACGTGTATTGGTTTTGTAAGTAAGAATGCTAAATACTTTCCACAGTCTTTATGCGATTTGCAACAATATAAGCTTTGGATCTGCTGGGTGCAAGCCTAGCATGAAATTTTTTGGTGTGGTGTTCACTTTACACAATAGACAGATTGCATAATAAGCTGGGTTTGGGAAGGACGCTGATATTTTTTTCTTTTAACATTGATCAGATTAATGTTTGTGTACTGGAATGAAAGCTCTGTAAGGCTTTTTAGTTTGAATAGACTTGAAGTCTCAAGTTCTGAATGGCTTGGCTAACAGTGAAATCCCACAGTCAAACTCATATGAAAATGATGAACTTCTGCCAGCTTAATTTATTTAAATATTATTATTGATCATCAACTAAACTTCTTTTAGTGGGTTGAAACTTGCCTTTTGAAGCCTTACCTGTTCTGTGTAGGATTACCCAAAGCAGCAGCCTATCTCAGCGATCTCTGAAGTAACTGGAGCCTAATGATCCTGCGTTTTTTGCCCCTTTGGAGAAGTAAGGCTGTAGTCTTGAGGTAGCTGTGTGGGCTACTAAACTATCGATATGCTGATAGTTGAACAAATTCAGAGATGGTGTTAATGGTTTTATAATTTATGCCATTGAGGAAAACATTAACGTAATACCAGTCATAAAGTAAACAAATGTATTTTCATGATTTAAACATATTTTATCAAATAACAAATATATGAGGTCATTAGAACCTTTGCTTGTTGGCACAGAGTTTGGAACTTGATGATCCTGGAGGTCCCTTCCAACCCAAGCCATTCTATGATTTTGCTTACCTAGCAGGAGATTTTTTTTGCCCTCAGTGTCACTAGAGTTGACAGACTGATTGATGTCCAGCATGCTCGTGTACTCAGGCTGCAGTAAGATCTCTTACTGGTGTTGCTCTATAACTGCACCTGCACAGAGAAGACAGATTAGAGTCTTTGATTTACACTTCATGTGATTGTACTAATTTGGGTGGGATTGTCTGGCTTGTCTGCAGAATATTTAATGTGTTCATCTTTGAGTTGCTATTTGTCACACAAATACTATGGGTTACCTTACATCTACTCAAATAACTAAATTATTTAGTCCTGTTAATTTTGTTTAGAGAGATCCTGGTATGCTAAGAATCATATTTTGTGTAAGACATCCAGAGGCTTAGGATCTCTTAGCACTTACCCAGTCCAAAGCCAGTTGAATTTATGTAGAATACAGGTTAATTCTAGAATTTTTCATCTGTGTTTTTAATGCCATCTTTCCCTTCTTACTCTGAAATGCTTTATGGCAAACGTTATGGAGTTGTACTCTTTCCTTTCCTTTACCCTGTTCATAGGGAATGATACAGAATAGGGTTAAAATTTCTCTTAACTTTGCCCTCATGGCTGCTTTTCAAAGTAAAAATAGCTTCACAATCCCCACGTATCTATACTGATCTTTCTTTTCTGAAGCCTGTTTTTCTTATGCTTTTGTCTAGCCTTAAGATCTATGTGTACCTATCTGTCAAAGGGCTTTAAAATATTCATGAACTGAAGTGCATCTTCTGATCAGGAGTGGGCACTGTTTGCCAGAGTTCCTTGACATAGTTGCTGCTAAGCTATACCTATTCTTCTATTCTAGTCACTGTCTTTTGTCTTTTCTCTGTTCTCATTACATTTCTCCTTCTTTCTCTCTTAGTTTGTGGCTCCTTCTCCAGGTTTCTTCTGCAGCAGCATGTCTCTGTTGGATTTTGGCTCCTTGAGATGAATGGCGTGAGCACTTGAAGCACAACCAAACTGCTTGCCTGAGCCTTCTGATGTGTAAGAGTGAGATGGTCTTGCAGTGGCTGAATTAAGGCAGCAGATGTGGAAGGTGAGTGTCTTTAGGAATTGACCTGTTACCTCATCCTCAGTTATAAGATCCCAACTCATTCGGCACTCACAGCAATGCAGCCATTTATCATTGCTCTTCTGTTTGCCACAGCTCTTGCAGGTTGGAAAAAGTGTTGTAACAAGCATTACCTCTCATACCTCTGACAGTGTGGTGTCTGTCCCAGCTGTCTGGTTAGCACTTTGCTTTTCAGTGCTGGCAATCAGTAGGGAAGAACTGAGATCCATAGGATGATCCATAGTACTTACTGGGTTTGGAGAATGTCAGGATGTTTTCTATAAGGGTACGGAAATGAATGTTGGGGTGTTTTCTGTAAGGGTAGAAGAAATATTGCACATCCAATTGGTGTTTGTGAAATAGAATCATAGAATCATAGAATCATAGAATCACCAAGGTTGGAAAAGACCTAAAAGATCATCCAGTCCAACCGTTCACCTATTCCCAATAGCTCCTACTAAACCATGTCCCTCAATACAACATCCAGTCTTTCCTTGAACACCCCCAGGGTCGGTGACTCCACCACCTCCCTGGGCATCCATTCCAGTGCCTGACCACCCTTTCTGAAAAGTAATACTTCCTCATGTCCAGCCTGAATCTCCCCTGCCGTAGCTTGAAGCCATTCCCCCTGGTCCTATCACTAATGACACGAGAGAAGAGGCCGACCCCCAGCTCACTACAGCCTCCCTTCAGGAAGTTATAGAGAGCAATGAGGTCTCCCCTGAGCCTCCTCTTCTCCAGGCTGAACATTCCCAGCTCCTTCAGCCTCTCCTCATATGGCCTGTGTTCCAGACCCCTCACCAGCTTTGTCGCCCTCCTTTGAACACGTTCCAGGGCCTCAATATCTTTCTTGCAGTGAGGGGCCCAAAACTGGACACAGTACTCGAGGTGCGGCCTCACCAGTGCTGAATACAGGGGAACAATCACCTCTCTGCTCCTGCTTGCAACACTGTTTCTGATGCAAGCCAGGATGCCATTGGCCTTCTTGGCCACCTGGGCACACTGTCGGCTCATGTTCAGCCGAGCATCAATCAATACCCCCAGGTCCATTTCCTCTACGCAGTCCTCCAGCCACACCGCCCCAAGCCTGTAGCGTCGCCTGGGGTTGTTGTGGCCGAAGTGCAGGACCCGGCATTTGGCCTTGTTGAAACTCATCCTATTGGCTTCAGCCCAACTCTCCAGCCTGTCCAGATCCCTCTGTAGGGCCTCGCTACCCCCAGGCAGATCCACAAATGTTCGATTTAAAACTTGATCTCTTAAACATAATCTAAAATAAGGAAACGCAGCTGTTAAGCTGTGTTCATTGTGGCCCTTTTGTGGAGGAGAAATGCTGGGGATGTAAATATGCTTTAGACAGTGAAGGATGTTTTAATCTTACTGCTACTCCAGAACAGTGGTTCTCTTGTTTTGCTGTGTGAGAATATCAACTGAGCACTGCTGTTGCAGAGCATGGCATGGACGTACCTACGTTTTACAATTGGAGTGGAAAGAGAAAAACGAGAGAAACTGAAGGGAGTTGGAAAGGGCAAAAAATCAAATGACAGCATGGTTAGAGCATGCAAAGGCATTCAAGCCTTCCAGTTAAAGGAATGTAAGGAAGGAGACTGTATCCGTATCTGATAACTCAACTGAATGCAACAGGGCTACAATAACACTTTCTCTTCATAGCAGTAGAATTCTGGATAGAGCTTTATTAATGCCTGTCTACCTTATGGCCTACTCTCAGTTTTACACATCTGGGAAATGGACTAAAATACTACTTTAAATTCTTGTGTACCCCTGTAACTTCACTTGCAGGCTGTAACAATTTGAGACTGCTATTTTTAACACTTTATTAGTACCTTAAATTACTTAAATGTCAGAACTTCGTAGTGAACATGTTATTTCTACTGATAAGATACCAAAATCTGTAGCACAGATTAACGATTCTATATATTCTTTAAGGATATTAATGCTTTTTCTGCTGTTAAATTGTGGAAAATGCAGATCTTGTGAGCAAATGAGGAAAAGGGCACGTATGAAAAGTAGGGGAGAATTTTCTGGAAAAGTACAAACCCCTGCTTAGAAACACAAGGAAGTGTTAAATTGCTTCTTTATTGATCCAAAGTGCAATTAAAAGCTGCCTCCTGCAGCTGAATTTAGATTGGGCTTTTAAGTTGTTTCTTTCCTCTATGGATCTAATATCAAGTGGAAAAAAACCTGCACAGCAGGACTCCTGGAAAGTCACAAGGAGCGTTCATCAGCCTGAACCTCTTGGTTCACAAAGTGTTGCTTTACCCGAAACAGTTTGTGGCTCTGTTTGCCTGCCAGAAGCTCAGTTTAGGTGCTGAAGAATTGAGGCCGTGGAGTGCGGCGGCTAGAGTCATGTAAAAGGTTCTGCTTCACTGGTTGTGGGAATCGATGTCAGCAAAAAGGCTTCTCCCTGCCATGAAAGGGTGTTTTGTTCCAGGACTGTTGCAGGATTTTAGGAGGAAATTAGAATGTTGCATATTGTTCCCTTCCTAACACAAAGCGTGCTGTAGGTCCAGGACCTCATCAGTTCAGAACATCCGACTTTTTTAGCAGTTACTTATTTTCAAATAAATAACGTTGAAACTCACCACAACTTACACCTAGGACCTAGAAAATGCCTCATCAGCAGTTCTCCACGCACAAGCCTCACCGAAGCCACTGTAACCTGATCTGAAGATTCTGTGTTTCTGAATGTGGCTGCTGGAAGAGCGGAATGCGGGCTAGGAGAATGCAGCGGCAATCAAAAAAACAGCACTGTCTGCCTTCCTTGAAAGCCTCGTCAAAGGGCCTTAAGAAAGAAATATGCGCATTTTTCTCCCGGCAGACAGAAGCTGAAAGAGAAAAGCCTCAGAGTCTTTTGCAACCTATTTTGAGTTAGAGGAATACATTTGCATTTGTTTGCACGCTTTTGTGTTCAAATGAATTCACTGGGCCTAAGGGAAGAACCCTGAGGAGTCTGCGATATGGCATTTTTTTGGCTTGTGCTCACTCCACCAATGCAGCTGGCACAGCCCTGTGCCTCAGCTGCTTCCCCACTTTCACTGCTGTGCAGCACTGATCATCGTCAGTAGTTGCTACTTGGGAAGTTTGAGCTATCTTTCTTATCAAAACATTACACAAGCACACTGTGCTAGCGGTGAGGAAACGAGAGAGAGGGGAAGAATTCAGACTCTCTTCCAGTTAGTCATTAAGTAGACACTAGGCTTTCTGCTCTGGTAAGCATCTAATTTAGGCAAGATCCTAATATGCAGCCTTATTTCTGTAGGGTAGCAAAATTCATCTCTTTGCTAACCTGTAAGATTGGTGTTAACATGTTGAAACTGGCCACTACAGTAACGTGTCCTGTATGCATGATGTGTTGTTGCAGCTTTTTTCTGATGTACTTGGAAAACCACAAAAGCAGTGGGTTAGACTTCTTGAGGTCATAGGCCTGTTTAGGATAGATCTTTGCATAGGAAAGTAAGATTATTGGCAGAACATTAAGCAAAAAATAAAAAATAAAAATTACTGCCCATCACTGGAGTAAACAACATAACTAGGTGAGAGGTAGGCTGCAGAAGAGAGTTGGTTTTTTAAACTTTTTTTGGGGGGGAGGAGGGGGTGGGTGAGTTGGGAAATGAGCAGGGAAGAAATGTTCAATCCTTGATTTCTAATTCATTTTGGAGATGAAAGTATTGATATTTGCAGATCCAGTACAACTGCACTGTGGTATCTACATTCTTGCATGTTAGGTTGATATAGTGCTGTGTTATAGGCCTAGAGTGAATGAAGCAAATGAAGCACTGGTGAGGTCTGCAGGGAGCTGGGACTCGTGTTTCTTGTGTTGTGCACTACAGAAACAAAACCAGAGCACTCATCAGCCAGCAGCAACCAAGGGCAATGCTCACCACTATGTATAAAGAGAAACAAGAACTGAACGAACAGAAACGGAGCTTTTAATGAATGCTTCCAGGTCAGATCATAGCTTATAGAGGGCAGGGGTCATGCATGCTGAGGGAAGTGTGGAAATTACCTCCACAACTCTACATGAGCATAAGGACCACATCCCTGCATACAAATCCATACCAACGTGTTTTCTTTACAGTTAAGAGGATACAGTCGAATGAGAGATTTAGGCATAGGCTGACACATAGGTGCATGCCTAGAAACTTGTCACAGTGATAATGTTTTCTCTCTGTAAAATCTTACTTTGTTTTTTTTGGTTTTTGTTGTTTTGTGTTTTTTTTTTTTTGTTTTTGTTTTGTGGTTTTTTTTTTTTTTTGGCATCTCCTCCTAGCTCAGCCTGTGTTAGTTATAAGGCTTAGTTCTTTCTGCATTTCCCTTCAAACAGCATAAATTCTTGCATTTTTTGCAGGGAGAAAACTAGGAACGTTTCTGACATGTAGGCAGCCTCCCTTCTCCCTCTGTTCTTGCAAATATTTCTAACCATGAACAATCTTCACCCCACTGCTGTCTCCACTGCGCAGACACAATTGTTTTGTCCAAGGGATGTTCCCCCTTTGCTGAAGCCAGAGGCTTGGAAAGGGATTCCCCAGTGGAAGCCTTTGGAATCCTTCAGATTTCCCTATTTTGCTGATGACTCAACGGGTCCAGCACTGTGTGCAGGAGAGGACAGGGCTCTCCCTGTAGCATTCAGAACCGTATCCTGAATCCAGAGCAGTGTGTGGCTAGATGCACAGCATGCATGGGGAAACATCTCTCCTGACTGCATATGTGGGAGTTCAACACCCTAACTCTTCCCATTTTATGTTTTTGTGGAATCTTGTCCATGGATCAATCTCTGAATAAGAGCTTCAGCAGCCTCGGGCCTGGATTTAGAGCTTCTGACTCAAACGCTGAGTCTGTGGAAGTTGCATATTCTTTTGGCATCTGCTATTTATCAGCAAATCCCTGCCAGAGGTTGCATGGATTTGCTGCTCAGCTGGCAGAGCTGTTCGCATCCTGCTCTCTCATCCAGCTCAGGCTCGAAGCGCAGGTTAGCAAAGCCCGGACACGACAGGTATTCAAACAGGAGCCAGGCACGCTCCGGTCCCTGCATCGCAGCGCTGGAGGCCGGGCCCGACAGCTGCCTTCTGCGGGCCGCACCCCGGCCCGGCCGGGCGGAACCGTCCCGTCCCGGGGCTCCCCGCCGGGCTCGGCGCCCGGGGCGGCGGCAGGTGCGGGAGGAGTTTCCTTTCGGGGCATTGTGGGAAGGCGCGATGCGGCCGGGGCCTCACCTGGCGCGCCGCGGGCGGGCAGGGCGGGAGGCAGCCGGCAGCCAGCCGGGCCGGGCCGGCTTCAGCCCGCCGCCGCGGCACCATGGTAAGTGCGCGGCCTCCGCGGGGCTGCCCGCCTCCGGCCCGCTCTGCGGCGCGGGGAGGTCGGCAAGGTCTGCCGTCCGGCTGCGCCGTCCCGGCGTACTGGGCAGCGAGCAGGAGCGCAGAGCAGACCTCGGTCCCGGAGCAGAGAAAGTTGGGGTTGTGAGTATTGCTGCGAGAATGAATGGCCCCAGGTGCCCTTAAGCGGAGGTAACGTGTGTTCGTTAGCAGGTAGGGGGAGGGCTGTCCCAGCTCTAACGAGAAGCGGGAACGCAGCTTCCAGGAGAGCCCGGGCGAGGTCTGCACCTGTTCTGGGAAACGAGCGTTGCGTTTCTCCTTTTGTTTCCTCCCTTCTGGCCCGCGGGGTGAGCCTGGTCACGCTGACGGCCTTTCGTAGCTAAGCAGGAAAATAGGGCTGCTCCGCAGAGACTTGATTAAGTCTACCAGTAACCCGAGGAGCTGAGGTTCGAGTCAGCTCAGTGCCTGCAGGAATATCGGGTTTGGTTTCACGTGGGTTCTTGTGGTGGAGCCCAAGCAGTGGCTTTCCGGGGCGGCACGTGTGGAAGGGCCCTTTCCCTGCCGCCCTGGTTGTGCTGCGGGCCGCTTGGCTGCGTCCCCTGTAGGAGCTGACCGAGCCGCGGCGCTGCCGTGTGCCACGCGTGGATGAAGTTGTTTCGTCGGGCTCAGAAATAAGCACGGTGCCGGTATGTGCAGTTAGATGAGCCCTGATTTGGTGGGCTCTGAGATGAACTACAGCCGCTCAGATAGGGAGTAATTCACAGCAAAGCAATGAGGTGTAACGTGTCTGTTTAACAGAGAGCACGTGAGCCTGGTTCTGCTCCTTGCTGCGTGCCGGCAGCCACTACATTGCAGCACGGTGAGGAGTGGTGGCTGCTTGCGGTGGGCAGCCTTTGGATTATGGGCAGCCCCTTGGGCGTTCAGGCTGTTCGCAGAGGCTCTGGTGGTTGTTTGCTGGGATCGGGAGAGGTTGCTTGGTCATTATTCTCTTTTGTTAAACACGGTGGCCCGCATCCCTGGAATACATTCCCGGAATAATGGCTGGACTTTCCCAAGGAAACTGTGGGCTTTCGAGCAGCAAGATGCTCAGCAATGCCATGTAATTGAGAAACCATCTCTGGGTGATTATCAGACCTGGGGCAGCTCATGCCCAGAGCTCCTGTCGTGCACAGTTTGCCTGTTGTGTGTATCTTTGCTCTCAGTGATGGCAGTGTAGCTGCACCGTCATGGCGCTTTCGTCGCGGGCTGAATTTTGACGTGTGGCTCTATCCTCAGAAGTGGAGCTGAGTTGCTTTCTTTCCAGCGGTTTAGTCAGAATGCACCTCGTGTGTTAGTCTAATTTTGTGTCTAAGGAAAGATGTGCCTGCGTTCAAATTTGCATGTAAAATCTGTGCAGTAATGAGTTTACAGATGGCAATGCAGTCTCTATACCTCAAGTCCCAGTATATATACACACATATACGCAAGCTTTCCAGTTACCTCTTGACACAGCTCTCCATATCCATTTCCTGATGTAACGCTTATGTAAATAACCGGAGTTCGTACTGTGCCCTTGAAGGTCAGTAAATATGGGAGGTGATTTCGGGGAAGCTGATCGCGGACCTCTCCGTGGTGCGTGCACTAAACAAATGCCAGTTCTCAAAGCACTCACGATGATCCCAAGGGAGTGGTGCTCACAATGGTGCTACTTATTAGCAGGACTGTCTGCTGTTTGATGACTGTAATTTCGTAAAGTGAGCATGTATTCTTATTCCTTTGCTGAGCTCACAGTGCAAACACTTGCTGGCATTGTTACACCAAGCAGTGCTGTCAGCCTTATCCTGTTCTCCTGTTGTAGACCCAGTGCCCATGAAAGGGTGCTTTTGTCAAAGTACTCGTGCTTAAAATTCCTCTGCCTGTTCTCCGGGAAGGGTTGATGTGCTGGGTTGCTGTCAAGAATTAAGGATTATTGGGTTACAGGCTAAGAATAAACCTTATTCGGGCTGACAACTTGAAGAACTTTCAACAGGTCATTTAAAGGTCTCTTTAGATCGGTTTCTCCTGTTTAGAATTAGGTGGTTGTGCTTGCCACCAGTGTTAAATGCTTAGAGATTGGAATGGAAGGTACTCCTGCAAATGGTACTGTGTCCCAGCAAGAGGGTTGTTGCCATTGTTTGCTGTGCTGCAAATTTCCAGGCTGGTTTCAGGGGAGCCCTTTAGACAAGCTTCATGTCCTGCTGAGAATGGCTGTATTACTGCCCAGCTGCTACCTTGTGACTGCAGAACAAAGGATTTTCAGAAAAAAAGACTGCATTCTGTTCTCTGACAGGGTATGGCTGCAGCAGAGAAGGGTTGCGGTCTCAACAGATCAGAAAGTGAAAGCCAGGACTGGACAGAGAAAATAATTTCTTTCCCCAGGGACATGCGTTGCTGCAGTCTTTCATGCCTGTGAGTGTTGCAACACCACGATCCCACAGCCACCTCGCCATTATCAGTATTATCAAGTTTTCTATTTGCACAGTTCTGAGTGCAGAACTGGTGCCTGCAGAGTGAAAAGTCCTGCTTCCCTCCTGCCTCTGCTGCTCATCAGTACAGTGTGAAGCATCAGTACATGTTGGCATGACCTGTGACCTGAAGCCCTGGAGAATGATCAAAAGAAGCCCCTGGTGAGCAGAAGGCTCTGAAGACATACTTTGTGTGCTTGGAAGGGAGTTGGCAGGTGGTGTTTCCGTGTAGCAAGGCATATGATACTCATCACAGATCTAGAGGCTTGGCTGGAAATGTTGGTTGAGGTGAGTGCAGGTGGTGACTCCTGCCTGGTGTTTGTAAATGAACTCTCTGCTCTACTGAATAGAGACTTTCCCAACGTTCTCAGTGCCCTTAACTGCTAAAGTAAAAGCAGGTCTGTAAAAGATATTTTTAGTGTTGTGCAGAACTTACTGTCAATGATTCGGAGAAGAATGTGCTCTAAACCTTGCACGTTTTTCCCCCCTCAGTGGCATAGCTGTGTATCAGCCTAGCAGAGGCAGTGAACCTCACCTCTAGGAATTTAACTTGGAAGGATGTGAAGGGCAGCAGATAAAAATAGATGGGAGAGCAAGAGAAAACTACAAATAAATGAATGTTGGTTGTTGGAGGCAGTGTTATACATCATGGTGTGGGAGGGAGTACTGCGATGTTTGTCATGTAGTGAACAGTATGGAAGTGGGTAATAGTACTGGAGTAGCATTCACTAGAGAAGATCCTGATAGATCTTCTCAGCTTGGAAATACATACTGTAGGGGAAAGAACAGAAATGTATGAAATCATGAATGCTGTAAAGAATGCCTCCTAACAGATGGGTAAGGATACAATTTGTGAAATTTCTAGACATTAAATGTAAAGAAAAGGGAATATTTTTTTCATGCAGACGAGACTTTAATCCACTGCCAGGAGTGCAATGGGTGTCCTGGTAGTCAAGCCATGCAGTTTGTAGAAGATGGGTCCACGGGTGGGTTGTCTGGATCCAGTTTCTGGCCCTAAACATGAAACCCTGTATTTTCTGGAGAATGAAGGGCACCAGAAGAATGATTTTATGCATGCTCTGCTTCTTACAGCCTGCTGTCCTGGGAAATGCACAGATCAGAGCAGGGCTTGAGGGGAATCCATGATTCAGTATTTAGTTACCACTTTATTATTTAGCTGGACTTGTGAATACAATTTTGTGAGATTTACTTGGAAAAAATGTTTATTAGGATTAGATTCTTCTCAGGAAATCTGTAATCTCTGGCTGTTGATGTGATTCTCTTTAGTTTTGGATGTTCTCTCTCATGTACTCACTCATTACAGAGCATCACTGTTTTACTGGCTACACTGGCAGTAATTGTGATTCATCCTTTACAGTCTCTGGGTAGTATGCTTAGTGAATGGACCAAGTGAAAATGTTTGTGCCTTTGCAGCTTTTCTGTATTTTTCCTCTAATTACGAAAGAATCTTGTGCTTTACAAACCATGCTGAAGGCCTCAGTTGTATGCAAAAGAGCAAAATGATGGAGGCACAGAGGAAACCACTGGGCCAAAGAAGGCAGATAGAGCAGCTCTTGCTGCAGTGCTTAGAGGATTTATGTTTCAGCCTTTGGCACGTACATCAGGCATTTGTGCAAGCCAGTTGTATTCTTTCCAGTGATGCCTAAATTAAAATGATACTGCTGCTGTAAAAATAATTCTTTATATATCACCCATGCATATCTACTAATTAAACTTTCTTCCCATTTGTTTCCCTGCTGCCCTATTCCAACAGGCTGTCATCTGCCTTTGCTTGGCTGCTTTGAGCCAAGCTCTTTTGAGCAGCCAGCCTTGGGCCTTTTTATATTTGCAGACATTGCAGTATAAAGCAGCGTAAGATCCAGTCCTGCACAAATGGTGTTTCATTTGCAAGTAGGAATATAAGCATGTGGAGTCAGTGGGCTAGAACTGGGAACTAAAATTTGTTTGTGTGTTTGAAGGCAAGAATGATGTGTCTTTCTGGCCAGGCACGTATTCCTGGTCTAATGTGTCCTGGATTTATGCTTCTCAATATGAGAGATGTAACAGTGGGTACTCTGTGCAGCAGTCTTTTTTCTTCCCTGACTTACTGGGTTTGTGTAAGATGTTCATCTGCTATTTTCTGTCCAGACCTGAGAAAAAAGAGTGCATTAAAAGCCTTCTGCAGCATCCAGTAAATGTGGTTGCCTTGCTGTTTGCAGGTAGATTTGCTCAGCAGCCTGCAGTTTCTGTCCACCAGCGCAGGGATTCCTGCATGGCCATCACCTCCCCTGAGGCAGGCAGTAGATGTGAGGCACAAGGAAATAAGAAACGGTTTATTTTTGTTTGTTGAAAATGCAGAAGCTTACCATGTTGTGCCTTATGTCTTGCGTCACGTGTTCAGAGAGTGTCTGGTTGTCTGCTCGGAGTTTTAGAAATGCCATGGGAATGGTTGCATGACCTACAGTGAAATGCTCAGACCTGACAACTCCCATGCTGAGGAGCTGGAAAGTCTCCTTGGAAGATTAAAGCGGAAGATGGAGCATGTCTCTACTGAAAATGCCTCATTGGAGTGTTGCAGTGTTTCCAGAAAATTACTTCCATTCTCTTTCAAAGTGATCCACAAACACCATCCAAACTCACATCTGTCTTCGTTGCCTCCAGTGCTCAGGTTCCCAGTGAGTCTCTGTTGAGACAGATGAAAGCCAGAGGGGTAGGTGTGGGGCTGCTGCAAAGCCCTGGGTGCTGCCAGCAGGCGCTGCTGTCCCTCGCAGGCAGGCATGCTGGGGAACACCCTTCACCTGCTGTGTGCCCTGCTCCAGGGCTGAGCCTTCCTCCTTTGCTCTTGAGAGGTCAGAAGCAAGGGAAGAGCACTACAGTATGCACAGCAGGGCTCTGCAAATAGCTGATAAGACAGAGTGGAAATGGGAGTAACAGAGGCCGCACCTTTTGCCAGAGTCCAGTGGGTTAGATTGTAACTCTGTTTCTTTGCCAGGGGTTTGAGAACCAGACTGGGATTTATTTTTTTTCCATTTATTTTTTGTGACTGTAAAACACAATGGGGCTGAGATAAATCACCATCTTTAACTTCTTGGAATGAAAGGAATTTGAACACCCCCACAAACCACAGACAGCCTTGGCACTGCCCTACTTTCTGCTGAGTCAGGTCACTGGGGCAGTGCTGCAGGTGAGGCCTCCTGCCTCATTTCCTCCTCAGAGCAGCTCACTCTCATGCACGTTTTCTTGACCAGCATTGTGACTGCAGTTTGCAATTGCTCTAACCATCGTGTCAGCAAGTTCTGTTGCTTTGGGGGGCAAGTGCAAGCACTCCAGTGCACTAGGATGAGATACTGCTTTGAACATTATTTTCCCATCCTTGGTTAGGGTCAGAAGTTGGTTTGGCTCAGAGCTTGAGCTCAGTAACACTGTCTCAATAATAGTTTATTTAATGGTAGTGGGGCTATTAGGGAGGTGGTTGGCTGGATCAGTAGTACGTGAGTGCCTATCGTTTCAGTGCTAGCATGCTGGTCAGTTGAAACTCTTCAGTAATAAAATAGGGTTGACTTCTTCATCTTGAAAAGAATAAAATTGGTGTGTAAATATGGTCACGTGTGCTGTAATGATCTGGCACAGGTTTTATTGCATGGACTTTGGATGCACTGTCCAGAGGAAATTGTGCAGAGATGCTCCTAATGAAGATTAAGCTGGAAGGAGTTCTTTTCCAGTTGGGCAACAGTACACTGCTTGGGTATTCTTACATTGCTGCTTTCTCACTTATTTTCCTTTTCCTACTTGCTTACATCAGAGAGACACTGTATTTTAAATGTTAATGCTAAGATTGTACAGTATTTAATATAAAGGGGCTTTTGTGTTACTGTGAATAAAAGTTGCAGTAGCAGTAACAAGGATTCCATTATGCTGCATTTCATTTCCTCGCGTTCCACTGCATGGCTTTGTCTTAGGCTTAGGGTTGCATTGCATTGCTCTGCATTGCATTGAATTGCATTTAGCTTCATTTCACTGGATTGCATTTCTTTTTATTGCATTTCATTCTGATGTATTACTAATTACAACACACAAAGGAAATTGATATCTTTAGTGAGGTTGCTTTTTTTCCTGTTTTTTTTTTTTATTTTGCACCTTAGCTCTAAAAGTCCTTTTGACCTCAGTATATATGTAATAAAGATCAGTGGCCAGTTGAGGAGTTTGTGCAGCAGGAGTTTGTTAGTGTGATAGGTGATTAGGTGTCAGTTCAGTCCATCTTTCTTGTCATACCCTAACAGCCCGACTTTCTAAACAGTGGGTGTGCTCACAGTAACTGTACATTTTTCATGGACATTTTAAGCCATACTAAAATAAAGGATAATGTCAGTAGTTTGTTTTGTTTTTTAATTTCCAGATGCTTTGTAAAAGCCTTTACTAATAAATGAAAGTTCTGGATATCTATGTTGAGAAGGAAATGTTCGTATCAGAGGTAGGAATGAAAAATCACAGAAGATGTGCAGAGTATGAACTCAGCTAGACAAAAGCAATAAAGAAGGATAAAGCAGATAAAGCAGACTTCAAAGAAATAAGTTAAAAGGGAGCTTTATGACAGAAAGTTGCTTTCTTTCAACTGTGTACAGCCGGTCAGTCTGGCCCAAACTGCTGTTAGTGGTGGTTGTCATATCAGCAGCCAAAGGTGTGGCTTTTTTTCATTCCATTACCCTTTCTTTTCATGTGGTCTGTGAGCTTCTCTTCGTTAAAGTGTCGTATATTGCCTCTGCTGCCAACAGCAGCCTTAAACTTACAGGTTTTAAGTGGAACTGAAGGTTCTGAGTTCTGCCAAGCCATCCATTTTAGGATGGTAATTCGTAATTCACCGTTTTTAGTTACTTGTTCAGGAGTCTGTTTGATAAAGGTGACTTTGATTAGGGAGAGCTCTTCGCTGAATTTGGGAGGGTGGCAGCTGAAGCAGAATCTAAATACTGTGCTGCTTGAGTAGCAGAGCTGCCTCACAGAGCAACTCCTTGCCAAAGCCGAGCATCCAGCAGAGAGGGACCTGCCTTGCTTTGCAGCCTCCCAGCTCTTCCCTCCCTGGCTACTTGGAGTCTTCCTACCATGGGACCTGGAGCAGCCAGGTGTAACAGGACAGGTTTTAAACGGATTGACAAATGCTGTCGGTATGCTGACTCATGGGATGAGGAAAGAGCACTGTTAGCATGGGTTCTTCTTGCAGTGGGATGCGTGAGATCCCTGCAGCACAGATCCCTTGAGCTCACTTTGTAGGAAGAAACCTGGCATCTCTTAAGCATTTAATCATTGCCCAAATCATTGGGCAGCAAACTGGGAAAGCAACCCTGGGAATCAGGAAAACTGCTTTGTCATCTTGTGTAGTGTTTTTCACTGACGTCCTTGTGGATGATTTGCTCTGTATATAATACAGTGTCATCTGCAGTCCTTTAGACAGTCTTACTGAAGGCTGCAGTGCATATTTGTGTGTTTTGAAACCTCTGTAAATGCCACAAGTGACCCAAGTTTGCAACCAGCAAGCCAAGTGTGAAGTGTTTGGCTGTGCTAGGGTGTAAAACTTCTGTATTTGATGTTGTTGATGCCTGTTCTATTTACTCTGTAATTATTTTGTCAATAAGCCTACTGTCTGATTTTCCAGTAGCCTTGGAGCTAAGTGTGCGTTATCTTGACTAGTCTCATAGATCTCAATAAAACAGAAGGCCTGTAACTTTTTGACCTGTTGTATAACGTAGCTACAGCTGGCTCACGGAAGGGAACGGTTCAGCTTTAGAAACCTGGTTTGAATCCTCAATTAAAAAATATATATATCTGTTTTCTCCAATCAGCAAACAATGGTCTGCTAATACAGCTTGCATCCTTTTGGCTACTTACAGACATTTAGGGAGCTCATTTGCACTGTGCAGTAAATGGTTGGGTCTGATTTGGTAAAACTAGCTAATAAGATTACACTCAACCCCCAGACTGAAGGCTGTCTCATCTGGACTCCACATTTGAAGACAGCAGGAACTGCACATATCATCCTGACCTACTCCAGCGCAGACCTCAAAGTGCTCTCTGGCATTTGCCTGTGTGTCTGGTGGTTGTTAGTCAGAGCCAGCACACCCTGGCTTTGTCCAAAAGGAAACCAAGCACTCTGCTTTGGGGGTACTTGGTTTGAAACAAGTCTTCTGTCTTTGCTGTCCTCCAGATTTAGAACTAAAATCAGTAAAATGTTGCAGGATAATATATACCTCTATTTGTAGCTTGGCTGCTGAAAACCAACCCAAAGTTCCTTAGTCAACATCCATCTTATTAGTGGCACAGTGGAAAAGGAAGCATGTTTTCACAGTCCAAGAGCAAGAAACATATGAGCTGTTAGATTTGTGTTTACGCAGTACTTGAACGTTTCCAGGTGTACTGATGCATCAAAATCTTTCCAGTGAGCTGTAATCAACAGGGCAGTGAGATTGAAAAACGTGTTGTATCATGTCAGCGTGGCTGGGCAATTTGATGCTTACACTTAGAGAAATTAAGCCATTCAATCTCTTGAGAATGTAATATTGCTTACTTAAAAAGTTCACCAGATTGAATAGAGTTTAGAAGTTAGAAAAAGGCAGAAGAGTGAAAAGAGGGGGGAAAAGTCTGTATTTTTCTTCTAAGTATCTGCAGTTTGGGGTGTGCTATCTTTCTGCAGACCGTAAAACTAGAGATGGAGTACAGAAGAGCCTATTAGCTGTTTGCCAGCTGTAAATACTTCCATAAGAGTAAAATTGATCTTCAGGGTTTGCAGTTCCATTTTGCATATGAAATAGAGCATGGTATGGAAGACCCAAAATGTGTGAGTTTTGAAGCCTGTGCGTGAATCTTGATGCACTGATGAGAGTCTGTAGATTTTCCTTTCTGCAAAGAACGGTAGCCCTAACTTTACTCATGAAGGAGCTGGTGAAACATCAGCTGCATCTGTACAAGAAGCAGCGTGGTTTTCAAAGTAATTTGAAATGGAGAGCAGCTCACTTTTCTGTGGGTAAAGCACATGCTGAAGTATGCTAGTCAGGAGAAAATGGCAGTAATACCGAGTTCCCTGGCTTATTGATAGTTAGCCTTCTAAAGGCATAGGTTGCTCTCCTGGAAAGACATGTTCATTAATTACAGGATCTCAGATGTAAGACCCATTAAGTCCAGCAAATGAGACTAAACCTGAATACCCTTTAATTATCTTCCCCTGTTAAAGCACTCTAAGTAGGTATTTCTTCCTGAGGATGTTAGAAACTTGTCTAAAACAGTGTGACCTTGTTATGCTGAACACGCTTTCAGCTTTTGCTAGGGATTCATTGTCTGATGCTGTGCCTTTTCAGTCAAATATGATCATCCTCTCCCATCTGTTTCAACATATTTTGAAATTTGTTTATCAAATAGCTGCTACCTGTGCCTGATTGCTTTTAAATGGACACCTGCGGATTTGCTGCTCTAATCTTAAAACCTATATTTTGCTTTTCAGAGTGCACTCCCTTTTCAAAGGCTCTGGAGTGAATGTGCTGTGCAGCAAGCAAAAGAGTCTTTCATTCAGCTTGTCTCTGGACAAAGCGTGTAGACAATAAGTACTGTCCCTTCATCTGCTACAAAGGGGTAACCCCGACAGCTGGGATGTTACCACGTCAAAAAGCAGCTGGCAATATGGATGGAGAAAAGGAAGAACACGGTGCTTTGATCTTCACTGTAATCAAGCCATGTGTATTGCCGGTAGCGTAATTGTTTTATGTAGCAAACACATCTGGAAATTACTGTAGTGCTCAACGCAAGGCAGCTAGAACATCCTAGTAACTCTATCAAGCACATTATTCTTACGACAGTGAGGGCCATGTTTCCAATAGTAGATCCTGGCACAGGCAGATATGAGTGAAAGCATCCACCCTCCCTTACAGTGCTCCCATATTTGAAATCTTTCCCAATAATCAGAACTCTTATCTTCAGATTACCCAACTGCTATTAGACCTAATAGCTAAAGAATGGTTATGAACTATAATTTGTATGAAACCTAGCTGCAGTTTTTTTCCTTCTTTTAAGCAGAAACTTCTCTGGTGAAATTCTCTGCTCGGATTTCACTAGCACATGGAATTATTTTTTCTTCACAAATATCTGCATTGTAATCTTAATAGTAATTGTAAACTTTAACTTCAGGCCTTATTGAATAGGTGAAGTAACGGGAGCACAGGCACAGCAGTGGGCAAGACTGGAAAGCAGGAGGGAACAGGGCTAGGGCATAGGCTGCACATGCAGGGAGGGCTGGATTTGAGCTAATGGAAATGGGGACATGGCCAGGGGCCTGCCAGTCCTGGGCTCCCTTCTGGGAGCTTACAAACATTGCAGGTGAAGAAGAGGAGGCTCCTGTGCTTCTTCCTCCTCCCAGTGCTGGCCATGCAGGTCTGGCTGCAGTTGGGTGAGCTTCCTGGCGGGCCTGGCTGCAGAGGAGTGGTGCCAGTGGCTGGCGCAGGCAGAGCAGTTCATGTTCTCCCTTGCCACCATCTCAAACCCCGCTGGGTTCTGCTGTTTATCAGGGGGCATCCTGTTGAGAGGAGTGTCATCCTAAGATAGATTTCCTGCGCTCATTCTGTGATGTGGGTAAATGACTTAACTGTGCTGCCTAAAGACCTATCGTGGTCAGTTCTTCAATCAGTTTATGGAAGTATTTGTAGATATGTGGATTGATACATTTCTCCCAGAGGCTCTCCAGCATTTAAAATGTAGCACTTGTGTATCTCAAAAACACTGCTGATGCTAAGCATGCAAAAATCATGGATCAAATCATGTAAAATTCTGACTGGCTTTGAAATTTGAAATTTCAGACCTCTACATGTAGTGCTTTTGTAGTGTAACATTGTTGGTTCTTGAGGTCTGCCTTGTGTCATTAGACTCATCTGTGTTTCAAAATCCAGGGATTTCTTTGTAAAGATCTAGTTGAGCTCCCTTCCCAAAGTAGCTGGCTTCTTCCTTCTGCTCCTAGTAGCTCCCTGTAGGAACGCAGTGATCAGTAAGAGCACTTAGTGCGCTATCAGAACCTGGTGACGGGCCATCACTACCCAGGTGTTACGTTCTCCTCTCATGCCATGCTCTGCAGCTGCGATCTGTCTAGCCCTGCTGTGTTACACATCTTCATCCCCTTTGCTAACATGTAATCTCGCTGGAGGAAGAGCTGTGCCCCTCTTCTGACTATCATAAGGTGGTGATGTAGCAAAATAGAAAGCACAGTGATCAGTCATACGTGGTAAAGAAGCGCGGTGGGAGAGGTTATGCAGGGAGGGGAGGTCTGCCAGGGATGGCACAGGAGACAGGGGGGAAGAGGCCCAGCTTCCATGCTCAGTCAGTCGTCAGTCCTCAGTCCTCCCCATCAGAGGACAGTTGGAGACCTGTGCTGACCCTGAGGAGTCCTGGCAGGCACAAGGATGTCTCCTGCACTGCCTGGGGCTGAGTCCGTGCCCCAGCGTTAACCATGTCACTTTGTTTGCTCTAGATACACTTTATACTGCTGTTCAGTCGACAGGGGAAATTAAGGCTTCAGAAATGGTATACGACACTACCTGAGAAAGAGAAGAAAAAGATCGTTCGAGAAATTGTTCAGATTGTTTTGTCTCGCAATCAAAAAACAAGTAGTTTTGTTGACTGGAAAGACCTCAAGCTTGTTTACAAAAGGTGTGAGTAATTTTATGAGAACATATAATTACTATTCGTATAAATTATGTGCTACAAGTGGGAAAACAAAGGCTCACTTTAGCACTTGGGGTTTGTTGGTTTTTGTTTTAAAGAGCAAGATGTTGGGAACCTGCCATTGTGAGTCTAATGGCACAATAGCCCTGGATAAATAAGCAGGGTAAATTCTGGGGTAAAAAAATATTTGCAGTATTTGTCAAATAAGACAAATGTAGTAAGTGTAAGTGGTTGAAATTCTATGAGGAGGCTTTTGACTTTGCTCCCCCTTGGCATTCTTTGGGGTGGTCTTCTGACTTGTGTTAGTTAGGCTTCATCAGACTCTGAGAAAGGGTACAAGAAGAGTTCTGAGGCACTTTCAGCACTTTGTCTCATTTTATTTTTGAAATATTTGTTGGAAAGTGTTAGTTGTCATTTCCTTTTCCAAACAGATCATTGGCCCCAGTTACACAAAGCTAAGCAGTAACTGACTTCTAGTTCTTGCAAAGAGGTAAGTAGTAAACAGAAGTAGGTTGAAGGTACAGCACACCATACTAAGTGACTTCTCCCATTAGGTAAAAAATGGCTTTTCTTGCTGTGAAGTGTTGAATGTAAATGTCTGATAAGAGCTGCTCCAGCCACAGCACCAGAGAGTTGAGGTAGAATCTCATCTTGGGTTGATTTAAATAAAAGTTTTGGTGCAAGTAACAAGATTGGTTGGGCTAACTCGTTTTTTTGTTTTCTGGCTGCAAATGAGACGCAGTCAGTCCTTTGATACCCAGCAGGCTTAGTGAGATGTAATGCCTTCCTCTTCCATTTTTTCACATATTTTTATTTTGTTAATAAACAGCAGTGACACATTCTATAGCTTAATGAACTCCACTTACTGTAGTGCTATTGCAGCAGAGGGAGACCTCTAAGGTACTACTGACTTGCTGTTCATTTTATTCAGACCAGCATCATAGGTATTCTGCTTTGACAAGAGTTGGAATTTGCTTTTCTAACTTAATTAATGATTTGTTTAAATTGTCAAATCTTCAGGGTTCTCCAGGACACTGTGAGGACGAAAGAAAATGATTATTTTAGAAACAAGGCAGTCATTAACTATCACTTGTGTAACTTCTAAGAGCAGAGCACTGCGTGTGCAGCTGCTCACTCTCGTGTTTTTGTCTTCATTTTCCTAGATATGCTAGTTTGTATTTCTGTTGTGCAATAGAAGACCAGGATAACGAGCTCCTGACGCTAGAGGTTGTTCATCGATACGTAGAACTCCTGGACAGATACTTTGGAAATGTAAGTTTCACTCTCCAGCATGAATTGTGTTTCTGGCTGACTGATAAACAGACATCAATAACTGCTTTGTTTTGTGTTTCTTTCTACAGTAATTGCCCCACACTCTTCCTCAGTCCAGAGGGAAATTAATAATTAGTGTATTTCATAAAATAGTGCTGGTAATAACACAAGATCAATTTTAAATTCTTTCTCCCAAAACAAAGTTAATATTGATACTTCATATGTTTTTCTGGGAATAGAATTTTAAGGGGGAAGCTTGAGAAAAAGTTTTTTTTTAAAAAATAACAAAACTGGTAGTTTTAATTCTCCTTCCTTGTTTCTTCAGTTATAAAAACAGTGAGTGGTTCCATAATATTGGATGAGAAGAATAAAGTGGAGCAGCTTTTTGGGTTGGTTTTTTTTTTTTCAAAGAAAAGACCTAAAAAAGTATAGAAATTTGTATTTGAAAAAGTCTTCAAGAAGTATAAATGACCTGCCTTTCCTATGAATACTTTTTGAAATTGTTCCTACTACTTTAATTTGTCTCTTACCTAAATCACTGTGCCTTGACTCACATTTGTACTGTGTCAAAAAAAAAAACAAACAAAGAAACAGTTGGTGACTGTAAGGTCACGGGACAGGAGGTTTGTCTCCTTCTGTGAAAGTGTGTGAGCATATGTAACCCATATTACGTGTTCTGTAGAAGGCCTTTTGTAAGGCTAGTGGGCCTTACTAGTAAGGCAAAGTGTCAGCTTTGTTCTCTGAAACCCAGCATGTAGGTAGTGCCTTATACAAAGTATAGTAACTAGAATATCCTTGCTATACACAGAAGCTGCAATAAGATGCAGTATCCTTCACCTAGCTACCTGACACAAGAGAGCATGTATTGAATACTCCTGACCATTTAAAATTGTTTTGGTCCAGTAATGCTTAGAATGCTGTTAAAGTAATTTAGATTTGGAATGTTTTTTTTTTTCTGCCAGGTGTGTGAGCTGGATATTATCTTTAACTTTGAAAAAGCTTATTTTATTCTTGATGAGTTTATAATTGGAGGAGAAGTACAAGACACTTCAAAGAGGTCTGCGGTGAAAGCCATAGAAGACTCTGACATGTTGCAGGAGGTAAGGCTGAAGAAGATTAAAGGCAAGCACTTCATCTTCCTACATCTTCTTTGTTGGATAGGAGTTTAAAATGTAGCTAAGTGCTACTGGTACATAACTGGCCCAATATATCTTAAGTTCAGTTTTAATAGTCTAATAACACTGCAATTAATGTAGCAGTTTCAGAAGCTTTAAGCTTTTCAGCATTCTTGCAATTTAAATGCTATCATTTTTTTAAAATAGATGATATGTACCCAAGTTATTTAATCATATATGTAAGTCATCTAAGATGATATTCATGTCTAGGTGTGTATATGTCGGTACAGAAAAATCCACTCTGTTTCACTAATACATTGGAAACAAATGACCTACAATTAATGTTTAAAATTGGAAAGAGTATATGCTGGAAAACTCCATTTTCTTAAACACCTGCATAGCTTTTTTACGAGGCATAGATGTATAAAACTCATTCAGAACTGCTGCAATTTTCTCCTGTAACATGTACCATTGAGCTAGCAATTGCAGGAGAAATTGAATATAATGTGTTGACTTCATTTTTCTGAGTACTGAAGGGAACAGCGCTGGTAGACCTGGGTAGGGAGTTTCCCAGTTTTTATTAAATTGGGCTGGCACTAGCATATGAAACCAGACAAGCTAGGCACAGTGGCTACCTAGATGTGATGAGTTTAGCCACAGCTGTGTTATGTGTTATTTCAAGATCAGATTCTGAAAGGCTGTTAATGTTTTAAAAGTAGCATGATATCTACATTACTCTGGTTTAATTCCATGCAAAACTACAACTGTCCTCAAGTAAGATGAGGGTTTGGTTCGATGATTTTATACTACTCTAGTGCTCCATAATGTGTCAGTTGTTTCTTTCTTTTTTTCTCCAGACGGTGGAAGAGTACATGAACAAACCTGCATTTTAATGTTAAAACTACCTGGAAAGAGAACTGCTGTATGCACCTGCAAAATGCATTTGCTGAGATTGCTTCCCAATGTGCCAGAGAAAAACCAAAACCAATAACTAAAAGGGTTTGTTTGTATAATTGTCAAGATGAAGGTCAGCTAATGTAGCACAGGGTTTAACAATTTTGTATTTGCATTACTCTGCGTTTCTCAGAATTGTTTTTACCCTTGCTCTAGTTTCTCTTTTCCTTGCTGGACTGAACACTTGTTTTGTATCACATCTTTTAGCTACGGGTTTTGTCACCATAAAATGTTCATCTACCAGTACATGGAAGAGGTCTTTCTACTACTTTTGGTCCACTGCTGACCATATGACTCTACTTTTGTACAAATGTCAGTTATTTTGAATGTCATGATTATTCTGCCGTAATAATAAGTTTTTTCTAAAAGACATATTGTTGTGGGCTCTGATTTAATAAGTCTGTTTTGGAAAGATTAACCCAGCTAGTGTAAGAAGAAACTTAATTCTCTTTGGTCCACCCACTTTCTTTTAGTTATGCTATCTTCCTTCTGTCTTGTGCTCCACTCTGCCCGTATGGCAGTTGTCCAGCTGCTGTTAGAGCACAGTCCACATTGCTGTTTGATCCAGAAGACGATTCTGATTCGAGACTGACTTTTTCCAGGTTTCACAAATCCTTTTTGCCACTGCAGGTGGCCTGTTTCTGTCTTCCTGAATCCTCTGGTCCTGGAGAAAGGCTACAGCTGTTGGAAACATCACAGCTTGACAACAGGAGATATTCTGAAGAGGAGAAAATAGTTTGGAGGATTTTGGGGGTCAAGGATCTCATGTATCTTTTAATTAGGTTTCCACCAATAACTGTCTTTGTCAAGAGAGTTTTCCATTCCCCAATTCTGACACCTAATAGGATGAACTGGCTTTCTAGAAGTGGGCTTTTTTTCTGAAGGCTGAACAATTTAATTTACCTTTTAAAACTTCATAAGCTCCACAAATGGAAAATGAGTAAAACAGGAGAAGAATGGGTTGGGCTGTATGCTCTATTATGTGTTACAACACACTGGAGTTATAAAATGTTGTAAATGTGTATGCAGGGAACCAGGTGGGTAAACTTGCCTATCTTGCTGTCAGTGCAGTTTGAACTCTATAAACTGTTTGACCTGGCATCCTTGCAGAGATTAATTTTGTTTTTAAAAGACTTCAAAGCTGAGAGAAATTCTCTTTATCTTACCCTATTACTTGCAGTTAGATATTTTGTTTCTGTCAAGTCATGAGATCGCCTTACACAGAACTCGGGTGAGTTATCAGAAAACGTGCCTGAATGATCCAAGCATTGATTTGCATTACTCTTCATCATTTATTTTCTTGGATGTCTAGAATGTACAGTCAGTATTTTCCTTCAGGGATTTTTCTGATCTTTAAATGTGCATGGCTATTTCATGGTTATTCAATGTTTTTCGTTGTACCTTCCTTCCCAGTCTGTTTTATCTTCCTAGGGAGCTTTTTTCTCTATTATTGGTGTGTGGGAACACTTTGACACAACATAGTAGCTTTGCAAGTTGTCAGCTCACTTTTCCTTTTGTGTCTTGTCTCTTAGTGAAGCTGTGGTAAGTTGGTTCATAGCATCATGCTGCGCTTTTTATAATTACTTTATCCATCTGTTTTCTCTGTGTTGATGTCAAAGACATACTTTCAGCTTTGAAAAAGTGGTGAAATTGCTGAAGGGCTTTTAATAGCTCTGAAGATGCATATTTTTAATAGTAAATTAATGAAATTGTAGGAGTTGTATATTATTTTCTTCTGATTTAAATTGAAGTTTAGAGTGTTTAATTGATGAAGAAATACTTATTGTGGTTTTGTATGTGCTCTTTCCAAACCTAGCTCTTTACTTTTATAAGTGTCTTCTGTTCAATGAAATCATTGGTAGTTTCATTTACTTTACTCTTTTCTTGAGCCAAACTGTGGTTCATACTCTTATAACTGTTAAGTTTACTGAGTTTTCAAGTATATCAAAATAGAATTTCCAAAAAGACTTATTGGTATAACGTGTCTGTTCAGTCATTTTAAAAAGAGCAGTAGGATTTCTTTCTCTTTTATTTCATATGAATAATACCCTACGAGAAAGAAATAGATGAACACAAAGCTTGTATTCATGTTTTTTACAGCCTCCAGTGAGAAAAGGGGTCACTCACCTAAGCAATGCTACTGGAGCATTCAGATCAACCCAACTCTCACTTAATATGTTGCTTCTTCAAAAAGAAAAGGCCCAGATGAAGCTCAGTTATTGTCAGATTGCCTGTACATCACTGTCAATACGTCTGTGCCTCTGTCTTTGTTGGCCATTTTTTGTCTTTGTCTTGGTTGGAACTTGGTTGCCATCCACAGAACTGTGCAATATCTAGTGCACTCTGGAGCACAGTTGATCAGAAACTTTCACGTTTCTTTCTATCTCAGTTGATTTTTCTTAATGCAGGCCATTCTGTATGTTCTCTTTGAAGTGTTGCCACCCATTTCATCTGTCTGCTACTAATGTTTCCCTTTCCAATCTGACTGTCCTGGGACACGCTCAGTAGCTTTCTGAGCTTATTACTTAGTGAAATTATTATATTAAAAAAATTATTATATATATAAAAAAAGATTCCTTAACAGTTTTCCCAATTTCACTAACAACTTTTGCAGTTATCTAAACTCTTACCTTGCTGACAAATTTCAAGCACGTCCTACTTTGCAAAATAGCATTTACTAAAATAACCTTTAATCACGGTCCTGTTAGCCTGGATTCCCGTTCTTGCTTTTGCCAGCTGCATTTCAGAGAAAGCTTTTTCATTTTCTTGTAAACATCTCAGCCTGGAGGATCCTTAGTGTGATCTTACTACTTACCAGTTGTGACAGGACTGGTTCTCTGTCATGCAACTAATTGCAATTCGTGAGTTGTGACATCTTTGAACATTTCCTGACAATTGAAGAGAGACTCAGATAAAAATAAGTGCAATAATGGCAGAAGGAATATTACAAAGTATGACAAATCATCATGAGATAGGAGCAGGAGTGTCAGGATCTCACAGGATTCATGAGTTCTTTGCATTTCTGTTACTTTTTTCATTGTACATTTCTAATTGCTGTTGCTTATTGAAAGGCGTCAGCTCTCAAAAATAACTCAAGGGCAACTGGCATTTTGGTTATCTCTTACCAGCCTTTGTTTAAAAAAAACCATTGAAAGTGAATCTTCAAAACCCTTTCTTTTCCTCCTACTACTGAAAGAAAAACTTTGTTTTCAGAAACCTGTAGGAGACTTATTTTGAAGTTTAGATACAATTCTGTGTCTATATTTTTGTTGGCAGAATAATGCTGTATTTGTGAACAGAGTCTTTCATTTACTTCACATTCCTTCCAATAGGTTACATGTTTGTTTGCTATTTTTACCCTCTGATTAACACTGTGCTGCATTGGAGTAATACAGCATGCAGTAATGGTACTTTAGGGGTCAGGAGGAATTGGTTTATAAGGAAGGATTAGACGAGTTTAACAGTGTGAGTGAGGCTTTCAAAGATACCTAGAGACATTAAATCAACAGTCCCATCAAAATAACAAGACTTGATGCATATCCTAAAGAGAGAAAACTCCTACCTGTGCTTGTTAATGATGTTCTACTCCACTAAAAATGTGTTTGATATGCTTTCGTTAGCACAGCTTCTGTGTGAGAGGGAAATGTTGCTTTCACCATGTGTAAAATGTCTATAAGCAGAGGTCTCAATTGTGCAGACAGTCACTTTTCATTAATGTTATGAGCAGGGACTCTGCATCATTATTTTACATAAAGATATATTTTTTTTGTTTTAAATAGCTGCCAAGAACTGGTGAGCTCAGAGCAGGTAGGAGAATGTGACGGCATTCCTATGGAATTCAGTGAAGGGCATTTTCCTTTGCAAGGTCATAGCAGAAATGAAATGCGGTTGTTGACTCAGATATCTGTTAGGATTATTCAGGATGTTTTTTCATGAAGCTACTGGGTCTAGGTTGAAGTGTAGCAGTGAAAGCTTAGTGTTCAGAGCAGGAACAAAGGGCTGTGCTGCAGGATACTTAATGTTTGCTGTCATGGAAACCTGTTGCCTTGGAACATGACTAATGAGACCCAGGTTAAAGGAAAGGAAGAAGCCATTCTTGAAATTACTCTCCAGCAAACCCTCATGAAGACCAGCAGTATATATTACCAAAACTTACATTTATTTCAGGTTCTGTTGCCTGATTCATTTAACCTTGTCCTTTTATTTGCTTAGCAGCTCTAGTAACAAGGAGTTTTAATAAAAAGAATGCTATGAAATACTTTAAAGCTCATCTCTAGACCTTCTAGAAATAACTAGCTTCTTATTTCGTACTTCTTTCCTAGCGTGCTACAGTATTTGTCCAAATTCTGTGGCAGGGCCGTGTTGACAACAAACTGGCAGATGAGGGATCCTGCAACATGCTGGGAATTCCCACCCAGCAGTTCAGATGAGCTGAGGGAGTTTGGCTTTGGTTGTAGTCATTCATTTTAAAGAATATCTCAGATATGTGAGCGAGGGTACATATTCTGTGTACGTATTCCTATGAAAAAAACTGGAGGGGTACCTCAAAGTTTACTTCCCCTTTCTGTCACCTTCTTTTCAAGTTCTGCTGAGAATTCTCTTCCCGAGCTTCTTGCTCCAAAACCAGTGTGCATCATTACACAGCAGATTCTGTAACAGAGAGCAGAAATACAAAAGTCTTCTGTGAGCTGATGTTTTTCCTCTTGCAAAGGTGAATTTTGTATGTCTGATAATGAGTCCTAATTGAGCAAAACAATGCATGGTTTGGAATCCCTAGGCACACAGTGACAAATCTGTTATGGCTCGTCACGGTTCTCAGATGCTTCCTGGACCAGAATCTTGCATGATAAATGGGCAGCAGCTGTGTGAGCCTCGCTGCCTTGCAGAGATCATGCTTCAGGGTCCTCTGGAAGCTGACGGTGAGAAGGCAACCTTAGCAGAGCAGAGCTGATAACAGCAAATCAGAGTGGAACATCTTTAAAGAAGTTTCAGGTGAAATGATATGTTCTTTCTTTATTTCTTAGTGGACTTGCTTGGATATGGATATGCTTGGGGTGAGCAGGAGAACTGTATTGAAAGAACAATCTGACAAAGTGGCAAGAAAGGAATATTCTGCAAACAACAGAATGGGACTTGGGTTTTGCAAGGTGGCAGCTGCATTTGGGGTGAAAGGATTTTTTTCAGGTGTGTATTGTCAGTGATAAGGTGGTCCTAGTCCTTAAAAAATAGCTTGGGTGGTCGGTTTCTGTTTGGCAGGATTAGCACAAATTGGTAACATTCTGCTGGCAAAACAGGGAATGCAGAGGGCAATGAAATATTAGAAATTATTTTAAATGTAATAATGAAATGTTGATACATTCTGACATTCCCATCAGGTCAATGTGGGGAAAACCCCAACATTTAACGTGACAGTTTTGCCTGAAACAATGGAAATAAGCACAGTGGCAAAAACATTACCTAGGAATGTATACTCCAGTATTCATGTTTAAACCTGCCCTAAAAGACTGGACCTCAATAAATCATTTTGTTCACCCTTCAGTCCCAGGCAGGATCAGCTGCCCTTCAGCTGTATCTGGGTGATATTTTTCTGACTTCTCCCAGTCAGCCTGTGGTGGAGATCCTAAAATGTTCCTGGACAGTCTGTCCAGGAGCTGAACTGCCTGCCAGAGGGAACCCTTCCCAATGCCCCTCCTCCAGCTCCCTTTCCTGTAAGATGATCCCAGCATTTCTTATGATAGCAAGCATGGACGAAGAAATCTTATTGCATTTCTCTATGCAGCACGCTTTGAAAGGACTTTGCTTTGCTGTCTGCAGCTTCTAGGTGACACAGATCAATGAGGTGGGTGGGCAGCTGTGCCTTCAGGGTGGTGTACCTCAGCTCCCATGTGTGAGCCATATTCAGCTGTGGCTCATGGTTGCTTGTCAAAAAATTGAAATAGGAACTGCAGTGATGGGAAGTGAATGTTAGTTGGGGCCCATGGACGACATTATGAGATGTGTGCAACCTTCAGGCCCACTAGGATTTCTTTGCTAAATGATTCTAGGAGGATGCGCAGCAGAAGAGATGACAGTGATTGTGCTGTGCTTTGCTGCCTGGGTTCAAACAGGCACCCAGAAGCCATTTTTGTTGTGAGCGTTCTAAAGTAATGTAAAAGCAATATTGATCTTCATTTACTGTTTATTGTTTTGTATAGTTCTATATAGAAGAGTTGGGTGGTCTCTTCTGATAGCAGGCTGCCTGTAATGCTGCTTTTCGTAGAATCATCATAAAATAGCTTGAGATAGAAGGCACCTTTAATTAAAGGCCATCTGGTCCAACTCCCCTGCAGTGAACAGGGATGCCTACAGCACCATGAGATGTTCAGAGCCTGCTGCAGCCTGACCTTTGGTGTCTTCAGGGGCAGAGCATCCATGGGCAACCTGTGCTGATACTTTGCCACCATTATTGTAAAAAAAAAAAAAAACTTCTTATGTGCAATCTAAATCTCCTCTTTCAGTTTGAAACCATTTCCTCTTGTCTTATCACAACAGGCCCTGCTAATGTGTGTGTCCCCTTCCTCCTAACAGCCTGTCTTTAGGCACTGACAGGCTGCTCTTAGGTCTCCCCAGAGTCTTCTGTTCTCCAGGCTGCACAGCCCCAGCTCTCAGCCTTTCCTTACAGAGGAGGTGTTCCATCCCTTTCCTGCATTCCCTGATCATTCAGCCTGTTTGTGTGTTCCAGGTCAGTTGCTTCGTTCATCCTCAGGCTTTTGTGCCCAGCACTGGGGCCTGAGCCAGCAAGCAGGAAAAAGTGCATGTGGGTGCAGGGCTGTACTGTGGCAGCATTCCCCAGCCCTGGCACTGCATCAGCTGTGTGTGTGAGCCCTAACAGAGTACCTGTGGGGAAGAGACTTGGTGAGAGCAGAGTTCTGGCTCACAGTAGCACGCTGGGGATCTTGGCATTGCTGGCTGTGAGCAGTACTGCCCTGCAGCAGCCAGGATCTGAGCTGTGTGTCTGCTGCCCGCTACAGGCCAAGAGTGCTCCTGGTCAGGCATGCACTGCAGCCTGCGCTCGGCCCTGGGTGCAGAGCTAGCACAGTATCTGGGCGGCAGTGGAGAGCATTACCTGGGCAGCTGCAAGAACTGTGCATCTGAGTGAACTTTGAGCACCTGGGGAGAGGCCCAGCCCTGCTGGTGATGTTCCTGGAAGCACTGCCAGGTTCTAGCAGGAGACCTTACGCTGTTGGTTTTGTTTTGAGTCAGGGTCTAATGCACCAGCCTGCACGAGGAGCTATGCTTGATGCGTTGAACAAAAACAGAGGTTGACCGTCAGAGGGAGCAGGCAAACAGCACAGATGACCCCTGGCCAAACAGCGTGTGCCTGGGAGGAAGCTCAGGCTGTTAGGTTGATACCTTTTTTTATCTTTTTAATGAAACCTCCTTCCTGCCATTTCAGAGGAGTGGAGGGTTTGACGTCATGTGCTGATGAGTCACTGCTTTTAACAGGCCAGCAAGCAGGGACTGAGAGAGCTGTCTGGAGCAGCTGCTCTGTTAATCATTCACAAAAAGCTCAGAGAAAGCTCAAGGGGAATGCTTGTGAATAATTAAATTTCTGTTTTCATTATGAAGACTCAGTTGATTTACCTGGATCTGCTAGAATCCAGGTACTGGGGAGCGAGGGGGGAGGACAGTTATCTCACTGATGTGTTGATATCCCTGTAAATAACCTTTGGAGTCCTCAGTGTCAGTCAGGCACGTCTATGATTTAACAGTTTCATGCAAAGCTTATGTAACACAGCTCTCATCACCAGCTACTCTGTATCTATCTCTGTAGCTACAACCTGTTTGACAATATCTCTGTATTCTAGAGGAAGCAAGGGCCTTAGACAGGGCAAGGTGTGCATTTTGCAGAAAGACTGAAGATCTGCTGTATCTCATAGCCTGCTGCTATCCACCATGTACATTCTCAAAGGAAGCAGAGCTGCCCAGGTATGTTCACCAATGCTTCTGCTCACCTGTGTCTTTCTTCAGGGCGTCGTTTGTGAGGCAGCAGTCCATCATTCCAAGTTCATGCTGATTCAGTGTCTTGGGAAGATGTGTTGTACTCGTCATTGCCATGAGCCTAAACTCCAGATGCTGACATGCAGCAGTCAGAAAGTTTATTAGGTTCAGCTTCAGAAGAGTAGGACTTACCTCCACCAGGGTCCAGGTTGGATGCATTCCTGTATGATGAATTATTCACTGTTCAGCTCATCTCCATTGTTCAAGTGCTTTAGGCAATAGTTGCTGTCTTTGTAATCCCGTTACCGAAGTTTGCAGTAAAGCCAGGAAAACAGAGTGTTAGATTAACTTCACCCACACAATGGGACTGCTGGGCAGCGAGGGCAGTGAGGTTGCTTGTGGATATTTACTTCAATCGCCTGCAAGGATGTGAGTGGAAAGTTGCTATTCTGGCTGACGTTGGAAGAATGGAGAAAAAAGTATGCTATGAAATCACTTGAGTCTGAAAAACCTTTCTGCCTTTGGGCATTGTGTTCATGGATTTATGATATCCCACTGATGTGTAGGCAGAAGCTGTTTTCAAGCTCCTATTCATTTCAAGCTCTGGGAAAACTGAAATACTGAAGGATGTATTTCTAATAGATTAATGATGTTATATCTAGCTTTATGAATAATCAGAGATATTATGAGATTCAAAGCACCACAAGCCAGTGAGTCTGGGATGTGGGATAGAGCCCCGCTTGAATATCACAGCTTAAGGTGGTTATTTATGCTAGCAGGGGAAAACGTATCAGGAAATCAAATCTTGCTTGTGGATAGAGCACATTTTGTATGGTGTATGATAATAATGAAAGTGATCTTTCAGAGCAAAGTTGGTATTGAAATGCTGTGGAACACTGAAAATAGAAGAAATCAAACAGGAACTTTTGAAGCATGGGAATAAAACAAAATCAAAAGGAGAAAATCAGTTAAAATCTAGAAAGAACACAGTTTCTGAGGCCTCGTGTCAAATGTCGTGTGGCAGTTGACTCAACAAAAGATGCTTTTTTGATTTGCTTATTAAAGGGACCTTCCGAAGAGTCACTGTTCCTGAGAAATCAGATGCGTTGCATAGTTAAGTATCATATTAAAAAATAAAAGTATAAGATGTAGAGGCAAGAAAGCAATAAAGCCTGAAGAGGTTATTAAAAGCCTCCCAGAGAAATTGCCCATGTGAGATATATTGCAAAACTGAGCAGCAGTTAGCAACGAGAACTCTGAGATGCTGAAGCCTGACTGTGTGATGCTGAGTTCCTTGGAGGCCTCTCTGTGTGGATGAAGGCACCTGCAGGCTTTGCTCTGGCTTATCAAGGCTGGAAGTATTCTCTGTGCAAAGGGCAGGCAGGTTTACAAACAAGCTTGAAAACTTTCTCCAGACACATTTTTCTCTTCTAATTACAAAGCAAGTATAGTTTATTTTAAAAATAACCGATTCAGCCAGCCATTTAATCCTTTGCTCTCTGTACCCAGCAACGAAGTTTGAGTTTGTCTGGAAAAATAATAAGTGGAGAATGATTCACATGATTAGCAAGCTCCATCACTGGGATGCAGGCCTGCCTGCTGCAGCTCTGCTTTCTGGTCAGAGTAGATGCTGCAGGAAAAAGCACAGTGTCTATAGGGTCAGCTCATGGCCGCCTTACTTCTGGCCTCTTAATTTTTGCTTAGGAGAGCTTGTCCAGACTCCTCAAACCTCTTGCCTCTCTGAGGCTGCAGTAGGTGCCTTACTCACACAGCAAATCTTGTAACACCATAGTTTGTGTTATATTTGTCATTAATAATTGATGGATTACTCAAAGGTTGCATTGTGACATTTCTATTATTTGTTTCCTCCGTAAGAACAGTTTTGTAAGTTAAATTAAACAAGTTAAAAACTTTGAAGAGATGTTTCTCCAATGCCTTAGGATTTCTTCTGAGCCAGGACTGAGTTTCTTTTCCAGTATCCATTCTTGGTGTGACACCACCCCACATGATTTACAAAGAACTGTACGTCATGTGTCAACCAAGACATCAGATGACTCCAACGTGCCAGATGCAAGCTAGCATCACAGGTAAGGCACCAAAGGCCTGACCTTGGTGCAATTGCTGCCTAATCTTTGTTTCCCAAAGCTCAGAGGCATCCCCAGAGTCAGTCATGGTTCAAGCCATGTCTCTGCCCATGAAGATGGGGCGCCCTGTTGCAGAGCATGGGCTGATGTGCTCAGTGCAGGGGCAGGGCTGGTGCTGGCCAGGGCAGCGGTGACAGTGTGGCTGTGATCCTGCTCCCAGCCCTGTGCCAGGAATCTAGTCACTGTGGAGCATGCTTTGAGCATTTAACAAGACTAAAATTAGCTTTTTTGAGCACCCCCTGCTTTGTCAGCCTGATTCTTGCGTGCCACAAGCGCTGCTTCTCTATGCTTTATTACAGGAACTCTGCATGTTCCCATGAAGCTGTTCTGCATTTTGAGAGTGTGATAGTGTGTCTCTGAAGAGAGGCAAGGACGTGTCTGTCTTTTAGCTCCAAGCCTCCTGGAAAACAAGGTCAACCTGATTGTTTTTAGAACAGATGGCTTCCTTCCATGTAGTACCATTTCCCTGGCTAAGTGGAGTCTGACTATACATAAATATCAGATGCAGCTATATGTAGATTTATGAGAATACTAGAAAATTACAAGGTTGGGAGAATTCAGAGCTGCTGAAAAATATGACCATATGTATATTTTCAGTCAGCACTTTAAATAACTTCTTTTCTTTGTCTCCAATAGGCATCTTTAAACTAAGCTAACCTAGCAGATGACGGGTTATCCCAGTCCCTCCTGGGAGAGGATTTCAGTGGAAGATGGCTGGAAGCAACTGCACGAGAAGAGCTTGATATATTCTGAGTCGTGTCCCGCAGTGGAGGCAGGTTTCTGAGGCAATGTGAGCTCAAAAAGATCTAATCTGGATACTGCAACAAGAGAATGGCTGTGGTGCATGGGTAATGAGACTAGAAAGAATGCAGGTGGATTAATTGGACACAAAGATTAATTTGCTGTTCCTGAGTAACCGCATGCTGCTGTCAGTTTTGCTTTTGATATTTTTTAAAGAATTTATAGCCTTGGCTTATACTGTGTTTAGTGGCTGTAATGCGAAATGATGGTGCCCCAAATTCATGTCTCCCTGTATTACAACACACTCGAGAAGTGTGGGAGTGACCTACATGCCGTATGCAGGAGAGGGTTGTTTCAGATTTGCTTTGTTTGTCAGGGTATTTCTGTGCTTTTCTGCGTCCCATTGAAATAATTCAGGTTGTATTAATCAGTTATTGCAAATAATATTATGCAGGAGGGAGGAAGACCGCTTGACCTTCAGAGGCCCATTCCTGTTCTATTTTCTGTAAGAATGTGGGTTGCATCAGCTGGGACTGTGATTGATGGAAGGTACTTGCCTTTCTGTGTAATGGAGAGAAACAGTACCCCTGGTACACTGTGGGGAGCCCTGTCTCTGCAGGGCTGGAATCCAGAGCCCTTCCCTCCAGCTTTATTTCATTAACTCCTTTCAGAGAATACAGCAGGAGCATAATCCAATCACTTTGGAGTTCGGAGGAACTGGCGCAGGGTAGGACACTCCAGCTCAGTAAGGAGAGATGCTGCTCTGTGACTCATTTCCTGCAGCCAGCCACTGAGTCACTGTCCGCATTTATTGCTAAGAACTACGTGAAAACCTCTGAATGGATTCCTGGGTAGCTGATGTTCTATTGAACTTCAGATACAGAAGGAGGTACTTAAAGACACGAAGGGGGGATGTTGCCTTCTCCAAGGCCGCGAACTTTGTTGAAGTAGGTAGAGATGTAGCAGCTAGCTTAACAGTGTGCAGGTTTTCTTTGGCCTGCAGGCCACGGCTGAAAAAAAGGGCTGAAACACAAATACAAGTACTTTACAAGGGTTTAAATATGAGCTAGAGGTGAAATGAATTTCATTTAAAGAAATACAGGTTTCTGTTTTGAGATGAAAACTAACTGAACTCAGTAAACCCCTGCGTTCTTATCAAAATGGCTCTTTTGTTTGAAGCCATTCATAAATCCCACAGAGAAAAATACCGAAATAAGGTATGACTAGACTAAAGTGAAGCTAGATGCATCATTTATTTTTCAGTAACTTTAGGATAGCCAGCCTCAAAATATTGTATATTTTCATCTCTCTCCATGTGAATTTGTCGTCTAATGCCATCTTTATATACTGATGCAATATGATGTAATATTCCTTCACCCAAATATAGTATTATGCCAAAAGACTTGCTTAGGTTGACCTGCCAGAAGGCAAACATTATGCACAGACCTACTTTTATGTAGGCATCCTTTCTGCTTCCAAGTAGAAGTGATCCTGGTCATGAGAGTTGTTGACCACATACCTGGCAGTATTCATCAGCCCACCTGTTAGAGCAAAATAGTTTCTTTTTACTTTCTTGAGATCTAGTAAACATTCAGAGTGACCAAAGATCACCATTCCAGAATGGTGGGCCAGTTCTGTTAGCCAAGTTAACAACAACAACAACAAAAAAGACATAAATAGAATGTAGGGCCACTCTGGGTCCACTCATCCCACAGTTCTTGCATGGTGAATTCAGCCAGTGCTCCCAGTGGGGTCAGCAGTGACACACCTGGGCTGAATCTTGGGCTACTTATGATCTAGCCTTGCATGGCAGTAGTTGGTGCTATGGCAGGAAGCAGCAGGACTGCCTCATCCTGTTCTGGATGCCTCAGCGGGGAGCAGGATCTGGTGCAGAGCTGGTGGATTCATGGTTCTGTGCTTCTGGTGCTTGTGTTTCTGCTCCTGCACAGCTGTGGGCATCACAGCAGCCAGGAGTTTGGTCAGTTCATACATCCTCCCATGTATGAAACACACAGACCAGAATATTTAATGCCCTGAGTAGGCCATTATGTGAGACAGCTAAGAAATTAGGGAAAAACAAAGCAAAACCTGGCTCCAGAAAATCTGATTAGTGGTCTTTTTTTTTCTTTTTTTTTTTTTTTTTTCTGGAAAGTGCTGGCAGCAGAAATATTTTGTTTTTGTTGATTCACAGAGATTAGCTGACACTAAATGACTGAAGCTGAGCTGGGACTGACGTGTATGTCTGATCTCCATCTGCACTGTCTGAAACAATCTTCGTTTTTTTCCTGTGTGAGTTTCAGTGTTTTGTTCAGAGGCAAGTCCCTGAAACTTAACTTCCCAAGGAACTCATGAGTGGTTTTTCTGGATTTGCTCATTATAGAGTGCATCCTTCTTTCCCAGTTTGGATGCTTATGAAGAACCCATGGTCAGATAATTGGAGAGAACTGAGATTGGTTAACTAACGTGTTACCAGCCCTCAATGGTGACTCATGCGCTCTTAGTGTAGTTTGGCTTGTCTTTCCCGTGTCTGTACCCTCATTATGACTGCCCTTCCTGAGGACAAGGGACCAGCTCTGAAGCCTGAAAGTAGCTTCTGAATTTCTGCACTCATAAATTTGCTTTTATTGATTGTATTTGGGATATGTTATTGAAGTGAATTCCTAGTAGGATGTTGAATATTGCTGAATGCTGGGGTTTCTTTCTTTTTTTGAGCTATGCTTTAGTTAGTCCTCTTTTATCATTTAAATCATATTACAATACTATGAATCAATGTTTATTTTGGAAGAGGAAACTAAATCTATCAAAGCAATTAGAAAATTAGAGGTTTTTCTGAGCTGGTGAGCAGCCTTAGGGGGAAGAGGGGGGTTGTTGCTGTTGCTGCAGACAAGTTTTTAGAAAAGTCTCTGGGTAAGGTTGTATCATTGCCACAGCCCTCACTGACAAAACATGCCATAAAAGCAGAATCCCGTTGCTTAGCAACTTACAAGAGATGATTAACCCTTTGCAGCATGGACAGCTGTTCTCCTATAGGATGACATGCAACTATCAGAAGGGCAGGATCATACAGTGACAGTATGGAGTAAAAAGTGACTAAAAATAATCTGAGGTTATGATATTTAACAGCACTGCCAGTATTTCTTCATATGACCTCTAGAATTCCTGCTTGGTTTAAAGACTGACTCTGTCTTGATATTGTCCATGCACAGGAAGCCTTAAAGCAGAGTAGTAGCGACAGTAGATAGGGAAGTTCCTCACCTCTCATCTCCTTCCAGTGCAACAGGGAAATTCTGAAGACCATTTCAGGCTAAAAAATCTCCTTTTAATTAAAAGTGGTACTAATCTCTGAGGTTGACGGGATGAAAAATTTCCATTTCCTTCTTTGCAGAGGGCCTAAAATTCAGTAAGAGTGGGTCAGCAGGAATGTGCGGGTGTGGTGGTTGTGCGCTGCAGCGCAGAAGTTTTCTGTATGCTGTCACTAAGATGTTCCAGCACTTGAGTCGATAACTTCTTCAGATGTGATCACTTGGACAGTGTTCATCTCATCCAGCTTCAGCTGTCTTAAAAATGAGGCGTGGAGTCTAGACATCTGTAGGCAGAGCGAAGGGAGCAGTTGCACTGGGTAATTCATTACGTCGCTTCTCAGCACATCCTGGGGTGGGCTGGGCTGCCCTGGTTTGCCCCTTTGGAAAGCAATGTTGAAAGACCAGTTTGTGTTGTGGGCTGTGGAGAGTGCTGGGTGAGAGGAACACAAGCCTGTGATTTTAGCAGTATCTTGTGTGGCATTATTTCCACAAGGATGATTTCCTAGTGTTCAGTATGCTGCTTAATAACAGTGAAAGTGAAACAGGGTTTTCAATTGCATCTGTGGAAAAACACTCATATGGTAACAAAGGTCAAGGCACAGACAGAGGATTTTAAATTGCAAAGGCCTCCCTTTGTGAAATTAACTAGTAATAAAGTCGAGAATTGCCCTGAAGCAAGAAACACTCTGAGTTTCACCTCTCCCCCTTTGTAATTTTGCAGCCGCAGCAATTAATTTCTGTAACTATTGGCCCCAGTTCTGGTAGCTGCAGAGTAGATTGGGGCTGTTGGCTGCTGAGAACAGTTGTCGCATACACATTATGCATGATATGTGATGGATGGACTTTGTGCATCATCATCCCCAGTACCTTTGTGTATTTGCTGCCATTAATGGAGAAAATTATCTTAGCTAGAAAACAATTTGTATTTGGTAGCGTGAAGATTGCGTGTTCCTCTTGTTTGCTGAAGGGTTAATTGTGACCTTAACAGAGATGTAGAATCAATCCAGATGACAAAGTGCTGTGAACACAGCCTTTCCTGTTGCATATCTGAATGCCATCCATGTGTCCCTCTGTCTTTGGTCGGTATGATTTTGTATGGTTCTAGCAGGGCAAACACAGAAACTGCTAGAGAGCTTGTTACCTTGTTCACAAATGTGTTCACCTGATGCATTTAAGGCTTTCAGCTCCAGAAGACACCCAGTGTGACAAACAAGCCGAGTGCAGGCCACTTGGTGTTTTGCACTGTAGCTTTTTGTATGAATCTCCGTGCCACTGCAAGATCTCTAGGGAGATCAACGCTGTAACAGAGGCACAAACGAATGCAGATATTTCTGAGTTGTTAGCCGGATTTTTTACTGCTGTTTTGAACATACTCTCTTAACTCACCAGCAGCAAAAGAAACTTCTACCTCTGATGTCTGAGCTATTTTCCTTTAGCTACTGCGAGTAAGGAGACATAGCTTGCAAATTGGGATGTTGTGGCATTTGACTAGAATGGATGGATTTAGCCTGTCTGAAATGCAATTTCTCTTGGAGCCTATCAAGAGGAAATACCCATCTATCTTCCCTTCGTGCTTGCTGCTGTGTCACACAGAGGGACAGAATGCATTATTAGCCCAGCCTTGTACCACTCCTTGCATGTGAGTTACAGTGCTTTGGTTATGAGCTGGTAATCCTAAGCTCATGCATGTTTGTTTTAGGGCAGAGAAGAGCCAGGGTAGGTGTGAAATAAGTGCCTATGTGCAAAAAGTCCTGTTTGTTCCAGAAGAGAGACAAGAGTTAAAGCACGTTTCCTGGGGATTAGGAGGGGAAGGGCCACAGTGTCCTACACTCTCTGGTGAGAGAAGAGCACCTGCAGCCCTGCTCCTCTCTCTCCCTCTCTCCTCAGACACTGAGACTGGAAATGGGATCACCAACTGGTGGGTGTGCTGGGGGGTAGCAGGCATTCAGACCCTGTGCTCATGTTTGACTAGGATCTCAATTTGTGTTCTTATGTGTGTTTATAGGGGCAGGTTTTCACAGAGTTGAGGTCCCAGAACTTAATTTTTGAAGGGAAGCAAACTTAAGAGGGGGTTTTTGTGGTCAGTAGGACTGTCAGAAAGCAATGTGTACGGTTGAGTCTTGTTGCCTTTGGGGAAATACTTGGGACGTTTTGTACCTGCCTGACTCAGATTTAGTAAGCAGCTGAAGGCTTCCTGGTTTTTGTGATTCTCCTCTCTGCAGGAGAATCTGCACTTCTGCAAGATTGCAACATACTTTGTACTAAAACACAGTGTAAGTGATGCATCCTGGGAGTTACATGGGTCTTGAGGTGCTCTCAAGGCTGAGATCCTGTGTGCCAGAGGAGCCTTGGTGCCTCAGGCTTGGAGTCTATGGAGCTGGAGCCATTTGTCATGTACTGGCCTCTCCCCTCCCTCACGGGAGGAGAGATATAGGGCAGAGGAAGCTGGAGTGCCCTGACGGGACTTGCCCTACCTCCATAGGGTCCAGGCCAGGTAGTTCTGAGTCAGCTCTATGCTGGCCCTGCACTGGGTCTGTTTATTGGCAAACACGTGCCTGCATCTGCCCACAGGATCAAGTTCACTAATCCCCAATTTAGAGGGAAAAGTGCAGATATTCTTCAGGTCCAGGTGTGCTTCAGCCATCTGAATTGTGAACAAATACCCAATGCATTAAATTCTAGTCATGAGAATGGGGAAATAAAAGTCAACTAATCAAGAAATTATTGATTTTTTCTTTTTTTTTTTTTAATTTGTTCTTGGTTAATATGTAGCCATCCCTTGCTATGCTTGAATACACTTGCAAACATTAAATGTGAGACAGGCAGTAAGGAGTGACTGCAATCATTTTCACAGTCTTTAATTGCAGCAGAAAGTAGTCAGTCGACCATATCTGATGTGGAAGATCTGCTTGCCCAGGTGTTCACCACGAGGTTTGGATGTGTGATTCCAGGTGAAGCTGTTGCTTTCAGTGCTGTCAACAGTGAGCCCTGGGGAGCTTGCTCTTTCAGTCAGATGACAGCTAGTGACAGATTTCTTACTATTTGTTACAGTGTTGATGCCTTTTACTGCATGGCACATCAGGAGAAAAAGATTCACTGTTCTGATTCAGCCGTACCTGGCCTTTTTGTTCTCACCATTTTAGCTTCATGGGGTAGCTTTTAAATGTAAAGCCCGTGACATGAGATTATTTAATTGAAATGTAAACAGCTGTATTTTGAATTCATCATGCTTCAGAGCTAAAATGAACTTTAATGCCATGATGCTACAGAACACAGCAATTTTTACATATAACTTCAGTACAAAATCACAGAAAGCTTAACTGTCCTCAGGCACAGCACAGGGGGCTATTCTGCCACATTTCTCAAATTTTTATGCTTTTTTGTGCAGCTTTCTACCCTTCAAGTTGTTTTCCCTCCTACCTGCTCAGAACTTAAGTAAAATGTTACGCTATTTTTTGATGGTAAGGAAGCCTCCCAGTCTTAAATGCTTAACCCTGTGATGGGAGTAGAAACTTCACTCTTCTGCAGAGAGGGAAACCAGGCACTGGGAGGCCTACTGGTCTGAAGAGGTCCCTCACAGAAATCCACAGCAGACTGAGGGAGACATGTTTGTGGTTGCCCTGCTGACACGCCTCGAAGCCTTGCTCTCAGATTTGCTATTTGAATTTGCATGTAAGTTATCCCTCACGCTGGAAGCACAGCTGTCACTAGGAATATGCCCCATGTCCAATCATAAGGCAACAAGATCCAGAAAGAGAAAACCCATGACTTTGGATGAATATGCACTGGTGGCAGAGTGCTGTCTTTTCCACCCAGTTACAGATAACTCTGGGTGCCCGCGCAGACTGCAGCCAGCATGGTTGACAGACTGTTGCTGTGCTCTCCCAGTAGCACAAAGCAGAGCAGAGCCTGGAGTCCCATCTTAATTTCACTTAAGAAATAGCGAATGGTCACTGTGTCTGTAAATCTCCATCAACTTTTCTATTTTCAGTGACTGGGTAAAGGTGCTGCTGCATTTTTTGGTATAGAGGAGAACCTACTTTCTGTCTAGGGTCTTTTTGCAGGCTGTCAAGTGCTAGCAGAGACCAAAGAAAGGCAAGTCTCTGGCAACTCAGTTTCTTTCTGCAGGCATAGAGATTACAGTGAAGGGGTAGTCAGGTAGTTGTAGATGTTTAAAACTGTTGGCCCTTGCACTCCTTAATTTCTTCAAAGTCTCCATGTGACTCCCTTGGCTAGAAGATGAGTGAGTGTTGATTAAGAACAACCCAGATTTTTGTCTTAATAATTAAAGAGCATGTGCTGTTTCTTCACAGAGTATTTCAAGGTCCCTATAAACTTAGATGGTATTGCAATACAGAGCCCGGAGAAGTGTTTTGCAACCATTACACAGAGAGTTAGGTAACTTTTTATGGATACTGAAGCCAGCTCCACTAACAAGGCTTACCTATCTGGTTCTGAGAAATTTCTGGTGGTGGTGGTGGAGGCAATAGTTGATAGTTATGATTCTGTCTAAAAACTAATTTTTATTCTATCAAGAGGTAGAAAATACTGTGGGATGATGTTATATTTCCTAGAACATAATTCCAAGAAAGTACATACATAACAAATGCTAAATAATGAGAAGGGGATTCTGTCAGCAGATTAAATATATAATTGCTATTGAGAAAGATCAGACTCCCAAGGAATACATGACTGAATTTGATAGTAGACAAAGATGGTCATTGAAACCAAAAGTCTCCCAGTTACAGATATTCAGTGCTCTTATTGTGATCTGGAGCACCTAACTCAGTCTGATGAACATTACCACTAGTTTTGAAGTGCTTTTTGACACCCTGATCCATGTGAGTATTTTTATTTTCCTGATCCATTTTCAGAAGCATGTAATAGCAAAGTGTATATCTTCAGATGTTGCAGAGGGTTTTATGTCCCCGGATCCTGGTTATAGCTCGCAGCCTGGAGCACAGATAACACCCAGTAATGAGGCAGTGTGATGTCAGATACAATGGGTGGGGAGTTATTTGTAACGAACAACTGATTTAGTTTCTTTCCTTCCAACCCTCAATGATACTGTGAGGTTTTGACTGCCAGAGGTCTGCATGTGTGAAATGACAATGATTGTTTTATGCAAATGGGTTTCATGCTCTGGATCGCCCATAAGCAATTCAGGGAGATTATTTCTCATTATTCGCCATTTCAGCTGAGTGACAGGCCTTGCAAGCACAGGGCGTTGAGTCTGATTCCTGAACGAATAGCTTTCAGATTCACACGGAGCACACAAGATGGTCTTTTAGCAGGGCTGCATGCACGTTCTCCACACAAGCCCTGATGAAAACGTGCTTCTCGTGCTTTCTGCTTCTGCACTGTGTTCTTGTTGGTGTTTGTTCATCACTTGCAAGGAACGGGAGCGTTGCCTGGTCGGGCAGTTGTCTGTGTGCAGGCAGAGCACCGGGCGCTCCTCGGCATCCCGCCCCTGCCCGCGCTTTGGGACCCGCCGCTACAGAAGCGGGCGGTCGGTGCTGCGCTGTCCGTGGTGCTGCTGAGTCGGGGGCGCGACCAGCTTTGTTCTGTGGGCGCCGCTTCGGAGCGAGAGGGTAATTCGTTTGTGGCAGTCGTAGCTCTGAATAGGTAATGATTAATATTTCATGGTTATTTTTCCGTAAGGCATGAGTCTTTGGAGAATGCATCGGTCTGACTCGCTTGGAGAATTATTAAAGAATGATCCTGCCTTGCTTAGCTTCAAATCAAAATGTAGTCAGGCAGTGCATGCAAATATCCTTATATTAAATGAGAACTCTCTGGCTGTCTGACTAATGCTCTGCTGCCAATACGTCAGTACAAAAGTGAGCACTTAACTTTTAGAAATTTCTGTTTCATTCTCCAGTCTTACAAGTCAGCTGTCTTATTCTCTCCACTTGTGGTGTGGACCTCTGATCTAGATTTTACAAAAGGAATAATGAAAAACTCTTCTATGAGATCATGAATGTTAACCAATCACATAAATTGCAGCATCTATGATTCTGATGGAAGCTGTTCTCTTTTTTCTTATTTATTTTTTACTGTTCTTGAGTCATGAGCAAACCTCCTTAAAATATGAGGGCTGCACAGAAAGCAATACCTCCTATTTTAATATGAGAGTCCGTGTCATCAGAGGCAGATGTTGGTGGTATGGCAGTAGAGGCTGAACCTTTCTGCCAGTATTCCATTACATTTTGTTGCCGTGTGACAGATGGCAGCAGAGGGGCAGGTTGACAAAATGGTGTCTGACATGGAAGTGCATAAGAAGCAAAGGGGGTGTCACTGAGGCAGTGGATGGTACTTTTCATCAGTGGCAACAGCAGGTCATCTCCACTGGTACTGATTTTGGTGAGCATGAGATGCGGGCTCTTGTTCATCGCTGGTATGTTGAAAAAAAAGCTGATGAGAATTTGCTCTATTAAATAGTGTTATTGTGCTCTTTGTGTCCATTGTTGTTTCCATGGAAATGAATAGGTGGTGGTACTTACAGAGTGACCTACGTATTTCAGGACTGTTTTTAAGAAAGGCTTAAGACATATTGTAGCAGGAAGCTGCTATGCACCATCAATCAGCATGGAACAAAACGTGGGACAGATTCCTACTTAGGTGTATAGGTTCTATTAATTAATCTGAATTAAGTCAGACCAGAGGAAATGACACAAAAGATGATGTGTATTCCCTCAGACTATTGTAATGGCTTAATCCTTGTGCAAACAGCAATACTGGAATATAAATAATTCACAGCAGATTCTTCTGGTCCTAATCAGTGTTTCATTTTCTTGGACACAGTAGAGAAAACTACAAAAACGTGACAAAAGAGAATTAAGATTGCAGAGAAATTAGGTGTTATGAAGTGTCATCATTAAGGTGGCCTGTGAAATCTGGATTTTACTACCCCCACCCCATGTCCATACACACGCTATGCTTGTTCTTAATTACATTCACATCTACCAATTCCATTTATACGATGAAGTGGATATACATAAGTAAGCGAAAAAAAGAATTGGTTCTTTCTAGGATGTTATTTTATGATTAGAATCTGTTTTATATCATAACTGCCTCAGGTTTTTAAGAGCTGTCTATAGTCTGTAAGGCAGAAAGGTGTATGTGGGAATGCAAGACAGTTCTATGCTCATCCAACACTTGTAAATGAGTTTTGGAAAGAAATGGTTTGCCGTTCTTGAAATTCCTTGAGAGCTCACTGAGACATAGGGTCATCCTAGAAATTTCATCATCTTCATTATCAAAAAAAACCCCAAGCACCTAATAAAATAATCCCTTGTATGTGTATTTTTCTGTAGGTTCAAGTAAACATTGTTATCTGATGATCCATCTTTTTTAGGCTAGTGCAGCTGATATGTCAAGCAAGACTTGCTCAGCATTATTAAAATTCATACCGCTTTATGAATTTAAGGCTTACATCAGCACAATGCAAAATATGAAATCAAAAACTACTCTCTAGGTCAAACAGTCTTCAGATAATAAGCAATATTATCAAATATTACCACATTTATCAGTGAATTGTAGGTACCAGCAGAGATGTTGCTTTCAATGATCCACATGGCAATCAAATTTGCATGTTTGTTTTATGAATCGAGTGCCTGAAAGATATTATCTGTTGGTGTTTTTGTTGTTGTTGTTGTTGAGATTCTTTCTCTTAAAGTGTCAGTTTTGGCAAGAGCACTGATTGAATGTTTTAATAATTATGAGTGAGGTTTTGTTTTGTTTTGCCTGGTGCCACAGACACAGAAAAGCCTCTGCATGTCTTTTTTGTTTCCAAGTTGATGCTGTCAGTACAGTCTCTGAACCACAGCTGTCAAAAGTAACAACATAAAACTAGAACTAAGAATATTCAATTGTATTTTAAAGTTCTTAAATTATATTCTTACCTAAAGGCCATCGTTCACCAAACCCTGACTTCTCAAAACACATAAGCATGTTTTTATTTTTATTAAGATGAATGAGTTTGGTTTTATGCATCTGAACCATGTACTGCCAATCCTCCTGTTTTAACACTTTTTAGAAACAAATAAATGGCTCTAATTTGGCTGTTTGCTTCATGGATAAACATCAGGTAAAACTGATGTTTTGTATGTGTGTGGTGTATAGACCGTGGTGTATGCATTCAATCCTAGGAGCAGGTTCTGCATTTCTGGCTCCTTACAGGTTAATTATGCTGGGATTTGCTCTGTTATGCTTCTCACATCAATTTATTTTTCCTAAGATTTCTCTTATACTGTAAGTCTCATTTCATACATTTAATATCACTGTTCATCAGCCTAATTACCACCCCACCCCTTTGGCACAGATCCTGAAAGTGAGACTCAAGATTCCTGCCTCAGCCCCTGGACCATCTGCTTTTTCCAGTTCAGATGCGCTAGATGTAGTCTCCAGAGCAGCATTCGTCTTCTCAGCTGCACTGGCTGGTGTACTGCAGCTGCATCCAGGAGAACCGAGCCCTTTCTTTCTCTTCCCAGTGTCTACCATGTCTCCTCGGGTTGCAGTTCTTCCTTCACATTTCTTCTGTGCAACAGATGACAAAAACCTCCCTGCATGGTCAATAATCCATTTAGTTCATCAGGCAAGATTTCCAGTGCCAGATGGTATCTGGTCTTTTGATTCAGCTTTGAGATGTACTAGTGGAAAACCACAGGCAGACAAAAAGCTCCCTGTTGACTACATACCTACGCAGGAGCACACGCAAACCACGCTCTAGGTAACCCTGACAGTTATTCATTGCAGTGCTTTGTGACCTGATTTTAAATAGCTGCAACAAATTGTTTTTGCCTTGAATTACAAATAATTTATTTTGGGCAAACCAGGCCACTTTTATGGGATCCAGCATCATGCCAAGTGTGGTAGGTAGAGATGACAGGATGCCTGCCCTTTTCTGGAAGGTAGCTGCTAACTCCCTGGGGGATGCAGCTCATGTTTGTGAGCTGCTCCTGGCTCTAGACTCCTCTGTGCATGCAGACCCGCTGCTGGTGGGATGGCTGTGGGTGCTGGCTGCAGCACAGGGTTGCAAGACTGCTCCAAAAATCTGGTGCTACAAGTCTGATGGGAAACCCATCAGACCTGACCCAGACCTTCCCCCTCAAGAGATCATCACTGAACACTGGTTTTTAGGAAGGGACACACTAGGCAATTTCCTAGGATAGTGAAATAGAAGAGGTAGAAAAATTACAGCAGTATGTGTAGAAAGGGAGAGGGCCTGGCTCCCATGAGCAGCTCTGGCTCCGTCCCTGCATGCTGTCCCTCACCTGGGAAACCTGCTTGGTCTTGAAGCTGCAAGATGTGGAATAAGGATAGAACTGGGAAGATACTGGCAGCATCATGTAATTCAATGTCACTACCATCAGGCAAGGTCAAAATAGTATTACCTGAGTTCTTATGTTCACTGATGCCTGTGGCAGCAAAAGTCAGTTTTCCCTACTCAGTTCAAATGCCCTGTGTGAATGTGAAGGCTTTCTCAGAGTGAAAGATTCTCAGCCAGGGCTCTTTCAGATGGAAGCCAATAACTCCTGCTGGAGAAATGCATTTCCTGCAGCTAGAGCCTTGTTGGCAGATTCTGACTGGCCATACATGAGCATACAGTATCTATAGAATTTATGCTTGATTTTTTAGTGTATCCAGGAGAAAATTGCCAGAATAAGGATGCTGAGGATTTCGGTTGAGATTATGCAGATTTGGGTTTGTCTCTTTAATTTTACTTTTGAATCTACATTGCTATCCCAGCATCAAAGCAGCTGTTTTCATGACCAGCCTTCTGTCACATGGACACAAATTGTTCATTTTGAGTACATTGCATTCAATTGGAAAAATTGCTTAGGTTTAATATTTTATAGGAGAAGCTGCGCTAATCTCTGCTAATACAGAGACTGTGCTGTCCCTCTTCCCTTTTATATGTTCCATTTTTAAATGCTACTCCTCCATTATGAGGCAAGAAAAATTGCCTTTGATCATAGAGTCTTATTTTGGTCTCGATCTGGGAGTGCCCAGCTATGCCTGTAGCCATAAGCTGTCTGCACTCTTATTTAGATGAGATGGTGGAAGGGCTGCATTCTCACTGGGCATTTGTCTCTTCCTGAACTTATTTGTTTTTGTAGCCTTTTTCTCCCTGAATTATAGAAGGCATCGATGCTGGGAGAGCATTGCAGTCCCACTGCCATTCTTCAAGATCCTGCAAGGAAAACCTGATCCATGCTTTGCCCTTCTTGGGATTCTCCGTGCCCCTTACAAGCACAGGAAGGTAAGATGGGTCATCTGCCCAGCACAGAGCTCTCCCAGTCCTGTGCTGTATTGCCTCCCAGCCTAAGAGCAGGCAGTGGCACAGGGCTTGGCGGAACAGCAAGGCAGCAACCTGGGACTGGGAGGGCACTTAGCAGCCATGTGTGGCACACAAGCAGGATATCCCTAGGGGAAAATTGCAGCATTTTCTCCTAATTATATGGATTTTACTTGCCAGTCAAGTCTCTGATAGCTGAGAGAAATGCAAGACTGCTATCTAAAACAGCACAGAGGTCCAAGGCAAATGTTCTTCCCAGCTTGCAGAAGTGTTACAAGCTGTCATTTAGCTCTCAGCCTGCTTGGAGAACTGATGGCAATGCTTGTGTTTTGATTTCTGCTGGGGAAGAGCAGCCTGCCTAGCACTTATCGCTAGCCCAAGAGAGCGTTTCAGGACCGAGTGATAGCAAGAAGCGCTTACCGAATGTTCACAGTGCTGTGTTAGGGGGGAGGAGACCCAGAAAACATATTTCTGGTTTACCACCAGGGATAAATGCTGTATTTTCCTGATGTTATTAAACATAACATTTCCTGTGTTATTAAGCATAGTCATTTCTGAGGTGTTATGGGGTGCTTTGTGCCCAGGTTTCCAGCTGTACCCATCCCTGGGGTCCCATCCCACGTTGGGAGCAGTAGCTTGCCCATGTGCACTTTTGTGACATGCCTGTGGTGAGTTGTCTGTTCCTCTTTGCTGCTCAGAACGTGCTTCCTGCACACCTGGTAACAGCATTAAGCCCTCACGGACTAGGGAATTTCTGTGAGGTGACAAATTTGCTGTGCTGACGTTCTGCCTGCCAGGACACAGTTGATGTGATGCTGGCCGGCTCTCCCTGGCTGTATATCCTGAAATGCAAAGTCAGTATGGCCCAGCCCCAAAATGTAAGCCCTCAGCTTTAATGCTGGTGGTACTAGCTTGCCAGCACATGAGATAGTGTGAATTTATTTTCTCTCTTTGCTGTGAGCACTCCAGTTTGTTTTGAATTAACCTTTAAATTAATGTACAGATAACTGGACACGTCATGAAGTGTTCCTGCCTTATCCACGTGAGATAATTTGGTGGTTTGGGATCTATTTGCCCTCTCCTGGGTAAAAGTTTTCCTCAGGAAGAAATTCTATACCATCGGCTCTGTGCTGTGCTTTGCAGTCAGATTTTTTTTTTCTATTTTTGTCACATTCGTGACCAAATGCTATATTTGATTCTGACCCAGCTCTGTATAACTTCTTGTAGTGGTGGAGCTGGAACCTACACAGCACACACTAGGCAAAGAAGGACAGACCTATGGCCTTAAAAATGCTGTAATGGCACCACGAAAACTAACAATGCTTGCAAAGACAGTGCAAGAGAAAATGGCGATAACCTTTTATGACAAGGAAGCAGAGTGTGGCTTATTGCTCTCATAGCTTTAGCAAATAGATTCTTGCTTCCGCTGCTGCCAAAGCATCCGTTGCCCTAATGGCTGGGGGGGGAAGGATGTTTGCCTCTATTGGGTGTGCAGCTGTGTGATTTTATGCTCTGAGGATGGATGGAGTCTCATAAAATGAGTAAGAAAAAGGAGGGTTAATGGGTGGTAATTTTGCTACTCGTTTCTATCCTGCATTGTCAGACAAGTGAACAGGTAACAAAGAAGAGGTGTTCTGCCAGAGTCAGGGAGATCCAAAATCACAGAACTTTTCCATGTTTGTGAGTGATTAACACAAAAATTAATGAGGCTTCGATGTGATTAAGGGATAGAAATGGCTTAGCCCCAAGATTGTGAAGATTCTATAGAGCAGAACTGCTGAGATGATTTAGCAAAGGGTTAAATAATGTAACTAATCCCTGTGCACAGCTGTGAAATTGCTTCTGTTCATTTATTTAAAATGAAAAGTCACAAAAACAGGTGAGCGTACGGCTGTAGCTGTAACTTAGTTCACTCCCGCATACTCCTTTGTGTGCTCTCGTGCCAGATCCCATGGCCAACCAAAGGCCATTTTGGCCAGCAGACACCAAGGCCACATCATGTCCCTCCACAGCAGCAGCACCCTGTGAGCTCACTGTGTCTCATCCTGGGGAGCCCTGGCTCTGCAGTGCTGTGGCCTCTGCTGCCTGGATGCTGTGAGTGGGAGCTGTGCTGCATTCTCTTCCTTCTCCCACTTACAATATGTAGGCCCTGCCTCCTTCGCACTCCCATCCTCTTACGCCAGGCCTGGCTCCTTGCAGCAGCTCTGAAGCATGGGGAGGTGTTGGGTAAGTGATCTTGCATGGTAAGCCCGCAGGTGACACGTAGCTGGGGCAGTGCTGCACCCCGAGCACCGCGCTGTGCCGGCTCCCAGGTGCCAAGGAAAGCAGAGCCTGGGCCACACTAATAAAAACTCTTCCCTCAGTGCTCTTTGGCAAAGTGCAAAGAAAACCTTTTTTCATCCTCAGTGACTAAAAATAAATCCTATTTTGGGCTTAAGAAGGAGCTGCATGACTAAAACGAGCCGTTTGGTTTCATTCATGTTTGCTGTCTATTAATCTGTTCTCTTCACCCTCAGCAGAGTATGACTCAGACTTTCTCATTGTCTTCCTCCCTCACTATGTGTGTTTTGACTTTAAATCCTGCCGGCTGACGCACGCAGAGCTGACACCACGACAGCTCGATCCAGCCGGCTCCCAGCAGACTCCTGATCTTCACCGGCTGCTGAACGTAACACCCTGCCTGCTCTGCTGGTATTTTTACAGCTAATGTTGGTAAGCAGATGACACAGGCTGGTGAAGATCCTTGAAACTCCACGGGAGGAAATGCATGAGTATGTGTGTGGGAGAGGCCTGCAGATAAAAATACTGTGCTGGCTATAGGAAAAGATACACATGCCTCAATCTGTTGGTGGGTTGCTATTCTCGTTCATGGTAATCGAAGTGGAGGCTGCACTGGAACAAGTACAGCAGTAGGATCTTTCCCTGTTGATTCACTTGCTGTCTTCTACTCTCCCTCTGGTGAGGCTTCTTGACTCCTCTCCCACTAGAAGCAATGGCCAACTCCAGCTCCAAGTCTTCCTATCCCCGCCAGACACTCAGCACCCCCAGCACCCACAGGGTAGGGTCACTGCAGAGCCCCCACTTTCCTTATGCCATTATCTTCCCTTTCCAGCTTTGCTTATGAAATTTAAACCACTTAGCATATGGACTAAATTTAGGGAGGCATAAAGTATTTGCGTAAAATACGCTTGATTTTCCAAGTGTGAAAAATAAGCACGAAATAACAAGTCTAATGTTGGACTCGAGAGGAGGTCAAGTATTTTAAAATTAAAATCCTTTAAAAGAATCTGTATCTGTGATGATGGATGAACTTTTTTCTGACAGAAGAAAACCTCCCCATTCTCATTACAGTCAGAATACACGCAGGTAATCAAGTCAGATGAAAGATGAATTCTAAATATGACAGTAGCCCTTCTTTTGTACAAAATGCCACGTAAATGAGTTGTAAATTATTTTTAGTTGCTACTGGAAACAGAGCAAGGGGGAAAATCAATATTGACAAAACCCTGCTTTATTTTTAAGCAGTTACTGATTGTCCGCTGGCACCAATAAGGTGAGAAGAGAGCTGAAGCTGAAGCAAGTGGTGCAAGGTGGTCTGGGCTTAGAAAACAGAGGCCTAACAGCCCAACAACATTATTCCTGCACGGCTATAGCCATCCTCATTGCTGCTTCCCTTCACATGGACTGGACAGAGGCGAGGCTCACTGTCCCTGAACAGGAACAGCAGTGGGGTCCTTGTGCCCACCCCTCTGCTGGGACTGAGCATGAGGACACTGAGCCCACCTCACATCGTCACCAGCCAGGAGCATTCCTGACACAGCTCCTCCAAGCTGCCTGGCTTCTCTTTCTGCATTGGCTGTAGTGGTGATGGACATCAAGATGAGAATGGCAAAACAGAAGGGCTGGATTCCCCCTGCCTCTACTGGCTGCAGTGATGGTCCTTCCTGCAACGCCTTGGTTCTTGCATATAATGGAATGAAATCATGAACATGCAGAATTCAGGTTTGATTAACTTTTAGCTTCTCATGACATGCAGCTGTGTAAGATGGAGCATGAGCCAGGGCAAGCCACTCACAGCAAATGCCACATTTATTACTGCTCTGTTCCCAGGACACGCAAGAGGATGCAATATGGTCAGAATGAATTCAGAAAAAAAAGATTGCCAAGTTCCTATGGCTTAGAGGTTGATACTGAGCTGGTTCTAATGCAATTGCCTAAATTTCAGAGATGCCGTAATGTGATCTTACTCTTCCTTAAAATGCCATGGAACTTCTAATGACAACACAGATCAAATTTTCTGTTTCATGACTCATTCCAAGGAAAAGGAAGCACTGCTGCACTCAATATGCAAAAAAAAAAAAAAAAAAAAAAAAAAAAAAAAAAAAAAAAAAGCAGAAAGGGACCTTTATTAAGGCCCTCCTTTTAGGCCTATGTGAATCTGATCCTCAGCACCGTGTCCCTGTGAAGTTCAGTTTTTTAGGTGGAATGAAACTGACAGCCCAGTTATGGATAGCCTTCTGTAAATTCTATCCACTGAAACCAAAACAGCTGTGCAGAGCAGAGCTAAGCCAAGCATCTGCCTGCCTTCACACGCTGCAAATCTCAAGTGAGCGGTTAAGGAACAGAGGAAGGAATTGTGCTGATGTGCCAATTAATCAGTGTGGTCTGAAACGCGTGCCGACGCAGGAGGTCGGGGTGGATGGATGGGGACAGCATGATGATTTTCATGCGAAAGAACTTGCTCGATAAAGGTTGGGCTTTTGGTCGTGGAATGCATGAAAAAGAGTCCATTGGATGAGGTACAACAGAATTCTTGACAATCTGAACATTTTCTTCTTTCTTTTGTTTTTCTGCTCTTCACGATGACTGTTTTCTCAGCAGACCAAGAAATGCAGCCGTGTCCACCTGCAGGTGCTGAGGGTTTTGCACAGACAGAAGATGGCCCTGTACCTTCCAGGTAGCTCCACGTGTGCTGAGGAGAGGCTGCCTGACCTCCAGTGCTGCCACAGCACACAGCCAGGGCAGTCCTGTTAGCTGTGCACACAGCTGCTATGAATTCTACCTCTCTGTTCTTCTGTCAGTTTAATTTCGTAACATTTACTGCTTTAGGAGGTACATTCATCTTAGGGTGTTGGTGTTTTTTTTATTTTTTTTTTATTTTTTTCCATTTTGTTCTGCAAAAGGTCAAAATTGTCAGAAGAGATTTATTCTGGGGGAAAAGGAGACCCATTAAAAGCCAAGGTAAAACGCTTTCTGGAACAGAAAGGAATGAGCCTAAGCTGAAGAAATATGTTCCATGCCATGCCTCCTGATTTATGGCACAGGTATTTGCTCACCATACTGATCACACGTGCAAGTGCTGCCCTTTGCACAGGCAGTGCTGAGAATGCACTGTGACCCACAGGCAGTGCCTGGGGACTGAGACTCCCCGTGGGGCCACTGCTGGCCTCGCCTGCATCTGCTGCCCCATGCTACACTGCCACACAACCGTGCTGCAGCTCGGTGGCTCTTATAAAATCCCCACCGAGGTAGCTGTGTGCCAAACTTCACCCTGGGCTGCCTGGCACCCGTCCTTGTAGCGTGGCTCGCACCCACCTTCGCACTCATCTCACTATTTATTCCCCATCCCTTTTTTTCCTGTTTTTCCCCCTTTTCTTTAATTTTTCACGCTGTTATTTGTCGATTTTTTTCCTTTTTTTTTCTTCTTTTTCCTCCTTCTCCTTTTTCTCACCCTCACCTTTCTCTTTTCCCACATTTTTATCCTTCCTTTCCTTTCCCTTTCCCCCCACGTTCCTTACCCCTCTTTTCCTTTCCCCCATTTGCTCCACCCTACTCCCCCCCCCTTTTTTCCTTTTTTTCCTCCTCTCGTTCTTGTTTTTCTCCCCCCCAGCCCCTCCCCGCCCCAGCACAGCCCGTTCCCCACCCCCGTTCCTCCCCGCGCTGCGGATGGGCGGGGCGCTGCCACTCGGGCGGGGCGCGGAGCGGAGCGCGGTGACGTCAGGCGCGCCGAGGGCGGTATAAGCGGGCGCTGTCCGGGTGCTGAAGGCGGCGGCGGCTGCGGCGGCTCGGTGCTGGCAGGTAAGGGGCTGCGGGCGGGCATGGGCCGGGGAGCCGGGTGCCCCAATCCTGGGGCTCAATGAAGATTAGGGAGGAATTGGAAAGAAAAAAAAAAGAAGGAGAAAAAGAGGTTAAGTTAAACACGAGTGACAGCAGAAAGTTGATGGGGCTGTAGCTGGTGTTTGCGGAGATAACTAAATGTATGTGTTGTAGACCTGTAGATCCATTTATTCGGTGTTATCAGAGACTGAAGCGATGAAGCGTAACGTCTCTGTGATTGCACTGAGTTGCGCCGGCTCATCAGCATGGCACTTTGGCCGTGTCAAAATACAGGATGCACGGTTACCTTGGATGCAGAGACAATCTGATTAGACCTCCATGTGCATTCAGTCGTTATCTTTGCTCAGAACTGCTTGCAGTTTGTTTGTTTTTATTCCCCTCCTCCTCACCCCCTTTCTTTTTATGTTGTTCATGCTTTGAGTCCCTTGCACAGGATAAGGGCTTAGGCTTTAAAAAAGCAACTTTATTGCAGTTGTGCTATTTATTGCCAAAGTAAATGGGAGGAGAAGTGCTGGCTGTATTTCCTTATTTTCTTTATGGAAAACTGCAGCTGGATTTCCTCTCATAGTCCTAAGGACTCATCTTCAGGAAAGGTTTTGAGTTTTCATAGCAAATATTCACTGGAAACATTGCATCTGAATCAGAGAGAGAGAGAAAGAGAAAACTGCTGCTGCCATGGAAACATCCCAGAAAAGGAGATTTATTGTTTTGTCTGTTTTCCAGGGAACTTTTGTCAGTCTGCATTGCCTTTGTTCATGTCCAATTGTGAAGTAAATCTTTTTATTTTGTAATGAGAAACTTGTATATTTGCTGGACAGAGATTGATTTTACTGTTTCTTGGGCTCTAATAGAGAAGAAATAATACATTCCCCATCTATGCAAGCTTCACAATTACACATCTATAGACCAAACATTTCAGCGTATTGTCCTTAGAGAGACATAAGAATGTTTTACGCTGTATTCTAAAGGTACTATAAAACATCTTCTGTTTTCTCAAGAATTTGAAACCTGAAAGAGTTGGGGAGGAGTCCCTTACCCCCAAATAAAGTAGTATATTTCATGATATTTTATGACCTGAGCTTCCAGCTCAGGTCAATTTCCAGCTCCATTTGACAAAGGCTTCTGAATATCATCTACCAGTAAATTAGAATTGAAGATTGATCTAAAGACAAACATACTCCACGTATCTACAGTAGTACCAATGCCTTGTTATTCCTGCAAAGGAAATATTCCTCTGAATAACACCCTCATGGAGCAGTAAACAAAACTTCACTGGGTTAAATGCCTTCGAGATTTAATTGGGTGCTGCTGACTCTGATAATGGAGGGAGGAATACATAACTGTGTGCAGTAAAGGAGGTTGCTCTCCTGGGCTCTCTTAATGGGATGTGCATGGTAGATAATTACAGAACAACTCTACCTTCTTCCCTTCCTCAAAAATACAGAGTTTCTCCTGTTTTTATCAAACTCGTTCTTACAGGGAAAAAAAATATCATTTATTTGCTATAGTAGGCAATATGTAGATAACATTTTTCTTGTTATTTTTCAATTTCTGCTCCCTCCCTTTTGCCCTGAGACATATTTGTTTATATATAGAATAGTGCCTTGTCTACAACACAGTATGTTGTCTTTGATTCAGGGCAAACACATACCTCAAGGGCACACCTTTCCACTCAGCTGTTCTGAATTAATTCTTTATGAAATCTATTCTCAAATGCACACAGACTTGAGTATTCATAAATGGTTGGGGAAAGGGCTTGCTCGTCTGGCTGCAAGCTTGCTCAGACCTACTGAGGAAAAAAACCTGTCTCTCAACTGATGTTATTTTAATTATTCAGTCAAGTCACATTTATGTTAGGCACAAAAGCAGTGGGAAAATGTACAAGTGAGCTGAAATGAGCATACTCATATTCACTTTCTACTTACAGTAGTGGATAAACAATGGTATACATAGCTCTCTATCAGTCTGACGTGAAACACCAAGTTCTTGACAGGATGGTTTCACCAAGCCAAAAACAAAGGAGCCCAAACAGGTCCATTAAAGCAAAGTGGTTTCTATGTTTACCATTTATTTCTCATTGTTGTACTTAATCTATTAATGTAACTGCATCAGGAAAGTCTCATTTGTCTCACGGCTCCAGCGTATGAGCTCCTGAGCATCTCCTAGGAAATAAGTGACTGCAATTTTTCACTTCACAGAGCAGAGTGTGCTCACCTCGCCGCAGGACGGAGCTTGTGCAGCTCTACCCTCATATGCAGCAATGACGCAACTTTGTTAATCTACCCTGATGCATATTTTCCCCAAGTATGTTCTTTTAAACAGTTTATTATTGATTGTCACAAACTGGACGTGCTGATTAGATGTGAGTTTCTAGTGCTATATTCTATATTTATGCCAATGGCAAGCTTCTGTTTGTCCTGGGACCTGTTTCAACAAAGCAACGAATGAACAAAATCAACACTCAGAACCTATACTTGAGTCAGTTTTGGAAAATTTCAGTAACATTATATTGTACTTGTAGGGTAAATTATAGCTTCTCCTTCATATAGGGGATTACTTTTCATGCACCACTCAGAGAGCCTCTTAACTAAGATACAATTGCAATACAAATAATAATTTTTTTTATTAAATAGCACAAAAGGAAGTAATAACACTAAGAGTAATGACAGAAATAAACCTGCAAGTCATTTTATATGCCACATTCTCCACTTTATTACATTAATTTTATTGCAGTATAGCACCATTAAGAGGCATTACTCATTCAGAAAATGAGATCCCCTATGGAACAATCACGGAAAATAATACTATATGCAGTCTAAATATTTATATCCTGAGCTGTATTTTAATGTGGACATACTGGCTTTACTGTTTGAAACTTTCATTGTAATGATCAAAATGGTATCTAGAATCTTCTATGAGCATTCATTGAGCTGTATAGGATTTTGATTATATATTTCAGCTCTGCCATTGCAAAACTGGTGCTTGTAAAGAAAACTGCACATACAGAAATTTCTAGCACTACAAATCAGTAGTTTACACGTAACTGAGAGATCATAGGAAAGACTCTGAAAATCTCAAAATAAATTTCCATCAGAATACACATCCTCCATTTATACTGATATTCTTCGTAACGCATTTCAGTTTAAAATAGCAGTCTCTGTTTTGCTTCTCAGATTGCTAAGTTTGTCTCCATATATTAATCATCTATTTTTTTCTTCTTCTTCATTTCAAGGAAGTATGCTAAATATGGCAGAAACTAAGACCATCCAGCTTGGAGCAGCCTGTGCTGTCACGTTTTTCTTTGTCCTAATCTGTTGGGCTGATGCAGCTTCATTCCAGCAGTACCAGCTGCTTCAAAAAGACCCAGACTATGTAATGAAAAACTTACAGAGGCTCCCGAATCCTGATATGATCAAAGCTTTGGAATACATAGAAGATCTTCGCAAGCAAGCTAACAAGGGAGAAAGCATCCCTGATTACAACTCCTTTCAAAGTGTCCCATATGTCCTGCAACAGAAAGAAAACAAAGATCAGGTTCACCTACCAGAAAATGTAAGGGATTCTTTGACTGAAGATGAGTCTCAGTGGGTCAAGGTTATGTTGGAAGCCTTGCGGCAAGCTGAGAAGGAGTCAAAAGCTGGCACAAAGGAAAATAAACTTTATGGTCTGAGCTCAGATAACAGCTTTCCAGCTGGAGTAACCGATGATTACGAGGCTTACAAGTGGCCTGAGAGGTGGCAAAAATATCTCAAAATGCCTTTTGGCCACTATGAAGACAGTTCAAGAGACAGTCCTTTCAAGCGTACTAATGAAATAGTGGAGGAGCAATACACACCCCAAAGTCTTGCTACACTGGAATCGGTGTTTCAGGAGTTGGGGAAGATGGCAGGACCTGGTAATCACAAGAAGGAGAGGCTGGATGAAGACCAGAAACTGTATGCAGATGATGAAGATGATGTGTATAAAGTAAATAACATTGCCTATGAAGATGTGGTTGGAGGAGAAGACTGGAATCCCATAGAAGAAAAAGTGGAAAGCCAAACCCAGGAAGAGATAAAAGATAGCAAAGAGGAAATTGACAAACATGAAGAGGAAGTTGATGATGAAATGAAGAGGTCAGGGAAACTCAGCTTCCTTGAGGATGAAATGAGAAGAGAGAATAAAGATCAAATGTCAGAGAATGTTTCAAAGTTAATGAATTATTACCTGAAGAGGCTGATGGGCAGTGCTGGAAACAGGAAACTAAGGACTGGAGGAGAGCTTGAGGAGAAAAGAGCAGCCTCAATTTTGGACAAGCAACTCAACCCTCAGTCTATAGCTCAGTTAATAGAAATGTCAAGGAATTTACAAATTCCTCCAGAGGATTTAATAGATATGTTGAAAGCTGGGGAGAAAAAACAGCTTCAGAGTGAAAGGTTGGAAGCTGAGCAGGAAGCAGAATTCCCAGAAGACCTCGATGAGATCACTGAAACTAATCTGGGACAGAGTGACATATTTAAAAATAATGTAAACTCTAAAAATGGGTACATGAAGCAGCCTCTTAATGCAATTCCAGAAAATCTACCTGAAGACCTCAATATTGAAGACATTGTCAGTCTTCTGGGAACTGGCAATTTAGGTAATCAGAATCCCTCCTACTTACTAAATCGTCTTAATCAAGAAAATGATTTGCCAAGACTGCCTTACATTCCCAGAAGACTGAAAGGACGCCCAGTTCCCAAATCTGCGTGGATTAACGATTTGGAAAGGCGACAAATGGAGTACGAGAAACTGGATGAGAAGGATGAAGAGCTGGCTGATTACTTGGCAAAGATGCTGGCAAAATATCCCGAAGTTATCAACGCGAACCAGATGAAAAGAGTTCCCGTTCCAGCTTCTGAAAGCGACTTGCAGGAAGACGAGAGGCTGGAGCAGGCCATCAGAGAGCAACTGAGCCAGCTGGGACCACAGGAGGCTGCGAGGCTGGCTTCACTCAGCAAAAGGCTCTCCATGGCTGGGGACACCGATGACACGCAAAACAGGCAGTATCTGGACGAGGATATGCTGGCAAAGGTGCTGGAGTATCTAAAACAGGAGAAATCAGAGCTTGAAAGAGATCACATTACTAAACGGGCAATGGAAAATATGTAATTGTTCTCCAAATATGATTTCTCTCCCACGTGTTGACTTCAATCCCAATTCAGTTGTGATTTACTCCCGCTCTCCCACTACACAACTTCTGGTAGACTACTTACCATTGAACAGTCTGCATATCTTTCTCGGAGCTGTTATCTTGTTTATTGATATACTTATGTATGTTATAAATTATGGGGCAAATAACAAGTTGCTTCAAGTGTTTTAAGAAACAATTTAATGAAATCAAGTAAAACTATAATATGTAAACAAATGACCTTCGCATTGTTAATAAAACATGATAAATGAAGAGTGAGAATTATCATTTGAAATTTTTAAGATTAACTGGATTATTTTGTTACTGTCTGTAGTGTTTTTTGTGGAGTATCGAATAAAAAAATAAAGCATTATATATATAGTTTTATTTACAAGGCTTTTTCTATTCAGTGTTTTACTGTTAATGAATAAATTATTTCTGGACAACAGCCTGTGTTTCTTTCTAGGAGTTGGTAAAGTCATAGAAATTAGAAACTGAAACATATTTTTACTTCTACAAATTTTTTTTCCGTGGTCTGCGATTTTACCGCATATTAATTAAGTGGCATAATTCTTCTTTTCTGGGTTGTAATACCACTGAGTGGCATTATCTTCCAGGTATTGAGTACCTGAAGATCTTGCTGAAGTCAAAAGTGAACTGCACTACACTGTTTGAAAACTGAGCCCCAAGAAACTAATGACTTTGTATCTCTTGGCAGTAGTGCAAGAGAAATGATCTTGCTAGCTAAGACAAACTATATAGAAAGTTCTAAATAATACCAAATGGAATCTTCTCATCTGAGAATTTCTACAGATAGATTCTTTGCCACCTTTCACAATGGCTACAGTGGAGAAAGAAACAAGCCCCAAGGCAAGCAGAGAACTAACGCTGATGGTAATATTCCTTTCTTGTCTAATAAAAGTAGTTTTTGTTAAATGATGGTTAAATATGCTCAATAAGCATACAGATCTTTATCACTCACTACATTACTTGACATCCTGGACATGTGAAAGATCTCTCAGGCTCTTGCCAAGAACTGTAGGGGATGTTCTGGAAAAGCTACAGCTACTTTCCAGAACTAAATGTACTTGTGTAACTCCATGAGTCACACATGTTTTTCACTAGGACAACTCAGGCATAAGCATTTCCAGGATTATGGTTTAAAAGTAGTTCTCCCTGCGGTATTCTTCAGCATCTCATCTATGCTAAGTGGGGTGGGGATGATTTTTGGCGAGGTAATGTCTAATGAAGCAGAGTACAAAGGCTGCAGAAATAAGAGTTCATTTCCAGTGTCACAATTACCTGAAGCAATTGCAGATTATAGTTCATCCAGAGCTCTTGCTTTGGACCACGTTAAAATTCTTCATTTCTCTGTTACATGGATGAGTCAAAACATTAAGCAGAGAACTGAAAAAAATTACTGGAGTGAGATTTGCTTTTATACTCTAAGGAAAGACAAACCTGTTGCTTTTCAAGTAGTGCTTGCTGGTGATGTGAAACCACTGTCTTTCATTTTCACTTTGATTCCTAATGCTGTCACCCTCCTTGGTCGCAACACTGCCCTTGCAGGGTTGGGTGAGCCCATGGTGGGAGCAGAGGCTGTGCTGGGTCAGGGTCCTGCAGCTGGCAGCTGAGCAGCAGAAGCCTGCACAGGCCCTGGGTACTCACAGCCTACACAGAAACCAACAGGCATGCAGATGCGCTGTTCAATGCAGGTGTTGAGCACCAGCAGGATACCAGACTAAATAAATGCAAACCAATTAGCAGGAAAAGGTTCAGAAAACACAGCAAAAATTTTGTCATTGGCTTTTTCCCTTTCCCTTCCTCTCCTTTTCCATTTTTTCCCTTCCCTTTTTTTTCTTCTCCTTTCCTTCCTTCTTTCAATGGTGACAGACAAGGGTGGATTTAATAACGAGCATTCTCGCCCCATTCTCCAGGGAAGCGAGCCCTGAGGAGCATCATATGAGGCTGCCCAGGTTGCTATGGCAGTTGGGAGGAGAGTGGCAGGCAACAGCCGTGGTGGCCCAGCAGCACCTGGGAGGTGGTAATGAAAACTGCTCTGCAGAAATCCCCTTTGTTTCTCCTTTGTGCCAAGATAGAGCTTTAGATGGCATCTACCACAACCCTTGGGTCTTGGTGCTGTGCTGCATGTGGGCTCGGCACTTTCTTTCCCTGGTGCTGATGCCTGCAGCACTGCAGCTCTCTCCCAGTGCTACCAATAATCACTAGAGCTCAGGGTATCCTGAGGGACTTGACTCAGAGAACCTGATGTTTTTCTCAAGCAAAAAACAAAGCCAGCAGGCTGCAGGGCTCATGGTTTAAGGTCGGCTTTTTTTTCCTCATGTTGTTTATTAAGTCAGTGTATGAGTTTGCATCAAAACTACAATGTTTTACACCAGCTATTAACAGTGTACTACTGTTATGCCCACTGTTAATCAATCTCCTTGGTTTTGAAAAATTTGTAAGGCTCAACCAGTGCTCCTTAAACACCCCAGCAGTACCATACCTCCAGCTATAAGGTGTGCAGGAACACAACTGAGATGGCACACAGAGGAGACACAGTCAAGCATGGCCAATAGCAGTTTTAAGTCCATCAGTGTCCTTTCCCTTCTACCACAGTCCTTAGCACTCCCTGGCCCAGGCTCCCCAGGCAGCTGTCTGGCACAAACGTTACCTTGTGGCTCATATCCAAGGCAAGAGCAGGGAAAAATTAGGGTACAAGAACAAGCTGAGGGTCTAAGGATCTGGAACATCTTTAAGTCTTGTACAAATCCATTCATAAGGGAACAAATTATTTCAGAGACTGTACAGAAGAAAATAAAGCCATACCTCAAAGCAGAATGGATATCAATACCCACCTTGCAATATTCTGCCTTCCTCATTGCGTGCAGGAGTCGTACAGCCCCTCATGCAAGGGGAACTATGAGAGACTTTCTATAGTCTGCTGCCTCTACAGTTTACCTCTTGTTCACATTATTCTAAGTGGTGATGGCAGCTGTATGATCTGCTTGATGCCTAGGACCCAGTCAGAAGCAATGCTCCTTCTGGTCTCCCATGCAGCCAGCTGGGCCAGCAGGGTCTGGCAAAAGGAGAAGAGGAAGGGCAAGACATTCATTCATTACTGTGGAAGTAACAAAATTCAGAAGAGAAGCTTCTGCACAAGTCATTGCACCAGTAGTGTGAGAGCCATTGGGACTTTGTTGTGGTGGTTTATCTTCATAAAAAGGAAAAGGTTGTTAAGCTTCAAATAACGGAGTTACATGTTGCACAATAGAACTACACAGAGGTTTCAAGCTGATTTCAAGATAAAAAGCAACATTTATATCCTTTCCTCTTCCAGACAAAGAAAATACATAGCTAATCTCATCGTAAAGTGCTTTATTCTTTTTTTTTTTTTTTAACGAAACGAGCAAATATTATATAAGCAGCACCTTCTTGGTATCTATAGATACATTACCTCTGGACATGTAACTCAAGCTCCTGCAGAAGAGCAGATAGCTACATCTCACTGCAGGACACTGCTATCCGCAAGCTGCTCTGCCTGTGCAGAGACACACCACAGTGCTTTACTGCTCCCAAGTCCACAGCCACTGCACCTGGATTGCCTGTGCTTTATGCTTTGCTTATGAACACAGTGCGATGAAGTCATGCTGTTAACTAAGGAATATGTAATCCATAACAAACACACTACCAAGCTTGTTGTTATAATAATGCACAAAATAGTGACCACCCTGCAAGCTTTCCTCAGGCAAAGGAAGAGGCAGAGTTTTAATTCCCCTTTTGAGCCACAGTTTCATAGCATCCTGGATGCAGCTGGTCTGCACACTGTTTGTTAGGGGCTTTCTGTTCACATCTTACCCCTAAAGGCTGCAGTCAGCTTCACAGTGTTCTCACACTTAAGCAAGCAGATTGAATAGATATGTTGTGTTTGGTTGCAACCTATCAAGCTGCCAAACACCTTTCTGAAGATCTGAGGGAGTTCTCTATACATCCACCAGAATTCACTCTATTAGTAACCAGGAGAGTTAATACCTTTTTGGTTTTCTTCTTTCCTCACTAAGTCACATGTTACTTCAAGTGCTTTGTTTACATCTGCATCTTGATGGCTCATTATTTTGTCAGCTAGGGCTATGAAATGAGAACATTTGCTGATTCAAAAATTAATGTAACCACATTATCTCATTTGAAGAAATTGGATTGTTGCAATTATTATTTTTTTTTTTGAAGAGCATTTTACATTGCAGTGAAAGGAGTTTGACTCACATACATATGACAGTCACCAGCATCTCTCAAAGCATTTACAAGATCACTTGTTTTGCAGGCAAAGCGACAGGAAGCAGCTATGATTTTCTGAACGTGCCAATGGTTGAGCTGTGGCTGGAAGGCATGCGTCCTGAGCAATGCTCTAATTCCTAGTATTATTCTGCCATTTCTACTGTTACTAGCTAACAGGAAGCCTAATGCCTCAAGCTCTGCTCCTCCAGGCTAATCCTGCCCAGACCAATCTTCTGCTTTCTCAGTGTGAATCATGCATTGTGGAGAGCAGATATGATGAGCTCTGTGTGGGAACTGCATTTCCTGGAGCACCCCTTATCTGACCCCAAGGTGCACAATGCTGATCTGGGGCTGTTTGCTAAATGAGGTGCAAATCCACACAGACACAGCCGCTGCCAGCCGCACTCTACATTTGGCTCCACATGTGCCTCTGGAGCAGCAAGAGCTCAGGCTGGGAGCAGCAGGAAGGTGCAGAACTTCCAATGCACAATGTGGAAAGGAGAAGCCCTGAATCAGAGCTGATGATCCGAACAGCATGACTTTTGGATCATTCAAAAAGGTTTGAAAGCGTTAATAATTCATTTGCAGATATTGCAGAGCTCTAAATGTGCCTGATTAAATGCACTTGACATTTCTCTTGAGAGAGGCTGTTATTCCAGGAAAACCACTTGCTATCTGCAAATGTCTTGGAAGCAGCACACTCAAAATTGCGGCCTCACTTACAATGTTTTCCCCTAGTAAAGGAAGAAAAGTAACCCCTGCCTCCAAATGTAACATACACTGGTGAATACCTCCATTACAGCAGTTTGAAACTCATAATTCTATGATTCCACATAACAGACATTCAGTGTGCACTGACCAGCAGGTTGGTGCAGCACTCCACCTGTCTCCACTGAGACGCGCTACAGGCACCAAGCTCTGCCTCGCCAGGGGAGTAGAGCACGGAAATTGTTGTTTGGAAACTCCCCAGCTCATACAATTGCAGCTCCGTGACGTGCTTCCCAAACACCTTCCTGCTGTCCACCTAAAAATAGAGCCCCTTCTGCATCCCAGCAGGAAAGGCAGCCCCAGCACAGCTGATGCCCACAGCACGGTGCTGTGGTCAGAGCTGGAGCAGGGCAGCAGCCAGAAGAGAATGAGCTTTATGTCACCTCTGACACCAAATCTGGGTCTAGCAGGATTGTAGTGCTTTAGGCTTAAGGTAGAATAAATCTCTCCAGGCATAGCTGTGAGGTTTTCCATTTAAATCTGGCCATGGATTATTGAGGTGGGTGGCCCATGTGGGCAATTACCACCACTGCAGTATCTCATCCTCTGGCCTTGGCAGGACACATCCCCGCCACAGCCTTGGCAGAGGGCACATGGACAAATCCTTCTTGGCTCTTTCCTCCTGCCCTAGGCACGTGCCAGCACCATGCTGGGTACTGCAGCATGCAGCAGAGGAGGCACACTGTGTTCCTATTGCCAGGTGCAGCACATTACCACTACCCTCACCATGGTTATGCCTTTTTGTCTATTAAATTTCTTTTGAGAATTGCATTTCCTTTAGATTAATTTTTTTTTTCCCCAGCTCAGATTTGAGATTCCACTTAGGTCCAACATCGTGAATCCATTGCCCCTAAATTCAAAAGGAAGCCTGTCGTTCATTCTCTTCTCTTTGACGCAAGAGAAGGCATCAAACTGTTTGGAGACACAATGTTATCACTTTTGCAAGGAACACAATTTCTACCCCAGTACCTACGTGTTTTGCATCCTGCTGGTAAATTTCACAGCAGAGAAGCAAACCACTTCACATGCTACTACTACTGGAGCTCCCACATCAGGGATGTGAGAGCCAGGCCAGAAACACCATGTACAGACATAGATAAAAAAAGATAAATCATTAAAAGGCACAAAGTCAATGTGCCTCACTTGACAAGGGGGGGATGCGTTAAGTCCCTGTAGGCAGGTTTGGGGATGCAAGAGTAGTCTGACAGGAAAACTTGTTTTCCTTCAAGTTAAATTTACTCAGATCCAATATTCAGTCAATTCATTTTCTTCTTGTAAACACAAGTGCAAGAAGGCAGGAACTTCACAGCAATGACCAGTCACTAGTACAAGGTGAATAAGGAACAAAATCAGAAAACTATTCTGTATGCAAGTCTGCAAATACCATCAGATTCCACCAGTTAATTTAGGCAACAGAAGCGCTGGTACCATACAAATTCTTGAGTTCTTAATCTTACAGATGGCACTGGTCCTCCCTATGGAAGCAGGGTGGGTTGAAGGCTGCCACTACTGCTCTCTGCTTGCTGGAGAGCGCCCAGGCTGAGGCTGTGCCCCCACAGCGGTGGGGATGGATTTTTGTGATGCTGCTCTGGTGCCATGGAGGTCTGCCTGCTGCCCTTCTGGGCCTTCCCCTCACAACAGAACAGCACTGTTCTATCCTAAGGTGCTCTTCACTGACCAGAAAGAAAGCTGGGCAGGAATGAGAACACAGCTTCCACCTCTGGCAGTCACCCCACTGTGCAGTAGCCATAACATCCTTTGAAGGTGGGCTCATACACCTCTGTGAAGCTCACCTGTGCTTCATGCATATGTGGCCGTGTCAGACTCCAGCTCCCTCTGCACCATACTCAGACACTGTTTTTAGCACTCCTGTTAACCCTCCTGGCCTTGTTTTCCAAACAGCCTGCAGTAAGAACCTCAAAGCCACACAACTGTGGAAGGACAGGGATGTATCTTCTAGAACAGTTTTTTGTTGTTGTTGTTGTTGTTTTTTTGTGGGTATCATCTTTGACATAAGAACGAAGGGGATAATAACTTGTGTGAACATTAAAGATATACCAAGATGAATTGTAGCAGGTGGATCAAATCTCTGAGGAACGTTTTGACAGCAGCCTTCTAAGAAAATTCTAAAGTGCAATCAATATAATCAATACTATTCTCAAACACCTTCGCCCATTCATCCAATCTAGAAGCAGACTGCTAAAAAATCATATTATCTTTATTTATTAACCCCACTAAAAGCAACATTTACATTTTTAACTTAATACAGTGCTCACTGAAATGCTCTCCAAAGAAGGATGATGAATGATGCTGTGGAGGCCTCCCATCCCTATCACCTGCCTACCACCACCTGCTACAGGGAAAATAAATGGGAATTGGCAGCCTGGCTGTGTGGCAGATTGATGGAGTTGTTTGGGGGAAACCGGAGAGGTGACCGCTGCCAGGTCTGTGGCCTCCTGCACAGCAATGGGCACTGGGGAGCCTTCCATCTCTGAGCTGACACCTCTGGGGTGACTTTCTTGGCTAACTCATTTGTTAATCAGGTTGGATAATTTCCTTTTCTTCCATTTTCCTGCCTTCTGGCTCAGCTCAGTGTATGACTCAGTAAGGCTCGCTTAATCATCTTTGTGATAAATTCTGAGTATATTTTACTGCTGGGAAAGTTCTTGCTGATCAGCTAAACTATCTAGAGTGCAAAAAAAAAAAAAAATCTTTTGATTATAGGTATATTTTAGAATTAATTCCCGTGCTACAGCACTTTTCCAAGAAGCAGCCACAGGCAGCAGAGGATTGTTTTGTAAATATACAAAAGAGGTGCCCTTGTAGAAAGACATCCTTCACCCCTTACGTTGCAGATAGAGAGCAGAATTTAGCTATCATATACCAAGACTGTTGGCACATTTGAGTTATTCCTGAGGAAATGACATTGCCTTGTAGCTCACCTTTTAGAGCGCACGCTTTTCTGCCTGTGCAATTCATTATTCAGTAGCCTATCTCCTAAATAGTCCAAGGCTGATGTCCTTAGGAAATGAATTTTTTAATATTCTTCTTGATGAACATGTGTTTTACGCCACCTGAAAATAGATGCTCTATTTTTCTAGGCCAGTTGCATATTCTTGCCAACTGAGTCGTACATTTTCGTGTCTGTAGCTTCCTATGTATTAAGATGGAAAACCAATTTAAACAGTCATTTGACTGACAAGGTATGATTATTTGTCTTCCTACATAACCTCTGAGTACAAAGTTTGATTTAGAGCTAGCTACTCTACATCTTTCAAAAGCCAAGGAGCAGGAATGCATTGCTTTCTGAATTCTTAGTAGGTAAGCACAAGAATTACTTTCTAACAAAGTAACTGTCAGGATATGCAGAGCATCCAGTACCAACAGACTAACCATAGGGCCTGAGTTTGACCTTCATGGATTGAGAATGAGATGCAAAGGGACCCATTCTGCCATCAGCACTGACACAAGCAGTTGGAGCATGGTGGGGCTTCTGCTGGGCTTTCTCATGAGGATATTACAGAGTAACATGAGAAAAATTTGATGAGAAAAATAAGGATATTACAGAGTAATATCATGAGAAAGTATGGGCAGAGTGAGAGCTGGGGCTGCCAGTGTGCATGGGCAGAAATAGGCAGGTTGGCTCTTCACTGAGACACATCATGAAAAAAAAGTATGTATGAGAATACAAACACAGTCAACAACAACACAAAAGGAAAAAAGTCACAGCGATCCCTGAAGGTTGCCTCTGAAGTTCAGTTTCTATGAATGGAGATATAGAAAATATCTCCAAGTACTTTTAGTTACCTTACTTTTAGTTTTTTGATACTCTGAGTGACTTCAGGAACCTGTGAGATAAATTGAAAGCCATTTCCCACGTGGAATACAGAGTATTGACTCTTACTGGAAAAACATTTTGATTTTATTATATTCTGATTTCCCTCTTCACAGAGCTGTGGCAGAGCCTGTATCACTTGTCTATCTGTGCTCTACTAATAAACACCTAGAAACAAATTCACGGTGAAAATCTGACTGCATTGAACTCAATGGGAGTGCACCACCACCACCGCCTCTCAGACTTCGACTTGGTCTTAGAGCCCGTAACTTTGAAATAGGTCCTGTCCTTAAGAAAGGGAAAGTTCCCTTCTGTTTCTAATGCATCTTTTTAAGCTTGTGTTAAAATACACTTCCCACAATTTCTAGAAATATTTCAGCCTGTTCCTGTGCTTGAAGTAGAGAAGATGCTCAAGATTTTGGTGAAAACAATGCAGCTGCACCAGGATGTTTATAGCTATGATGTAGGAGTCTGACTGATGACACAACCCTAGGACCTTCATATGTAGGTCAGGAGATGAGCTAATAGAAAACTACACAACCCTGACCACCCAGCAGACACAAGAGCTGCAGACACCTCCAAAGGCTCCAGGCAGCCGCCTCCATCTCACAATGCTTCCCAGGGCACACACAGATACAGGCCAGTGCCTCGGCAGCCCCGACAAGATGCTGGCTCCCACTGACAGCAGCAGCTGCCTCTGCTCCATTACTCATTCATATGGGCGCATGCAGAGCAAGCGAGTGACTTAGGAGAGATGGCAGCGTAAACTGTTATTCAATTTCCATCTCTGTTATCACTATTCATCAGTTTTGCTGCCTGCCTGCTGCCTCCCAGGCCCGATCTCCAGAGAGATCTTTCTGCTGGGGTGATTTCTTTCTGCTGGACTATCTGCTTTTTTGGGTTGACTGCAACTGGAAATGAAATACTTTTGAAATGGATTCATTAAAAGAAGATTAGTGAGATTAGCAGAGCCATAACCGTGTTGTGTTTCCTTGTGTGCCTGAATGCAAAGAACTGCACTACAAATGACAGAACAAAGGGCTCGCGGGTATCCAGGAGCTCAGTCTGCTGTGGCCCTGTCAGACTGCTATTTACTAGAGAATAGATGAGATGCCAGCTTCTGCAGATTTCTGTTACAGTACGCTCACAAACACACACAGAAACAAAGATTTGCGTGGCAAGCAGAGGACCTCCAACCATCCATCCATGGGGCAAGGCTCCGTGGATTCATGCAGGGAAAGGCAAGCTTTGCCCCACAGCTTCACAGCACCCCTGGGGCTATCTCATGGTCTTCACTGAGAGCCAGCAGAACCACTGGCTGCTCTGAGAACCCTATGCCTGAGTACCAATGGGCCCTGCAGGAAATAGCTGCATCCTTTGCTGTTACGCAAAGGAATTTGGCTTCTACCAGCAACAACATCCTTTACAAGACTGCAAACATGGGTTCACAAGAACCCTGCTGTTTTGGCTGCATTTACGGAGAAGGCGAGCATTTGCAGGGCTTGGAGGAAAGTTATCAGCATTTAGGAATGAGGAAAAAAAAAAAAAAATCAGGGATGTTAAAACACTTATGACTATATTTAGGAAATATGTTTCATTACTGTATATGCAAACTCCATTTGCAGCTTGAGCACACAAGAGTCTTTACAAGGGGAATTTACTGCTGGAGATAATGAGGCAGTTTTTGCCAACCTGTAAATCTGTCAGCTGCTTACAGGGGCACGTGGGCCATCAGAGCTCAGATCATTGCTCCTGAGCGCCTTGCTAAATAGGGTAAACAGCAATGGCATTTAGAGTTTTATTTAACGGAGGGTGGAGATGTAAGTCACTTTTACAATATCATCTACCCGGCAGTAAGCCTCTATAGATCATACATTACTGCTCTGGCAATGGTCTGTATTGTCTTTAAGATGTGTTTTTAAATTATGAATAATGCCTATTAAAAAATCATAACTCTTATTTGTGGTAAGCACCCTGAGCAAAGACACTGTCAGAGTAATCAGAGCCTAGATCACGAATGCAGTACCTACCAACATCTCAAGGAACAGTCTGTAGGATCAGCACACCCATTATAACACCTTATTGCAGGTCTTAAAGCCAACAGGCTGAGAAAATGCTTCCTGTCAATGATCATTCCACGTAGGAAGTGAGTCAAGTCCCTGCTAAGTTTAGAGCTGAGAACCTGAGAAATAAGTAGCATGCACACTTAAAGAAAGTCCTCCATATGTTTGAGAAACTTATTTAGGCTTAAAACTGCTTACCTTGGCTCAAGTTACTTAATTTCAAATAATATGAGATGAATATGACATCTCCTTTCTGTCCCATAGCCAAACAGAAGCTCTTTTTTGACATACTGAGCTGCATCCACAGTGTAGTGAGACCATTTTGGATTGGATACCAGTGGAAATCAGGCTCCTAAACCCAAACGTGCAATCCAGAAACCCATCCTACCCCAACACGTGGGGCCCTTGGCACTTTGGGGCAGGGAACCTGACATGGCAGGGCAGGATCAGCCCTTGTCCCCATCTGCCTCCACCCAGTGCTCTACAAAGCTTGCAGAGGAGGTACAGCCACAACCCCAGCATTCCTTCAGTGACAGTCACACCAGCTGGGAACAGCAGCTGGCCTTAAAACAAGCCTTTTCTCTAATCACTTTCCTTCTAACCAGCTGCATAAAGACCAACCACCAGCCGTGCACTACAGAGCACAATGGAAACACTATGCAAAACTGCCAAGTCACAACCAGCCATTTACTTCACCTCAGGAGTTTCATTTCCCACTGCCTCACAAAGCACCCAGCGCCCAGTGAATTAAGAGCACCATCCATAGGCTTACAACAGAAAGGGAAATTAACGGAGCCGTGCAACACAAGGATGGAAACTTCTGGCCCTTTGCACCCGAGCAGCTCTGCAGCAGAAATAGATTTCACAAGGTTTCTCACAGCAGCCACCAAAAAGCACGGCTTGTTGTCAGAGGCCACACTCAGGTGTGAGCCCTGCAGGTAGCAATGCAATCCCAGTGGGCCAGGCCCCTGGATGCAAGGGCTGCCTGGCAGCTGGCCTCTAGGGCTGCACCTAGCTCATCCTACAAGAACACAGTGAGGATATATCTCAATCAGCACTTAGTTTAATGGGTTTCATTTACCACAAATGAACACAAGCCATGAGCAAACATGCCAGCTGCACCTCCCACTCTGCACAGCAGCTGAGATGGCAGCTCTTCGTCTACAGCAGCTCATTTCCCCCAAAGAAGCCAGCTGCCAGCAAGAGCGAGCTCATCTGTTCTGAACATTAACTCTAATTCTCACTTTCTTGGTGGGCCTTTGCCATAGAAACATGCCTTAGCAACACAGAGGCAGAGCAGAGCAGCTCAAGACAGAAGCATTGATGATGCAGCCCCAATCCCTCTGTGAAGCACATCAGCTTGTGCTCTGCCTTCCCAGCTTATCTTCTTCCAGCACACCATAATTAACAGACAGGCATTTCTAGCAGAATCAAGGTGTGGGGCAGCTGCATTGGAAAACTGTTTGGGTCCGCATCAAAATGGCCCTTTGATATGAGCACACGTGGCCTGGATCATCTTGCCCAGTGCATGCAACGGACGTTCTTCAGTGACACCAGCCCGGCATACCAAGGGGATCTCTGGGGTTTGTTGTTATTGGCATAGCAAAAGGGAAGAGAGGAAGCAATGGGAAGATGAACATAAAGGTACTGAGATGGGCACAAATCACCAGGGCCAGCATGAACAACCTGTATCTTTCCACTTTGACTCCTCCTGACAAAAACACCATAGAAGCTGTTACCACACTTTCAACGTGACATCACGTGTGAACTTGCATTCCTCTTACTTCAAATCCTCCCTACCAGGTTTTCCATTATCTGCTCTGCCACCTCTGTGATAACCATCCCAAGGAAGAACCCCAGTGGCCTGCACCTCCTCTGCTCACCCGTCAGCATCAGGACACAATTAAGTGCAGTAATTAAATGACCCAAATTTACAAACCTGGCTTGTAGGGAATGGGGAGCAACTAAGTAACCCAGCCTGTCCTATTCAGATGGGGTAAAAGCTTCATGACTATGGGCTGCAGGATCTGAGGAATTCTTATTGCACAAAACACAAACTCACTTTAGGCAAGAAAACATTCTTTGTTTGTCTGTTACTTTGCTATTTTTTGTGTTAAAATGTTTTCTAACTTTTATGCAGTGACAAACTCTGAGATGAGCAAGTACTTGTTTATGTCTCTGACAGTAACTCCAGCCCTGAGAGGGTTCAGATTAAAGCACACTCATTAAGCAACCAATCGAAGAACCATGCATTTGACTAAATGATTCATCGGATGTGTTTGATCTCAAAGATATTCAGAAAATTGATTATATAAAAGGTTGTAATTTACAGAGTCTGTTTTCTCCTAATATAAAGACATCTACATTTTTAGACAAACTCTTAGTGAATAAAATAATCAGCTTATATTACACACACAAGTACTCTCACACAGACCGATGAGTAATTACACATAAAACATTCATGGAAGAATCAAACATGCTAAAGGTTAACTATAATGGATCTTTCACAATCAAAGAGAGAAAATGCATGAGGCAGAGAGAGCCCAGGGCTTCACTTTATGAAGGCAGGGTGTGCTAGAGGGCTTCCCTCTGCCCCTAGCCTCTTCTTTTGGCCTGGCCATTAAGCCCAAGGCCCTGATGAGCAGTGTTATCATCAGGACTGGTAACTGCATCCTACTAAATACTAAGTCTATGAGCCAGTCACCTTACCCCGCAAACAATGAGCAGATGAGAGCCCATCAGCTCTAACTCTTGTAACAAGACTGAGAGTGATCTCCTCAATTTCATCTAAATATTGAGAAGCTTGAGCAACAGTAATCATGGGGTGCATTACACAGAGTAATTGTTGGAAATGACTTATTGGGATATTCAGCTTTTAAAAGAAGAAAAATGTTGAAGAAACCTCTGGAGTAGAATGCTGTCAATGCGCGAAGAGTCTGTTACGTGACAGTTCCCTAAGCTGCACAAGACCTGCAAACCTTAAACTGATAGCAGCACAGGTAGAGCTTGGCATGCTGACTCTAAGAGATACAGCACTGAGGGTGGGAATAAGTGTAAAACATCACAGCCAGATTCCATGATAAGATTGCATGGTTGGGAATTTGGTGGTACCACAGAACTGATAAACTGTACAACTGTCATCCTGAGTTAGCAGCTTTTCAATTTTCTGTTGCACCAAACACAACAAAGATAGGTATGATTAAAGTCACTCAAACTCCACCTGAAGATAGTATAAAAACAGCTTGACAGAGAGGAGATTTTGGGGAAGATACAATCACAGACAAGTTGGTAGGACACCACTGGCTTCTGGGACCGATTGGGTAAGGTTCACATGCTTGGATGTACCAGGGAACTTAGAAATCAAGTTATTCCAGTTTTACATATTTGTGGTCAGCTGGATTATTCACACTACAGGTATTTGCACACACTCTGCAGACAGTGTATCTATCACTAGCAATTCAAACAGTCTCTAATCCGTTCCTCTAATAACAAGTGCTATTCTATAAGCTAGCTGTATGACTCCTCAGTGGGCACAGCCAAACTCCTTAATGGTGGCTTTGATGATTCTTTTTGAGGGTGATTAAGTAGAGGGGTGCCACATTATGGGTGAATCCTCAGTGCTTTATGCTGATCTCATTCTGTTAAAAAATATTTTGTTGTGCATCACCCCCCTCCATCCTCCCCCCAAGAATCAATCAACATTAGCTGTGCACTGCATTCTGCTAGTGTATTTAAAAATATTTTCTATCATTCTAATTCTGATACAGGAAAGACACATTACCAATTTGTTCCACATGTTTTTGGGTCAAGGAAAGAATAATTCCTCGTTTGCACATAAATTGGCAAGACAAAAATTATCTTCCCCTCTACATGTTCTAGCTTTTCTACTTTATTCTCTTATTCTCCATCCCTCTTCCCCCCACTGCCCCCCCTCCTTTCTCCATCACTGCTATCTCAATTCACTGAGTCACCCAAGGTATCAGAATCACAATTTCTCCTTCAATATGCTGGCAGTGAGAGCCCTGTCTTCAAGGGAATAGGAATGATCTGTTATGAGCTCCTGCAAAAAGGTGGAAGGACACAAGTTTACAGGAAGAGAGTTGCTGGTTATGGCCATTAGCCTCTCTTAATCAGAGGCTGATCAGGTAATTCAGTGGAGCGCCTTGCTTTGGAAACTGAAAACCAAAACCCAGAACTCCCCCTCAAAATGAATCTATTAGGTTCATGAGAATAATCTATTTTCCTTCCTCTTTTTTCCTTTTCCAAGAAGCTCTAATAAAGACAAAAAAAGTCAATAGCTGCATTATTCCAAACTGCTCCAGAGCTTTTCTGAAGAACTGAGCTGCCAGCACAGTTCTTCTGTAGTCTTCCTGGAGCACTAAGGAACGAAGATGCCCTCGGCACCCACTTGCCAGCCCTCAAACGGTTACAGAGCAAAAGCCTCTCTTGCTAGCCAGGAGGCTTGCTGGAAGGTAAAGGTAAAACCTGAAAAGCTCTTCAAAGTTGAATCTGACTTCAAAAAGCCTTTCTGGGGGACCTGCCCTGCAGCTTTTCAAGCTTTTGCACTGCATTTGACTGTTTGTCATTAACATTCATTTAGCCAGCTCTATACAATAGGCTCTTTAATGGATCTTAGGCTGAAAAAGGGTTCTGCCGCACACATCAAAAGTAGAAATGCAATCCATCTTGAAGAAAACTTTGATGTCCCTTAAAATGCCATATTTTCAGAGGTGATTAAATACTGAGCCTGGGGAACTTCAAGACTTAGCACATCTATAAGCTTCTATTGACCAAGCACCGCAGGTGCAAGCACTAGAACACCCCACTGGTGTCTAAAATGAGAAAACCGGCTCAACAACCTCCTGCTGCAGCACCATGCCCACAGTCATTCTGAAAAGTCTTCTGCTCACGTGTCTGTAGGTCTTGGAAGCTCACATCATAGAAACATCTGCATTTTTTCAGCCATCCTGATTTTCAGTGAATCAGTGAAACTGGGGATCTGTACTTATAAAGAACTTGGCACAGTGTCATTAGGTTACAGAAGAAAAAAAAACAAACAACAACAAGCTGAAATGCAAAAAAAGCTTTCTTGGATATCTGCCCATTCTTATTATACAGCCTCCATTACCATAGCACTGGAGTGCTTTGCGATTTTTAACATATTTATGCTCTTTGCAGTAGGACAGAGAAACACCACCTTTTTTCTTTTAGAAGTTGGAAACTGAGGCGTATAGAGACCAAGGAGTCCAGTCTTCAAAGAATATAGGATCAATAAGGACTAAGCAAGACTTGCAAATTCATGCCTGTAAGTGTTGCTGAAAACCCACTGAGCCAAAAGTTTGTCTCAAAGCTTAGCACTGTCGTCTTTCTTTTTGGGTACATTCTGGATTCTAGAGTGCAGGAAAATTCATCCACTGGAGGTCACTGTTCAGGATAGAAATCAGATGCTCTGAAATTATGGAAGCAAGTCAAATCACATGATCCCATTTAGGGTAAATGTGACGTAACCACACTAACAAATTGCCTTCTTTGGACCACGTGGAGATCCACTGCTTGGCTTTTTTTCCTGGCCATGATCAGCACGCAGACCAGCATGAGTCTATCAGGAACATTTAAATCTTGCCTCATCTTCTCAGACTCTTAGTGGGCACAAGTAGCAGAAAGTTATAGATGAAAGGGTTGTTATGTGGTGGTGCGACTGTCACATAATGGAACACTCTCTCTGAGTAATTGCACAAAGAGCAATTCTGTGGGTTTTATTGAATAACTCAAGATAATTTAAGCCACCATAAAAAGATAATGAAAATAAAAAATAACTCTTTTACAGGAAGATGTCTCCGCATATAGCAAATGCTAAAGGCAAAACATTTATGAATGTATTTTAATTTTAGCATTTTGAGAAAACTTTGCAGCATTTTAAGAGGAGGAGCTTTTGTTCAGACTGCCCAATTATTCGTATCAGGTCGCATACATTCTGAATGTTTTGCACATATGCTGCATAGCAAAATTCAGTATACATGTGCTATACATAAAAGAATGGAAAATCCCTATTCTGAGAAATATTCCCAACTGCATAAGAAAAGGGAATAGGAGAAACATTTCTGTGCATCAGGTTTGTCTCCTTAGTACCATACCTCTGCTTGTATCACTCTTCTTCACTCCTACCAGTTTAAAAAATCAGATTCTTGCCAGACATACTCCTAGTAGAGGGCTGTAACAGATCCAATTCACAATCTCATCAATGCTACCTAAAGACTCCAAATGCAGAAGATACAGTTTCTCCTGCTTTTTGAAAGAGCACCAATAGCACTAACAGATTCAGTCAATTACCCTTATCCAACCTGTGGCAGAGCTGGAGATTCGTGCTGGGTCTTCTGCCTCTCAGCCCCCTCCTCAGTGAAGCAATGACAGAAGTTATGCATCAAGTAAGTGAAGATAAAAGCACTTAAAACACATCTAGAGCTACAGTATCCAAACATAGGGACTGTTTCTTTCTCTGGTTTTAGTTTTGTTAGACTTCCCTTTTAAAGAAAACACCTACACTACATTTTTCTAAAGGTGAGGATTTTGTCAGCAGTGCTATTATTACTCTTGTTAGGGAAAAACAAAAAGCAAACAATGACAAGCATAATTCAGTCCTTGCAAATACCATGTTCAGTGGCAGCAAGCCAGCTTCTGATCTCATTTACACCAGGGCAAAGCCATGACAACCGCAGTGCTGAAAGCAAGAGCATCTCCCACTGCAGGCAGCACAGCAGCGAGCTGGCAGCACAATGCAGCCTTGCTCAGGAAGGTGAAAGACTCAGACCACTGCTTAGAACCAGCAGTAAGGTGCTTCTGTGTGTTTTGGACTGGGTAGAGGCTGTTGCCCATGGGAGATGTGCCAGGGCAGTACTGAGTCAGACCAGGGGTGATTCACGCTGCAGCATCAGGGCAGGATGAGGCTGTTCCTCTCCAGGCAGCCCTTGTGCTTGTCTGACATCCTTACAAGCACAGTTCCTTTGTGCCTTTCCAGAAAGCAGCTGAACAGTGCTTCACAGTGTTTCACAGCACTTTCACAGTGCTTCCATCTTGATCTTTCTCTTGAAGCAAGCGCTGTGTCCAGTGCCCGTGACACAAGGCACTGTGTGTCAACACAGCAGCAGGGAACACATACTCAGCATGGGTCACTCTTACCCAACAATGTTTCATTGGGATCCAAATAAATGTTGGTGAATTTGTGTGGATTGTAGCATTTCTCGTAGAGAAGACACAGATACTTGACACTGTGACGGTATAATGAAGATATTTTAATGGGTGCTAATTTTAAAAATAATTGGAAGAAAGAAACAATTTTATAAGCTCCAAATCTGTATCATTTTTGACGTGTCTTTTGAGAAAAATCTGCCAATTGGCCTCAACTCATCAGGCAATGCTATGGTAAATGCTGGAAAACAACCTGTGTGTAAATAAGCAAATCCCCCAATAGTAGAGCTGTGCTCCCTTTTCTACTATCAGTGTAGATATACACAATTCAAGCTCAAGTATTTCTGATTTATTCTCCAATGGTAACTTGTTTGTATGTCTTTCCTAAGTAGCTTCTGGAGGCAGCTACCTGCACAGCATCCCAATGCCAAAGGCTATTGGTCTGCAGCCCGTTGATTCATCAGTGCAATATATTTCACATCACTCACACAGGTCAGCCAAGCCTGCCAATTTTTCTAGGTAGTCTAAACGTCAGGTACTCCATGTTCAGTACTGCAGCGTGCACATTCCCTTAGGCCTATAATCTTAATCACCATTCTAGTATTGTACTGTTGATATGGGATTTAGGTTTCTTTGTTTATAACTTTTGATCTTATGTCTGCTCTTCGGCATGAGTAAGTGCTTTTGGATTGATTTAAGCCATTGTTCTTTTTCTCTGCAGCCTGACACCCACCTTTATCCTGTGCATCTCCCCTAAATCATAGACCAGCTTTTTTTTGTACAGCAGTTACGTAAACACAGACAAAATAAGTTAGCTATTGAGCTGAAAAGGTTTATTTCTCCATTCTCCCCACTACAAACTTGCATTTTCCTCATGACAGCATTCCTAACCCATAGGTGAATCTTTAATCCAGACCTATAAGCTCTTTAGGATCGGTACATCTGCTTGTTGTCCTACCTGAAGAGATACAGACCTATACAGCATGTAAAGCACAGGTCCACACTATTTGCCATTTGCACTAAAGTACAAAAGCTACCTAGAGAAAAATAAAAACATCAACCAAACCCAGAATGGTAAATTAATTAATTACTCTGACTGTGGTGACACTGAATGCATGGAAAGGGAAGGAAATTTTGTGGAAAATGATTTATCTTGATAGTTAGGGAATGGCCTTTGATCCCACAGGGAAGCCTAAAAGATCAGCTGCAAATTACAGTTAAAAGCATCATAATGAAGATGAGTCAATATAAAACAAGGTGTAAGGATATTATACTAAAGCAGTAGACAAAGAATCTTCATGGAGAGATGAAGGCATTCTGCATACTATGATATCCTTCTTTAGATAGCAAAACCACAGTCCTACGCTGGAGCAAAGCCAGCCAGGAAATTAAGAATTTCATTGCTACTGGAGGATATACATTGTCACTAACCTTTCTCTGAACATACCTGGTCATCTATCATTATCTTAAGTAATTCTCTAGTTTGAAGGAAGTCCAAAAGCACTTGAGGCAGTTCATTACTCACTCATAGAGCAGAGTGTTCCTGTGTACTTTCCCATAGCTCTGAGGTACTCAAAACAAAATTCAGAACGGGAACTAACTGCTAGCCTTCTAAAAATCCCAAACTCTTGAGATAACAAAGAGAATCTGTGAGGAAAAAAGAAAGAGTTTAAAACAAGAAGATGAATCTGCTGAAATTCAAATATTTCATGAGGTATTTGACTCCACATGGGGATGGTCATGTTTAAATGCACAGCTCATCAAGGAAAATTGTTTCATTCAGTACAGAGCATTTAATTTCCCTCCTTCTAACAAGGTATGGTTTTGTTCTTGCAGATCTCTGCATTGCAAAACAGGCCTTTGTTCTTTTGTTTCAAAAGAGGAAAAAAAAGTTGTTTGCTTTAGGCAGCTATTTTGTCATGCAGATGTTGAGGCAAATAAACAAACAAAAAAATGCTGAGTTACTCTAATTTAGAAAACTAGCAATTTGTACAAATACATGGGGGAGAAATTCATTGTGCTTTTTGGATTCACAAAAAGAAAAGGTGGGCTCAAAGCAGAATATCTTTGGCCAGCTCCATGTATGAATATAGCTAGATTTCAAACCCAATCTGTAAGTGAGATTCTTAGCTAAACTTACTAAAAACACAAGGGCAAGTCATAAAGGTCCAGGTGAAAGGCAAAAGTCTTAACATTCTTTATGTGGGCAGGGTGTCAAAATAAACATCTAACTTATTAAGCAGAGACTGGACTTTATCCAGCAAACAGGAACCTTATATGGCACACCTCCATTTTGCCTACAACACAGATATTCTCCATAATCCTGTAAGATTCTGAGAAGTCAACACAGCAGATAAGTTCTGCTCTTATATGCCAAATCCCTATCAATCTAGGTGTTAAGTTTCACAACAACAGAGCTGAGGCCAATAGTTAAAGCTCTTAACATAAGGAAACAGAACATCAACTGTATGTTGATTTTAGGCTTTCCATAGATCCCTGTTATTATCATAGTAGGACGATATAACTTCATTTTTCAAGAAAAAGGAGGGCTTTCATGCACTGTTACTAGATGAGAGTGTCAGTATTTTTCCAGGTCTTAAGATTCAAGGCTAGCTATGTACAGAGAGGTTATTAGTTCTGGAAAAAAAAAATAGTGATATAGAACTTAGGTTCTCATGTTTTATTTCCTCTATAACACCCTTACTTTCTAATACAGCATTTGTCAGCAAAAGCACACTTCCCAAATGGTCAAATTAATATTAGGCAAACAGCTAAGCTGGCCAATATCAGCCAATTTCAGTGCTTGCCTATCCTTCTAGGCTAGCTGGGGAACTAGTTCAACAGTATGCCTCTATCCAACTTAGGTTAAGGAAAGCATGTTTTGACCTTAAAAAAAAAAAAAATATATATATATATATAAAAAATATATATATATATACACACATATATATATAAATATATATATACACACACACATATATATAAATATATATATACACACACATATATATAAATATATATATACACACACACACATACATATATATATTGTCCTATTACTAGAATTCTGGTGGCTCTGTAAGAAAGCAAGTAAACATCACATGTTTATTAAATTTATACCTCAAGATACCAGTGTGAAGAATGGATACTTAGCAACAAGAAACAGGAGAGCACAAGATGTTCCATTCTAGTGACACATTTTGCAATGAAATAGAAAAGCTCACACCAATCTGTAACATCTAAGACAATGAACTAAATCTTCACAAACAGTGGAACTTGTATAATCAACAGTGAAATGCCAGACTTAAAAGCCTGAATCAGATGAATGTAACTCAGCCCCCCAAATTCTGTGACATTTGTCTCCTTGCCATCACCACGTTTTTCAATTGGATTGAAATGAGTAATCTTAGTTTTAAAAGGTTGGTTCGATATTTCTGTTGCTTTATTAAGGTCAAGGAGTCAAGAGATGAGAACGCTAATTTCTGCAAGCAGATTGACTGACATTTGAAAAAGATTTCAAATTCCATCAGTACGGCACGTATTTCTTAGCAAAACATTCATGTAATTTCTCAGGCATTAATCTGAGAAGGTTAACAAGTCAACTCCCAAAGAAGACAGCTACCCAGATGGCCTACAGTGTACCAACTAGCCCCATTAGGCTGTTCATGCAGATGGCAGTTACGGACCGTACAGCAGAAGTCCAGCGTGTTCTACAGTGTAAACCTTGGATCTGACTGGGAAAACTGTGGGAATGTGGAGGGTAATGAACACAGGGATGAGGTATAAGGCCAGTCACCAGAAGTCAATTCTCTTTAGTTTTTCAAGCTTCAGTCAGCTCTCAGAATATCAACCCTCACTTCCTTGGTTGCAGGTGGCTATGACTTTGCATTTTCTTTTCTGTTTCAGAAACTGAGTAGAGGAAGCCAAATCAAACTACAACACACTGACAACCTTCCAGCTTGGCAGAAGGCAGAGGAATACATCCCTAAGCGTGAATCATTCAAGAGTTTATTTAGTAAGTCTACTGGCTCGTGTAGAGGCAACAGGCAGAGGAAATAAAGTTTCAGGCACCTTCCAGAGCGCCCAAAAAACAGACCAGTAACACAACAATGATTCCTTTTTGCAGAATAGTGTTTGAGTATCATCAGACTGGGAATTGCATGCAAACCAACCAGCTCCTTCAGCTGGACCACAAAGAAGAAATGCCAGGGAAGAAAATAAATCAGGCACACAGATGAGAATAACCTCAAGATGAAGCTGATTAGTCATTTCAGTTACTTAAGTGGAAAAGAGAAAGCTTTTGAAATTGTTCCAGAGTTCTATGCATACACAGACAGTTGAGTATCACTGCTCTTTTTGCTTCAGTAATATTTTTCCTTTCAAGATACCCCAAGGAATGTAGATGATGTTGAAAAAACATCCAGCTAGCCCATGTCATCAGGATGTTAAGCAGAGAAAAGGGGAGCAGAGAAAAGTGTCTATATATTTATATAGACACTGCTGATTAATTAACAGAAATGATTCCTTTGGCATACCAGCTGCACAGTCTCTCTCCCCTGTCCAGAAAAGCTTGTGATAGTCTTTCCCCAGTTTTTATGATTACATTTTAGATACAATTTATGGAAAGTACATTAGCTTACAGGTCCTTTGAGCAATAAAGCCTGGGATGCACGCTGTACTTCTGCTGTGTCCTGCCCTGGATGGTCAGCACATGCCCCTGAGCATGGCCTATCATCCACCACTGTGCACTCAGGAAGACAAAGCCCTGCTGTCTTACAAAAAAAAAAAAAAAAATAATCCCTCAATTGTTCATCAATTAGTGGCTGGTTTAGCTGGAAAAAAGAAAAAAAAGTCTTCTCATATGCCCTCCAAGTACTTGTTTTGCTATGTGTTATTAAAGACAAAAATTTCAGGGCTCCTGGTCCATTTCCATACATTCTCACAGCATCATGGATTTATGAGCTCCCTCTCGTGGCTACATTAACAATTAGGGACTGTTTTTTTCCAACTGAGCAGTGGTTGTAGATTAGATATATGACACCAAAGGGCAGTTTGTCATTTTCTGAAGCAGGAATTGATTTTAATTTCCTCGGCTGCTAAATGAGTCACCAGAGCTCCTGCTGAATCACCTGTCACTACCTCTGGTAGATGCTTCTTCACTGCTTCAGGGCATATAGCCAATCAGTACTCATACCAATGCCCTAAGGAAGCATGTTGAGGGATATGCAGACTGGTTGGTGGGGTCTTACATTTCCAGACACAATGGTCCAATGGAGATATGCCCCCCTACTACCAGCCAAGGGCAGAAGTGATGCGCCTATATACCACAGAGCACATCTTTCCAGACAGGAACCTCCAGATTCCAGCAGCCCCAGAGGAGTGTCTCCCCTCTGTGAGTCCTGGCTTTGCCCCACATCCATACATTGATAGTCAGGCTGAATGATTTTAGATTTCCAACCTTAATTATTCTATGATTCTGTCATTCCAGAACGTTCTCCAGCCTAGTTCCTTCCCTCCCACGCAAGCTAGAGACTCTATGAGCATCAGTGATTTCCAGAGGTCAATTAATGAGCAGAAGAAGAACCATCCAGCTAACTCCCCCATCTTCATGCAGACTGAGCAACAGAGAGATCACAGACTGAGGGCACAGCAGGGAGATTTGCAAAACAAATTAAACATTTCTAAGCCAGAAGTCCCAGAGTTCAAAGGCTGAGTTCAAAACTACATTTTAAAAAAGATAAGGTCATACTGAGCAAATGTATCATACCAATTCTGGCAATAATTGTTTTCTAAACTGACAAAAGACAATTTACAAACTTATGGTAACAATCTGAAGGCAACCGTTAAAGATGTGGCTGAGATTTCCCATCTGTTTTTAGCAAAGTAAAATAGAAAGAGCAGAAATGCTGTTCCTTTCACCTTACACTCATACTTCCCTCAAACCAAACGTACTGACTTGAGAGACTTTTTGTCATTTTACCGTTAAGAGGTGGTCTGCAGGCCTAGCAACTTCACCCTAGACAAATCTGGGTCTTACACATGACAGCAAACAAGCAAACACTGCAAATCCATTAATTTTAGAACCCTATTTACTGAAATGTATTGGAGGCACCACACCCACACACAAAAGCTCATCAAAAGAATAAAAACTGCTTCCCTGTTTAGAATAACAGATTATCCATTTTAAACCCAAGAAATCTTCTGTAGGGAAAGGCAATGGCAGACAATCAGTTCTAAATTACCCCAAGGGTGATGGTCACAATCCAGTTAAAGAAAGAAAGATTTGCTTACCCATCCCAAGGATTAGGGCTTATGAAAAATTCCAAAAGGAGGGATCTCCAGGTAGATATCCTTCCTCCGTGGTAGCCAGCCCTTAAATGAGGCTTCTGATTGAATGCAATTCACCTGTGCTCTCAGAGCTGGCGGTGTCTGTTCACCAGGTGCTCAATCATTGCTTCAGGCCCTAACTTAGCAATTCCTATACATCTGCTTTAGAAGAGATCACTTATTAAAAAGATTAAAATTCATTAACAGAAATATATATATATATTTCATGTCAGTAACACCCAATAACAATATTATCAATAGTTAATGAAGTTCATAACCATATGTCCCAGAAAGAAGCATTTAGTTTGTGTGAAAAATGCAAAATTAATTGCAAATCATTTGTATATGCTCATTTACTACAATGACAAATAAGATGCTTAAATTGCATAAATGGCTAAAAATCATTTTCTTGTTTTAATGGTCATCTGATTGTAGTGCAAAATTGCTTTTTCTCATCACATTCACCTGGTTATGCAAATACTTGTTGTAATGATTAGACATCAGACTTCTTCGTCCTTATCTCTAAATTGGAGAGGTATGGATTTGAAGGCTGGACTATCAGACGGATAAAGAACTGGTTGAATGATTGCAGCCACAGGGCTGCTGTCAACGGCTCTATGCCCAGATGGAGACTGGTCACAAGTGGTGTCCTCCAGGGGTCTGTCTTGGGACTGGTGCTTGGTACTAAATATACCCTCAGAAAGTTTGCTGCTGACACCACACTGAGTGGTGCAGTCGACAAAATAGAAGGGAAAAACATCATTCAGAGGACCTGGACATGCTTGAAAAGTGGGCAGTGAGAATCTAATGGGGCTTAATAAGTTCAAGTGCAAGGCACTGCAGTCAGATCGAGGCAATCCCAAATATGAGTACATTCTGGGAGATGCACTCATTGAGAGCAGTCCTGCAGAGATGGACTTGGAGATCCTGGTAGATGAAAGGCTTAACATGAGCCAGCAGTGTGCGCTTGCAGCCCGCAAGGCCAACTGTGTTGTGGGCTGCATCAGAAGAGAGGTGGCTGGCAGTGAGAGGGAGGGGATTGTTTCCCTCTGCTGTGCCCTCCCAAGGCCCCATCTGGAGGATTGTGTCCAGGCCTGGGGCCCCCAGCACAGGAGGGATGTAGAGCTGTTGGAGTGGGTCCAGGGAAGGGGCACAAGGATGATCAGAGGGCTGGAGCACCTCTGTTACGAAGAAAGGCTGAGAGAGTTGGGCTTGTTTAACTTGGAGAAAGCTCTCGGGAGACTTATTTGTGGCCTTCCCGTACTTGAAAGGAGCTTATAAACAAGAGGGGGACTGACTTTTTACATGGTCTGATAGTGACAGGACAAAGGGAAATGGCTTTAAACTAAAAAAGGGAGATTTTGATTAGATGTTAGGAAGAAATTTTTTTCTCAGAGCAGTGAGGCACTGGAACACACTACCTAAAAAAGCTGTGGATGCCCCATATTTGGAGGCATTCAAGGCTAGGTTGGATGAGATCCTGGGCAGCCTGATCTACTGGTTCGCAATCCTGTCCATGGCAAGGAGTTAGAGCTAGATGATCTTTAAGCACCTTACCAACACAAGATATTCTATGATTCTTATTTGAAAGACAGTACACATTCCTGCCCTCCTTTCTCAGAACATTTAAGGGTTTATCACACTGCCTTCACCAGACTTTGGATCCAAGCTCCGAGAGACAAAACCTTGGTCACAAGGCATGATGTTTTGGTGCAACAGCATCCCTCCAGGGAAGTTAAATTCTTCATCTGGAAAGAAAGAACAACAACAAAACTACTTCAAAAGGCAGCCAATACACAAAGTGCTGTGCAAACTGTAGCACAAGTTCAGTTCTTCCTGCAAGATATTATTTCACATTAAGCAACATTCTCCTTTTTGTCAGGTCTCAAAATACAGTAAAACAACACAAACCAACAACCCAGACAAAAGCTGAGAGCTCCAAGCAGTGGATTTCAGATGGAAAGAGAAAGGCATCGTGCCAAGTGCCCTGTGACCCTAAGGAGCTGCTGCCTGTAGCAATTGACTGGAGCACCACCCTGCTCTGCAGGTGACCCCACATTGCCTGCTCTTTGATATTTATGGTGGCATTTCACCACTGTATTGCCCTTTTAGAGCTCACTCCCACCATCAGATCCTAACACAGGTTATTCTGCAAATAGCTCAATTCTGAACTGAAAACTCAAGCAGCAGAGAAGAGTTCAATTTCAGGAGAATGGTAAACAAAGAACAGGACCAAAATGACATCTCGAAGTACTCATTTCATCTGGTTGGGAACAGCCTGCAGCCACAGGCTCAAAGCGATGGGAATGTAACGATAGCAAGCACTGCACAGCGAGTTACGAACTGCAGTTGCAGAGTTTGGATAAGACTTCCAAATGCTGAAAGGCTACACTTGGCATTCGGTTTCAGAATTGTTGCTGTTGTGAGCCCTTTGAAATCTAAGCATTCTGACACATTTTAATACTGTATATGTAAATAATGTTTTTCACATTCAGGCAGAAGGAATCAGGCAGACTAATAATGCACACATATTAGAGATAATGCCTTCGGGGAGAAATAATAATTTGCAGCTAAATTACTTAGGGAGGTAATTGGTATTTGTATCCCATACTGCCTAGCATGATATTTAAAGATGCTGCAAAATTCTCGTTACATAGTTATGTTATATGCTGTGAAGCAGCTCTCAGACAAAAATCTGCTTAATAGTTAAACCTGTTGCTATAACAACCACTTTTCACAGACACGGATACACAGAACATACACAACAACATCTGCATTAACAAAATCTCTTATTACAATTGAATTTTACCTGGCAAAAGAATCAGTTAAATTTGGGGGGGGAGGGGGAGAGGAGGGAGAAAGGTCTTTTTTTTCTTTTTTCTTTTTTCTTGAACTACCAACAGAATTTGATCTTTGAACACCAAAAGTCTCTCCAAGAAAAACTTCCTGTTTAATTCACCTGGTTTTGGGTTCCACTTAAATGTTTCCCCTCCAAAGAAAGGAATTCAACATCAGCCAAGCAGACATTTAAGCATATGGCTGATTCAACTTAAGTGGGTCAAAATACTGTTTTTGATACACACTGCACATGCTCAAAGATGCAACTTCTTCCAGCCTTTGCTCACAAAACTGAAGAGCAGAAACAAAAGCTCAGTGTGACACAGCAGGTCTGGCAAAGAATCAGCAGACTTTTCATATATTTATTTGATCACCGTTTGCCCCAGCTTTATCCATCTTAGACCTTAATTAATTGCCTGGAATAGGAGAAGGGTATATCATAATAATAATAAAGAAAATTGAAAGAGAGAGATGAAAAACTCTTGTAGGTCAAGCTAAGGCCAGCAGAGAAGTGTTAGGGGCAGTTCAGGAATGGCAGACGGTTTGTGATGCTCTCAGTAATGGTTTGTGATGGCTTCCAGTAATTATGGATTTTTACAGACTCAGGAGGTTCATCTCTGCATGAAAACAATAACATACAAAGGAGTGCTACACACAAAGCACAGTGAAAGCCGCTGACTGGGTGCAGGACTGGGTGTGAAGATGGTTACTTCAAAATAAAGAGAATAAAAACTTCTGTGTAATACTTCCATCCACTTGCATGCACGATACAGTGGCATTACAAAGGAGTATGACAGTAATTATTTCCATCACATGAGACTTCATTTCAACCTTAAAACATCTCACAACTAGAAAGACCAAAAGTGGTTTGGACCTAATATAGGAAATAATGATTTTCAGCATAAGAAGTACTCACCAAGAAATTTTCATACACATAATCACAGAAACACAGAACTGTATGGGTTGGAAGGGACCTCCAGAAATCGTCGATAATCATATTACTTTTTATGATGGGCCAACTGTAGCTCCTACCTAGTTAAATCTGTTCTTCTCATTGCCAGTTATGAAAGATACCAGTGGAGACAGAAGTACTTGTCTGATTTACAAACAATTTGACATCTCTGTACCATTTCTCTATTTAGAGCATCTCAAACAACACAACTCCTACAATAAACACAAATTTCTTTGACTCGCTCTATTCCCTCCTCCATCAGTTTCAATATTTACATATTCTAGAAGACAGCTTCAGAAGCAAGATCAAATTTAGCACAAGTTTCACAAAGCTTTCCAGAACTGTGATTTTGTTAATAGCAAGTAGAAAAATACAGGTTTCTACACAGCTGTCTTCTGTGTTCCTCTTGAAAACACCAGCTGTGGCTTTGAATTAATGTTATTGTTTTCAACTGGCTGCACACCTTTTAAAGGATGAAGGAGGGCACTGGAAGCAGAAGCTGATAACTATGTTACGTTGTTCAAGGTTTCTCTTTCAATATAGAACGTGTAAGTAGTAAGGCAGCCTGCCAAGGGCAGACCACAGAAAGATTTAGCAGTAAAAGTTACACATTTTTTTCCTTTTAAATGTAAGCACAAACTAATGTGTGCTAGACTAATACTGTTTACAACAGAAGGCACTAAGAGTATTTTGCCATCGATGATAGAAATACTCAAGTTGCAGGCCTCCCACTTAAATGTAACTAGCCGTGAGTTGTAGGGGTGACCCTACAACTGGGAGGTCAAACAGGAGTGTGAAATGTGTTACTGTGGCTGTCAGATATGCAGGATGAATAACCAGCTCATAGGAAAGGATGTTTTGCTCTTCATTTCTGAAGAGATGAGATTCCACTCACTGACTTGGTGTGTTAAGTCAGACATAATGTGGAAGGAGAAGAAGAAGACACTGTGATGGTAATGAGAATAATCATTAAACTTAGCCATTATTCTTTCAGCTATTTTCTAAAAAAAAACATTTAAGGAGTGAGATTAAGATTAGGAAATCTAAATGTATGGCTTTAATTTACAAGTAAGACTCAATATAATCAAATTAGGACTCAGTGTATAGGACTAGTGCACTATGTCTGATTCCTGTCATCTAAAACTCGTAACAGCTTTAAACAAACATGGAAACTGGGTTACTAAATAGCTTCTGTCCAATTACAGGAAAAAGCTGACAAAAAAAAAAAGGAGGAAACTGCCTCATCATTTCGCTGACATTAACTGGCATCACACTCTACCTATATCTAGGTTGCAGTCATCGTATTCTATATCCTACTCTTTTCTTCTTAAGAAGACAAGTGTGTGAGAAGAGTAATCTTTTATTTAAGCCAGGTAACACATCCGAGAAAGCAGTCCCTATTTCAGCTATTTCATAGCCTCAAGCAACTTGAGGCCAGTGAAGAGCTACCTTCCTGTCAGATAAGCAATGGCTCCTGCACTGCAGTTTCTCTACAAGAAAAGCCAGACCCAACTGGGACACACACCAGGGCACAGCAGCCTGCAAGTCCCCGCCAGGCCCTGAACAGGCAGGGTCTCAGCTGGAAGGCAAGTTGGGAAGCTTCCACTGTTGTGACATATTAGATAGATAGACATTAGATAGACATGATTCCATTTGTGCCCCTTGCAGAGAGCTGTATTGGTGGTTTTCCTGTTATTTGTTTTCCTACTGCAATCTCCTTTAGCCGCCAGCACAATTTTCAAATTACAGGCAACTTACAATAACAGTGTGAACAAAACGGCTGGTGTTAAATGCTGTTATCCATCTCCACTAAAACTTTTTGATTATTCAGTATAAAAACTGGCAAGAAGACAGATGGCATCCTTGATATATTTTAGCAATTTTTATCCACTATCAATTATTTATGCCCACTTTTGGTTACAGATGCAAAATAGTCCATTTTTTACATTTTCCAAACAGAGGCTTTCAGTACTGGCTTCAATTACAGCTAAATATCGAGCTTCAGTTGGGATAAACTGCCTACTTTTGACAGTCTTCTCAGGCTCTACTGGAAGGCACAGGGACAGGGCTGACCTCCAGCCCAGAAACCTATCATCAGGGGCTGCCTTGGGGCCACGACTGTGCAGAAGAACTGCTGCTTCCACACAGGACCAAGAACAATCCTTTTGGTTTACCTGTATCATCAGCAAAACCAGTAAATGGTACTTTTAACTGAAAAGAGAAAATGTTCCATAGAGTTGAGTTACAGAATCATTTGAAATGGCCAGAATTTTTCTTGGCCCAATCAAAATTTCTATGCCTTGGCTAGAAAAGAAGAACATGCCTAAAGGATGCAACACCCAAATCTACAAATCCCTGTTTCTAATGCAATGGCTCGTGAGAGCTTTGCTCAGGGACAGCCTGCTCCCATTCCCCCCACTGTGAAGGCAGACTCCTGAGCAGCCTCTCTGGAGATGCTCCTAGAGGCAGAAGACTGTGCATCATGAATGTGAAATGGCCAAAGCGTGTCATGGAGGATCACAAAATCTATATCACAGAGGACAAGGAGAACATGAATATATGAGTTGTGGTTTTTATGGAATGCCGCCCTAACAAGCGTAGCTGTAACATTCTGTACGCTTCATTCACCTGGAGGTCTGGCCCTCTCTTCCTTGCAGCCACTAGAGGTCAACACAATCACATACTTCAGAGAGGAGCACAGAGCTATGGTGGACCGATGTCTGTCATTTGAGCTGGGATTGTGAGATGGACCAGGGTCACTGCTCACCTCCAGCCTGATGGAAAATAGCACGTGTGGCTGCACAGCTCCAGTGGGCCAGAACCACAACTGTCTTGAATGCAAATGGGCCTCATTCAGCCTGTGGAAAAGGAAGGGATGTGGTCACAAGAGTGCATGGCACTCATGATGGTCTTCCGATCTGCGGCCAATGTTCTTCTCATACTGCAATGCAAAGTCAGGAAACCAATATCTTCTCTTAGATAATACACTTCCAAATACACTTCTTGCATTATTCAGATTCTCTATGAATTCCAGAGGCAATGACCAGTGCTTATTTCAGTGCAGGCATACAATTCTTCAAAATCTATCTTAGAATCTTGTATAACTGTCCAGCAGTTTTGATTCCAAAAATGAATGGATAGACAAGCATACACATGTAGCGGAAACCAGCTCTTCAATCATTTAACCACCTCCCACAAACATGTATTTTCTGGAAAGCCTAATACATTGCTATTAAATTATGAAATTGTGTCTCTCACATCCCCAGTTTTACTGCTGCAGCTTGATAACCTCTTCCCCAGCTGGATGTTTGTTTTGACATAGCATGTCACTGAAGTTCCTCATTTTATCAATCTTTTCCCAACACAAACGTACATAACATCTTCCTAACATCATGAATATCAACAGTGACTCCACACCCTCCACACCCTTACGCCCCACCCCCAGTTCATTTTGCTACCTCTTTGCATGGCCTTGATCAAAGCAGAAGGAAGAAGGTGCTGGGGTGGCTTCCTTTTTCTTTTCTTCATTTGCTGCCTCTGTGAAAGGATGTCCTCATGCTGCTCCTGTGGGGTAGGGGGGAAGTGGGAGCAAACATGGTAAAGGGAAGTTGTGGAGTCACCATCTGTGGAGGTGTTTGAGGAAAAGGCATACATGGTATTTAGGGACATGGTATTTAGGGACATAGTTTATTGGGCTGTATTGGTGGGAAGTGGCTGGTTGGACTAGAATGATCTTGGAGGTCTTCTCCAACCTTAACAATCCTATGTTTTAGCAAAATAAAAACACTAATATTTTGCCTTCATCTTTATATTTTAGCCTCTTCCAATAAAGGACAATTCAACAGTTTCTTTCAATAAATATGGATTTAAAGTTCAGGTTACTTCAGATTCAAGTTATTGCTGCCTTATGAAAACCTCTGTGCCAAGTGGAAATATTATTACAAGCCTTATTGCGTTCTCCTGATTGACATGCCAGCATTATAGATAAACTGCTGTCAGAATTGTGACTTATTGTAGAGCACAAACTGTGACATGTAGTGATGTTAACAGCTTTTCAATTTCTTTTTATGACAGTAAGCCCATCTTCCTCAAATAATTACACATATTTATTACACACTGCTAACTGCTTCATTGCTTTAGTAACACTATCTCACGCTGATTCTAGAAATCAGAGCACGTTCAATTTTAAAGTCATTTAATTTAGAACAGTAACTGCACATAATTATTAGAAGTTTCATAGAGGGTCTTGATATTCTGTACCTACTTAGAAGAAATTGCGAATTTAAAATTATTCTTTTGATCAGTAAAACATATCCTTGTTTTTTTTTACTTCTTGTACTATTCTATAGATTTCTGTTGTTGAAACACACACACACACACAAACACACACACACAAAAAATAAAAAAAACACAAAAAAACCCACCCTAAATCATAACAACCAAGGAATTTGGATCTAGAAGTATGGAAAAAAATCTTTACTCGGACAGTAATGAGTCACTGGCAGTGCCACTCAGAGATGCTGTGGATGCCCCATCCTTGGAGGTGCTCATTGCCAGGTTGGATGGGGAAGCCTGAACTGGTGGGTGGGCATGATCTAGAAAGGGATTCTGGGCTATAAACACAGAGGGCATGCCTACCCCTGGTGGGATCTCTCTGTCCACCCAGGCTCCTACTGCTGTCCCTCGCTGGTTCTGCAGTAGTCCTGCGCTGCTCAGAGATGTGGCTTCCCAAGTGAAGCACTATGTCACTCGTAGTGCCCAAATGCTTTCCTACAGTTTCTTCCTGACGAGAGAATCTGCACTTCCAGTGTTGAGAAAGATAGCAGAAATAATAAATACAACTTCAGCAAGAAGAAGCAGAACAAAGAAGACTGCTTCCAAGATCAGACCAGGGCTCACCTACATTTCAGGCATGGATTTAGCTGCTCTGAAGTTTAAAAAAAAAAAAAAAAAAAGAAAGTTGGAAAAGCCTTCTCAGACCTCATGAATCATTCTCAACTAATGAGAGTAAGATGTGGCTCAGCTATCAAATAAACACACATTATCTGCACTTAGCCCTGGCGGACGTGACTGCAGGGCTGCAGCCCATCGGGCTTCCAGCTCTTAGGATAAACAGGTACTGATCATGCTTCATTTCACTCTTTTACTACTGGATGTACTGGTTTATTCATTAACTGAAAGTCCTCTAGGAGGACAGTGCTGAATACACTGGTGAGCTCCTGTAATGTTAAATTCATTCTTCTACCAGTAAGATTTTAGAATTTACACAAAGAAAACAGAGGCTTCACTAATCTCTCCAAGCTCCCCTTCTCTAGGTTTCCAGCCATTAGGTTCTGAAGGCAGGATGAATTTGGGGAAAAAAAAAGGAAAGAAACTGCAACAATGCTTTAATGTTTTGCTTGTTTCTTTGTGCTTAATTCTTCAAGCTCTTCATTTCTGTCTGCAGGCAGATCCTGAACACTTGGAGAAATACATTTCAGAAAGCTGTGGCTCTGAAAGGCAGCCATCACAGTCACATGCATGGGTGGGAAGGTATATAAGAATGTTCACATAGTTGTGGCAAGGTGTCACTGAAAAATATGTCAAAGAGCTTCCACAAATTTACTCTAAATCAGGCAGGGCTCCCACCAATGCCACCAAGACTGCAGCTTAGATAAAGGTCTATGTCTCAGATCGTTGGAAGGGAAAGCACATTGGTGAGCAAATTTCGTGGCATCAGAGACAGCTAAAGCAGGCTACATCAGAAATACAGCCATGGTGATCATTAAAAATATGAATTTTTGTTTCTTTTGAAACAAAAGAACTTTTTGAACTTTCGTTTGCTTATAATTTCAACAAACCTCCACATTTCACAGCTTCATAAAAACGTGAGAGAGCTCTTCTATGGTTACACATCTACCCTAGCAGCAGACTAGGCACTTTCCTAAATGAATACATCTTCACCAGCATACCTGTATTCATATGATAATAATATTTAAAAAATAAAGTAAAAGTGTGCATGACCTCAAAGCAACTCACCCAGGTCTGTAGTTGTGTGTGGACAAAGTCAGCCAGCCCCTGAAAACCAAACAAACGAGTCTCATATACAGTGTAATGCATCAAATATCACACAAAGAAATTTTTCCCATCTTCAAAATGTAAATACAACTTTGGTTCTACAGATATGTGGAGCCAAAATCAAGGAACACTTAAAAGCTCTTAAGCAGATCCTAAAAAGATCTTGAGGAGACTGCTTCCATTTTTAATTTGTCTGCAAGGAAATAAGCAATCACAGATGTCTGAGTTTGATTTGTGATAGTGTGCAGCAGTTGTTTTTGTTGTGAAGTGCAGGATTTGGATGTCTGGCATTCCACCATCACCGAACCACTGAGGAACCAAAGTTTTCTCCTGGATTACTCTTCCTGCTCAGACCATTCCTGTGGTCTCACTTGCAGCAGAGCCAGCCCAGCACTTGGACACAGGTGACCTGCCCTTTCCTCCGTATTTCTTCCTCCTCCCATTTCTGCTCTTGGCCGTGCAGTCCAGCCTCTGCTTTATGTCTTCCAGGCACCTTCCTCAACCTGGATGAATTAAGCTCCCCATAAAACTAGTGAGGCTAAATTGGTTCCTCCGTGGGTCCAGGGAGCACCAAATGAGCCACTAGTTCAGGGGACATGGCTGGAGTAAGGCTGATGGAGATGGAAGAGACAGAAAAACACTTTCCTGATAGGACTTCCAGCATCCTTTCGAGCTACACCTCCATCGTTCTCCTATGGCTTTCTGCCCTGCTGAGCCACCAGGCAGCAGCCTGCCAGCATACAGGAAACAGCATGGGCTGAGAAACACATGTCCCTGGGGTAGGGAGGCTGGGGGACACAGGACAGGAAGCTGATGCATCTGAAAGCAGCTTACAGTTCTATGATAACAGTCCCAAATATTTTGTCTATTAGTTTAGGCCCCAGCTTTTGGCAGTGAGAGAAGGGATGAAGGCAGGATACATCGTCATGTTATTTTAGCCAATAAATATCTGCCTGTGTGTCCACCAATGAATTTTGCTGTGTAAAAAAGCTAACAGACTTTCATTTAAAACAAAATTAAAAATTCTTGCAGCTTCTCCTCTTACAAATTGCACAGAGCGGCTTGAGAGTTGCTCTGCTATGACCAATGCTTCTCATTCTTACCTTGAGCTTGGCTCATCATAGCCACCTGCTGTTTTCTACATTGTAATGAGACTGCATGTGGAGAAATAGTCCCCTTCTATATATTTGTTCAAATATCTCTCAGGCCAGTTGGGTCACCAGTGTGATTACTAAAGAAAAAAAAAGAGTAAGTGGAACAACATCTCAGGAAAGCAGTGCAGCTAATTGTTCTCAGAGCTCAGAAGCCTGTTGTGAAAACAAACAAACAAACAAAATGGACACTGAAAAAGGGCTGCTTGCTGCATGCATTATTTCTGGGAAAGCAAGGATGCAGCTGCAGGTTTAAAAACGGTTTCCCCCCAGCAGTTTGTTGAGTGCTTTCGTTCTGCTGGCTTCACTTGTTTTTCCTTATGTTGACAGCCTGTCTCTCGTCTGTGTTTTACATTAAACAAGAGACAAGTGATGCCATCACAGAGGTTTGCTTATTTGATTGATATTGTTGCGAGGACTTCAAGGAAACATGCACAGAAAGAAGACATTCCTGTTTAGAAGTACTCCATGATATGGGAAGTTTGCAGCAGCTGCAGACCCCAAGATCTGGCAGAAAGGCTTACATTCATTGAGAACATCATGCACAAGGCAGTTTGCAGACCACTCACTTGTAATAACGGTATCAGCATCTCACAATACTATAACCATACCTCTGGAGAGGCAAACAGAGATAATATGATATCGAACAGCAGGACTCTTTGCCATCTGTCAGCTGGACATTCAAGTAAAAGTAGCAGGGTAGAACATTTAATGCTTCATCTGCTTTCAGCAGGGAGATGTATGCCATCCTAGCCAGAGCATCCCTGAATGATGAAGCAAACTAAAATGTTTGCATTAAAAAGTAACGAAGGGAAGCTATTCTTGGAGCCATGTGGGCCACTAGATTCTTGCTAAATGATGCAGAAATATCAGCATGAAAAATTAATACCTGAAGTGGATGATTCTTACTCAGGAAAAGGAGGCAATACTCAGTGGTCCTCCAGCTGTCCCTCCTGCCAGAGATGAAAGTCCACTTTTGTGCTGCCTTACACAGCAGCAAAGACAGGACACAGCTTAGCTCTAGGCAGGGAGAGGGTGAAGTTCTGTTAGAGGGCCTGCTGGACAGAAGGAGGTTTGTTTTATGGTCCATTTCAGGACCACAACAGCTCTAATAAACAGAGAAAAATATCCAGATGGTAGCAGCTGTAACACGGCACAACAGCCTGAACATGGCATGCTCACAAATCTGACAGGGTGGTAACCTATTCCCCCATGACCACGAGCTGTCACACACTCTGTTCATACAGCCTGAGCCTCTGCCCAATAGAGAAGAACATCAATCTCCCACCTTCCATTTGTAGATTTGGACTTGTTTCAGAGTCCTACAACAGCACAATCCAATTGTACAGGATAGATGAGGCATGGTATTGCTGTATGGCCGCAGATATATTCCTGCATGGAGCAAAACCTATTTCTAGGATTTTGTCTATGTTTGCAGAGCCATTTCAAAACAGAATCAAAGACTCACTTCAGTATGAGAACTGATCAGGCACTGAAATATCAAGCAACTGACCTTGAAAGTCAGGGTGAGAACCAAAATACAATGCCATGCTCAGAGCTTTTATCTCCATTTAAGACACTCTTCCTCACAAAACTTGATGAGAGAATACAAAAGGTGAGAAGCAATTTCTAGCTGAGGTTAAAACTATGAATGCATTATGGCAACAACACAGCAGAGCTCAAGCACAAGTGTGGATCTGAAATACAGCTTCCATGAAGGGAAAGCAAGCTGTGGGACAAAACCTTGGTGTTACGCAGCTATACAGCAAAAATACTATAAAGCTGCTCAAATCCTCAAGGCTTCATTTTCTAAAATACAATCTCACATGACACTGGGTGCAGTTCAGGACACGAACTCCAACTGGGCTAAATCTGTTCAACTGAGGAGATGGTTTAAATAGCAGGACACACATCCTGCTGGATGGACAGCGCAGGAACCAGGAAAATAACCTCACCAACGTCTGCATTTTGAGCCTTCAGGCAAAGTAAATGACCTTTCTCCTTTTGAACCCAAACAAAAAAATAAATAAATCTTGCTTCACTTTCATGACATATAACAAATAAACCAAATAATAATAATGACTCTATGTAATTTTTGATAGAGTATTATTTCTGGCATATCTCTCTACAAAAGAAAATAACTGGCAAACAGAAAGGTTGATATGAGAAGGAAATAGTTTCCTCCTTTGCTCCTTCTAATATCAGTCTAGGTCTTTTCTGAACAGCTCTGAGACTGAGGAATACAGCTGTAACTAAGAGCAAGAGTAACAAATGAGGCATATCAAAATTTCCTTTACTGATTGACCGTGAATAGCACACTTACTCCACCAGTCTAACATGCTATTACCTCTAACAGAGCCAAAAGGGACAAGTGCTGGACTCTGTTAGGATTTGCCACATTCACACTGATGAAACCTTCCCAGCTAAATACAAGACTTGAAATTTCTTGGTTCTTGTCAGTAGCTCAATTGGACTACATATGTCTGGGCATAGGCTTAGCCATATACAGTATCCCAGAGAAGTCTGGAGGGTCAGAAGTCAGCCAGGGAGAAGGGTTGTAGTCTATTTGATCTAAACATGACATGTCAGGTTGACAGAGTATACTGGGGAGAAGGAACAGTCCTGAGAAACAGAGAAAATGCAAGAACTGTAGCACTCTTTGTTGAAAAAAGCTGTGCTACCAGATCAAGATGAGCAGAGACAGTAAAACAATTTACATTAGCCACACCATAAAAAAAAAACCTATTCTTGCCATTCCTGTCACCCCAATGGTTGAGCCTTTTCTACATAATGCAACAGGACAAATTTGCTCTTGGAGGAATTTTTTTCTTTTTTGATGGCTTCAAAATTATTGCCATAAAGAAAATGGTGAAAGAAAAGTCATACAAAATAGATCACTTGCCCATTACACAATCAATTAGACTAAATTAGGCTACTGCACAGTGATGGTACTTGATGAGAAGCAAAGGAAATTGTTCAGGCAGTCCCAACAGGAATTTGGTTAATTATTGATAGAGACTTTATATAGCCAACATCCACTGTATTAGAGGAAACCCCCAGTGCTTTAGTGCACGGGTGAGATGTTCGCTCCTAGCTAAATAAGCCAATCCGGCCAATAAACTTAGAACGTTTTCTTAGTTGGTCACAAGCAGGGAGAAAATTATAAGACAGAAGTCAGGAGATAAATCAGTCTTTTTGAACTACTGAACTCATAACAAGAAGTCTGGACTTTAATTGACTCAAATGTTTAAGTTTGTTAAGACAATGAATGCAATTGAACGTCTAAAAAGAAAAAAGGGATAAGTCTTTGAATCACAGAACTTCTCAGGTTGGAAAAGACCTTAAAGATCATCAAGTCCAACTGCAAACTGACCAAATCACCATAACTCTAGCAACCCTCTGCTAAATCACGTCCCTGAGCACCACATCCAAACAAATTGTAAACACATTCATGGATAGTGACTCAAGCACCTCCCTGGGGAGCCTATTCCAATGCTTAATAACCTTTTCTGTAAAGAAGTGTTTCCTGACATCCAACCTAAACTTACCCTGGCCCCTTGCTGTAAGCAGCTTTCATGTATTTGAAGAGAGCAATAAGGTCTCCCCTCAGCCTCCTCTTCCCCAGACTAAACAACCCCAGTTCCTTCAGTCGCTCCTTGTAGGGCATATTCTCCAAGCCCTTCACAAGCCTTGCTTTGGACCTGCTCCAGCACCTCCATGTCCTTTCTGTACTGAGGTGCCCATTGGCAAATTCATTAATATGAACGCATGAGACCACAGAATATATCTGTACCAACTGCTAAACTGACTTCATTTCAGTTTTATTCCCACTATTGAGTATTACTTGGTTTATAGTTGGGGATTTAATAGGATTTCATCTTGAATACTAGAGCCGAAAGTTTTCATCTCATCTGGACTTCCTGAAATTAGATTAACAATTTTAAATAAAAGATGAAGCAGGAGGACAAGGAAGAGTTCAAGCACAACGCCAGTGCTGCCCTATTTTGAAGGATTCTGAGGAACAGGCGTCAGATTGAGACTCCAGACAAATACAGCATGCTTGACCAGTGCATCTGTTGCATTAACATACCACTCAGCCAGCATGTTCCTCAAAATAAGCGGGCAGGTATTTTGCCCTGAAGTGAGTTTCTTCTATTGAGTGTTTTGCTCATGAAGGTTTGCATACAGCCAGCCCATCTATACGTGCACAAGACCCATAAGGGAACAAGTACAGTCCTTGCACAGCAAGGAGGAACATTTATTTTCTGGCAGAGTTAGCTGCAGAGAAAGCTGCAGGGTGCAATCAATCTCCTAATTGATATGTGCATGACACTACAACTCATGGATCCCCTGTGATCTCCAAAGCCTGCTATTTACAGCAGCCACTGATATGTCAGACTTGCAACATACGGACAAACTTTTCATTTCACCTATGCTTCACAGAGATACCCTACTTGTCCCTACTTCAGCTTGCACTGTATAGGCAAGAGAGCTGTTTCAAGATGTGGAAGCAGTATGTCCTGTCATCTATTTTTAATGAAGTTTCTTGAGAGAACAATCACCTAGTACATTATATCCCTGCTTCAAAAAGAACTAACTTTCAGAAAGTCAAAGTACTAATGTTTCCCAAGCTACAGATTGAATTTTCTGTGAAGACAGTCCAATAAATACTGTTTTTTTTTCTCCTTTTTCCTTTTTTCAAGTAACTGCTCTGTAATGTTAGCAGACCATATCTGATAAATCAGTCCATCAGCAGATAAGAAGAATGTTCACAGGAGAAGCATCAGTTAGAAGGGAAAAGGAAGAGAGATCACCTGGCAAGAGAAAAAGTTAAAAAGAACCACTGGTGTGCTTATCATCTTTTGTGCTACTTCCTTGGTCTGAAAGCCAGCATTAGAAACACACTATCTGTAAATGAAAAGAGAGACTGTAGATGCTGGTAGTAGCATGACTGGCTGTAGAGAGAAGGAGTGAGGTGGAATAGAACGGTGCCCTGACTGAACCCTTTGTGCAAGTGAGCTTTCTGGGGCACATATTCAAGGTGCAGACCAAGGATGATCATTTGTAAGTTGTTGTCTGACTGGAGTGGGTTTTGGATATACATTCTCTTGGAAACATCCTCCCCTTTAAACAGTCCACATACACTTAAGCCTTGCAATGAGCTCTGGAGCTCTTTTTTTCTCAAAACATTATTTTTGATTCAGTCCAACAGCTTATGCACATACATACTCTCATGTACCATTTCATGTGACCTTCAGAGCAAAGAGGAATCTATCATCACACTTTCACCTACTGTCCTCAGTATTTATCCAGTCACTCACTAACTGCTGCACCTCCCAGGCATTTAAAAACAACCATACTTTTTCTTCCCATCCTGCCTGAGAAACTTACAGATTCTCATAATTGACCACCACGTAAATATTTATGTTTCAGACCAGAAATTAAGCTTCAGTAGGAAACATTTTCCTTTCTCGCTAGCATAGACATAGCGGGGGTGCTGGAGCTGAGCTGAGAAGTGCAGCAAGGACATACGACTGGACTTGTCCTGAAATCATTTGCAGTTGTGTTCCCTGGTGCAGGGCTGGTCTGCACAGACCTGGCCTGGAATCCCCTGAGCTCTGGGCCAGCCCGTGCTCTGCAGTGCGCTCTGTGCAGAGCTGAGGTCAGAAGTGAAAGCTCACTGTCTGTCGCATGGAGCATCTGCTGCAAGTACATGAAGAAAATTGCTCATAAGTAGTGCTTTCCACCATAAGATCTTCTACAGGTGGCAAAGGTGAAGCAAAGAAAGAAATGACTTTACAGAAGTGACTGAACAGATTGCTAACAGAGCCTGGAAATGATTCTATGCCTTCAAACCCTCTATCAGTAGACACAGCAATCAAGTACTTAGGGGATTATGAATGGTAGGTGGCAGGGTGACATTTTTCTTTCAGAAAGGAAAACACTCCTTTTCTTCACTCATGCTGCCCTTCACAGTGTTTTGCTCAAAGATCAATTCACTAAACATTTTTCCTAAAAAAAGGTTCAAACACACTGAGATATTTTTCCCCTTCACACAGTACTATTTCATCTATTGAAAAAAAAAACAACCAAAGCCTTGGTCAATACATTCACGGTTCAGACAATGAGGACTTCTGTTTGCCATTGAGTATTATCAGCTTACCTCAGCACTGAGGTGGATTGTTATTTACCTACCTGCGGTCTCTGGATACCAAATTTCTTATATCCCAATTTTTATATTGGTTGTGGCATATTGGTGCATGGATTTTTCTCCCTATGTTTTTTTACCTTACCAAATAAAGTAAGTACTTTCAAGACAGTGCCTTGCAGAACCTGTATTCCTGCAGCAGCAGGCAACACAAGGAAGGATTTCTCATTTTGTTACAGGTCATTACTGACACACGCTGTGTTATCTATTATGATTAGAGCATAACTGACTGCAAGTCATACTGAGACCAGTCAGCTCATGCTGTTCAGGTAACTTATCCTTCAGCACTAACCTCTTGTAGGGATACCTGAGGTGACATAGCCATCCTGAGCTTCTGCTACCCTGCCTTACCATCAGCAGTGTTCACTCTGGGGCACTCTGATGCTGAACTGTGCTAGAAGTGACACAGTCCCTTGCAAGGGATGCTCCTAAATATTCAGGAGCACTCCAGGGCTGCATTTCTGTGGAGTCAAGGATGCAAGATGCACAGATCCTTGGGGGCAGCTTCTGCTGGTGTTTGCGCAGCCCGGCTCACTGAGTTGGCTCAGACTGTAATTCTGAAAGATTTTTCTTCTTGGTTGGCTGACTGTTTTATTTTCAGATCACTCAACAAACAGGAAATGAAAAGGACATCAAACAAAGCAACACTACTGTACTGCTCAGCTGGGAAGCTTAGTGTGAGTCTTTGAGGGATGGGGGTTCCAGAACCCGTGTTTCCTTGGATGGGCCCACTTCTCCCCAGTCCTCTTCTTTCTTTTACCTGTGATTATGAAAGGACTTTTTATTTAGCCAGCACGGGGAGCCCCGCAGTTCAACTGCCTAAAAGCCAGGCCACTACTTAATTCAAAACATAAGTAGAAAGAAAAGAGAATGACAGAAACTTAATGAGAGGCATACAGCCTCCAATGCCCTTGTGGACAGAGATGGCATGGAGGGGAAGCAATTTTCATCATACTGACAAAAAAAAAAAAAAAAAAAAAGACTCAAAATAGAAACAATAACAGAAACGAAACACACATCTACTGTTCAGTGGTCAGAGTCACCTAATCTAGCAAAAAGACAATAATTTTGATGGAACAAATGATACTTCCTTAGGCCCAGTACAAATCCTCAGCCTCCCACCTATTTTGTGATTCCAGCCTTCATTCTTACACTGCACAGCTGTCTTAAACAGTCAGTGTCAATCATTTCAGCCCATTTTAACTAAAATAAGAGTGGTAAAATAACTCCAGTTTAATTTGGAGTTACACTGATACCACCAAGATTTTCTGCCCAATGCACTACCTCTGTAAATGAAGTTTTTCAAGCCTCTTGAATTCAGAGACCTGTATAAAAGTAGGAGACTGGAAAGGCTCTGTCTGTTGATTTTCTAGTGGCTTCCAAAATCCATAGATTCCTTCTGGTTCATCACTCTTTTCATAGAATGAGTGCCAGAAGCTCCTACCTCATTAAAAGCAGAAAAGCCACCATTAGAGCATTATTCCCTCCTCCTCCAAACCCTATAGAGGAGAAATTAATTGAATGCAGTCTTACTACTGATGTGCTGTGGAGGGAGTTATTAAAGTTTAGTTAGTGAATTCTGACGTCCTGTTTCCCCTGTGGAGTGCATACTCATCTGCTTATTCACCCAGAGAACTATTTCATTTTATTTTGGGCCCTTCACTATGAGAGTTGCTGGACTGTGTTCAGAGCAGAGCAATGAAGCTGGTGATCGGACCAGAAAACAAGACATTGAAGAGAGACTGACAGAACCAGGCTGATCAATCTAGAGAAGAAGAAATTAAGGGGAGACTTTGTCACTCTATACCTGTCTCAAAGGAGGTTCTAGTAAGGAGAGCGTTGGTTTTTCTTAGGTGACAAAACATGAGAAAGTAGCCTCAAATTGGGTCAGGGTAAGTTTAGATTGGAAATCAAGAAGAAATTCTTCATAGAAAGGAGGGCTTAGGCATTGAAAGGGGCTGCCCTTGGCAGTTGTGAAGTTGCCAGTCCCAGACATATTTAAGAGAAGTGTGAATGTGGTGCTTAGGAATGTGGTTTAGTGATATTACTGTTAGGCTGATGGTTGGATTTGATGTCAAGGGTCTTTTCCAACCTGAATGATTCCCTGCTGCGTTAGTAGAGAATTGAACACTAAGGGACAACTCAAGATTAACCACAAATGCCATGAAAAAAAACCCACCTCTTTGAAAATGACATCTGGCATTGTCATCTCAAGCAACCAAAGGCAAGACCTCCATGTGTATCAGTGTATCAGAGCCCAGTGTCTGCCAACTTCCTACTGACATTCAGGAGAATTCAACTCAAACTAGGACATGAAAACAAGGGGATTAAATGTTCTCTTTTATGGAGCTATCTCTATAAAGGCACAGAAATCAGAAGTATTTAAGAAATGTGCATAAGAACACGAGTGGGGAGGAACTTTGTGTTTGTTTTTCAAAACAAATATTGAGGCTACTTCTTCTCTTTGTATAAATTGAATGGCTATTATAACAGGAAAATTGTGCACGGCTCTTACCAAGGACTAGAATTTGTATTTCTAAGGGATATATTTGGCTGAAGCAGCTAGGAAGGATGTGCTGCCATGGCATTTAGCTAAGCTCTGCAGAATCCCAAATGAAATGCAGATGACTTGAAGTCCAGGTTGGGGATCAGAGTTAAGGACCTGGGTTCACTGCTGGTTACTTTTGAAAGTACATTTATCAAATGTGCACCAGAAATCCACACGAGCTGCTCACATTTCGTCTTCATCTCTCCCCCTCACCCAGCTCCTCACAGACTCCTTCCTGACAGTGCAGCTCAAGCAGGCTTTGGTCAGTAAAAGACTATTCACACAACTCCCAAACCCACTAGAAGCGGGGTGTATCAAAAAGGCTCTTCCCAGCAGATCTCAGCAGTGCCACGAGTTCACATTTCCCTGTAACACTGCAGACAGACAACGTGGATCAATAATGCCAACAAAGAGGTGACACAGGTCCCTCATCAACTGCACCTCCAACAGCCAGTCTTCCCCACTCCTTGCAGTCCACACTAGGACACTGTTCTCCCTTCTCCTGATTCCCTGGACCAGTGTCATAGCACGAGCACATTTTCTAATGCAGGAAATAGCAGAGTGCATGGAAATTTATTCTGTGTTCTTAAGATTCCAGTTGTCACGTATTTTCAGCTAGATTTAAACTCCATATGAAGGTTAATGATAGCAATAAAATAAACCAGCCCTATTATAAGCGCTCCATCTTATCTATTAACTCTGTAAATTTATACTAAGCATATATTTCTTGGTCATAAATATCTCTCCATGTTTATATTTTAAACACATAAAACATAATTCACCATGGCAGGAATTAGTATTCAGCATCAGTAGAGCTAACAGCCAAGCAGGGTACAACACCAGGTTTTGCCACCTCTTTCCAGCTGAACACACACGAACATTTAAAGAAAGAATTTGTGAGAAGCTTATCCAGACTTTTTTCAAACTGTGAATACGTTAAAAGTATCTCAGAGAGTCTCTAGAACATGGGCAAAATGTGAGCCCCAGAGTAAACACAGCAAAACACCACATCAGACAATTGAGGGAACTCATTGCCTTGCCTGGGCTTACTAGCAGCACTAAAAGACTTCAAGATCGCTTTCAGAAGGGTTAGTGCAGCCCAAGCTGCAAAACTGATACTTCAGCTCTAGCTTCTCTAAAACCATGCAGTCTTCACAATCCAGCTTCTTGTGAAGGTGAGCAAAAGCCCCTTGGGTGAAAAAAACAGTTTTTGCCTCATGGTGTGAGATATATACATCTTCATTGCACAAAAATATGACAAAGACTTCTGAAAAGTCTTTAATATGCTTCTCCATCCTCATGGAAACGACTGGAGTCATATCCAGGTAGGAAGTCTTGCTCTATAATCTATAATTATGTGCTCCTGGCAAGTCATCTGTACTGTTGTATTTACAATATCTTTGAGTGATTCTGCAGCATTCAGACTGTACTGAAGGCAGGAGAATTAGGATCAGAGCAAAAATAAATTAGAGAATGAGATTGCTAATTAGCGTTCACTCTACGCATTTTACTGTAATACACACTCTATAGAAAACACTGAAGTTGGAAAATGCAGCACTGATCTCCCCACTGAGTTGTATGTAATATTTAATGACCTAAATTTTTATAACCAAAGCCCACAGATCTGTATCTTTATGAAACATTTCTTAGAAGGTTTTGACTAAGCACTCTGACCTGTCATCACACCTACAATGGACAGATCACACGATACCACGGCATTCCTTGCACATGAAGGGTATTTGCCTTAAATGTAGACAAAATAGAGCCCTGAGTTGTTTCCTGTCTATGTCAGCATGGTGTTAGGCTTGAATTTGGTAAAGATATCTCTGTGTGAGAGGCTCCCTTGAAATCAATGAAGTCAATTGCAGTTATAATAATAATCACTCTGAATAATCACAGAATAATCACTCTGTTTGTTGCCAGGCTGTTGATGGCAAGACTGAGGCACACACTGTCTGCATGTCCCCATCTTTACCATTTTCCAATCACAAACATCAAACAGGACTTTTACCAGAATTTAAAGGAAAACAAGGACAATACTCCAGTATCAGCTACTGCCACTATACTTAAACCAATTAGAGACAACTTACATAACCCTGGCAGCTAAAGCCCAGGAGCACAGAGTTTCAAAGTTCTTCTGCTGGTCTGGCTTATTTCACTCAACAGATCTGGTAAACTGTATTAGTAAAGGCACTTTTCCTTCTGTAAAAGATGAGTCTACACGAGGACTGTTTTGCTAGCATAGCTATGCTGGCAAATCTCTTAAGCAGACGCAGATCCCAACAGAACTGGAGATGAGGGTCAGAGTTCAGATTCATAAATCAGAAGGCAGCGGGTATCAGCTGAGACCTGGCAGCTGCTTGCAAGCCTGCTTTTTCCTTGAGGCAAAAGCACCTCGATACAATAGTTTGAATGTCTTTTACTGTACCTTAAGCTGGCACGTATTTCCTGTGAGCTGAGAACCTGCTCTCAGAACTGCAGCTTCTTTTCTACGTACAGGTAATTGGTTAAACCAAAGTGACATGAGCCAGGCACCCACCGAGCAGCTGGGGAAGACAATACTGATCCTCCTGCTTCTCACACCTGACACCAGGAACAAAAATACTGGCACTGCCTGACATATACATTCAATTTTCCATCCTTCTCATTCTATTAGATCTTCAGCCCAAAGTGGGCAGAGAGCTTCATCTTTCATTTTATGGGGTTTTTAAGCCAAAGCTCTCAAAGGCTACATCTCAGTCTGTTGCATTCTGCTAAAGGAGATTAGTGAGACCAAAAGGGAACCCAACTCCTTCTCAGTGTTTGCATCAAACCAAGCACTGTGCAGACAATCAATAAATCAGAGACTGTCTCAGTAAAATGTTGTATATATTTCATTAAATCATTTAAGTGTGTGTGTAAGTAACTGTATGAATAGCATCCAAGTGTAGCACTGCAGAATACTGTAACACCAATGGCGTTAGGGAAAGGGAAGGCAGCCTTTGGAAAATGAATAGCTGCAGATGTCGCATCTTTCAGCCACACTAGATTCCTGGGTTGCAGTATATGATTCACTATTTGTTCCCCCCAGAGTGTGAACTAAGAAGAATGGGAACTAGTTAAGTGGGTAAAACCTGCTTCTGACTGCTCCACACTGCTGTCCCAGTTCTTATTAGTTCTCTAGGGCAGCCACATCGTGAACAGCCCTACTCCTCTTAGTGCAAGTATCACAGCTGCGTATGAGATCTTGGTCAGGTCCAGGTGCATACAGTGATGGAGAGGACATGGATCCAGGCTGCAAAAAGACCCGGTCTGCGCTGTAGCTGAGCTGTGGGCACGGTGCCTCCTGCCCTATTCAGCCTGAGCTGCCATGTGCTAGGAGGTCCCACAGCACTGCCACACACAGCAACTCACTGGGAGCACCCAGATGTCACTGCTGCCAGACCAGTGACAAAAGCCAGAGTGCTCACAGCACAGCACAACAGGGACACTGCCAGGAAAACATCCAACAGAGTCGGCTGAAAAATGCTCCAGGCTTTTTAAAGAGTGCTTATTACTTTTAATATCTGCATTTCAGATCTTTCTGTTATTACTATTTTCTCTCTTGGCAAGTACCAAAGGACAGGGAAGAACTAAGAACTATTTCATGATGTATTTTGTTTCTCTTTGGATAAATAAACCCTTAAACATTTTAAAAGATGCTCAAGGTTTTCTTTTCAATATGTATTACCCATGTCATTTCTTCTCAAAAATACACTTACGGGAATTCTCCAGTTCCCATATTCACATTCAAAATAGACAGCCCTCATTTCAAACTAAAACAGCCTGTATCTCATGCCTCTGTACATGGCCGGGCCACACTGGGGTGTAGGCTATACTTTCATCACTGATGTAGATTCATACATTTGTCTTCTGCAGATGGTGATGCTTTTCCTAGGCTGCTGATGCATGATGCTTCCTGATTTTTGCCCTGATACAGAGCTATGTCAGTAAAGCAACAAACAAATCAAGCAACAACAACAAAAAACACAATAAAGCACACAAATCCAAAAGCATACAGATTAAACTGTACTAGCATTTTGGTTTTTTTTTTCCTGATGGCTCACTTCACCTCAGAACAGATACAAACAATCCTGTTCCAAAGGACTCATTTGTGCTGCTACAGATTCCATCTGTGCTAATGGAGTGTCTAAGTATAACTAGAACAGCAAACCCAAATGCTCTTTTACCACCTGTCATCTGGATGCAAAGATTTAACTTCAGGATGCTGAGCTTAGCAGTTGCATCCAAGTAGTTTGGCCAAGGTCCACCAAGACATCACCCTGTAGCCAACTTGTGCAATTCTCAGCCCATAACAAAGCTTCCCATAAAAAAGCCAACAAAACATGGAACTCAAGACAGCAGTGTAGTCCTCACCATCCTTTTCACTGCCATTAGGGGAGCACTTATAGCCACAAAACATGAGCACCAATGTGGGTTGAAGGGTTGTTTTTAACTCTATAGATTGAGTTTTGATATTCCATGTTGTGTCATTGGAGGAAAAACGACATCACTGGTCCATAATTCTTTAGAAGTAATTGACAGGTCTCTGATTAAAAAAACAAGATTCATTTGGTCATGCTACCTGGGTTTTGTTCAGTCTGACACTGGATTTGTTATCTATTGCCATCAGTTTCAGTATCTGCAAGAGCTGGATTCCTCTGGGAAAGAAACAAGAATAAAAGCAAATTCACTTCGACTTTGGAGTTCCTGAATGTTTTTTTTATAAAGCCTTTAATAAAACAAACGGAAAGGAGGAAAGGTCTCTGGTGCTCAGAGAATGTGAAGGTAACCTTCAAAATGTGAGTCAGATATAACCTATGCTGAAACCATCTACCTGTCTGGGCAAATAGCTTGAAGCAATGATGCATGAACTACTGTCCAGTTCTGCTTCTATAATAAGTATCCACACCAACTATTTCAGTGCTCAAAGACCTGAAAAGTGAAGAGAGCTATTACGCCAGGGATCTGCAAAATACAACATTGTCAGTCTCTAATAGTGAAAAAAGTCCCACAACAATTCCCACTCCCAAAATGATGGAAGACCAGGTAAAAAATTATGAAGTTAAACGTTTGTGAACATTGTGGTGTGCCTTCATACTTTCTATTATCATGTACACGGAGATAAAAAAATGTAAGCTTTCATTCTCACTCAGAAACATAAGACACATTAAAGCTGCTTTGCAGTCACTTGGCATTTGTGGGATGGGAAACAGATCACTCTCAAGCTCACAGTTACCTTCTGAGAGTTGACTAGGTCAGCAGCCTATTTTCCTGTTACCAGCAACAGGTGATTCCTGGGCCGTAAATGGAGCTGACATCACTTCAGCGCATGCTAAACTGAGCCTGGCAGGTTAAATCCTGAGAAGGAATCTGATGGAGTTTTGGCTACATAGGCTTTCCATGAAATCATCACGTTAATTCATTTGCTCCAGTAAAGATTCACCCCATAGTCCAGCCTATCATCATTGTAAAAGCCAACACCTCTCTCTTCGTACCAGCTATTTGTTTCTGAAAATGTAACAAAATGTGTGTTGTGCAAATAAAACAAAAAATGCAGACCAGATAGTCACCACAGTAAAAAAGAGACTCCCTCACATGTCTGTGCCTATAAGAGCATGCAGAACTAAAGAAGCTTGTTGCAGCAGAAAGAAAAAGGAAGGCTCTTGAAACACCAGTTGTCTCTCTCAGTCATTCAGGTGAAAGTGCCAGAATGAAACAGCAAGAGCTGAAATGTGAGTGACAAGGGCTGTATTTCAGCCCTGTGCTTAAGGGCAAACTGTGATTCTGTGCTGGTAGGATGGGATGAGCAAGCAGGACAGCTGTCCTGTTTTAGAGGCAGGACATGCTGTAATATTCCCTTACCCCGAGTCAGCTCTGGAGTTGTGTCCAGCACAGCCATGCTCAGGGCTGCACGAGTATCTCACCCTTTTCCCTAGCTTTTGTTCTCAGAGATCCTTTTGGAGTTGTGAACATAAGGGACAGGATGCTCCTTTCAGCTCATCTGCAAGATTATCCTCAATTAAGAGCCTGGTTTAATTTCCTTTGCAATAACGTAATACACATTTTGCTAGTTACTATGAAATATGGAGAAGGGAGAGGGAAGAAGAGCAAGTCTTCGTACAAGCAATGCTTTCAGCAGTGTCCCTCACCGCTGTTCTTCCACAGCAGACTTTCATTAAGTGAGATGGCTTGGCTGTGCTCTCTGGGTTCTTAATAATGTGTGCTGCGTAGGGCCAGGGAGCCCTGCTTCAGGCAGTCCCTGCGCTGTATGCTCTTCCTTATCGAAATTTGCTTCACTGTCTTTCAGTTTTATTTGTGCAATGCACTGTACTTCAATTTTGTTTATGTAAGGACTTCCAGAATTTCAGAGAGCAAAGCTGGTGTAGCATTACCAGGTTGTTATGGATCTCTTTTTGTCCTCCTGAGTTATCCAAGTTTAACCTGGATGGACTTAGGAGACAATCTGTCTGGTGCTGCCCCTGTACATGCTCCCCTGGTACAGCTTCCATTGAGAATTTAGCTGAGGCTCAGCAGACCACTGAGTTTTGCCTTGCATTTACAGTCAGAAAGATGAAGAAACCAGGCTTTTCTATTTTGCCATAAGGAAAGGCTCCTTAACACTGGGAATATTCTCATTATTGCAACAATAACAGCAGTGTAGTAAAGTACCTTGAAACCTACAAAAAGGCCATCCACCACTGTGGATTCGGGCTATCCACCACTGTGTTCTTGTCCTTAATATCTTACTTATTCCTCCTTCCAAGTTCTTGCAGAGCCTTTAAGAAAACAAAGCAGAGAACAAATGGCCAGAAGAGTTATCGTCCCCTGGAGCTCATACTGTCCAGCCTCACACCAACCTCAGCAGCCAGCGGGCTTCTGGCCTCCTGCAGAACCCACCATGAACACCGCACTCACAACAAGACCTGACTGCTGCCTTGAGAAGCAGTTCTGCCTAGAAAGGAAAAAGCATATTGCCCTGCTGTTTCACAGGGAACCAAAGCTAGCACAACATGTCATCTAAGACTAAATGTTTGCTACCATAAGATCCATCCATCTTCTCTGGGAGGAGTCCCTTTTCCAGTCTCACTTGTGCTGGTAAAGGGGCAGCAAGGAGTCTTTTATCTGAAAGCTTGTTTCCCTGGAGATCAAAAGTGTATTCTTTAGTTTTCAAATCTTCCCTCTTTATCCTCACGGTTCCCATATACGGGAAAAAAATGGCAAAATGTTAGGGGGAGTGCATATAAATCACACCAGCCGCTGATCCTCTTATCCAGTAACCATAACACATCATATGCTGAGAGTCTCTCTCTGAGAGAATAAAATAAATTACATTTTACTGGCCAGCATAATAAACCTAATGTTGGTTATTGTAAATTACTGAAAGCATAAAGGTATAGTCTTTGTGTGCTCTTCTTCAAGCGTGGCATATGAAGATCAAAGAAGGTAGTTATCATAGCTGCCCTTTCTCTGTCTCTGCCTCTGACAATAGACGGATCTCATCCGATTCATTATCAAGTCAAGAGACAGAATTAGACAAACAGTTTGGAAAAAAAAAAAACAAAACACCACTTGCTACCAAAGACAGTAAGTTATCTTTGTTATAAATATCATAACTAAATATTTTGGCATTAAAATAACTAATTCTGGGATAAAATCATAAACAGAACTAGTGAAAGGCTGTGAAGATGATGCGTTCCTTACAAAAGTTTTCACAATACTCAAGTTCTAGAAAAGTCACCCAAAGTCAAACCCCAGTCCAGCGCTCAGACAACCCCAGAAACAACGCTTGCTTGTGCCAATGGTGCTGAAGTGAGAAAATCAAATAACCTGAAGTTACTTCATGAAATAACAGAGGATGGCTGCAAATTTTGCTTAAACAAACAAAAAAACTTCCCTGGGCAGCTGAACTTTTACTTGCAGATTTCTGCATCTTCTCCCACCAGCTCGATTGGACTCAGTGCTTGCTGAGACTCCCCACCACAACAAAACTTTACCTTCTTTCAAGCAACGTGTATGACTCATCAGCTCAGTAATCATGACAAATAAACCAAATTTCCCATCTGTGCCATTGAAATAAAGACCACTTAAAATCAGTGCCTACAGATGCTTCCTCAAATGCACTGCAAAAAGTACAGGAGCAAGGACCTGCTGGATCTTTGACCATCCAGTGTCAAGCAAGAGCAGATCACCCTTAGAGGTGAGCCATGTGAGAGTCACTCAAAAAGAAGAGTGACTTACCTTGTCAGGAAAGGTGTTTTAATTATGTTTCTTGCTGTAAAGATGCACAGTGACAGCTTTGTTTTATGAGTGCTCTGGAGCCTCAGGCACTCGTTTGTATTACAGTTGGGTGCTTTTATTGTATATTGTGTTTTTAATAGTTCCTCAGAAGAATAATCATTTTTCCTTTGAGAAATCTAATACATTATTATTATTTCTGATTCCATAATTATTTGGATCACTGCGGTACATGTCAGCCACATGACTTGTGTATCTTTCTTTCTCCCCCTCTCTCAAAGGATTCTGTTGTTTGCATTATGCAATCATTTTTGCTAATACCAGGACAGATGGCCACAATGAAAACACAGAGTGCGCTTTCTGATAGATACTTGCCAACATCAACAGGAAAGAACAGAATTCATGAACTTTTAGAGAGAATGCACAAGCTTGCTCTTAAGCAGGGAGAAGTATAATACTTTTACATACACAGTAGCAGCCAATCTACAGACATGAAGGCAGCAAGACTAGAATAATCTAAAACAGGGCCTGAATTAGCCTTGAAGGCCATTTAACAGAGAGCTGCCAATAGCCTGTTTGCCACAGATGGCACAAATCAGATTTGGATGGGATGCAGTAAGGTGGAAACACTTCAGAAAGTATCTCCCGACTTCTGCATTTAGCAGGAGCTGACTTCCCCATCCTGTATGATATGTGCATTGTATTGATCACATGCTTTGGTGCAGGAAAATGGAATCTCCTGTGTCTCACTGAGTTTCTAGAAGGAATTTTCGGTTGGGAAAAACAAAGGCAAAAGCACTATCTCTTGAGGCTGCTGAGTCCAAACTTTCCATCCTTTTACTCAAAAGCTGAATGAGTTATTCCTAAACCACTGTTGCATAAAAATCTTCCCTGATAGAACTGTCTCTAGTCTATTCCAGAGCTTTGCTAGGCTGCCCACTGGAAAGATTTCCTAACAACCCAAACTGCTACCCCAATACAATTTAAGCCCACCATGCCTCCCTCACTCTGTTCACAATTACTTCCCTTTCTTTTTCAGCAGCCTTCTACACTTCAGAAGGCTCCTCCTCCATCTCCACACAGTCACCTCTAAACCATGCTAAACTAGCATCCAGGCACTCAGCATTCCACCTATGCAGCAACTCACACCATAATTCCTGCACCAAGCCCCAAGCTTGTGTGAGGTGTGGGCTGGGCACCCCATGTTATGTACCATAATACATCAAGAATAGGCGAAGGCAGTTACCTATACAGTACTGAGATCATTTGGATTTTAGGTGGAAGGCTTGCAGATTTGTGTGCTAATTTCACCAGACCCCAGCTCACAAAAGGAAGTCTAACACATTAGGAAAATTTCCGTTCTCCCAGTCAGACTGGTTTCCCAGGACACCTTTGTTCTTCACCAAGAGAGAGACTCTTAGGTGTCACTTAGTAACGTCTGAAAATACATTTCCTTCCTAAGAACTCACATTGCAGAAGGCCACTCAAGAACAGGAAGATTAAATCAGAGAATCCCTACCACCCATTGAGCGCATCTGAAAAAGACCAAAGAACTGAAAGGAATTAGATTTCAAACCGATGTTCCTGCTACCATCAAAATTATGATGTTCAGTTGAGCACAGATGATATGAGAAAGCAGAGAGTGTAAGAAAGCCATCTTTGCTTTGTTGAGCATGTGGTCTCTGTTGCTGCCCTGGTTAAGGTTTGGCAGAGCACATCAAATTCAAGAGTCTCAAAATAATTAACCCAAGCAAGGTGTAAGAAAAAGAATCAGGTGTCATTACCAGAGTAAAGCTCTGCATTTCTTTAAAGCAAGTGACAAAGAACAGGTCCTACTTAGGCCAGTATTCCTCGTCTGTACAATCTAAATGCAGATGCATACGTTAACCAGATACCCTAGCAGAGCTTAGACCTATGTTCCATGAACTTAAATCTTAAGATGAAATGTAACATTTTTAATACCATGGAAATGTCTGTACACATTTCTCTGGTATTGAGCCCTGTACTCACACACCCTCACAAGCACTCCACAGAACAGTATTTGCTAATATAATTGTATTGATTTCAACCAGAAATGAGTAGCATAGACTTGGGTCAAGCAGAAGTAAAACACTGTACAAATTCCTGCTGTGAATCTATGAAGGCAATGTCTGCACTGAAAGCTTTTTGTTTCAGTCTCTAGCAGTTCAATGCAGAAAGCATTGATAGAAGAATTTTTCTTGACTTCTACGTGAAAGAGAACAGAAAGCTTTTTGCAGTTTTTCAGCTGCATTTGAAGTAAAATCACTGCTGTAAATAGCAGAAGGCAAATTAACTATGCCTATGAGATGCTGGGATTCAAAATGAGCATTCTGCTGTGAATTTGACCACGCTGCCCCACACATAAATTGACAGAATGGCTTGGGCTGGAAGGGACTTTAAAGATCATCGTGTCCCAACCCCCTGCTGTGGGCAGGGTTGCCAGTCGCTAGGATCAGGCTACCCAGAGCCCATCCAACCAGAATTCGGGCTATTCCAAGGCTATCTTCGATTGAAGCAACCAACACCTCTTCAACTAAGATGAGGGACACTGCACACACTCATTCAGGCAGTTCATACTAATGTCGGTGCTTTGTGAAACTGAAATTCTGCTGAAGAAGTGTACAGGCTGGCTTCTGCTCTATAGGATTAGGGCAGATTCCAGAAAACAAGCATCTGCCAAAGCTGTAAACCAGCCTCTGGAACTGTCTTCCAGTACAGGTCTATGGCTGACCCTACGGCAAATGAATAGACAGAAAGGCCCGCTCTGAGAAGAGCCCGGGCAACTCCCCGACAGGATCCAAACTACTTGTACAGTGGCACTGACAAGGAATGTTTTTCTCCCTGCTGTGATACTTTAAAACAGGCATTTTGTTATATTCATTTGCATGCCAAAGGAAAATGTCACAGACTAAAATTTAGTGAACTAGAATCCTGAGGCAAACTAATTCTGTTTGTTTTTCTTTATATTCTTCCCCTTCACTTTTTTACATTCCTTGGTAGTTTTGATCATCTTTCCATCAAAAATGTTCTTGATGAATACATTTTGTGATGAAAAAGTTGTAAAGAACCCACTGCATTCTTACTTGCACTAGTTCTGCACAATTACAGTAAAATAGAAGGATAACATGTCATCTCAGTTTTTTTTTTTCCTTCCCATTAGACAAATGCTATTTTGATTTAAAGGTTTTGGTTTAGGGCTCTTTAATGGAAGCAATGAAGAATTAAGAAATGTAAGGTGATTGGTAGAGGTACCTTCCCCAGATGTACCACTTTATCACAGCTGGTAGAGGCTGACAATTCCACTCATTCCATTTGCATGAGCAACTCCAAGGATTCCAATCATAGATAAGAACACAGCAATAAGTATTTACCTCAAGGCTATGACACCATTGTTGATAGTGGAGGTGTTTTTAATTTCCTACAGATCACACCGAAGTGCTTCTCCCAATAATCTATCAACTGAAGTTTCCCATTAAAGTACTTGATAGCAAGGGGTCTCGTCTCCCTCCAGCAAGTTATAAGCATGGCAAAATGAAGATGCATTTCCCACAAATTAAAATCATTCTTATGATTGCAATAGCTGAATCCCCTAGAGAAGTGGCACGTTGGAGGTGGGAGGATAAACAAATATTCTAATCACATTCTTCTGAAAGCTGAAATTTGGTTTCAAGATCTGATTTTATTTTTATTCCTTCTCCTAGCTCAGTGAGAACTATAAAAAAAAAAAAACAACCAAAAACAGAACACCTAAAAAACACATCCTGGTAGCAGACTGCTTTTCAATCTGTGATGACTTATTTGCATGCTTATCTACCTTAGCATAACAATAGGTTTTAGATATTTGTCTTTTTTGTTACTCTTTTCACAGCACATGCTGCACTGAATGGTGATCATTCATTCTAGTAAATGAGTGATTAACCCAAGGGGTGTCAATTAACACAGGGGAGTCAATCCCTAACTCCTACAAACCAAGCAGTGCTCACTCATGTTTACAGCTCTATTGTTGGTATTTTTTTACCGCACTTCACATATGGGTTTGCACTGTGCATCTGGGAGCACTAGCAGCGAGGAAGACTGAGATTCACACGTCTTTGCATGCAATGCCCCAGGACCACGCTGACACAACGCAGACCACAGTTTGCATCCGCCTGGGCACACTGGCCCCATTTCCTCACAGCAAACCAAGCACCGCTTGCTGCATCTTGGTGAGGACTGTGCAGGAGAGATCAGCTGGCTTTGCAGAGGACACAAAGGGAAAATCAGTTTTCAAAAGATTGATTCCCAACTCACCACTGTCCCAGAGGTCACTCCATAATTCTGTTACAACGCCACGCTTTTTGCATATTGCCATGATCTGGTGGCTGTCTCCATACATTTTAAAGAGCTGCTTTCTCTGGTTGCTGAAGATATCCAAGGTAAGTGCCACATGAATGACTGAAGAAAGACACAAAACCAAGGGTGAAGGATGTTCAAATTGGCCCAATACTGAACTCTCTTAAAGAATGCAGCCAAAATGCAAATTCTTATTAATTATTTACTAATCCCATCTCAGTTTAAAAGCTGTTTCAAAAAATATTAAATCTGTTTCAAAAGCACTAAAAGTAACTACAGTAAGTTCACATTTATCAGAGCACAGCATGAGCATATAAGATGTTATTTTCTCCACCATGGGGAAACTCTGGAAATGAACATTGGCAACCATCAAAACACATTTTATTAAATCTATTTCATTCAATAGAACATTATTAGAATCGCAAGGCTCAGTGAAGACAACTTACATTTAGTTAGGGTAGGTTTATGAGGTCTTAACTGATGCTATAGAGAAAAATCTCAAGAAATGCTTGACCTTGAGAATATGAAAATGGATGTCTCAACAGCTCTGCTTCACAGACAGCGGAAAGTTTGATCCTCTTCCAACAGGGAATTTCAAAACCTTAAAGGCTGTAGCAAGTCAGATCGTTGTTCCTCAGCCAGCTCTTGCTAGAATAGTCATAATAACCATAATCAGAGATTTATGTATTGTCTTTAATCCCTATAGAACTTAAAGCCATTTGCAAGAGACTGTGATCATAAAAAGCATGTACAAAAATATATATCACACTCATACTCCTCACTAAGGAGAAGAGGCCAGCCTGCAATGAGACATAACAGCTGCTGAAGAAATCGCAGCATTAGCCTTGAAGAATAAATATGAGAAAAATATAATAACTAATTAAATAGCAAAGGGGATTTAAATAGGCGAGTTATAATCATTATAACTGATCTTGGCTGGAAGATGAAAGCAAACAAGGAAGAAGTATCAACTGAGAAGATGTAAAAAAATCAGTGCATTAATTGTAATGCTGGGAAAGATTTCCTGTTGTACTTGCCTCTGCAACCCCAGTTTCAGTCCCTAAACCTAGTACCAAGCCCCAGTACCAGCTGATGCAGTACAGAACGAGCCAGAGGTCTGTGCATACAGTTCATTGGAGTCCCCCATTAAGATACCTCTCCCCCATAAATATTTTCTCCAAGTCCACCAAAATGAAAGTGGAATGTCACAGAGGCAGTGACACAATAGTTGTTCACACATGTGCTGCTACTGATATTATAGGCAGGGTAGAAGATTTTTAAAAGTTCTTTTTCATTTCCCTGTGAATATCAATCTGTTCAACTCCGCAGAAAATTTGAAGCAAGGTTTTTATATCTATTAAGCAACAACCAAAAAAAAAAAAAAAAAAAAAAAAGACATCCAGTTAACGTGATCCTAAACAGCCTGAAAAGACATTTATCATTCGTGCAACTTCCGGAGATCCAAAGGCCAATTTCACATCATCTGGGGCTTAAATTCATGGAAAGCTCCTGTGAGAGCTCCCATGGCTGCAGACGTGCATTCCCCATTCTTGATGCTGCCAAACATGTGAAGGATATACTGCAGTGTGTTCACATTGAAAACACTTTAAATATTACTGTGTCAAAGAGCAAAGCAGAGCACACTCTGACGAGGAAGAAATTTCCAAGAATTTTCTGAATCAGGCTTCAGCTGAACTCAGCGGCTTCTGAAGGAAGGCTTTCACTTGGAGAAAAGCAGCTGCCTTCTGTCCAAAGCAAAGAGGAGACACTTGTGACGTGCAGTGTAGCAGAAACACAGTGCCCATGCAGGGCAAAGTGCTGCAAAGAAGATCAATGCAACTTTGCCATTGTCATGAGAGGGTTACGTTTGTAGATGGTTATCACCACAAGGAACACTTTTGCACCAAAGTGGAAGAGGAGTATAACAGTGCAAAACGTTAGCAAGAGAGATGGATGAGATGCTGAGTCTCCTAGATCTGTCTGAATTTAATTAGAAGTAACTTTTCAAAAATGATAACTGGAATCCTCTCACACCAGGTTGCTAAATTGCTATCTTTATGAAGTTATATGAAAGCCAACACATCAAAGATTAGCCAAACACTATCTTGGCTTAACTTTTTTTTCAAACTAATAAAGTATATGTGGACCTTAAACACCATGCTACAAGTCACTGAGCTGAAGTGGTTCAGAAAAAGAAACAGCTTATGTTAACTGGAATAGTGGTAGCACTGTAATCTCACCTCAAACAGGTTCAGGATCACAGTCAATGACAGGGAAACATTTACAAATGGCAAACAGCTTCAATCAAAACCACATCTACTCCAGGTAACAGTTTTGTTTCCTCAGCATTGTTCTCTGCTGAGTAATTTCCATCAGAGAAAACAACAAACAGAGCCTTAGAAGTTCTGAACGCATCTCAAAGAAAAGAGGAAAACGGAAAGCAGACCCTCAGTGCAGTTAGGCACGTAATTTCTTTCTTTAAGGAAAGGCCTCTCTGAGAAAGAAGCACAAACATGGCTCAGCTTGTAAAGCTATGTACCTCTGCATTCTCACAGGAGGCTGAGACGTTCCCAACAGCATTGTGAAGGCTGCCTAATGTTTCTTATTAGGCGCTCAAGAAGTCTTGGCTAGTGAAGTCCCCAAGAAAAAACTGATAAGGCTGGGTTTGAATTGTTAGAGAAATCAAGATGTGTATGGATACCTCAGTGGTGTGCCACCAGATCCCCGTAACCACTGTTAAGTCCTGTTCATCATATGCTCTGTAACATCTTTCAAACTGTTTCCATGTATCTTATCAAAGGTCTGTCAGCAAAAGGAGGCTTTGTTGTTGCAAGTTCCTGCAAACTGTTAAGCTCTCAGGCAGTCTGCTTGGTGACACAAAAATTCTTCATTTAAGGCTAGACTTAATACTGCATGATCATTGTTTCTTTGTTTTCCTTCTGAAAGGGACAGGGAAGAAAAAAAACCCAACAAAAAACTCTTCTCAGTGTCCTTTATATAATTCTCGGGGCATTGCTTTCCCAATAATTGCATACCAACAAAACAAAAAAAAAAAGTGAGATTTCTCTCTTGTATTGTTGGAAGTTATTGTTGCTAGAGGAAGTTGTGCTCCTCTAGCAAACCATAGGCCAGCTGAAATCCATTTTCAACTTTTCTACCAACACTTACTGGTATTAGCAAGCACAAAAAATTCAATGACAGATAGATTTGAGGATTCATAAGACAAAGGTTCAAGTTTCAGTCAAACACTTCACTTCAATCCTACCATTTGTACATAAGAGAGTTTCTAGTGTGCATTTTGATGGCAGAAAATAATCCAGACACTACTGGATCTCTCTCCAAAAGTGCTTCTAAAGAAAAGTTGTTCTCCAGTTTCACCTAATGGGTATTAAGCAAAGTTATACAGTAACTTTTGTGAACTGAAGAAGCTTGCCCAATCCTATCAAGAATGGCTATTCAAACAAGGCTGATTTTTTTCCTCATCTGTGTACAACTTGCACCACACGTTTCAAACCCCCAGTGAGTCAGCAGAACACTCCAGCTTCAAGCGTAGGAAGAAAATGAAATAAGAAAGCTGCTAATAAATAAAGTCCTGCTAAGCAAAGCCTCAGCATGAACTGTATGACAGGTGGACCACATCCTATTCTTGATGTGCACGTCTAACTGTGCTGCATACTTTTAAAGTTGTCATTGCTTAAACAAAACAAAAAGAAAGAAAGGGTAGAATTTCGCTGTTCCTCCATACTGAGTGTTCCACATTTGGCTGCCACAGAAGAGATGAGCTGTCTGTTCCTACAGCAGTTAGATGGAGGAGGCACATGGCCATTAGCCAGAGCCAGGAACCAATAGTTAAAGTGAGATGCTTATCCTAGTTGTCCATTATGTAGGAACAGTGACAGAGAAGTGTTTTATTCATGCAGATAAGCAATTTTACTATGAACTGTTTAAGCTCTCATGCCAACATCTAGGCTTGTCTAAGAGAACACTATATATTTAATTAACTGTAACTGCACTGATTGCTGACGGGAAAAATACATGCTCATGACTCAACATTCAACCAAAACTATAGAGGTCAAGATCAGAATCAACTGTTTCCCATCATTGGATCAAACAGCTTGTTCTAGCTACAGCTCAAAAAAAGAATTTTGTCTCTAGTGAAAGAAGCCTTCAGTCAAGTGGATTCAGAGTCACTGAAAAATACTAGATCAGTCCAACTGTATATAACCAGAACACACAATTCCTGCAGTTTAGTGACTTGAGGGGAACTGATGTTGTGATTAAACTTTCTTTCCCCCCTTCACTTCCCCCCCTCCCCCCCCCCCCATAAGAGGAAGAAAGAAAGTACTATGAAAGTGTGGACAATCCTGAAAGAGTTTGGAAGAGGTAAGGCAGCAAGTCCTCAAGTGACAGAGTAGAACTGAAGGACAGAATTAGAAGAGACAAAATAAATGTACAGGAAACATGAAAAAGATTATCCAAGTATGATAGTGAAGTATAGCAGCAGCTCAGACAGTAGGAAACTTTTAGAAGATGACAGCAACCAATTTATTTAGGAAAGAAAAAAAAAAAAAAGAGAGAGAATAGAAAAAGACACATGGTTAAGCAGCAAGTGAAGGCATGAGATAATACACCTGAGTTATAGGTTGCACACTTGCTGTGTTACTCTTACATCCAACATCAGGTATTTGATCGCCACCACTTCTTCCTCCTTAAAGAGGTTCCCCCCCCGTTCCTCCATTTTCTTCCTCATTGCTGAAACAGGAAAAAGTTTCTATAGTCAATGAAATGTTTCACATAATCAGAAATACATTTAGTACCTATAGTCCCACATGCACTCCTAAGTCCAGAGCTGTTCCTCCCTTACAGTGCAGAGCCCCTGTTTGTGTGGGTGCACTCCGGGTCCCATCCCACCCCAGGCCCCATTCCAGGATTGACAACCCAAAGGCAACTGGCCATGAGGCAAAAAGACAGAAAGAACTTCAGCCACAGCTCACAATGACATTTCAGGCTTTAATTGTTTCTGTTTTTGATTTTTTTTTCCAGTTTTTTCTATTTAACTGAGGGTGACAACAACTGTCATTGTTTTGTGGTGTTTTTTGTTTTTGTTTTTTTAATATATTTTTTTTTTTGTTTTATTATTACTTGAGATTTTGTAGATGGGATTTTCCAAAGAAACCAGGTTTTTCAACTAAAGAGATAAGGAAGGAAAAAAAAAAGAGGTAAAAACAGTCATAAATTAGTCTAAATTGGATTTCAAGACTGCCTTCAGATTGTTATTACATAGATCAGATGATGCAACATGAAATCTTGTTTGGACAAGATTCTTATCCTTGAAGCAATGAAGAACTACACAGTGGATAAGAAGTGGTCTTCATTGTGAAAATGCCAGTAACTGAACAATTTCAGCCCGATCATTTGGTTTTCTGTGTTTCAGTGCTCTGGCACACTGCAAAAAGTACATAGGGCTCTGCCTACTTGCCAGCAGCTGAATGAATCACAATCACCCTTGACAAATAAAGCAGGCTAAATATAGGCACATAAACAGAAAACATTACAGACTTGTGATGAATTAATTTACTTGCACGTTACACAAGATTGAACAGCAAACAGAATGGAATCTGTGGAAGTGATAATAATTCTTTAAAAGCTTAAAAAGGATTTGGATTGAGTTCTGCATTGCAGTTGAAAGTGACTCTGGTTCTCATGTGAACATCTTACTTTGCAAGTTATGTACTTGCTTGGACTTGGTATAACCTGAGAACTTCTTGTTACAATTCTTTTTCAAATGAGAAACAATAAAATGACAAGTTTTACAAGGGTATGGAAGATTTAGATGACTTTTAAATCTGTCATTTCCCTATGGCTTTCCATCTCTGCAGAAATTTTTCCTCTGCTTAAAAAGGACTCCTCCCCAGCTGAATCCAGCCCAAAACAGAACAAATTTCCTGCAAGGCTTGAGCTTTAAAAATCATGGAATCTATTTACTTTAATTTAAACAAACAAACAAACAAACAGAATTAAGAACAAGATCTGTCTGTATGGGGCTCTGAGCACCCTGATCAAGCTGTAGATGTCCCTGTTCATTGCAGGACAGTCGGACTAGATGAGCTTGAAGTCCCATTCAACTCAAACAATTCCGTGGTTCTATGAACTGACTATCAGACCCTCTTTCCTGGAGCAAACAGTCATGGTTCAGTCATTGCTGAACAAAAGTAGAAGAGTATATGCCAGGTTTTTCTGGGCTGGGCATCCAGGAGCACTCCTAGTTTCCCAGTTGGCTGCATCCCAGCTCCATGTTGAGAGCCACCCTATACTCCAGCCAACTCATAGCATCCTCACAACAGAAGGGGTCCGAGCCAAAGGTGATGGTCTCCAATACACTGAACCTCAAGTAAGCAAACATTGTTTAAAATCTCAAAATTTGAAGTCAAAGAGAGTAGTAAAATTCATACCTAGGAAAATAAAGATGCAGAACTTTCACCTGGATGTTGACAGTCAAGTCCTGTGGGTCACCTAGGTAAGAATACTGCCATTATGTACAAGAAGGTAAGAGGGTACTTTATTATTAGCAGTTGCTGAGAAGCAGCTGTGTAAGCTTTCTCCTGAATACTGATTGTGGGTTGAGCAAGAGCTTGATTTGCAACACTCACATTTCCTCTTTGTTGTTCACTCCACTATATATACACATCAGAGGACACCACAGAAAATTCTGGCATGTCTTTAGTTTAAACTACTAGCGTAATACTTGGACTCACACATCTCTCACACTATAAATGTTTTGCTAGCATGATATAACATTAAAGATGAGGATGAACCATGGCTGTAAGCAGCATTTGCATTCCACTTTCAGAAACATTTGAGTTCCCAGATAGCTTTTGCTGTATTACAGGTCAATATTCTTAATGGTAGCTGACTTCATAAATGAAAATCTATTATTAAAACAAGGCAAAATACAGTATAAGGATGTTCACCTTCTCCTTAGATTTTTTCATCCCATCAGGGACAGAGCAGAGAGTTAAAGCTGGGATTATTTTTCAGCTGCTCTGTACACCAGCTCATTTCACACATGGCAGCACTGGGACTTCGAACACTCATATGGAATACTAATCATCAATGGTTTTGATCATCTGTAATTTAAGTATAGGATTGAAGCAGTCACAAACAGCTGGGAAGATGCAGCTGGTATTTAAAGATCATTCTTTGCCCATTCTGATCTGAAGAAAAAAAAAAAAAACAGCTGATTTTGGACCAAATTCAGAATGGCTTGGCCTAGGATAGTGCTAGAAGCAGAAGCTTGCTGACAAAGTCTGTTGTTATTTTTATTTTTTTTTTTTGAACAATGTCTATTATTAATAAACTGCTTCATTAGCTTCAGAAACCAAGACTCTTTCTAAAGATTGTGTTTAACAAATAGATATACATACAAAAGAAAACAAAATCCTCCCTATTTAGTTATCTACTATGCAAACATAAACTTAACTTTCCCCTCTGAGAAATATAATTTTTCTGAAATATATGGAAGCACTGGCAGCTGATCACAAGTTATGATCCTGATAACAGCAGATGTCAGCATTAAATCATCTGAAAGCAGCTCAGCTGACCCAGGTTCAACACATCCATTGAAGCTTTACATAAGGCCAGCTGCACTCAAAATATAAGCCAAAATTTCAATTACATTGGATAAAATCAAATCATAAATTTACTTAAAGTTCTTGCAGGAAAGCAGTTTGGCTGATTGCTTATGTGGGGTGAATGCAGCTCAGTCCTGGCCCTGAGAAGCAGGTGATCACAAACACACCACAGCTACACACATTGGAAACATTTAGAGAAGTTGCTTGCTACACTGCACATACACGTGGTTAAAACAAGCAAACAAAAAACCAACATAAAAGATATCATACTCAGAACCTTAAATATTACAAAGCATTTCTTTTCCTTTTTCCAGAGGCTGCTGGTTGGAGAGGGTATGAGGCGGTCTCACATTTCTGGAAAACACACTCAGCAGACTTGCAGCCCCATATGGTGTTCATATGGCAACTTAGCTGCTTGAGAAGGTGAAGATGCATTCTGTATTTATGTTGATGCAACTCATCTGAGTGGCCCTTCATTTACTATACCTCACCTTAACACAAAATGATGAGCTGTGGTTTGAATTCTAGACTCTGTACAAATGCGGTAGGAGGAGGGGTTTTCAAAAACATTAAACTGTAGCACAATAAAGAGAAAGGGCCTGCACTAGCTACTTCACATAACTCATTTTAAGGGAATGAGTTTCTTGCAGAAGTAAAGATACGAGTTTCCCTGGTGAGTGCCTATCTGCCATCCTGTGGTTACAAGCCCAAAATGATGGTTGGTTCACATTTACTGTGTTCATAGAGGCACAGAGAAGGGCTGCATTTGCCACTCTGAGTGTTGCTCACATGCACTGATTTACCATTAGATTCTCCCAGCAGCCCTGGCTGTGTTTTGGTCCATAAAGTAAGAATCAACCAACACTGAATATAAACACATGTTCACAAACGTCTGCTCAAAGTTATGAATTCCATTAAGATGTGCTAAGTCTGCTTTAGAAGGAAATTACTAAGCAAATACTGAATTATTTAATCTAATTTTATGTTTCATGACGTCTCATATTGCTCCACTGCAAAACTAGGTTTGAAAATTCACTATTTCATTACATAGGGCTTCTGAAGAATTTTACCTACTTTCCAGGTATTGTATTTAAGGGTCTATACTTATATCCTTTTTCCGTAGGCAAAAATAGACAACCTCATTACAACATATATAATAATGATATTTGCATTTGTTTCTATTTGTTAAGATACAAAGAAAACAGCGAAGGGTAAAATTACTAAAAATATAGCTACACAATAAATCCTCATCTGGAGGAATTTTGCAATATGCTGAAACTTGGTTACATTCTGACTGGAAAGTCTCCAAAGGCATGTTTTTCCATAGGAAAATGCCAATTCATCAAAATCAAAGCATTTAGCAATTGTAAAAAGCCAAATACCGTGGAAACCTATCTTGCACTGGAACCATGCCCAGGCTCCTGCCAGCCTGCCTGCAGCTCTGCACTGCACAGATGGGAAATCAAATCATCAGGAAACTGAAGATAAAAGGCTTGACATGGAGATAAAAACATGCAAGGCCCATTAGCTCCTGCTTCCACTATCCTGACTTTCCAGGGTTTTCAGTCTGACACAACTCACCCAGAGAGTTCATTGCCTGCAGAGGAGTTGGGGTGGAGGGGGGGGGGGGGGGGGGTGAGGGTGCAGATGGTCAGGCTTCCAAGGCCAGGAGGTCCCAACCCCAGTTGAGCCCCACTATTCCTCTGCCCAGAAAGGGATGCTCAGACCTATTCCCTTTACCATTAAATGCTTAAGTTCCATATAGAGATCTCATGCCCAGCTGGAGAACATTTGGTATTTCCATTACTCAGAAATGGGCCTACACTTGTGATGTGCAGTTATGGAAACCCAAGGATTGTACCTATCCTTACCTAGTGAAGGATACTGCAGTCACTCACAATAGAAGCAAGACAAGACAAAGCTCAAAAAGTTAATGCTTGAAGCTTGCAGTCTGGACAATTATAACTTTGCAAAATAAAGTTTGCAGAGAAGGTCGTGTTGAGGCAGCTCAAAAATCTAGCTAACCACTGATCTAGATATAGACATAATGGCAAAGTGCTTGTGCCAACAAAAAACTTTGTCTCAGCAACGAGCACAGAACAACATGATGATCTGTGTGCTCAGATCTGCCAGCCAATGTGCAGGTGAGAGTGCACAGCTCAACACATCATTATAAGCAACTTCACCAGCTCTTCCACTGAACTGCTACTCCCCAGGGCCATCATCCACTGCTATTCAGTCATACCCTTCTCCTTCAACAACTTGCCACATGCCAAGGAATCCAGCTCTACCTCTTCTTTTTCTTTAATTTGGATGCTTCTATTCAGAGTTGGAGCCAGTAACAATGGGATTGCATGAGTGCAAAGCAACAGATGCTCAGCCTAAACAAGCCAGACAACTTGAGATCTTCCAGGAGTAGGTTTGTTATAATGGGTATAAGCATTTTCAAATCAGTGGTGACTGTAGAGGTCTCTTTAACACTAATTCAGTGGAGCTTTTGGAAACTAGAACTGACTACCCTCTAAGCAAGCCACCTTGCAGGAAACACATGGATTGCATGCCCCAGAATTCAAAATAGTTGCCCACCAGTCTTGATGGGATAGGGAGAGTTTAAGCCTCCAAAGCAAGAGGAAAGCAAAATTCAAATACCAAGAACAGATGTTATTGACTTAACTGGAGTTTACTGCAGAAATGGCATTTTCAGGTTTTGATCAGCAATTAAATCATGTTTCATCATCTAGATGTACTAAACAATGAGATTTACTGTAGTAGAGTTAAATATAGATAATAACCACTGGCCTGTATCTGGGAAAGCATCTCACAAATTTTCAGCTCTCAGCATGCCACTGGAATGCAGGATATGAAGTACTAATGAGTCCTTCACAGTTCTGAGAATTGCCACATACAGCATCAAGCAATTTACAAAGTTTTTTTCAAGTGGTAGGACCTGCATCTTCTAACGTGGAAGTCAAAACTGAATTGACAATTCTTTCTCTTTGCCTTCATCTTGTTCTTGAAGTAGATTTTCATGCTTGCTCTCTTCCAGTATTCTGGATGCTTTCCTTTCCTGACAGACCTCAAAGACCTTCCTTTATAGTTGATATACCCATATGGAACTGGCCAAATCAAAATATTTTGAAGTTCTTTCCATACTGTTCAATTTCAGATGCCAAAGGAGTCCATCTTAAACATGCAGTTTACTTATCGAGAAATTTCTCTCTTTCTCTCTGAAGAACATCTCTGTTCACTTTACTGGGGTTATTCTTTGTGAAAATCTTCACTGGAAGCCAAAATAATTATGGAGATTGCAAAGATGAGATTCCCTGAATCTTTGAAGTGTTCCTTATCAGAAATTTGTGCAACCAGGACCATACAAAGAAATCTAAAGATTTCAGTTATCAGAAAACTACAATATCCTCAAGGAGCGACATGCCAGTGATCTCTACAAGGAACACTAGTAAGCAAAATGGGCAGGGGGATAAGAGGAACAACAAAAATCTAATAAAGTTATAATGTAGGATTTCCATCATTCGCTTCTAAACTTGTCTTCTGTCAGAAAGTATGACCTTAAGAGAATCATTTCTTGGAACAACTCGTTCTGGAGCACACAGGGGAGAGGATGTTCTGACCCCTGTCCTGACAATGCACTAGCTTGTCTTGGCACAAGTCAAGAAATGAGTCTAGTGGAGCTGCTAATGAGCACTTACTGCCATGTATAACTGAATGCAATGTCCTTGAGGGAAAAATTAACAGGAAAGGGGAGAAAATAATAATCAAAGGACATAGAATACCCAATAAGGAGAACTTTTTCAAAACTTTGTTAAAGACACCCTGAAGCATGAATACAAAAATTGATGTTCTTTGCTAAGACATTGCTCCTTATTTGTTTGAATCAAAAACATATCCATTAGAAGACAGAATATAACCCCAACTGAACATAAGTAAACAAGAAACCAGAGTTAAATTTACTGGTAGTTGAGGCCAATGTCTTCTACACAGCTCACAGACATCGATCCAAAAGTGCATGATTACCAGAGAGGAAGTTTCCCCTTAATTATGTCAAGTCCTAAATCCTGATATCTCCACTGATTGTTAATCTATGTTGTCCAGCATATTATAGAGTGGAACTCAGTTTTATCAGTTACCTACTGATGTATCCAAGAGTAGTCTAGCAGATACATTATAGCACACACAGTTTTGAAAAGGGCATAAGAATGAGAGCTATCAGTGATTTAATGAACCTGACTGTCAGCCATACAGTATGAAAAACAGAGTCTGAGGAGTTTTATTTGTTCATTTGAGCATTGGAAAGTTTGCACAAAAATTGACAAGAAAGGAATTTGCTTGCTCAATGTAACCATGTTATAGCCATCTACTAGAGGGTGTATTGCATCTTCGTTTGAAGACAGGAAGATGGTCCTATCATTTGAGACAAGGAGCTAATTAGGAGTGATTACTGCTACGTCTGTGTGGGTAGATATGAAGAGGTGCCTATAGCTTGCATGTTTACAAGGACAGCACAAAGTAAAAAGGCCACCATATTTTGAGAATTTGCACAGTTGTGGGAATTGTCACAGATTTCTCTAGTCTGCAGAGCATCTTTTTCTGTTGATTATGTAGTCCACAGATGTTTGACAAGTAGCACAGGCATAGTTAACTCTGCCTCTAAAAATGAAATGCAAGTAAAGATGTTTATTAACCTCTCATTCTTAAGAAAAGAGATGTGATAGGATTTTGAAAGAACAGAAGGAAGGAAGATTCTGCTCTGATTAACCTCTTCTAGGTGCACTACCTCTGGAGCAGAGTGAGTGGTTGCTACAGGCAGTGCTGGTTGAGATTTCTTCCTGCAATTGCAAACAAACTAAGCAGTGAAACAGTTCACATGGTCTTACGCCTTGTTTTCTCAGAAACACAGATCCCACAGATAATCACAGTGCTGCCACCGTGCAGTAGAACTGAAAGGGTGCACAGAAGTGGTCCTTTCAACTCCTGCAGCTCTCCTGACACAGCCCTGCTTGGATTCACCACATCCCTCTCCTCTGCTCTCAGGGCCTGGAGTGAGTGGGCCAGCAGGTTCTAACTACCCTGAGCACTCCAGTCACCCTCCTCTATAATCCTCTGCTACAACATCTTCCCTCATTAAGGGTTAATTTCTTTATGTCCAAGTCCGCTCCAATACCACAACCCTGCATAACCTTGGATCATCCTTCCATAAAAACAGCAGAGGTGTGAGAAGCGATGCTGTGAAGTCTCAACTGCACTGCCTGCCCACATACCCTTCACCCACTGGACTGAGAGATGCATTTGGTCCTCCTCTGAGCCGTGCAATAGGCACACTGTACCTGGCTTTTGTACCTTGCCGAACTTTTGCTCGACTTCTGCACTTGTCACCTCAGACCTGCCTCATCACCATGGATGTGTGTCTGGTCTCCTGACTGGACATGGCTACTCCCAATGGTCTTTTGAATCCGTGACCTGCTATTACACCAGTTGGATGCTGTGTAATCAGACTCTTGCTACACAGGTAGCTGCTTGCTTGACCACTGTTACCCCCAGATCCCCTTCCCTTCCCAGGCACACCACCCTAGTACACAAGACATTTCATCACAGCCACTGCATGCATCTGCTGAGCAGCACCTATGTTTCAGCTCATGCAAATGGTCCAGCATTAAATATCTGCTGAATCAATATTTTAAAGAAACTGCTATAAGTATCAAAGCTGTGGCTGCCTCATCTTGAGAAAACTAGGGAGAATTAGTCTAATGTGGATGTTGTGATGGAAAGTTCTTTGGCTGACTTTGTGGGGGGTGGTTTCCACCCCTTTGTGGAGCCATGGTTTATTTTGTTTCTTGTTCTGTTTCTTGATAGTTTGCCAGCATCCTCTGGGATAGATTCTTCCTCAGCATTTTCTGAATCTATGTCAGTACAGTCCAACAGTTCCTCCTCCCAGCTCTCATACACGCAATGACTCAGCCTTGGCTATCACTTTCCCTTTATTGAACTTCATGACAATTTTTTCAGCTGCGCTGCTGTGTGGTCAAAACAAGTATGTAAGCACTGTGCCAAAAAGGAATTTCAAACAACAGAAAAAAAGCAAGAGAGATGTTTTGAGACATTGAAAATGGATCTTTTAATACAAAGCAAGCAAACTACGCACTGGAACTCAAGCATTTATCTAACTAGGATCAGTGTGACCAATAAAATGCTCAGCTGTAGCTAAACCTGTAGAAAACTTTAGCTGAAAAGAGCTTTGAATATTCCTCTTGTTTCATAGGCCTCATATTATCACTGGGCACTAAGAAGATGCCTTTGAAACCCAAAAAAAGTAAATGGTGGAGTGAGCTGCAGAGATGGAGTCACAGACACGCAAGAAGGATTAAGAGGCAAGACTCCTTAAATCACTACCCTAGGATTGCTTGCAAGCAAAATAACCCACTATTGTTGTCAAAAGCAAGGATGACTGTATCAGTGACTGAAGTTTCACTGAGAAAGACCATAGGTGTCATAGTTTTGTGGTTTTTGCTGCAAGTGATGTCTCCAGTCAGAAGGAGGATAAGGAAGCTGAAGAAATTGGGAGACCCTCAAAATTAACTTAAAAATTTTCCTTTATACAGATAAAAATGGGTAACAGCCTCCCTGTTCAGATAAACCTGGCCCTTTTTATCCCCACAATTCAGTTCTAATTGAAAACACACAGGGAAGAAAAAACCTTAACCAATACAGAATGATGCATGCCTTCCTGGCTCACCAAGGTAGCAACATCAACACTGTGATGAGAGATTCCTAATACCACCACCCACAATATAATGTGAGTTGTCAATTTAAAAGTCTCTGTGCTGCACCTCATCACAACATAGTTATTAAAAGCTTGATGCATCCATGTTTCCTTAGCCATGGAATAATTGCTTTCTCTGAAATTGAGCCTGAGACAATGAAAATCCAAACTGAAACTCAGGCATACAAGAACAGCCCACATTTTTTCCCCATGCTTCAAAACTTAGAGAAAGACTCAAATTCAGTAGAAGGATTTGATAAGTTGTGCACACATTTTTTTCTCTCTTCCTCAAACTACTACCAAGTTGTTATCTGCTGCAATATTTTACTCTGAATGCCTATAACTTATATTGATTTCTCTGTCAAAGCTTTTGTTCTATTGATTTTGTTAGAACTCACAGACCCAGAGATCAAGTCTTGCTTTGACTCAAAAGCTGGATATATATATATATTTTTTTTTTTTGCTTGTTTTCTAGAGAATTGTTAGTCCCAGCTGTTGCTAGAGGGGGCACACAAGGCCTTTGCTGTGTTCCTGTAATCTTTGTTCTCTCGTAAAAATCCGCCAGTATTCAGATTTCTAACTCAGTGAAGACACACCATAAACAACTCCTCAGCCTCTTGGTGCCTTTTTTAGGTCACAGCCAGGTTTTCAGACATCTTCCCTGAGAGGGACACGTTGTTGTCTCTCCTTAGGATACCACTTATATAACCACATGTTCTCAATGGTGACGCAAGCCTCGTGCGTTCCTGGCCACAGCAGGACAGTGTGCGAGACATGCAGCCTCCAGGAAACAGCGATTCAAGTTATGATAATGCTCCACTTGGGATCTCAGTCTGGAGATGGGCCTGAACTGAAACAGAGGACAAATGCATGTATCCTCTGAAGATCGTAGCTATTTGTTTGTACACAAAGGATTGCCAGGGATACTACAAGGCTTCTCGTCTATCTCCAGAATAATCTACTCCAGCTTGACTGAGCCCACTTCTATGCCATGGTTTACCCTGCTCAGCCCTGAAAACTGGAACCTTGTTATTATTATATTTATCTTTTAGTGTGGTTATACGGAAGGGCTGGAACTGAAGGGACAGAAACATCTCTAGTCCATTATTTCTCTGTCAAGCTCTTTAGAAGACAATAAATATGGATTCTGTTTCTGTCTTACAGAAATTATAGAGTTAGCTTATTTGAATGGATAAGAATGAGCAAAACAGAGGTAACATCTTCCAGCTCTAGGAGATGACTAATAGAAAAGCTCTTATTATATTTACTATGGACTAAATGGTACAGCTTCTGTCTCTTTGCTGTATGCACTGGTAGTTTCAAGGAGAATAGATGCTGATGTTCAAGATATGATGATGTTTGCATTAAAATGCCTTGTTCTTTTTGAAAAGTTGAGCTTGATAAACAGGATGTAAAAAATGACAACGTTACATAAAGGTACGTGATGACAAGCCGATAACCAGCAAGGACAACCAAATGGCTGCAGAACACTAGATGTTCATATTCTCATACCCCAAGTAAGGAACTGTGCAAGGGAGCTACCAAGGGTTTTAATTTCAGATCTGATTTTTGTAATTATTATTTGTAACACACTACCCAGTCACATTATAACAATGCATACTGGGGATTACGGGAGCTCAAGTTTAAGGCAGATAAATCAAAAAGGTGTGTTCGCGATTGGGAATATGCGGAAGGGCTGATCCATACAAGACAAAATTCTCTAAACATTTTCCACTTTTAGGTATTTAATAATATTTGGTTAGGAAACCCCCAAAATCCCAGGCGATCTATGCACAAGACAGGTAAAACAACAAACAGCTGGCAAACATGAAGCCACAGGCGTCAAACAAGCTCTTAAGCTGTGTTCTGCCTCACTGCCAGACCTGACCTAATGGGTGGAAAAAAAATAAAAATGTCAATAAAGGAATGTGCTCACAGTACAGATGAACAACATTGGATGTTTGTGGTGTGACATCAGAGATGCAGTAATGACATTTAGCACTCAGTGTGGGAACTTCTCATCTTTGCATGAAAGGATTAATTTTGGCTCCAAGTTCACTCATTAGGAGCCTCTAGCCATAAAAATCAGCTGGTTTGAGAGGAAGGGCTGAGGGGTTGATTTTTTTAGTTGTTACTGCTTTGTTTTTAATATAAGGTCATTATTTTTTTAAGCTATTTTGTTTCATTTTCAATTCCATCACTTCTTTCTTTACAATATCTATTAGACAGATGATGTGAAGGGAAAGAACAAGAAAAGGGAATCTGAAGAGATGCCAAACTAAGAGCACAGAGTTGTGCCATGTCAAGGAAAAGGACTTATCTTCATCTGACAGAAGTTATTCCCATTCAGCCTGAAGCTAATTTTCCTCCCTGTTCTTTATAAAAATCTGAACTAGCTTTTAGGTGACTATACTGCGGAACACTAAGATGATTTTTGGGCTCAGCAGAAGAAAGACTACAATAACTTTACTGGGAAGGATTCTTACAATAGAACGTTGGACAGGAGGACATTTCTATTTACACAAATAACTTCTATAAGAAATTTTATAAGAAGTCTGCAAGGTTACAAGTTTTCTCCAATGCAATCTGGCCTCAGTGTCATGCTTTCATCTAGATAAACTTGGAGGTATTCGAGGAAGTCTTATGACTGACTAGCTGAGATTTTTTTGTACAGTGTTAGCATGTATTCTCAGAATAAAGGATATAAACTAACTTATTCTAGGAGACAATATCTAAAAGTAGATCTCTATTATTTCTAAATTGCAAGTTGCAAAGATCATTACCCACAATCCTGACAATTCTTATCAGACACAACCAAGGATATAATACTGCCTGTAAACAGTAAAGGTATATTCACAGTTTGAGTTGGTTTCCTGTCAACATTTTCTGTACTTTAAAAGACTAATTTCTTTGCAGTCCTATTAATGGCAAGCAAGTTAAATACACTTCCTTCTCATTTTCCAAGCATGGTGCAGGCTTCTGTAGCAGTGACCCATGGCCAGCCAGCACACCCTGCATTCAGGAACTGACCACAGGTAATTAATGCTCTTCTGACAGTGGAGGGGCACAGAAGGCGAGAGCCCAGAGAGGCTCTCTGAGCAATATGGCTTTGCTGTTCATCACAGCTGCATATAACCCCAAAATGCTTGGGGGAGGAGGAAAAGGAGCAGCAGTCCACTATAAATTTACTTATGCTAGATGACTGACAAAGCCACGATAAATAAAACATTTCATGTGATGTTTTGTGACTCTCATTTTGTAACAAAGAAACGAATTTTACTGTGTTGAGTAGCTGACATGAGAATGGGCAACTGCAGCCCTAGAAACTCTCTCTAAATACACTGTGCTCACCATGATGTGCACAGTCAACAGACTGTAGAAGCCACAATGAGAAAGTCATCTGGAAAGTTAAAGTTACAGCACAAATGAGAGCCCAGGGAACTTCTACTACATTGCCAAAACTGCAATTTAATGTTCAGGCCAAATACATTGCACTGCACATTAGGGAGACAGTGTGGTCTGGAGGTTACAGAAGAGGGCTGGGAACCAAAGGATCCTCTTGGGATTCTATCTGGAATGGTCTTCTCCCTCTGAGACTTGAAGGAAGTCACTTTGATTTCTGTATCTCTTAGTTTAGATATGAATGCAGATGGAAAACAGAATGTCACTAAAATCTCTCCATGCTACAGTCAGACCTTATCTATGCAGAATATGTCAGTCTTTTTGACAGTTCATTTCAGGAGGGAATGTCCAAGAAGGGGATCCAAAAAACAGCCTAGTTTCCTAATAAGAAACAAAATCAAGCACAAAATCAACAGCATTTTTATGGTTAAAAAAATGTATATGGATGGTACAGGAAACATTACGCTGCAAACTGCTCCTGGAGAGGGTGGATTTCTAGAAGAAAAGAAAAGGTATCAGGAGGAATCTTGCTGCCAGCACGACACCAATTTATTAAGAAGATACTTTAGCAGTCAGATTGGATGCTGATACTCAAATGAAGGTGTACATTTGGAGTCATCTGATCAACAGTTTGTGGTATCCACTGGTGAGAGAGAACTGGGCAACATCGAAGTGAGCAGATGTGCTGCTCTCCTGCTGGTCTATGGAAATAGGCAGGAGGGTCCTCCCGGGTCAGTGGCCTACACTGCATCAAAGCCATTCTGCAGTGAAGCGGTGCCATTTCACACGAGTGAAAGTTAGAATGTTGAGGATTCTCTCACTACAGTTGGAATCACATTATTAGAAGGCCTAGATTTGCCACGGATACAGCTTCCTAATATCTGCTAATCTATCATTTCAACTCTGAAGTCCAAGTCTGAAAGCACAGTTGTGCCTCAGCATCACTCAAGGACATTTTACTCAAGAACCCTGATCAAAAACTGCACCCAGCCCTTTGACTCAGCTAACCCAACCTGCTCAGACAGTCACACCAGGATCCATTCAGATTCACCAGCCATCCACTAAGTCAAAGGAAGGAAAGCCTCAAGTTGCAGCAACATCTTCCCTGCAGTTTCACATACAACATACTGTCACTTCAAAAAAGGGTCTAGTACATTTCAATCTCATTTTTATGATTTGCCTGTTATTTTAAGTTCCTAAAAACATATTTTCAAACATTCCCTTTAAGTGTGGTACCAGATAAATACGATGGGAAAGCATTCTGCAGTAAGGATGCGTTCTCCCTCTGCTCACAAATGGCTTATAAAATCCAACAGTAACATTCTGGCAATCAGAATTATTTACATAGGAGATGGATGACTAGGCATGGGAAAGCAGTCCTTTGTTCACATCAAAGAACTACATTCAAATTCTCACATGTTACATATACTCATTTTTATTTACAGACAAGAATGATTGTGTAACTTAGTGCAAGCATGAACAGGGAGAAGTGCAGTAGGCTGAAAGGGGAAAAATACCACTTTACTTGCACAGCACAAAAGTTATCTGATTGCATCAGATAGGAAAGTGTTGCCTCAGAGTTCAAGCAGAGGCCACGAAAGCTGAGCTCCTACGCTCCCAGATCTTGTCCTGCAGCACAAAGTTGCTGAGTGATGTTTCTCACTTCTATCACCTCAAAAATAAGCCCTGCATGCTGCTGAGGATTTCAGAACAACAACAACAACAACAACAAAAAAAAGCCAAGATACAAACAAACCTCCAAGCCAAAAACCTCCAAACAATAAGCTGAAGAGCAATTCAAGGCTTACTTTGCTACCCAGCTGCAGCTAGTCTCTCCTGTTTAGAGCCTCTCTCATAAATACTCCCTCCTACCAATCACCTCTCACACCACCAAAAAGCCACTTTTTTCAGTGCATAAAATGATGCCTAGAAATCCACTTTTAAGGATACCAGTTTAAAAAGATCTCAACAGCATATTCTGTGCATGAGAATTAAACTCTGCAACAGCACTAAGCACAAGCTAGCAGCTACAAACCAACTAGTTCACACCTGGGAGCGAAGGAAGGCGATAGCAGTGCCTTCTACTAGGATACAAGCACTGCGGAGCAATGAAAGATAACAACAAAGAAAAAACAGCTCACCTTTTCTGATGACCAGCAACAGCTCAAGAGAACTGCAATCTCTATCCTGAGACACTACTTTCTTAGATGCTAACGCTTAAATGAGGGCGAGGTGTTGAGGATTGATCTGGTGGTAATTCTGTTTCATCACTTGCACCTGAGCTCCTAGATTAGCCATGCATTCTCACCTGCTGTTCAACACTGGTTCAGGCTATGACCTGGCAATTGCTATGCAACACCTCAAACCCCAGTTTGACTGAAGAATTTTGGGGAACCTGGTTCTAAGCAGAAAGTGTAGCACACAAGTGATATTAGAGAACAACAATAACAACAAAGGAACAGTGGTATAGAAAAGTAGTGATTCAAATACTATACAAGTTACTTAACATTAGAACTGGATTGGGATTGTGGTTTTTTTTCCATTTTTTTTTAAATTTAAACTCTGTCACCTTGTGATTCTTCTCTACTCCTAAAAAGTTGCTGTCAAGGAAAGTCAGTCCTCCCATATTTATCAAAGATTACATCAATTTCTGAACAGCTCATTTAGCTCTTCCATGGCAGTGGAACATAAAATACAGATGCCTGCAAGTCACAGGTATGCTAGAAATTATACTGGAACTTATTGAGTAATGACAGCTCAAAACCCATCATATTTTAGTGGCAATCTGTGCATGCAGGAACGCATTAGTGTGATCTTTAAGTAAGAAACTTGCATTGCACCACTGGAGGTTGAAATCTCAATGCTTGCTTCAGATCATCCACTTACACCAGCTTACATGTAGGATGTCTAAAACATCCAGCTCTGTGAGAAAGACTGTGGTCAACACCCACGTTCCTCAGGCATGGCAGAGCACTCTGCAGTAAAGGCTAGAGTTTGTCTGCTCTGGAGACAGAAGTCTGCCAGAGACAGTCAGAGACCCTGAAGGGAATTCCCCTAGGAGCATAAGGCTCACTCCCTCCTGTTGTGACCACTTTTCTCATTATTCGTTTTCTAACATAAATGAATAGTGATGTGAATTTAACAAGGACAACCATAGCCGAGACACTTCACAAAACAGCTTTCTCCCTTTGGGAAGAGGACAACAGACACATCATGCGGCAGATGTTAGTCACATTATTAATGTGCTACTGGAAGATGCTCAGGGAATCCTATACGTGGTAACAAAAGCCACTAAAGGAAGTTTTTGATGACGACAGATCTAATCACTGACCACCTCTTGTATACAAATTATAAAACCACAGCTTATTTTCTAACACCTTGGACAAGTTATTTTTATCCCTTATTACACTTACTTTACTATTCAATCAGTTAATTTATAAAAAAGAAACCAGTTAAAAATAATCTGTGGGTTTTGATCCCATATATAATAGGTAAACCTTGCTTCCCATAGCTCAGCTGTCTCTGATCTAAGATGAGTGATGTGGGGATGGGAGGAGCATTGCTAGAGCTAAACATGCATTTGGGATGAATCCATAGATATTGTTTACCAACGGAAGTGATGTGTTTACTGTACAGTCAATACTACTTGATCTACTTTGAGGAAGCCAGCTGGTAAAGAAGGAGAGTAAATCATTCATTAAAATTGCAATAAGCATATTTTTTATTCCCATGGAATTGGGGTTGAGTGCTTTTGTTTGCTTGTTTTCTAACTGATACACAAGGTTCTGGATACCTGTGCCTCTTTCTCTGTTGCTGAACTCTATTTAAATGCAAATTACCAACCCGGGAAATTATCTCATTACTGCTTAGGTATAAGTAGATGATCTGGAACAGTCAGAATATATCTATTTCTGATTTAACAAACAAGCTAATAAAGACCCACAACTCAAAAGTGAAGGCCTTATTCCCCCAAGGTATCACTTGCAGTAAAGTACTACATCCAAACAGAACCTCATATCAAATAGAAGGCACTGCATTAGATACACACCACCTACTTGCTGAACAGTTTTGACTGGAAAAATGTTTTGATAAATTTGCTTCCTTCACACTGGGGATGGCTGGAAGTTCTAGATCATTCTTCTGGTTTGTAGGAGACATAAGTCTACCATTTTCAGATCCTTTCAGCCTGCTGAATTTCCAAAAAGGAGAGGACAGATGGCATTCTGCACTTCCCTAAGCTCTTCCCATTAAACCATACTGCATTCTTGGGAATAGTTTAAAAAATAAATCAAATAATATAATGATCTTTCGTAGTGGCCAAAGAGCTGTGATATGCTATTTGAATTCAGGACTTTCAGAGGAGCTATGAACTGAACTGGTGTGCTTTGGGCAGAGAGGGAAATAGCAATGCCTTTTAGGATCTCCACAATAGTCATGTGCAGACAATTATCTCAATTAATCCTTATTTCAGAAATGTTTTCATTTGAGACTTTTGATTCAAAATGAAAGAATTATTTCAGCAAATAAAGCCACAGTATTTTAAATCTAATTTGAACAGTGTGAGAATTCTTTCCAGCTGTCAGACTTCAAAGATTGCTCACACAAACTCTGTGCTGTCTTCCCTTTACCCCATTGAAATCAAAAGGGAGACTAAATGTCCTCTATCCATTTGAGGCTGTGCTGTTACTGGCATGGTCCAGACACGTCAAACAGGATAGAGCCCAGTGGCTGTTCAACAGGACAAAGTCAGCTTTTTCCCTAGCTTTGCACAAAAGTAAAATTTGTTCCCTGACTTCTTTGCTTGACCTGTGTGGTCAATACTTTTGTTCTCTAAGGTCAGGATTTGAGCTCCATGAGCTGCTGTGAGTCATGGTAGATTCATGACACTAAATGGAGTGAAGCTCATTTAGAGGTCAGATCCCCTCTCACTGCACTGAATTTCATTAACCTCCCAGCTTTTGGCATGACTCTCAGTACTGCAGTGCTTCAGCCTGCTGAAGCATCAGCTTCCATACAGGTAGAGTAAGACACTTTAACAGGAGCAATCTTTTTCTTCGCTGAGAAAAAGAAACTTACAACAAAAGCCATCTTACCTTTGTTTTTTACCTGTTGTTAAGGAACTGTGTTAACAAATTACAATGCAAACCTTTTCCTGAACCAAGAGATAGGTTTCTTTATTTTGACACTGAAAAAGATCACTTACTTGATTTATTTTGCTTAGTGAAAATATTTGAGGAAAGGACCAAATAAAATGTCATGTTCTGAGAAGATCAAAACCAGCCAGGAAATCCAGTGTGACATCTTGCTGACAGTTTAGCCCACTGTACATATTTTCATTGAAAACAGAGACCCTAGTTGATGATTTAATTCTACTTAAAATATACTTGTGTGCTAAATTAATAGCGCAGCCTAAGATAAATAAGACACAAATAGAATTTCAAGGATAGCTCAACTTTTTTTTTTTTTTTTTTTTTTTGCATCATTTAGTATTTTTATGGACTTTTCCCTGCCATCTAATTAGTTCTGTTGCTTCCTCAGACAAACAATTCTTTCTCAGCTAATTGCAAATATGGATCCCAAGTGTTTGCTGACAACCATATGGCTGTAGATATGAAATGTAAATCTTTACTCAATTTTGCCTTAAAAATAAATCCAAAAATGTGCATATATTCAATCAAGAAACATGAAAGTAAAACCTGTTGATGATGCAGGGCTGGGCGGTGGTATGATGTTTTTGTTCAAACCATATTTTAAACTGCTTTTTACCTAAATCTGAAAGCACAGATAATGTGAATAAACAACAAACACTCCTTCCATAGCACACCCCACACAACCATTCCCATTGGGTAAAGGCTGTTCTCACACTCAAGCATGGACTCTTTTGCCAAAGAAATTATTTGGAAACCCTCTGGAGTCATTTTTTAAGGAAGGTAAATTTTCCTTAGCGATTGAGCAGCAAAGTTCTGGTGCTGGTTCTTCTGGACTGGTTCTTACTGCTGTTAGCCACTGCTTCTAAAACTATGTTCCTCTCTACGTGTTGGATACATGACCCTCATGGGATGTATAGTCACCACAGTACCATTCAAAGTATTTTACAGACCAATACAAAAGTCCCAATCAGAAAACTGAAAGAAGAATCTGAGGATGCTATTCCTGAACCCCACTTCTGAGGGTATATGTAACACCCTCTACGTAGTTGCAGAGAGAAATGAGGTCATCCCTGAGCCTCCTCTTCTCCAGACTAAGAAGGTTAGGGCCAATGTATTGATCGGAGCTTTGAAAAAGTTCAGGCCTTTTCCAATCTGTTATTTTATTTTTTCCAGTGCGAGAATCAAACTCAGCGTCGAGGCTTCAAACTTGATTTATAATATCTACTGTATTTAAAGTGGGGCATGATATTCCAGAAGAATCTGGGGAGACTGTGGTACCGAGGCACGTGTTATTCCACATACAGTAATAAATTTTTGTGGAGGAGGTCACAGGACATCTCAGCTAGTTATAGAAATAAAAGGAAACAAGTGCTTCCATTCACACCATGCAGCAGGTAGTTAGAAAAATATAACCATACACAGTCTTTGCCTACAGCATCCAACTAAAGTTTAAACCCAGTCGAGATGGCAAAAGGGACCACAGTGGCAATGAGGATTAGGGAGACTGCACAGATTGGCAAGGGTGGGAACTTCAGCTACCCCTTTCCTGGTGAGGCAAAACTCATGCAATGGCATGACTCATATTCTTCCTCCTTCTCTCTGAAATAAACTTTAAATAAGCTTAGAGACTACCTCTTAGATAACCTCTGAAAACTCATAAGAAGTGATTCATAAGTCAGCACAGAATCTGTTTCAAGCTGAATCACAGAAAAACTGCTATTTGATGATCACAATGCAATCCACTCTAAGCTTTCATTATAAGAGACAGAACAACTCAAAATTCCACCACAGGAATGTTAAAGTTTATCAACGAAGCTACGGAAAAATGGAAACAGTTAAGATACAAAAGAGCAGCAACAAGAGCAGGGTGACAGCACACGGCAGAGGGGTTATTCAAAAACATCACATAAAGGGACCACATGACCGAAAAAGAAAAATGACTCAGAAAGTCACAATAAGAAGACAGCCTGGTTAAACATCTGAGTAAGGACTGCTCTTAGAAGTGAAAGGTACTTCAAAATGTGGAAGACACGGACAGGTGGAGAAAATAGAAAAAGGAACGTATTCCATCAAGTTAGAAGTAAAAGCACATTAAAACTTTTTCCTTGTTGGCATGAAGTACAACTTGCTATAGGCATAAAGGGTAATAAAAACAACTTTTTCAAACATACTAGAAGCAGAGGCCTGTCAGAAAGTTTCTGAATCCAGCAGATCAGAAAGATTGAATCACTTTAGAAGATAAAGCTGTTTCAGGAAACTAACTAATTCTTTCCATTAGCACTTAGTAGAGAGGGGTCAGGCAGGTTCACCCATAAGCCAGCCTTCCTGAGCAACCATCTCATGTCAAGAAGCTGAAGAAGTGGCTTCCTCCCAGCTCTGGAAAGCAAGCAGCAATGCATAGTCAAGACCTGAATACTCATCCACAGGTGCTAAGCGAACTCACGTATGAGATTCTGCTGAGCTACTGGGCTGCGTATCTTGTCACGTAGATCTCCAGCATTTGCAGAAAGGTGCAAGCAGCAAATGTCTCACAAATCTGTAGTGTTCAGAAGTGTTCTTGCAAACAAAAGATTGGGGAATTTAGTTTCTACTCCCGTATGCCAGTAAAATACGTAACAAATAACAAAATAATAAATACTGGAGCAAATGTCATTTAGTGAGGAAAAGATGTTAAGTTTCCTAACACAAAGTGATGCCTAATAAATCATGTAAGGCCTTCCTCCTTTTTCCTTCTATCAATACATGCTTGGCATTTGTCAGATTCTTCTCTTAAAGGTGAGCAGGCAAACTGAAATACAGATTTTTGTAAAAGGCCTTTCTCTGATTGAATGCTCCTGCAAGAAAATAAATCTGCCTCATCCACAGGGAGATTAATGGATTCCATTTGCACTGCATTTAAGTAGGTACTCGTTTCTCTTTGGGGAAATAACTGTGAATTCAAAGATTTTATAATTTTATTATTATTATTTTTAAAAAGCATGAGATATTTTTTCTAAACAGACCTAAAGCTTTTCCAAATTCCCTTTTCATCATCACATACACTACTTATTGCCAGCCATTCCCAGTGAAATTTCTCAGGTTGGATATACCTCTTCTCTGAAAGAGTGGTCAGGCAGTGGAAAGGGCTGCCCAGGGAGGTGGTAAGGTCACCATCCCTGGAGGTGTTCAAGAAACATTTAGGTGTTGTACTGAGGGACGTGGTTTAGTGGGAACTACTGGTGACAGGCAGACAGTTGGGCTGGATGATCTTTTCTGGCCTTGGTGATTCTATGATTCTCTTACTTACTGGATTCTTCTCCAGTGCCTGCACCATTGCCTCCACTGGGCTCAGATTTTTTGCAAGAGGAGTATGTGTGTGAATATGCACGTTTATATATAAAAACTTTTCCAAGAGATCCCCAGCAGTAGCAAAACTATCATATTTCAATCAGATGTTACCATCTTTTATATGCAAACAGCAATTTGTACAGCACAAAGCCAAAAACAGATACCACCATCCCTTTGGTAAAGCCCAAGCAAACAGAGCAGTACAAGACATCAGCCAAAGGAAAGAAAATCACAGAATCACAGAATGGCCAGGGTTGGAAGGGACCTGAAGGATCACGAATCTCCAACCCCTCTGCCACATGCAGGGCCACCAACCTCCACATTCAATACTAGACCAGGCTGCCCAGGGCCCCATCCAATCTGGCCTTGAACACTTCCAAGTACGGGGCATCCACAGCCTCCAGCACCTCACCACTGTCTCTGTAAAAATTTCCCCCTGACATCACAGGAGTTCTGTCTACAAAAGATGTAGACCCTAAACAAGGGCAGCATTTCTAATTCATAAGCATCCTCATTCACTGGACAGAGTACTCCAGATGTGGCTTCACCAGGACAGAGTAAAGAGGAAGGATAATCTCCTTTGCCCTGCTGGCCACATACTTCTTGATGCACTCCAGGATACCACTGATCTTCTTGGCCATGAGGGAATGTTTTAATGGTCCTCAAGAACAATTTTCTTCCTACCCAGAGAGCTTTGTTGTACTAGAGCCAAAAGAAATCAGAGATGTTACCAAAGCCCCAAGTGCTTGGAGCCAGCTTATTCTACTCCCAGGTGTCTCAGAACCCCCGGCCCTGCTGGCTCCAAGATACAGTGCCTATCCAAGGGACTGTTGCTCTTCAGAATTTCACAGGGCAGAAATCTAGACGAGGACAGAACTTCCCTGGAATATACCAGGGAGGTTTCCTAACAATACTACAGACCCAGGGTCGGGGCAGAGACCCACTGGATTCTCCTCACTCCCTCCCAGCAGCTGGGATGCCTGGAGAAAGTATACACAATGATATTTCCCTGGGGTATCCTCCCAGCTCTGAACTTCCTCAACCAGAGACTGTATCTACACATTTGTGCACAGGAGCCCTTTGTGGCTTTCTCCTCCATTGATTTGTTTAATCATGGTTTGAATCATTTTGTTTTCAAAACATCCTGTGGCAAGGCATGCCACCATTTAATTATGTTTCTATGGAAAAAGTAAATTTTTTTGTTTGTTTTCATCTTGCCAACCTATTGCTTCATTGTGTTCTTATAGTTCTCATGTCATGAGAAATACTGCCTATGCCTTCATTGTTTACCTTTTCCATACCTCCTCCAATAGTATAAACTGCCATGATCTGCCTTTCCAGGCTAAGAAAAACAGAAACTAGTCATGAGGTTATATGACACTTTCTCTTCTGTCCTCCTAGTATATATCCTAGTCATTTTTTGTCTTTTTTTTTTTTTTTTTAATTGCTTTCAATCATTCTACTGTGAAAAACTACTGCTTTATCTCCATCTTCATCTCAGAAAGGAATTTTACATGTGGTGGGATTTTTGTTTATACAGTTCTGATTTGTGGTACTCTAACATAGGAGAGATTGGGGCTTATCCTCTTAATTACTAAAACCATATAAAAGCATGACAGATGTAAGGCATGGTTTCTTTGTGTAAAGGTTATGTGAACCTCTCCTCTTCACTGTGTATACATGATGACTCATTCTATTTTTTATTTTTTAATTGCTAGCAGTTTTCCCAGTAGAAATCCTTCCCTACACACCTAGAGCCTCCCAGATCCGTTTAATATCTGGCATCCATTTGCTATCTGCTATTCCTTAGGCAGCAAGGCTAATTAAAGTCACATATTATGAAACACAACCAACAGCTTTGTAATTTCACATTTGAATTCCTTTGTAACGTTTGGGTTATACCATTTCACATTGGCAAAAAGCACTGATTGCATTGATTTTGTTCCACATTCTTCTGCTGATATCTCAATTGGAAATTGGTGCAAAACCTCTGTGAGTTCACATCAAACTGTGTCACAGCAATGTTGCGCACACCTAAGAAAGCACACAGACTGTCCTTAGAACAGGATTCCCAGAGAGAGCTGGGGGCCATCATGACATATCACAAGATTAAAAGGTCTCATTAACCCTGCAAGTGTGCCTCTTTCCAAATTTGGCATTTAAAGATCTTTCCTTTCACACACACAAATGTTAATGCTGACACCATTTATAACTCAGCAGGGAAAATTTCCAAGCTGGGAGAAAGAAACCTTTTTCTTGCTTCTATGTGCTAGAAAAGTTTGAAGACTAAATGTAAGCAAGACCCTAGTATAATCACGTTACTTGTGGCTAGGGAAAAGAGCAAAGAAGCACAAAGCATCTTTCCAAAGGCAAACAAGCAGTCAATCAGATTGTCCTTGGGTTTCTCCTTGGCTTGTTTTCAAAAGGCTGCAAAATTAAGTGGTGTGTTACCTAAAATAACGTAGCAAAACTGAAAACCACATATTTCAGGTCTAATAAGCTGCAGAGTTTTAGTTCATGGAGTGTCTGTTGTAGCCCCTGTTTTCACCATCCATAACCAAAGAAAGAAGTCCTCCAGTATAACATTATAGCTTACTGTTGTTACTGTTGTTTACCTGATGTTTTCCTTGTATCCCTTTTTCTGTATTGTGCTAGTTATCACACACGCCTCCTGATCAGACGTGGTCCTTACCTCTGTCTTCCTCCCCACATACACATTTTTTGCCCACAGGAAAAACAGACTACAACAGCTAACAGCACTTTCCAGCACTGCTGGCTCTGCCCAACCCTGCAGCCAGCAAAGAAAAGTCATCTTCTCACAAGATGAGTACCAGGAAGGGCAGGAAGAATTAGTTCCCTGCACCAAATAATCCCTTTTTAATATATCATACCTTAACAACCCCATGCAGATCTATACACACACACACATATATATATGTATATATACAAAAGTGTATCTTCACTTTCAGAAAACTTCTTGTGCAATTTCACTAAATCTAAAGTCTCAACCTGCAGCAAAATAACTTTCTGCTAAGCTGACATGACATTTGTTTCCCCACAGAGAAATGTAGGGAAAAGGAGGATTTCATATCCTCTGACTTATTTTGTCAGGTTGAATTTGATCATACCCACATCATCAATTCGGACACCAAACACAGAGTGCTCCAGGGGAAAGGTAGCCTGACAGTTTTTTATAGGAGGAAAAAGTATTTTTTCATGTGAATATCACTGAGTTGGAGGGCAGTATTTTTCATCCTATCGGGCGTGTACATATGCTCCAGGTATTTGCCATGTGTACCTTCTTCTAAGTCTTCTCTGCTGCTGAGAGTGCTCCTTTTCTCCTTCACAAGTTCATGCACACTCACTATCTTCCCTGGTGGGTCTCTAAAATCTAAAGCCCCAGATAATTTTCTTCATATGAGGGCTCAAAAACTCAGCTACATCTGCAGCAGCTCAACACTGACATCACACTCCCAGACAGATTCCATCTGCTCTACCAGAAGAGTTGTAACAGACAGCATCAGGGAACACAGGACGCAACAAGCCAACCAGACTGCACTCCTTGCACCCATGCACTCGGCCTCAAGAGCAGAAGGCTCGACTCTGTGAGCAATGCAACAACGTGGAGAGCTCCTCCCATATAGCTCTTCTGGGACCAGTTTGCACTGAGCTGGTGGTCCGGTCATTCTCTCAGCAACATACACCCACCTTACACATGCAGAGCTCTTCTCTATTGCTCCCATGGGAATACATTTCTATTTCAACCTGGAGACAGAAAAGGCATCATCCAGTTTCTTTCACTACTGGTAACATTCAGAGCTTTATATATGTTAAGTTGCCCAGTTCCTGTTGCCCATTTCCTGTTGAATCCTATATAGGTAAGGCATTTAAATACCCCAATCCAGTCTTGACTGACTTAAGTAGTCGATAGACATTCAACCAAGTCCCTAAATTATAAAACAATTGAAAACAAATAACAAAAACAAAACAAAAAGAATAGCCACACAACAAATCAGCAGGTCTCTGATTTTAAAAAAATAACAGGAACAAGGAATCTTGTATGCAGCATCCATGCCAACAAAACCAGACTGCAGTGTCTCTGCACCTGTTAACACTCTCAATGATAAAGCTACTGTTGAGGTTTTTGTGGTTATTTCGCCCTGAATCTCTGCTCAGTTAAGAAAAAATGTAGATTAGGCTGCAAGAACCTTTAAAATATGGCCATGAATTACAACTGAGAGACACCTTTGTCTCAGATTACTCAAGTCACACTGCACAAGTTAGTGGGATATAAATTCTATACACACATAGATGTCATAGAGTCTATTTCACAGCATCATGCTTTTATCTCACAGATCTGGGCTCACATCCACTGAGAGACATTCCAAGAGCATGTGGGGCCTTTGCATCCACAGCCACACAATCAACAAGGCAGAGAGGTTCTTCTCACTGTGTGCCATCAGCATGACTGCTCTCCACAAGCACTGAGCATCTGAAGAGCCAGCTTTGCTGCTCATGCACAGTGACTCCATCCCGTAAGAACAGGAAAACTCAAGTCTTCATTAAATGCCCATAACAACCAGTTCTGCTCTCATCAAGCCCAGAAGAGTGGATTCTTCAGAACTGCTGCACATGAGCAGAGCAATTTCACAGGCACTGACTTTAGGACAGTTCAGTAGTATACCAGTACTCCAAAGACCCATGGCATAACCTGAAGCCACCCTTAGTGAATACCACTGCACAGCAACTCCTGGATTCTGCTTTGTGGTTACACAGTGCAGTCAGATCTTCTGCTTGCATGGCACACGTTATATTCACTGAACAAGCAGCTGCTGGCGGTTTCCAAAGCCTGGAGAGGTCTCAGCTATCCCAGTTCCATCTCTTTGCTCACCTGAAAGCTCTCCCTAGAGGACCCCCCACCTCTGGCAGCACCCCATGGCTGGCAGTGATGTTGGCACACACCAGGCACCTGGCACACTAGCCCAAGGATTTCAGCCACCTAGTTCCACTCAGCTTGGTGGCACAGCACAAAGAGTAATGTGTCCTTCCATTTCAGCAGAACAGAAGGGTGCAAATTGCACCAGCAGAGAACAAATTGTTTAAAGTGTAATATCATAATGAGATTATCCAAGAAATGTTAGCTGCTTACAACATCATCAAGACAATATCTGGATCCATTGTTGTAAATATTTTAGTAAGCTTTTTTCTGTGTAAGAAGCTTTTTTTCCCCACAGATAGGGTAGATATGGAGATAAAATGGTTGTTACTTGATTTGACCAAATCTAGCGCAGTATCTCCAAGAATACAAACAAAGAGAATAACAGCACAGTATAGCAATTGCCCAGAATAATCTGCCAGCATCCTGGTATTTCTCACTCAGCTTTCTTAGCCAGAGACCACAGTGCAATCAGAGGTTACATCTTCAAACCTTAACATGCCTGCTTACCACAGCTGGCACACCTGGATGCCGGCTTACACCTGCACGAAGCCACAGCTCTCCTGCCCTCAGGAACATGAAGGGAACACATTGGCACTGTACACACTCGCATCGTTTTCATTTTACCTTCACAAGCGGTTCCAGTGCTATAGCAACACAGACAACAAATAAAAAGCAAGACAATGTGAACTTTAAACATAATTGCCATCTTTATGACTTTAATGAAAATTAGCTTTGGGAAAATTCTAGTGCATTTCCACATTTCGTTGACCATCTTTCACCAGTAATTCAATAGGTCCTGAGACTTGGTCTCTGCCTACGCACTGCTTTCCATGGACAGGTCCCCAGGTAATAATTATGCTTTGGCAGTGTATCTTCTTACATCTCCAGCAATATTAGAAAACCAGTGCCCAAAGCCAAACCACTGACGGTTGCTTTTTGCATTTTCTCCTTCCTCTTCCAAGTGGCTGCTGCTACCCTGAGACAGCAAGCAATACAAAAGCCTGGGAAGCAAAGCAACAGGAAAGGCCCATTAATATACTCTGTAGCCTTCAAAAAAAATAGATCATGGAAAATAAACCTACACATTCTTTCCGCCTTCAGTTTGCTATGGCTTGGTGCCTCTGCTGACTGTGCTCAGGAAGACTTACTTCCAGCCCTTCACCAAAGCACTGTATACTAGAGATCCCAAAAATTGTACTGCGCCACAGAACTGCCATTCTCACAGTCATTAATGTCCCATATAAAATAGCAGAAATTAGCGTTGTACTTATCTTACCTCCTTGGTTCTTAGATCACTTTGGAGGTTTGATGCTCCCTTTCTTGCTGTTAAGCAGAGGTTTTGTTCCTGAACCATATGATTACACATACATATGAACGCTTGCACAAACATGCACATGCAGACAAATTTACTGAAGAATCTAAAAGGCTGTAACAGCTTTCACTAAACTTTCTTCTTATAACATTTAATGTCCATTTAAAGACTACTGAATTATTTATGTGCAAAGCTTCTATATATGTGATGATAGAAGGGATGGTCAGTTAAAGGGAATTCCTGGCAGTGTGCTTGCACACCTTCCTGGCTTTCCAGAAAGGAAACAAACAAAAAATTTAGAATATTTCAGATTTATTGTGGATTTCTGGAAGAGTTGTACTCAGCCCAGTGGTCGTGGCAGGCGGGTTATTGTGCATGTCATGGTATTTGCAATCTGCCTGCTGCTCCCTCTTGCTTCATGCTTCACTGTTCATTTGAAGCAAACCTCAAAGCTCTTAGTGCACCGTCATGGGACATTTTGGCTAAATCAAGGACTGAAACATTAACCTTCAAAGCTCAAAAGCATTTCTTCCTGCTAAAACACCAGGCTCCCAAGCAAATGTGTCCCATATGCACACATCCTCTGTGAACTGGGCACAGCTGGGGATACACTGGACACAACGCGCCCACACAGTGATCTGTAGGTCACCCAGCAGCCATGTGGGATGCACAACAGAATACCATGTTTGAATGTGATGAGTCATGCACTGTTTTCAAGTTACGGGTTTGCAGTACGTATTGCCTTGCAAAGAATACGTTGCTGTGTTAAATACCAGAAACTTCTCAGCCACCCCAGAGAAATCAGCAACAAAACTCAAGTTCTGTGATCTCCTTAGGCTCTCTAGTTTAACCCTCCCTAAGCAGCTCATGAGCTGGAAGGCTCATATCCCTGATACATTGCAAGCATCTACAGACAAACGTCCCTAAAGCACAACAGACCTGGGAACCCACAAAGCCCTTGTTAAACAGAGATGTTTTTATTGAGGATTCCATACTACACGTCACCACATTTATTAATTCCTTGATCAGAAGAGCCTGACTGCTTTCTTACTGCAACAGGGTATTCCAGTCCACACAGAGGCAGAAAAATTTGCAAGCATGAGGTACAAAAAAGAATCTAAACACTCCTTCCAGTCATGGAAGTTGAAAATGTTGAAAAAATTTTAAATTGTCCTTCAATTAATAACACACCTACAAGTGACTTTTCCAGTGGGGTTTGTCATTTTAATCAGGCAGGAACATTAGGTGCACAGTACCGATGTGTACTTAATGTTCACTAACACATTTAGTGAACATTCACACTTCTGCAGAGCCATGGGATCAGTGCCCCAGCAGCTCAAGCAGCAAATTCCCTGCTTTTGTTCACTAAATCAATAAGAATGTCTTCAATACAGGCTGCTGCTTTTCTCTTGCCTGTATTTTGTTTACAGGGAAACCCTCGAAATAACTATCCTGCTTCCCACATCCTCTCTGTCAACCAGCAAGCAAAGTAAGCCACACATTCATTTACAGATGTAAAGCCATTATGTTACATGTTTCCCTTCCAACATCAATACCTCCTCACATGCACAGGAATGAGATTCCAAGGCTGGGTATCAACCTGTCACATACCTGAGGTAGCAAATAGTATCAATTACCATGTGAAATTCAGGAAGTAACCATGTGCATGCAGAGAATGATTAGACACCTGTTACTCCCACCAAGTTTAAAATGCTGTAATAGTTCCCTCTAAGACATTCATATGCAAAGTATCCAAACAGAAGAGTTCTGGGACATTTTAGAAGCTTAATGAAGTGTTTCACTTTACCATGGTGTCTTGTACTGACTTGTTACTGTACGCAGTAGGAATAAAATGGTTTTAATCTTGACATGTAGACATGACATCTGTTCCTTCTTACTTGAGCAAGACAGAGCAAAAGGCTGCTTGTTTAAACCAGAGCCCCCACTTGGCTCTGGTTCCACTGCCCAGTAAAAACATGTCTATAAGGGAAGTGAGCAAAATGGCAGAGGCCAGGGTTTGCGATGCCTCTCTCCCAAACCAGTCCAAAAATCTAAATTTGATGGCTGATGTTTCATAGGATTTTCCCTGACATTCTGCCCACTGCAGCTTCCCCAATACAAGCAGCTACCAAGAAAAAGACAAAAACATTCTCATCAAAACTCCTAGACTCATTTCTAGTTAAGGGTGCTGTAAAAGAACATGTTTATAAATCAGATGGAAAAAGCCAAAGAACAGTTTAAAGAGAGATGGGTTTCTTCTTAGAAAAATAAATGTCAGTCCAGCTCCACCTTCTTTTCTATATACAGGACAGACTGAAAAGAGTAGAGAAGGTCACACAGGACATTTAATTTCCTCATTAGATCAAAGAAGCAAGGAATGTAGGCTGATCTTATTCAAGTCCTGAAGGAATCCATATCTCATATCAGATGAGATATGCCTAGCTGCCACTGTTCAGAGTAGCCAAATCTCAGAGCATCTTGATATTAATGTGCAATTTTATCAAAATAACAGTCACTGGAATAGGAATTGAAATTCAGTATATTCTTGCTTATGAGTACTTGCTAAGCACTGAGCTAGAGAGTATTTCTCAGTTTTTATTCTCTGGCTCAGGAGAAACATAATTTGTACTGTAAGGACATAGGTCCAGAGGGAGAAATTGTGAGTGTAATGCCCTTTCTTCCTAAGACAATCCAGGATACTGGTAATTCAGTGTGATTGGGTTATCCAGCTCCACCCAACTAAAGGCTGGAACTGACTCAGGGATTCCCAGTTTCAGTCTCTGACTGAAGTAAAAGGGAACAGAGTCTGTCAAGACAAAAATGAATCCCAAGAGCAACTAGTTACAGAAATTGACCTGAATTCATAAATAGTTTCAGGATGACCTAAATACCATTTTCCAACCTTATTAATCACAAGGTTTGTTATTTTTTGTGTTCTTTTCCCCTTGATTTTGAAGGCCAGTTGGGTCATTTGGGGCACTTCACTGTGCACGTTAAATATCAGCAAACATCAGAAGAAAGAGTTCTATTTTTATACAGCCTGGACAGAAAGGAAGTCACTTTGGAATTCATTAGTGCATACTTGTAAGGCTGTACTTTGTTTTTCTAGAGTGACCATCATTGCAAAAATTATCACTGTAAGTAACACAGCAGACTAAATGACCTCAGTCATCCTCAAGAATGACATTCTCTTAAATTAAAGGTCACAAAATGCCTGACAGAGTTGCCCTTTTTGTAAGTCACTGGAAATATCAAAACTCCTGAGAATAGAGGATGACCTGGTATCATCTTCAGACACAAAGCAAAATGAAAGGATGCCTAATTAGAGGATCAGAAATATCAGACAAGACAGAGTTGAAGCAGACATCAGTCTGTGGGAAAGAGCAGTTGTCAGTTGGCACGTGCTGGAGGTTGTGGCTGTGATCAGCACCACAAACCAGCTGCATCCCTGGTGCATGAACATGAACACAACCACCAGACAGTACAACCTGTGTAACACTGTGCTTGGCTTCTCCACTTTGTTTTTTATCCTACAAAAGAAGCTTTGTAAAGTACAAGATATAGCAATGACAAAATACACACTGTATAAACTCAGCACATCTTTTGCTGGTCTTTTCAGAGCTGGAAGGCAAATATTAGCAGTTAAATAGGGCTTGACAAGCCTAGCAACTAGAGACGTTACTCAAACTGGGGAAATGTAATTAAGCAATAAAGTGTACCATGCTTTGATTGCTAAGGAGTAATAACATGCCTCAGGGGGTGTTAAAAAGCATAAAGCTGTGAGCAATGGCATCTGAGAGTTGCGGTTATGAAGAAAATCACAAGTTTATTACTCATGCTGTGGGCTCAGAGGCTGAAGGCCTGCCCAGTGAGTGCCCTCTACCCTAGCCCAGACCTTCCTCTCAGCTCATGAGGAGACCACCACCATCACTTACGGCCATTCCAGATGTGAAAGGCCTGGGTGCAGCCCTTGGGCTGCCCTGCACCCACATTCTACAATGAAACTTCTCTCAGAGCTCCCATCAGTACAGCGAGCCTTTGGTTGCAGGCTCCAATTCTTACTTTATGTGTTTTATCACCTTGCAGTTTATTCTGAAGTCTATTGGCATAACTAACAGAGAATTTTACAACTTCCAGTTGCTTCATACTTGCTAACAAAGCACCCAAGGGTACTGCAAGGAAAATAAGGTGTGTAGGCATCCACAAGGCCAGGATGTCTGCCCTATTTCTGCAGTGGTCAGATCAACTAACCAACAGATCCATCCTCACTGGGTTGGGAGCCACACTGAGGTGCCCAAGAGCTTTCTGACTGCCCCATGTGGGGAAGGGACACGGTGTTGGTGCTGCACTGTTGTGATCGTACTCAACTTTGGGGACACATGTGACTGAAGGCAAAGAAAGCCTTTGAGAGAGAAAATACAAGTATCTAGGGATCACACCATGCTGCTGGGTAGATGTAGTACTTTGCAACATGGTTTAGTGGGCAATACTGGTGATAGGTAGATGGTTGGACTAGGTGATCTTAAAAGTCTTAACTGTTCTGTAATTCTAAGGGCTGTGTGTGCAAACATGACCCGCCCTAATGAGACTTCAGAGCTTCTATTTCAAGCTCTTAGCCAGGCAAAACGCTTCCTAAACAAGCAAGCTGTGCCATTACAGCTCAGCATTCATGTTTCAACTTGTTTCACTGTACTTTAACATGCAGGTCCACTGACAGCATGGGGAAAAAGTGAACTTCAGGCAATCTTCAAAGTCATGGGAGCAGCAACAGCAACTGAACTTGCAAAATAATCCAGTTCCTGTGTAACTAACCTCACAGCACTGAGGGTATATATGAACTCATTATTTCTACACAAAAAATATCACCAGTGGCAAATCTTGTGGAAAGATTGGGAGAAGAGGGAAAAAAGGCCAATAAATAGCTGACGTTGGAGCACAGTGTTGTTTTCACTGTCGTGCTGGCTGCTTGAAACCCAGTCTTTCCCTAAGGCTTTATTGCACAGTCATTTTTATGGACCAGGGTTTAAATGGAACAGTTTGGCCTTCCAATGTAACAATAGCTTACGTGCAAGGCTCCTTAAAACCACGGGTCCCAGGAGGAGAACATGAGGATGTCTACACGAATGCATTGGCCCTGGCCCGAAACAGCGGAGCAGATTTGTGTAAGACCAAAGAAAGGAGTTAATCATTTTCCAGGCAGTGTTTCAAATTGGATCACTAGGGATATCTGCGAGGATTCCAAAAGAAATGCTCCTGACTGCCATTAATGTACTCCCAGTGACATATGACACACACACAGACCAGCAGCTAGCTTGGAAAAAAATCAGTTTGTGTGCAAAGGTGCACTTAGAGTAAAAGGCATCACCAGTAACCCATTAATTTCCAGGACAAATAATGATTCCCACTGCCATTCCTCCTGTGCCAGGCAAAGGGGCACAGAGCTGGATGTGGGGCATGTGTGCAGCCCAGCCTCCATCCCTGAAAGCGCCAAGGGGCCGCGCTCTGTTTCCATAACACTTTTTACATGCTTACTTTATGGGTCTCTCGATGACAATCTAAATCCTGCCTGTTCTTCAATAAGCCATTAATCTTCCAGATAGAGTTCAGGGAAGTTACTGTGTAGCAATAAAGTGCGTGTTTCCAGAGCCCAGAGGGAACAACAAAAAAAGTGAAAGGGAGTGACACTGCTTTTAAAAGAACTTCCTGGCTTGTGGGGTCTAAGGGGCATGCGGGGTTATCTGGCCCAAATCCTACCTGGAGCCTGCCCCTTCCTTCCCTCACTGAGCCCCGATGCTGCTGTGCAGGTAGCATTCATGAGAACAAAGTCAATCAAATGCAACTTCTTTGTCTTTGAACCACTTCCTTGCAGCGTGCTGAGGGTGCCAATCTCACAGAGGCAGTAGTGCAAAGCCCATCAATGCCCCACGCCCCTTGGCTGGTTCTGTCCTGGGTTTGCATTTCAACTGTTGGCCCACAGTGGACATTCAAACTGGCACAGTCCTCAGCAGAATGATGGGGAAAGCTCGCTGTCTATCTAGACTTAAAGACAAAGACACAAGACATGTGGTACTTTTACTCCAAATTCCTGGGTCTGTGGTCCTTCCCTGGCACACGTGTATCTCACAAATATTCCTATACAAGACACTCCTAATCCCCAGTGTTTAATCTGCCCATTCCATATGAATATCATATTCCTTTTTTTACTAGTAGTTCTTCACAAGACAAACCATGCGTCACGGGACAGCTTTGGAAAAAATTTTTTTCCTTACCAGATGAAATCCTGTGATATTTTGAAAGTCCTTCTTGAGTCTTAATAAAATAGTAATGCATAATGAGGTACACAAACATCAACCAAACACTGAACGTAGCCCCTGCAGCTCACCTGAAGTAGCAAACCTTGAGCAGCAAAATTGAAGGCAATGTTTTCACGTTCTACTGCAGCATAATGACCACTGCTGACACTGAACTCTGTCAGCAGCCATTTCCATCTCACCAGTGATGAATCCCACCAGCAGTTAAGTTGCACGGTCCTTTTCATCCACTCTTTCATTCTTGTCAGTTTTTTAGAGCTTAGTGAAAATAAGACAAAAAATTTACATGAGAATCTCTCTGAGGTGCACATGTTGGCCAAGGAGCAGCTAATTAGATGTGACTGAAGTTAATTCTGTTTAACACTCATCAGCTAGACACCATGAGAGGGAATATGACAAAGCCTTTAGTGCAGGAGCAGTTCCTCAGTATCGGTAGGTGCCATCACTGCATCACCCATGGGCTTCACCATCATCTCTTAGATAACTCACCCATTTAACCAAAGTCAACAGCAGCATAAAGGTCATTATCCTTTGGTTCGAAATGCTATGCAGCTGCAAAAATTAACACACACACAGAGGATATGTGCACAGCCCCAGATCCCACAGTGCTCTTCTGCAGCGCTGCATGTGGAAAACCACTTCTGAAGAAGTGTTGCAGTGGTTCTTGGTCTTTCAGCAGCCACAGTTCTGCTCCCTGCTGTCAGAGTGTCAGGAGTGCCCCCTGCTTCCCTGTGCAGCTGCAGCACACTGTCAGTAGGCTGGAAAGCAACTGGCGACACTGGATGCCCTGCTGCTGCTATTAGCTTTGAAACAGCAGTGAGGCATTTTGTAGCAGGAAGGAAAAGGGTGAGGAGATGCTCCTCTAAGGCCAGTGGGGACTGGCTTCAACGGAAAGGTAATGTATCTGCTGCTCCAAAGCTCCATATCTCACTAAAAATAGTGGCAGCAGTCTGTTCCTCTCTGCTCCTCCCTTCCCTTTTACAGGAAGCTTGGCTTCACCACATCACCACATTCTGGAGAGAGGGAAGGAGGTATCCATCCTGGGAGGCACACAGTTTACATTTCTTCCTGCAGAGAAGGAAAGGTTGGTCCTCTGTTATTCTCTAGGACACAATTCACAATTCCTTGCAAACACTGCGCGTCTCACATCCTCCTGCCTGCTCTTACATTATCACTGCTGGGATGAGACACAGCTGGCTAAGGGAGGGCTGGGCTGGGGACCGGCTCTGCACTGAGAGGTAAGAAGCAGGATGGAGGCACTTGCTGGGCACCAGAGCTCGCACCAGAGGAAGCGGTTTGTGCTCTGGGGTTCCTTCTCCAAACACAAAGAGTAACATTTTGTCAGAGCTCAGCACCCTGAGGTTTGCAACACAGTTATTATCCACCACAGGCAGTCGAGATGGACTATTGTTAAAAGTTTATAAAGGAGAATCTCAGCCAAAACGAGTAATTTTCCAGAGTACCAGAGTGAACCTGGAGCAGGGGAGGGACTGAGGCACCTCGGGGCTGCTGCTGAGCCGGAAGAGCTGGAGGGATGAGCTGTGCTCTTCCAGACAGCCACAGATGTTAGCAAGTGTCATTTGTTGCCTGTGGTTACTTTGGCATCTAATAACATCAAGGAGGGTAAAAAAGTTCATTGTTCCTAGGTGGGTCGATTTCTTTCTTTATGCTGTATCTTCCACTTGAAAATTGCAAGCATTTCGTGTCTGTCAAGGACACATCATATTCTCACAGCTAGGAGTGTAAGCAGCAGCATCTGATAAACCAGTGAAGCACGAGACAATTAAACAGATCACCCAGGAAGAGAGATAGAAACACAGATTGGTGTACATCATTCAACAGTTTTTATTATCCTTAGTCACTTATTGCGACAGCAAAAAGTCTCAGTCTACCCTGACATCATATAAACTCAAACTCTGCCCAAGGCTAAACTAAACCAAAAAAGCTCTGGCCCTCATTGATTTTGTATAATTTTCCATTTTTACCCTTGTTGAAATGGATACAGAAGTGTTAATGCAATAAGACAAAGGCTCATCTTGCAGCTATTTTTGGCTGCATGCAGAAGGAACTGTAGAGAGGTGTGAAAATTGAAAGAATACGAAAGCAAAACACAAATGCACAGAGGCAAATATGATCAGTGCATAAAATAGCAATAGCTTAAAAAATTGTATTAATTTTCTGTGTCTCTCAAATTGAAAAACTATATTCTAAATCTGAAATAACCATGAACTCAGAGAAATATGAAACAGTAAGATTATAACCCAAGCACAGTAAGTCCACAGCCACAGGAGAACTTTGGCACAATGTATTTGTTGTGATCAAGCAGTGTCCTTCACCCCACTCACCACTGCTTATCTACCATGTGGTGGGACTTCTTCGTCCTTTCTTTGCAAGGTTTTGAAATCCTGAGATGAGAATTTAAGGTGGGTGATTTCATCTCCTCCTGAATGAGATGAATGCTTTAAAAGAGATATTCATGTTTGGGGACTTGTCTGCTCCCTGTCCTTGAGTTATGCACCTATCCTTGTCCAACACCAGTCACTGAGGACTGAGAAGTGGCAGTAATGGCTGACCTATTTCCTTCCTTTGTACCCCTTAGAGACTCAATTTGATTATTTGGGTGGGTGTGGGGATATGTATGAAAAAATGAGACAGATCCAGGGGAACCCACTGTGAGAGGGCCAAACCGGGGAGAGAGGTTTTATGTTGAGTTGAAGCACATAGTTCTCCTGGCCTTACTATCACTACTACCACTATCTGGGAAAGTGAAGTCCTTCATCTTTCTTAGCCTTCCCTCCCTGGCTAGCTCTTTTCCTGGACCGGAGTGTGCAGTCCTGGGAGATTTCTTCATTTCCACTTCAATTGTTCAGCAGGTTAAAGCTGTTGAATGAGTAGCTCACCTGCATGCAATCCACTGGAAGAGTTTTGAGACTGTGAATCAGCCAGGTACTACCACAGACCCCAGACTGACGATCTTGAGAGCTGGTGTTTGTATTTCCAGCAGGTCCTGGAGCTATGCATACCACATGTGGCCAACATTTGCTATCTATCAAAGGAGAGATGCGTTAGTAATTCCAACAAATGTATGAGGTAGAACATTGCCGGGAGGAGGGAGCCCAATTGCTGTGTTCTTTCAAGACAGCGCATTTGTAAAAATAAATCTCCATTCAGTTCAATTACAATCAATTATCACTATCTTCAAAACCAGATCTGTTAGCTGTGAATCTGATTTAACTTACTGAAGCACACTGGAACCTCTACCATTCTGGAAGAAAAAGGAGGTTATCTCTACCTTCTCCTCTGTAGCAGTCAAAAGGATTATGAACCATGCTTAATGGAAGCAGTTTTCCTCCCTCCATCCATAGCTTTTCAAGACTAGCAACATCTCTTCTGGTTTGGAAAAACTACTGCTTGTATTCCTGGGATAGCAGCCTGTCTTCAAGGCATCATGGCAGCCTGACCTGGTGGGTGGGAATCCTGTTTGCAACAAGTGGTGGGAACGAGATAATCTTTAAGGTCCTTTCCAACCCAAGCCAATCTATGATCATTGCTTTCAGTTGCACACACAACTAGCTTTTAAAGCCAAAATATGTTTTAGCTGCTCTTTTTTCACCCCTTGTACTATTAAAATACTAACTTGGACAAAGAAAACTGCTCTAGTAAATGAAGGTGTGCCAGACTATCATGTGTACCCTCTGAGCCCCACAGGCCAAGAGAGCTCCACAGCTGTCCACAAGAAGGTGGTCACAATTTCGTGCTTATCAGCTCACTTTAGAGCCCAAAGCACAGCATTTCCCTTTATAGCAGCTCAGTTTAACACAAGAGACTGCTGGAATCAGATAGCTTTTTGATCCACAAAGCAGAGCTGTAACTTACATCTTGTTCTGTTTTTCCTTCTTATCGCCAGCGTTGTCAGGAGTCTCTTGATTCATTATTGTGGCAATGGAAACACTGAGGCAGCACCACGGGTGCGTGTGGAAGATGCAGCATTACTGACCCGCTCTTCCAGGACACTGCGGGTGTCCCAGGAGATTACACTGCTGCTTACATAGCTGCTGGGCAGCTCTGGGTCCACAGAACAGGCTCCAGAGTAATTTAAGCGGGAGGGAGTGGAGAGAACAGAGCACGGGGGAACAGGTTTTGTGGGAAAGCAAACACACATAACCTTACACAACCTGATTTTTGAAGCAATCTAGAATAACCCACATGCAAGTAGGTCTCAGCCAGTGCCCGTGACCCCATACATACCGTCACAGCTTGAAGGAGCTGCGGAAGTGCAAAGTTGCCTCTGAACACTTCCTCCCTTCGCTGGGAGCCAGAACCCTGCAGCCTCCCGTCCCTGCTGCTGGAAATGACAGCACAGCAATGAGACCCGGGGTCACACACAGCCTGTAACAAAGCCAGCTACGTACCATGGCCAAGCGCTGGAAATCCAGTGGGAACCTGTGTCAGATACTTGCACTAACCTCAACCCTAACCCACGCGATTTGCTGCAGCACACACTTAAAACTAAATCCCACAACACAGACTGGTGGCAAAGAAAAAAACTCTCACAGCAACTTGTCCCTGGAGGAGGACTTGGCAGCAGCAGGAGCACGGTGCGGGCCCAGCACACAGCCCTGGTGCAAATGGCTGGCGGTGCTGCAGCTCTGCTGGACACATGGGTCCTCCCAGAGAAGCTGAGGAAAAGCTCCTGTAGACACTTTGCTCAGTCCCACTCCTTGAAATCTATTCGAGATAGTGAACAAACACGGAAACATTTCCAGGAAATGTGTTTCTTTATTTAAATAAAAATGAGTGCCAGTAGAAACAATAAACTTTAAATACGTGAGACAATTATATACAACTCAACGTCAGGAATTATATACATCAGGTTTTTACAGATACAAATACATTTATAATGAAGTAGAAGGACGAAGGAGGAAGCAATGGAAAATGTGACAACTCACGCATGTCAGTCTCGTTTGGAAAGTTTCAGGATTCAAGTGATTCCAGGCAAAATGCCAAACTGAATTTGGCTTCTTTCAAACTTAAAACAACCCCTTTTGGAGTAAATCTACCAAAAAGCTTTATATGGTCTGATCCAAAGTTCACTGAAGTCAATGGAAAAACTCCCGCTGCCTTCAGACTGAACTGGAGCAGGACCCCTTGGAGCACAACGCAGTCGTTGTTCTGCTGCCTGGGACACCTCTGGGCTGCAGCACCTCCGCTCCAGCCCTGCATGCTGCTCTGCTCCAGACAACAGCAGCCTCCCCAACCCGGCTCCTTCCCGCTGTTCTGCACTCCTATTTTTCAAGCTGTCCCTCAAACTCTAATGCCAGTGGACATATCGCAGAGCTATTTTAACACGGGAAATATGTGGAGATGTTTTACAAGCATTTTGCTGTGCAACGCTGAAGTCTCAGGCTCTCTAGCCCTCATGCTTCAGAACTATTCTAACCATTGTAATAAGTTATTATAAAATATAAGGTATGATTGAAATAATCATACATTGCCACAACATCAACATTACTCCTTTTAACAGTGCAATGATTTAGCAACTAAGTTCATGAGCATTTGAAAAACCACAGTGCTATTAAATTAGAGGGGGGCTGTTCATGGTGGTTTTAAAAACTAGTTACTAATGCCTAATGCATGTGTTACATGCGAGCTGGAAAAAAAATAAAGACGTAATGCAACGTTTATCTACGCTGGTTTAAATAGAGCAGAAAAGCTGGATTATGTAGTGATGTAAATGGATACAGTTTTACTGACCTCAAATGGAGAATGTGACTCCAGCAGAGAAGCACAACTTCTTGTGCCTGTTACCTGAAGTCAGTAGGGCTCTGCTGGTGACTTCAGTGAGGCCAGGATCTCACCTTTGCTAGGTGAATTCATTCTAAGTTCCACCCATTTTCAAGGGGCGTAACAGAGCAGCATTTGTTCAAGCCTTCCTAGATCTTGCACCTTGTAACAGAGATTTTTCAGGTGCTTTTTTAACTTACGGATCTTTGGTTTTAGTGATCAAATATACATGTCATTGAAGAATACAAAAGCAAAACTCAAGACCACTTTTCCTACTGTTAGTTCAGCCAAAGGCTGGATTGCAGCAGCAGTTGGCATACCTGACCCAGCCAGCACAGGTACAACTTCAGCAAAGACAAATGGAGCAATATGGATCTGAACCCATCTGTACAAACCTTCTGGAAACATAGAGCCTCCCTTGCTTCTTGTTTCCATCTTTCATTCTCTCTGTGCCTAAGGTCAGTCTCCAGCCACACTGCAATCTCCCTCCAACACCATCATCCACAAAGGTTTGGCCTTTGAGGTCTCACTGAGCAAATCTGCTGATGGCTGTAGTTTGTTATAAGAAAAACACAGTGGAAGTACTTCTAGACTATCACAGCTTTGTGTGAATGAGCATCACCCATCAGCTTTAACAGCCAGGTTCTTGTGCTATCTGCAACATGCAGAGACATGCCAGTAATAGTTACCTCATTAGAATATATATATATATATATATATATATATTCTCTTTGCTCTTAGCTCTTATGGTGAGAAATTATAATAGTAAAAATAAAATGAAGCATCCCAATTATGTGCAAGTTAGGTGTTGGAGCTTGGTACCACCGCTTCCTTGTGCTGCCAGTTCTCAGGAATATCGTGGGCCCCAGGGCACAGCTGCTGGTGGAAAGTTCACAGGCAAGCAGGAAGGTAGAACCACAAGTCGTCAGTGGGAGCTCCGCTCGTGCTCTGGCTGCACCCAGGGGAGCCCGGCAGGTGCTAGGAGTTCTTGTGGATGTTCTCCACAGAGCCCTCGCTGCTCTCGTTGAGGAGTTTTTCTGACACTTCCCCCAGCTCAGCATCCAGCACCTCCTCCTGGATGGTGAAGTGCACATCTGGGGAGGAGGATTCTGAGCTGACGCTGCTGCCTTCCATTGAGCAGATGGCACAGGATAGGGAGGGCACCATGCTCTCCTGCAACATGTTCAGCATCATGGGGATCTGGACAGACTTCAGCCCTGATATGGTTGGTAGAGGCTTCACAGCTTCTCCCCATTCTCTCTCCTCATCTTTGTAGAGCAGAAGCAAATTGGATGTCTTCTCTTTCCTTTTTGATTTCATGTAGCCAAGCATGATCCCTATCAGGAAGATCCCATAGAAAGACATGACGATCAAGATGTAAAAATACTCATTGCTGTTATTCTTCTCCGTGCTGTGGGACTCAGTGTTCAGCATGGCTTGGGTGATGTTTGCATGGTCCATCTTCAGCATGGAAACAGTACGACCACAGCTAAAGCCTGGGGAAGAATTGATGTGGAAACAAAGATTAAACCTCAGATCAAAGATTTAAAGAAACATCTAAAGGGATATATCCCCAAGCTATTCTTTATTACTTGTAATTGGAGGCTCACAGGACACATCTGATTGAAGCTCGCTGTCTGCCATGCCTCTGCAGTAATATTGTAGCTGAATGTACGGTTACCCAGATACAGAGAACATTAGAGGAAATGATACTTAATACTAAATCACGGTGAGTGATATTCTGAAGTACAGAACCCCCAAGGCACATAAATAAAGAAAGAAAACTACACAGAAAAATGCTGCTAGACACTTAAACTTAGATTTGTGCTATCTGACCACATTTCCAAAAAGGGGAAAAGCTTCTAAGGAAAAAAATCAAAAAGCAACTTACGTCGGTATGCAAATAATTCTTCCCTGTGCAAAGCTCAAGAGACCTTTCCTCTCCCAAACGCCGGGTGCTCTGAAAACTTTCCTCTGCTGCAGTTGGAATAAATAGCCCTCAAGAAATGTTTCATCACGTGTTTTAGAGGCACAGTTTATAATAGTTTTGTGTTGGAGTCAAAGATGAACTTGAAGGATTGCAGTTCAACCCACTGAACTCTTAACAGCTGTGAAAAGAAAAAGATTTGGGAACTCAGATTTTACTCTTTCCTCCCCAGCTCAGCAGTGGCTCCTTCACCTCTGGATCTGCTCCCTTTCACTGCCACCCCAATGGCTACATTTGAACTGCTACCCTGGGAGCTGCTCTGCAGCGTGACAAAGCAGCAAGCCATTATCCTGTGCTTATCATCTAATATGGAAAATATGCATTTGGGTTTTATAGTGGGTTCTGTTAATTATGTGCTGCTACACAAAAAGTATTCTCTGAAGGGATGGGGGAGGAATTGCCCAGAGAGGTTGTGGATGCCCTGTCCCTGGAGGTGTTCCAAGGTCTAGCATTAAATGGGGAGGTTGGTGGCCCTGCACGTGGCAGAGGGGTTGGAGATTTGTGATCCTTGAGGTCCCTTCCAACCCTGGCCATTCTGTGATTCTGTGATAATATTTTTTTTGCCCAGAACTGGTGACAAAGCCTCACAAAGTGTGTACAGATCAAAGTGGAGACTGAGCTCCTGTCCTGATAGCACAAGGTGCAGGGCTGTGGAGAACTGGAATCTGGGTCAGGGATGAATTTGGGATGGAGGGCTGCCAGTGCTGTCACACTTCATGCATCAAAGCAGCAACGATGGGACTTTGGTTCCTGCCAAGATCGATGGAAAGATGCAGCCTCCTCCAGAGGGCAACTTGGAGCTCAGGTTGGCACTTCCCTTCTCCCTGCATGCAAAGCTGTACGTTTTGCATGCTATTTGTGCTCGTACTGACCAGCACCACTGAGTTAACATGGACAGCAGTGCGATGGAGGCTAACCCCTCTGGGCAGAGGGCTCTGAGTCACACACACACTGCGGGCGCTGCAGCTGGTGCTGGGCTGAGCGGGACGCCCTGCACTCCCCAGAGCGTGAGGATGTGCTGAGTTCCCAGTCATGGGCTCAGTGGCACAGGAGGCTCTGGGACCCCCTGCAACACGTAAGCAGCAGTATAGGCCATGGGAAGAAGGAGGCCCTGCTTGCACCTTGGGGATTTCACTTCCTTATCCCTTGCCATCCCCATTCTTCACACACAAAACCCAATTAGTCAGGCCCCACATATGTGATGTGAATGTCACCCCTTCTGCAAAGCTTCAAGGATGTTTATGTAACAGGACACTCCACTTCCAGAAAACAGTTGACTTTCCCAATGGTAGGTCTGGTTTGTTGGGCTGTTCTGTTTTGCTTTTTTTTTTCTTTACCGTGCAGTCACTCATGGATTCTTTGCATAGATGGCAACTTTTTTTTTCAAAACTGTCCTCACGGCCCCTCTGAGGTAAAGGCAGATAGGATTAAGCTCTCTTCACATGCAGGAAAAGGCAAGAAAGAGAGTTAAGCAACACTTAAATGAAGTTAGGAGTTCAAGAGAAGGCAGAACTCTGTTGAAACCAGCGTTTTCCATTGTTTCTCTGTACTTCACAAAGGAATGAAAAAAAAAATTACATTAGCCAGATTCCCTTCTCTGCCCCCTAAAATACAGGATCCACCCTTTACAGTGTTGGCTTTATCTCCCTGCACATTCCCATGTGATAGCTCAGGAGCTGTTGATGTTGGACTAACGTCTGCTGGGATTTCATCTGACAAAGTCTGTCTGCAGCACCAGCTTGCCAAGTCTGGATTCTTCCCCCCTGTTTCCAACAAATTACTGAACAGGCAGCAAGAACATACAAACTGGTAGGCTGAGGCTCAACCCAAAGCAAGTCTCTGGACTTTCTGGCTAACTTTGGGAATTTTTATTTCACATCTTTCTCAGCTCCATGAGACAGATACTTTCCTAAACAATATGATGGCCATTTACTCTCTTATTCAGCTCCAGAAATTTGGAATTTGAAGAATTAAAGACAATACATCAGACTTTACCAACAGCCTATTACACAAGACATTCACAAAACAGTAAGAAAACACCCAGAACAGATGGGACAATGAAATTTCTTTCAGTACTAGGAGAAACACCTTTTCTTTGCCTATAACAGCCCTGCAGGCCACCTCTGAAGCTACTTCACACTGAGAACAAGAGGGCCTAGAGCCTGTTTCAATGCCGGTGTTACTTAGAACCCATCACTCACCTGAATGTGAGTAGCAGTATGACTTGCCAGGGCACCAACACGCAGCAGGACAACTCACTCTTCTGTATGTCCCATGTTTGCTCCTAGGCTGCAGATTCTTCATACAGGTGAAGCCCTACACAAGAAGAAACGTACCACTCAACAGCAGTACTTGTCAGGTACATCTACACATCCATGCAGTCTCCTGAAGTCCAGCAGAAATATTTAATTGCTTAATTATGCATAGTTATTACTAAGAACTCTTTGCAACTATATTTACTTTGGCTAGCTGATAACAACAGTTATCCATCTGTTAGCCCAAGATACTGAAAAGCATTTCAGTTCTAAAAAGACCTAGAAGGAATCCACCAGCTTTCTTATATAGACAGAGAGGAGGGATAGGAAGACACTGGAGTATAATCATCTGAAAAACATGTCACTTGTATACTGGTGCTCTGTCAGCTTTCTCAATCTGTATTCTTCAGAAAATACATTTCTTTAAAAAGTAAAAGGAAAAAAAAAAAAAAGAGAGACCTAAAGTTGAAAATGGAGGCCTTTTAACTCTGCATTTCTAAATGACTTTTGTTGCAAATTAAGTTACAAATTGCACAGTGTAGAACTATTGATCATGGGAAATTAAACTTGCTTAATTTGAAGTAATTTATTGTTGTTTGAATTTACTATCTATGTCTTGTTGGAGGTTTTCCCTCCTCCTTTTAGATCAAATTTACTTTTTCCAAAGCTCACAGGATTTCCCCCAAAATTTCTTTCAGATCTCTTATGCTTTCAGCAGTTGCTTCTCATGCATTCCTCCTCACCATTTTTGCATCACTCCCCACCCAAGCTATAACATTCAAGAATAAGCCCTGTGGCCTTTGCTCCCACCTTCCAGATTTACCCTTTGGAAACCATTTGGACTAATAAAGCAGAGAAGCAGTTGGGCACTCCAGTAATGAAAAGGTCACAACATTGTTGCCAATGCCAGATTATTTTTCTCAAGGTCTCTGGCTCCTAGAGAGTCTTCTGTGGTAGCAAACTCCGTCACCAAAGGACACAGAAGTTGAAGCTTAAGGCATCCCATGGGGGAGGAATTCTTCACAGCATGGCTTAAGGGACAGCATAATGTGAATCTTTTCTCCAAATAAAAATTTGAGGATGGACAGAAAGTGGAACAAAGACAGAACCCATTATCAAGACAACTTGAAATGTCCTTAGAGACTCAGATGACTTTCTGCAGGCTACCATGGAAAATAGAAGCCTAACCCTTCATTACGGTCATAATCATGGTCTGATGCTGCATTTATCTTGCTTTTTCCACTTACTGAGTTAATAAGACTGAAGATACAAGATACAACCATTAGAGAGCTAGTTCCTATGGGAAGCAGAGCCCATTTCGTAGGTCAAAGGTATGACTCTAAAGAGATTTTGAGCATGTGCAATCTTGGAAATAATCATCTGAAGTTCAACAGCATGGAAAGAAAATAGGAAAGGGAAAAGGGGAAGGACAGATGGACTGTTCTTTTCCTCCTGCATTTTGACTTCTATTTGAAGTAATGGCGTGGCATCTGCTTCTTTCAAGTTCCATGCAACTAGGACAGAATTTTCAGTGAAGCTTATGAGTGTTTTGGAATAAAATAACTAGTTCAAAAACAGCTAGTTGTGTTCTCTTTCTGAGAGAAAGACACAGCAGCCTGACACAAGCCATGTGTGTCCTTGGTAACAAGCTTCCAAGCCTCAGTTCACTCACTTGCAAAATGGATTCAATAATACATACAAATTATATGTGTTGTGAGGGTACAGCATTGTAATGCATTTGCTGATCACTACCTGAGAAGGTAATATCTGTTGTGTGTAAGCACAGCAGCATTACCACACGGCTGGCCTGGCATCTTACACTTCTTACACGGCGCTAGGTTCAGTGTCATCCTCCATCACTCTTCCTCGTTTCTCATGTTACAGAAATAGATGACACTTTGATATACTTCATGCAAGTAATTTATAGAGGAAGGTGGCAATTTCTTAGTGTAATCAGCAAGGCACTGAGTTACCAGCGGGATTCCAAATGGAAACTTAAGGCTGAGTAACCTGGTCTGTTCAGCCTGGGGAAAAGATGATTGAGAGGGCATCCAATTAACGTTTATAAATGTCTGAAGGGAGATGGGAGGCAAATGTATGAGGCCATGCTTTTCTCGGCGGTGTGCAGAGATAGGACAAGGAGAAATGGCCTAAAACTTGTACACAGAAAGTTCCATATTAGCATGCAGAAGAATTTCACACGGTAAGAGTGACAGAGACTGGAACAGGCGGCCCAGAGGGGTGGTGGAGTCTACTCCTCTGGAGATACTCGAGATCCATCTGGATGCCTACCTTTGCATCCTGCTGTAGGGCACCTGCTATAACAAGTGGGCTGGATTCGAATTCTTCAGGTCCCTTCCAACCCCTGCAATTCTGTGATACTGTGAAACAATTCTGCATAGATGTTAAATGTGGAAAATTTAATAAAATGCTGCAGTTTTGCCTTGGTACCTTACAATCTTCAATGGTAGCAACATGCAAGCATAAGTCCAGATGCACAATTCAGCCTTCTCACCAACTTCAGTGTTTGGTTTGCTTAATTCAAGTTTTACTTACAATTCATAGCAGACTCACATACCATGAAACGTCAAGTTTTGCAGGCATTCCCTGCACCCAGAGCAGCAGCAACTCTCATTTTTTATCAATAACAGCAAATACAGCTTCTAAGAAGAACCTCTCAGCCAATGTTGCAGCTTGCCCTAGTGCTTGCAACCCTTGCATGGCAAGGGATAACCCAAACATGACATCTGAATTTTTGCAATTGCCCTCCAAGCACACAACAGAGACCTCTAAGGTAAACTGGCTTCTGATCCTGAAAGATCACAAGCAACAGAAAAACCTCAATGCTGTCTGGAATAACAGCTTACACTAAGGTTAGCATTTACTACAAGGCATCAGTTGTAGAAGCTGCACAGTTTGGAGACAGACATTTTTCAACCCATAGACTTAACTCAGCTATGAGTAACTGCAAACAGAGTGAAGATGGGTAACTCTTCATGATAGCAATAATAAGAAATTATATAGGAATTTGCAATGGCTGATGCAAGAATCTGAGTCAGTCATCATATTCTCAGTTCTCTTTGTTGTAGCTCAGATATTTTGCAAAATATTTGCAAATATTTTATCAGTACATATTTCTAAATGACGAAAGAAATACACATCACCTGCTACCTTACATTTTCCCTTTGATGCAGCACAGAAGAAGTAGGTTTGTATGACTTCAAAATATATTTCTAAACACCATGAAAACAGAAGCTTTCTTTGTCCAGAGTCTCAAATACCAGATTCAATTGCACTGTAAGTGATCAGCTGTGTTTGGGATTTTAAAGTTAGCAGCCTACCAAATTTTGGACACCATTAAAAATAACTCAAACTCCTCTGAATTTTATAAACAGTTGTTTGAAGGAATTCACTGACAATAAGAATACATTCACCCTCCCTCTGAACTGCCCCTGACTCTGGCTGGCTCAAAACTAGCACCTTTATTTACACTGAAGCCTTTGAAAAAAATCAAATTGTAGATGAACAAATATCTAGAGGTTGTTGTTTTGCTGTTGTTTTAAGTTCTTTTCAGGTAGCATGAAGATCTTTTCTCAATTCCAAAATTTCTTTTGCTCATTTCAAGATTCTCCATGAGAAGTTCAGCATGTCCCATTAGTAGAGAAGCATAGGAAATAAAGGGGGAAGAAGCACTGAAAACATTCAAGTGCTTGGGTTGAGCTGTCACCTGACTGCAGACAGACCAGAAATTAAAGGATCTTGGGAAGAGCTGAGATGCTTGCACAATGTAGAGGGAAAGTTTTCAGAGACACTGACAAACATGCAGCCATCCAACTGAAGCTCATGTAGGAAGACATGCATTCTTTCAGGCCAGGAGACATTCTTTAAGTAGCATTCACTTCAGCTGGGATTTGCACCCAGCAGCTCCCACTGCCCCCTGCCATTCCCTATCACTTTGGGTTGGGCTTTTCTCAAAGTCATGCACAGAAACTGAGAAGACCCGAGAGTGAGACGCTCTTACTAAAACGTAACATTTCATTTCAACTTTCAGATATCAAGAGCAGTAAGGAGCCCAGTGTGGAGACATAAGCCCTGCCTCAGATACATGCCTTGAACTCCCACTGAATGCAGCAGGACTTGCTGAGCGTGAGCAACTTCTAAGATGGAGCAAGGCAGCAGGCCAATCTCCCACATGGGCTCTGCCTTGATTTCAACCTGGAGGTTAAAGTACCTGCCAATATATAAGAGAAATTACACATCAATCTCCATTAGCTCTTGAGGGCAGGTCTTGAGGGCAGCATGGTCAAAAAGGGAGGGATAGCACACATGGACCTCAAAAGCAATTTTGCTCCTTTAGAAGCTTAGAGCTGCACACAATAAGGAGTGCAGCACAGGTGTCTCAGCAATCATCCATCTCTCCTGAGGAAAACTGGGCACGCAGAAATGAGATCATCACTCCCATAGCACCGCATGCACAGTAGAAAGAAGGAAACACACAGTGCCCTCTCAGGAGCACTCACATGGCCCAGCTGAAGGCTTGCAAAGCCTGGGAGGAGCAAGCCACATCACTCCTCTTTAAAGCTATTTTTTCTAGCCCTGGAAAATCTGTTCACAAAGCACAAGGCAGCCCATGCTGCTTCGCAGCCACATCAGCACAGCGTCCCAGGTCACTGTGACCTACAGCAAGCAACGGATCTTCCACTTTCACATGGATAGCAGATGTCAAGCGCTCTGCATCTCGTGCTCAGGGCCCTCAGGCTTCACACACCATCAGGCACTGACCATCACCTGCGTTTGTAATGCTGCCTTCGAGTATTTGTTGTGAAACCTCCACATGTGCTGTAGCTATTGCATCAAATGCCACAGCCCATTCATTTTCGCTCTCTGCCCTGCTGACCTGAATCTTCATGGGACAGCAAATGCACTCAGCGCCGCCTTTTCCTGCAGCAGCCCCTTTCAGACTTCGGTTTGATTTACTGCAGCCTGGCATCTGTTGACTGCACTTTTACTTTTGGAGCATAACGTACTCAAAACAGCTATTTGTATTCTTATTCCAAAAGTCTGCTTTGGAAAGCACAACCAAAGGCTCCAAACAGCAGGCCAGGGTGTAAGTAAGTGGCACCAGCTGGATGAAATTCAGGTGTACAGCAAAGGGGAAAGAAAGCCTACAAAGGAGGCAACAGTAACACGTGTGTCTGCTCAGATGGGAAGATTTCTGCATGGTAAAGGAGAGAAAGAAGGGCATCTCAGTGGGGAGATCTCATCCCTTCCTGACAGTGTTTGCTAAAGGGAAGCCTGCCATTAGTTGGATGGAATTATGCTTTTAGCATGAAGGGAAAACAGTCTCCTCTTTTGGCTGCTCCTAACATGTGAATAATCAGCCCAAAGTAAACAACATGTGGTCTTGTGTGGTCTTTTTGCTCTCGGCATTAAGCTGGTATTTCACTTGCATCTGAGAAGCGACAGGAAGTGAAGAATTCGGCACAGACACCAGAGATCCTGCATTTTCCTTGCAAGCTCTAGAAAAGCTGTTTGGTTGGGAAAATAACACTGCCATTCCTGATGGAAAACGCATCAAAACATCTCCAGACACACAGAATTTAATTAATGCTCCTTCAGCTACAAAACTAAAGAATTTTGACGCAGCTGTATTCACAGAATTCCTCGACTTACACAAGCATACAAATATTTATGTGTCAGGGGACTAATAATCAATTTTTCAAATGAAACATTAAAGAGTTCCTGAAGGTGACATAACTGTGCATTATTTGTAAACACAGCTCATGGTGTGCTGTAGTTGCTCCCATAAATCTCCCTCGTGGGGAGGAAACACAGAGCTCACAGATGAAAGGGTTCAACACAGCAGGACTTTGTTCCCTTTGCACTGCAGACAAGGAATCTGTTTGCTGCTTCCTGCAGCAAGGATCCCAAACAACGAGGACTTCTGTCATGCTGATACCCATTTTCAAATGAATGGCCTCATGCAGCCCATACATACCCAGCAAAAGGCTCACCTCCTCTGAGATTAAAGGCCCTCCCACTTCTCACCACCTTTTCCACCCATGTCTCTGGTTCCTCTCCTTTGGTTTCTCCCATGTTTTTCCGTTTTCAGTATCAACATCCTTCACAAACTGGGTTGCCAAAGCTGCTTCATCAAAGCCCTCAAAAACCCAGCAGCTTGCCTTCAGCTGTAAGGGAGAAGGGAGTTTAAAGACAATCTAGATAACACCATAAGACAAGAAGCACCCAGCCACATGCACACGCTGCTCAGCACCACCCATGTGTATTACTTGTCCATGCACCTTACAGTTCCTCTTTGGCATTCCCACGTATAGATGCACTTACCATGCACATCAGATCACAGGGCTACTTTTTCTCCAAGAGGTTTCTTCCGATGGTTGCTCATTCTGGAGCAAAGACAGGGGCATCTGTCCTGGAAGGTTCTCAGCTCCTACTACCTGTTCCCCCTCACAGGGACTGCAGTCCACACACAGAGAAGACTCATCCAAAGTCATCTGTTTGTCAACAACAGCTTCAAATAAAAAAACTGGGTGTAGATGCAGTTGCAGTGGGTATATCTTGGCATTACGATTAGCTACCAGCATAATAGACAAAAACACCTTTCTAGGTTAAGGAGAGTTGATGACTAACTATGTTCAACAAATTGCTGCTGAACCAACTGACATATCTGGAATAAAAACAGCTTAAAGGCAGCTGCAGAACCATTCCCAGCCAGGAGCCCCATCCCCGTGGTGCTGGCAGACAGGGCTGGTGTGCCTTGTGGAGTGCTGGGCCCATGGGCCTGGGAGAGCCCCTCACCCACTGCACTCCACTTCTGAGGACAGAGGATATCTGCCATGATACAGCCAGCCAGGAAGCACAGGCTCACCCTGAGTACTTCTCATTTCCGTGGGATACAGCAAACCCTCCCAGGGACTGTTTCCACTAAACTCAGGGTTTGTTTGTTTTTCTATAAGGTAAATCATATTGTCCCCCTCGGTCTTAATACCTAAATCCCACCACAGATGAAATTCTCACTAAGTCAGCTCTGCAAGTTGCCAGCCTCATAACATCACATCCCGTTAATGTTGTGATGTAGTGCTCCAAAGCAGCACTGCAGATCTGCCCCTACTACAGACATTGTTGCAGCACCTCCAGATCTCAGGTGCAAAGCTTGCTGATTGCTGCCCTGCCCCTCCTGTACAGCCCACAGATCCTCTGCTCTGCCCACACAGATAACGAGGGGAAGCCTGGGACGTTGTCAATGTGACAAGTCATCCTTGAGAAGGTTTGGGGTATCTTTTTTCTATTGAATGTTTTCAGGGTCTGATGAATCTCTAATAATAATAATAATAATAATAATAATAATAATAATTTTAAAAATGCAGGCACCGACTCAGGTGCCCAGTTCTCATATACTTCAAATAAACTGTTCTCTCTGTAATTTAGCTCAGGAAAGCAGTCAATTTAGTAAATTAAAGATTTTAGAAGTCTTGTGAGTAAAGCTAAACAAGGCTTTACCCTCTAATTTATTCGGGCTTTCATTTCTGCAATCTTTCTCAGCCCCTCGCTTCAGATCAGGTCAGCCTTCCAGCAGGTCGGGCCATCGGCACGTGGACAAAACCATGTGCAGCACGCGCTGTGCTGAGCAGCCACAGCTGCGGTGGAGCTGCCGTGTCCCAGCCTGGTGCCACCGTCCCACACCGTTGCTGTGGCTACAAGGCAGGCTGGGCAGCCAGCACTGCTCAGGAGATGAGATTGCCATGGCATCGCAGTGAGCGAGATGCTGCACAGGGCAGGGAGCGTGCTCCAAGCGCTTGGCAGCGGCTTAATTAAGGAGAGAATGTGCCACAGTCCTTCACGTGTGTGCTGCTTTGGGAGTGTTTTGGTTAAATCGGTGAGTTTTAATGCAGCGCTGAAAATGAATGGCAAAATGAAGGATCTTGTTAACAAAAGAGAGCACAAACTACAGTAGATTTGCATTTTTATAATAATAAATTGGAAACAAATTGTATGCACTAATTATAAGTGAAAAGCAAATGAGAATCTCTTGCATCACTATTAAGTACATATCACTGCCTTCCCAAGGGAGAAGGACAGCAGCTTCCCAGGAGGCAGTTACAGCACAAGCAGTGCTGAGCAGTGAGCAAGCAGCCACCCGCATCCCAGGGGACTCCGCATTTGGGGCACGCAGCACTCACACACTCACCCAGGAGCAGGCTGCATGCAGCAGCAGCCATCCTGATGGCACCTGGCACCCCGAGAGCCTCTCGTGCAGCCCGGATGCTGTGGGCTGTTCTGTTCCACCCTTGCAGCCCTCACTGGAAAAGCAGGTGGAAAACCCCCAGCCCCACCCCTTCCTCACACAGCCCTGCCAGCCCCACAGCAGAGCTGCTCACAGCCCCTGCACAGATGCTGGCTGGGGTCTGAAGGCTCCACTGTATGGGCAACATGCAGCTGCAGAAACGTTACACCAAAGCTGGACACACCTCTTACGTACAACATGCATAAGCCCTCCTCAGCCTTAAGGCACAGAGTGAGTTGTTTAGGATGTGTGTATTTATGCAACATGTTATATGGATTAACAAACGAATGATTTGCAAAAATCCTTCCTCTAAGTGACACCGACAAACAGGAGCTCCTCAGAAGAAAAGCAAACACTCTTTGTGTGGGTCAACAAGGAGAGCAGAAAGCTCTGTGCTCACAGGAGGGCTCAAAAGCACATCCTGTGCCCCGCTCCCTGCACCTGGCAGCAGCCCAGCCTCACTGGTGGCCAAGAGGAGCTAAGGACAAACACGTCAGACTGCAGCACGCAGTGATGGGAACTCCAGAAGCTGTTAAAATAGACCATTTAACCAGAAACAGCACTGCTGCTCTGTGATGGGTGCCTGTGGGGCCAAGGCAAGCCAGGTCCGGTCCTTACATGCGAAAAAAACAGAGTGGGCCAACCAGAAGAGTGAGTCCCAGCACAGGGATACACAGGGCCACAGCCACTGCACACTGCTCTGCTCACATCACCAAGGCTGGGGGGCACGGCCTGAGGAAAGCAGCACAAAAGCATCACTGAGGGCAGACACCACTTAGAGGATGTTTAAATAGCATGAATATTTGTTGCCATCCTTCATACTTAACATCCGTGTTTTCTTAATCTTTGGTTTCAGGGTATAAACATGCTCAGATGTGCCCTAGGATATTCACACAACTCCCACTTGAGATTGTCACACAGATGAGCAGAGGAAATCAGTAGAGATAGCATGCTTTGAAAATACCAATGCTCCAGTTTACTGGCACAGGAAATTGAGTTAATTACCAGAGCCTGAGCTGGGCTGTGTTACCAATTCCCTTTGCTGCAGCACTGCCCTCCCCCAGCAGCTGCACAGCCCCACAAGATGTTTGCTGCACACATATATCAAGAACCTCACCTACAGCAGTGCCCATCCTCAGCCACCTGAGGAACGTGGCATAATTATGCTTCTTTCATATGAATGCAAAAATAATTACACATCTGTATTTAATAAATAACAAAAAACCTAGCATTGTTTGATTATACCTGATGTACGTGTGCTTGGAAGGGGAAGCCACCAGAAGAGGAATCCCAGGCTGCAGGGCTGAGCTCCCTGTTAGTCAAGGGTGAGGGGACAGCAGTATCACAGCACTGCATGGGGCAGGGCAGGTGGGAGCACCTGCAGAGCTGAGAGCAGAAGTCAGAGTTACCTTGGGTAGGTCTGGAATGAGAGAAAAACCTGTGATATCACGCTATTGCTGGGCAGCAGTTCTGCAGCCTGGCACTTGGCTGCACACGTGAACAGAGTGTGGAGAAGAGTCCTGCATGCTCAGTCAGTGCGGGTCAGCTTCACTGGAGTCCACAGGCGCTTCCTAATTCTGAGTAATTCATCAGATGTAGACAGGATGCAAGCATTTGAGCAGACTATCAGTCTTTAGAGTTTGGGGTCTTAGCAATAAAAGCAAAAAAAAAACAAAACAAACAAAAAAAAAACAGTAAAAAGAAGTACAGCAAACAAGATACTAATGAGTTTCTCAAGTGGGACTGGGATGAAAATCAAAACTGGAATACTTAATGGTGGAAGCTGTTCTGAAGCATCCTCTAAAGCTTAACCTTAGCTGTATGAAGTCACTGTTTACGGATAATGAGCCCTTACAGAGCTCCATCCACAGTCTCCTGATGTCAGGAGGAAAATTCCCCTTTGCCTTAATGGGCTCTGGCTCAAGCCCTTGCTCAGCAGCTGGCTGCACGTGGTGATGAGCACCGTGGCACTGCTATGGGAAAGCATGCAGCAGCCCCGTGCTCCCAGCCTGGAGATCAGCAACAGCGCCTGCGGCTGCTCTCATGGTGACAGAGAAGCTGGAATACGTGGCCAGGCTTCCAAAGGAGAAAAGCTCTGGGGAGATCACTCAGTGCCAGAGTCCCAGCAGCGGTCAGCAGCAGCTCAGCTCAGACCCAAAGCACACCGGGAACACCACGTGAAACCTGGAGAGGCAGGCAGATTTAAAAATACGAGCAAAGAGGAGAAGCAACTGAATGCTTGAAGCTTTAACTACACAAAGATCCCAAGAAACCCAGAAGCACTCTGCAGCATCAGCTGAGCTGGGAAGGGGAATGCCCAGTAGGGCAGCCATGCGCTGGGGGCTGGCTGTGCCTTCGTAGTGCTGAGTCTGAAGGGCTGGAAGCTTCCAACAAGACAAAGCTGCCCTACAGCTTTTCAGAAAAAGTAAATAAACAAAACAAGGCAGATGGAAGTCATTAGAATATGAATGCCTGCAGTCCTAGGAGTAGATTTCAATTATCCCAGATTGGTTTAGGCCTTAAAAAGCGCTTCATGCATCTAAAACCACAAAAGGAGAGGAAAATCACTGCTGGTCTGAGCAGGTGTGAGTGCCCAGAGCTAAAAGAGCAGTGCCATGCCCTGAAGCACAGAGCCTGCTCTGCACACCAGCCTGCCTCCATCATCTGGGGCTAGGCAGGAACCAGGGGTCCAGGCAGCAGCACACAGCCCAGCACCGCCTGAGGGGACCACAGAGCAGGGCCAGGTGCCACACCAGCTGCCACAGAAGTTCCCAAAGGCTGTTCCCTTTGCCCTGGCCCTATGGAGGACCACACAGTCATTGTACCCCCACCTGTGCCAAATGCTGAAAGTGAAAGCAATTATTTTAAAAATGGGCTAATAAGAGTAAGAATAGAAGTGCATGCCTTTTCCATTGACACTCCTTGTTGCTAAGCAGCAATCTCTTGTGTGCCATCTCCCCAAAGCCACGGCTGCTGGAGAGGTGACAAGTGACCCCTGGGCACACGGGAAGGGATGCTGGCCAGGCAGGCAGGGGCAGCTGGCTACAGTTGTTGTCACTCGATGGGCACCAGAATGTAGCTGGAGTGGTTTTTCAGTTTCGTGGTAAACCAACACATCTGTAAAGTCATCTGTGGGATATCAGCAGCTCCTCCATCCCCTTTGTGAACTGACAGTGGCAGCAGCATGGCTCTGACTCGCCTGTGCTCTGCGCCGGCCATGGCAGCACTGAGCTCTCAGGGCCAAAGGGAGGGGACCTGCAGGGCTCAGCACACAGGACTTCCCTGCACCGCACTGCAGAAGGCTTTGGGCTGCTGTGGCTGTCGTAGCAGCACAGGTGTGCAGGGGAGAAGGAGATGTAAGACTTAAACCCAGCTGCTCCACGTATCGGAGGATGTCCAGGAACCTTGCGACTGGAGGCACTGCTCTCTCTGGCTGCCTGCTGTTCAGCAGCGCTGCTAAATGCACGCTGTGTGCAAAGGGATAAAGTTAGACTGCCCTCTACTTGCTGTACCCCTACTTGCATATTTCACAGCAACATGCAGGGAGGAGGTTCCGCTGGGGATCGCTCCGTGCAACACATATTTTCTTGTGCAAGTATTTTCTACAGCAAAAGCAGGCAGCTCTGGGGAAGCTCAGTTTAGAAAGGCGGCTGTGCATGGGGCAGGCTGCGACAGATGCTTAGCAGCAACAGGAGCGAGGAGGGTGCTAGGAAGGTAGGAAGCCCACCTTCAGCAAAGCGAGCAGCAGAGGAAGGCAGGGCAGAGGCCCCTAGCAGCCAACAGGGAAAAGAGGGGGGGCCGTACCTTCCCACCAGGTGTGGTTTTCACAGGAAACCATTTGTTGGGACATCAAACAAGTAAAACACTTCTGGAAGAGGCATAGTATGTTTTGCTGATGGCATCCTTGGCAAAATGGAGCAGAGGCACAGCAGGCAGGCAGGCTCCTGACACCTCTCCAGCTCCTATCCCCCAGAAGCTCCATGCTGGTCTGCATCAGATAGAGATGAACCAAAGTCTTCCAGCCTGCTGCAAGCCACCTACACAGCTTTAACTGGGATATCTCCAGGTGTGTGCATGCATATGGATGTATCTTAGTGGAGTAACAATAAATCACAGATTTATCAGTCCCTTTTGATGCAAAAAGTATTCAGGAAAAATCAACCTTTTTCTCTACTGTTATATGCCTCTTATGCAACCTTGGCTGTTGGGGAAAGAAAGGATGCGATTGCTGAATAGGTCAGATTGCTCACTGGCATTCTCACTGGCGCTCTCAGCCTTCCTTTGTTACACAGCCTGAGAGAGAACAGGCTAAGCCACGACTCTCAACGGAATCAAGCAAACACGTTTCATTTCCAAGAACATTGGCTCAGTAAACGTGGGTGAGATTCCAGAAAAGTGAACTGTTTAGACATAAAATTCTTAGTGCCTTTTAACAACTAGCTTCCTTACAGCTTGCTAAGCATCTACAACATAACTTCCAACTGCATCAAGTAGTGGAAAATTCACTGGATGATGCTTTTTGAGTAATTCTCGAGTCAAACGCATTACACATTTAAGCTTTTAAGCCAACAGATACACAGCATACCAGGAACGGAATCAAAATAGTGTGTTCACAGCAAAAAATTCTGATGTAAATCTTATTTGGAGAAGACTGAACTGTATCTGATCAGTGACGTGAAGGTAAACCTTGAAAACAAAGCCTACATTAATTAGTGACCCATCCAGGCCTTTTTTCTAGATTGACGTACAGTGAATTTCATGGCTGCTTGACACAATAGCCACTCTCTTTTGCTATTCATGTTTTCACTCTTCAAAATGATGCCATCTTCCTTCTCTCCCTCTCTACACGCCTCAAGAAGCAAGCATCCAATCTGTACCAATAACTTTCAGAGGGATTAAAGATACCATTTCCCAGGCCTGTAGAAAGCAGTCACTGGGGCTACACCTGAAAGCCACACAAACTTTTCCATTAAAACCATTTACATTTATCAAGTTGTTTCTCAATTACCTGCAAATAATCAACCACCCTACCACCACTAATAGAAAGTATTACAGATTTAGAGAAAAACCAGTTTGTTCTAATAAAGTGAGAAAAGGTGCACCGTAAGCATTTCAAAAGAAAGCAAGCTTTTTTGATCACTCTTCCTTCCTGCCCATGGTGCCTTCTTGCAGCCCAAATAGTTATCCATACACCTCGGGCCATTTTGTTTTTCCAACGTTTTGCATTTATTCTTTTTAATAGGTGTGAGCTATCTGAATCCACTCAATTCAAAGATTTTGTACTTGCAGGCTACATTAACGGGCTAGAGGTGAAACAAGGCATTTGGCTATTTTCCTGCTCCTGAGCTCAGCAGCACTGCATGACCCCGAAGCCTAAATGAAGCTGTTCCTGTTACTCGCATGGAACAGCACACCCTTGAAGAGATGCACAGTCACAGAGAGCACGGCCTGTGCGCACAACAGGAAATGATGCTTTCTTTTCTAACAGCCATTTCTCATGCACAATTCCGGGGATAACAGTGGCAATTTTCCACATCATTTGCCTTTCCCCAGCTATTGCCACCCAGCAAACATTTGGAATGGACAGCAGGAAGACTCCCCCCTCTAGCCACATGTGGCCATCCACCCAGCTGCAGCCTGCTGCACACTGAACAGCAGGCAGCGCCCCAGCTGCTCACACACAGTGGTACACGAGCACAGCTGTTGGCCTTTGTTCAACTTCTATGGCCAAAAGAAAAAGTGTATACACGTATATACACACAAGGAACCTGCTTTGCAGGGGTTGGACTTGATCCCCAGAGATCCCTTGCAACCCCAATGATTCTGCGACATGCAGAAACACTAAAAAACACATTATTCCTAAGTCTTGGAAGAAAGTTTTGTTTCTTTCACAGATCAGGACAGCTGACCCGCTGCCTTTCAGCCATTTGGGTTCTGCCATTCCCCCCTTTTGTTCCTTTTGCTTTTTTTCCTCATGTAGAAAACAGTAACAATTCAGAACTTCAGGATACTTTCAGCTATAATGTTACTGCAATAATTATTTTCCGTAATACCTTTCCAGTATTTCCTTAAGTGATTTTTCCCTCTGACAGGCAGAACTCCTTAAATGGCTACATACTTATCCTTTCTGAAATCATTTGCTATCATAAATTACCCACTACAACAGTCTAGGATGGTTTATGTTATTTAGAAAGATCCTCCTAAAGGCATTTTAGCAGCTGTGGAGGCTTAAGGGGAAAAAATAAAATAAAATCGTGTTATATGAACCTAAATGAATTTGGAATTAAAAAAAAAAGCAGTCATTTGAAGGAAAGATGCCAATTACTTTGAGAAGAACTGAAACCCAGGAGGGAGCTGGAGCCCTCCCATGGCTGGATAAGGAAGCAAAGATCAGCAGCCCAGCAGAGGCGGTTTAACACTCAGCCAGCACTACAACCCTATGCATCTGAGGAACTTGTGAGGAAAGGAAAAAATATGTATATATTGAGTTGCCTCCAGGCTGAATTACCAGCAACAGTCTGGGAAATCAAAATCACAGTCTTTGATCTATCTGCTCAAGATCTTCACAAGTCCACTTGCAAACATCTAGCATCACTTCACAACTTGGCCCTCAAACCCACAAACTCAAAGCTTGAACACCAAATGGAGGCACTAATACACCTGGAGAGCAGAACTGTCAGCACCTGCCAGCTGTAAGTAAGGTTTTAGCATAGCTGGAGCTCTTCGAAAGTGGGAAGTAAATGGCAAGTCATTGCTTTACAACTGAGCTGGCAAGCCGTATGCATCAGGGCAAGCGCTACCTTGTCCAGAGACAGAAACCAGCAGCAGTACTTACATGCAGAAAAATAAATCACCAACACATGCATATCACTAATAGCTGAGTGGTCAACCAGAATCTTCCCCATCTGCCAACACAAGGGCATGGCTATTAACACAGAAAATCATCCAGATATCACTCAGGAGCAGCACAGGCAGGGCGCACATCCAAGCCAAAACTTCCCCTGTAAAGCAACATTTTGAATGTGCTTTCAACTAATTAACTCCCATTCTTCAATTGCCACATCCTCATTTGTTAGTCAATCCACTGATTTACAACTAGACATTATTGAGGATCAGACTGATAAAAATGAAAACCTGCTTTAAAAACTGGACATATGGCGCCTGATTTGTGAAATTAATTTTATTTTTGGAACATGATATCCAATTACAAATAAATAATTCATACAGCATAACTCAATTAGGATATACGATGCTCAGGCAGGTCCTAGTAACAACCAAGATCACATTGAAAAGGAGTTTAAATTAATTAACCAATTACAGAAATATACAACTGGTCGTTCAATTGGTTTCTCAGCCCAGTCCAAGGTGTACACAAGTTGAAATGAGTTCCTCTTACCAGAAACAGATGTACACAAATTAATACCAACTCCAAAGTAGTTACTGCACCACATGAGGAAAAAGGCTGCACCGCGTGGCTGACACGTAGCTTTGGTGCAGAATGAAAGCTTGTACATTCTAGCAGGATACAGACTCATCCCACAGCAATTTCTGCAGACAGATTCACAAGCTTTATGGGATGTTTTTGTGCATGGTTTCAACCACACCACTTCTTCCACATCCTAGCCACCAAACCGCAGCATGAGGATATGTGTTATGTTCTTACCTTCAGTTCCATGTTGTTCGTTGCTTTCACTTTGGCCAAATATTCTACTGCTAAGCTACAGCTTCCCACTGAGGTATGGCTCTTACACGTGCAAACTGCAGTAACAGCAGCATCAGTAAACTCAAAAGGCCTTTGCTGACACTATTTTTTAATTTCCTGATCTGTTCCACGAATCAATATCCTCCACAAAGAACATTTATCATGACCAGATTGAATTCAGTCTGAAGTCCTGATAAACGTATTCAGTGGTTATGGGACTTACAGGACATTCACAGCATCCTTGGAAATTCCTGGACAGCCAAGATTTTTTATAAATGAAATACATTTGTATGCTACATAAATTCTCACAACAGAGAAAGTAGTTACCGTTTCCAATGGTTCAAAATTCCGCAAGATCTGTATTTACAAAGCTCTGTTAAAAATTCCACCGTCCATTTGGGGCCCTCAGGTGAGGTATATACCCTTTGTTCTTAATTTGAATTCAGACTGCTCAAAAGTTACAGCTCTTCTCGTTGCAGAATTCCCCACAGGATGAAGACTGCTACTGCTAACCAAGCACTTCTCACAGCTCACTCTACGGCTGCCTACAGCATTTGGGACACTTGCATTATGTCCCTCGGGTGGTTCTGCTGTTTCTTTTTTACACTGGCCATAGGAAGTCTGAAAAAAGGGAAGATACCAGGCAAATTGCTGGCTGGTGATAATGCACCGTGCATCTACACCGGTACTACCAGCATTCCAAACTCCCCCCAGTTGTCTTTCAGCTCAACAGTGCAGTGAACATGGTGCAAATGTGGTGGCAGCCCCAAATTCCTACCAGTCGCAGCACTCATTGGCCTCCAGGGAAGAACAGAACGCAGAGCAGCGTTACATTGCCACACTCACAAGTTTTTTAAGCTCATCCAAATATTTTAAAAGTCTTTCAAAACTTCAGCACTGAAGCTCAAATTGATGAACCACTTCAACTTCACATCCCATGTAAGTTCTGCAATGAATCTGATTCCGGAAGGAGGAGGAACTATGTATACTGATATCAATGTTAAACATAAAAAAATCTGAACTGGAAAAAAAAAAATAAAATCAAACCAAATACAGACTGCAACTCAATCAGAGAAAAAAAGACAACTACTAATACCAAATTATTTCAGTTTCGTTTACACAATTTACCCAAAACTGCACGTAAACTCTGGAGTAACAATTTCCAATTCCTTCTGAATTTACCAAATAAATCAAACCTGCTGCACGATGCACCAAGTGTTACACACAGTAACAGTACTTGAGTGGTTTATTAATTTTCACCAAAACCACTTGAGCAATGCACGGCCTGTGCTGAGTGCAAACATCTTAAGAACCTGTTGATGGAGGGCAGACACATCTTGACACTTCCCTTCAGTCCTGGCAAACTTCCACATCCTGACAGTTCATTTCCAACATGAATCTTTACCTATTTGTCAGAAAAAATCATCTATTACCCAGGTATCCAAAGGCATCACTCTTATAAAAGCAGTTCTGGTTTGTTTTTTGTATTTCCATTTCACCTGTTACACCACAAACATAAGTCTTTTTCATAGGAGAGGAAATTGATGATAATACAACAAAGCACACAAACTTATCATTTTTCCAAAACTGAAACCTACTGGATAACATTCAACTGCTTTGAAACTGCTTTCTGTAACCAGTGGAAAGTGTTAATTGAAATAACATTTCAGAATACTTTTTAAAGAGAATTCACACATTGAGGAACTTCCACAACTGCCACATCAAAACTCTGAGTGCTAGCAGCAGGCATTCCCTTCCCCAAACCAACCTTCTGCTGTTCAGAATTGCCACATGCTGCCATAACATGCTATTAAGTAGGCAGCAACAAGACTTCAACTTTTAGCACTGCCAGTATGATACACGCAAGAATTGTCTCCAAATTAACACCACTGTTATATTTGCTCCATCACAAAGTTGAGGGATGTGTATTTTTTCACACTGACGTAACCCTGATTATTTTCTTTCTAGAAATATTTTGAGAATAAAACTCAAATCTGAAACAAATCTAAGTGTCGTCACTGAAGAAGAGATTTCTGGTAACTCTTCAAACAATATTCACATATCTACAGCAAAACAGAGACTCCTTCCCAAAGCAAGAATTTTGGTGTAATGATTAGACAAGCAACATAAATACAACTCTGGCTGACAAATACCTCAAATATCTGTCTTTGAAAGGAACAAAAAACAAACCTCTGAATAGAAGAACACAACATTAAAAGGGAGATTTTGTAATGGCACAAAGGGCAGCTAGGCACTGTGTGAACTGAGAACATAACTGCTATTAGGACTTCAGCCTCCCCTCTCTCCAGTAAGATCTGGGATGCAGCTAGCACAGAACAGGGCTGTTATCATACTTGTACAAACCAAACAGCAAACCCACTCTGTTGCCCAAATCTATCAAGAAAACAGAACAGGATTTGTTGCAGTCTGCTAGACACTGTTAAACGTACAAAGCATTAATTGAAATTAATTCTGAGAGTTCTTATTAGCTCCATGCAGTTCAACTACTGTACGGAATGATCACGAGCTACTTCAAGAAGGGGCTTCTGCATTTGAGAGATTATTCCTCCATTTCATTTCTGCTGTGTTAATAAGTGTTATTTAATACAAAAGATGCTCACTAACACCTGCACAGTTACCCACCTTTATGCAGAGCTGTGCCATGACCATCTTTTCACTTTCAGACAAAAATAAAAGTAACCATTAGGCACATATTAAGGATGTTTTGAACAAGCTGTAACGTCAAATGTTTTTCCCTCAGATTCACACAGAAAAATACCACAGCAGCAAATCATCTGGTCCTCTGTTCAACAGTGACGTCATTATAAGCATTTTTAATTTACAGAATGTCACAACATCAGTACCTTATCTTGAAATAGTTAGGTAAAAAAAAGGCCCCCAGCATCACCATTTCTTACATGGCCAAGTTCTCCCTATATACATCCAAATGTTGAAGATACAAATAAAACATTATACAGGATTTATAAATGTTTAAAAACTTGAGGCTTCAGAATCATGGTTTCCCAAAAACAGTCAGGAAAATCCAAGAACTGACAAGGTAGCAGAGAAAACTGGATAAAAAAGGAGACAGACACAAGTTTGCTGCCGTAAGATTTTACTAAACTCGCTGGTCATCAGGGTGATGTTATCAGAAATAACAGTTTAGGCTTCAAATGAGGAATGGTGGTTTGGTGTTTGATCTCAAGTGCTGAGACAGGCAATTCAAGTATTTCCTATTTGATCCAAGCTCACTGTAGCAACGTGGTGCAGAGAAGCACTTATTTGACATGTGCCCCGTACATCCGGTCGATGTCCCCCTGGTAGTGCGCCGTGAGCTCCTTGCGTTTCAGTTTGAACGCATCTGTCACCAACCCAGTCTCGGGGGTCCAAGGATCAGGGCTCAAACGGATCTTTACTGGTATTTCAAATTTCTCCAGATTAGCTACAGAAGAGGATAATAATAATAAAAGTCACACAACTGTTTTTAAATACTAAACACGACGTAAGCATTTGGACACAACTTTATACAGTCAATAAGAAAAAGTGAGGATCTGTATTCTCACACAGAGAAGCATATGATATTACTGAAGAAGTGCTCCACAAATTCCCTATGGTCAGGCTCAAAAAACCCCAGAGATCATAGACAGAGCTGTAGGATCTACCAGTGCTCATTTTCCAATTCCCACAGAAATAGTGGAATAAGCCTCAGATGTTTGGCTGCCTGTGCTGTTCCCTAGCTTCAGAAAAGCCTCAGTGCTTACTTTAAACCTTATGATACCAAAGGGAAAAACAAAACCATATACAATAACACAAAAGTGTATGTAAAAAGTGCCTCAGGATTAAATCAAATATTCTGTTTCATCCATTTTAACGAAATAGTTGCAACAATAGAATCTTCTTTGAATAGTTAGTGCTAGTCAAAAAAAAAAAAGAAAGAAAAAAAAAAAAGGCAATGTTGTACATCCCAGCAGCTGCTTAGAAGAACTTCCCTGTATGCTCTGTGCCTTGAAGATCTACTAGAGATGTGGACAAGAAAATAAAAGTCTATTGCTCTACTGAGCCTGTATTCCTCATAAGATTATGTTCCAGCAGCACAAATGTGCAAATACACTACTTGCACAGCTTAAGGTATTCACAAGATGAGTATGAAGGAGAGGTGAAGGTTAACAGGACAGACTGCTGGAAGTACAGAATTATCCAGGGGAGAAAAGATGAAAGCAAGATGCAAAGAGCTACAGAAAGACATCACAGTACTGAATGACTGCAAAACACAGCAGTGGAAAACACTGAAGAAAGATGTAGAAGGGGACGCATAAGAAAAATTTAACCTCCACAGTGACTATTTAAGAAACATTCTGTGGCAATAACAGTTATATGAGAAAAGCTTGGCTCTTAGTAATGGTCAAAAGCAAAAAAAAAAAAAAAGCAGAAATTGTTATGTAAGGAGAAACAGAATATCACTGTGCCACTGAATAATTCCACAACCAGAACAGCTAAGTAGATTACAAGCAATTAGCATGATAAAGACACAGCTGAGAGAGAAGCATAATAGGCACTGAAAAAATCCGACTGCATTGACACCATTCACTGCCTCTTCCAACACAAGAGCTCAGCAGAACCAAATGACCCTAGCAGATGGCAGGGATAAAATACACAGGAGGCATTCCTTCACCTTTAACATCGCTGAACTGAGCAACTCTGCCACAAGACAGTATGGATACTGATATTTATATAACTTTAAAATATGACTGAGGCGTTAATCAAAAAAAGGTACTGCTTTGTATTTAGGAAATCCCTGAAGTGTAAGACAGAAGAGCCCGCATCACTGTGGGCTTTTCTCAGTCACCTACATGTAGGCAGGTAGCACGTGAGACTGTCCAGTACTCAACACCGACGTATTATGGGTCTATAGAAGACCCACATTCTTCTGGACTAGCAGCAGAAGGCCAAGATGATACTACAGAAAATCCTAAACAGCATTAGACACAAAGAGATAGTGAACCAAACCGTGCTTGCTGCATTTGCTCTGTTAGTATATTCTTTACTTGGGTACTGGCCACATTAAAAAGTTACAAGACGACATGAACCAGAACTAATCTGGCTCTCTGACCCACTCATGCTTTGCTGTTTACTTTTGTATGGAAATTTCACTCTGTGTATGTTCTATGAATACATGTTCTATGAATACATAATAAAATCCACATGCACAAGGAAATATTTTTAGGGTGTGTGCTTATCCTTTTCACAGACACTTACTGTCCACAAATCTACTAACAATTATCCAGCCACTCACCTGCCATGGCAGCCTCAGCTAGCACCTTCAGTACCTCTTTTTCCATCTCTGGACTGTTACAGATTTCTTCCCAGGTTCCTTTAAATCCTTTCTTTCGAGCTAGTTCTGCAAGCTCCTTTTGATTTGGCACAACAAATCCAATGACGTAAGAATGGAAACTGAGAAGTATAAAGTATTTCAGTATGAATTTTGTGAAGTTAATGACTCATCAAAAATAACATTACAGCTGGAGGATACTGCAGTTCGTACAAGGATATGGCTCTTAACAACTGACTTCTGTTCACCTGATTATCTTTCTGAAGTAGTACGCAAATCACCTCTGCCTACTTAGAAGTAAGTAGAAAGAGAAGCTACTTACCTTACAGCAACTGGATTGCTTCAAGGTGTGCTGTCCATATGCATATTCCACTGTGCCTCATGCTCAAAGCTTTGGGGAAGCAGTACCCATACGATGTCAATGCGCCCTGCCTCTCCTCATGCTTTGCATCTTGGGATGAAGACAGGTGTGCAGCTTCCCTACCTCAGTTTCCTCTCAACTGCAGAAATCCAGTTACTGTAGAGGAGCAGAGGACTGCAGTGAAGAGGGGTTGGAGAGCAGATTGTGGAATAAGCATATGCACAACACATCTCAAAGAACGCCTGCTTCTGTAGGGGAAGTAACTTCTCTTTCTCTTTCAAGTGGTTCTCCACACGCTCTCTACTGTTGGCAATCTTTGTCTACTTCTGATAAGTCTAGAACATTCAAAGCCGTTATCTCAATGTCTTTGGAAAACAATGAAACAACTGTCCCTGAAACAAGTAATTGAGATTTTTCAGATGATGAAAAGCTTAAGGAAAACGTGAACAGAACCTTACGTATAGAATTGCTATGCAACTCATTTCTCTCCTTTCCACAAAAGCCATTTATCACAAACTGCAACTGTTTTTGGTTGGTTGTTTTGTTCTGTTTTTACTTCTCAACTTTCTTGTCCCTTTTCCCCTCTTGAACTTCTTTAGGAGTCTAAGCAATACCCCTTCCTCATTGGTTATGCCTCACAGAGCTCCAATCAGCTGCAGTTCCCAGTTTTCTTCTGGACCCTTTTTAGGTGGTCCACCTTTTCTGAAGTGTTGTGTCCAGAACAGAAATTGTATAACACTCAGTAAAGCAAAAAGATCACTGTGCATCTGCTTGGTTACACATTTCATTATGCCACGTATTTACCTGGGTGCAACAGCATGACATTTGGTGATCAATATCAATTCCTACTGAACTGCTACCAGCTGGTGTTTCTTTATATGCATACAAAAAAGATAACAACAGTTCTCTGACTATAGTGATCTTACTATATAATAAAAATTAGGTCAGCAAAGAAGAAATTATCAACAAAATGAATAAGTATGCTTTGCCAGGTTGAGCAGTAAAACAGATGGCTCTTCTACTTTCGAAATGCTTCAGACTGACTAGACAAATCTGTTTTAGATATTCTTATTCTTGGCCATTTCAAAAATTAGTTACGATTACTTCACATGCATTCACAGATGTTTTGCCAAGTATTACATAGTAGATGTGTCAATTGCAGGAGAATCACTGAAATTTAACGGCCTTTTAGAAGTATTCTAGTACACTGCAGACATCATGTTTACCTTGGAAAAATCAGCAACAAAATTGACAGTGCACTTCTAATAATGAACTCCAATCCCAGCATTGCAGAAATGACCATCTGTAGAAGACTATGTCCATCAATTACAGAAAACACTCAGAACATGCATGTAACTTCATGCAGCCACATCTGAGATGTGCCCATTGGGTGAAACCCACAACGAAAGCTAAATATCGTGAAAGTTTCTCTCCAACGCTTATTTTTCTAAAACTGTCAAAACTGATGTCACACCATCACTGTTAGTTACAAAATAACACAGAACCAGGTGAACAAACCAGAAGCTTATTTTTTTATCCACTACTACTGAGCAATTCCCTGCTGTCTGCTCCAGTTGCCTTCAAAGTTAAGTGGAATTATAGGGGTCCATACTGAACAGAGCATTTTGGATTGCTGAGAAGCTCCAAAATGACAACAGGAAAAAAAAGACCATCTGAAGTCTGTTTAAACATGTAAGTCTATACTATGTATAGATAGGAAATTCTAGAAATAGAAAATTAAGATATGTTTGAGCCCTTATATGCCTAATTTAGTAGTACAGTTAGAAAGTAAATCGAAAGCACATTTATCACTATTTGTTAGTTGTGAGTCTGCACAGTATTTACAGTGCTTTCAATTCAAGCTTCAGGGTTTCTGTTGGTGATCTGCATGGGTGCAAGTCAGCTTGTGGGCCATTGGTTTTACTTTTACTCCCCCCCTTCCTCTGAAGAACAGATTACAGCTAAATAGAGCAAAGAGCAAGATGTGCTAGGGCTTGTGTAAGGACTAACTCTAAAGTGCTTGATTAATCATGAAAGCAGTCAGTTGCTTTTCAGACTGGGAAAGAGGGAAATTAAAGACTTATTTCTGGCATTTTTCAACAAATGGTGGGAAAAGAAAAATAAAAGAGATATCATTCAGATGTTTTAGTTTTCACAAAGAACACTAGTCCATTGTGTTTTAAATAGGAGTTGAAAATATCCACACTTTGAGGGGCAAAAACATTTTGCTTAGAGCTTCAGGAAGAGCTCTAAAAAAGAATACAGCAATATCAAAACACCAGCTGCCTCTCACCTGCTTGCGTATGCACAAATGTTATCTACCAGCGGAAGATTCTTCAGAGCTGCTTCTACTTTGCCAAGAGAAACATATTCTCCTGCTTGGAGTTTTACAAGGTCTTTTTTACGATCTATTGACGAAGAAAGAAATCTAATGTTAGTTATGCAACACTGAATTTTGACATTGATTTTATACTTCTCTGAGATGTATGTATACACGCCAGAAAGCAAGCTGACTCATGTCTGGAGTAAGTTCTGGAAGCATTTAATATCAGATTTACAGACTTCAATTTCATTAACCTATCCCTCACTACAACATGAACCACATTTCATCTGCACAGATTTTCTGCCTATAAATCAGCACCTCCTATATCACAGTACTGGCACGTGAATAATGGAAGACAATCAGAATTGCAGAAAAACCAGTGTCTGACTAGAAACACACGCTGTGCTCTCTCAACCAGATGTCTGAGGCAGGAGGGAAGCAGCATTTGGTGACATTTGGCTGTTTATTCTTAGACTAAATCCATATTGAAAAAGTGACTACCTGTTATTTGAAACACAACAACAAGTGAAACTGAAAATTAAGCCAAAATTACTTGAGCTTATTGTATGCAGCCCAAAGAAGGCCAAAAGGTGGAGGGCCAGACCCACCTGGCTATGATGGCAGCCAAGATTGCCTCTTACTTCTTGTATCTGTATGCTTTTTGGTACAGTCAGGCAAAGCTCTGTAGCTTTTACCTGTTTGACCAACGAAGGGCAGCTGCAACGGGACCGAAGCTTTTGTTCATGTAATAAAACACATAAGCTTAGTTTTCAGGACTAAAGAGCAGCTTGAATCACTCTCTAACTTCACGAGAGACAACTGGTAGTTTATAGAGTATTTTGACACCCATAGACATTAAAAAATTAGGAGCCTATCACAGGTTTACGTGTATCACCTTTGTCTTAGTATATTCTTCCTCTAGTTCCTTTAGAATAAAGGAATATACTTATTCTAAAGAATGGAACGACCAAAAAAAAAAACCACACACACACAGCTTATTTAATTCCTGAAAACATGTCACCAGAGAAATATTTTCACTTAATCAGACTCCACACTTAAAGAAAAAAAAAGAATTATAAGATCTAAGACAGTTTATTTGAGTCAAGTTAGCTTATATTTAGATACTTACTACTCAGTCAAGTTAACAAAGTAGAATCAATGTTAAGATTTTAATAGGAAACAATTATCTTAAAAATTATCCTTAAAACACACAATTGAGTTTGTTACAGTATCAGAGTTTGCTTGGGATGTATCATAAGATCTTAAACTGTATGCCAGAAGATACACATTTTTTGTTATCTACAGCAACGAGCAGCCCTGAAAAACAGATGTGCATATACATACACATATGCATATATATATATGTTTACCTGAATTTAAGAACTCACCAATAATTTTTAGACATCCATCTTGATGAAACTCTCCAATATCTCCAGTATGGAGCCACCTCTGCCCATTCTCATCAATAGTGAAATCCTTTCTGGTTCGTCCTTCATTTTTATAGTAGCCTACAGTCACATTTTGCCCTCCAATAAGAATCTCACCTCTAGGATATGGCTTATCAGTGTTGTAATATCCACCTGAGAATTGTTCCAGTTACCAAGAATTAAAAATACATTCCAAAGCAAGAATCCCTACTACTTTGTATTCAAATACCAACAAATTTAGTAAGCCCTTAGCCAAAGTTACCACTTGAAAACTCAGTGTAAGTAGTTCAGTAAGAAACACCTTGTTCCAATTCCTTCCCGCATACAAACAGCTATTTAACAGGCATGCTTACAAACAGTGAAACTCAAACATATGTGGAGGAAAAATGCCATGCCTGCGCAATTTTTGTTTTTATTTTTGGCCACTGACACACACCATCAGCCTCCTACAGGCTCACGTCAAAAAAAGAAAATTTTCACTTTATATTTTAGAAACAAAACCCACCAGAATCTGAGGTTTCACATTTTCCCTAAATTCCCTTAAGTACTATGCAGGGATACTCTACAATACGTAAGAGCCTACCTCAGAGGAAATGGTCTAAACACATTCAAATTTCATTAAATGTATTTTATACAGCTTCCACTAAACTTCCTTCCTATACGTCACTGTTTTGCCTTTTATTAATAATATTAGGAAGACTATTTTAAAACTTATTAATGGCAAAGAAGATATCATGCATGTGCTTTAGTTAAAGCCTACTGAATCCAACTACTCCAAGAGACAACACAAGACTTGCACCCTCTCCTGTACGGGTGGCTTCTCCAAATTGCATTACAGTGACCGGAATAAAAGCCAAAATGTAACCTAGTCAAAACACTATTCATGTGTTGACAGCTTCTGTCTATGTATTTTTTTAAATATAAAAAATGGTTTCAAACATAGAAACTGCTCTCCCTGAAGATTTTGTCTATATAAGTAAAGGCAGGATTAAGCAGAATAATAATCTTCTAGTAAATACTACCAAGCAAAGTCCAATAGAAACTAGCTTAAAGTTCTTGCAAATACACAAATATTTAATCACATAAAAAATTTCTCACCTTCTTCCCAGTTCATTAACTTGATTTCACAGCAAACCAAAGGTGCTCCCACTCTCCCTGTAGTGTAGTCCCAAACTACAATGTTAAAAAAAGAAAAGGAATTTCCAGATTAAAAAAAAAAAAGAGTAGAAAAAAATTTATGTTGTCATGTACTTTGTTTAATTTATTCATTTATTTTATTCCTGAAGTTTAATGTACACAATAGAACAAAACAAACAAGGTAATAAGCATAAAACTTTTATCCTGCAAGAGAACAGATGTCTTTATTTAGAAGTAGCTCCATCCACAACAATAAAGCTCTGATGATAAGCTGCCCACATGGATCACACTGCAGAAAGCATTTTAATAGTACTTGCATGACTTTGAAATGACATTTCATAAAAATTTGAAGATTCTACTTTTTGATCCACTTTCCTGCTTTCAGTCCCCAACACTTCTGCACCTGAGCCGCTTCACAGACAGAATTACTGGAAAGGGCAACACTCATATTACAATTCCACCATTACTTTCCCTGAACTTCTGAAGAAACTAGTACCAAAAACCACATACCACAATCTGTGGTCATCAAGGAACATAATACACGTTCTACAATCGAGCATAATCTAGTAGTGAGCCTCAGATACATCATACCACTGCCAAAAAACAAAAACAAACAACAAAAAAACAAAAACAGGAGCTCTGAGTGTTTTTGCCACCACAGAATGAGTGAAATTTTAGGACTAAGGGGCAAATGGAATCATGAAGTTAAAATTCAGCACAGGTTTTTGCATTCCATTTTCTTAATACTGTTATCTTCCTAATGTTTCTATACACTCACCAAAATATTCACTTCAGCCAGTAAATACAACGCTGCCAAGATCCCATTCACACTATCACAAGTGAGAACGCTGATTCTCTATGTAGGCCATCACAACGCGTCAAAATTAAAATGTTTCATTAATTTTTTGATGCAGAGAAATTCCCAGGATTCCCCAATTCTATTTTAAGGCATAAACCAAATGAAGGCACTGCCAAAGATTATCAATGCAGAGCACGCAGCATGGATCACAGCACCCCGCAGAACCCACCAACACCCACCTTCTGTGATCGTTCCAGCTCCAGCTGATTCAGTGAGCCCGTACCCCTGCCCTACAGGGCAACAGAAACAAATGTTCATAAATCGCTGAGTCGCTGCAGAGAGTGGAGCTCCTCCACAAAGCAGGATGCGAATTTTTCCACCCAGCAGCATTCGTACTTTCCGGAAAATAAGGCTAAAATACAAAGATACGAATATTCATTGCTTAAAAACAAAACAACGGAGTATCTGATTTTGTATTTGAGATTATTTCACATGGCAAGACTTGAGACACATTTTCTGATGCCATTAAAAATAAATTTACAATTACCTATCGCAGAGCGGGGTCGTGTAGCCTTTGGAAATCTGTTCCATTTTGTAATTGTAGGCCAATATAAATAGATTTCGCTGGAAACTCGTCATTTCATTTACCTTATTCATGACATTTTTGTAGATTCGATCCATAATTTCCTAGTTAAAGAAAGACCAACTCAAAGTAAAAGAAATCACACAACCAATACAAGAAAATGATCTAGACACTACAGTATAGTTCAGACAACCAACCACTCCCAGCTGCTTCCTCTTCCATTAGTAAAACATAACAAAACACTAAAATTAAACGAGGAGAGCAAAAATCTGAACAGGATCACTGTTCAATCCCAGTCTGTCTGCTGTCAACTACCCACCTCCTATGAAGTATTACACAAGACAGAGTCCATTTCTCTCTTCACTACCATCTTGCACTGACATCACAAACTAATGTGAAATCTAGCACAATGCTAAACAATCAAATACTGTCCTGAACAGGTTACAATACAGGAAATATACAGCCTCTCTTCCCAGAAAAGATTTAGTGACACAAAGTAAGTCTGTGCCTATGGCTATTTTCATCACATGGTGGCTGTTTCCAAATCACGTATGTATCATTATGTGTGGTTCTCTGTCTTTATATCTCATATATATATGATTTATAAACAGCCTTTGTGAAGAAAGTATACAGACATGTAAATACATAGTATGTGCATACATCTATACGAGCATATTATGATGAACAGATAACTAAAATGACAGTGTAATCCCCACACCTATTTAAACTTTTTCAAAGTTTACGATACTTACATTGAGAATAAACATCATCATATAAAAATAAATATCAATAACATTATTTTATGCTACCTTCACATCCAAGATTCTACTTTTTATTTTACATTTACTTTAATGATAAAATTTAAATTATGAATTACATTTTTAACACATTGTTCTATCCTTCAGCAACTTACCGGCACAGCTGCCATTAGAGTTGGTTTAAGTGTAGTAACATCACCTTTGCTTCCTTTCTTGATTTTAGAGGACTAAAATGCAGAACAAGTTCATCAGCAGGCACATTTCAAGACTTTTAAGAAACAAAATGACATAGCACATCTTCCAAATGATCATTTTAATTTTCTTGTCAACAATTAAACTACCTCAGTATATCAGTCACAACTGCCAATATCCTGTTTCCTGGGATCTATAAGCAAGAACTGACACAAGTAATTTTTTTTTTCTTCCCTCTCCATATGGGCTTACATCAAGACCATACCTGGTCAGCCAGTGTCTGAGGTGAAGAGTAACCAATGCGGCATCCATGAGACAGGCACACAAGTTCAGCACTCAGCTCCAGAACATGGGCAAGAGGCAAGTAGCCAATATAAATGTCTTTTTCCCTAAAAAGAAATTTTAAGAGAGAGGTTTATACCATACCATTAAAGTCACTAAGCCAAATTTACTCAGAGCTTTCAGAAGAACTGTAAGAGGAACAATGCCTATGAGCTTATGACCATACTTCAAGTATGATAGGCTTTGTCTCAAAAATTGCCTAAGTAGTATTGTAGGTTTACAGCATGCATGAAGTGTGATGTTTACACATCCCAAGACCGTTAGCTGTGCTAAAGCTGCACAAGCAACTCTGCAGATGATATTAAAATCTGCACCAAGCAGAAACAAACCACAGAATGCAGAAAGTGCTAAAGAAGTGACTGCTGAAGGCAGATTTCAACCACACTGCAAGGTAGCTTCACAGGCTTTGCGTCCCAGTCTTTCCAGTGTACAGATGATGAGAAAGATAGCACATGGAACACTCGTGGCATTTAACCCAGTACTGGAAGATGCTCAGACATCAGTGCATAATCTGATGGGTCAAAGACACTTCATATTTTACACAGTAATTATATGCAGCTACCCACGTGCATCTTTGAGTAAGAGTTGGCACATACCCCAGATTTGGAATCCTTTCAGCCATTCCAGTTATACCAGCAATTATGTTGCAGTGGGAGATCATAACTCCTTTGGGAATTCCTGTGGATCCACTTGTATACATGATCACTGCAATATCAGAAGGTACAGGCCTGGCCTGCTGTTTGTTTCCTGCAATTTTCATTTAAAAAAAAAAAGAAAGAAAGAACATACAATGCATGGAAGGCCTACCAGATTTGAAGATCTTACAAGCTAACATACTATAGCAATTGTTCTAATATAATACTTGTGACTACTGCTACTACATTTTGCTTTCTTTTGGAAAGACTGTGGTCATGCTTAAGGGCCTTCACAAAGAGAAGGAACTTTTTTGTATGAGCTGAGTAATACTTCCAGTGATTGCTCCAGCCTACTGAAACAACATTTTATCTTCCGTTTCCTGTATTCCTGTTGAGGACAGAGAAATGGGCAGATCTTCATTTCTCCAAAATGCCTCTCAGCTTCGTATGCTTATAAAAAAGTATGCTGCACTGGTTCCAAGCTTGTACAAGGTAAATCCCCATGTACAAATCTACTTTGCAATGCACTTCCCAGAAGAGGAACAACACACTGCTTCATCTGTAGCAGTCAGGGCATGGTTCTGCTGGGCCAACATGAGCTCCAATTTCCATAAACATTTAAATTCAACAGCTTTAATAGGATTATTGTTTTCAAATACTTGCACTGAAAACAAGAAAATATGAAAACAACTGTGTACTCAAAGGAAACGCTGCATAATGCGCAATACACGCAGCACAACATGTACACTTTATGAAAACACTGAAAGCTTATTTGAAAGTTCACACTCACTGAACCCTGTCCATCCTGCACAGTGACCAACACAGAGGAAACAAGATAAAAATAAGCTCCTTCACTTAATATGTGAGTAGAACCGTCTTGAGCATAAATAAGTACTTGTAGTATTCCATAGCTTATGAGCGGGTAACTCAACAAAGGTAATGTTCTTTTACTACAGTTTACAGCACACAATGTCTGAAAGACTGGAGAAAGAAGGATTAGACACCTTTTTACAAGAATTGAGGGGCCATCATGTCAGCAACAAACCTGACATTCCCCTAAACATCAGCAGATGGGCTGATCACTCATAATGCTCCTAAAACACAACTAATCCCAACACTCACGTGCTTTCAGTGATTAAAATACTCTGACAACACAGAAAACAAGAAGCATTGAATACAATGAAATATTGAGGTACTTTAAGACTACTCTTCAGAGCTGAATAAAAATTTTGCCATGACAAGTCAATTAAAACACCTAAAGTTCCATCTTCTAATTTTCAAAATGTTGCGAAGGTCAGAAATAGATCTCAAGAAATCACGATCGTAGATTGATACTTTCAGAAATATAATAGAAGTGACCAAGTTCTATCAGATTTAGGTAACCATTTTACATTTTCTTATTTGTTAGATTCACAAAATTTCATGGTAGCAATTTACTGATGCTTTCTGCTATAAAATGCAGAATAATTTTCCCTGTCTGGCTTAAACAACCTGTTCCCAAATACAACTGACCATACGAATGTGTTTTAAGTTTCTGCCCTGGCCTAAATGCTTATCCTAAATATTTTTCTTCAGCATGTGTGGTGCTTGCTTGGGGAAAAGACCATTTTTATTAAATGCATTTTATTAACTGCACAGTTTTCTGAGACCTGCAATTTTTCCAAGTTTACTTAACAGTAAACCAAGTAGGATCAAATTAGGACAGATGAACCAAACAGAAAGAAAAGGTAACCTACCACTGTCTGCCTTGGCTCCCATAGCTTGCACAGAAGCCATAGTGTGAACAATGACACCCTTGGGAAATTCTGACCACGTTGTTGGTTTGCCATCCACTGTAATAATATGTCGTAGCCGTGGAATTTGAGAAACAATTGCCTGTAGAAATTCACACGTCAATCGTGAGGTTTGAGCAAACAAGAGAAAAAGTTATCTACTGCATACATTAAAAAAAAAAAAAAAGGCATAAAATATTTGAGGATTTAAAATACAGAGCATAAACTTGTCTAGCTTACATGGCTGCAAAGGTTGAAGCTTTCCACATTCAGATTTGTAGGACTAATTGAACTTTCCATTTGTACGTCCAAACATTTCTCCAACAACTTATTAATCAGGGTCTTATTTCAAGAGAAGCACACACAACTATGAAGATTAGCAGAGATTGACTATCCACTCTCACAGAACACCAGAAGTAAAGGTCCTGGGCATCATGGAGCTCACAATAATACTTAGGTCACCACTTGATTACTGTGCTATCTGAAATAACCAACACCAAGCCAAAAACACAGAAAATGCTTAAGTACTGGTTAAGTATTTCAAGCTAACTATGAGTTCTAAAATAGCTACCAAATTCTAAAGAAAGATGACAGAACTCTCTAGCAGAAGAAATTTGTTTTCTTACAATGATTATTTATGCCAGCTTGCACTATATACAGTATCATTCCAGTAATTTAAGAGAAAGAAATACAAAGTTTGGAAAATTCTCATTCAAAATGCAGCAATAATGCACAATTTTTTAATTAAACAACTGCCCTACATGAAAGATCCACTTCCTCACATTCATTGTAGCTTAACTCATACAAAAACATAGTTCCACCTGTTCCACCTGAGTCGGTAAGGTCTCAAAAAACAGCAGGTATCCTGAACTCAGGGCTTTGCCAAAGAAACAAACCATCACAAAGTTACCATGTGGCATTTGTTTCATAAACCTGTTGGCCTGGCAGTAACAACATAGGGATAAGTTACCTAAGCTGTGTGTCCTGCCAGCCTGTAGATTCCACAGCAGTTGGCCAACTGACATGCCACAGTAAGTAGCTGACACTGACTCAGTCGTACCCTCAAAAATCAAAGCTTACAGAGAAAGGAGCAATCAAATCTTAGAAGTCCTCCTTATGAAAACAGCTAAGAAACCGATCCAGCACACTGGAGTTTGAAACAAGGCACCTAGAACCCCTGCTGGCTGAAGCATGACATCTGAACTATTAACTACTAAGCAAGACTCTGAACTATTCTTAATGGATTGCAAGGATTTACTGGTTTAAATGACATCATAAAGTTAAATACAAAATACATTTTGAGGGACTTTTCTTTTTTAATTAAAAAAAGCTATACTAATGTTTCATGGACTTTCTTTGCACTACAAAACAGCTCTGACTCTTCAAGCACCAATCTGGAGATGTAAGTCATCAATTCTCTGCTGGGAAAACATCCATGAATAAAGCAGGAGTATAATCACATACAGTTATTCATATACAGTTTATACATTTTTCTGTTCCTCCCTCTTCCTTCAACAGATGAGTTTATAGGCTCTAAATTCACCCAGAAAACACAGTTCTTGTGGAGGTGCTGTTTCAGACAGGACTGCAGCTCTTCAATAGCACAGATGGTTCATCCTGCTCTCAGAAGTCATCCTGGAGCCTAAATCCAAAAGCTATCATTTTTTATGTATATGAAGACAGATACAAAGACCTCACTCTATAAGAAGTCTTTGCTACAGAATGGTAATTCATCGTTTCATACACCTACCAAACCTTTTAACAATAATGAACAGATATACTGGAAAAAAGATACAAATAACACTTTCTGACCTTCAATTTTGTTTGCATCAGCTCTTTACTAGTAATGATGGTGGTCACCTCTGTTTCATTTAGCCCATGTACTATTGCTGCACCTCCTAGGGTAGCGTACAGAGTAACAACTGGAACAACAAAAAAAAAGAAACTGGTGAATCTTTACACTTTCAAGTACAGTTTACAATAAATGGCTGAGATTAAGCTGCTCTTAGTTAGGCAAAGTATTTGTCAGCTATTACAAAGATGGTATAGTTTTGTGCTTTAAAAATACATATTACATGATTTAAATACAGTGTAATTTTCAATTAGAGTGGGAATAAAGAATAAGTAATGCATATGTGACTTTACTACTCCTCAAGCTCTAGTTACACATATTAAAACCATATTATCCTATTCTAGATCTACTATTGTATCTTCATGGTTTTTAATCATGCATCTGTACTCAATAAATCCATTGTTTAAACAGTTGTCTTGCACACAAGAAAGAAACTGCAAATATTTACTTGGCTCCTTTTTTCAGAAGTGTTGTCACTAGCCTAGACCGAATGCTAGTAAGAAATTATCAGCAGATTAATACCTACATTCAGTATTATGTCTGAGACTATCAAATTCTCCCATCAATTTAATAAATACAAATAAATAATAATCAATTTAATAACTACCACAATCACTAGACACTGAACTGACATCATGACAACACAGAAAAACAATAAAATTAAATACTTCGGAAATTAACTATTGGAAAAAATTGTCTCCTGTATGTAAGGGCAGCTCATCAGTGATGGAGCATTAATCCACAGTTATTTCACACTGACTATTTTAAAAAACTCAATTTCATTTCCTGCCACTTTTATGGGAACTGCACGAGACAAGGAAGGAAGAGATCTGGGAGGAGAGGCAGCTCTAAAAGGAAGAGAGGAATGGCTCTCAAGAAAACAAACAAACAAGGTAATGTCTTTTTCCCCCAAGCATAACTCTGAACAGAGGTATAACAATTTAGTATAGCTCACGTTTCAAAAATGTTATAGAATCAGATATCACAATTATTCATTACAGCAACATCAGTGCTCCAAGTTTCATAACATGAAGTATCTGACTTTCTTTTGTATTTCTTTTGTATGGAGTTACTCACTCAGTACAGCACAGGCATTTCTTACACAGAGAAGTAAATAGTTGACCTCTATTTATTTTTTCCTTGTTCAAACAGCCTATCATAGTTCAGAACTGTTGCAGGGCAAACACACATGCACTGTGTTTTCTTTAATTTGGTGGGAGCAAAGTCCAGAAGAGTGCCTCCACTAGTTCCCACGAGCTCTCCCTCCTTACTTCGGTGACCCCTGTTATATAAACATCTCGCAGAAATTCAGCCTCCCCAGGCCAACAAGCACAACGGAGATGCTGTGCTGCTTGGAAAGAAAAGTATAAATCTCTGAAATAACCATTTACATAATTACTCATCCACAGAACAAATGCATCAAGGGAAAAAAACAGAGGTACACCACTTATAAGTTGGAGTACTTAAGATGGAGTACTGATGTCACAAGGAGAAACAAACCAAGTGGTGACTGAGTCACTTCTCTGCACTGGCACCTAAAACATTTTCAGGCATTCTGAAAGTGGTTCCAGTATTCCCTTCCCATCCCTCCTTTTTTTCCCTTGAAGACAGACCAAAGCAGGATTATCTTTTGTGTTCATCTTTTCACGTACAATAATAAAACTGAGTATTAAATGCAAAGGGGATCTTACAATTTCTGCTACAGAAAACAATCTAATCTGAAAAAGAAAAAAAAATAAAGTAGTAACACTAAGTTTGCCAGCTAATCATACAGAATCTTGTCCTAAAGCAATAGGATTTTTTTCACCATTTATTTCAACCTAACTAGACTGCTGAACCCATCACACCTCAGAAAGAAAAAGTAAAGTATACCTTTACAGGCTTCAGCAAAACCAATTCTGACAAAAGCACTTCTGCTCAAGTTTCAGGAAAGTATAACTGAAAAACAAAACCATGACCTTTCCTATTTACTTCTTTATTTGATTATACACACCAGCTGTTGCATCTGCTCACACCACTGAACAACTTTGCAGATGAAGAGAGGATACACGACTTACGTAATTTCAAAAAGATGTAAATATGACAGTCAAGAACACACAGTATTTCTTATCATCAAGCCACTTGTATGGGCAATACATAGGAATGAATCTCACTAATTCTGAAGTATAAAAGGCTCCTCTCTAATACCAAGTACAAGGCATGTGAACCTGGTCTGTTGGTGTGAATGCTGTGCACCTACCATCAGGTTTAACACATTCCATACTCAAAGAATGCCACGCTACCAGAGCGGCTGCAGTTAGCTGATGTGGTATCTGAAAACTAAGAGGTGTTAATTTAATGTCTTGCCACACTATAACTTCAACAAAAACTGAAGTCTATAATGAATCTAGAATGAATCTATAATTCATTCAAATTGAGCAAAATGATTACGTGAACACTGCATGATATTATCATCTGCCAATAGAAAAGTCAGCCAAGTTCACGTAAGATGACACACAGCTCAGATGCTAAACATCACATCAGACAGTGTGCTGAAGCACGTCTCAACACAGGAATTTAGAACACTAATTTAACCAAATCAAAAACATATGCGTAACATTCTACACACAACATCCATGCACTCACTATCTCAGATTCCTTTTTTCCAAATTACAAAATCCTCCTAGTACTTCACTTCCAATGTGAAGATAACTGATGCAAGCCTTTGTATTTTATTCCCAGGATGACCACTAGGAATCTAGCAGATCCCAAAAGTAATAAAAGGAACTGAGCAGTAGAATGGGATAAAATGCTGAACAGATGTTTTCCTATCAGCCTCTCCTCCTATGCCACGTCTTCCAACCACTCCACCATCTTGACAGCCCTCCTCTGGACTTATTTTGGTATCTCAACACACAAGGTAATCACACAGAACCACGTGAGAACTGCTACGGATTCATAACTCTGTGGTTTAATCAAATAAACAAACTGATATTTATAGCACAGAGGGATCATTTTAAACACAATCATGTTAGGTTTGCTTCCAAAATCTGAGAGAAGTCTGTGTGATACACTCCTTGTCTGTAACTAGGTACTAAACCAAAAGTTTCTGCACATCTGGCTTTTATGACCTGGTTCTTATAAAGGAAGAATAAACATGGCATGGGCAAGAAGAGGCCTAGGCCCATGGGGAACTACAGCTTTTAGAGTGCCCTTTGTGAAAGTAAGGAATGTCCCCCCCTGAGGATGCCCCCACCTCAGACTTACCATTAGGTGTAGGACACATTAAGTCACGCTGATGAAATGGCCAATAATCCCCAGACCAAACAAGTTCAGTACTCAATAGATTTCTTAACAAGAAACTCAGTGGTCCTATGCAAAACCCTGCACTGAGGCTCAGGCCATGTTGCAGCATGCAGCAGGCTTTGTGCCACTGGTGGAACTCAGACACTGCCGTGGCCTTTCACGTGACTGAAGCAAGGAGAAGGGAGCAGAGTGGCTTTGCACCCCTCTCTGTACGGTGCTGCAAAGTGAAGCTGTGCAAGGACAGCTCCAGCCAGTCTGTCCTACTCTGCCTCTTCCTCCCTGAACAGACTCTGCTTTGCCCACTGTTAGTGGTCTCAGCAATGAAACAGCAGAGGACTAACGGATCGGGAACTAGGGGTTATTAATGCAGATACTATTAATGAGAGAGAGAGACTGACTTTAAACAGTTTGCCAAAACTAAACATGGGAGAAAAGTAAAAGAGAGACACCAGGCTGCTCTTGAGCAAAGTCTCAGATAAGCATTCCAGTTAAATCAGAATGCACTAAATGACAAAACAGGCTATGAGAAAGTTGTGAGCAAACAAAAAGCAAAATGAGAAAATATACTAAATATTAATATTAAGCTCATTATTAATATTTTAAGCTCATTATTAATATTAAGCTCAGCTTAATGTTTGAACTGAGGAGTATCTTATACCTGGGAAGAGGAGTTACTAAGAAGCTTTTTAATTAGAAAGAGCTCTTCAAAATAAGTTCAAGACTCACCCATTCATTTTCACTTTTTACAATAAACTAACTAAAATCACAACTGAAGAACTGCCAAATATCCAGGAAAACTTGCACAGCTTAAACTTTGACGTGAACTCCTTAAATTGAGTCAATGAATTCATGCGTGATTTTTGTTCGTTTGTTTTCAGAACTTGAGAATATGTACTGATTTGAGATTAGAAGAAAATAAATCTCTCTCAGAAATTCATTGAGCAAGACATATTTACTGACACCATAACCCAGCTGCAAATGCTACAGGTTTCTCAATTCAGCAAAGTAACTACAAAATACAATCTCTTTCTTACACAGCATTATTATTATTTTTTATAGGGGAAAAAATCCTCAGTGTCCTATATAAACTTCTCTTAGTGTGTACAGTGAAGAGAGAGGTTTATTTTCACTCTATCCTCTTAGACCAAAAGAAATTAAATCTTTAGGAAAGATTCATACTTACGCTGATAGTTGCACATAAAGCAGGCTTGTGCTGCAATCATCCACTCAGCTCTAGTCTCACAGAAGATAGCAATGTTTGTCTTTGGTTGCTGACCCAACACTGCTAAGCCATTTCCAAAATTAACAGCTTTGATGTACACATCTTCATATGAAAGCCAGGTGTACTTGCCAAGGATGACCTAACAAGAATAATAAATTCAATTTAAAAAACAAAAAGCCTTAACATATGTCCTCTGCAACCTTATCCATGTGAATAAGCTGCAGATGTCCGAAGCTGTTTAAATTGTAACACCGGTTTATTAATAATGAAAATATTCTTGCCAAAAATTACAGCAGCTGTGGAAGCTCCAACACAAATACTGCAACATCTCCTTGCACATCACCGCCTGTTTTGGTTTTCACAATAGGAAGACACACAATTCCCACTGTATTTTGCAGTCCAGAAACCTTAAGAAAGGCTGTGATTATCTGACCCAAATGCCTTTGGTTTCACAAAGCTTTTTCCTAAAATAGAGTGTGACAAGCTAATATGAGTCTTTCTGTGCATTTGCTTTCTTAGACATTTGGACTAAGATTCTCCTACACAAATACAATAAATGGGTGTTTGATCGTATGGAAGACTAACAAACTGGAATCCAGAAAGCACTGTATCCGTGGGCTCTGACACAAATTATGAAATTCCATTCCCTTTGTTTGCTCTAAAACAAACGTCAAGGGAAGAGGAACAATCTTACTGCCATGTTTTACTGCCAAATAGCAGAGGGACTGAAGATGGGAAACTATTGGCAAGCCTCAGCACTGAAAAGCCATGTGGAAAAAGTTAAGCAACCACACTTTCCTTCCGTATGGAAAGTTGGTGCACAGTAAAACTGAATTTGAATTTACAGTTCAGTACCTAACAGGTTCCTATGTGTCTGCTTGTACCTTGCAGTGCCATTTTCTCACCAAGTAACAGGTTATTTAGAGGATATCCTAGAAATTTTCATACGTAGATGCAATACAAAGACATTTAGTACTGCATTTTTAGTCTATTTTCAGTCTACCTTTCTTATCTAGCTACAAGCACCCTGCCAATTTTGAACACCACCATTTTCATTGGTCAAGTATTTTCGACCTTTCCTTTGACTAGAGAGCATTAATAATAAATGCACACAAACACTACAAAACAAAATCAGATAAGCAAACTTTTCCCCCATTGCCCCATTCTGTTTTTCAGATTTATCTAAGTTTTGAGGTTACAGATTGGAACATCTAACTTGGACATGTAACCACATTTCTAACAAGGCTGTATTTCCAGACTTCTTGCAAAATGAATTTGAAAAGCTCGCTTGAATTTTAACAGAAAGAAAACAAAATTCCAATACATTTCTTTTATCAACACACTTTTTCAAGCTGCTGAAATTTTCTGCTGACTGAGAGTTGTACTCACTACAGACTTAATCCATGCTCCTCATTAATGCCTACATCTAGGGAAACAACACTCAGGGCACACACAGAAAGATGCTTGGAAACTTTCAAAGCATTTTCATTAGAAAATATCATTTATCAAAACAAAAAACCAATACTTGCCAACAACAGCACTACCACCGAAAAATGAACAGATCTCACACACATCTGCTCAAGATTCCCCGTCTTGTTTACAGAAACAGCCTCACAGACAAGTAGGCTGCCCCAGAACCAAAACCCTTACTGAAGGAGGATCACCAGCAACTCCCCTGCTGTCCTGGCAGAGAACCACTGCAGGATGCTGCCTGGCCATGTGTGGCTGCTGGCAACCCCACGGGCACAGTGCCTGGGCACCGACTCACTGCTAACATGCCAATGACAGGGAGCTGGCATGTGAGCCATTTTAACACACCAAAGTGCTTCTGGAATGGGAACATTTCAATGTTTCAAAAACAAACAAAAAAAACCACACATGTTTTCCTATCCATTAAAACTTCAATTATTTCAAATTTCAATTTCAGCTTGAGAAAGTTTTTTCTGCCCCTAAACACCTTGGAAAGTCTCAACAGAACTCACCAGTACAAAGCAATTTAAAGCAACACCCTTTCTACCACCATTCTCCACTTACAGAAGTGTATCAGAATGCTGCTCTTAAATAATAACAGGAAAAAGCAGCAGGTTCTTGTTACCACTTCTGGCAGCTTTTCCAACTAGTAAATCAACAGCCTTTGGTCTTTTTCACCTGTGGTGTAACCTGCCAAAGTTGAAAAAAGAAAACAAACCTGATCTTTCTGAATAGCACTTGTGATTCTTTCTCCTTCTTTAAGCTTCTTTAAGAAACTGAAAGTTTCTTAAATAATTTATCCTCACTGTTTAAGCCAGTTTGATACAAACAGTGAAAAAAAGGCCCTATTTGTGCTTTGCTTTCCTGAAACAGGAGACAACCTGCAGAAAGGAAATAACATACTGGAAGCTGCATTTCTGAGAACACTGGTGAGTCTGAGTCATTAAGACTTTTCTCAACCAGGCTATGTTGGGTTTTACTTTTGCTACTGCCTTCTATGTATTTGAATTCCCATGTTCATTCCCTCCCCACACCCAGAGTCTCTCTGCTATCCTCTCCCTCCATCATTAACATACCTCTTTTGTATACATTCCCTTTTTCTTCCCTGCATGCTTCCTCTGCAGGATGCAGGACAGCTTAGGGTTTCACACACCCTTCCCGATGTTTGAGTACTCATCTTCAAACACATCTCCTTCCTTGGCCCTTTTTGTGTGAAGTTGCTACTACAAAGAGTTGTTAAGGCCGATGGTAAGTGCCGTAATCTTCTGAACATTCACCCACACACCTTACTTTGCAGCTTTCAGAACCTCTCCCTGCTATCACTACTGACACATGCCAAGAAAGTAACTGTCTGGGAGTTTGCAAGAGAAAGGCCAAGGAGCCAAGATTATTCAGAACCGATTAAACAGACATGTAAAACCAAACACGAAATCAGAAGAGACAGCACCTCTCAATGTTTCCTTAGAATAGTGCACAAGTAGAAAGACACTGCCCTCTAGTGCATCAGCTTTTAACCAGATTTAACCTGCAAGTTAATAAAAATACTTCAATCTTACCCTTTAATGCTGGAAAACATTTAATACCACTACTGAATTAATATTGGGAAATTTATCAAATTACCAAAGAATAAGTATTTGCTGCCTGGTGAACATTTTTTTAACCTGGATTATAGGGCAGCTCTATTTTATATATATATATACATATATATATATATATATTTTAGCATGAAGGTGTCAAAACGTTCTGAAAGGCACAGAGGGCACACAGTCATGGAACTGCCCAACCTAACCGACCATTTACAGTCTGCTGACAAACAGCTCAGAAGCCTCAAAGAATCTCAACTACAATTTGAAGCTAAGCATTTCTGGAAACGGCAATAAAAATGAAGAACCACACACTCCCTAAAATACCGATTACCTAGGAGCACCTATGGCATTTTTCATCATCACAAGCTACCCTCGTTCTGCCCATCACAGCCAGAACCTTCCTGCAGCCCCATGCAGCAGGTTTCTGCACCAGGCACCCTGAGCACTGCAGCACTCCCCTGCTGCAAGGAAAGGCTCCTATTGTACCTCACTGCTCATCTCTCTTAACTCATTTCTTTTTTATAAAGTGAGGAAGAGCACGGATTCTGCATTAAACACCTGCCACCATAATGACCCAGTGTCTAAACTCACACTATTTCCTACCTTTGTTGTTCTGCTGCTTGTTTTGTTTGATTGTTTTTACTTAAAGTCTATGAATTTCTGCTTCTTTGGCCACTGCACAGGAATAGATCTCTCAAACAATAATATAAAATACAAAGTTCCAAAAACAGTACAGATTATCTTGGATATCACTGCTCTCTAAATTAAGAGCGCACACAAACTTGAAGATGTAAATCTAGCTTTAAATAATTTTAGCTTAAAGTGGACATACACTTAGTTCTGTTAAGAATCAGAAGCTTTGTTTTAATTTGAGGGGATATGTCTTTACTTGATAAATTACTTAGGCTAATTTAGCCCAATGCAATCTGCAAATCAGAAAGCTATCTTCTAACAGGCAATGCAATTCAGTACACAGATCCATGATCTACATTCAGAGTTGCCACTGATGTACAGATGACCTCAGATAGGCACATAAGCCATTCCCACCACTCCATTCAATTTCTGAAAGGGAAAAAATAATCAACAAGTTTTGCAGCTCCCATAAGGTACATGAATTACATGCACTGCACACAAGAACTGAGAAGTGCCATGCAATTTAAAAAGCTGTACCAAATAAACCTCAGCCTTAACTTTCACTAAGAGGACCTGGGCAGTGAAGAGATGCATGGTATGAAAGACCAAAATCAAAGCAGAAGAACCCTGACATTCAAAGACACCTTGTACAATTTTCACATTTACTCACTTGCTAAAACGTGCTATGAGGTAATAAGAAATATTGTCTTCCTAATGGAGAAAAAAAATAAAGTAAAGCTACTTGCTAATTCCACAACTTGGAACAGAACAGCATCAAGGCAAGCATGGCAATCAACCATCATAAGGGACTGTTGTGTCAAGCTTAGATAGAATTACCTAGCTTAGGTAATTTCTAATCTAAAGGCTGAAAAAATAAGTAATTTAAGTAGGTCAACATCAACATTCTTCAACCTTCCAGTATTCAGAGTATGTTGTTTGCATAATAGCAAAGGCTAAAACTCGTAAGATCTTAAGCCTTGTGCTACCAATTATATTTGAAGAACAGAGCACTGAACACAGGCAGAGAAAATTCTGATCTGTGCCCAGAAGCCTTTACTTTGCAGAACACCAACTCCTTTCTGCTTCTTTACAGGGCATCAAAGCATGAATCAAAAACGATTCTATGGACCCTTTTCTCAAAAAGAAAAAAAAAAGTGCATTTCTGAACTCAGGGAAAAATTAATGACTGGGAGGAAGTTTCACTAACAAATCTGCAAAGGCTTCAACACAACTAGATTTTTGCCAACCACTGTGATATTAACTGATTTATTACTATATCAGAATTTAAAATAAGCATTGTTTAAGGACCCCTTTATTACAGACGTAACTTTTTCTTCTGCAGGAAAACCAACCTTAACCAAAAATAGTCCCAAAAGTGCAGGCAATTAATAACATCGGACATACAAGCAAAGGACTCAAACCCTTCTTTGCACATGTGTATTCTGATTCACTTCTTTAGGGAAAACTATATTTTTAAATGCCTGTAATCAAACATAAATCAACTACCAGCAAAGCAACACAAACCCTGAACTTTAAAGACTACAAAAACCTCAGGCTCTTGAAACAGCAGTTTTACACTAAAATTAAACCTCCCTCTCTGCACTACGATTACAGATCAGCGGAAAAAAATCACCTTAAAGAAGGCAGAGAAAATAAAAGTTTTGCAATTAAAGTCTGGGCAATCCTTTTTCAAGCAAAAATTCCATTAAAGACCTGAACATGCAGGGTAAAACTGTAAACTCTTAATTTATGGTTAACCTCACTGAAAATTGACTACTTTTCTTTACTTCTTTTAATTATAATTTCGAAGAAGACAAAGGGAAATATTTTTTGCTTACCTACAATAAGAACTTTAAGCCACTCACACCAGCCAACTACTTAAAGTAAATAAGTAAATAAAAGGCAGCAGCTATCTTTTCCTCCTCCCAACTTGCTCTGCTGGACCAGAAATGTTCCAAGAGGAAGTAAATACATGGAATAAAAAGTTCTCAAAAGGCAGACTGCAAAAACCCTTACCTTTTTGAAAACCTTTCCTGATGGCTGGATTTCATCTTCCTCCTTCAAGATTTCCCGCGTTCCTAACAGCTTTTTGTCCTTATATTTAGTTTTAGCATACTTAAAAACTTTGTCGAGTGTATCACAGCCAGGATATAAAACTGAAGCTAAGCAGTGCAGACTGTTAACAGACCTGTATGCACCCCCAGGCCTGTTATTCACAGGTCTAGCCTTAACCTGCTTGGATTTTGCTATAGCCTGCCTTGAGCCTGAAAATATGTACCAAGGAATGTACGTTACAACCGTATACACCAAGATAATAAAGTTTATAAACTGCAGAAGAATGGGGTTGATGTTATGCTTCAACTTCATTTTGGCTCCTTGCGACAGTTACAGGGGAGAGTTTGAGACCATGGAGCAATCAGACAGGGATCCAAAAAGATCTGCAAAAAAAGAAACGAAAAGTTAACAGTAAACTGTATTTGAGAGAGAATGTTTTCAAATACACATTACAATACCTATCAGAAGTAGGCCTCTATGCAGAAATCGGGCCAGGAGCCTTAATCCCCCAACACAAACACCACAAGCCACCCATACTGAGGAAACACTCTGCTGCATTTAACAGGCTGCAGTGCTGTTGGTATTTGCATTTCTTTGGATGTTAAACAGTACAAACACAATCGTTACGGAATTCAAGATTTGAGTTCTTTTTTTTTTCTTCATAAATTACGCATATAACCACATTTATTAGCACATAACCACGTAACATTTCAGGACAAATACAACTCATTCACAATTTCAAAAGACTCTCCAATCACATTAGAAACCTGCATGTGTATCCGAACAGCAGTCTGCACATCCTTCCACTGTAAGCATCTGACCTCCATACAGAACATAAGAAAACAAGTCACGTAACCATTCTGCATGAGGGAAACCTGATCGCTGGTCACCCAACCACTGATCAGCCCAAATCCTACCAACAGCACTAGGAAGAGATTGTGCAACTTCCTCCAGTGTCCTTACAACACCTCCATACTCCATATACTTTTTTTTTTTTTTAAGCACAGTTTATCATATGTAATGAATTCAATGATGCAATGCCCTAACGTGTTCTAATGCACAGTAAATAAATGAGTCTGTCTATCCAGAAGATCCACACAATCAACAGAATTAATTAAAATTACTGTGGCAAAGACAATTGTCACAATGGTTGAAGATGAATTTCTGCAACAGAGAATGAGCTGCCCATTACAAAAATAGTTTTGTCCATAAAAGCAAAGCAGTCTAACTATAATTACGTATCATTCAGTTAACTTCAAATGTATCGATACAACTACATGAAGAGCAATAACGTAAGTCAGAAAACTAATACTGATGTGTGCACAAGATGCACAGATTTGACTGTTCTTACTAAATGAACCAAGTGCCCGTTCACAGGCCACAATGCCAATCCCATACCAGTTTTGCTGTCTTACAAACACCCACCAACTTCAAAAACCCTAATAAAAAGAATGTTAGTAGAAAAAAAAGTTTGTATCATAAAAGATAAAACTTAGTAATGGAAAGACACCTCACTTTATCACAAGCATTAGACTTGTACATCCTTTTGTAATCGATCCACAATCCTAAATGTGATGAATGAGATCAATTCCATCTTTCTCTAGATCATTCACTTTTTTAGAACTCCAAGCAAAAGTATTTCTGCAAAGCACCCAGAGACTAGTATTAACTCCATCATAGGAGTCCTTCCTTGTAGATACTTAGTGGAGCAAGCAGCAGAGAGGGAAAGGAGTTTGAAACCTAAAATGGAACAGTGTATATATATATATATACATATACATATACATACACACACACAAATTATTTTTAAGATCAAAGGCAAAACAAGCGATGATAAAAAAAAATCTTAAGTAGGCTAAAGGGCAAATTCAGTAATCGTTTGAAGAGACTTATGTTCTTAGGCTGTCACTGAAGGATACTTAAATGGAAATAACCACGTGCCAGACAATAAGCTGCTGTTGTCCAGAAAAATTATGGTGCTGTTGATAGCAGCACAGAACGTGACGTCTTCATGCTGAATTCTGAGTTCAGCAGACAGAAGTTCACCCGTTTTCCAGGAAGTAACACACCATGGGAATTGTGTCTGGCCCATCTCAGGGCAGAGGGGAGCATACACTTTTTCCTTATAAAGCTGAAGATGTTATTTGTGGCTACGCAGTAGAAAAGGAATTTAACCAAACTCTGTGACAAGCAAGAAATAAAGACAACTGACTTAATACCTTTTGGAAAATTCTTCTCCAAAGAAAGTCCCTATCTGAAAAACAAGCAAGCTGTCCAGAAACATTCACTGTAGGTTGCACGGCTCTTTGCTTACGGAGGCACTGAGACCTTCTAGAACAGCAGCTTTCCTTTTGATTTTGCTGATATTCAAACAGCTTTATTCCCAATTCAGAATGAGAAAGGCTTCTCCACTTTCTTTGGGAAAAATAACTAAATAAATAAATGCACCAAGGTTTGATCTTAAGCTCTTTTTTTTGGTGGCTTATTCAAAGCCTCACAAAAGGTCTATTTCAAACGGATTCTTTTAAAAATTAACGTTTACAAAAACGTAGCTTTGCTGCCTCAAATGCTACTTTTTGTAGATTAAAAAAACCAAGATTTTCCAAATGCATTTTCTTGCCTACAGATCAGTTGAGACTCATTTCTTCTCATTGAAATCTTGTAAGGTTTATTTGAAGATATCCTTGAAATGATGATTTGTGGTCATCGCTCTCTTAATACAGCTACTCACAGGAAGAGGTTAAATAAACTCAACATTTAGGGGCAGGGAAGGCAAAGTAGACAAGAACGGGATCCTAAGTAGGTTTAGTAAATATTGGTGAAAGCCAATACACTGAGAGAGTACCCACTGCCTTTACAATGCCCACATACTGTTCTTAAGTAAGTCACTGACAAATAAAAACATGAAATATGTGAACCATCTGTAAGTTAGCAGCCTACACAGCAGGTTAGCTGTAAGCATTCAGGCCCTCAGATAACACACATGCATTCTAATGCAGTTGGGGTGTTCAAACCCTGACCAAATATGCAAGAAAGTTGGCAGATGAAACTAAGCACTGGAGGAGAAAGCTTTTCATTTATGCAAAATCATTTATACAGAAAAAGCGCAGAAGCAAACATTCCTGCACACACCCAACAGCAGTTCTATTTCTATGTAAAGCTATTCCATGAAACAGGCACCGAGCAGCAAAGAGTAAGACCATGGGTTTCTTCAACCAGCCCAGGAAGAGGCAACCAGCACACCCACCGCTGAGTTTGGGGCAGCACACGGCAGTGCTCAGCACTGATCTGCTTAGTGCATAAGCAGTGATTTGGCCTGATACACTTCTTACACTAATGCTGTTACGCCCTTTTGGTTTAGAAGCAAACTTTTGTTGAATAAGAAATAAAATCCTTGCAGGAATGTGTTTACTAATTGACCTGCTTATAGCAGTTGCACTACAATAAAAGCATAAATTAATAAGAAAAAGAAACCTTACGCAACTTTTTATTACGGCAGGCACAGGTACATCAGCTGATACAATATGTGCCTGTCTCAGTTTACTCAACAGGAGCTGTCACAGGCAACTGCAAGATCTAAAAGTGGAAAATCCCAATCACATATGTCGATTACAAAAGATATCCCCTGCTTCTTCAGTTGTGTTTTGTAATATACACAAATGAACAAATCCTTTTGCTCACCTACCACTGCACTGTATCACCTTGGAGAGTCCAGGCCCACCACATTAAGTTAAAACAAACCCTGTTACAACATGCAGCAGGCTGGTCCTGGTTCATGCCTAAGCACAGCACAACCAAGGCGCTGCAGCAGTCAGACTCAGCAGCTCGTACCACCAGTTCCACCATTTGGAGTTGAAAAAAATTACATACACAGCACTGTATATTTATCTATGCATGGAATAGACTTCAGCAAGAGTCGTAAACATTCCCGGATTAAAAAGACTACACAAAACAGTAATCATCACAAACACCAACTTCAATCTACTATAGACAAAGGCTTTATTTATCACACTTCAGGGAAACAAGTCACACTTAAAATGCATACCAGCAACTCAGATTTAAAATATGCAGCACATGTAACACTTCCTACCTATTCCCCGACTGCAAACATTATAATTTACAAAGCCATTCACTCCTCAGGCAGATTATCTCTTCCACAAGACCGTTTCAGTGGCTGGAGGTTAAGAATCAAGGTGCTTCCATCCAACTTCTGTCACACACAGCAACTAAACAAACTCAAACCCAGAGAGTTCAGATTATCCACACAAAAACACTGATGCGTGTGTAACTTAAATTGTAAATTTCTTACACCAGTGAATCCTGCAAACTAATCAATTTGTTAATAGTTGCAGAAAAGTTAACGAGAGTTATTAATAGGCTTGGCTTTATTGGACTAAATATCAGACAATACGTGTAGATATTCTGTTATCTTGATTAAGAAAATTAAGACAACATAGGAAAACACATTATACAGCACTTTGCACTGTTTGCAAACTTTACATAATTAGCCGCTGCTAGTTTACACCTGGACTTTAAATGTTTCTTTGCTGATATTCAGCAAGTGAGCTACTTGTTTTTACAAAATGAAGAGTTAAGAAGTTGCTGTTACTTATTTTTAAACATTCATGTATTCACCTGCATAAAATTGGGACAGAAAGCCAAACACCCAGAAATAGTTAGCAGCCTCTATTTCACGAGGAAACCCCTGGAATGCTACATGAGTTGCAGGCTGAGGTGATGAACGCTTTTGGGAACAGAAATCTAAATACATGCCAATCTAAGTAGAAGAGCTGTTCTGCAAGATAAGTTTATCATAGTCTTATCTGAAAACTGATGTTCCTCACAGCTGCCGCAGGAGTGCCATCACACTGCTTATAAAGAAGCAGAGCAGACAGGAACCCTACACAGCCCAACAGCCCGGCTGGCGCGAACCCAACAGAGCCCCGAGGCCCGGCTGACTGAGAACTGCACAGGCCCAGCAGACTGATCTGAGAGCAGAGCTGGTGCTCAGCACACCTCCCCGAATCCCAGCCCTGTCGGCAGCTCAGGCCTTCCTGCACACAAGGCTCATCTGAGCACACAGCTGCTGGGGAGAGGCGGCAGCAGGCGGGGTGTGTGACAGCGCCGGGCAGCCACAGCAGCAGTTCCCACGTGGCTCAAGCACATTTAATGCTGGGCTGCTAATAAAAACAGAACGTTTGTTCGCAAAATCCAGCTCTTCCCTTCCATTGTCCCACTACTTTAGTGCCTGTGTGGCTAGGAACAAGTCCGATTAGCTCACTGATCCACTTTAAACCTTCTTGTCAGGCCAGAAGGGTGGACCTCCCTTTGTATCAACTCTGGCGCTTTCTGGAGCCTAGGGTATCATTGCAGGAACCTAAATCAACAGAAAGGCAATGCTACAGACACCTAAACAGGCACTCCTGAACCTACTGTCACCTATAAACATCCTTTGAAGATGCTAACATCAGTTGAAAAAACAGCCTTCCCTGCAATTCTGATCTTAGCAATGTTCCTACTCAGCTGTTCCTCAATGTTCCTACTAAAATGTATTTTCCTTAAGCTTTTAACTTATGTAAGCCTAATTAAATGGATTGGCCAATCAATCTTCCACTAATAAGAGTAAATAAAATCAAGTGTAAGGTAGCAAATTTGATGGACGAAGTACCTGACTACAACTGAAGATGTTCAAGTAGCTTCGGTATCTACATAGTCAACATCAAAAAGAAGTAAACAACAACTTCCCAAATATAGTATTAGGTTTTTAAACCACAGCTACAAATTATGCATCAAAGAGCAATTGAACAAGGACACCAACACCACTACACATAAAGTAAGAACTCCACATAAGAATTAAATAGAAGCTTCAACATTATCCCCAGCTCTGGCTACTGGAGAGGGGGAGTACGGCCCAGGCATCACTGCCAGTTTACCCTGCTCCAAACTTCAACTTACTGCCATTTTCCAATCGTTTAAGACAGTCCTGCTAAGTACGTCCACTGGGAGGCAGACTCTGCTTTCCATATGAATAGAAAGGAAGGATCAGAACGGTGTGATATGCATTTTCTACTGCCAAACACAGCCGAAGTTCACTTCTCTTATTTCTGGGAAAGTTAAAATGCCAAGCTGCGAAACAGGCTTCTGTGTGTATGTGGGGAGGGGGAGAAGGGGGGGTAGATGAAAAACAAACGAAAAACAATCAAAATAGAATCAAAACAGAAATCATTGTTCTGTTTCTGTATGCTCAGCCTGGCTGTGCATTGCATAACAGTCATATCTGTCATATAAGAACGTAATATCAGAAACTTCCAGCATGCACAGAGATGTTCTCATTTACTTTTAGATGAGCTGCTTTTCCTATAATGCGACAGAAAACATTTTTTAAGGGAATATAGGTTAATGAATTAAAAAAGAAACCCACAACGTATGGCCAGCTCTGAAGTCAGGTAAGACCTTGTGTTTTTATGCCATTGTCTTCCTTAACATTTGTTTTTGACTTCATGGGCTTCTGCTGGGGATAACTTTAATTCAGAAGCCCTTTAAAGAGCAAGCAGCAGACAAATAAACTTAAGTCAATCAACAAAGTCATACCTAGAGACCAAAATGATGTTATAGACTCCTGAAGAAAAAGATTTATTCTAAATCTTTAAAGATGTTCTTCACAAGAAAAGTACCAGCCAGATGAACTACACTTTCAAGAGGACTTGAATCCATTTTAAAGGGATAAAGATATCCACAGCACAATCAGACAGCGGATTGATGAAGTGACACATTTCACCACTTAACTGGACAGGCTGAGCTGCCGACATTTTAAATACACCTTCTATTTTGAAGAACAAATAAATGTTCAGGCTCTAATTCCTTTTTTTTTGTTTTGTTTTGTTTTCCCAACATAATTGTGTCCAGCCAGCTACAAGAATTTACCAGCAAGAAATATAATGAATTAACTCCCCAGGAACATCAGCTCTTCTTTCCCCATGTTCTGCTGCAGTGACTGCACCTTCAGACCAGGGGAAGATCCCTGCTCTGGCAGCAGTAGTTGCTGTGAGGTTCCCAGATGGAACCATCACATTTCAGCAATGGATTTCTGCTCCAAAGCCCAACTGCATGCTTCAGGCTGCATTGTGTACCAGTCACTCAGTGTAAGGAAGGGATACCCCCAAGCCACTCAGCAGGAGAGCTACCACAATGCTCAGGAGCTATCACATAAACTGGAAAGTCACTGATGCAGGAAGCAGTGCTGTACTTGCACAGAAGCCTCTGGGTATTTGGTATCTCACTAAGTGAGCCTCTCACAGGGGTTAAGCAAGACATACAAGGAGCAGTACTTCAGCAACCATACAAATGCAGAGCACAACACGTGGAGGTTTTCCTGAACACAAATAAAAGGACAATATCCTAAGTTCTGTGAATAAGGAATATTCAAGTACACTTTTTGTAATCACATACTCATTTAAGTTGGAAAAGACTTCTAAAATCATCTAGTCCAACCAACCACCTACCACCACCAGGCCCACTGATCCACATCCCAAGTACACATCTACCCTTTCCTTGACCACATCCAAGGATGGTGACTCCACTCTTCACCACTCATTCACCACTCTTCCTAAGAAGAAATTCTTCCTAATACCCAACCTGAACATCCCCAGCATAACTTGAGGCCATTCCCTTTCATCCTATTGCTGTCATCTGGGAGCAGAGATCACCCCCAACTCACACAGCCTCCTTCCAGGCAGCTGTAGAGTGCGACAAGGTCTCCCCTGAACCTCCTCTCCCTCAGACTGAACATCCCAGTTTCCTCAAGACTGTTCGTTTTAGACTGCATACATTAATAACTGTGAAATCCCATCTCCAAATAGAACTTCACAGACAACTGCCCTTGACTCCCAAGCTGCATCTTCTCACAAATACTCTGTTACATTTGAACATATAGTCCACTTGAGCAGCAATGTATCGACACTGTTTTTCTCCTCAGAACCTAATATCAAATTATCACACGGCTTATTTAACTTCAGTTTTCAAGCAGGCTCAGACTAAGCTAAGTCGTAACTTACAACACACTGGAATGCTGCAGAACAGTTATTTGCACGAATGCCGACCAAACGTGTGCCACGTGCAGAAGCACGACACCAGGTGGTGTCTGACACTAGGTCACCAGTCACTAGCTAGTTCCAGCGAGGAACTCATGGCTTTGTCACAGATGCAGCGCCCTGTTCTCTGCAACATCTCAGCTGGCTAAAAAGCTCCCTGAGATAAGCACTTTCAGAAGTGCAAGCAGGGCTCCACAGCAGGCTGCCTCAGCTGCTCTGCCCTCCATCCCCCCATGCCCTGCGTCCAGGTAACCCCGCAGCAGACAGCACCCCTTGCACTCAAGAAGTGCATAGAGGTGACATTGGGCTGTTGCAGGGAAGCTTAAAACACAAACAAGCAGGCTGCTTTGCTGCAGCCCTTGGATGCTCTGATTCTCCAGGGAAAGCAGGAGAACTTGAAATGTATATAAGTAAGGTATGAGGATGCCTAACATGGTCATTTGAAATATCACCCTATTTTCTAACCTAGACATAAGAGGACATGAGGGCTACTTTTTTCCTTAGCTGCAACTGAGTGAATACCCTTTTCTCTCTTTTTATAATCCCCTCCCTTTCTTGTAAGCAAAGGCAAGCAGGACCATCGATAAGCATCCCTGACAACCCCAGAATACAAAACAAAGGCAAAACAAGAACTTGTTAAATTAAATATCATTTATTCTAAGAGCACTGATAAGAGCTAAGAGCATGATCCCCAGCTTCAGCTCCCTGTTCATGACCTTTTAAAAATAAATTTACAAACCCAAGTGTTGAATGTCAAAGGACTGCATCCAGTATCCACTGCTGGGGGCCAGAGGATAAAGCTGAGGAGGCAATTAGCTACTCACAGAGGTTAATTCAAGTCCTTCGAATCAGTACACAAACATCATATAGGTAAAGAGTCTCTTGCAGAAGGGAATTCTCTCTTCAGCGAAAACAAAGAGCCCTCAGACCCCAAGTAGGTAAACAAGATGGAAACATTCAAGTACCTGTTCTGGGTAGTCTGCACCACAAGTTTTAAAAAGGTCAACATTCTTGTTTTTAAAGAAAGAAAAGTGCCATTGTACCAACTGCACTTGAAGGAATTCTGTGTATATTCTCAGCCAAACTTATTTTGCCTGTGTTATTCAAATGGTCAGATTAGATTAATACATGTTGACAATTGGAAGTCCAGAATAAGCTATTAAGTATTTCCAGAATCTAAGATCAGAAATCAAGAATTTTATCTGTTTCATGAGCTACAAACATTTAAAAACAACAAAGTAACCACAACTTTCAATAAAGAAATAAATCCCCCAAATCATCATGAACAATGAAGCTAACAATATAATGAAAATACAATTTCAACCATTATACTTTTAAACTCGTACTTTAGATACAGAACTATCTATACCAGGCTGGAAGCTCTCTCCACTCTATCATGCCCTAGATACTGTGAATGCATAACATAGAATGTGGACAGGATTTTTTTTTTCTTTGTAATAAAACTTTTATTGGTAAATTACAGATTTTTAGGAACAGAAGCTGTCACGTGTCCCTGTGAATGTCCTCTTAAGTTCCTGGTGAAAGGCCCTAAGGCCATGTTCCATTGCCCACCAGCAGCCTTGGTTGGGCCAAACCTCCATGCTAGGCCACTCACATGGCAGTTCATAGCCCCACTGCACTCAGTTGGGATTTGTACCTTGTTCTTGAAAATTCTGGACATTATTAGGCAAAGCTAATTATGTGGATTGTAAGAAAACCAGATAAAAATCTCCATAAGCATGTTTCTATACAAGAAAAATAAAATCTAAAGAGTTATCACAGCTGCAAAGCTAGAAAATATATTTTTAAGCATCTCAGAGCTGTCCATTAGGAAAATAGTTTCCCTCTTCATACTTTCCTTAAAACAGGAAGATGAAGCAAACTTTCCCTCACCATAAGGGCAAAGTAAGTCCAAGATCCACTCACGAGACTGTACGTGCCCAAGTCCATGGGCCAGATAACATGCATCCCAGTGTCCTAAGGGAGATAGCTGATGTGGTCGCTGAGCCGCTCTGTTATATTTGAAAAGCCAGGGCTGTCAGGCAAAGTCCCCAGGGACTAGATAGAGGGAAACATCACTCCCATCTGGGAGAAAGGGAAGAAGGATGACCTGGGGAACTACAAGCCAGGGAGCCTCACCTCTGTGCCTGGGAAGATGGTGAAACGGATCCACTTGGAATACATGTTAAGGCATGAGGGACAAGCGGGTGATCCGAGACAAGCAGCACAGCTTCACCAAGGGAAGGCTGCGCCTAACCAGTCTGATGACCTGTGGTGGAGTGATGGTGTTGGTATACCTCTGCTCTGCCCTTGTGAGGCCCAGCTGGAGTTCTGCATCTGAGTCTGTGGTCCCCAACACAGGAGCTTTTGGAGAGCGTCCAGAGGAGGGTGATGAAGATAATCAGAGGGCTGTAATACCTCTCCTATAAAGATAAGCTGAAGGAACTTGGCTTGTTCAAATTGGAGAAGAGAAAGCTGTGGAGAGATCTCACTGGGGCCTTCCAATATTTAAAGGGAGTTTATAAACATGAGGGAAATCAGCTTTTTACAAAGGTAGATAGTGATAGGGCAAGGAGTAATGTTTTACACTAAAGGAGGAGAGATTTACACTAGATGTCAAGAGGAAGTTCTTTACTGGGTGAGTGGTGCACTGCTGGAACACTGGTTGTCCAGAGAAGTTGTGGATGCCCCACCTGCCCTGGAGGCAGTTAAAGCTAGGACAGATGGGGCCTTGAGCAATCTGATCTAGTACTTGATCTGATCTAGTGCAAGGTTGGCAACCCTGCCTGTGGCAAGGGATTGGAACTTGATGATCCTTGAGGTCTGTTCCAGCCCAAGCCATTCAATGACTCTATGGTTCATTAGAACCATTAAACACACAGCTATACATGCATGACAAGCCCTGGTGACAGGACTTCCAAAATCACTGTGAACTTTATGACAGCAGAGCAGATGCAGCTCACATCTTCCCACACATGCAAGCAAGCTCCCTGCCCTAGCACTGCTGAGGCTACTGCCTTCTTCCTACGTCTGCTGCCTTACCGTCCCCCTCTCCTCCTCAATACTCACCACAAATCCTTATGAAGTCTGGAGACACAAGAAGAGAAGCATTATAGATCTTTGTGTACACCACTCCTACCCTTCCACAAAGCATTCTCAACTTCTGGTTTCTTCCCTGTTCCCTTCTAACTTTCACACACACTGAACTTTTTTTTAACACAGATAACAGATAGCCTCTTTACCAAACACAAAATTACACACATACCAAACTGTTAACAACTCACCATACATCTTCTACTTTCTAACTTTTTCTTTTAGGTTCCCAGAGAATGAGTCCGTGCATTTTGATTTTTACTAAGTTTGATTTAACAACTGCAGAGCATGCTCCACTGTTTCACAGAATACAATGTGCCTTCACTTTGCTTTGCTTCACTTTGCTTTTCAGAAGTCACACCACTCTGCGTGGTCCGATAAACTTAGGTCATCACACACACACATGCATGTCACTGCACCAACTGCTCTGCATCTGCTCAGGAAGCAACGAACCCAAGTAAAGCCTCTCCATGGACACAGAGGTTTCCTACATGTCTCTCAATTGTCAACCTGCATAAGACACAGCAAGTTCCATATCCTGCCCTGGAGAGCAAGAGGAGAAAGGAAGAATACTTTTCTCTCTGAAGATACAGACAAGTTGTTGCTAGATGGCATTTCTACTTCCCATTTACAATGGGTTTATCACAGAAGAATGAAGTGTTTTCCAGAGACAGGAATGTAAAGCAGCAAACAGATATGGGACAGGACATGGGATTTGCAGTACCACTGCTATTTCACTGCTTAATCAACACACAGTCATCTCTTCCCCCATCCAGGTCTTACACTGCTTAATCTAGTGGATATAAGCATTCCAAGCAAGGATGATGCTTACACAGTACTCAATAACAGAGTATCGCATTTCCAATTTTTAAGTGAAATAGGGAAAGGCTTGCACTTAGTTATTGCTGCTTTTGACTGTGAAAAACCACAATTCAGTAACTTTTGATAAGCCTTGCATTATCTTCCCTGCTTTTCAGGAAACTAATGAAACTGAGAAGCCGGTCTGTCCCACATCAGATGTTGTAATGAGGTAGCATGGCTTGCTAAATGACAACCATCACAAACACTGACACACGACTTCCCAAAACACGTGTGCTGACAAACTGCCACCTCCTCCTATGGGATTACATACACCAAACAGCACTACGACTGCCCACGAGCTCATGGGACTCGTTCATGGGACAAGGAGGCACTTGTGAAGGCAATTCCTTCCCAAGAATTAATGGAGACTGCTGCAAAACAACTCACGAGTTTTGAATAGTATTTCCCTAGTTGATCTAGAAGCAAATGCAGAATGAGATTTGAGCTTTCTTTGGAGATTTCAATTTTTGTTTCACCGGTAGCCCTGGATTTAATAACGGTCATGCAGGAGGTGCAATTGGGATACAGCCTGTCCAGCTCATTTCCTTCAATGTGTTCAAAAGTGCACCTTGAAGCAGAGTACTGAAATCTTCAAGGGCCCTTCAGGCCTTACTACACTGCAAGCCACCATGTAGATCAGCATCTCAGAATGGAGAGCAGTTCTTCCAACTCTAACTGCAAAATTAAACAAATAACGCCTTGCCATTTGAGAGCCTCTTAAGATTGCCTGAAGTGCTTGCAATATTCCTGCAAGTACAAGAAATAAACCTGCTTTGCAGAACAGCACACAGCTCTCACTAAGGCAGCTCAGAGACATCCGCCATGCAGGCAGCAGCTACCTGGAGACTGGGTGACTATGAGGGGAAGGGACTGCAGGGATCTTCAGTTCCACCCTCAGCTCAAAGCAGGGTGACCCAGGGGATGAGACCTCCCTTCTGAGGGCTTTGCACAATTACATCTTGAAACCTCCAAGGAAGGAGATGGGACTGCAACGCTCTGGAGCCATGAGGAAGGGGATGATTTGCTGCCACAGGGCCACCAGGTGAGACCCAGTGGTAGGGCTGCAGGGCTGCACCCCACCAGGACAGCCCTGCAAAGGGTGAGTTTGATTAGTAACCGACAGCACACGAAATGGATAGAAATCAAAGCCAAGTCTTCTTAGTGTTAATACACCTTACTTAGTAGTACTAAGTCGCATCTTAGGGCCATATTCAGATGCCCTAAATTCCACATAAATCCTTCTACTTCCTATTTCTTATTAGCTGGCTTTCAGTCAGCTCCCCATTCAGCATCTTACATAAATTCTTTGAACTGCTCTCCAAAAACAACTGGATTTCTCCATGGTCTGGGAAAAGTGGATTTGGTGTAATTGCAGCCACCTGAACCCCGTCTGTAAGGCCCAGCAGCACCACTTCAGGCTGCATTACTCCTTTGGTCTCATCACTGTGGTGAGAAGCAGCAGTTTGTCAAGGTAAGTTTTGATTTTGTTACTCCTCCACTGGAAAAAAAAAAAAAAAAAGTACTTTTAAACAAAAAGCAGATTTCTAAACAATTCAGGACTCAATTATTCATGTTCTCCTCTGGAAAACAACTCCATACCTGGGTCTCCTTGAACATGAATGCTCCACCCACAGTTGTCTCACATTTGGTCCTAAGCCACACATGCTGCTTTGTTCCTGATCCTTTGATAAAGATTTGGTCTTTAGTATGATTATAGCTCAATCTATTCACTGGTTTGTTGAAAGGAAAAGTAAAAGCCCCAGACCAGCAGTAAACACGGGCTGCAATCGTGTCTTAAATAAGAGTGCACAAAGACATCATATCCAGTTCTTCAAAGACTATCAATCTTCCATTAAGAGCCCTTTTGGTGTTTCTAACGATTCCAATTGAGCCAGATCTCCTCATTTGAGAAGTTCCTCAAACAGAAATCAGTATTACAGTTTTATAAAAGCACCCTAAATTGAGAACTTATATGTGCCAGCACACTCATCCCAAGATGCTCTGCTCAAGCAGCCTTACGTAATTAGGACCCTTCACACAAGAAAGACAGAGTAAAGAGACAGAAGCACTCCTCACCATTCTTAGAAGAGGAACCAGCACCTGTGCCCTGGCAGCTCACCCCATGGCCCAAGGCCTGTGCATAGCCACCAGGCACAGATCCTGCCCCAGCCCAAAGCCAGCTCTCTCTGAAAACATCACAGCACACCAGCAAGACACACAACTGTGAAATATCCTGTATCAGCTGATGTCACTGTTTGCTGAGGGTTCATCCTTTTCACAATCACTCTGAGCAGAATGGGACGCCTGGAGACAACATAACTCTCAGAAACAAGTGACAGCTTATTGTGGATCAAACAGGCTATTTTATAACAAGTGTGGCAGGTTTGCTTCTCTTCCAGTGGCATTGTTTCTAGTAGTAAGAAGCCGGCTGCTCTGAGCAGTCACCAGAAGCAGACCTGTACCACAGTGCCCAATGCCTTTCAGCTACCTTGAGCACAGGAAAAAGCAGAGCCACCAGGTTTATCCCTGTTTGTCAGACAGCCATCAACATCAAACAAAGCATCAGATCTGGCTCTACCTCTTGTTTCTAGGGACTCACAACCACAAACATACAGAGGGAAGCAAGCCTTTGGGTCACAGCGTTCAGCTTCAGACACTCCTGAAGCACACATGATGAAGTGACCACCAGGAGCAACAGTGCTTTTCCTCACCTTCTCATGGCATGCAGGACATGCAAATATGACATTCAAGCTCACTGTGGTGCAGATAGCAATGGACATCAAGTCTCACGGGTTCACCCAGATTGCTGCCTTCATTTCAGGACACATCAAAACCTGATTAGGCACCCACCATTTCTGATTACATGCCATTACATATAAAGTTACATAGTGGTGGGGCTTTCTTGGGGAGGGTGCTGCTTCAAGAAGCTCAGAAGACAACCCAGCAATGCTTCCTTCCAGCTGCCTTCACGCAGCCCACGGTTCTAATTTTCCCGGCGGTTTCCGCCTCGTGACTGTAGAAGCTCCGTGCCCAGCTCGCACGGCCCGAGCACGGCGCTGCTCACGGCGACGGCCGAGGCCCCGGAACGCGCTCCTGTCCGCGCACCTCTGCCAAAGGCAGCGCCCAGCGGGCTGACCGCGGCACACACCGCAGCAGCACCGAGCCCTTCGGAATGCGAAGGCAGCACGGGCCGGCAGCGCGCACAGCCGCTGGGCTCCCGCAGGCGGCGCGTTTCGGACCGCACAACGAAGCCCGCACGCGATGCGCTCCCAGCGGGCAGCTCCGGGCCGGGGGCCGCCGCAGCCAGATCCAGAATCCGAGCCAGAGCCCGTCGCCCGCCACGCAGGCACAGCCGGCCCCGAACCGCCACCTGCCCCGGCCCGGCCTCGCCGCCGCTCCGGGCGCCCCACACAAAGCGCAGCGCACGCCGCCCCTGGAGGAGCAGAGCCGAGCCCAGCCCTACCCGACCCGCCGCGCCGCCGCGGCACCTTCAGCACCACTCCGGCCCGGATGGCCGCCGTGAGGCCACCCCGCCGGGGGCTGCTACAGGCCCCGCGCCGCCCGCTCTGCTCGGCGCTACGAGGACGCCCGGCCGCCGGGCACTCACCGATGCGCTGCCCGCGGGCGGAGGGTCCCGGCGTACCCCTCGGCTCAGCCCCGGCTCGGCCGCCCGCCGCCGGGCGCGCTCATCCCGTATGCGGCTGGGCGCCTCCCGATTGGCCGCCGGGCGGTGGCGCGCGGGGCCGGGCTCCGCAGGAATGGCGGATGGGGGGGGGGTTGAGGCGAAGCGGGGTTACTACAGGTCAGGCGCGGCGCGGCGCTGGGCGGGGCCAGGAGGCGGGGCCGGGCAGCCGGAGGGGTCGAGCTGCGCACCGCGCCTGCGCTGCGGTCCCGCGGCTGTGAGGCGCGGGGAGGCTGCGGGTCCCGCGCTGTTTGCGGCCGGGCGCAGGGAGCCTGACGTCAGCTGTCGCCGCGGCTGTGGCTGACGGAGCAGGCTTTGGTCAGGGCTCGGTTCCTGCCGGCCGTTAACTGAAGACCTGTCCGTGCGGACACCTCCAGATCCTGCAAATGGCCCTTCGTCATAGAAGGTTCACATCTCTGGTTGTGCGTGGAGCCCTGGAGTGGCAGGAACATACCGAGTCTTGCTGGAATTAACAGAGTAGACACTTCTGATCGTGGAGCAACAGAAGTCACCTCGGTTACTGGAAAAAAATGCTTCCAAGTATTTAGAACTGAAATGCAAGAGAAGACCATTGGCTTCTAAAAAGTGGGAAATATTATCCACAGGAGATGGATAATGCTTGCTGGAAGAAGAAAGAAAGAAAAAAAAGGAAAAGTACTTTTGGAAGGAGAAGAAACTTTTTCAAAGATGGCATACATGGGCTTTGCTGCTACAGGAGAGAATTCACATCACTTTCTGCCAGTGGTTTCACTTACGTCAGAGACAAAGTAAACTTAATGAATATGATGTGAATATTAATACACTGGAAGCAGTCCTACACTCTGCCATGTAATCTTTGACATTTCATTCCAGACAAAGAATTTTCAGGATAACGCTACAAAAGCTATTTTACGTGAAGGGAAATGGGAGGTTTAACACTGGATAGTGGCATGGGGCAGAGCTCATCTGCTCGGCATTGAATCTGAGTTTGAATCCTCTGCTCACATGTTTGCTCCTGGCAATTACTACAGTGCCTAGCAAAGACCTGTCTTTGAGAAATGCATGAAATGCACAACTTGCAATCAGACACGACCCTTATTAAACTGCTAGATCTGAACACTACTGAAGAATTCAGTGAGAGAGCATCTGCGGATAACGTAGATTATTCCATGCCTGCAGCTGATTATCTCACAAGGTTGTTATGGAAACCAAAGCAACTGAAGTACTTCCCTTGCCCTGGAAGTACCAACTGTCAAACCCCACCTGGATGTCCTACGTGCAGGACATTCAGCAAAGAGCACTTCTTATGTCCCCAAAATCTGTCCAGTGCACGCCACATCTTAAGATTATTTAGACAGAACTCAGCTGTTCAAATAACAACAAAAACACTTACAAAGAATGAGGAGATCTTGACTGGTCCTGAAGCTTTCAGTCACCAGTGTTCAAGTCAATTTTTAAGGAGTTCTGATTAAAAAGGCTCAACTGTGTCCAATTCCATTAGTCTGCAGGGATATCCCTTAAAATGCCCTCTGTACCGCTCAGTGCTGACAGCTGCCGAAGGCAAAGCTCTAAGCTAGATAACTTGGTTCCTGCACACCTTGCAGTTTCTCACTCACAGCTCAGCATCAGAGGTGAAAGATTATCTGCAGTCCCTGCTGATTAAGCAACTTTGGAGTTAGAGACACCAAAGGTTTAAATACACATTTACACACATATATTTGTATACGTGACAGCATATTGATTTAAACAGATGTCTGCATGTACTCAGCATTCTCTTGAGCATCTTTATAGATTCCTGATGTTTAACATCTAGTACAGGCAAAGCTTATATTGATTTCACTGATTGTATCATACCTTTTAACTGAAACAGTTTGGTAAAGCGTAGGAAAGATGTGGAGGACTGGGAGGATATCAATGTAATGAGTGCTTTACACCGTAACACTTTTCTTGTTCAACTCTATGCTGAATACCCATAGGAAAACTAAAGAACTTGGGGATTTATAGGAACCGATGATCACATACAGAATGATTGATAACCCACGTTTCTAATTGGAAATTCAAACTGTAGAAGACACTGTATAAAACACAAAATGTATAAGACACTGTGACTGTGGTAAGACACTGTGATAAGGCAAGGTGACTGTGGGAGGTTGTGACCTTTCATATATAAACTACATACAATGATAAGAACTACCAAGTAAAAATATTAGCTGATTTATGTATATAAAAAAAGACACAATAGCACAATTAAAGGCAATTAAAAAGCTTTTGTGTCACCCTAGAGCATTCAGGCAGTTAAGGAGTAGCTGCAAAATCCTTAATGGCTGCTACAGATTGCACTGATGTATTCACAAATGCTTGTTTATTGTTTTTAATTTCCAGTCAGCAAAACTCATTAGCTATTCTCACTTCTAAAAGTTCCAGGCATCCAATCAAGGGGAAAGGAACACTGCCATATGTTTTGATCAACAACCGAGGATGAATAGCAAGTAGTAACTAGCAGGGAAGATTGCTTATGAAAATACTGATTAGGAAATGCAGTCAACTGACTCATCGGGAAAGAGAACAGAGAACCAATGTTATCTTGTTAAATGTGGCCAATTCTAACTGGTATCCAGTGGGAATTAACAAAAACAAAGAGCTACACTGAAAGAGGAGAGTCTATGAATGGGTAAATGCATGTGGAAGGTTGGCATTAATCTTTGATGAGCAGACTGCTGTGTACTGATACTGAGGAAGAAGCCAGAGGGGGAAAAAACAGTGTCACAGATATAACAGATGTGAAAGCTTTTAGCTAAAATTCCCTGGAGGAACACAAACAAAATTAAGCACTTCAAGAAGATACATACATTGAAACTAAAACCAAACTGACTTATGTGAACCAGCAGGGACGATTAAAGAAGGACTTGGGTAGGACAAACCTCTCGGTCTGGATAGAATATATTTCTTTTGTGTGCCTTCAAACTTGTGAAAAATCAGTGACCCTATGATTAGTAATCTTTCTCCATGACTCACTGCATAATTGAGCACAACAAATTAATACACCCTTACTCTAAATTAAATGGACTTTAGCTAAAAAGAAGATCATGTTTTTAAACTGTTTGTTTGGAACCTATTTTGTCTTAGCTACAAACGATAACCAGTTTATCAAAGGAGGCACTTACCCCCCGATTTTTTTAATTAAACAATCAAATCAGCATTGCAGGGTTCCATCTCTAAGGATATCCTGGTAGTGTGGCATTCCAGATGCCCTCTTAAAATGGGGACAGGATTGAACTGATGGTGCAGAAGCAGGGGAAGCCATCTGGGATGGGGCTCTAACAGCAGGGACGGCTTATGTTCCTAAGGTCATCATTCCCAGAACTATTAATTTGGGGGTGTTGCTTTAAAGGATGGATTGTTTCTTGATTTTTGGCTTTTTGCTTTTCCTGGAAGAACCAGCATGAGATCTCTATGCTGAATAGTCTGCACATACATATCAGTACATTTGACTCATTTTTGCCCATGAAGCTTGTTGATTCCAAATAAAGGAACAAATGAGTAAGTTGATACGCTTCAATTGGAAAGAGGCAAACTGTGGCATCATACCTCAAATGATTAATTATTTAGTAGAACATTTGGTATTGTGGTCGTAGCCAGAGCTATTAAGTGCTGCCACTTTTCACAGAGAGAGATTGATGACATTAATAACAGGGTGATCAAGGGTATGGTGTAAAATTCATCATCACTTGACATGGTTCAGCTTTGTTAATGCTCCAGTACTTCTTTAAATGCCTCTCTTATGTTTTCTGTTACTACATATATATTGCCAACCTACTGCAATAAATCAGAGTGCCATGTAAGTATTAGCAGTACGATAACCTCCTCCAGACTGAAATTTCCAGCTGGGGGAAGCATGTAAATCTGTGCAACAACAACCCACGAGGAGCGCTCTGTGTCACCACGTGCTCCGGAACTGCCACGCTATGAGAAATTGTGTGGCCCACGGAAAATAGAGGCAGGATTAAAAATAGATTTTATTTCTGCTCTTGATCTTTCTTGCTCAAAAGCCTCCTGTCATTTTCTAGGCCAGTGAAACTCTACAGTTGAGCTGACAGCACCAAGTCAGCCAAGAGAAATCACAAGCATCTAACAATGAACAGTGGGGCTCTAGCCTGCAGAAGAAAGGTGATCCTTACAGGCTCCAAAAACAACAATGATCGAATTGGCCAAGCCCAGGTCTGAGCCCATAGCCCATATTTGAGGGCAGCCATGCAGCGTTCACATGCACACACCTGCTACATATCCCAGCTGCATTCCACGCACATGGGTGCTGCAGGCACACCGCAGCCTGGTGCAGCCTCGGCTCTCCCAGGCGTGCCACAGGTTTAAGGCTGCAGTGCTGCTGCCACTACAGGTAAGGCAGCAGTGGGTGCCGCAGCATCCTGTGTTACCTGCACAGCAGTGACTGCCAGCCTGCCCAGCTCTGGGAAATCTGGGTTGTTAAACTGCGTTGATAAGACTTAGCAGACTTGTCCAGATGACCCTGCGCCCACCTGCAATTTGAGAAAAGGCCGCTCCCAGGGCAGACTTGCTTTCTTCCACAATTCTGAATGAATGAGCACAGTAGTGAAGCAGTGTTACAGATGGAGTTGATGATAACTTGTTTGTAATGAGACAGCGAGTGGCTCAAATAATCAAAGTGTGCATTCCTGCTGTAGCAAGTGAAAGCTACAAAGGCTTCTGACATTTTGCCTTTATTTAGTGGATTTTCTTTAGTCACTTACTGTGCAATGTTTTCACGAAGCAAAAGCATTTTACAGTGCAAGATTTCAACCAGGAAATAAAAGTGGCCTAGAGTTTCCAAAACAGGAGCTTAAATTCAAGCTCTTGTGCAAATCAGATATTTTGGGTTATTGGAGAAAACTAATTGAGGAAAACTACTGAGCTCTCCACAGTTTGGGAAACACTGTAACTTGATGAGTAGCCTGAGATGTCACTGGGGAAAGCATCCCCCACTTGTTATGTCTTCTGTGCAAACAGAATCCCCAAGGTAACCCTCCCAACACATTTGCAAGTCTGCGTAACAATTTAATGACAGAAATCACTGCTACCCCCATCATATTTATATAACATTGCTTCAAACATGTAATTAAGGGAATCTTTACCAACAAGAAAAACTCAAACCTGAAAAGCGAAACAAGGGTGAATGAATAATTTTCTTTCTCCGGGTTATTAGGTGAAGGTAAGTAACACAGATGTGTTGGATAGAGCACAGCAAATTTCAGACACAATCTCGTGACTAATGTAGTAACAGTAAGTTACCTTATGGTGAATGTGGTTATCCTGGAAATTCATACAGAATTATGAAAGTAGGACTGAAAGGATTTAGAGTTCTGCCTAAAGTTTAAAGCAAGCTGCAAAATCATTTGTGCAGGGTGAGTCCATCAGGATCATACAATTATAGAGAAATTCTACTGGACAAAACAAGGAGCTCTCTAAGAGCAGACAGTTGTTCTGTCGTGTAATGTGTAAGAAACAAAAGTTTCTTTTAAAAAGGAAAGCTGTTGCAGTGAGTGCCAGGTCTGGGCTGTAAAGCTCTGGGTGACTCACAGAGACCAGAGTGCTGTTGATCAATACATCCAGGGTCTGACCATTCAAACCGCGTTTTGCGTTCATGTATGAAATTGATTTTGAATCTGGAGTTGTTTGAATTCTAACACGTGCATCTGATTTCACTTTGGCATAACGAATCAATCGTTCTAATACCCATGAAATTTAGTCTGCAAATAATAAGTTCATGGACTACACTTGGATTTCCTTTGTACTGAAGGGCAGCACTGCTTCAGTAAAGCTGTGAAACTTCAAATGATTGCCTTTCAGCGAGCTGAGTGTAGGAGGAGCAGCCACCCTCCCCCTTCCAGAATCAAGGAAAGTAAGCTATCACAGGGATTTGACTAAGCTTGACCAGCAAATCCTACCCTAAGTCAGGGCTACAGCAGAGGTGTGCAGTTCTGCAGGCCATGCAGAGTGCAAGCTGGAAGCTGGAGCTACGCAGCAGCAGAGTAGGCGACCTGAGATGTGCTGGGAGCAGTGGGAGAAAGAAAAGTTAGCCCTTCCCTTATGAACTAATTTATGTCAGTTGCATGTGTGTAAAAACAGTGATTGTTCAGGGACTTCCATGTCCATAGGTTCTTCTGGGCAGCACTGAGTAGAATGTCAGATCTGCTCAATTCTATATTTACAGAGCTCCCTGCTGACTACCTCAGATAAATGATTCAATCTACTGCTTAAGGGAATCTTCACTCTTCAAGTTACTCCTCAGTAATGATACCAGGAGATTTACTGAAGTTTCGATTGATGTATGTACTCCATTCCTTCACTGTGATTACTTAGTCATTGAAAATCTGGTATCAGAGATAGCAGGCAATGAAATAGAACTTCAATTGCAGATAGATTTTCTGTTCCTAATAAAAAGTAATTACAAAATTCAATAAATTTTAAGGTTGTTTTTCTGCAGTAGAAGAAGGGGATCGCTGTTAATAAATTCTAAATCAATACTGATACATGCATGCCAGCATTCTATGCTATATTGTAAAAGCATATTGAAAAGCTACTAACGCAGAGCTGAGCGCTCGCAGTAACATCAGAATGTATATATGTAAAATTAAAAGGTATCAGGAAATGAAGGAAAATATTCAGAGAATTGCAGGAGGATTTAAGATAAAAGTCTTGTTCAAGAATTTACACTGGAAGGTACAATAATGAAAATATGATTTTATGCTCCTACATCTTGGCATCATTCTGAAGTAAATCTGAGAAGGCATAAATAATGGAAGACAGATTGATCTCTTCATGATTAAAGTGATACAACACACCAAGTTCAGATATAGGGTGGTTTGGGTTTCAGGAAAACAGGTCAGTAATATCTGAGAGCACACGAGGAACTCATCCTCTCCTGACACAGGAAAGGTCTAAAGATTAGGAGGATTAAGGTTAAGGCAGACAATTCATGTGTGAGGAAGGCCACAACCACGCTTCCTTACCAGCAGATAAACGAGGACATCCACATACCGTGATCTGCACCCCTACAAAGTGTTTGCATTGCCGGATAGTGAATCATGTGTGTTCTTCAAAACACTGCATGACGTTCCTCTTATCTCTTCTGATATTTCCAGCACACGAGCATTTCTGAGAAATGAAAGTTGAGTGTGTGAGAATACGTGTAACAAATCAGAAACAACAGCTTGTATGTGCAGTTAATGCTTTTAAAGATTTGTTTCCCCATCCATTTACCTTAAGAGACCAAAGATCTGCAGGAGTCCAAACCTGCAGGAGAACGCCGTGACTCAAAGAAATCTGAAGTCCCGAAGGGGTGATGCGCCTTAAACACGAGCTGTACGTCCTGCTGATTGCTGCATGCTGGAGATACCGAGAAGTTCTAACCCCAGTCCAAAGGCACATTACCATTGGCAAAACAACAAACGTGACTTCATCCTCTCCCAGCTACAAATTGCTCACAAAATCCATTTTGGGCTTGTCTTCAGACGCACCGCGCAGACAAGGAGAGCTGTGTTCCTCCGCAGCCAGCTGCCATCTGACAGCGTGACGGTACAGGCATTCAGAGACCTTCCAGAAACACAGCAGGTGTGGGTTTAGTTTATTAACCTTTTGTGCTATGACAGCTTGCGAAGAATTGAACACACTTTAGCTTGTCATCACCTGGTTACTAACAGCATTTCACATTATATCTGCACTTCTTTTAATGTTCTTATGGTTGCCTTTAACAGACATTTTGTCTCATCCGTTTCTCTAGTTGAGACAAAAGTTTGGAATTTCAAATGTTCTAATTAGCGCAGCTCACCCAGGTCATGTTCTCACACAACCTGTTCTGCTCCTGGAAGACATTCTGAGAGAGATTGCAGAGCTCAGCTGCACCTACTGAGTCAGCTGCCTTGTCTTCCACATTCGACGTGAGCTCAGGGAGCAGCACTGTTTTTGCTTGTAGTGAGGTACTGCAATTCACAGGGAAGCGTTAGGTGGTGGATGCTTCTTAACTGAATGTGGACAACGCGTTCTGGAGGCCTGGATAAAAGTTTTATTGATTCCTTGAAAATATGCACAGGTGTAAGGTCTTGGACCTGATAAAAAAAGTCATTCTACGCTTCTGCCTCCTGTGTTTGAGCAATTCGTTCTGTAGTGTGCTAACTTGTTAGAGATGGCTGCAAACTGTTTTAGCATACAGGCCTCTCTGAATAAATTGAAGAACCACTTTTTCAAGGTTTTAAATCTGTAAAAGACAGCAGTACTCTGTGATTCTGTAGTTGGTAGTGGCGTACATGCAATGGTGAACAACGAATGCAGTCACCAACAGCACATGGTGAAACATCTCATGTGTGTGTGAAATCCAGATGCCTTTGGGATACGATCAGCTGGAAGAGCTGCCATCAGGTGCCCTTTGCTTTGTTCCTGCCAAGCCAATGAAAGCATGGCAGATCACCGAGAACAGTTATTAAACTGAATTTTAAAATTGTATCTAAATATGTATCTCCTTCTTTTTCTTGTGTAAAGGATAACAGAGTTTATAGCAATATAAAATATTTCAAAGAACAAAACAGAAAAAAAAGATGATTAACTAAACTATATTTCTATCTTGAACTGCTTGCAGCAGCAACACATGAACTCCTGAGACTTTCTTTACTCCAGCCCTTTCTCAGCACACGGCACTGAAGGTGACAACCAACAGCACAGCAATCAAGCCATGAAAAAAGCAGTTATTTTTTAAGCAAGAGAAAATGCAGCTTGCAGCCTGAATTGAGATGTTGCTTAGTGCTGCTCTGCAAATATACAAAGCATCATGCAGCATGGAGCAGATTACACCCCATCGCCCTTATGTGCTAATTTTATATTACATTTAGCAATTATCTTTCATAGAGTAATACTGAGTAGCCACACGCCTCACTCTAAAGCACCAAATGATCTCCAACCCTGCTGAAAAACATTACTGCTTCCAAAACACTCAGTCTTCATTGGGAACAACAACAAAAAAAAAAACCAAAAAAAAAAGAAAACAACCCAAAAACCAGCAATAAGACTTCAGTGCTTGTGTAAACAAAGTCTGACGTTCTGACAGGCTCAGAATCCAGAATGGAAGGAATGCAATCTTAAATACACTACTACACTTTTTCAGATTGTTTGTGGTGTGAGTAAATATATATTCCTTTAATTGTAGACTTACAAAGTGGCCTTCAAGGAATTCTTGTAGCCCACAGAACCCAGGCCTTGATTTAGGAAATATATATATGCAATGATATCATGGGAACTGACTAACCTAAGTGCCAGAGAAGCCACGTTTGAATGCCAGCTGTGCAGGCCTGCAGCTGTGCCCTGCTGAACACGCAGACAGCAGAACTGCCGCTGGCATTTCCAGGCAGACGTGTTATGTTCCAACAAAAGCTCTTTTAAAATAACACAGCGAAATTGGTGCCAAGGAAGGAGAGGCCAACAACCAGGTACCCCTCCTCTTCGACTGCACTTTTTGGGTCACCTGAAAATTCTGCTTCATCTCCTGCTTTTCCTTCCCTGCAAGAACTGCAGTCCTCATGAACAACTTTACCCGCTCGAGCAGATAACTCAGATGCACGGATCTCAGCTGCTGCAACCCCTGCTGCTATCACTCACCTTTGCCCTTTTTCTTCCCTGTCCCCATCACTTATTGTGAAGGCAGCAGTGCCCTTGATCTCACAACATTGCACTAGACTAGGATCAAAGTTTAGAGGTCAGCAAATTAGCACAGAAGACACCAACCACAAGGAAAAGGCATTTTCATACTTGAAAAACAACGTGCATGCTTCTGCTGCCACGTAACTGAAAACAAGGTTATGGTTAGACACATGACGATGAGTAACAAGGATGCAGATTGGTAGCTCTCGAGTGCATGGAGATGTGTTCATGCCAACAGAGCAGCTTACCGTGCAAAGATTCATCCCATGCCTTCACTGCCAGCTCCCCTCTGTGCTTTTATTTTTCCTTCAGGAAAATTTCCAAATGTGACAGTAAGAATTGCAAATGTCCTGTACTGACACAGAAAGCTGGATGCCATTTTTGGAAGCTCATGCATCCACCCCCCATGTCGTTGGCACTAACTGTGGTAATAGCCCCTCTTCACAACAGCTTTAATGACCACAGCTCAATGGCTGCTCTCTGCCCTCAGCTCTGCTGCAACATCCTGCCAAATCTGGGTGGCTGGAACTGGGAGGAGAAGTGCTACAGACCGATCCCAGCTCCCTTGCTCCTGTTGGCTTGCACTGATTCTCACTGTTGGTCTTAGTTTGGTTCTTCAGTGGGTGACAGAAAGTGGGATAATTGGCATTTGATGTCACTCAGAGCAGTAATTCCCTGTTCTCTGGGACCCGTGGCCAGCATTGGCAGAAGAAAACTTCTCACTGGGATCAGTGGAGGCACTGCTTCTCCTCTAAGCCAGTTATTTTAAGTCACATCTAAGCACGGAATTATCAGCTTAAGATCAGCCTTTCTCCCCTGCAGCAGGTTCAATTAGATGCAACACAAGTTAGCTAAAAAGCACAGTTACACCTTTCTCATTGGAGCCACGCTCCTGCTGGCTTCACCAGGCCCTGGCTGCTGCTGAGCCAAGGGATTCACAGCTCAGCTCAGGAACACAAGCAAACACCTGTGTGAGCGATGCACCCCACAGCCAGCACAGCCCTGCTGGCACCTGGGGCCGCCTGTGAGTCAGCACTGTGCTCCGTGCCACTGCCTGCCAACAGCGTGCTTGCTGCTGATATTTATGTGCCTTCTCTCCAGCTCATCTCCTAAGTGAAACTGAACTGGAGCACAAGCTCAGCAGGCTGTGCCATGCTGCTCTCCCTTAGCCAGTGGCACAGGCTCACATCTCAGGCTCCGTGCAGCTCCCCCCCTTGCAGAAGTTCACCCAGCTGTCCCATCAGCATGGCTCAGTGCCAGAAAGAAACAAGATGTGGCTTCCCATCGGGGAAGAGGCACAAGCAACAAGTGAGCAGTGAGAACACCCAGACTTGCCGACACAGCCTGCCTCTGCATTGGACTGCACCACGTTAGGGATGAGATTTAACGCTGCTGAATTAATTTGTTCAGGCCTCATTCACTTACCTTTATTGGAGGGGAATGGTCTGACAGCAGCTGAAATCACGGTTCTGGGTCAGAACATTCACCTATGTGTGGTTGGTCTGGGCTGCAGTAGGGCAATGGCAATCCCAAGGTTGCTTTCTACAACAGTGAGTTAGGCTGTGGAAGCCTACAGAGAGAACCAGGAGAGCTGAGGAAAAGCTATCATTTAAAATGAGGCCGGTGTCATGAAAGCCCCACGATCCCACCTTCACTGCAGGCAGAACCTGAAGTTTTGATGCCACTGTGTGCTAAGCACGATGGGTCTTTTTAGCAATTCTAAACAGAGCCAACGTCACACTCTTCTCTGCTTTCTCCAGCACTTACCATCATGCACTATGAAATCCCACACAAAAAAAATACAGCAATAAGGTCACACAGCACTGCAAGAATATCCTTTGAATACTGAAAAGGACACATCACATATAATATCAGCAGAGCTGACAGCAGTGCCATACAGATGTGTCAGCACCAATAACCAGCTGCCACTGTGAAGCACTGCAGACAAACAGGATAAGAAACCTTTTAAAAGTGGGGATTTCCATGCACCTACCCTTTCGCCACAGGTTTGGAGTGCCAGCCTATCAACATCCAGAATCTGTGGAAGAGATTGTTGTAGAAGCAAGGCAAGTCTTTAGGATTCCAGCTAGTGAAACAATTAGCTAAACCTGAAAGTCATCTTATGTTAATTCATACTTTCTGGGTTTGTTCTTTCACGTGGATCATTTTCTTACATAGTTTGCTTTTTACTAATGCTCTAACTATAAACAGTGTGTTTCATTTTCCTGTTTCTTAAGTAAAATACCAATTAGTAGTTAAGCCAGCTTTCAAAACAAACATTATCACCCAGAGGAGGAACTGGGGAGCTGCCTCTCCATGCACGTAAACAGCAATACTGACAGAAGAAGGCTGAGGTTGGTGTCTATCACTTTCTGTTTTTACCTCCTCCGCGTCATTTTGACAGCACGCCCACAAGAGATAAGGATCAGAGCTTTTCACACCCATGAGTGGTTTTCTTCAAACGGAGAGGAGCTGCAGACTGCTGGCTGGCCGAGTTTCCAGCGCTGGGTTGTGAAGATGTGGTGCTCAGGGCTCGCTGGGATCAGGCCCCCACAATACCTTATTGCCCTCTGCTTTTACGCCAGGACAAGGGCCCAGGCTGACCATAAGGCAGTTACTGAACTCTGGTTTACCTGTCACAAACTCATCAGCCCTTTGATTCCCCATTCCCCAGTCCACCCTGATCCTGAGTCCCAGACCAGCCCCTGGCTAAAGGGACCCCAAAGCCAGCAGGAGATCTATTTTTCCATTGAAATTTACGTTCAGATATGAAGGAGGCTCTTAAACCATCAGCAGCTGGAAAAGGAATCCTCTGGAGCTGATTATCCATTGTCTAAAGTAGCTTTTCACAAGGCCAGTGCCCATTTTTAGGGCAGAATTAGGGCTGAGGATGGCGCAGCACTGAAGTCCTCCGCACCTTGGGCAGCTGATGGCTCCGGAAATACACATATTCCCAACTGCTCCTAAAACACATGGAGCTGTATGGAACCATCTGGGTGGTGAGAAAACTTCGAGTGCCTTGCCTTGCAAAAGGCCATCTCCTGAAAGAGCACTTCCTGAGAAGCAAAGAGGTCTTGAAATGATCCTGCAGGGCTTGCAAGAGGACCCCAAATCTGAAAGCCAAACAAACAAAGCCCACGTTGTCTGCAAAGCAAACTGGATCAGCACTTTTTCCTGAAACCTGCAGATTCCAGATGACCTGGCAGTGACTTCTGCCTCACATGAATCTAGAACAAGCTTCATATATATCACCAAGGATATCTCACTAGATATGAGGAGTATTAAATCTTCTCAGCTTTTCCTGCTGACTCCAAGACCTTTTCCCTGGCACTGTATGTTTTAAAGAAAGAAAAAATACTGCAGTCACTGCATTTTGGCCTTCCTGCTGTGAGCTTGATTCAAAGCAGATCTGAATTATCAGCACAGACGAGCTGCCATACAACAGAGAAGAGGTAGGATTGGAAACGGACATATCTTTTCTGTTTGGATTCTAAGAGGGCTGAGGACAACGGTGCCCACAGTGCGCTCCTAACACATCCGTAACGTGCTGCACACATTAACTCCTTAAAAACAAAACTCCTTAAAAAATGCTTGGATATTTGAGCTGGGCTGTAGCACTTTTTTTTTCCCCTCTCTCTCTCCTTCTCAGTGCTGCTTGCATATGAAATGTGAGCTCCGTTTTCTCCCGCACAGCTTCACACTGTGCTGTCCTGTGCTATAGGCATCACCATAGACAGGACATGCTGCGATTCAAGTGCCAAAAGTTGCTAAAGCGCTTATGCAAGTTAATTACTGTGCCTGTTTAATCGCACATAATGCAGATTAGCGCTGCCAACTACTGCTCTGAGAGCAGTTGATGTAACAGGCCGGCCCGCCGTCTCCACACCATCTCCCCGAGCCGCAGAATTGCTGATCCTGAAGGTAGGAAATAAATGCTGAGCAGTGATGGGAGCAGGGCCTTGTGGCACCATCTCCTGGTCTCTGCCAGGGGGTGGGAAGCTGACACAAGAGCTGGGCATGGCAAAGAGGTATAAAAAAGATGTCAGATTCCTCCTTTCAAGATCAAGTGCCCTTGTTTATCAGCTTTGATCCCGTGCTCGGCTTTAGAAGGTGTGGATGAAAACCTTCTGAAGAAGAGTTCAGGAAACGGAATCATAAATGCGTCCCTCCTTCAGGACATGAGCCAGAATGCAGCCAAGTCACTGCTGGTGTGTCAGACAGCAACGCCTCAGACGCTCGGACATGAGAGTGAATGGCAAGAGGCAGTCTGATCTGAACAGCAAAGCACGCGTACGGGAAGGGGGGGGTGAAAGGGTGAAGGACTGACTGGGAACTACAGCTTCTCACAATCTGAGTCAAATCTAACTGGATTAACTTACAATCATTACTCGAGTGAGACGCCCTTTGGCATCACAATGTGTTTACGTAGCACCTGCTTATTCCTCAAAAGATGCAAATACAACGTGCCCGGGTACACAATTTCATGAACTAATGCCATGTCATGCCTCAGGATTTCCAATAAAGCTTTTCCTGCTCTGGAGGGGGAGCGATACCAGTTATCCTGGCTGCAGGTGGTTATGGATGGGAACAACATTCTTCACATGACACCACTGTAACAGCACCCACTTCCCCAACCCAACTATTATAGGAATGATAAGCAGATACTTTCCACCTAAGCAGATCTGTATGGTCAGACGACAGCCTCTTCCATCACTGGTTCACTGCTGATAAAACTTCGTTTCACGGAGTCGAGAAGAGCAGCACTTAACGCTACACCACAGGGCTTTTACCACTGGCTGTGAGTCCGGGCACAGGACAGCAAACTGCCTCAAAGCACTCCCCGCTCTCGCAGGTGCTCGAAGCGAGCCCTTCCCTCTCGTTAACCCGACCTGTGCAGGACGCTGCCGTCAGTCGCCCCGCACGCAGCCCAGCGGAGTCCGGCCCCGCACCGCCCCGCGCCGCCTCTCCCGCAGCTGCCCCTCCGCGGCACTATGGCGCCCCCTGGCGGCCGCAGGCGCAGCGCTCAGCCCCAGCCCCGCTGCTGCTTGAAAAGAGAAAGGAGCAGCGGCACGCGGAGGAGGCATGGAAAGCAGCCATAAGGCACATGATACAGTTCCTCACCTTTTTTACTTATATTTTGAGGTGCGTGTACTTCTCCAGCACACTAATACTTTAAGTGAACTTCCCCTTTTTATCTGATCCTCCTTTTCTGCAGCTGTAGAACCGAGAAAGCCCCTGCAGTGCGTGCAGTGCTCAGTAGCATCGACGCAGAACTGATGCAACAGCTGGAAACAGCAGCTGACGGGCTGCCTGCAGCCTCCCATCTGCCAGAGCGCCACAGAGCCACCTGCTTTGGGACAAAGTGACATCACTTACCTGCTGCAAGCAGCTGCCATCAGGATTTGTGTTTCTGAAGCATTCCAAGGTGTATGAAGATTTGGTTGTTCTCCATGCCTCAGTTTTTTCCCATTTCTTGCTTTCAGGTATCACTTCTTTTTATTAGCTTCAACAAAACTGAGATGTTGAGGATAAACCATAATCAACTTCCTACTGAGACACACGCAGAGGCATAATGAGACTGCTTCAAAGCAAGCCAAGGCTGCCACATTTTATCCATTTTAATGCTCAGGGATAACGACTTCGTGGAGGGCTGTTAGGGTAGTATGGTTAGGTCGCAGTTGGACTTGATGATCTGTAAGATCTTTTCCAACCGAAGCGATTGTATGATTCTATGCCTCTATGCATACAGAGATGCAAGGTGGGATCCTTCCATAAACCACGAAAGCAGTAATAAAACGCCATCAGCCCTTCCCAGGCTTAGGAAATCATACTTACCAGGACAGTTACTGCCATAAACATTGCCAGAGTTCTTTATACAAAAGCTATGCTGCATCACCACTTTAAGGTGGCTGGTTCTTCTTTTCCTGATAGAAGAACACAATACCTTTTCACACAGTACTTTCTTACCCCAAGCAGCCACTTAGTTCCTGTTTCCAGAGTTAGGCAGGCTGAAGGGTTCAAAAGCTACAGCGTGTAGAATACGTTCCATAGTTCACAGAGTAAAAATTCTTAAGGACCGATATGTAAAGGCTTTCTGTAAATGGAATTTGGAAGAGACATTCACTGACAAACAACAGGCAGGCACTGCTGGCTGGAGAACACTGGAGAGGCACTATTGCACGGTATAAACATGGAGCATCCACCTCTGCAATAGATGGCCAGCTGCCCTGGGAGTAGCTGTCTCATTACAGGCACAAAGGGAAACATCGCAATGCAGGTCTGGACATCCCACCAAAAGTTTGAGCACCACGTAAGTCTTTATCAAGGTTTGTAAAGACCATCATAGGCAATATGCAGCATTTGTCAAGCAACAATGTGTACTTTGAAGACTGTCTTACTTTTTCTTTCAATCTTCCTGTGCTATAAGGCAAAGAAAACATGAGAAGTCACAGTAACACAGCTCCTACTTGTTCTAACTATGCTGGTTATCAGAGACCACAAGTCATTTTCTCACGGAATTCAGACTGTTTGTAGGGTACCCTCTAGACCAGATATTGCCCCAAAACCTGCGTCTTTACATTCCCTAGCAGAAATTCACTGGCTGAGTGCTGGTCACCTCTGACTATTCCTTATGATCTGGGGCTAATTTGATCGATAACAATCTAAACATTTCCCATCCTCAACCTAGTGCTTATGCTTTCAAATTTTCATCCAGAGCTTCTATATCATTAGGTACTAGGAAAAGAGCAGGCTGAAAATGAGAGGAAATGTCTTGTTAGAGAAGATGATCTATGAGAGAACAGTCTGACACAGACTCCAAATTCTTCCTGCATGACTACGTCAGCACTCCTCATCAGGGCAGGCAGCAAAAAAACAAATCTGAAGGAAATTTCACTTAGCTGGTATGCAAAAGTAGGTCAGCGACTGTGCAGTGCTCATTGCTTGCTACAGCCTTCAGGATGCTAGAGGCTTCTTCCCGGCTCTCAAAGCTGCCATGTTTGATTTCCCTAGACACATGCCCTTCCAAGAGCTGACACAGTCCTGAGCTTAAGCTCATGTTAAACATTCACACTCATCGTGCTTTGTCTTGTCAAGCTGTGCTTGTAAACTCCATTTCTGTGGGATGATAAGTCCACACCCATGGTTTTGTATGTACAGTCATTCAGAGATCTTAACCTGGGGAGAGATGGACCGAGCAGGAGGAAGTTACATGCCTACACCACAGTGATCACCAGGCAGCAAAAGGGTTGTGTAGATGCGTGCAAGAGCACGTGGCACCAAGAAAGCTGAGTACACAGAGATGGGCTGTGGACACAACAGCAGCCTGCCAGGAAAAGAGGGAGCTTCTTCAGGCAGCACAGCTTGCAGCTCTCATCCTGGCTCCCAGAAGGGCATCCACAATCCTAGCAGGATTTGCTGGCTGAGCACTGGTCACCTCTGAGTGACGGGCACACCAGAAGGCACAGCTCTCCTAAGGACACCAGTCTGCTGGAGGCCTTCCACACCATGTTAGCCCAACAGAAATCTTCATCTAGCAAGTATCTGCACAGCTTTGATTCATTAAGAACCCACTCCTCAGGAGTCAAAGTATTTCACCCTTTTCCCTAAAGACCTTTTTGCTAAGATCTCTTCTTTCCAAGGCTTTAACTCTCCCCAAAATCCCCACTGCATTTCTCCTGAGGAGACTCCAATGTGCTCGGCATCTCCCGGGCAGCCAGCACTGCTACCTGCACCCTGTGCTGGTCTTCCCTGGCTGCAGACAGCCCACGCAGCCCAACATGCCCATGTGTGTCCTGTCAAAGCACCTAACCCACACAAAGCTCAGGCACCAAAGCTGCCCAGGGCAAACCAAACATTTGTCAATAAAAGCAGGTCCGCTAAGTCCACACACAGATGGGAAGCATTTACAAATAGAAGGATTTCATTAAAAAGTTTAATAAAATACTGTAATTCTCTTCACACATCATCATCTCAGTGACCCAGGCACTTTAACTGAAAAGGAGTTTGGCTAAGATTTTTTTTCCCTCTTCAATGCACATCCACATTTCAGAGAAACCTCTCAAATCTAGGCAGCTGTTTGTACACAAAGCATCCTCTCAACCCACCGCACCTCAGAGCCGTGCTCCCACTGCCCTGGGGCAATTACAGCTCTGTCACACAGAAACAGCTCCCCACATCTGTCAGAGGGGAAGAAAGAGGCATAAATCAAGTACTCTTCTCTTGGTGAAGTGTCAGAACTAGACTTGAACAAATGCCACTTTTCCTTCCTTCCGTGGCAGTGCTTGGCGTACAGCTTCTGATTTGCACAAGATGTGAAATTCACACGATTCCCACACTAGTTTCATTGTATACTTCTCCTGTCCTGCCACCTCCTGTGAGATCAGAACTAGTGAACAAAGCTGCTTCATCTCACAAACCGATGATCCAAAGTACAGCTTGCCTAAAAAGGCCACATTATTCAGTGCTTCCCACCACCAGCATATACACACAATAACTCAACACTCTGTCCTTCCTTCCAGCAGAGTTTGGCCTGCTCCATCAGTCGGACCATCCGCTTTTGCTGACTGTCCTATTCAAGGCAGAAAACTCTTAATTATTCATGAATTCACACATAAATGGCTTCTAGTAGCCATCTACTGAAAACATACAAATTCTTCCATGGAAGAGCAGCAGACTCTCGATGTTCAGAGGAAAACTTGCTTTCATATTTGAATGTTGGTGGGACTCCCAACTTCCAACGACAGACCTCGGGGCTATTTACTTTTTCCTGCTCTTGATGTCATGCTGGGACAACGTCCTCTGCTCAAGCTATGGTAAAGTTCTTGGCAGTAAGAACATCAGTGTTGAGTCTCTCACTGGCATTTTTAGTACCGATGAACCCCAAATGGCAACTTGAAACAGCACTTGCTTCAAGGCTCACACCCTAAGGATGGTTGGTTGTGTTTTTTTCCATAAGATAAAGATCAATAAACTATTTAATCCCTTCTTAAAATTGTTCCTTACACAAGGCTAATTACAGATTGCAAAATACAGATTGCGAGAAAAACCTCTTTCAGCATATATATATATATATATATTTTTTTTTTTTCCATGAGATTTGGAATTATAAATTGTAATTTACTACTCAAAGATAAGAGTTTTGTGCTCAGGGATTCCATATTTTCTTTTGTGTTCTTCAAATAATTTTCTGAGTTCCTGCAGATACAGTGCATGTAGCTGTTCAACCTCTTCATTGGTGGGATTCGGGTTCCTTTTAACAACGATGGGGCTTCCCACTGTAAAACAAACACAAGAGCAGGATTAGCTTCATTGACATCTCTTTTCAAGAGAAACCACTCTCCCTCCTGTAATAATGACTCTGCCCCAGCTCACAGCAGAGCCACAACACAGTTGTCTTGCTCTTGGGCCTCATCCTGCCTCTCACAAACCTAATCCCTGGCTCTATTTCTCCCCAGCATTGCTCAAAGTCAGATAAAGTGAATTAAAACTCTGCATCGTTTCAGTTTGGCATGAGAGGAGCAAATGAGGAGCTCAGCTCTAACTCAGAGCAGCTGACCTAACGTACATCCCCGGGGGCTGCCTTGCCACTGGGGCAGTGCTCCACAGAGACAGCTTAAAACAGCACTGAAAAATGTCTACCTTCCCACTATCTTCTGTTCTGAATACTACAAGTATTCAACGTGAGGGGCGCGCCTCAGCAATGAGTTCCATCGCACAAACACACAAGGCTGAAGGGAAACAGGAGTGAAGGAAAGACAAGGCTGAAGGAAAGACAGATATCCTCCAATCTACACAAAATGGGTATCACTGCACCTGTGCCAGAAATCTCGTTGGTTACCTCAGCCCAGCAAGTGGCAGCACTTACAAACCCCAGGGCCTGTGAGGTGGCTGTGAGCCACACACTGCCCACAGGTATCATTCCAGACTGAACACCGTCCACATGTGAGGCACTGCATGAAACCTGCTACTGTGTTTTTTCAGCTGGGGCAAGATCTGGAAGGAGCATGAAGTAATCCCAGAGGGCTCTCTCCTCCACAAAATACTGCAGTTTAAACGCAGTTAGCTAACAGAAGCTTCCCATGATCTCAGTGTTGTGTTGTTCAATCACTACAGTTTTTGAAGGCTGCTCTTCTTTCATTGGAAATGAATAGAGGAATAGAGCATAACAGACCTGATAAAGATTACAGAGGATCTAATCAACTCTCTGCTAGAAAAACAAAGAGATAAGAGCACCCCAAGCAGTTTTCAGAAATGCACCTGAAAATCCCTTTCAACACGTATTGCTGATTCAAATTGGATTGTGTTGACTAAAGGGAAGTGCAGCCAGAGCCTCAGAGGATCTGACTCTGTGTGCTCCTCCTGCAGCTTTGGCTGCCATTGCTCAGATTTAAGATGGCCAGGGGTGAGAAGCCAGCCCTGGGCTCAGCAATACCTTGAGCAAGGGAAATCACTATCCATCAAACACAGGACAGGAAGCACAGTGTCTGAGCCAGCTCCAGGAGGAAGAGGCTCACTGCTACCTGCTGGTGTTCTCTACATGGCTACCAGTGGGGTGAAGCTCAGTGCAGCCCTGCAGCTGTCAGGAGGTGAGCTGACACTTCCAAGCCTGCGTGGAGCCATAGCGTGAGCTGCCCAGAATGCAGCTTTAAAACAGAAACAGCAAAAGCAAAGGCTTTGAGGAGATGACACAGGATCTGCTGCAAGACTCTGCTCTTACTGATTTGTAGCATTATGGTGCTTCAGGCACAGGCCACTTCTGCCCTGGCAGGAGCTATTAAAGTAACGAAGATTTGCTTTTAACTAAAAAAACGTTGTAAAATTCAGAACAGGTAGAAATACAGCCCAATGAAGAACTGCAGAAAATGCATTATTTTCATTCCAGTGCTTTGAAAACTTCATGGCTTTAAATCAAGTGACATTTTCAGCCTGCTTATGCACACTGTGGGCTTTAAAAAATTAAATGTTTTCCAAATTATTTTATTAGATGCACTGATTAAACATAAAAAAGCTACTTCTTAAATGTATGGATCTGATTCATACTAAAATCAAATCCTCCTTCCACTAAGGGAAGGCCTTCTTAGACATCCCTTATGGAAATGCCAAACAAGCTCTGTTTAGTTTTCTGTAGAAACACAATTGATTAGTTCAGAATCGAGCTGAAAAAGATTTATCCATAGTATGTAAGAAACCAACTCTGGCTTTGCACAACCCCTAGCATAACCTTTCTTTTTTTCTACCATTTAAAAAAGACATTCAGTCCTACACTCCAGTGAGAGAAGATGATGAGGATGGAAGCTTTGGGGAAAAAGTTCTCTTCCAAACTGCCTGTCAACATGGCATGCATGTTCTTAATTAAATGTGAATGGATCTTCCCATGGGAGGAAGAAAACAACTAAACCAGGGAGTGGGGGAGGAAGGAAACACCCCGGTGAGCTGCAGGGCCAACCAAGCAGCAGCCTGCTGAAGGCGTGCTCTCCCTTCTCTCCCCAGCAAGCACCACATTGGAACCACCCAGCTCCTTCCAACAACACTGCCACGCTGCAGTGCCTGCACTGCTTCTCTGCAGGTAAAAAATGAAGGTGCTGAGCCTCTTACAAAGTAACATCAGCGTCCAGAACACACAGCAGTTCTGGTATGGGCTGGACAACCCCCTCTGTTTCCTTGAGGACTGCTCAGACAACAAGCCTGAGAACAACTGTGAAGAAAGAATGACTTTTGGCCTGGGACAGAAAGGGGGAGAAAGGATTTCCCCCTTTGAAAAATATACAGAGAGGTATATTTTAAATCTCACACGTTTGTCTTAGGTGCACAGTAACCAGATGCTTCAGTTAGATTTATCCATTCACACAGATATCAATAGAACACTTTTGCATTTTTAAACAATTGCAAACACATTAGAAAAGGCAGAAGGAACTCACCAACAGTATGAATCGGTTGCCTGAAAGGTATTAAGCCAAAACTGTACTGAAATATTCCTCGGGCATGAAACAGCGGCAGAGCAAAGCCCATTATCTTTTGCAACCTCTCCTGTACAGTTCTGAGCAGTGAGCCTCTGGGGTTTGCAACTTGCTTGTAGAGCTCGTTTTCACCAAAGGAAAACACTGGGACCAAATGAGCTCTGTAAAGCAAAGAACAGTGAGAACCCCACACCAGCCTGCATTCGCACTGTGGTTCACACCAGCAGCATGGAAACTTTCCCCAATAATCAGCACAGAACTTCTGCAGCTCCAGAACTCATCAGTAGCAGCATTCAGCTCTTCTGATACACAGCTGCTTTTTGGCTGCGTACAGGTTTTGTTTCCAAAAAAGAAGTCATTCACATACAAGTAGCATTGAGCATTTGGGCAGTATTTAGCTGTTTGCTACCCATTATAACCTTTGATTAATCACAGTAATAAAAATGGATAATTGTATGTACTGTAATTATGATCTTATCCACCGCTACTCCAGAAAGTCCACTCTTGTTCCAGTGTGTTTTCATCTCTGGCAGGCCAAGAAGCCCCACTGCTAACCTCACGGTGCTCCCAGCTGGGCGATGCCAGAAGCAGATCTGAGCCCCTCTGGCTGCTGGCTGGAATAATGCATGCACTTGAGTTCAGCGTAGAAAACATGACAAAAAACAGACATCCGTACAAACAAAGGTCTGATGCCAAACTCCCTCACTGTCCAACTCCCAGACTTCTTGGAAGGCCATTCTTCAGCTATGACTTTATCAGGGGTCAGATCATACCCACAGAAATTCTACTAACTCACTCTGGCTCCTTCACAGCTGAATGAATTTTCATTCAGTTCATGAACTGTGTAGGAAGGAAAGGCACTGAGCAGTTCCTGGATTAACTGCCCTGGGCACTTGCCTCCAAGAGGCAAAGGTACCTCCATACTTTCAGTCTCAACAGCAGCATAAGCAAGATTAGAGCTTAGTTTGATGAAATCGCATTCTACACAGCTTAAGCTTTTAAAAAATGACCAGGGTGATCCTATGCAATCTCTGAAGGATGTTTTATTTGCTTTACCTAAGTCTTAATTTTACCCATTCCACTCAGCTTGCACTGTCTGTTGAAAACACAGTAAAATAGCAGCATTGCTATAATATTGCCACAGTGATTTCCCACAGAGCTCTGAACTCCCGAAGTCCTCGGTGGTGCTGAGGGCAGAGCTGGCTGTAAAGAACTGTGGACAACCAAAACTTCCTGTATGGACAAAACACTGCTTTGGGAGCTTCTCAAGCCTGAGAGTTCCCAAATCCTGTAACTCTCACTCCCTATTCCAACTGGTGTCTGTTCAAAGGTTACTTTCTCCAATGCAGTGCATCACCCAGCTGCTTGTAAAGCAAGTATTAGCACAGTATGTACCAGGCTTTCCATGTAAATACTCCATTTTTTTACTACAACACTGAGACAAACAGGAAAATCTTGTGGAGCAATAGCAACCTAAGACTGAGATTTGTTCTAATCTGCATGGCGAAGGCTGTTGCAAGACACTATGTAGGAGGCTGTGACAGAGAAATAAGTAATTTCTGATTGTGAAACTAAGGATAAGTTGAGTTGACTGATTCATCATTTGTTTCACATTTTTAGGATTTCTTCACTTCATATCAGATACCTGTATTACTTCGGACCACAATGTCATTTCCAGCAGCATAGACAACTTCATCTTACATACCCAGAGCACGTTTGACAAGTTCCCAGCTGAAGAACCAGTGCTTCTCTATACCAGCAGCACAACAACCAGGCCAGGGAGCACAAAACTCCTGGGCCCTGCATCACCCTTCCTCATCCTGTATGATGCTGCACCCCTCCCTTGCCTTTTCACTTCCACTTGAGTTGGAAGCTCATTTCAGATTTTAGTAACTGTTAGAAACAAATGTTACAAGGGATATGTAACATATGGATATGTTATGGGTGGTATCTATATGGATATGTTACAAAAGGATAAGTAACTACTGGATGCAGAGCCTTTGGCACAAGATCTCAGGACTTCAAAAGCTGAACGTTCTGTCATCACACAGTCCAACCGCACAGAAGTTGTATCAGGATTCCCACACTTCTCCTAGCAGCTGCTTCCCTTGAACATGCTCAGACTTTGACTAGCTTGTAGCCCAGCAGTTAGGATGATCATGTGTGAGGTGTGGGAAAGCCGTTCAGGCAGAGACAGAGCATTATTGCCCTCTCAGAGTGCTCTAGACACTAATCCTCTTCCTTAAAGAGGATAACAATTATGTGAAACACCAAACTTCATAAGGCAAAAAGTGGCCCTTGCTGTGTTTTGTAAGTGCCCTGACCTTGTCATCACATGTGAGGATGCTCTTGAAATCACAAGCATGAAAGGCACAGGAGTATCTAGTTTCTCAATCCAAATCAGCTTAGATGAGAGATAAATACCAGCCTCTGTGAACTGACAGATCAGATGTATCTGGACATGCTCAAAAAAGCACTTAAATATTCTTCTAAAATTTGTGGTAAAAAGTAAAAATTACTGATGGTGTTTTGGACCCCATTGGAATTATCAGTTGTTGAGCAGGGTTTAGTGCCCAAACAAGTCCTCGCTCCTCATCCCAATTTACACACAGAAGCATTGTATCTGGGTACAAATTACATTACATTACCTTATCAGAGAACAGATCCTTCATGAGAATTCTAGTGACATTTACACATAAAAAACTCCTGTAACTGTTCTGTGTCAGAATATTTCTAGGAAAAAAAATAATAATAATAAAAAAAAAAAAATCGACCTCAGCATCCTATGTGAAAACAGACGCTCTCTCAGAACCCTCCTTTCTTCCAGTTAATGGCTTAGGAAGAGTGCTACAGATCTGTCGAGGATTAATATTGGTTTCTCACTGCTTTGCATGTCATATATAACTCTGAGTGTCTGACAGCTTAGCAGAACAAACGGCTCCACTTTTCCCAGTACACAAGATTCTGCACCTGTCCAGCATTAATACAACCTGTACTGTGTGCAACATGCTAAAGTATTAATACCAGCTCTGTTCAGTCATACATTCATGGATGTTTGATAGTAAAAAATAAGCTAGCTTCTCTTGAGATTCACTTCAAATATTCCCGGAAACTTACTTTTGTAAATAACAATCTTTCAAAGAAATTATTCAGAATGGAGGTGAAAAGAAATCTTCCTGGACTATGCTTTACAGTGATTTAATGAAACAGGGCCTAGCGCTCTTATTTACTTATTGGCTTCAAACAATAAGAAAACTCTGTTGTAATATAACTTCAATATACAGAAGAGAAAACAGAATGGCTGCAGTCAGCAATAAAATCTGAGGTTTACTAACACTGTTTCACAATTCTTACTTTTTGCTACTGCAATATAAAGCAACTGAAACAGATCACCAAGATATGCTAATAAGTCCACCTACTGCTCACCAATTATGAAAGGCAAAAGGGATTTTTCAACACTCATAGATTGGATGGAGGTGCACAGACTGGCTCTTATGTCAGAGATCTGCATGTACATTTGCATGTACATTAACAGTTCTTTCAAATTCTAATTGTGGGCTTACTGTACATAGTATGTATTTAAGACTCTGCATTCAAAGTGCACTTGGTGGATACGTACCCATGTTTCAAGGCCATTTTAATGAAGCCCTTCCTCTTGAGAATGTTCAAAGTCAAACTCCCAGGATGTGCATTCAGAGATTCCTCTGCTCCTCCAATCACAATGACGGATGCATGGCCGCCTCCCGCGTTATTCAGCACGTATGAGACGCTCTCCTTGGAGGCAGAAACCATTCCTTCAGGAGCAAACATTTTGAGAGTGATTCACTATAGCTTCACGTGCAAGTGCTGTGGAATTCATGAAATTTTGAAATAGTGTCTAAATGATGTTTCTCAGCATTTACAGCACGTCACAAGAGTCTAAAGGTTTGGGTTCAACCTCCTCACTCTACAAAAGATTTGGTCCTAGACCTAAGTCCTTTAATTTCACACTTAGGACTTAAATGATTTGCCTGCCACAGAAATCTGAGATCTTCAGGGAAATGTATGCCCTTCTGCCTGCTCAACACAACTCACATTCCACGTCAGCTGAATTGCAGCAGATAAAGCCACAAAGCACAGAGTGCTTAACAGAATGATTGGTGAACTTGTTAACTTAAACACAGATCTGTGATGCCAAGCTGATTCCCTTCTCTTCAGAGCTCTTAGCAGCAGCTTCACTGAAGGCAGTGGCACAGCAGCATTAGAAGAAGCAGGAAAGGCTCAGCTGTTTCAGCTTATGATGACTACATCAGCTTATTCCCTAGTAACCAGGACCTGCCACTCAAATTTATTGAGGCTAATCCCTTCTTGCTTGAGTAGCAGTACTTTCCTGGTGCTGCTGCCATACTGATACTTCTACTCAGAGGTGCACTGACACACGAGCCCGTAGCATTGACTCAGACCTTGCTCTGAACTTGGTACACTGAGATATCCCCTTTCTAACAGAAATATCCAACCCCTCCAGAGTTCCTTTGTACCATAAATTCTTACTGAAAAGGCTCATAGTGGTACCACTCACCCAGAAGCCATGTTTAGTCATATTGTGTTGAATTAATATACTCAGCTTCTAGAATAAGCAGTACTAGATGAAATCTATGCTTTCTTTTTTTTTTTTTTTTGTCCACTTTGTGTTTTTTGGTTGCTTGGTGCTTGTTTGATTTGTTTTTGAGGTGCTGTTTTGGGTTTGTTGTGTTGTTTGTTTTGGTCTGGTTGTTTTCTGTGCTGTTTTTACAGGGCTTCCATCAAAGCCTGCTCTTTTGAATGCTGAGTGAAGGCTTCTTCTTTCCATCTCCCACAGAGACATAACAACACAAATTATGAAATCTCACAACAAAAAACAACAATTGTGATCTAACTTTCAGAGTTGGCTACCAAGAGAAATAGCTTGCTACTGGAGCAAATTAAGAGCACTCTAAAAAAAGCTATTTGCCACATACAACTTTACAGTCACTGCTACTCTGAAAAAGGCAGCTGGCCTGAGCCCTGCAAGTCATTAGGGAGATGTTCTTTCACCAATCAACATGCATTTTTCTCAAAGAGGAAGCAATGTCTTTCCCTGGGACAAACTCCTCTCCCTTTTGAAGTGAAGGCAGGGCACTGCTCCCACCACACAGCAGTTCAGCTCAGAGAGAAAAAGCCTGGGAAAAAAAATAATATGTTACAAGTATGGCTTTTAGTAACATGAAGATTTTGTAAGTGTTTCATAACTTGACTGATAACCTGTATTATACTGAAGGGTCCTCTTTGGTTTATCAGCTACAGACCGGAGAAGAAGCAGCTAAGATGCTGACCATAATGTAGCATGTTTTTACTCAAGATATTTCTCATCCAGCAGGTAAATATTTATTTCTGTAGGTCAAGATGGCAACAACACGTAAACTGACTTTCAGGCTAAGCAATGTTTAAATTTGTCATCTTTCATCACTATCAGTCTGTCAAATTTGCAAGCCTGAAAAAAATCCTCTAAAATATAGATATATTTTTTTTTGCATGGCAAGGCATCCAGTGGTAAGCTGAAGTAGATGTAGATTTGCAACTCCAGAATCAGTCTGAACATCCTAGACATGTTTCCCATATGGAGCAAATGAATAGCTTGTCTGAAATCAGCACCTATGTTACAGTCAGGTCTAAGAGCTAGTTCTATCTCCCAAACCTCCTCTTGCCCACTGCACTGTACTTTCTCAAATGCTGCAGTTCAATGAATTTAAGTGAAATAGCTCCTCTATTAAACCACTGGGGGGAAACACTACTCAGTGACAGAACTGTAGTCCTGATGTCATTACACCTTTTTCTATTTACCAATCTCTATTGCATGCTATTTTTGTCTTTTATTATTGCACTACTAATGACCAGCATGACTCCCTTATGACAAATGCGATACAGAACAGTGAAAAAAAAAGTGCCTGTCTTTACAGTTTATACCTCTGTTAAAAACACACAAATTTGAAGTGTGGGACCTTAGTCAGAAGTAGGCAATTGGCTTTTGACTAAATCTGTTTGTACTGAGTAGGACTTTAAGCTTTACAGGTGAGAGATTATCCTCAGTGTTTTTCAAGCATCATTGCACAATGACTGAATTACATTATACCTTCATACGCTGTGCTCCTCTTGTAAATAAACGCTGCTTAGCACCGCTGTCTCTCAGTTAGAGGACAGACCAGCAATTTTTTTTTTCATTAAACAAAAATGACTCAGTGATATGAGTGGCAAAAGAAAAAACCAGAGTCCTACAGTCATGAAACCCCCCCAGTGAATCTATTAGAAGCTCTGTAGGAACCTTTTAGTCATACAAACTCCCAGCTTCCCAACCAGCAGTTTCCTTGGTGTCAAGGTTGTTTCTGTGCAAGAAGCACAGTCTCAGGCTAAAGTCTAAACCAGAAGCTCAAAAAGCCTCTTTAATTCAATTCCCCACTTTGAGAACCACTTACTAAATCGTTCATTCTCACAACACATTTAGGATAAGGTGAAGGAACAGTGATTGCTCAAAAGCCACCAAACAAGTGCCAGAGTTCAGCAAGGGTGGGAGGGCTGAGCTAGGGCAGGTTCTGAGGTTTGGAACAGCAGGGTGGGGAAGGGAAAGCAAAGCTCTCAAAACACCTCTGACCAAAGGCTACAGAGAGAGCGTGGGCTGCTGGAGGCTCCTTTCCCCTTGCCTGGCAGGCAGGCGACAGACAGATGACATGCCCATTCAGTCCCTGGCTGCATTAGCTCCAGCTCCCCTTCCTACCTTCTTGCTACATCTAGAAAACAAAAATCAGTTTTGCAGTGACGCTCTCATGATCAGCAATTACTTGACCTATAACTGTTTATTTGTTCTAGCTACGATAATGTTCTAAAAGGTAGAGATATAGTGTTTGACCTTAAGATTTCAGATTTAATAACTAGCATTAACACCCAACAGTTCTCTTAGAAGAGCAATTACTTTGAACCTGTTCCTGCTGTAAAGCTCTTTTTTTCTTTTTGCAGTGTATCAGCTGCATTGCATCTGCTCAGACTTCCACTAGGATTGATTTTCAATAATGACATAATTAGACAGTTTAGCAAAATTAACAAACTTCCCAAAAATTTCAAAATTATTTTGCAACCAGAATTCAGTTCATCATACAACAGCTCCAGATAAGCACCAGCTCTGATTATTCTGAAGTGAAATTACTTACAGCTTACAGGTACAGGATCATATTGTACATTTGAAACAGAAGGTGCGAAAATGCAGCAAGAGCTAAGACAGTCTGCTTTTACCTACCAGCACTCATTACATATTCTCTGAAGAAGGGACAGCCAAACCAGATGGGCATAATATGAAGATATGGAGTAAGTCCGGGAAATAAATTTTTGAAACTTGGACCAGTGCAAAAGTTTCCAAAGGCTCCAGCTACCAGCACCCCATGAGGGTGAAAGCCAAGTAAGTAGTTGTGCTTTGGATCCAAATCTGAAGTTTTTATTAGCTGAAAAAGAGAGACAGTGGAGGACACTTTAATCCTTGTATCACAGCTATTCTGAAAAACAACAAAAGCACGGAGACTGCATATTGACACACTGGCATTAGTCCATGCCAACAGCCATTCAAGCTGTCTCTTTTAAAACATTTACAATTCGGTGAGAAACCTTTTACCCACCTGAATGGGGAAGTATTCCCTGAAGTAATTCCAAACAGTCCAGTTCCTGACCCACTGAGACCTCCTGCCCCCAGCGCATGGCGTCCCCCAGTCGAGGTACAGCCACAGCAGGTACAGAACACCAAGGAACCAGAAGTTGCCCAGAATCAAGAGCACGAATAATCCACAGCAAAACTGCCCTGCATGAGATGGAGGAAAATAAAACAAAAATCACGTCACTATTACTAATCTCTGCAGGACTGGTTGGTTGGTTTTCTTCTGTTTGTAGACCTTGAATTCCCACTGTTATTGTGGGTGCTACTCAGAATGTACACGCACTGAAGTTAGCTTGTTCATATTGCGTGAATAAAATAAAAAAAGATGCAATATTCCAGTGAACCAGAAGTTGGCAGGAGAGGCGCAAAATGGAAAAGGGCTGCAGCAAGACCTCGTATTACTGGAAATGGTGTTGGGCAATTCTTTTCTCTCTCTACTTCTTCATTTCTCTACCTATATAGTGTGGATGGTACTTCTCCCTATGGAAGGTGCCCTGCTGCTGACCAAGGAGAAGCACTAGACAGAACCAAAACAGCAAAGGTTCCATTTCAGCCTCTGAACATGTCACTGCAAAGAGAAACTCAGCATTTCTATGGGGGCTCAGTAGCAGTTTTACACCCTGCTACTTTCAGACCCAGGTAAATAAGAACTGTGGCATCCTACAGCATAAATACACACAAAATACCTTATACACAATTCAAAAAACTTAAAAAAGGGAAAAAAAGATTGAACAGATGATATTATTGTGGGGCTCAAACCTGAAATTCAGGAAAACTCCCTATGGAAATATTACCTTTGTAGGACATGCAGAATTCTGTGCTCTTGCAGCAAAGCAAACAAATATGGGCAGCCAGCAAAAGCCAGGGCAGCAGTATGTGCTGCTGTCTGCCTGCAGTACACCTTACATCAGCTGCTTACTCTGGCTTCTTGCAAGCAAAATGCATCAGTTGCATGGATAAGAGTAATTCAGCAGATGCTAAATTCCAGGTGGCCCAGGCTTTGGTGCTGTCTGTTCATATGACAGCAAGAAAATCAGGACCTTGTTCTCGCTGGAAGACTTAATAGGCAGAGCTGCATCAAACAGGCATTATTCTGTGGCGCCTTAGAAAGCAGCCTTTTAAGAAGCATGTTGTATATCTCACAGCTGACAGTCTTTCATGAAGGCAATACCCTGTTGCTTCCCAAAAGAAGCTGTACCAGTGAAACACCCTGGGCTAGGTAAAGAGAGCAGAATAAAAACATCGCAGAAGGGCAGCAGCCAATAATTTGACTAACACAGTGAAAACACTGGCAGCACTTATAACTGTAAAATAAGCAAACGAATCAACTGTAAAAAAACCACTTGTCTCAGTTAAGATGAGCTTCATTAAAGATTTTCCCTAGCAGAGTTTACCTGGGAGCTGAAAGCTATCAGCAGATTCCCTACATCGGGGAAGCGCAGGTTTCGAGGTGTTGAAATCAGAGCCTAATTTGGCATGTAGGCAGTCCTGCATTTCCTCCAACCTGAATACTTATTTTTTCTTGAATTTCTCCCAACTCACTTCTTATTGCCCCCCTTTCACACGTCTCTGTGCCTTCAGTGTAGAAATGGATATGTTGTTAGGGGGTAACTGAGTACTACTGCAGAATGCAGAAACAGGCAAAGCTGCTGGTTAGACTGTGCAGGAAAGAGATGAATATTCCTGGCAGGGAATGAGCAGAAAAATAAGGAACTGCATTTGTTTACAGGAAAGGACAGAAAACAACTCCCAGCCAAAACTGAAGCAGGATCAAACATCCCTTGTGAAGGATGCTCCACAGTTGTTTCAGTAGAACCAGGACAGAAGGCTACTGCTTCTGCTTAAACCTCACACAGAGGGAACCTCAGTAGAACTAGAAAAATACCACAGCTGAGATACACAGACCTCCAAAGGCAGCGTGGAAAACCTCCAGAAAACAGCAGCATGTTGTAGGGAAGATTTTTACCACGGGCCAAGGAATGTGGGTGAAGGAGGACAATCAGTTGCACTTCTCCTGAGAGAGAACTCACTGGGAATCCCACACTGGCAACACTTCAAAATAAGGAATAGAAGGATTTGGAGGAAAAGCCCTTATCTATTCTTTAAAGAAGAAATTGTGAAATAATAGGAATTTCCATAAATGATAACCTGGACAGGATACAAAGGGTCACAGGCTATATTTGAGTAAGTTTTTAAATTGCCATCAATTAATGAATTTCAAGTTCTCATGAGGAAGTTGGTATTTATATTCTGTAGCCTTCCTTTCAGAAGCACTTTTGGCTCAGTGCAGAATCACGTGGTTTTTAAGTACCAGTTACCTAGCCAAACAGTTGAAAGGGGCCTTGGATCAAAGCAAAGCATCCTTGCTGTGAAAGCTAATTAAATCAGCAGTGTGAAGTACTAGATAGCACTATTTAATACCATGCAGACATACAGTGGAGACCAGCAAGCTCACTACTTTGCTTTAGCCAGAACAGAACTGGAGCCAAGGTTAGTGCAGAAAGTACAGGGAGTTGAGTACCCTGCCTACACTTCCTAGAGCTCAGCATCTCATAGCACAAAGCCCATTTATTATAGCATTCACAAGGAAACATGCAAAGCAAATTCCTTCTACCATGCCTCCTTATTATTTCAGTGCATTAACTCACGGCAAGATGAGTTAAACACTGATGACTCAAAACCAATGAGCCTGTAAACACAAAACCTGTATTTTCACCTTTGGAAAAGTCAGTGAGCACATTTAAATTCACAAATTCTAGGGAAAAGGTAAATGGCATGGAATTTGTCGCTTGGCTGTATTGTTGCCCCCTCCAATGTACTTTTAGCATACACTGTGAGTAATTTTTCAATAAATTTGAATTAAAGCTTTGAAAATATTTCAGTGGTGTTTTGAAGCAGTGGGTGGAAAAAGGAGAACATGGATTAGAAGACAAATCAATACTACAAGACTCCCAACATCTGGTTCGCCAGCCAAACCTGGGCTACTGACTTTAAGTTTCTTTTCCTCCATTTTTCAAATTATAACATGGGGAATATACCATCCTGCTGCATGATGAAAAAAATCTATACACAGTGTTAGTTGGTAGTACCAGCAGCCATCTTGCCCAATGACGCTTGAACATCTGATGTTTCACTCGTTAAATACACCCTGAGATTGCAGCAGCAAGCACCAAATCCATAAAACGGTTAAATAGCACAGAGATAGGAAGTAGGAAACCAACATACTGGGTTGGTAAACACAGGTGATCCCATCTGGAAGCTCCAAATCCATCTGCAATCACTAAAGAGCTGAAAACATTTGAGTAGTACCTGCTGTGAGGGCCCCCAAATCTAAGATCAGCAACAGGAAGAAAAGCCTCCCATCGCTCCCAGAACAACAACAGCTCATGTCCAGCCAGTGTAGGCTCTCCAGAGCACTGCACTAATCAGTACCATCAGCTTGCCTTCCAGACAGAGCCACTCACATCAAGCTCTCTGGGCTGCAGGAAGGCTCAGACAGCCCAAGTTCTGCCACGGGTCCCGCTGTAACTGCAGCACTTAGCAGCAAAGCTAAGGAGGCTGCCAGAGTTGGGCAATTTGAACCTCACCCCTCAGTGGATGCAGTAACAGGGACATCTCTACGCCACTGGGATTATGGCAAATAAATACGCTAGTAGAGATACGATTTTTAATACTTATAATCTGCTGGGCTTGGAGTATGCATGCCTACCAATAGATAACACAAGTCTGCACAGAAAGCAAGCTAAAAAATTTCATTTCTTACTTCTGTGGCCAGAGGAAAAATAAAGATAGCATCTTCTTTAACAACTGCATTGACATACCTACCACAGAACAGGCCTTTCCTTACCCTTAGTCTTCAGAGCAGCAACACTTCTGAGCTATGTGTGAGGAACAGAACACTGGGGGGAATGCAGAAGGAGAACGGTACAGCAAACTTTTAGTCTCTAACGAACACTTTTTTCTTCTCTATTACCACTCAAGATAACACTCATAAGTTGATATTGTCATTGCAAACAATTTCTCCCTGCTTACTGGATGCTTTTGCTAGGGAAAAGAAAAAAACAACTAAAAAACAACTTAGCTTCTGGAAGCACTTTCTAAGTTACCTTTAACTAGTAAAGAAAGGGATAGAAAGCACGGGAACTTGCTGCCTACGTGTGGCAGATATGGACTCCCAAACAAAACTGCAACAAAAAGAAGGTGGCAGCTAATTTAAATTAACTGCACTGGAATGCAGTTGAAATCCACTTAGGTTTTGTAGCCATCTTCAGGACAGAGATGATGAGGAAGTCAGCACTGCTGAATAGATCACTGATCCTTCTTGGTGTATTGGTCACAGTCCAGAGCCACAGCCACAGCGTATTTGAGCATTCCTACCCAGGGAGTTGTATTTCAACATTACCCTGATAACAAATGCAAATCCTCAGACGCCAAGGTTTGGAAGGTTGGTTTAAAAGCTTGTTTATTCTGCAATTTGGTTCTATTTTCAAGCAAGCATATCTTCCATTGGCAAATACTGATAAACTAGAGATACAGAGCATTAGGCACTATTAGCTGCTAGACAGAGCAGTCTGGATACAGTAAATCCCTCAGTTACTAATTACCAAATCCTGAGACAGCATGCCAAAGAACATGTAAGTCTACAAACTTCCTACACCTTTATTCCTCCTTAGGCAATCAGTGTTAGTTAAGCTCACATACAGGTTGCCACACTAGATGGCCACTGGCCTGACACAGCACAGCCATTTTTCTGTTCTTATATACGCACAGACACGGCTAAATTCCCTCCCTAAGATGTAGGTAACAGAGCTAGCATTCCTAGAAATACTAGTCAGTCAGGCATCAGCAAATACCCTGTTATTCTGTGATCATACATCAGTCCCTGCCTGAGGGTCAGCAATACACATCCAGGATAGATGAGTACAGAGAGGGACATGAAAACAAGCACGCTATCAGCCAGCTAGCCAGGAAGGCTCATAGCTTTCAGAACAACTTGTCTGTTAAAGAGAGAAGAGCAAAGCTTTGAAGAAGAATGAGATAGTGGTTTTGCTAGCCATCCAGCTGATGAATCAGTTCAACATAGGGTAACACAGGGTAACAGAACATCAAGAAATGTTTGGGGAAAAGGTTATTTTGTTTTCTATATGAGCACATCATAGCACGCATCTGCTTTCTCACTGCTGAAGTCACTTGTTATTCCTGTAGCAATATCTCACTCTGTGGCAACTGTTTCATCACTTTTATTATTTTGGGGAAGCCAGAACCAGAACTCAAATCGTCTCTGGCCAAATTCAGCTAAGGGTGTTTCACCCTACACATGCACAGAAGTTCAATTGCTAGAAGACAAGGTGCACATCAGTATACACAGATTCTTTTGGCATATTATTTTGTGGCTTCATGCATATTCTAGTTTTTATTATGTATTATTTAGTATTATTATTTTGCAAATAAACACAGGAGTGCACATGTAACACTCTCTTCCCGGCTCCCCAGTAAAGGCAAGCCAAGTCCCACCACTGCTGGGCCTAGAAAGTAAACCATAAAAGAGGTAGCATGTGTGCCTCGGCTCGAAGCTAAATCCTGGTAACTTGTCCAAGGATTGAACACATTTTATCCCTCTGCTTCACTGCTGTTACTTGATTTATGCACATCAGAGAGGAAGATGACACTGCACTCACAAAGTAGCACATGAACTAAATATAACAAAATTGAATTATTTTGCCTTGAAACAAACACTTGGATCCATCATCTCCTACTGATATGAGCTGAAGCTCATTCACAGATAAGCAGTATTGTGGCACACAGCTCACCTCTGTAACTCTTTTAGGGACTCAGTTATTATGTGAGGAACAGAAAATCCACACTAGTTCTTAGTGGGAGAAGATCAGACATACAGCTAACTGTAGCAGAATGCAGTTAAGATTCTTAAGAAAAAGACTGCCAAGCTTAAAAACAAAGATCACAGAATCACAGAAAACCCTGACTGGGAAAGGATCCTCAAGTCCAACTCCACAGCTCCACTCAAGACCACCCAAACCCAATGCCTGAAAGCGGTGTCCCAACGCTCCTTGAACTCTGGCAGCTCGGGGCTGTGCCCACCGCCCTGGGATCTGCTCTGTGCCCACCGCCCTGTGCTGCAGAACCTCTCCCTGACCCCAGCTGCCCCTCCCAACACAGCTCCATGCCGTTCCCTCAGCCCTGTTGCTGTCACACAGCAGAGCTCAGTGCTGTCCCTCTGCTCCTTGTGAGGAGCGGCAGCCGCCATGAGGGCTGCCCTCAGCTCCTCTGCTCAGGGATGATCAAACCCAGGGCCCTCAGCTGCTCCTCACACCTCTTGCCCTCCAGACACTTCTCCATCTTCGCAGCCCTTCTTTGGATGCTCTCTGATACTTTTATGCCCTTATACTGCAATGCCCAAACCTGCCCCCAGTGCCCATGGTGCGGCCACACAGTGCAGAGCAGAGTGGGACAACCCCTTCCCTTGCCCGACCTGATGCACCCCAGGGTACAGCTGGCTTTTTGGACTGCCACAGTACACTGCTGGCCTACATTCAACTTGCTGTCAACCAGAAACCCCAGATCCCTTTCTGCAGGACTGCTCATCCAGGACTGCACAATCCCAGGTGCAAAATCCAGCACTTGCTCTTGCTAAATTTCGTGTGGTTGGCAATTACCCAGCAATCTGATTTGTCAAGATCTTTCTGCAAGGCCCTCCACCCTCAAGGGAGTCAACAGCTCCTTCCAGTTAGCATCGTCTGCAAACTTACTATAACTTCAAGCCCTGTATCCAAGCGGTTGATGGAAATATTAAATAGAATAGGCCCTAAAATAGAGCCCTGTGGAAGCCCACACCAGTAACACCCCTTGTGTTCATTACCTGTCACAATTTATTTTGAGAATGGGATGCAACATGGGAGCAATGCAAGCTCTCTGCTCTTGCCCCTAGTCAGCCCAACAGCACTAGCAAGCTTGCAGATCTCATTTCTGCAGGTGATGTTCTGCTTGGGATTTGGCTGGAAAACAGCACAGGCAGCCCAGAAGCAGCCACCAGCACGCAGAACCACGCACTGCATAAGCCTGGAGTCACACCTGCCCTGAGACTGCCAGCCCTTGGCCAGGCCAATGAACAGTAATTACAGGCATAGAACTACATTCACCAAAATCATATCTTTTTTTTTTTTTCCTTCCCAAAAATAGATAAATGATTTGACATTAAGCTTCAGCCTGAAACTTTTCTGGATATGACAACAGCAGACTTTGATGCTTTGGTTTCCTAGACTCCAAGGTGATACTTTTCTTTTAAAAGCAACAAGCCCATTCAGAACACTTTTCTCTTTCATGGAACTTGATCTAAACTACTGCAGCCTGCTGCACTTAGAGTGCATGAGAAAGTAGCACAGAGCAGGAAACTGTTAGACTAGCTCCTAGATACAGCTCATAGTATTTCAGAGCTCATTTTTGCTTCTGGAGTCATGGATAACCAACAGAATAACCAGGGTTACAATAAAAACTTGGGTTTTTTTTTTTTTGTTTGAGGGCAAATTTTGGCAGCTTACATTACAGAACAGGAAAGTACAGGAACTTACACGCTGCATTTTAAGGAGGTTCCTTTTGTTTAATGAACTGCTGTGTACATCTATACAGCTTTTTCGAGGCAGAGGCATGTTTATTCTGCCTATGCTCTAAAGCAGAAGAATACACTTGCAGTACAGACCTAGCCCAGGCCGGTAAGCAAAGCAAAGAAGCAGAACTCACCTGTCCTTGGTTGACTGATTAGCTCTTTCTACAAGTGGTGATAAGCAATTGCAAACTGAAGATTCACAGTGTGAGGTAACTATTGCACACATGTACTTCAGCCCAAACTGCCCACAGCCTTTAGTGTTAGCAAAGGGGCATTTTCAACCATGATATGAAAACCATGCAGCAATGCAACAGTGGAATCCTGAAGAGCCAGAAGCAAAGACCATCACAAAGCACTTTTTACAGAACATGTAGGTGCTCTTTAAGAGTCCTAGAGAGGAAGACAGAAATCAGTGCTGTATTTCCAGAGCCTTATATCCAAGCCACACCACAGATTCAATGTTACAACAGACTCAAGTTTCCCTTACAGCACCAAATCACATTTTCATGTCCTGTTTCCCAGATTTAAACGGTGTCTTCACCTGGTTCAACTTTTGTCTTTCCAGGCACTAATCTTTAAAGTTCTCCAACTTTGTCTTTTCATTCTACTGAGCCATTTTGTTCAGCTTAGGCTGAATAAGCACATCCTAAATGAACAACAGTTGGAAAAAAAGCCAACACACTATTTATTCACTGTATAATATCTATAATAGAAGCTATTAGTTTCCATCTCATGTTACCTGAAGGTTTTTATCTGAGAAAGATTGAATTTACAGGAAAGCCTTGCCTGGTATAAACTAGTTTGAGCCACACTAAAAAAAAAACAAACAAAAACAAACAAAAAAACTCCCACGATAATAATATCCACTCAAAGACCAGCCCCACAACCTTCCCTGTGATCAATTCACACAGTATTCCACTCGTGCCCAAGTGTTCTCTGCATGACCCAAAAGCATCACTTTTGAATTCAAGAATTTAAGAACTCTTTCCACACCTGGTTGCTCAGTGAGTGCAAAAAGGATAAAGGACAGCTAAACATAACCAGTATCCAGAACGCTAAGAACAAATCTATTGCTTTGGTTCTTATTTAGGATTCAACCAAATGACCTTTTTCTGGATCCAAGTGAAATTTTTTAACCCTCCCATTCTGACTGACACGTGACTGAAATGGTGCACCTATAAGATGACAGGGTCACTTCAGAAAGCTTGAACAATAAGTGAAATGCAGGCAGATTATTATCAGCATCACTTCAGCCTCTTTTTGAGCATTAACAAACTGTTTCAAGGCCAGGCTAGATGTGTCTCTGAGCAGCCTGGTCTGGTGGTTGGTAGCCCTGAACATAACAGGGGGGGTTGAAACTAAATGATCATGGTGGTCCTTCTCAACCCAGGCCATTCTATGATATAATATAATAGTTAACTCATTATATTCAACATAAGCAACTATAAGATCCCTGCCAGCTTCCCTTCACACTTGTTCCCAGGTAGTGCCAGCTGCAGAAGACAGCTGCTTGTTTATTCTACTTAATCTAGCAAGAGGGGATTTCTGCTGCTCATTCACTCCAACTAAGCACAAAATGACAGGATTTTCTGTATTCCTCAAGGAAGTAGCAGCACTGCCACCACATATGCCGGGACAAAAAATTGTTTTCTCTCACTGCTACTTGGTGTCCACTGTTCTATTTAAACTGGAATAATGAGAGATGCTAACATTTAATTCAGTAATACAGACTCAAAAGCACAGACTATTTGCAATGTAGCCACAGACATAAGCAGACGGACATTATATGTCCAACCACATATAATTTAGAGGTAAAATAAACTAGACAAATGCTAAGGGTAAGTCTGTAAAGATGTTCCATATCCTCCATGCTTCCCTCATGTACATAAGTGATTTGTGCACAGTCAAATAACCCTACAACAGCCTGAAACACACCACACCTACATCTGAATGACGGGATATTTCAAAGATGTACAAGAAGCTCACACATTCTCTTTCTCCATCCAAATCCTGAAGCACAGATGATGGCGAAGCATTCCAGGGTTACACACAATCGATCACACCATACTTTGGGTCAGATCTGCCCCATGAGTACTCACACAGAGCCCTGCTAATCTACACGGGCTGGGGATCTGGTCACAGAGGATTACAGATCAACTTACCTGATGAAGTGACTCATTTTATCAAATTGCAGATAACTACCCATCAGATTTGCTCGCTGTGATTAGATTTTCAGTGATAAGAGCCTACCTATTAGGAAAGCTCTCTACAAAACAATTGGAAGAACAAGTTCACTAGGTAAAATTGTCAGTAAGCAAATACATTCTTCATTACTTTACTGAAGTGGTTGTGTTACTGGCTGGCAGTTCACTCAAGCCATCAATTTTATTAATCACCTACTTAAATGAGAAGTTCATTGAATTACAGCACATTAAGCTATTTGACAGCAGCATCAGTAAAGTCTTTAGGTGGCATTCCCTACCAACTTGGCGTTAGCTGTCAGAAACCTGGCAGGCAGCTCAATGAGGATGCCATCCCTAGCATCTTAAGAACCTATCCTTAAAAGAATCCATAGAAAGGAAGAGACCCGGCAGAGGAAACGCCAAGCGGAGCAGTCAGAGAAGAGCCCATCGCAGAGGTGCCCAGCCCGCCCGGGGCCAGCGGCGGGCACAGCGCGGCGCTCACCGCCGCACACAGGTGGTCGCGGGCGAGAAAACCCCGGTTAGGCCCTTCTCGTTTCGGGAAGGACAGGAAAGAAGACGGGGCTGTTACCCAGCAGGAGGAAGGAGAAGATCCACTGCAGCACCGCGACGGTCTGGATCCTCCTCTTCAGGGGGACGTTGACGGGAGCGAAGCGGACCTTCATGCTGAGCAGCGCGGGCGCCGAGCGGGAGCAGGGGAGGCACGCAGCGCCCGGCCCGCACCTGCCGCCTCCTGCCTGCGCCCCGCCCGCCGCCAGCGCTGCCCACGGCCGGCACGGCTCCGGCGGGCGGGGCCGGGCGGCGGGGCGGAGCTCGGGGCGGAGCTCGGGGCGGGGCGGCGCGTCCCGCGGGGCCTCTGGGCGCTCCGGGCTCGGCGATCGCCGCAGCCTCATCTTCCCTCGCGGAAAGTCCACGCCCGCGCTTTATCCGCACGCACGGCCCCGGCGCCCGTCGGTCTGCGCCGGGCCCCGCGGCAGTTCCACCCGCGAGCCGCGTGCGGTAGGGGCGGAGACGAGCAGCTCCGCGCTCGCAAGGCAGACCGAGAACGCCGAGCTGCCGCGGCGCTCGCTTTTAACTCCATTTGTAATCGAAGCGGCGCAGACGCGACACGCGCCCCCCTTAACGAACGACCAAACCCTGCCGGCCCACGGCACCCGCCACCCCCGGCTCGGCGGCGGAAGAGGCGCACGGCCCTCAGTCCTGCTGCGGCTGCCCGCCGCTCCGCCTGTTCTCTCGGTCAGGCGTTGTCAGGGGCGCCCTGTGCGGCGGGGGCCTCGCAGTGCGTAGCGCAGGCGCGCCGTGCCGGGCGCAGCCATGCCGACTGTCAGCGTGAAGCGAGACCTGCTCTTCGAGGCGCTGGGCAGGAGCTACAGTGAGTGCGGCGGGCTCGGGCCGCAGCGGGGCTGCGCTGCCCGTGCGGACGGCTCGGGCGTTCGACTGCGCTGCGTCGGCAGAGCCGGCGTGCCGCTACCGCCGTCCCGCAGCAGCCGCAGTGAACGCGGCGCAGCCGGAAGCGCGCCGGCCGCTGAGGAACGTGCTGCTCTTGTGCGAACGTGAACAAAATGTTCTGTGCTGCTTGTTGTCCTTTCTCAAAATGACCGTTTGAAAATGCCCAAAACAAACACAAAGTTTAATCGAATCTCAGTTGTGCTTAAAATTCACTTTTTTTTTTTTTTTTTTTTTTTTTCTTCACAGCCGATGAAGAATTTAACGACCTTTGCTTTGAGTTCGGTTTGGAGCTTGACGAAGTTGTGAGTAGCGCTGTGGTCTGTTGCTCCGTGGGTAGATGCAGCAGCACAGCCTTTGTGTCTGTACAGATCTGTGGCACATGGCTGGCAGTGAGTTCCTCAGGGCAGCATTGAGCCCGTGCTTTCTGGAGGGCACTATACGTATCCAGAGCGTGGGGCTGTTCTCAAAAAGGGACACGGGCAGGGCTTCAGCATGCCCTTCTACACATGCAGTCCTCCAGCAGTACAGAAGCAGGCTTGTCAACCTGAAGCATCCTCATATCTCTCTGCACAGTACTGTCCAGAGAGCATAAAGTACCCTGTGTTCTTGTTACAACACCACTGTCATCAGCTGTGTTAACACAGGTGGTTTGAATCCAAAAAGAAGAACATTAAAAAAATTACCATCTTAAGAACAAGAGACCCTGAGGTGGCACACTGCTATGGTTTATGGAGTTTGGCTCTGTCCCTCCTGTTCTTAAGGCTCTGGCCAATTTAGATAGCAGCATAAGGATGGCTGTAGGCCATCTCTTAGACATACTTTGAGAGATACTTTTGGCCATATTTTGTACACATTTTTGTGTGCAGCGCCACAAGTTCATGTTTGTCCTGGACATTCAGTAACCTGAGTTGCAATTCATGTATTTTTTTTAATCCAGGCTCTATAGTTGTGAAAGTTTGCTGACTCGACAGTCTGTACCCACATAAGTCTTGAGAAGTACAGCACATTTTGTCCTTGCTTATTAATTGTTCTTTCAATTAGGCTTATCAAAAGATATCCCAACATCATATGTTGTGCTGAGTTTCACAATAGACTCGATGCTACAAATCTTTGCTGATCTGTAGCAGGAAATAAGGTCTGGTGTTCTCTGCTGGGATCTGCCTGCCTGGAGACTTGTGTTTCTATCTCTGTTTTCAAAATTCAAATTCTGATAGTGAAGTTTTCTCTTGATATACCGGATTACAATCTTTATATCTGAGAAAAATGTTGATTTTTACAGTACTTTTGGTATTTGGCATGCTTATTTGCTATACAAATCCAAATTATGTTTTTAAATCTCTTACTATTGTTCCCTATTATCTCACTGTCACAGTGCTGTGAATGTTAAGATATTTCAGATTAAAAAAAAAAACAAACAGCCATATTTTGCTTGATTTCAGACATCCGAAAAAGACATTATAAGTAAGGAGAAAGGTGAAGGAAAGGCAGAGGGTGCATCTGAGACTGTTCTCTATAAAATCGATGTTCCTGCCAACCGCTATGATCTTCTTTGCCTCGAAGGGCTGGTCCGAGGACTGCAGGTCTTTAAAGAAAGGTAACAGAGTGAGACAGTTGTGTCTTTGGTTATTTGTTTAAATGAGAGTCCATTTCTGGTGAACAGCTTTGACACATGATTGGGTTTTGAGCACAGTCTGATGCGTAAATCAGGTATATTTGTTAGTGTCCGTATGTTTCGTGATTGTTCCTCTGCAGAGGAGGACCTGTTAAATACTCTTGTAAAACTAGAACAGTGTTACATTTTGAATCTGTTCTAGAAGTTTTTCAACTGCTATTCCATTTGAGACTTATCCTCTGTAAAGAACTCCTGCAGTAGTACTTCTCTGTGCTCCTGTTACAAATACCAACATAAATAATTTCATTTCTGTTATGACTTTATCCTCCTGAGAGCTTTCTTTCTATTTTAGTTATGTGTTTACCATTCAATAGAAAATTTGAGGTTTACACATCATAAATATAATCTACATACCTGAATTCCAATGTCCAAAACAAGGACAGTTGCCAAGAAAATATTCTACCTGCAATCACTCTTGCACTTCTAGAAAGCTTTCAGAATTTTGCACATATTCTGTCCTTTAGTTACATATTTATTACTATCTTTATTCTAGGATAAATCTCCCTAGGTATGAAAAGATAATACCAGCTAAAGGTGAAGGTCAGAAGCTGATTATCACTGAAGAGGTAAAAGTGTTTACTGCCCCACTGTATATTTATTGAAAGTTTCTGAACCACAAAGATGTATCAGTAGCAATTTTATGACTGCAGCGAGACCAGAAATCTTACTTGCAGAACAAGATCTAAAGAAACTTTAATGCCTCTACTCAGTGTGATTTATTTTTAGGGACTACAAAGGAAAGGAACAATAAGCAAATTATTCTGGGTGAACCTAATTGCAGATCAGCTCAAAGCTTCAGACATTTGTATTGCATTTACCTTCTGGACTGTGCCAGACTTTAAGTTTTTTGTTTGGTTTTGTTTCCCCTTGAATTCTGCCACATTTCCAGAATTTTTCCTTTTGATTGCTACTCCACTGAAAAGAAAAACAGAAAGGGAAAAAAAAATCAGTGCATGTGTCTTTTGTATTCAAAATTTGTAATCTGCTGCTGTTGCAAATTGCAGACTGTCAAAATCCGTCCTCATGCTGTAGCTGCAGTCCTTCGTAACATAACTTTCACCAAAGAACGTTACGACAGTTTCATTGACCTCCAAGAAAAGCTGCACCAAAATATTTGCAGGTTAGTGCTTAAATTTCAAATATCACGTAGTACATGAGCATGATTTGATTTTATATTAAGATTTCACTGCCCTGTTGTGGAAAGGCATTATATATTAGGTTCATATTAAAGAAAATACATCATAGCCACTCCTTCTTTCTCCTTCTCATTTCTTTGTCCATTTTTATCTGCTCTCAGACACAGAGTATCATAAAGTTGCTGTCTCAAAGGAACTCCAAAAGTTACTAGTGAAATCATTATTTTGTCTTTCTTTCTAGGAGAAGAGCATTAGTAGCAATAGGTACCCATGACTTGGACACCATTTCTGGTCCATTCACTTTTACAGCTAAAGCACCTTCTGAAATTAAATTCAAGCCCTTGAACCAATCACAGGAGTACACAGCTTCACAAATTATGGATCTGTATAGGGTAAGTGGGATTTTTCAGCAATTCTGTGCTAAGTAAAGGAAAAATGTTTCCAATGTTAACATCTAATAGCCTTGCATGTAAGGGTTGCTCTTAAAAGTAGAGCACAGCCATCTTCTGTAGCTTCAGCCAGTGCACGGTAATACTTAATTTGTGTTGCTCATGAAAGGTACATCACAGGGCTCAGTGCCTGAATGTAACTCTTAAAATAGCAGTCTTGATGTTAAACTCCACTGATTCATCAACGCAAAGGTTACTTTTCATAATATTATAAAAGGGTTACGTTCTTGCCTACGCTGGTAAGATACTCATTGTACAAAGCTGAAAAGAAAGTAGGTGTAAATAATACCAAACTTTAAAATGTCGTTTCAATTGGGCCAGCTTGATGGCTATGTTGAATTACTTACCCAGCTACATATTAGGCAACTGTAGCTGTGTGAAAGATGCAGTTAAAGTTTGGCATCATCTTGCCCAGTATTCTCTTGAGATCAGGAAAACATTAAGAGAAGATCCTAGATTTTAGGATCTTTTATAATTTAGGTCTAATTTTATAATAATTACTATATTTGAAAATACACTTATTTCCAAATAAGTCAGTATTTGAAAATGACACTATTAAAATATACAATACTGTTAGGGCATGCATACAGAGTAAAAAGAAATTTACAACAATATCTGACTAAAGGCTAGTGAAAACTAGGAGAAAAAGAGGTCAGAGAGAATAAAAGTGTTTTTGGCAGAATACACATCCATGTCATTGGAACAGATGCAAGCTTTGAATCAAGCATAAGTGTGTCAGGGTTTAGCACTCTACAATTGAAAGTACCTAAATGAAATTTTTTATTGCTTCTAAGGAGAATGCTGATAAACTAAGGATGGGTACCTATCGGTTTGGCAATGTTTGACTGTTGCAGTGAGCAAAGACTTTGTTTAGGTAGCATGCCTTAAGCATCTTTGAGACAATCCTTAAAGAAATAGTTCCTAATGTTTCTGAAGGAAAAATTCCAGCTCTCTCATGTAAAAGTTTTTCCACTTCTGAGAGCGAGCAGCTTTTGCTAGAGGAACTGTTATGCTGTAATGGGACGATAATAGCAGGGTGGCAGAGACCTTAGCTATAGCAAATGAGAACAAGCCCAAATGAAGGAAAAGAGCTGCTTACCTTTGGAAGGCCTCAGGTAGGCAGAAATCTCTGGCAAGAGATACCTTCACCTCCACTGCCAACCCTTAAATAAGATCTGGAAAAGGGTGCACCCTGGCTGTACCCCTTCTGGTCACTCAGGAACATTGCACACACCTGAGCTCCCCTGGGTTGGCCCTGTCTTCCTATCAGGTGCTCAATCACTGCTTCAGGCCATGTCAGCATTTCCACTACAGGCACCTAGCTGTAAGCCCAATCATACCTTCTTTAAAAATTCCATTTAATACCTCACCTGAGGACTGTGGTAGGATGGAAATTCAAAAGTGAGCTAATGTTAAGTGTGGTGTTACTCTGTTTCCCCAGACTGACAGCCATCTCCGACACTATTTACACCTGATTGAAAACAAGCCACGTTATCCTGTCATTTTTGATAGCAATGGTGTTGTTCTGTCCATGCCACCAATCATCAACGGTAAGTTTATTTCTGACTCGTTCATGCTGTTGCTCCTATTTTGTGAGTCAGGATGTCCAATAGAAACATTGTTACATAATGCGGGTTATTCTGTACTGTTACAAATGTTTCACTTATTTCTTTCAGTTTAAACACAGATTTTTTTGCTCCCTCAGGAACAGATAATTAAATGTAAATATGGCTATTGTTGTTTTTTTTTTTGACTGGCTACAAGCACTTAAGAGAAAGATTTTATGGGTGTTGAAGCGAGTCCAGAAGAGCTGAGTCTTTTTCAGTTGTAAAGAGATACAGCACAGCATGCTGGGTGGGGAGTACAGCATCCTTCACTCTTGAGAGCTCAGGTGCTCCTGACTGCATTCACACAGCATGGTTATTGGCAATGAAATTCATTCAGTGTACACACTGGCCATCAGTGTTAGCAAGTGATACAAGGCAGATTTCTGCTCAACCACAATAGATAGTTTACCATATACTAACAGAACCCCATTTTTGTAAGGAATCTACTTCTGAGGGACTTCACATCTACTTTGCAAGGAAGACACTTTAAGTGATGCTCTTAAGTGTATTTTCTATGTTGTTCCAGACAAGGAACAGTTTTGAGTACATCAGTAATGTGCTACAGTGTATGCCTTGTGATTGCAAATGCAGGCAAAAAGCAAATCCATGCTTAAGAGGAACCTGTCCTATGCTGGACTACTCACACAGACAAAACCCTTAGTGTCTCAGGTGACAGTGTCAAGAGGTCTTGTTTATTAATGAAAGTAGTTATGGATTTTCATCAGTCTAAATCATTTCTTAAGAAACATTCATTGCTGTCTGTTTGCTTTCTCATGTATGTCACATCAAATGCCAATCTGCTACTAAAGCTGGGGAAGGGGAGATGCAGAACCACTGTGCCACCAGCAGATGGCTGCGATTGTTAGTTTGCTTTCTCTACTGCGAGTAGAGACTCCCTGTCGATTTATGTTTTCTAGTGTTCAAGGGTAGCCAGGTCAGCAAGACCGGTGTGCCTTTCCTGATTAGAATGTGTTGTATTTTTGCTCTTTTTGATTTATAAGTTTAAAAATAAAAAGCCCTGCTACTCTGGTAAGAATGGTGTGATTGTTGATGCAGCAGACATAGTAGCTTTTAAGCTGGGGAAGATGGTAATGATGGTCATTTTGAAATACAAAATCAGTCAATATCATTGACACTGCAGGAAAAGTAACAACGTTTCTTAACATGCTATTGTCTTCACATGTTTTAGGAGATCATTCAAAAATAAGCCTAAAAACCAGAAATGTATTTATTGAATGTACAGGCACAGACATGACAAAGGTAAATTAATCTTTTCTGCTTTTGATATGCTGTAACGTCGTTGTTATCCCAAAGGGACAACAATGCTTTAGTACAAAGACCTACAGTAGATGAGTGTTTGTTTTATGGAGCAGACTGTCCATTTCAAAAGGGCAGGATAAGTTGTGGGACTGTGTGGACTTCCCTCAGTACAGTTTTAGTTGTGCTTTACAGGTGGTGGTGTGTTTTCTGCAGGTTTTGTTTTTACTGTATCTTCATGTTGACACCAAGCTTTCAGCTTACGTATATTAAAAAAAAAGTAAACTAGGTTTATTTTTGTTTTTGAACACTTTCCAAAGTCTTTAAGATTTGGAAAAAGAATGGAATTAATTAAGAGTGCTTATTTTGCCAAAATATTCGTCGTGAAGAATAATTAAAATCTGGGCTGTGGAAAGGGAGAAAGCAATTTTTCTTCTTAGTTATCTTTTTCAAGCAGGGATGCTGTGCAAATAACTGTCAACTGGAAGTCTTTCTATATGCAAATTCTGCAACTCAGCACCAAAGCATGAAAGCCTAGCAGGTATAATTGCCTGTTCTGGAATGTAGGTTGTGCATTCATTGATAGTTTCCCTAAAATGTGTACATTGATGCTCAAGAACAAAAGTTCTTTTAATTTATCCTACTACACAATGGTTCATTAATGACAGAAATTTGCATGTTGTGATACGGCTTCTAAAGAAACTCAAAAATAACTGCTTGCTACTGCTTACTTTGATAGTAAATACAAAAATAGTGTTGGTTTCTTTTCATGAAGGAAATTATCGTGCGAGGCATCTTAAAGGAAGTCTTGTAGATGAAGAGTTTGATTAAAATCTCATGATTGTGTTCTGTTATGCTAACTTCAAATACTTGAGGCATAGAATAAAAGATGCCAATGTAGCCTCATTTGCAACAATATGTTTTTAAACAGTGCACAACCTGTTGGCTTCAATGAAGTGAAAAGATTAAAGGTTTGGAAGACACAGTTCCAACCAGTATCTTCAGAACAGTTTAGCAAAAATGTGTAAATGCTTTAGAGCCTTGAAAACCAGAGATCTCCAGTTATCAGGGTTTTGAGTACCATCTTTGCAGCAGAAGCAAAGCATCTCTTAAAATGCAGCCTGGCATTTTAGATGCGAAATTTTTAAGTAGAATAGAATGAAAAGAATATAACGAATTTTTCCCCTCTTTGTTATGATATTTTGTCTGCTTTAGCCCAAAGTGGAGGACAGATTTCAATGTGGTTATCATCTTTATTTTGTAGGCAAAAATTGTTCTTGATATCATAGTTGCGATGTTTAGTGAATACTGTGAGAAGCAATTCACGTGAGTATAAATTTGGAGTCAGAAAGACATTGCACTTCTGCCACATTTTAGAAGTGTTTTTAGTTCTGTTTTTATATCTCTTACAGTGTTGAAGCAGTAGAAGTAATTTATCCTAATGGGAAGACTCACATCTATCCGGTAAGGGAGTCTCGTTGTCACTGGGGAAAGGAGTTTATTTACACAAAGTATAAGAATGACATTGTCTTCTTTTTCTGCAGAGGTGAAGAGTAAGTCAGGGCCTTCTTTAACCCCACAAGGAAAATAGCATAGAGTCTCAGTTTCTCCTTATCTCGAAAATTCACTCTGAAGCACTGCTAATTTATGATAAGGCTGAGAACAGTCTAATTTAATCTGGTGCTCAAGAAAGAAGGCTAGGGTTTAAAGTTATGAGTGGTGATGTGGATTAGAGTTTTGATACAGACATTCTCAGGAACAGTAAAGATGGCTATCAAAAGTCTGTGTCTAAAGCCTACCTGTTCCAAGTCAGGAAACGTGAATGCAGAAGGAGGCTTAAATCACTGGACAACTGAAATCAGCCTCAGCGTAACAGACTTATCACATCTGGAATCTTTAATGCCTTTGAATAAAATAGCCTTTTAATCCTGGATTTTTCAGTCCTTCATTTTATAGATTCCAGCTATTTAAGTCAACGTGCTACACGATAAATATTTAAGTGCAGATTTGCCTGCATTCAGAGTGCGAGGCATACCTTTGTGCAGCAATGAAGGCTTACTTTTTTGTTTTAAGTTAAAAGAAAGCAATTCTTCCTGTTTCTTGAACATGACTGAGAACAAATAGGTCTGATTAGGTTCATAAAATGGTCTCAAGCGAGTACAAATTAATTAGGGGGAAAACCCTTTTTTTTTTCTTGAACTTTTTCTATCTTCAGAGGCAAGACCTAGAAGAGACATCCAACAAAACAAAAGTATCTGCATTAACCAGTACAGTTTCCCTGCATAAAACAGTGCAAAAAAATTGCTGAAGTTTTGGATGCTAAGGGTTTTTAGAGATTTGGTCTTTTAATCAAATTTAGAAGCACTAAATGTATGCATACAAAACAACTTTCTTAGATGCATTACGTACTTCCTAGGTAAAATAACAAGATATTTCTGTGCCAATACAGCATATGATCTATACGAGACTGTGCAGCCTTTTGCATGACCATTGTTGCTTTAGGGCTTTGACTTAAGATGAACTGGTAACTAGAAACTATCAGAAACTCAGTTACTTGCATGTATCTGAAGTTATCGGAAGTTTCAGTAACAAGAATTTCATGCTGCATTCAGACTTCTAGTTTAAATGAGAACAGCTTTTGCATTATGTACAATAATGTTATTTGCAAGAATAGTTTTATCTTAAAATGTTGAGATCGACCTAATGTTCCATACTTGTCTTTTGTGGACATTATTTGGGTATCGTAATTAGAAGAAATTAAACAGTGTCAAAACTGAACCCTCTTAGAAATGGCAAGTGTTGTGTATGCTGAAAAGCTTTGCCTTTCTTTTTAGGAACTGGCTTACCGAAAGGAAAAGGTGAAGCCTGAACTCATTAACAAGAAATTAGGAATCAGGTGTGTTACTGCAAATAACAACTTTTTAATTTTCTTTTTTTTCACTCAAGCATTACTCACGAAAATGATACCTGAAAACATTGGTTATTGCATTGTTTTAGAGATGTTTACAGTGTGATTTTTAATTTAGCAGAAATTCAGAGGTTAACTTGGGCAATACAGTCAGTTTTGTAGGACGACCTCTCCTCTTTTCAGTAAATATAAGTCATTCTCTTTGGCCTCACACACTGTTGTAAAATAAAAATGACAGTTTGAGTCAGAATCTGAGCTGGATCTGATGCATACTCAGTTTCTGTACAGTCTATAAAGCACTTCAGAGATTATCCAGGAATTGAGGCAACATAGCAGAAACTCTGATTACTTTTTAAAAAAAAAAAAACAAACTAAAAAAACAAACAGTATGGTTTAAGACCTGTAAATTTCTACTCTTGCTTTGTTTCAGTGAAACTCCATCAAGCCTTGCAAAGCTGCTGACTAGGATGTGTTTGAGCTCACACATCACAGGGAACGGGAACAATATAGAGATTGAAATCCCTCCTACCAGAGCGGACGTTATCCATGCGTGTGATATCGTAGAAGATGCAGCAATAGCTTATGGTTATAACAACATTCAGATGGTTATTCCGAAAACGTACACCATAGCTAATCAAGTAAGATTGCCCCTTCAAATAAGCGCTCTGTTGTCAGTGAACGACCAGTGCATGCCAGAAGGGCTTTGGGGAAAACAGAACCTAGGAATTAAATATTTTGACATGCTTTGCCTTGAGAAGTATTTACCATGGATGGGATACAAAACAGATGCCCCGCTGATTTGAATAAGTCCAAGACCAGTGGTTGCTGGTACTTGAAAAAAGACAGGGTTTAAGCAGGGAGCCCGTATTAAATCTCTAATTGGGAGATTCATTTCCTCAGGCAAACCTAAAGGCAACCGGCTGATGCTTTCAAAAATATTTTAAGCACACAGAGTACCTCCCAAGTGAGTTCTCTGTAACATAACAGGCAGAATCACCCCAGGAAAGAGTAGAAAAGCATTTTTAGATTGAAGTTGAAAAGTGTGTTTTGTTTCATTTTAGCTTCCTCTCAATAAGCTCACAGAACTTCTGAGAGTGGACTTGGCAGCTGCTGGATTCACTGAAGCACTCACTTTTGCTCTGGTATATTATATTGTTTTCATTTTTTTTTTTTTAAGTTGCACATTGAAACAACAGTGACTATTTCCCTGTATGAATGTACCCATATTATCTGTTACTGTTTTGGCATGTAATTATTTGCTAATGCTTTGGAATTGTAGTGTAATATTTTATGAGTTTCTAGGTCAGATAAATTCAATGAGTCACTGCTAATGTGGCATGCAATTCTAAGTACAAAGGCAAAAATAGTGCTGAAGTACTGTTTTTGTTTAACTTGATAGTATGAAATTGTAAGACAGCAAGTCTTTAGAAACTTCCATCAGCAGATTCAAAATTCATCATAGTTTGATAGTCTGAAAGATATCATCAAAATGTAGTGATTTCTGGTGGATACTGCTGCACTTCAGAGATCACACTGTTTCTATTTGCCTCTTCCCAATATTGTCACCTGCTCTCTATTGCATTAGGTACCTGGTCAATATGTAATTCAAAGAGTTTATTTTAAGAATCCCTGTAAGGCTTACAGTGCAGACCAAGGGATCACTGATAAGGTCTTGATAATATACCCAAAGGCTTTAAGATACAATGACACAGCCTCGCAAAATGCTTGCATGGATTAGTTCAGGTACTGCAACCAAAGTCGATAGTCCAAAGAGATCAAATAAAATTAGCACCTACACATTTTGTAGAGCTTCATCTGCAAGCAGTGGAGTTAACTCTAAAGCCTGCAAAATATATTGCAGTTTTAATATTTTGTTGTTTGTTAGATGTTACTAATTTAAGAAAAAAGGATAATATCTAGTATTACCTCCTGTGGTGCTGGTATCTGACAAAGATATCCAGACTACCTGCAGTAGTATCGTGTTGGGAAAATGCTGTGTATGACAAGTTCAAACTTTTGTAGGCTCTTGCTTGTACTCTAAGTTATGTACATATTTTTTTCCAGCACTGAACAGTAAGGATGCTTTAAAAACATTGACTGTGTTGTATCACTACAACAGGGAACCTTTTTAACTTCCACAGCAGAATTTTGAACAAACAGTGTTTCATTTTATCACATTAAGTACCTGGTGACTGGGTCACCAACGCTTCATTCAAGCATCAATGAGGCCTGTGACAAATAGCATTTATGCTCCAGCATTCTGTAGCCCAGCACTGCGTGCCAAGTACTGCTTACATATTTATGCATATAATCCTGTTCTTGCTTTGAACCCTACATTGTCGCCCACAGAGTAGCAGTGCTTTCTGGGAGTGCCTCTGATTTAGCCCAGATGCATTTAGTTACATCATAGTAACGTGCTGTTTAGATGCACACGTGAAAACCTGAACACAATTTTCTCCTCCTAAAGTCAGCGTTCATTCATTTTTATTTTTTTTTTTTAATTTGGTAATCTGCTTTTTCAGATGGTACCATCTGCTCACTTTCCTCACGTTTGGTCTGTCAACACACTTAGGCACTGCCAGTGCAAAGGGAACACTTGGGAGACTGCAGTCCTATCAAATCCCCACATCCTAGCTTGCTATTGGTTTCTTAGTACATTAACGAAGCAATAGATTCTGGAAATCTGCAGTGTGGCTCTTAGCATTTGTTGCTGTATGTGTACAGACATAATCTGAGCCTGATAATGTGCACCTATACTGCTTCCTTAGAAGTACAGCTTGAGAGTTACAGCTTCAGAAAGATTACACGTTTAAAAAGTGAGAAATGAGAATCTTACACAGTTGTGAAAGTTGAAGGCTTTTCCATATCCTGTTTTGGCTTTTTTTAGGTAGTGCTTTACTTTCCTTAAGCAGCCCCCAAGGCATTGTTTTCTTTTGAAGCTTGAATGCCATTCCTTTGACAATTTTTTTTTTTAACTATTTTCAGAATCAGATTTTATTCACTGCAAGTCAGAAGGCAGAACCTGAGCCTCTGCTTTAAACAGACAGCCATCTCTGACAGAAGCTTAAATAAACACTTTAAAACTGCCTTTATTTTGCTTGGTAATTAACTTTTGTAGATAAACCAGTTTGCCTACAATGTCTTAAAGGTCTGGTCTAATTTGTATCAAAAGAGGGTGTTATACGAGGGCATCAGAGCTACTGCTGTGTTGTATTGTTCATTCTTGTTACCTGGTTTCACCATTGGTTCACTGTCTCATTTAACTACTTGACTTTCTTTCCTTTTCTTTTTGCTGTCTCTTCCTCTCAGTGTTCTACAGAAGACATTGCAGACAAACTTGGCATGGATATCTCTGCTACAAATGCAGTGCACATAGCAAACCCCAAAACTGCAGAATTTCAGGTGAGGTAACTTCATTCAGGTCAGATTTGTCATACAGTCTACGTACAAAGAGGAAAGAAAGAAGCTAATAGGAAATAACATTTATAAACTATAAAGCTACTTTTCAGAGCAGTAAAGAGAGTGTATGTTTACATGCTACATTTGCTAACAGTCATATTCTGTTACTCCTTGACTGAGAAAGACCTTATTCAGTGTGAAATGCTATTACCTTTTCAAGGAAGCAAAGTACCATATTTAATGTGATGGTATCTGGCAAAAGTTAGCTGTCTTATTGCAGAAAAGTCCACCTAGGTTTTTGAACAGCTCCTGCATTTAGAAAAGCTGGTTAGTAAAAATGGAGATATTAGGCTGGGCAATTTTTGAACTTCAAGCTCTCAATTAAAAAGATGTTTTTAAAAATATTAATTGTTATTGCTCTTTTTTTTTACTGAAAATTGATATTATATTTTACTTCTAGAGATCATAAATTTCTTTTTTGTTTGCAGGGTTTTGTTTTTTTTTTTTAAATGCTTTCTTTAGCTTATAGGCAAGGTGACTTTACATTATGAGATCTGTAAAATAAATTGAAAACAATTGAGTCATATTCATGTGTCTAACCTAAGAGATTCAAAGGGAAAGACTTCATAGGAAGGCTCAGGAAAATTTCAGTAGTCTGGGATCTTAATTATGTGATCCCCCCCATCCACTCCCCCCCAACCCACACACAAAGATTCACATAAGTCTCATTTCTCTGAGCATCTAAAATACTGAAGTCTTTTCTCTATTAGTGCAAACATTCTGCTTATCTGATAGTCTGGAACATAATTTGGGGGTAGCTTCATGTATTTTCTGTTCACTACCACAACTAAATAGTTACATAAGACACTGTTGTATGATATTTTGACTATTATTCCCTGTTTGTATGTATTATTTGACATGGTAATTACAACTGACCAATATAGAATGTACCACAAACATAAAAGATACTGAGCATAAACAAGATCAGAAAAGCATCAGCCCCACTAGCCCGGTACAATTTCATGTTCCTGTTCTTCAGAGAACACAGGCCTTGCTGTGACAAAAGCAAAATGATGCCAAGGGCATCTCTGAGTGTACACCTTCAAGCCTTTATTGGGTAGTTAAGAAGAGAGGAACAAATAGGAATGCTGCATGATGAGAAGTTATTATGGCTGAGTACATGATAACTTCTCACCAGCAATCAAGAAGTATTCAGTCACTTCCATCTTTTTCACAGCAGTTTGACTAAATAAGACTGCCAATCTGAAAAAAAAAAAAGTGTCCTTTTCTCTCCATTCAGGTACTTCCACAGAAAGTAAGGAACATTACTTTAAAATAATAACATGCCTCCTGCCTGTACCTGCACTTTGCACATGTTGTTTACATATTTCAGGTCTTCCACAGCTGCAAGATGGATATGTTTATCTCACTTCTTTTCTTCCTGTATCATTGTTTAATATTAGGATGTATCAAGATAATATTTCAAATAGTATTTAATATTTCCAAAATAAAACTAAAAATTTACGTTTTGCGTAAGCAGGGTTAAACTGTAAGGGTTTGTTTTGGTTTTCATTCTTTGTGTATGGCTTTTCCTCCCTGGACTGCAGTCTGGCATCTGTGAGATGTTGTCTGTTCCTAAGCTTGTATATACTCTTACAGACACGTGCAAAAATATATCTTTTCAGGTTTAATAATTCTAAAACAAAGACATTCAAACATAATAGGTCAGCACAGTATTTGCATCTCACTACTGTTGAATTCTTGCTTGAAATGAGCAAACCAAAACTTAGAAAGATGTACTGTTGGCTGTTTTGGAAGGTCATTCACCTGTAGCATCCACGTTTGTCCTGCAGGTGGCACGCACGACCCTCCTTCCCGGTCTGCTGAAAACCATAGCTGCTAACCGGAAGATGCCCTTGCCTTTGAAACTCTTTGAGATTTCTGACATTGTGGTAAAAGATCTTACTAAAGGTAAGAGAAGTCTCCTCAGCGTTTGTGATTTCAAAAGTTATTAAAAATTTTCCTCTTTGAAAGGATCGTAGATCCAGATTAATTTCAGAAATTATTTGAGTAACTAGTTAAGGCTGCAGCTGTGCAAACTCAGGGAAAAATAGGTGTTTCCATTAGAATGAGAAATATGAAAATAGACCCAACTTTTTAAAGAAGCAAGTGGAATGACCTCAAGAACTGCAGTGCAGTCAGCATGATGGGAACCCCAGGTATGTTCAAGATGAATACGTCTGCACCACTGACTGGTGCAACAACTGAAGGAAAGGAGCTGAGCTTGATTTGCCATTATCGCTTACAGTTCAAGTCTTTATAGCTGTCCTGCATCTTCACTAGCAGTGCTGTTTACACTGTTTATCAGTCATAGGGTACACACAGTGCAGCTGCCAGAGGATTTAGCATCCAAATTTCAAGAGCTGCTCCAGCTGCTAGTCCTGAGCATGACTCAAGGACAATTGTGGAATATGTGGAATAGATGCAAGGCAATTTTGCAGCAAAAAAAAACCCATAAGCAGCTCGTATTGATTCACTCATTTTGACTTGCTCTTACTTCAGTACTCTTTTGCATTTGTGTTGGAGGCATAGTTCATGAGAAATTCCCTACTAGTAATTTTTTCAAGTGGTACAAACCTTGGAGACTAGTCAGTACTGGAAGCACACTGCTATTACAGTGCTGAAGCCTGTTTCAATGGCTGCAGTCTTCAAGACGTACAGCACTGCCAACTAAGAAGCAGTACGTCTGTAGTCAGTGAAGGGCAAGCTATACTTGGAGACTGATTCTAATCTGGAGAGCTGTAACTCAGGAAAAACTTGGGAATCAGTGCAATTAGATATCTTAAAATGAATCCCTTCTTCATCTCCCTTGAACAGTGTTAGTTGTATTTGTTTCCCAAAACTGTTCAGGAATACTGACAACCAATACAAAGAATTAGACTTGTAGCACATGTAGGATAAAGAACAGAGTAAGTCTATGTATAAATAAGCAAAAAGCCCAACAGGCTAAGATTTGCCCAGTCAGCTACGAAAAGATTTTGCTTATCTTTCGTTTTCATCCAACTATGCTAAGAAAGCATGGCTGCCTTTGAATTGCTCTGCATCATTAATTACGTGAAGCAGCAACAGCAGCAGTTCACTCTTCAAAAACTTCAGTGAAATCCTGCTTGTGTGATGTGGTATCTGTGCACTGATTTCAATGTACAGTATCAAAATTTCAGATTAACTTGTTTATCTGGAAAATGTATAAAAGATTTAAGAAATATACCAATTCATTTCTTCTTATAGGTTATATTAGTGGGAAAAAAAACTTACAGCTACAAATTCTGGGAGCATGTGCTTACATGACAAGTTATAACTCAGGATTAAGTTTTGCTTCTTGGTGGAAAAGGCTGGCATGACTTTGAGTTCAGCAACAGAAGTGGTTTTGTTGTTTCCTTATCTGGTTTCAGACTTTAATGGTTGTGTTTAAGGTATTTGGAATCTGCAAAACAAAGGTTTATGTAAGGCATAAGAGAAACGTCAAGAGAATTGCTTTGGTGATGAATTTAACAGTAGATTACTGTTTTTGAGGAGAAAAAGCAGCTGTGCCAAGCTAAATAAGCAGTTTTAGGAAAGCATGTTGATTTACTTAGTTATTTTCAAATCACATGCAAACAGTTTGGTGGTGCAGCTCATTCCTTGCTGAGCATGGAGTTGTTACAGCACAAAAACTTGGTACAGATAGCAGAATAGCATTAGCATTCTTCAGAACCAAGAGTGGGCTGTTTATCTTGAAAGAAGGAGAGCAGTTAACCTGACTCTATAAAATTTGCAAGCTTGATTGCTTTTATTCTGTGCATGTTAATTGTAGCTTTTGAAAGTATCATTTATTCAGGTAGCTGTTTCACAGCTTTAGAGAGGCTGATTCTGTAGTGTACTTCATTCTGTTGGGAGTTATTGCAGCAAATGAAAGAGCAACACTGTTTAGGCAGAAGCTTTGTGGCCCTGGCTCTCGGGCAGCTCTCTCACAGGTTGAGCGCCTGCAGACTGTGACCAATATCTGAAACTGTTTTTAGTGATGTGTTGAGAATAACTGCTGTCTTTCTCAAACTCGCTTCTGAAATTAAGCTTGCATCATAAATGGTTTGAAAAGGAAGGAGAGAAAGAAATAACGGGTAACTGTAAACACTGCAAAATGTGGGATTGCCCTCTCACATATGGAATGAGATTTCCTGCAGAAGACTTATGTCATCAGACTGACTAATTTAATTTTATTATTTCATGATTTTGGCATGCAGAATTTCCAATTAATAATGTAAGAAGCATGAGTCAAAAGAGTACTGACGTTAACTATATTCGAAATGGCATCTTGCAGTCATTCATGTGTGAACAAACCTAGCTTTTAAACACACTGGTTTTTAATAAAATACCTGCTGACACAGAATTTAATCTTACCAAGGTGAACAGAACATATTTCTCTTCAGACATATCTGGCAGAAAGGCTTGACGTATTAAATTGGCATAACGTGCGCCAGATTTGATGTTGCTAAACAGAACCAAACATGAGCAGAAATGTTTCTTCTCAAGACAAGAGAAATGTGCTGATTTTGAGTATGTTACACAGCATTTGTAGTGTTGTAACTCTAGATAATCATCTCTAGTAAAGCAGTAATGCAAGTTCAGCATGTAAGCCATCACCTTGCACCACTGTACCTAACCTAGAATGCCTTTCTCCCTCCTACCACAAGAAGAGAAATAAATCCATCAAAAACATCACCTCTGACTGGTGATCTTGTAGAACCAAGCAAGCTCATGGCAGTATACATGGCTGATGCCATATTTCAGAGCAGTTTTCCTATCTCAATCTGCAAGTGTTAATTACATGCAGAAATTACACAAAAATCCAGGTTCAAATGAGCAGGTGCCCCCTTCCAGATAGACATATTTTCCTGAAACATCCCTAATTTGGAAGAGGGCAGTGTACAACACAGCTCTGCCTTCCTCTGTGCTCTTTTGGCTCACGTACTCCAGACCAGCTGCCCATCCTTTGGGTTGTTTTTCAGTAGGATCTCCAGGAAGTGCTTTGAAGTCTCAGAAATATATATATGTAATTTAAGTTGACATACTTGGCAGGCTGATTTAAAAAATAGAATTGCTTCATGGCATGACACAAGAGATCTCTCAAGTGAGTTATAAAGAACTGAAGCATTTCTAACAGCCGCCAGCTTTTGCACACAGTTCTTAATGCTTCTCCTGCCATCTGTAGTGAATGCAATTCTTGTGCCATAGCGTAACTCTAAAGAAATAAGTTCTGTAGTGCAGCTTTTTGGAATGCTTCAAAATACAGCCTGTCCTTTACTGAAGATCTTAACAGTTGGCTTGAAATCAGGAGGTGTAAGATCTATCACATTTCTATCTGATGTTAGTTAAGAATAGTGATCTGAAGACCACTGACTTCAAATACAAAGTAAAATTCAGATAGTTGCAGAAATTCTGGTAGCATAGCAAGAAAAAAAATAAATACATCCTACTGAATGCCTAGCACATAAAGCTTGCTTTCCTAGCAACAAATGGAAAAGGGAGAACATTTTCTTTTCTGCTGCACGGTACAACATGAAAATAGATTAGCCACTACTCATGACTGTGTATCACTGTCTAGCATCTTATTTGAGTTGGGAAACAGAGACATAATAATATAACTGAGCGGTCAGAGTGCTTAGAGAACAGAAATCAGATGTTGCATTTACTGATATTTTCTCTGTAACCTTTGCTTTTCTCATAGCATTTTTTAATTAAGTCTTCAGAACTGAATTCTCCATTGTTTAATACTGCAAATTATCATTATGACACTGAAAGGTTACAGCTGCAGTAAGTTCAGCAGGAGAACTCACAAGACAACCTGTGGCTGTATTGCCAAGCTGCTGCTCTCGGAGTTTTGAATGACTTTTGGCTCAAAAAGGCTGCTCCTTCACGTAGGCTCTTGCTCCTCTATTTCATGTTTCTTTAAAATCCTTGTCCCTAGTCACTTGGTAAAAGTTTTCCTGCTTAGTTATTGATAGATTTCTGTTATTAAATGGTCAGTTGGACCAAATAAGCAAGATATAGATTGCTTATGTAGTTGATATTCGCAGTTTAGGAAACACCCAGTGAATGCTCAAGTTTCCACTTGTGATTAAGCTTACTGTATCTCAAAGATCAGCTATAGTGGATCAGACCTGAGGCTCACTTAGCCTAATGTCCTGCCTGTAACAATAGCTAGACGTGTTTGTCAAGGGAAAAGCACAAAATTTAGTAAGCATATGTAATACTCCCCATTCTCCAGTCATTTATACCTCAGAGACTTATTGATTCAAATGTGATTCTTTGGATTCAGCAGCACGTAATAGATTTCTCCCTATGAGCTTTCACTGCTTAACTAGGTGATGTCTGAAAACACCCACTTCTTGTGTTGTTTGAAGCTTGGCCCTTGCTGGTTTTTGCATCCACTAATGCTTCTATCGAATGCAGCAGTGAATGATTAATCCCAGTAGAAAAGAACTATCTCAAGGCCTGAGGTACTGACATGCTCAGCCCTGGTACTTATATCCAGAGCTGCGTGGCAGTACAGCTCAGACTGCAGGTGCAGCTGCAACTCTCTTTAGCACTTAGCTATATGCTTGGCACTTGTCATTGTCTGACCATTTTCTTTTTATTTAACAACTGTATTTGCTTCACAAGACATAAGGTACCTTAAATCTACATTTCTGATTGTTTGACGTAGTGAGCTAAGGAAATCCCATCGTTTCCTCAGATTACAGTAGGTGCAGCAAATACTATTTTGCATACTCATTTCTCCTTTCAGCTACAAGTACCCTCAGTGTAATAGCAGGGAAAAAAATTGCTGCAAAAGGCAAGGCTGGAAGTATGATGAAGCCTGCCAGATAACAATTACTTCCTTCTTTTCAGATGTAGGTGCAAGAAACTACAGGCATTTGTGTGCTATTTATTACAACAAGAGCCCTGGGTTTGAGATTATCCATGGTTTGCTGGATAGAGTCATGCAGCTTCTGGAAGTACCACCAAATGGAGAGAATGGATATACAATCAAGGCGACTGAAGGTAAGGAAGACACAGCGTACTGCAGAGCTTGTTTTGGAGCTCAGATGTTCCCCTACAATCTCATGTGAACTTTCTGTTGCTAGCAGTCACAAAATGAATATTATTACACTGTGGTGTGGCAGCATGCATAATTTTGGAAAGGCATTAACTGCATTCACAGATAGCAAATCAGGTTTGGTGTCTTTCTATGATTTATTCTTACTATAAACAATGACTTGACAACTTTTTAAAGAAATCATAGTAAATTGTAAGCTTTGAACTTCACAGGCTGTTTATGATAAATTAACCTAATTATTAGGTGAGTAGGAATTCACAAAATGAATGAGTATGCTACATACCCACTGCATTCTCTTCAGCTAACAGTAACTGGAAAAGGCAACTTCTTACATTGTTCTTTTACTTTATAGCTTTATCTATATCATTTATTTATATATACCTCTTATTTGTATATTCAGATGAAGCTATACACTTCATTTATCTTTTGTTTGAAGACCTGCTGTCTTTGAGACTGAGCCTTTCAGACTGCTCAGACAAGCAGTTGTATAACAGACCTCTTCATTCTCCATACAGGGTCAGCAGCACATGAATTAAAAATAACATCCTTAAGTGCTCAACCTCCCTTCTACGTGCATTTGTGTGCAAGAGATAAAGAAAGCAGACTGACTTGATTGTAGGAGCAGGGATGTTAGCTCAAGAGAGCAAGCAGCAGCAATTAATCTATTCATTTAACTTAAACAAAAGCATAGTGATTACACTGCAGAAAGACTGTACAGGCAGTGACTGTGATTTTACTTCACTGTGTATTGGTGTGCAGAGGTATGAAATAATGACGGAAATTGGCTCAGCTTGAAAAAGTGCTTCCATTCTGCACTTACTGAAACCAGTGGCACCAGTATAAGATCCCTACAGCCTGAGAAGCTCACCTATTTGTCCTGTAATTTGGCATCACAGTACACATCTTGTTTCAGCGTGCTGCCAGAAATGCCAGGCGTAACGCTTCAACCAAGGGGTGTCCTAACCCATTTTTGATGCATGCTTCTGTCATACAGTGATGATTTTTTCCCCCCCAAGCTCTGCCTCTCCCTTCCCATTTTTTCTACAAAGTACTTGGCTCAGTATTAGTTAGGCAGACATTCAAAGGGTTTGCTAATTAATATTGTTAATATGATTACCGGGTCGACTAGTGGGCTGTTCAAAGTCTTGTAGTTTTTGTTACAATTCTACACAGTACAGAACTGGTAACAACAAAGCTTATTTGGGGGGATTTAAAAGAAATCAAGGAGCTGAGTACTCGGGTGCCATTGATGCGTCAGTCAAACCTAACTGTTACATTCCTTCTTGTTTTCAAACAGGTATATGAAGTTTGCTTTAGAAAAGTATTTGCAAATGTTTTGTATTCTGTACCATAGCGTTTCAGTTAGATATGACTGTCTGAGGAGCTGGAATAAGAAGATGAACAAATAATCCTAACAGTGAAGAAGTTATTTCTAGATTCTAGTGTTGTTGTTCTTGATGCTTTGCATCAAGATTTGCAATACCTTTAAAAAAATCCCTGCATCTTCATGGCATAGAGTGCAGGACAGGTGATGCCTTGCCCTATGCAATATAGTACAAGCAACTTGTAACTCTTTGCTATAGAGCAGAAAAAGGAAGTGCCTACTGCTTTGTTTTGGCAGCAATTCAGAAACTCTCCTGGGATGACATGTAGATCCCTTGCAGTTCTACTGACATTGGAATTTAACCTCAATAACAATGCAGGTGGCTGATACTCATAGTGCCAAGTGAATGCAGTGTCACTGCACCAACTTACTGAAAAGATACTGACTGCAGAAGTAACTCAGTCAGAGTGGCCTAGAGAGGTTTGTTTGATTTTGTTTTTAACTTGCATGGCAATCTCTGCATTACGCACGCATGAAAGAAAGTGTCAGCAGATGATGGAGTAAGGTCAATTGCTGAGCAAAAGAAAGATATCCTATAACATCTTATGAGACTGCAGCATCCTGAAATAATTCAGAAAGAGCAACGCTAGTTACTTCAGAGGTTTTAACTCAGGACAGTAATGTGGCACGGCTGTTTCGATGCATCTTTATGGAGCATGTTTCTTATTGACTGTGCCAAGTTAAAATTTGTGTACTGAGAAATGGATTTATCCTACGAGACCAATACTACTTTTGTATGCAGTCTTAAGGAGAACTTGAGACTAGTATTGAAGGTAGCACTTTATACTTGGTGTAACTGCTTAAAACAGCTCCAGTAATTGTTGGAAAACCAACACTGGGAAAAACCTTGTTTTGTACGAGCAACACAAAATAAATAGAGGAGATGTATTGGGCACATATTTTCCTCCTTTCCAAATTCACTTTGGAAAATGAAACAGCCCACTATATTCTTCTTTGGCCCATATGTTCAAATCATAAGTATTTAAGCTCCTTCTGTTCTACCAACACCTAAGTGCCCTGTGATTTGACCCAAAGGTCAGAGCCTTTCTGCCTTCATAGCAACACCTGTGAAAAAGTGCAGATGCTAGAAAATATGGGTGAAATTGTGATGTTCCCCTGGCCTTTGCACTACAGTTTGGTGTAATCTGAGCTAGGTAATAAGTGGAGAAAAGATGTTTAAAGCAGCCTTAAGGAAGGGAGGGTTCTAAGTGGCTGAATTCAATTTCAATATATGTACATTTGGCACTCAGAGCTTTTCAGTTTCTTAGAGTTACTGAGGAAACTTTTTTCCTTTATTGCTACATACAGAAGATTATGAAGTATTAAAGGCAGAATGCTGAAATGCTACCCACTGTTTTAAAACACATGGGACTGACTTTCTGAATTCCATGATCACTGACCTAGAAAATACTTTGGTTTTTGTTTTAGAACAGCCTAGGCATCCATAATTGAACAGTCTGAGTATAATTACTGCTTCCTTCCTCACGTTTTCCTGTGCTCCATAATACAGCCTCCTTGCATAAGCTATCTCAAAATTCTATATCATAAGATGTATGGATCAATCTTTTTAAGTGATAAATATGAGTGGAAAGAGCCAATGAATTTAATGGAATTAGTTTTTTCATTTCAATTGGTTTCACTTTCTTTGAAATGAAAACTAACATCGTTCTGATAAATACACTGGAAGTTATTCTTAATTTCAAGCTTTTATCTCTGCAGAAACAGGCAAGTTTTCTGCAACGTTTTGGTAATCCCATGTCCTAGATGACTATTTTCTTCCAGAAGCCAGGACCATGATCAGAAAAGGTGTTCCTCACGGGACTTAGGTTCACAGTAAAGTTTTACTTAAGCTAGAAAAGCTTATTAAAGCATATTAAATACTGATGGTAGATTGTCTTGCACAATACTCAAAGCTACGGCATAAGGTACAAGGTAGAATTACTCTGTTACCTTATAAGAAAGTGACAGTGATTGTAAATATGAAGGGAAAAAAGCCCTATTTTTTCAGTACCTCCTGAGAGTCTCCCATACCTTGCACATATAAGTGAATTGAGCATAACCTGTTTGAAAACAGAAAGTAATGCCCGTGCATTATGAAAATGAAGCAACTTGATATGTTCACAGAGAATATGAATGCTGCTTGCTCACATGAAAGCAAACAGTTTCTGGATAGCGTGGGCTTACAGCACCAGCTCCTCTATTTGTTCTTGTGAATTGCAGCTCAAGCTTTGGACTTCTTGTTTATTTATCTTTTTAGATAAATTTGCATTGTGTTGGGGTAGTCAGCAGCTTAATAAGGCTGGGAAGTCAGCCAGTTTGTGTTCACCATAAATGTCTGCTTAATAAATGCATACTTGAATGCCTACTAAGTCTTGCTTCCTTTAGTAATTGACAGTTGTCTTTTAAAAAAAATTGCTCCCCTTTATTTTTACAGCCCTTAATTAAATGAAAGGTGTGGTGAAGTGTAGAAAATTTTAATTCCACAGTAAATCACAGTAATAACTTCTCAGTTAATGAGGTTTAGCTGTGAAATTAGAGGTGTAATAGTTATCTCCATAGCTAAGAACATCAGTTTGCTTTTAAAGTAATAATTATGCAACAGATCAGAGTCTAAATCTCCATTTAAAGTTAATCTCAACTCACAAGACAAAAGGAGGAAAGTCTGGGACTAGTTCTGAGTTGCATATGTAGCACTGAGCCCCTGCATCTCTCTGGTGGTCAGTTTGAACTGGGAGACTGAACCATGCACAGAAGTTTAGTGCTGAACTTGGCATTATGAGTGCCTGTTCTGGTTTTATTAACTGGAGCTCAGTTGCACTCAGGAGCAGTCCTGGCTTTTCAGTTTGCTGTCCTGGCAGCTATTGCATCATTCACAAGTGTCAGTAATTACGTATTTACTCACAGATAAATGAAGGAAGCGTGCACATCTTACTGTGAAGCCTCAAGCACCATTTGCAGCACATTAGAAAATATTAGCCAGTTTTTCATCCATTTAATGGCCATTCAAACACAGATACCCTGTAGTTGCTATTGCATCCTTGTTATTGTATTTATCTACCAAATTTTAGTTTGAAAGAGTAGAATCACATTTTTGTGACAACATCCATTCTCCATAAAACTGTATCTGCTAATTGTCTGTATCCACATCCTCTGAATTTCAGGTTTGCCAATTACCAAATCATATTTTTCTCAAGATCAGTATCAGATCACTGGTTTCTGGTTTTGCAGACCATTCACCTGGAAATACCAGCAGCACATGAATATTTTTTCCTCGTACTGCAGAAGTGCCAGCATTGCTGTCAGGCAGAGGAGAACTGTGTTACTGTGACATATCGTGGGGCAGTGAGAGGTTTGGCAGTCCCCCAGTGTTTAGTCTTTATTCTTCTGCTGTACAGGCCTCTTTAGAGTTGCATTCTGCTGCTCCCCACCTCCATAAGCAAGGGCAGCTATATTCTTTTATAATCATTTATCTTAACGAGCATAAGATTAAAATCTTCCTTGCATCAAGAGTTTTAAAGCCTGGCACAGCTTACATTATATGATACAAAATTAGGTCATTTTTATATTCTCTCCTTAGATTTTGAAATACAGAATGATTGCTTTTTCAGACTGCGTTTTCAATGTAGCTGTTGCAAAGCCCTCTCTATAAAAGATGATTCATCCAACCTAGTAAGCAGAAATAGCAAATTGCATCTCTCCTTTTGCAGCAAGCAGGGGCAGCGCCAGTGATGTCAGCAGCGGCTGCAGTGCTGCTTCCCTGCTGTGTGGTGCCCTGCTGTGACACAGGCAGGCTGTGTGCTCAGCTGATCACATTTTTGCTACAACATTAATGCTGTGATTAGTGATCTTGTTAAGCTTGCAGTCTTAATAATCACCAAATACATTAGATTCTATTTTTAAAGTAATTCTGGCTTTATTTATTCCCATTGTCACAGGCTTGCATTTGTTGTTTGGTTGGTTTTTCTTGTGAGGGTGAGGCTTCTTTTTCCTTGTTTCATTTGTTTTTGAAGCAGACAGCTTATTTTAAGATCTAGTTATGGCCTTTTCCCACATATGCATCTGCTTTAATAAAGATAGAGAGTAATGCTGCTGGCCGACTGCAGTGTAATTGATGTTGAGGGTGCATCAGCCCAAAGCACAGTTGATAACAATGCCACGTCAAGTGTGCAAGTCATCAGTTGTGAGCAGGGCTGTACGTGGATGTTGGATGTGCTACCACATCTTCAGACTGCTGTGAGGCTGTAGCTAAGCAGGTGTCTGATTTTTGTGATACAGAAGCAGAGAGACAGCACTTCAAATTTAACATCACGTACATGTCTCACGATTATGTATGCAATACAGTTTTAAACAGAAGGCTGTAAGGTTTTCACCTCAAACTTCTACATCAGTGTGAATGCAGAATCTTAAGATTTGCCTGTGTTAGAGGAATTGACTTGACCAAGACTTGAGAAGCCTTGGTTGCTGGCCCTGACAGTTTCACTGGGTGCTGAGATTTGTAGCTTAAGCTACCATGGAATAGTACATAATTAAGTCATTTAGGGCCCGGTAGCCATGAAAGCATATCATAGAATCACCAAGGTTGAAAACAACCTCCAAGATCATCTAGTCAACCATCCACCTATCACCAATACTTCCCCACTAAACCACGTTCCTTAGTACATCTCCTGAGTGTTTCTTGAACACCTCCAGAGACAGTGACTCAACCACCTCCCTGTCTATCTCAGCAAGTGGCATCAGGTCACAGGGAGGGGAGGATGGCTTGATCAAGGGTGTGAAATGCATACATATCATGCAAACTAGATGTGACATGCTAAAGCAGAATTGCAGGCTGACAGTGCTGGCTCTTGTTCAAGCCAGAAGCTGAGACCTACTGGCTTACTGCACAACGTGGAGTACACAATACCCCTACCATGAAGAGTATGGTTTATTGTTTCATTTTTATTTCTGAGGAACACTGATGTAAAAGGTGAATCATTCTTTTACGTATATGAAAAGGGACAAAAAGATCCCGGAACAGAGAAGTTAGCTGTGATGCAATAGCTGAGGTGTGGGACTTCTAGACAGGGCAGACCCACATTTCAGATAAATCCGGATTTCAGGACTGGCCTAAAAACAAAGCTTGGCTATGTGATGATTCACCTTAAGTCTAGCTAAAGGCTAATGTAGAATTGTTGTTTTCTCAGAGCTGCCTCACAAATGCGGATTTATTGAGCTTGATACACAAGTACACATTTCAAGAAAAAAAGATACAAATTTGATAGAATTATTTCTAGGTTTTCTACTCAGGGCAAATTTTTCCTGTACAGATCACTCAAGCAGTGACACTGGTACTTCAGCATCGCATTTCCGAAATCCCATTACCTAGATTGGTGACCCAGGATGTGTGGATGTCCTTAGCCTCAGCCTCCACCCAAATACTGCCTTCCACTGGGAAAGTCAGGAACACAGCAGTGTTACCCACATAATCTTACATTCTTTTGACAATACTGTAGTCCTGAGAACAATGCAGGAGGTTAAAAAGGAACTCTAAACCTGTTACATTCTTGGATCATATCTGGACATCCAGTAACACCCTCTGTTACTGCTCTTGTTTTTCCACAGCAAAAGTGGAAAAATAAAGCTAGCCTGAACCCTCTACCAGTCTCTGTTGAAGGCAAAGGAGAGGAGGGGAGTGCTAGTTGTACCAGTCCCCAGGTTGATGCTGCATCCATTTCTTAATGGCGACTGTAACAGTTGAGCCTGGGTCTAAGTGCTGTTATGATTTCTCCACACTCTTTACAGCAAGAAGTTTGTTGCAGGCTTTACAGAAGTAATTAACATTCAGCCAAATACCATAGGAATGTTTACAACAGGATATTTTGTTTGTGCTTTTAACTTTAGGCAAATAGAGGACATCATTTCAAATATACGTATTACAAGTTCATATTAGTTGAAAGATGTGGTGTTGAGGTAGCTGCAGTTTTGGAGGTCTTTGCATAAGATTTTGAGAGCCCAACTGTACTGTATACATGCACGAGAAAAGGTGATTGCCTCTTAACAATGCTGATGCATGCTGTGACTTTGTACTTAAGTGCATCTGCTGGAAAAGGGAATTAGTAAGAAATGTGAAGAACCTGATCCTAAAAAAGGAAAAGCCACCACTGCCCTCCAAACTAAATTCCATACAGTGTCGCAAAGGTAACATACTTCAGCAGATGAGGCAGGGTGAGGTGGTCACCCAGCTGCCCTCTCACCACGGGGACAGGGAATTAAGATGAAAGACTTCGGAGGCCACATGAGCTCCTCTCTATTACCTTCTTAAGCTTCAGCTTCCGATGTTCCTTCAAATTATAGGAACAAACGAGTAGGTTTGAAGGCTTAGCACAACTGTAGGCCTCTAATACTGCTTTAATCTATTTCTTTTTGAAAAGGAGGGAGAGTAAAGCACAGAAAAGAAACTGTGCAAGGTGTTTGACAACAAAGAGTGCAGGGAACTCCGAGCATTTTGAGGGTCAATTAGCCAGAAAATGTGCTAAAGACTACATGCTCTATTGGATTACTGGCCAAAGAATTACCCCAAAGCAATCACAGTTGCTTGAATACAGAAAGGCAATTACAGATTTTTGAGGACAACCTGCAGAAGCTGTAATTAAAGGTGTTATTTCTACATCACTGAACATTAGAAATTAAATTCTTACTCGCAGCCACGAGAAGTAACTTTTGTCTTTCACTTCTGTGTAATATATCAGCATAAACCACGACTGGCTTCGGCATCTCTTCTTCAGGAATGCATATTGTATTTCACCCCACCCCTTCTGGCAACTACCAATTATAATGTTGACATATTAAAAGGTGGATTTCAATTGTCATACCTTCTGACTTCCTCTGACATTGTGCAAGTCTCCATTAGCTAGGACAATACAATCCCTGGCTGGATTTCAAGACGAGGTTTGTGAAGAGCTATTTGTGTGTGGAGCAGACAGGATTATATCAGAAGAGCGATAGATTTGCTATCACTGAAGCAAACGATGTAGTAAATTGCAGTTTTTAAATGAACGTTGGCTCTCGAGGCACTTGATAGCACAGGCAATAGGACCTACAGGAGCAGGCATTGGGTGGGATCACAACAGCCACAAAGGCAGCCACCTCCTGGCATGCTCAGCGTTGCCTTTGGATGTTCTGCAAGAACTCCTTGACCAGCCAAAGCCTATCTCAGGAAGGCCATGCTCCTCACAACCTTGCAATTCTCGACACTGTATGCAGCTAGAACAACACACACTTAGCATTGACTTCTGCTTCATTGACACTTAAGAGTAAGGTCCAGCTTATGGTCTGGCATTTTCCAAACAAAGTAATCATGCCTTTTTTGCTGACTCCTCATACGTGGAAAGCAGCATAAGCTCATATCTTTCACACAGCCTTGGCTCTTTAAGCTTGGCTGCTCTTTATACCTTACTTTGAGAACTAACACAAAGGCCCAGCCCACAACACATAAGCTTCCTCAGAGTCTGAGGCACTATTACCATTTCCTCCAGACCACAAGGAAAATACAAAGCAAGAAGCATACCTGTTATTTTGGAGCACCTGTGGGCCCTGCTGCAGTTCCATCCATCCTAAGGAGCTGCCTCCTTCTCGCTTCTCTTCTAGTGCTGGTTGGCACTCCACTCAAATCACACCTCCAACTTCACTGTACCTTTTTCCCTGCTTCTATGTGTATATGTTTCTTCTTAATCTTCCTTTATGGGCTCCCTTTTCAACACCTGTTCTTTGTGATCTGAAATTGGCTCTTAATTGTAGCAGCCTGGCAGAGCTGTGTGTGTGTGTGCCAGCACAGGGTCGGGTGTGAGCCCACCTCTCTCACCTGCTGCCTGTTGGGCTGCAGGGGAGCTGCTTACAAAGGGAACCCTCAGGCCCCCATCTGCTGGATGCAGCCCAGAGGTTGTTCTGGCAAGCAGGAATATACTGAGGCATTCCACAGTGCAGCCAATTATCACAATAATAGTTTCATTATTAACCAGTGTTCGTAAACTGTCTGTAAAACTATTCCTCAGCTCATGTTTCTCTGGTGCAGGAGCCAAGTGTTAGCCAGACAGATGGGAACCTAAAGCTTTTAACAGGTTTTTCTATTTGTATTTGTTGATTGTCTGACCTCTTCCAGTCAGAGAGTAATGGTGTCTGCAAAGCACCACACGCACTGTGGGTTATCCTATGAGCAGTGAACCCTTCTAGGCTGGCAGAGAAGAGGTGGTTTGAAGGTTCTGTTGCACAGACTTTGAGGAGTAAATTTTTTCCTGTTGATATTAATGAGATTTTACTCCTTTTCTGCAAGGAATATCAAATCCAATAGCATTGTGGTCATTGACCAGTGCTGGCTGGAACATGTGAAGCTGCAGACATGGGGAGAAGGAGAGCATCGCCTCTGTTCTGTGGTTGGAAGTCTTAGTGGTGTCTCTTTGCTTGTGTTACGTGTTCTGAAGTTGTGCTGTAAGCTTACGGTAAGAAGGAACACATTTTGCCATTGTTCAGCTTATAGCTGATTCAGCACTTGGCTTTGTGATGTAATCATTAAACATACAGCTTCTGATACAACGCAGTGAATTGCCACTGGCTTCCAACGTGCATTACAAATGCTCAGGCAGCAGATGCCCCATCCCGTCTGTGCTCTGCTAATGTAAGGCTGACTGCTGCCCATGCCCTTTCTTGGGCCCGAAACACAAAATTGTTTCACGCTATGGGAAACAGCACAGATCTTGGGAATGGCAGCAGCTCGGTGCTCTCCTGACCCCACTGACCACGAGGTTACGCCCAGAGTAGAACTGGCCTCTGGGAAACCTGTGGCCCAGTAGCAGCTCGCTGGGTGCTACAGGTGAAAGTATAACAAGGAATTTGTTTTTTAATGGCTGTAAGGATGCAGGGATGGCAGCTGGGTTTGCAGCGTTTGATTCAGTGCAGTGTTGTGTTAGACCCAATTCAGATGCTTAAAGTTTAAAACCAGTTGAGTCGCATGATGTAACTGGGATGGATGTGTGAGGAAAAAGTAACTCTCCCAAGGCTGCACCGAGCTCAACTCAGACTCAGTTTTTTTAATTAACCCTACTGTCAACGTTTTTGTTAATTTGTTTGCTCTTTTCTCCCTAATTTTGCAGTGGCATGCCAGCATTATGACCATGTGTTCAGTTCTTGCTGTTGTGCCAGGGTAAGCTCACACAGGCGTTTCTGAAAGAACGTCACTGTGCTGCTCACATCCTTGGCACAATACCGGCTTTATTCACAGAGAGGAAAGCCTTTACCACTAACTGCAAGGGTACTTTATTTTTAGGCTGTGTTTTCACCCACAGTCTGCAGAGCGATCTGTACACACGGCGTTTGTTTCTTTTCTAAATGTGTTCCGTCAAGTTTTATTTTAACACTGGCGCTGCAGCGTGGCAGTGGGAAGTGTCTGTTTGGGAAGAGTCACGTGTGGGTGAGAGTCAGGGTCAGATAATGGCACTTTGTGCCCAGTGCAGGCAGCAGGGCTGTGCTCAGGGATAAGATTGAAATGGATCACCTAAAATACACTGGGTCAGAATACTTCTATTAACAACCCTTACTTCATGTTACCGTGATACAAATAAAGCTGAGATGCCTGGGACTTTTGTGTTCCCCTACTGGTCTGTCTGAATGTGGGAGAACTGCAGCCATCCTCTTGGGTCCCCCCAAAGGTCAACAGTGGGCAATGAGGCGCTGGAACTGCTGCCCAGAGCAGCTGTGGGTGCTCCATCCCTCACAGTGCACAAAGCTAGGCTGGATGGTCAGCCTAGGGGCAGCTAGCCCATGACAGGGCTTGGAACTGGGTGGGCTTTAAGGTCCCATCCAACCCCAGCCATTCTATGAGCATACGAAATGTTCCTGAAGTTTGAGTTTAATTTTGTCCCTTTTTAAAATTTGGCACTGCAGGGATGCACCCCAGCTGCAGCATCCCAGCTTCCTCGTTCCCATCCACTGTCTATTCTCATAGAAGATGCTTTGTTGGATTTTAGGATACTGAGAAAAAGATGCAGAGTAAGGTAGAGGGCATTGGATGTGCTGCTGTCTGGTGCTGACTGATTTCCTTGTGGAAGTACAGAAGCGAGTCTGACCCTCTCTGCAGGATGCTGCTGTAGGAGCACAGTGCAAAGGCTTTGTGTAGGAGGAACTGCAGGGTCCAGCACTGTGTTTCATCCCCTCCTCCCTCCCTGAGCTCCCTGCACTGCCTGCAGTGCTGCTGGCAGTGAGCCCTGAGCTGTGCTTCTACAACCAGCCCTCACTTTCTTCTCAGGGTTACAGTAACTGAAGGAAGGAATAAACAGCAATAAAATACACTAGCTTCATGTTTCAGCTTAAAAGGCAGAAGTCATCCCTTCAGGTTTGATGCAGATGCTGTTGAAGCATCCCAGCACTCCGATCACGCTGGAAATGACCACAGAAGGAGTTGGGAAGGGTTCTTCCCATGTGACGAGTTTCCCAGCTCCAAATGTGCATTCCATCATTCTTCCCTAGGGAAAGCCATGTGTTACCTCCTCATCCTGCAGATGAGGAACGCAGCTCATGCCCAGTTATGTGAGGTGTACTCAGGCATGACGTGCTGCTGACCCGTAGGTGCCATTGAGCTCCATTTCCTTAAACAGAGTCAGGTGGGAAACATTCTGGTGTTCAGTAGTACCCAAAGCCCAGGAAGCCCATCTCACTGTCCCCCTGCATTCAGTTATCTGTGCGTATTCCCGTTAAAGAAATAACACAGTCAAAATAACTGAGTGCAAAAGTTGCCCACGTTTTGGGCTTCATGTTTTATTTTTAACTCAATGTGTTTCCTCGTTTGCTATCAGTCATGGCAGCTGCTAATGCAGAAAGTGAGAGCCTATTCTTAGCATCTCAGCACACAGAGCTGCCTAATAGTGAGTGCTTTGTTCCCCATGGTAAATGCCTATTGACTTCCTTGGCCCAGAGAAATATTGATTTTTCTCTCGCTTTCTTCACAGGCTCTGCTTTCTTCCCTGGGCGCTGCGCTGAGATCTTTGCCAGAGGTCAGAGCGTGGGGAAGCTGGGAGTGCTGCACCCCGACGTCATCACCAAGTTCGAGCTCACCATGCCCTGCTCTGCCCTGGAGATCAACATTGAGCCCTTCGTGTGACGGCAGGGCCTTACCCACAGATGCCCACTCCCATGCTCTGCACCCTCTGCTCCTCTTCCTCAGTAGGCAACATCCGCTTCTGCTTTTACGTTTCAATAAACCACAAAAACAGAGTCTGGCTCCGTGGGTAGATGTGTTCCTTACCGTGTAGGATGGAGCTGCAGTGAGACTGTGCCGTCGGTATTTGGAGAGGGGTGAAAAAGCCAAGCTGGGTAACAGCCCAGCGTTCTACAAGAGAAATGTAATGGCAGAGCACGTGATTTGTTTTCAAAATCAGAAATGTTCCACAGACGCAGCTTCATACTGTAACTGATTATGGCTGCGTAACAGGAATCTCATTCTTTTCTTATTGCATGAAATAAGATAATTGATTAGAGCAAATGCTGAGTGAATGTGAGCAGAACGAAGGAGTTGAGCTTTTCTTCTGTACGGTTGTCATGTGCTCATCAGTGGCTGGGGGAGGAAAACAAACTTATTTCATGAAAACCAGAGATACTTTGTAAGCAAGATGTGTGTAATATCTGCTGTCCCACTCCAGACATCACTGCCGATCCTTTATCATTCTAAATTCAGAAGGCGTGGGTGGAATTACATTTTTCCATGGTTGATGTAAGCCAAGTGGGTTTTGAAGCACCAAAGTAAATTGGGGAAATGCATTTAGGAGCATATGCCCGTGGTCGTCTGCAGGAAGAGCTGAAAATATCAAAGCTTTGGTCAGACTGAGGTCAGTGTCTGTCTGCCTGGGGCAGCACTCACTGCACAGCCTTCCGGTGGGTGGCTGAGCCCCAGCAGCACAGCTAGGACACAGCACTGGCCCTGGGTGCAGACAGGCACAGCATGCTGTGACCACAGCATTCAGCCCAGTGCTCCTGGCTGATCACCCACCCATGAAGCTGGCAGTTGTTCATTTGCATTGGTACAACCATTGCAATGTCGCATGCCAGTAGCAGCAGCCTGATTTTTTGTGGCTCATCACCTCTGGGGAGCCAGGCGGCCTCTGTCCAGGAGCAGCCCTGTGAGCAACGCACTGCCGTCACCCACCTGGAAACACCGCAGTTTCCCCAGAGCAGCGTGCATGGGGGCAGAATCCTGCGTGGAGAATCCTGCGGCCGCACTGCCGTGCCCCCAGGGCCCATCTGCTTGCGTGTGGGGTGCAGCACAGGGAGCCCTGCCCAGCCCCCCCAGGCTGCTCAGTGTGGGAAGCGGCCTGAAACACAGATGGAAGGCATTAGAAAGCCCTGTTTATTGGTGTGTCATGCATGGGGATTAGGACGGCAATACGGCAGATTTGCATTTCAGCAGACTGCAGGCATGTGTGCATGCACTAAACGTATTTCTCCACGCATGATTTTCTTTCTCTTTGGGTGTCCCAATTCTCCTGTGAATTTATGCTCTCTGAGTGTGAAGGCAGTGCTGGGGCCGCAGTCTCTCACTGCTGCTTCAGGATTTGGTCTTTCGTGAAGCAGAAATGTGGAGTTTTGCTCAGAGCAGGCACTAGCAGGGCTAGAGCTGCGACTACAAACATTTCCTGTTCCTCCCTTCCAGCTGGGAGCCCCTCCCAGCCCAGCAGCCACTTGCAGGTAGTGAAAAAGTGCATAACATGAACACAGTAGCAAACCAAATCTTGCAAAATATTTATATTTTAAAATTTGAACCAAGTACAGTTTGCATGTATCACATGAATCCCATACGGGTGAACACTATAAAAGATAAAAATATCTCTGCACATACTTTATAAATCCAAGCATCTCTGTACAACTTACGCAAATTCCCATATCACCAAGTAGCTGCAATTCAGAACAGGAGTGTTATAGACAGGTGCCCCCCCCCCCCCTCCCCCCCCCTCAGGCTGTGCCTCTCAGCTCCCCAGGTCCCACCTGCAGTGACGCCGTGTCCCCCGCCTGCATCCAGCAGCACCAGAATGGGGCCGAATGGGGACCTAGCAGCTTTGGTGGCCTCAGCCCCACGCCCACCACGGCAGTGTGGGAGGAAATCCATCCAAACTCTTTGCGTGCACATGTGAAGACAGATGTGTCCACACACTCTAATTTAAAACAGTTTAACCGCAGCCTGGGCAAACCTACAAATCGCTAACATTTCTGCCTGCCTTCCTTCTGCAGCTTACGGACCGTGTCTGACATCACATGGCTCTTTCAAGTGCCCCAGCTGCTCAGCCAGAGCCACCAGCTTGGCACTGAGGCTCGGCTGTGCGTGTACAGGCAGCCAACAGAAGGCAAAGCACCTGCCTTACATCCGAGTCAACCTTGCAGCCATGAGCACAAAGGTGCACAGCTAAAGCTCGTACTGTACAGCTAAAGCTCGTGTGCACAGGCAGGGAAGGCACACAGGCCACCCCAAGCTCTGTGGCGCAGCACTGTGCTCTCCTGGCCCAGCAGACCACACTCACTGCTGTATTTGTCATACAGCTCATTGGTCCTAGAGCAAGTACACACTGTTAAATAAGCAGCTTGAGCAGCACAGTGATGGCATGCCTATGAACATTGCTAATGCTATTGTACAACTTTGTACAGTACTGCAATGTGCGGGAGACAGTGATGTGGCAGCTCAGCATCAGCCCTCAGCCCAGGGCACTGCAGGGGCTGTCTGCGCCCGGTCCCTGCATGGACACAGCTGGGCTCCAGCAGCACCACCACAAGCCTCACTGCTGCCACCATTCTGCTCCACCGTACAGGGAAACAATCTTTTGGGTCAGGATTAGAGACAGATTGGTCAGAAATCACTCTGTGGGGTTGGATTTTTCTTTTCTTGCGTGTGTCCATGGCACCGCTGACTTGCAGGGACGTGGCTTCATGCTGTGCTCACATGCTATGCTCAGCCACCTTGGCCATGTGTCACTACTTTATGGGATCTGGTATCAGTGGGATCGATGATGTTTAACTCAAAGTTATTTGGGTACAGTGAGTCCTCCCCAGTTTTCAGAACTGAGTGTTTTGCCAGTGCAGAAAGGCAACAACCCTTTTTGATCAAGTTGATCGCAACAACTTGAACAACTTCCCTCTGAAATGGTGGTGCCATGTGCTACTTGCCAAGGAACCAGGCTCAAATCAGCCCCAACAGCTTGTGCAGCAGTGGCACGATGACAGTAGCAGTGAAGCCCACTGACGAGTATGTTACAAATTTATACGGCACTTCTACTTCCAGCCTCCTCCGGGCATCCAGGTCAGCAATGGGGAACATGTAGCAGTAGCATAGCACACGCAGGACCACATTCTTCATCAGCTGCCGTGTCAGTAGGATAACGAGGAGCCCTACAAAGAACCTGGCCAGCATGAGCACCACCGTGATACCGGTGACAAGAGGAAATCCCATGCTGCTGTCCACATAGGCAGGTGCCACATACTGGTTGTTCAGCCAGAACCCCACAGTCGCTCCAGCTCCAGCCCCGAGGATGGTGGTGGTGTCCCCACGGGTGGGGCTGTAGTAGTCCAGCTTGGGGTAGTTGTAGCACAGCAGGAGGGGCACAGCGATGGACAGCAGCGGGCAGAAGGGGCTGGTCAGCAGCACGTGGTCGATGCTGTCCCACACAGGGTACAGGAACAACAGCAGCACTGCGGAGATCAGCGCCCCGCCAATCACATCCTGCAAAGAGATGGCCGTGAAAGGCTTTGCAAAACAGAACTCCTCACTGCTTGTAAGGCATCCATCCTCTGCTACCAGGGCCCACCGGCTTCTCTTCCCCAGGCTGAACAGCCCCGGGGCTCTCAGCCCTGCCCTGTACAGGAGATGCTCCACACCTCAGTCATCTTTGCAGCCCTCTGCTGGACTCTCTCTAGGAGACCCCTGTCTTCTTAAACTAAGGAGCCCAGAACTGGGCACAGAACTCCAGCGTGGCCTCACCAGGGCAGAGCAGATCACCTCCCTTGCCCTGCTGGCCATGCCCTCTGTAATGCAACCCAGGTCACCATTGGCCTTCTTGGCCACCAATGCACGCTGCTGGCTCATAGCCAACATGTTATTTACCAGGACACCCACATCCTCCTCTGCATTGCTCCTTTCCAGCAGATCAGCCCCAACTCAGTACTCAGTATGCAGTTATTTCTCCCCAGGTGTAGTACTCTGAATATCTGCCCTTGCTGAAGCTCCTCAGGTTCCTCTCCTCCCAACTCTCCAGGACTCAGTGAATGACAGCACTGCCTTCTGCTATGTAAGCCACTCCTTCCAGCTTTGTCTCATCAGCAAATTTGCTGAGGATGCATTCTATCCCTTCATCCAGGTCAGTGATGATATCGAAAGTGACCAGAAGTTTTCCCCCCCCCCCCCATGCTTTATGGTCACTGTCCAGACATGACTTCAACAGAAGAGACAGACACACAACTTCATCCCAGGGATGACATCAAGCAAAAATGCCTTGGCACAAACCCTTCCCATAATCCTACAAGTAATTTCATAACATCCATTGGATCATCACTTGCCCATTTTGCATGGAGAGTTGCCTTCCTTTGCTGCAGATGGCCACCAGGAACACAAAGCACAGGGCACCCTCAGGCAGGAGTAGGGTAGCGTGGAAGTTATAGCCTGAGCCTCTGAAACCTGGCTGCATTTAGGCACCCGAGGCAAGCCCATGGTTAAAACCTCATTTATTAACAGAGAGAAATCAGATGTTTTGAGAAATTGACTGTTGTTAAGAGCAGTGTTGAGGAAGCAGACAAAAGCTTCCCCAAAACAGTGGCTTTCCGTATGAAAGCAGTGTAAGAAGCGTCAGCGTGCTGCTCCAGATACTGCTCAAGATGCAGCAGAATTTGTACTGCGACCATGAAATTCACTGCAAATGCTGTAGTTAATCACACACAGCAACGTCCTGCTCTCAAGATGGTATATTTTTCAGCAAGTCATGACAGTTGACTACTTCTATGCTTGGTCACAGTCTAACATGAATTATTTATAAGAACTTAATTTCTAGTTATGCCAGAATGAGGGGACTTGTTCACAACAAATATTTAATAGCTTTCTGGTAAATGCATTACTAAAGTACAGCCGAACTTCAGCTGTTTACAGCTCCCAGGCAACAACTCCACGGCACGCTTGGCTTTAAGCAAGAAAACAGACAGGGGAGCACAGCCTGCACATGGACAGCCCCTACTTCAGGGACCTGGGTACAGTTCTTCAAATCATGCTATGCTGTCCCCTCACTGTACATGTGTTAGTGCAGGGGTCCACATGCATGCATGGTCTACAAATATACATATACTGGGGAGCAAGGCCAAAAGTATTTTACAGATAGGGCTGTGCAATCAAAAAGCTAGCAGAGCACTGCTTTATACAGTCTTCCCACAGGACGTGGGCTTAGCACATCTCCTCTTGGAGAAACCCTTCCAAACCAAGCCATTCTGTGGCTCCTGAAAGAAAAAGTGCTTTTCTGGCATTTCCATGCTGTGTGTTAAGGAGAACCCAGCTTCACCCTGTGGCAGGATGCTGGCAGGAAATGCAGCCCCTGCCCATCTGGCTGTGTAAGCAGCTCAGCCTCTCCTCTAATTGTGACCTGCAATTACAAAGGAATTCTCATATTAGGACAGGTGTAAATTCTGCCCGAGATAGTGATGCTTGGAGCCTTCCCCTTCCTGCCCCTCTCCACTCAGGCTGCACACAGAATGGACCTCATGCCTGCAGATCTGAGTTGGAAAGTCACTGTTTTGTTTTGCTGCCTAAAGACAATGTCCTTCACTGCCAGCCTGGACGGTCCCACCATTGGGCTCCTTCTCTGTTCATTGCATTTTTTTCTTAGGAGTACAAACACATATGGTATGGCTTTTGGAAGGCAATACCTTGCTCTGTGCCTGCCATTAAAATGAACCTGAAGACATGCTGGAACTGCAATCACCTGCACAGGCACCCAGGACATCAAACCTGCACCCAAACATGGTGGCACTCCAAAATACTCCCCCAAAGAATCAGAGCCCTTCTGTGTGCAGTCCCACATTTGGCTGGAATTTGTGCTCAGAAGAGCCAGCACTCATCAGCCCCAGCACCACATGATTCTGACAGGAACACAACACTGAGACAGAAAAACGTCCACATTTTTGTAATCCAGGGAATCCCCATTTGCACCTCCTCGGGCCCCATACCTGCAGGCATACACCCTGCATCTCCTCTGCTTCTCCACCAATACGGAACGTCCTCATGCTAGGACAGCAGAGAGAGGTTTTGTACCTAAGCCATCTCTGAACAACTGTGCTGCTTCCATCCCTTCCCATGGCTGAACTCTCCTAACAGCTGAGGTTAATGGGTGCTTACTACTCCTTTCTCTCAAACCACCACACTTCTGCTATCAGCAGGCAGCCACACGCCCTCCTCCATGATGCCCACGTGGAGATGTCCATGCACAGAGGGGCTGCACTCGTGCAACCTGCCAGCTCCCCGTGCCACCACAGTGTGCAAAGGAGTCCCCAGGAGCGACGTGTGGCCTCAGGGGTAGCATTCCTCCTAGTGACGTGAGGGAGCTTTTTTTATTTACTTATTTTAAAGCCCTTTTTAATAGGGTCAAAGGCACAAAAGACTTTTTCTTCTTTACCCTAAAAATCCATCTAAATTTAGAGGCGTCTTTCATTATAATGGAACAGCAAGGGAAATATGCCAGGAATTTTTACTGATTGACTTAAGGTCATTGGTGAAGAAAGGATGTCTCCAGATGAGATTTAAGATATTGTTTTGATCCACCAGGCCTGGCGGGAAGGTCAGGCTATATTTTATAGACAACCTTCATCACACAAGGGCCCTCTTTCTTACACTCATCAATTCCCCTTATTACAGCACCATTATCAGTCACAAAAAAATGCACTATTTCTTCACATGCACCCACCAAGACTCGCATCTCCAGCTGGTGGGAGATGCTGTATTCACACGGCAGAACAGGGTCACACTGACAGCCTCACATGACAGAGCAGTGATGATCCCCATTAGCCACAAGTAGCAGCATTTACCCCAAGACCAGCTCTCATAGCAGCGCTGACACGCACAGAGCACGGCCATCAGCTCACCCTGCAGCACCGTGCTATTTCTGCACAGCAAGTCTGCTCCTCTCAGTCCCGTAGGCTCAGTTCCCTCCCGGCCCGGCCTTGCAGCTGCCCGTAGTGCCATTTCAAAGCCCGTCCCGAGGAGCTGCGCCCCCCAGGCTGCCCTGCCAGCCGCCCCACGGCTCCCAGTCGCTTCCTGCTGATGCAGAGCCTTGCACAACAGCCTGGCACAGAGCCGCGTGTTGCTCAAGTGCATTCCTACAATTAACATTTCAAAACGCAGAGCGACAACTCGCATCCCACACCATCCTCGCCCGGCTCTCAAACCCACACATGGCAGTGGGTTCCCCAGCTGTGTTCATCATTCCCTTCAGGTTCCAACAGCGGTAACCCAAGGGTTTCCTCACGGCGGCCTCGGAAAGCACAGCCTCACCACGGGCACAGCACGCGTACCACTGCGGTCACACAGAGGGCACGGCCAGGCCCACTCTAAGGAAGGAAGGAACGTGCAGCCTCACCAGCACCGTGTGCATCCCCGTGTACAGCCTGCTGAGGCACACCAGCGTGGAGAACACGAACGCTGCCATCAGGCCGAGCTCAAACGGGTACTGCAAAAGCAAAACAAACGCAGTGTTACAGCATCGTGCACACGAACGTGGTGCAGCAGCAGGAGCCGGTACCAGACTGCAGCCACCACACAGCTGTTAGGGAAGCTGGGGGCTCCTCTGTGGCAGGTGAGGCTCAGCCATCTGCCGAGGAAGGTGGTTTTCCATAGCCCTCTCTCTGAGGTACCTACTAGCATGGAGGGGAGCGTTGAAATAAATCAATGTTTTTTAAAAAACAAATTGCATTTGGTAATGTATAATAACTGGTAACCCTGGCAGTGGCAGGGGGATGGAACTAGACAATCTTTAAGGTTCATTCCAACCCAAGACATTCTATGTCTATGGGTCTATTAATAAACTTAACTCATTAGACCTTGTTCCGCTCTTTCAAATCCCATCTTAGGGCTCAATTGAAAAGAAGCCCCGTGGGTTCATTTCACTCCCAACAAGACAGTTTTATGAAACAGAAAAAAAGTTGAATTAATTCTCCCATGTCTGACACAAAGCCCCCACCTCCTGCCAAGAGCCTGGCACCTGACCACATCATGCTGCTGCAGCCATGTCCATAGCCCAGCCAGCCCAGCTCTGGGTGGGTGCTGCTCCCAGCTCACATAGCTGTGTTTTCCTGCTCCTCAGAGCCCTCAGTGCAGCTATTCCCCCCACTCCCTCTCCAGCAGGCAGTCGTGGAGCTGGGCCAGCCCAGTTACTAATGATGAGGGCAGCTCTGTGAAGTACTGGTAAATTCCTTTATTCATAACAGAGGCCAATTAAACCACGTAATTATTTTATAGCAGCTTTATTGTCCCATGGAAGTCTCTGACAGGTAGAGAACAGCCTGGGAAGATCTGAGTGTCTCACCCCCAGTGATTAGCTTAGGAGGAGGAGAAAGTGCTGCTGACCAAGGCTTTTGGGGCTGGTGCACCAAAAGGAGTGGCAGCATGACTCCTTACAGCAGTTGTCCCCACATGGTTTTACTACAACACAATAAAGCAGGGGGACAGTGCTGCTTTTACAGCAGAGATCCAGCCTGCCGCAGGACATGTCTGCATCCTTGCTGCTCATCCATCGCTCTGAGCAACAGCAATGCTCAGCAGAGCCCAGAGAGCTGGGGCCCTTTCTAACAAAGAAAATCTTTCTAACAGGTGGTGGGATGGTGCAAGGTGTCTCAGGGACAACCCCAACGAGGCCAAGAGTCCTCTGGACTTAGGAGGTAAGTTTAACTTTGAAATTCACTTGAAGAGGATGAGAAACATGCTTAAATATGCTGCAGCCAGGACGTTGTTATTGCTGAACACAGGAAATGCTTGTTAGGATTTATAAACCAGAATCAAAATCACCATGGAGCAATAGGTTTCCAGGAAACAAACCTTTTTAGGTAGGCAGAAGGCTGAAGGAAGGCTGAAGGTTTGGGGAAAATAATTATTATGGGATCTCCCTAAGCAGCCTAAAGCAGCAATGCAGCAAAACTGGTGCTGCTTCTGCAGTGAACAGGCTTTTGAGCTGTGCTACATGTTATTTAGCCTAACAAGTGATAGCCAGGGGATTTCCAAGGACGCTTCTCCTGCCTCAGACAAAATGAAATGACACACAGTTCCTTTCACGTCACCAAGAAAACGACAGCCTGCAAGCAACACTGAACTGGGTTTGTGCTAAAGGAACAAAATTTCCAACAAAATTCTTATTCCCATTATCAGCTGGCTGTGAATAACGGAAAAGCAAACATAATTGGAAATGAATACAGAGAGCTCCTCTGGAAGAAGCAACAGTTTTGGGTTTGCTGTGCCTTCTGCAGCTTGCTAGAAGCAGACCTACTTTTTATTAAAAAAAAAGAAACAGCTTTTTTTTTTTTTTTTTTTTTTTTTTTTAAACCCTTACCTTGTACTGGTTCATAGTCGTGATGAAAAAGGAGAAGGAAATGGCAGTAGCTGCCATGGCGTGGGTGGAAGGCATCCCATACTCTGCATCTGTCCGCATCTCCAGCTTCACAACAGGTGGTGAGAGGGGCCGCGGCCACTTGAGGATGTCCTTGGAGACCTGCCCTATGTACATCACAATCTGGGGAGAGGAAATGCCACAGGCTGTCAGCAAGCAAAGCCAATTCCCACCCTGCCACCCCAGAACCACAGCTCCAAGCTTTTCTGCTGCTAAATCTACCACCCAAGAGCAGAACTTGTCCCCTGAATTATTAAAGGATTTTCCATTATCCTGGTCAGTGGAGGCAGCAGTGGTTTTACTGCACAGCAAGGTAACTGGATCAGAACTGGAACTAAATGCAGGTTTTGCTGATGAGACACAGCAGCAAGGATGGTGCAAGGTGGATGGCTGCCTCCCACCCCACACCATGGAGCAGAAGTTTCCCGTCTCTCCCTTGAAACCCCACTGCTGCAAAACAAGCACGCACTTCATTGTGTTGTGAAAGCAGGACAGCTCGTTGTTCTGCTTCTCCCACTTCCAGTAGGAAAGCACAGTTCTTAAAACAACACCCTTCCTGCTAGAACAGCAACAGGCCCATCTGTGGCCATATCCACTACAGCCATGCTGCATCACTCTCTCCCAAAGGCCATTTAAAAAATGCTTTCAAGTCAAAAGGACATTGGGATTCAGGGTTCACAAAACAGAACAAAAGCCCAAATGCCCAGTTCCTTCATCCTCCTGACTGCAGTGGAGCACACACTGCAGAGCCCCATGCTGCCAGGCAGCCCCAACTGCTCTGCTTCTGCTCCTCACCATGTGAGCCACACACCACTACATCACCAGGGGCACATCTGGCTGCTGCTGGGCAGTGACACACAGGGCACAGCGCCATACCCTGTGCCATCCTAAGCAGAAGGAAACAACCTCTTAAAGAAACCACCGGACGGATTTATTTGGTTCATGCCACTCATTTCCAAATGGATGTGGGCACACGTTTGGAAGCCAGTTAAATGCCAAGGGTTCCTAAACAGAAGGAGAAATGTTGAGGCTACCGTGTGTGATCTCAGAGGTGAGGTGGGACAAGTCAGTGTATCAGTAGCCCTCTGTAATAACAACTTTCACTTGGACAAGTATTATTAGCACTAATATGTAAGAGAATTACAGAAAGGGAAATGAGTCATCTTCCAAATGAAGGCTGTGTTGGGACTGCCCTGATGGACACAAACATCCTGAGTGCTGGAGGTGGTATGGGTAAGCAGGAACACCGGGCATCATCACGTTTTTTCCTTCCATTCTAAATTAGTTTCTCATCCTTACAGTTTTTTAAAATGCACACTGCATGGCCCCTTACAGCACTGAGAGGTGAGCCAAACCCATAGGACATCCATGGGAACCCAGCATACGCTCAGCACTGCTCTCTGCGGCACCAGACCTTGGTGCACAGGTTTTTATAAGCGTTGCCCTGGCTCAGTGAGCAAAGCAACACATGTGGGTACGGCAGGACAACCCTGCCAGCCAAGCTGACAAGTTTCCTCTAGGAGAAACAAGTGCCATGCAGCACAGCACAGAGCTCCTGCACTACCCACAATTAGGAGATCCCTGTATTCCAGGTGTCACACAGACAAAGAGGCTCCCAGCACAGCATCACACTGCAGGGTACATTTGACCCATGCTCTGCTGCAGGTCTCATCTTCCAAGGGCAGCACGCACCTCTCTCAGTTAATGGTACATTCTCTCTTACGTAAGATTCCCTCACCTTATTTCTCTGTCATTTTGGATTTATTCTCTAACAGTTCAAGGAAAGAAGACAAGCAACTTGCAGCAGGTTTTTTCAGCCTAACAGGCGAGTTGCCCCTGTAACAAACGTTGCAAATCAAAAGCATTGGAGCACTGGAAACAGGGAGAGATGAGCACTGGGACATGATAAATACAGAACTAAGCTTCCACTACAACACTTGACTTGAATTACTTATTTGCACAGCATCAAAAACCTTTCAGTGGCCCCAGAACAGATTCATGATGGGTAGAAATCACCCCAGCCCCAGACAACCGACCACCAAGCACAGTTATGCATTTCCAGACCTATAGACACATGGCATTCAGACACAATTTGCTGTCTTGTAGGCAGCAGAAACTTCCATGTAAGTCACTTCTTCATTCTGTACAGTCCTGTTTGCTTCTCCCCCACCTCAGCGAGGTTTCTGCCTACCCAGTGTGGCACACTGCAGCTCTGTGTACATCTCTCCAGTGCCAGCTGTTCCACTCGGCCATGCAGACACACGGGACTTTCAGCACTTTTGGGGGAAAGCCATCTGCAGATCTCTTCAGAGTAAGTAATTTTAATTAGTGCATTAATAAGTACCTGTCTTTGCATGGGGAAGTTTGTTTGAACCTGAAGACTTTCCCATTACAAAGCAACAGACAAAAACATGATGGGCTATGTGGGACGTAATTAACTTCAGAGAGCTACAAAGGAACAAATGGGAATTCAGCTGAGATGCAAGAAGCATTAGAAAGGAACTTAGCTACAGCCTTCCTCCTTGTTCCCCTCCTGAAGCATCTCGGCGATACCAGGAGCAACACAGAAACACAGCACTGTCCAAAGTCAAGGCTTCAATGCCACTGTTGGTCAGCAGCATTACCATTTATTACCTCAACACCATTAGCAGTCGCTACAGCAGCGCAACCACCTCTATATCCTTCACCTGAGGACTTCCTGCAAGTCTGCCCCGAGTCACACGTGCTCCACCACAAAGATGCACTCCCTCCCACCCTTGGTCCCAGGCTCACCAAGCAGGCTCTGACTGCTGTGGCAGCTCCAGGCACATGGCACAGCCCCTCATGGCCAGGCCCAGCCACCATGCAGCCCAGCAGGGAGGCTCTTGCCATGCAGGCAGGGGGCAGTCAGGCTGGTTCTGATCTTTGCACTCTAATATCGGGTATAACCACGGCAAGAAAGAACAGATTTGTTTTAAACCTGTGATTGTACAGCTTCCCCGACTCCTGATCTATTAAAAGGTACAGATGAAATTCTAGAGAAGACGTGGGGTCAGAGAGCATCACTGCCTTCTTCCCTGGGACTTGTGCTGCACCAGCCTGACGCTGAACCCACTGCTGTGCTTCAGAAATAGCAATTCCATAGCTAGCTCTGCAGCTGTCTATCACCTTCCTAGGATGGAAATATACAGCTTAACAATGAGTTTGCTTTTGGTTTTAATCACGGTCTTGGTATGCCAATGGAAGTGACAGAGCACGTCAGGAGCACCAGAGGGAGGAAAAAAAGTAGGGATGCACTAACAATAAGCTGACATGTGTGGGAAATTGGCCAAGTAGAAGCAGAGCCTGCATCCTGGAAGTGCCAGTTCTCCTCCAGGCTGTTGAGCGAGCAGTCACCTTGACTCAGTACAGAGGAACTAAGTCAAGCCCCTGGCTGGCACCACTCACAGCCTCTCATCTTTACATCCTGCGCCTAAAGTAAAGGCCCTGCAGTGCTCATCAGGGAGCTCAGTGCTTCTTATGAGGCACGATGGTGCAGATGAGTTGGGTCAAGCCCCAGGATGAGGACATAGCTGCATGCTGCTGCCCCACACCTCCTGGGCTGCTACCCACTGCTGTCAAGCTGGGTACTCTCTCAGGGTACAGAGGCCAAACAGCACAGGGCACCGGGGCAGACAGGACACAGGGACACACTGGGCTGTAGGAGCCCCACCGCTTTCTGCACAGCATCACAGAGCACTTCCAAGGGCTCACATGCTGGACTGGTGCGTTATGTGATCAACTGTCAGGAGCTCATCTTGGAGAAATGCCACTAAAAGCACAACCACTAACCTTTGTTAGGGCAGAACAACCAATAAAAGCAAAGGTTGCTGCAAAGCAACTTCTCAAAGCAGCCAAGATTTCAGCTTGCAAAGCACTGTGGCACTGTGAGCACGGGCAGATCCCGGCTCGTTATCAAAGCAGGTTGCCCTGAGTTCAAAGCTCAGCATGCCCCTGCACCAGAGCCACAGCATCCTGGGAAGGCCATTGCTAAGGGCAGCCAGCAAGAAGCCAGACCCAGGCTCCCAAGCCTGGCCCACCCTGCACCTCAACACAGCTTATCACACCATGCTGCCACACTTGCCCTGACAAAGTCCACAGCAGGTGGCTGTTATTTATACTGCACAAATCACAGCTTTATAGGCTTGAAAGAGGTGTGGGTACACTTCACATTTACACATACTGTGGAAAATAAGGAAAACAATGTTTTCACCTTTTAAGCTGAGATACACGGAAAAACTTAAAGCACATCTGAGACTTGGCTTATTTCAAGTTGCTTTCCACTTCTGTTGAAGCAGAAAGAATCCCAGGCATCAAATCCAGGTGAAAGAGTACTTCCTTCAAAGGGAAGAGGACGGGATGTGCTGACACCAGGCTGCCTGCCCAGCACCTCGCTGCAGGGCATCAGACACCCATCTCCCTCCTCTGCCCATAAAGTCTGTGCACATCCCAAGGAGAAGAGCACCACAGAAGCATCACATACTGTTTAAGCTCCCAAAACATCTGGAGGAGACTGCAGCCCCCATTCTACAGAACTGACCAATTAAGCCAAAGATATGAGCAGCTGGTTTGGAGGACACAAGACTGGGAAACACAGTCAGAGCGTAAAGGCTGGTCCCCTACTGCTGCTGAAATACTCTTTCCATAATCATTCTTTCTGCTCTTCTAAAGCTATGACCTCAATCCTTGCACGTCAGAACTTTGGGCTTATTCATGGCTATCTTCCACACATCTGTTTCTGCTTCAGTGTTTTTACATTAAGAACCTCCTTCCTTCCCACCATTCCCACCAGCATCAGCCTCTCTCTGATTTCATTTGGCTGGGGCTTATTTCAGCTCTCAGTCCCTGCTCAGAAACAGCCTGCTCCCCAGCCATTCCTGGCACTGCTCCAGCTGGAATTTATCCTTCTCCACCACGGATGACTGGCTCTGCAGAAGCTATTGCAGATAAAATGCTGTGAAGGCCTTGGAAACAGCATTAATGCTTCTGATATTTAAGGGAAGACTCTCCAAAACAGTCTGGGACCCTCATTCTGTCATTGAAGCCCCTGGGTAAGATGAAAAGTACCAACTTGTCACACTGAACACCTTGGCACTTCCCCTGCAGCACGGCCAGTCCTGATGTCACACAGACAGACCGAGACCCCTCAGTAGCACCACTAATGCCTCCTCCTTCTCAAAAGCAAGTACGCCACCCAGTCAAGCCTGCCACGTTAATGCAGAGCCTACACATGTATTTCTATTGCTATGTCAAACTTGCACGAGCTTCTAAAACTGCAGATCGTCACAAGCCTGTATATATATAGAACAGCTTCTCCTTTTCCCCTCTTCACTACAAAAATTTGATTCCACAACTCCTTCAGGAACTGGGAAAATAACACTGGACTCTTGCATACTGTAATTAAGCCAGGCTAGCCCTGGCCAGTAACCAGGCAGACTCCTGGTAAAGGCAAGGCAAGCCTTCAGAGGCACGCAGGCAGCTTTGAGAAGTCATTTTTTGAGCAATCTGCAAAAGCAGACAGCAGAAACTACCAATTATCATTTTCTGTGGCACACTTCCAAATGAAGTAGGTGTAGTCCTGGCCAAAACCCAGCTCTAATTAGTAAGTGTCCGCCTACTTCTCCATTTCATATTTTTCATATTCTCTTTATAAGAAATTATTGACTAGGGTAACTGGCAGAGAAGAGCAGATGCTCTCTGCCCAAGACTGAATGCATTTTAAGTGCATGACCCAATTCAAATTGCTTTTATTATTTCTAATCATGTTATTTGGACAAAAAGAGAGAATATTACTAACCAGAATTGACTAAGTCAAGGACAAGCTTTGTTGTGAAGAAAAAGAGCTAAGCATCACACTCATGTTTTTATCAAGTTTCAATTTCTTAAATCATAGTGGATTAACAATCAAACCTTCAGGGTCCATCATCCACCAGAGATGCTTCCTACCTCCCTTCTCTGTTCTGAAAGAGTTTCATTTGGGTAAAGACCTGATAAATGCCAGGACAAGCAATGGTAGCAACAGAACGTTCAACCCCTGTGCAGAAGAATGAAGTTCTCAGTTACCTGCTGGATTTCAGTGCAAGTCCAGAAATATATTTTGGATTTTCTAAACTGCATTTGTGAACACTAAAGCAATACTGAAGCCTGTTCGTTCATTCAAGAACACTGCTGTATTAATAAAAATCAATGCTTTTAAGCTTTGGTCTTCAGGGAACCTGTTGTGCATGTGCATTTTGTATGTGAGGTTGCTTTGTTTTTTTGTGGGTTTTTTTTTGTGGTGGTAGCAGCTTTTTTTTGCTTTTGTTTTGGTTTTGTTTTGAGTTTTTGCTTGGTTTCTTGTTTGTTTGAAGGAAATGCAGCAGCAGCATCTTCATTCAGCTGCAGCCTACAAGATCTAAGCCTTCCTTAGATTTATACCCATTTCAAACAAGCCTGAATTGTATGAGCAGCCTTCACAGAAGCACCCAGGGAGAAAGATTTCCCAGTATAAGAAAAATCCATCCATAGCAGACCATAGTATTGGAAAGGAAGCATTTTTACCAGCTGCTCTGTACAAACTCTATCAAAAAGAGCTCAGCAAGTTGTTGAGCTGAAAATATACATCAGACCAAGACAGCAGAGTCAAACAGATGCTGCACAAGCCAACACCTCCTCTGCCAGCCATTGCAATGTCATGCACACACACACCTCTGCCATCAGCAGCAAATCTCAGAAGTGCCTGTCTGGACCATATGAGAACCATACAAATAATGCTGTTGGTTTGAAAGGTTATTCTTACTCTTAAATATTCACTTGTTACAATTACAGAATTAAGAAGTATGTGCATAAATAAGTGATCAAAATACTTACGGACCAAATGATTATCATCCTTCTAGACACAGAGTGATCGATGTTCCAGTAGATAAACGGGAGAAAAGTGATATAGAAAATCTCTTCACCCAAAGCAGCTGAAAACTTGAATAAGTAATAGTAGAAGTAGTTCTTCACAACATACTTCTGTACACAGCCCTGAAAAGGAGAGGATTTTAGAAAGTTTCAGTAAGTTAGCAAGTTGTATCAAACATCAAAGGGATTTCACCATTACAGTTCCCAGTCCTTAAATCAATTACTTTGTTATAGTGGATGCAAAAAAAAAAAAGTGTTTATACTCAAAGACCAGGGCAATAGCTCAGTTATACTTTCTGTAGATCAGAAATCCATCAGAACTACCAAAGGGCAGAACTACCAAAGTCACATTCACAAAGGTTTCCCAGAGATCAGATCAGCCTTTGCTCCAAGGAAGTTATCTGTATTTAATGGAAGAGTACAAATGCTTTAATTTGGAAGTTTCTACATCTGTAGATAAAAAGAGCCACCACTGCTTTCACTAGAAACTTGTGTTGAGGCAAATCAAGTACCATAGAATTACTGAACTCTTTCATTTGAAGTTTGTCTCATTAGAGCAGTCAGAAATTTACTTACAGTCCCTGAAATCTTGGTTTTCCCTCTTCTGAAAAGCAGCAGGCTGGAGCTGAGGCCCCACCACCATGTGCAGCACTGGGGACACAAAGGTTTGCTGTCTGCTGGTGGTGGGGACTGGGATGCCATCAAGCAGCCTGCTACTGCCCTGCTAGAGCAGCAGCACATGAGTCAGGCTTTCTAGAAATACTTCTGTAAACAAGGGAAATATGAAAAGAACTTGTAGTTTGGGATGCAAGTGAAGAGCCAATCTCAGCTCTCTCTTCATCTTTCGCATAGTAAAATAAAAAAATGGAATTTGGCTGTAAATAGGGGCAGAAAGAACATCCAACAGAGAGCACAAAAGTCTCAGCAAAGGCGTGCTGGGTAAAACTCAGCTTTGATATAAGCTCTTCAAGCTCTTCTCAGATGAAAACTATCATGCTCGTAGCCTGATCTAGCAGAGAGAAATTCTCACCCTATGTGCTAAAGTGTAAGACTTGCCTGACGTTCACTAGACATTCACTTGTGAATACATTTAAGAGCAATTTGAAGTTCCGTTTCCTTAGCCTGCCTTCCATACCGAGATGAAGCCAACTGCACAAAAACAAGAAAAGAAAGATGGGAGAAGGTTACATCCATTCACCTACCTCAGGAAAAAAAAAAAATAATCAAATTGATTTTTGCATCAATAAACAGAAAAGATGAGTCAACGCTTTTGAAGTGCTCAGGTTACAGGAGTGTTCCCCCATGTATTAGTAATAGAGGTCACAGATACGTTACCGGCACCACTCTAATTTAGCAGCATGCAATGGCTCAGCTGCAGAGCACTCAGCCCCCAAGTCTCCAGCCTCATACACCACTTAGAAAACACCCCCAGTGCAATTAGCAACTGTGAGACTTCTGCCTGAGATCATTAAGCCATATCTGGTCATTCTCATGTGTCCCAAAAGAAAGCTTTCTTCCAGCAGCGCTAACACCTCAATTAAGCAGCCACCTCCAGAGTACCAGCAGTGATGTGCTCTAGATCAAAGACCATCAGGCATATCCCTACAGTAATTCTTCTGTACCTGAAGCCTCGTGGGGTGAGGGATAAAGCTCTATTCACATTATAGTCATCTCTCTGGGGAGGAAAAATAAAAAACAATTGTTCAGGTTCTAAGGGAAGTCTGGAGCTGCAGTCATGATTCTAAGGAGTCGTAGACACGGAAAGCCCACCACAAGCTCCTTCAGGCACTGGTTCATCATGAGAGGTCCCTGCTTGGTTCCAGCTGTACCAGAGTCAAAGCCAGCAGCCAACTAACAGTGCTGCTGATGTCCTTTATTTCCAAAGAAAGCAGAGATGATTACGCTTCATAAAGCGTGTTCCCTTTCCTCTCCTGTTCTAACCTCCGTGCAGGAAAATGCTACTGCAAGTAGTTTGTGTGAACACTTGCATCTTCTGACACTCAAGTGTATTCTACCTCTGATCCGTAGGAGATTTGCTCACACACTGCAGTAACTCATTGCCCTCTGTAACCCCAAACCCTGTGGGTGAGTCAGCCCTGCAGCCATCATTTTTCAGTCAGAGTAGAAAGGTTTTCGTGGCCAATAATTAAGGCCATAGAGAAAGGCAAAATTTTAAGATTATTTCAAAAGGAAGTATGATGAGCCGTGGCATTCCCAGATGCAGAAGATGGATAATTCCACAGAAACCACCCTTTTCATCAACTCTATCTACTTTGAAATCAACTACTCAAATTATAGATGATGTACTTGGGTGTGTGCGGTGTCCTTAAATGAACTGCCTGCCTGAAGAACCTGCACAGGAGCAAATCCCACAGCCGACTGCCCAGCCTGTGCACACTGCTGTGTGCTGCACACTGCTGCCCCAACAGCAGTGACAGGGCTGGTGGCACACCATGGGGAGACACCAGCATGCAGTGCTGCAGCACAGCAGGAACCCAGCACTGGAGAATGCATGCACATAGACAACACCTAGCTCATGGCCGAGGCACAAGACCAGTAGCTGAAACACAAGGACTGTGGTTTTTTACCCTGTGAAAGAGGAGAAAAGCTGCAAAGAGACACCACCCTCCTCCCCAGCCCTGTAGGATCTCTTGTTTAAGAGTTACATGCAGGCACTGCTTATCCACCAGCCACTCCATGGACTGGTGCTGCAACGCTGGCCTCCTGGTGCTGAGCTGACCCAGAGACACCATTAAGCAATGCATTGCTCTCAGCTCCACTGTGGGTCTTTCAGGAAACGTGCACAATTAATTAAAGTTTCTGAGGTCACTACATTACTTCACTTGCAATAGAGCAGCCTGACAGAAGACTAGAAATTCCCTTCCCAGAGGCCCTAATTAATGCACTGCAGTTATTCTCACTTAAAGGATTTTACACTACAAAATGTAGAGAAGCCACCAAAGTTAAGACACAGAAAAAGAGCCCACAATTTCTGTGTAGGGATGGGGAGAAAAACAGAAGACACAAAAAACGCTACAAAGCAGTGAGCAGCTCCACTAGTACCAGGAGAAGCATGTGTGCTTTGCTGGTTAGCAGAAAAGCATCACCCAGCTTGCAGCTGCAGTGCCACACGCTGATGGAACAGCTGTCAGGGACACTGCCCTGAACCACCACTAAATACAGAAGCAAGACAGCCTCTGGGTAAGCAGAGACAGTGGGCAAGCTGCAGGTCAGGCAGCCATAGCTCCTTCAGGGGTCCTAGGTAAACAAGTAGGGAGTCTGAAAGTCAGGCAGACCTCCAGTAGCATTTCAGCATTTTTAAAATTCATTCCAAGCACCAAAAAAGTACCTTGAATGGACCTCAAAGCCCACCTCGTTCCAAGCTGTGCTGTCTACCCTCAAATAGGGCCCCATCCAGCCTGGCTTTGAGCACCTCCAGGGATGGGGCACTCACAGCTGCCCTAGGCAGCAGTGCCAGCACCTCCCATCAGCTCAGTGTTGCCCCTTCAGACTTCATGGGATAAATACCTCACACACTGATGTGCTCAGCACACAGAGCTAGGACAGGTCCTGGTTATAGTGAACACACCTTACTGCTGAAGACTTCAGTACTCTTATTTTCAGATTCTTTTCCCTTCTGCCCTGATTAGTACCTTGGGAGGCAGACTTAATTAAGTACTATATTTCTGTACATTGTTCTGTAAGTAACATAACTAGGCCTCTTTTTTTACTAAAAAAAATATAAGTAGATATAACGAAACCCGATAAGTTGTTTAAGTATAAGGTAGAATAAAGCAATACTAGAGCTGACAGATGACTTGTTTAGCAATTAACAGGAGAAATTAATGAAGGAAAATACAGTCATCTTCCTAACAGAAAGCCTTCCCAATTAAGAAGAAAAAAGAGAAATCCTGCTTGTGCTGAGTTACAGTGCCCAAAGATCAGATGTAACACAGCAGCGCTGAAGGAACAGCCTTGCACTACTTCATTCATTCTGCTGGCTGTTTTAAACAGGCTGAGCCATGTCTAGCTGTGATCTGCTCTTACCACCAACCCTGTTTTCCATTCTGTTATCAAGTACTTATTATATTCACGCATTCAATAGCTATCTGCACCTACTAAAGTCAGTTTCCAATCATAATTTCAACTCGATGAGGTTATTTGATCTGTTCTTGTCCTCCAGCTCCTTCGAAGTTCATCTGACCAGCAGCAGCCCCCACAGTCACATTTCCATCCAGCACCTTGACTCCATATCCTCTCCTGACGAGTCTCTGCACTCATTGCTTCCTGCCAAAAGGCATTCCCTGTGACACTCAAAAAAAACTCGCAAGCCATTTGACTGGATAAATTAGTTCCTTCACATTTGCTGGAGAGCCAATTCCTACCAGCTCTTACACTTTGGGAGCTTCCCACAGGTCCAGCATCTCCTGTGTTCCAGGAAGGCTGGCTGAGCTGGGTATAATGGAAGGACAGAGTGAGGGAGGCAAGAGAGAGAAGGGCTGAAGGAAATGTCTTCCCTTCCTCCCTGTTGTACAGCGAGAGAACAGGTTTGTCTAATTGCATTTTAATTCTCCAGAATTACTCTGCAATTTTGTGAGGTACCCCACAGAGCCTGTGCCTCACAGTGGCAGAGGAAGTCATTTCAGGGTTACACAGCTGCAATACCAGCAGGGAGAGAGGATAAACACAAGCAAAGAACCAGGGAGTGTAAATTGCAGGCAGTTTGGGACAGTGATCCCAGCTTCAAAACAGAGGCTGAGAAACTCCTCCAAAACCCAGATGAATTTTGCATCTCTCCAGGTTGAACAAAAAGCGTGCTCGCAGCTTAAGACTTGTTTTTAGACACAAACCATAGCTTGGAAAAGCAACCCCAAAGATGAGCTATGTGTTCCTACCCAGCAGCATCACAAACCCAGCAACTCACTTCTGCACAAGGAACTGTTTCTACAGCAGAAGTCTATTTCAAGAGGCACAGGGCCACAAGACTTCTGGAAGCTAAACAAGCAGAGTGACAGTACGCCACTTCTAGACAATAAAGAAGGTTTGGGTTTGTTTTATTATTATTTTTTTTATGTCATACAATAAGGCAGCAGCACAGGGAGAAGAGATTGCTTCCTTGGCCAGGTTTCAAGTCAAGGCACAGCTTCCTAAGGTAGTGCTGTATAAGGCTTCACATTCGCTGGGTTAACTACAGTTGTGAATGGATAAACCCCAGATCTGAGGGAGCAGAGATGCTCCACTGGGCAAAGCCTGTTCCCCAGAACCCAACGGTGCTCTGTTCATTCTGTCCCAGCTTTATTCTGTAAGTCCTGGTCAGTGGGCATCCACATTCCAGCTCTTAGTTGTAGCTCTCTTGTGTGCCTGACACTGACTTCTGCAGAATGAGGTATCTGAATGCTTTTTATCTGCACAGAGAAATGTAACTGGGGAACACCAAGACAATGCACCTGATTAAGTTGGTTAGCATAATTAGACAGCTCTACCTCTGTCAAGTCCAGCTCACAGGGAATAACAATGCTATGGGCTGCTGTTAGGGAGACTGCAGTGCTCCAGATGTACTGGCGCAAGCAGACTCAAGCAACTCCACAGCAGTATATTGGATTAAACATTTTTTTTTAAATCTAGTCATTAATATCAACTAATATAGCAATAAAACAAAGTGGTAATAAACCAGTGTTCATGCACCTTAATCTAGACCAATAATAGTTTACCTTGAAAAAATGAGCTGTAGGCAATCAAGACATAAAATGATATGATACCCTATGATTTATTAGCCTGGAGGGCCATGGCAGCCAATAGCTCTTTCCCACTGTCTAGTTGACCTGCAAGTGTTTCCTGCGGAGCATATACATGAGATGAAATACAAGAACTCTGTGTCCAAAGGAACCTTCCAGGGAGAAGAGATTTTCCTGGCTCCCTGCCCATTAAACCTACTCCTGGACTCCAGAGATCCAAAGGAGAAAAATGATGGCAGATAAGCTCTTATTCTTCTGTTTGATAGCTGAGCTAATGGCCTAAGACATTCAGCAGAATTATACAACAGCAAGTGGCTTACCTCCAAGTGCAGGAATTAATCCCAGGCCCCTGACAGCTCCTTGTTACAAGGGCCAGCAGCCTCCAAAGGGATGACTCAGGCTGTGAGCCATGAAGCGCCGAGTCACTCAGTGCCCATCACCACTGACGCCGCTCCAGCCACCAGATCCGCACTGCAGCCCCCAGCAAATCCCTGTGCCTCTGTCCACAGCTTCTCCAGCAGCACTGCACAGCTGGCAGGGCAGCAATCATCATCAGCACATAGAACTTCTACAGCAAGCTGGGACAGACCACCAGACACTGGTCCCTAGCAGCACATGCCAGACTTTGCTATGGCTCCTGCTCATCACGTGCTGCTGACCACTGGATAAGGAGGCTCGAGCAGCACCAGCAATCCCAGGGCTGCACATGCTGCCCAGTGAAACTCTCAGTAATCAACTACAAAATCCCGTAATGGCTGCTTTCCACAGGAATCCCAGAGCAAAAGTCAGACATGTGCATGCAGCAGTGCCAGCCTCGGGAGGGCGAGGGCCAGAGCAACAGGAGGGGTGCTGAGCAACGTGGGCCCGTTGGTACAGGAGGCTGAGCCTTGTGTTTCTCCAGCAGCATCTCCTAAGGGAGCCACTTCCAAACACAGCTATAACCTGCAGGAGGATGGAGTCAGCACATCAGCCAGAAATGCCCCCCTCACAGCTCTCACAACAGGGCTCAAGGCATCTCTCACCTGCTGAGCCCGCCTCACTTACCTTTCTGAGATAGATGCAGTTCATGCCTACCTTCTCCTTTGACGTCACTATCACCTCCTGAGCCCTGCCATTAGTTTCTGCATCAGGGCACGAGCCACAATAGCTACATAATCAGTAAATGCTGTTGGGCACTTTGTAAGCATTACACAAGCCTGGAGCACTTCTGACAGTTAAGGTATAACTACAGAGCAAACATGAACTGTACTCTCATACAGTAGAGAGACAGATCGCAGGCAGTGATAAAGCATCCCTAAGAAGGAAGTGTGGAGAAAACACAAGTGAATACGAGCAAGTCTACAGAAACAAGGGGTTTTTTCCTTCATCGCCTTAAATTTAGGTTATCAATTTCAGGACAAAGCCTCCATCAAAAAGCTGCAGATAAGCAGAGCTCTTCTTTTTAAACATAGATAACATTTATTTGGCCACCCACTGCAACAACGGAGAAGCCTTCAGAAAGTTACTGTTTGTAAACGTGTGACCTCAGGACCCACAGAAAATCAGGAAGAGGTCCCTCCCAACCAGTTTCAGACACAAGTCTCCCACAAGGTTGTGGAGCCTCATTCATGACACGTTCACCCTCTCACCGAGGCACTTTGTGCCTTCCTATTTTATGCGAAACCCAAGACAACTGCTCCAGTGGCAGGAACGGCTCAGCCAACGGACAGTTAGCTGGGGCACGGTTTTGGTGTCGACAATGCGACACTTAGCGCACCTCCGATCAAAAGCAAGCAGAGACGGGTCTTTCAGCGGATGTGTGCACAATCTACTTGAAACGATTCGGCGTAGTTCAGCACGAGCAGCGTGCAATAATCCCGTTTGCCTTCTAATTGAGAAGGCATCAAGCAGAGGTCGGTGAGGACAACACGAGCACTGGATGTCGGACGCGGAAAGGAACGACATCGCGCAAGGGGAGGAGCGGCGGCTGTTTACCGGGCAGAGACTCGCAGGCCATCATCACCTCCTTCCGATCCGCAAAGCCGCCCGCTCACGAAGCGCTCCTCGCAGCACAACGAGCTGCGGGCAGCCCCGCCCCGATGGCTGCGGTCGGCACCGAGCAGAAAGCCCGCGACCCGCAGCGCCGGGAGAACGCAGCCCGTGCCCGGCCGTACGGACAGCGGGGACGCGGCGCCGGGCAGCCGCGGCACGGCACCACAACAGGTGCACCTGCGGAGGGCGGGCAGCCCCGAGCAGCAGGAGGAAGGGCCGCGCTCCGTGCCCGCCAGCGGCGGGGCGAGCCCTGCGGCACGGCCACGAGGCCTCCCCGCCCCGCGTTCTCGCCGGTTAAGGATTCGTAACCCGGGACCCCCCCTCATCGCCTTCCCCTCCGCCCCGCATCCCGCGGAGCCCTCGTACGCGGAACGGCTCTGCTGACTCACGGCCCCCGCTCTCCCCGCACTCACCTTCGGGCCGCGGCCGCCCCTCGCTCCGTCGGGCGCTCCGCAGCCGGCGGCTTCCAGACGGCAGCTCCCTCCCGCGTCGCCCCCGTTGCAGACGACGCGACGCCGGACCCCCTCGGCGGGGTCGCCGCCGCCCTCCTCGCCGGCGGGGAACAGCCCGCAGCAGCGCTGGAAGCGCGCCACGGGCTGCGAACCGCGCAGGGTGCCCAGCAAGCGGGCCATGCCGCCGCAGCCTCCGTACAGCGCAGCCCCGCCGCGGGGCCACGGCAGGTGCGCCCGGCAGGCCCCGCCCCGCAGGTGCGCTGCCCCCGCCCCGATAGGCCCCGCCCCGCAGGTGCGCAGCCCCCGCCCCGCTGTGCCGCGCCCAGCCAGGCCCCGCCCCGTGGCGCAACGCCCCCTGCCGGCCGTGCTCCCCTCTGCCCCCCGCTGTCAAGATGCGGGGAGGCCCGGTTTTTTTTGCCGTCTGTTTTGGTCGAGTTTTCACCCCAGAAATGCATCCTGTACCCGGCCAGAGGGCTGCTGAGGATCCCCGCGCAGCCTTGGTCCCACGATGGACAGGAGGGCAGCGGGGTGCCAGGCACAGCCGGCTCCTGGCCACAAGCTGACAGCCACGTTCCTCTGGCCCCGTGCCCATGGCTGCACAACATGCCTTGTGCATCTGGGACCAGCTGGGAAGCTCTTCTGTTCACGCAGAGATCTGGGCTAGTGCCTGACAGGGCCCAGCCCCTGACACTCATCGAACCAACGTGGTAAGGGGGACAGAGCTGACAAGGGCAGTTTGCAAGCTCCTTGTCTGGTAAGGTGAAAGCTTTCTGGAAAGTGATTTGTGAAAAGTAATTTCCTGATAGATCGATTTTTGGAATGAAGGAAACATTTCAGTTTGGATTTAGGTGACAACATTTTCATAACACAAACCTTCTCTTGGGTTTTGGGGCATTTCCTTGGGAAGATGACACCAACATGACCGCTCTGCCTCTGGCCCACATGAACTGCTACACTCAGCCTCAGTCAGCACGGGAGCAGGGTCTCCACGGAGCTGCATTCCTTCAGTTTTCAGGAGAGACAGCAGTGGGAGAGGGAAAGGGATGCACCTGCTCCAGGTGGCCCTGCTTGGAACACACTTATTTCTGGGTGACCAAGAACCAGCAGCAGAAGGGACGGCAGGAGCGTAGCGAGGACAGAGAGCAGCAGAGGGAGGAGCATCAGCCACAGGAATGCAGGGTTTGGAGGGAGCTGAGGGCAGGAAGCTGGCTATTGCAAGGGAAGGATCCTCAGAACTGGGAATAACACCCATAGGAAGCTCATTTTATCACTGGCACTGCCCGTTGAACCTGTTTGCCCTCGTTCAAAGCAAGTGTATGAATCATTCCACTTACAGAACAATGCTCCACTACCCTTTTTCTGAGACCTGCCTTGTGTTATCTCTGACAGCCAATAAAAGCACTCAGGCTTTGACTCCGTCCCACACACTGTATGCCCTGTACAGATTTCCTGACACGACATCATGCAGCTTTCTGTAAAAGCAGTGGAAGCAGTACCATTGCAAAGGACTATCCTTCTGAGAGTGTCCAGAAGAAGCTGCTTACAAACCACACAGCTGCAAGGCCTGGTAAAACCTTTACCCAGGGCTGTGCATCCCAGCAGCAGCTGCTCAGCACCCAGTGCCATCTGCACTAGGAAGAAATTTTCTTGTGGGCTGAGGGCAGGTGTGAAAGATGAGACAACAAAGGATAACTTAGGAAACTGAACATCATTCCTTGCACTGAGAGCCTTTCCTTATAGCAACACATACTGCTGTCACACTGGGCGTCATTTGCCTCCAGCACCAAGCAGTAGGAGCCAGGCACAAATCCCACGACCGGGGGTGGATGGTGCTGCTGTACAAACACAGCCCTGCTGCCAGGTGCCAGCCTGCTAGCAATCCTGACAGCCAGACACATCTTGTTTTGACTCAAAAGCTGAAGGATCGGCTCTGAAGGAGCGAACACACACAGCTTTTTGCCTGTGTGCACAGCAGTAAGGTTCTTGAAGGGCAGCACCCCTTCCAAGTGGGGCAGGTTGCTGCCATGCACCCAGATGCCATGATGTGGCTCTCCCAAAGCACAGCACGGGTGCAGATGAGACAAGCATTGCACACAGAGCTGGGCTGGGCTGGCTGGGTTCAGTGCTCATGATGCTGCCACAGCTTCACCTCACTGCAGGTGCTGACAGACAGCCTTTGGCCCTGCAGCAGAGGAAGAATTCCCACCCAGGTATCAGTACCATGGCACACGGCCTTCAGACAGATATCAGCCAAATTTTCTTCCCCAGTTTCACGCCTCAGCTTTTCTTTATCCTCACTCATTTTCTCAATACACTGCAGAACCCAGTTCTTATCTTCATCTTCCTTCATCTCTTTCTTCACTCTTTATATTTTAAAAGCAACTATTAAAAATTGTGTATTTTTAGTACCAAAACTCCTGATTCCTCTTGCGAGATTCCTGCATTTTCATTTATTTAGTTGCCACATTACTGAACATACTGTTTTGGATATGAGACTTTCTACTGTGCGTCAGACCCAACCACCCACTAACCCCACAGGGAACAACCTGGGGCTTTCTCCCTGTCTTTGGAAGAGCTGCTGACTGCAAAGCAAGCTGAGGAGATGGCTAAGTGCTGCATAATGTGCGCTTAGGTACCAAGGCACCAGAGAACACATTTTTCACAGCATTTCAGTCATTCTCTTTTCATTTAATGCATATCAAAGTTCAATTTAAATTCATTTTAAATAAACTTTTTGAGGAAAAAAAAAAAATCTTTTGCAACATCAACCAATAAAAAGCACAGACCACAAAGCTCTACCCTGCTCAGCTCTGCAGCAGCAGAAGTGATGGTGTGTCTGGCACACAGAGCCCAGGGCAGGCACCACTCTCACTGCATGTCTCCCAGATCTTATCTCCGTTTGAGAGCTGGTAACACAAAACCAGCCTGATTCTGCACAACAGGAGTCCACACAGCTGCAGTGGGTCCCCAGCCTGCCTGCTCTGCGTGGCCTTTCTGACTATGAGAAAGTGCTTCATATGCAAGTATCCTCTCCATTAGCTAAACTGAGCAGCACAGCAAGATTAGAACACGTTTCTATGATACATCAGCTGCTTTCAATGCACTGAACACAGCCGCTTGTCTTGGCACAGATGGTCTTAAAATGCAAAGTTCCAGCACACGGCATTGTGTATGCTAAATATATCAGTCCTTCAAGAGCCAAGCTGCTCACCTCCTGTTAGCTGAGGCAGAGAGAAATGGAATTGTAGACCCTCGTTTTCATAACTCTCACATAATTGTCTTATTAAATCTTTGCTGTGTATATGGTCACACTGCCAGTTTTAGAGCATGTAAGTATGAAAAAAAAGTGAATTTTAGAACTTGGAAAGATGAAAGCAGCTCCAAAAACTGCAAGAAAGAAAATGTGCTGAAATTGCTGCTGCTGTCTTGGGTAGGAATAATTAACTTTTCTGTTTGCAGTGTAAGTAACCAGATAATGCTATGTAATTGCTTATGATTTGCATTGCTTGAGATGGTATTGCTAATTTCCAGCAATGATTAGCATGTCATTTGAATAATTATTCAGCACCATATCACTTGGACACTTCAATTGCATGCATTTCTACTGTGAAATTCTTGGAGGTGTTGTCAACATTCCTGGTTCTTTGTAGACCATCCCATTCCTTGTCCATTCCACCATTTGGGGAAAGTGATGGCAAAATGGAAGTTAATAATGCTGTGTACAAATAACTAATTTAACCCCTGGGAAGTTTTTAAAACTTGACTACCGACAGTTGGTCTGATTTTATTCACAATTCCTTCTTAGCCCTCTGGAAAAATGGTCTCAACAACAGCTTCAGCACTCACAACAAACACACTGGGGAGGTGAAGAAATGGTGATACATTGACAACTCGTGAGTAATTGTACTGAGCACGGTGTCACACCCTGCCCAGCACAACCTCCTTGTCTTTCAAGCAGACTGTGTTTCAGAAAACGTTGGTTCTGTTCACTGTCCCCATGCACAGAGCACAAGCAAAGCTCTTGCAGCAGCACATATCAAACTGAGCAAAAACTGTATGGAATGTGCTGCTGATATTAATCATAATTTTCCAGGACGATAACAAATCGATATTCACTGGCACTGGCCAGCTCTGGGTTGTGTTGCCCTGGCACTGAGTACTGCCAGAGCTCCCACGCACTGCCTGCTGCTGCACTGCCTGAGCTCCTTGCCCATCTTGTTCAGAGCAGAGGGTGAGTTTAAACGCCAGCTACCAGCTTCATAGTTTCTCCTCAGTGGCATCTTATGGGTTGGGAACTTCAGCCATTGCTCCAGCACTGTTTTCTAAATGCTTATCAGTGATGTGAGTCACTGCTGCCAAGCATTAGGAAAGGAACACTGCCGGCTGAGAGCCGCTCTGCCTTTACCCCGAGCTCTGCGCACGCACTGTGGAGCTGGGCAGTGCCTGGCACATCCACGTGGCTCTCAGTGCAGGGGCAGTCCCTGAGAGAACTCACCAACACAAAGCATTCCAGAAGGCAGTGGTTACCTTTGTTTTTTGTTTTCTTCCAGTAATACATAAATCTCAACAAAACATCTGTCAGGGAGTTAGGTTCAGAGAAGGACAGATGGGAGATGGTAAATGAGCAATGAAATTGTCCTAGCCTGATGGTCAGGGTGGTTTACTAGGGTGTCTCACACCTGCATGCATTCTGCTATGGTACAGAATTTCAGTTTTTGGCAAAAGTCTTGTTTTGTTTCTCTGTCCCATCAGGACATTCTGCAAGCTGACTGGGCTGCTGATTTATTTTAGTTGAGTTCATTTTTTCCCTTTTTTCACATTTCTTCCCTGATTTTTGCAGTCATGAAGTAAGTACATCTTCAGAATTTAATTATGATGCTATACAGTGTACAGTGCCTGATCTCCCCTGAGAATCTTCTACTGATGGCACTTTAGTTCTTAGGTTTTATTTTGCTCGTATGCATGAACTCAGGGTTACTGCCACTTCTTAAGCCACCAGAAATGTAGGCTCAGTCAATTCATTCAGCTACAGAGAGCTGTGAGATTCTCTACTTTTCATTCTACTGCCACCCACATTACAGATGTCATCCTAAAACCATAAATAGCTCTTGGGGTCTTTGCTTTAATTCTACTATTTACATGACAAACCTTAATGTCATTGATCCTATTTTAAAGGCAGCAAAAAATCCCACACCCATCTGTCAACGTTTTAACGTTGATTGACTGACAGCACACCAAGAAGGATACTTATGTACATCTTTTATGGTACAGCAGAGGCAAACAATCATTAGTCAGACTGACAGCACTCGCCGTGGTTCCAGGTGTGCCATGAAGGTGATCCATGCCACTCCAGAGCCGGATTTCTATTGCTTGTATAAGGACTGGCCTGGCCCAAGCACCGCAAAGCTCCATCGTTGTGCTTGAGAATGGAGCTGCTGCTGAGCCTGCCTCTCAGATCCCACCACACGAGTGATTTGCTCCTGTGCCTCACTCTTAGAGCAAACATTTTGCAGTTGCAATGCATGGAGATATCACCACATGGCAAGCACTTTCAGGGTTCTGGGCTTTTGCAGGGGACAGTTGAAGTAAAGCTGCATTAAGCCTCCAGTGCTATTGAATCCCCACATGTGACAGGCCGAGAACACTCCTTGTAAAGCACTGCTTTGCATTCCTGGCCCACAGAATAATCCGAGAACAAGGCTCCAGACATCCACTGATGATTGTTTTACAGAAGACAGCTGTGCCCACTGATACCTCTATTTATTTGTGCTCATTTGGGGAACACGTATTCCTTTGAATGTCAATGGAAGCACTATTTAACGATGGGTTGGTGGCTTTCCTGGCAATGGCTGAACAGTAAGCCATGTTCTGCCTCCCCACCTTCACAGCTACAAGGTCTCTAGCAGAGCAAGAGCTGAGCGAGATGCACTCCCCAGGTGCTTTCCTACATTAGCATCTGCAAATCTGACCCACAACACAAACTCCAAATCCATGCTTCTAAAAGAGTTAATATAGAGACTTTGGATGAGCTTGTGAAATCTTATCTGAAGCATCAGACAGTTGAAGATACGAATCAAGACTAGAGAAATAAATAAAACAAAAATATTGATCTAAATACATTGTCATAATATTTCTGAGATTATGGGATGAGGTTTTTGAAGGCAAAAGAGCTTCCAGAGAACCGAAATGGCCCTAAGAAACCTTCTCCCAAATATGGCATTTTTCTCTCACCGTGAACAAGTCAGCATAGATCACATCTCCCGAGATGAGATCTGTGGTGGTTCCTGGCACAAAGAATGAATTGCCTCTTCTGCTGTTGATAAAATCATCCAAGGTCTCTTTTAAAGTGACTGCCAAACCAAGCTTGTTTTTCAGTGATTTTGTAATCTGCGTATGACAGAGTTGATCTAGGATGGGACCCCAGCCTGGCTCCTGGGTGTGTTCCCTTGGGTCTGAAAGTGGAAAAATTATGCACAGAGGGTCTGATTCTGCACTCAGAAAGGAAGGTGCAAGCAGGGTAACTGCAAGGAAATCGGTGGAACTTCTCCAAACTGGCAGGCACTAATGAGAGCACAAACAGTCCACATTTTTGTGGGAAAAACAACTGTGTACAAAATATTGCAATTGAATTCATCTGCAATTATTCTTACTCATAAAACTCAGGAACCGCATACTTACCAATTGCAGCCATTTAGATTTCAAACTGGGATAAAGGAATCTCCTGACTCAGCTGTAACTGCATCGTAGCCACTCTGGAGGGCTTTCTCTCCAAATGTAACATCCTGAGTTCTCACTCCTGCCTAAAGGACATCCTGGTCGTTGGCTGATTTTCTTCCAAAATATTTGATATCTAATCAACCCATTAGAAACAAGCTTCTCATCTTCCTTTCCAATATTATGGAAAGGAGTGGGCCAGCCTAACAGAACACGCAGCGAAAGTACGCCAAGGAACAAATCAGATATCCCTCTCCTCCTAGAGTTACAGTCACCCTTGGCGGGACGAGCTGAAAGCAGCATCCCTTTTGGCAGCCTTCAGCCCCTCACAGCACTGGAGACTTGCCTGCCATGCCTGAGCCGCTGGGCTGGTGGAGCTGAGGCGCTCAGCCTGCTGCTGTGTTCCCCTGACACAGGGCGTGCTGTCCCAGCCCGCTGCCTTCCCATGAGGTGTCCCAGCCTCTCCTCCTCCTGCACACCTCTCCCAGGTGCTGTCCTAGAGAAGAGGCAGTGCACACGGTGTCCGTGCCGATGATGCCTACTGGACAAAATGCCATGTTCTGTTTTGATCCGTGGCTGTTCTAATGCACCTACCTTGGTACCTAACACTTGGTATTCTCCCCCCTTCCAAGCTAACATGGAACAAAACGTGAGTGTATCCTGTGAATTTTCTTCTCCCCTGTGTTGGTGCTTCTTGGGCATAAAGCTGGACTACATCAACAGGATAAAATAATACTGTATGAAAATAACCTCGAGTCTATGGAAATCGATGGAAATGGCCCCTCAGGCTTCAGCTAGCAGTAGATCGGATTTTAGGTTTCACATTGAGTGATCTTTAACTCCAGTATTTCTTGTAAGATGTTAATTATAGAATCATAGAATGGCCTGGGTTGAAAAGGACCACAATGATCATCAAGTTTCAACCCCCCTGCCATGTGCAGAGTCGCCAACCAGCAGACCAGGCTGCCCAGAGCCACATCCAGCCTGGCCTTGAATGCCTCCAGGGATGGGGCATCCACAGCCTCTTTGGGCAGCCTGTTCCAGTGCATCACCACCCTCTGTGTGAAAAACTTCCTCCTAACATCTAACCTAAGCCTCCCCTGTCTTTAAACCAGTTTTTTTTTTTAAGCTCAGTTTAAAACCGTTCTCCCTCGTCCTGTCACTATCCACCCATGTAAGCAGTCATTCCCTCTGCAGTGTATACGCTCCCTTCAAGTACTGGAAGGCCACAGTGAGGAATGAGGTCTCCCTGGAGCCTTCTCTTCTCCAAGCAAGTTAATCTTTGTCTAAAAAAATAACAAATTCCCATGTGCTCACTTCAGCTGAAAGGAAAAGACAAGTGTATTACCTGGATAGATGCAATAGTATGAATGCAAAAAATTCCCAAATCCTTCATCAGTTTCTCATTCAGAACAAAATTGATTTAAGTACATATACACAATATTGCGGTCTGAGCAATGGCAGGTTTTTCCAAGATGTCTTAAAAAATATGTCCCCATCATTATCAAGGATAAAAACGTGTCTGAAAGATTATGAGAAAACGTTTACCAACCTCACCAGGTCAGGCTTTTATTTTGGAGATAGCAGTACCTATTTGCAGTCAGTGCTGCCAATGATGAGCTGTAATCAAAGCTGTAACTGTAAGGTGTCTGGGTACTCCAAATAAAGCTCCCGAGGTACTATAGAATCTTTTTAAGTGATTCCATATAGAAACAGCTTTTCTTACTCAGTACAACGCAAGGACGAGTTAAGTTGCAAAATTGAACTGCCCAACAGCAAACAGCCATGTGGTGCTCTCTAAATACACACATTGTTACTAGCAACGATTCATCCTGGCAATGTTTTCCCACAGAGGTGCTTTATGTGGCCAGCACACACTAATCTCAGCCCCCCGGTGCTACACAAGGCACAGCCATCCCCATCACACACGCCTGCCCCTGCCCGGCTGCTGTGCCACGCACTGCACACACAGCCCAGCAGCTCGGCCATTCCTGCGCCAGCACTGACCTCAGTGCTCCAGCATCAACTCCCGCCGTCACTGTCACTGCGATGGGCAGAAAGCACGGCGCTGTTTGAACCAAAGGACTTATCCCAGTTCAACCGTACAGTTACAATTTAGGCCTGCCATTGGCTTAAAGAACTCTCAAGCCGGGCCTGCTCTGGGTACCAAGTCCAGGGATGCTCCTTGAAGCTGTTCAACATGGGCTCTTGGAGAAGAGTATTGCACTAATGGAGATATCCTCTTATCTGTAAATGGCTGCTTGTCTTAACCAACGCTTATAGTACAGCTGCCTGTTTGTGACATGCTGAAGGGGTTGGACTCTATGATCTCTGGAGGTCCCTTCCAACCCCTACAATTCTGTGATTCTGTGAAAACACGGGGTTATGGAAAACAAATGGAAAGGAATCACCAGAAATGGTGTCTGACGTGGTCAGTCCCAGCTGCAAGCCCACACCCTCACCCATTTGCTGTGAACAACCCAGTGTCTTTGCAGTGCTCGCAGAGGAGGCTCAACGTCAGCTCCCTTCTCACCGTTCAGGAGGAAGCAGCTTCACTTTAAGAAAATCTGGGATCTTTCACGCATTGCTCATCGCTTAAGGCAACTGACACAGGACTGTATTTAGCAGCTACAACACAACAGAGAGTTTTTGGGGAGTAGAGGAGCGTCAAATATAGTACCATCATTTCTATTTACCTCTGCACGTTTTGTATCACATGCATTAAGGGAGGGAACAACACATTTTGTACACGGCTACAACTGACATGGCATTGCTCATAACTGTAATCCTTCTTATCCTTTTTCAGATCCCTAAAATAGCATATAAATATTATTGAAAATTAACATTCCCTTCTGTACTGCATGTAATGGCTTTTACAGAAGTTCCAAAGCAGAAAAGACAAAAAAAGAAAACACTTTTATTATAAATTATTCATAAATACATTATATGAAATAAAATGTTAACGTGAAGAAAGCAGAGGATGCTGCTGCAGCATCCTGCAGCCCAATGATAGGGCACAAAGGTAATGCACAACTGCCAATGCCCTGCAACAGTGACAGGAAATGGGACTGGAGGGGAAAATTTGTGTAAATGAATGAAAAGCAAGAGTTTTCTTCTAAACAGCTACAGTGTGAGCTCCAAGCTTAGTGACTCAGTGCACACTAGAAAGTTCTACAGTAAGCAGACTTTTATAAAATGAAAGCTTGTGATATTCAGATATTGACAAAAAGCTTCTGGTGTCAACCACAGGAGCATGTTAAACCACGAGGACTTAACTAAAGAGCTGTCCGACTTCAACATCCTATCCATCAGTCCTACATAGCTACTGAATTGTTGAAACATAGAGAACGTATGAAAGGGATTCTTAACATTGTTACCACGAGCAGGCTGGCAGCCCAGCCATCCCTATCTGACATGTCTATCAGAAATAATGTTCTTCCCACCTACAAAGTAAGATGTTCAACATCATTAGACATACCAACTGTGCAGCAGAACAGAAATTATGAATACAACACACTGGTGCTGCAGGGATGCTCCAGCACAGTGCTTGTGACAAATGTGTGGTGCTGGGACTTGGCTCACCACCAGCTCCTGCCTCACTGTGCAGCTCCTCCTGGATCCAGTCAAGCATCAGTTCAGAACTGAAGGGCTGCATGGGGTACATCGGCCCAGTATTTAACATGCTAAAATCAATCCTTAGCAGCTATAGGGTGGTTATTTTAAGTGGAAAAATGTGTGTTTTGCAAGGGTTGTCTGTCACCTCTGCTCAGTTGTATCCAAAGGCTCAGGAACTGGCTCCCTTGGAAACACCACAGCAGCATTTCAGGATTTTTTACCATTAAAGAATGGTCCTCCAGGCCAACAGTCCAAAAACAAATGCTGACTGTAACTAAAGCAACTGAAGGACAGAACACATCTGGACCTCGGGGCATGCAGTGACTCTTTCAAAATCTAGACACATCTAGCTCAGCCCTCACAGGCTGTCCCTGGGCAGCTCCCCACTTCATTCAGCTCCCTCAGGTTCTCCTAATTCCAGTTTTCGAGGCCTTCACACCCTACAGAGAGACACTTTTCCACTCTTGCTGCACACAGCCGCTGCTCCTGGGAGAACATGGGCTGCCCATACCGTGCGGGCCCCACACACGTGGCATGGCTGGGAGCAGAGGGTAAGGCTGGGGGTGGCTGTGCCCTGCGGGGAGCTCTGTACATAAAGCACTGCTGCTGCGGTCCCGGCTTCATTTCCTCTCCCAGCCACAGCGCTCTGTTCACAGGAGTAACCTCCACCCAACAGCCTTCTGCAACTCAACATTTGCTTTTCTAAAGTAAAATGTAAAATTCATCCTACATTTACCTCTAGCAGCTTTATTTTTCAGTTCTGTCCCACTCTGCCCTTTCCCCAGTGTGTTTACGCCCGAGCTGCAGGAAGCTCTCCCAGAACTGCCTTCCATGCTAGGTGGAGTTCCAGCTGACCTCCAGGCAGAAACTGCTCAGATAAGAAAATTCAGAACACAAAAGGCAGAGGTCTGAACCAGAACAACGGCTGATATATCTGGACTCTATTAAAGCATTTGATACAGTGCCTTGAATAATTTTACTTGAATTTGAATTTGCTTAGATCTTGGCACTTTTGTGTGTTTTGAACATTAACTGAAAGTTGGAAGATTACAAACATGGAAAAAGTATTAAGTGGAAGAATGGAGCCTGGGATAATCTGACATACAACTGTTACAAATCTCCTGAAATGTAGCAACAAACTCATTAAATGGGAAGGCAGAAACAACTGGGAGACAGTACCAAACAACAAACAAACCCAGCATAACAAAAACAAATATAAACACATATCTAAAAGTATTTAAGAGTTCACAAGTGAATGAGACAAGAATGAATGTACAAGAGCTGGATGGAGAAGTTCCCAACCCAGGTGTGGCGATGCTCTGCGGCTGCAGGCAGTGCTAGTTGCCCTTAGGGAGGGCTGATTGCTGACCCTATGTGCAGAAGTGGCTGTCCACCACAGTGACAGCAATACTCATTTTCTTTCTTCTTTTCACAGACTGAAGCTCCACAACTTTATCCTATTATTTCAGTTTATGATAAGCTGAGAATCCCCACACCAGCTCTGTCCTGTGAGATGTACTGCTCAGGGCCTTGTGGGCCACACTCGGATCTGCTTCCACACATCAGCCACACATGCTCAGCCCTCACAGGCTGTCCCTGGGCAGTTCCCCACTTCATCCAGCTCCCTCAGGTTCAGGACAAGGCCAAGGTCCAGCACAGGCGAAGGGCAACAAGTCTGGTGAGCACTGTGAGGCCCATAGAGGGCAGAGCCTGCAATACAGCCCCACAGTTACCCCTACCTGCATGTGCATGTCAGATCTGCTGAGAAAAAACACTGGTTTTAGAGGGCCTGTGCTAAACTTGAATATAATGGAGTTACTCCAGATGCATAAGGCATAGAAGAGCAGAATTCACCACAGTGAACCTGTTGAATTGCTCAGTGTTACAGTGCTGGAAGAAACGGATGCACTGTTGCATGGATTGAGTCTGCACTGAGCGAAGGCTCTCAGCGCTACAACACAACACTGGAAGAAGGATGTGGTGGTGTTAGCTGACAGGAGGCTGACCACAAGCCAGCAGCGTGCCCAGGTGACCAAGAAGGCCAATGGCACCCTGGCTGATACCAGAAATGCGGCAGCCAGCAGGAACAGGAGGTGATCGTCCCTCTGTACTGGCACTGGTGAGGCTGCACCTTGAGTGCTGTGCTCAGTGTTGGGCCCCTCACTGCAAGAAAGGCAGTATGTCCAGAGAAGGGCAACAGAACTGGTGAAGGGTCTAGGGCATGAGTCTTACAGGGAGCAGAATACTGAAAAGAGCCTCTGCTCCTCTCAGGTAACAGCGACAGGACAAGAGGTGATGGCTTTATGTCACTCCACAGGTGCAGGCTGGCTATTCAGAAGAATTTCTTCTCAGAAAGAGCGGTGAGGCACCGGCAGCGGTGAGCTGCCCAGGGAGGCGCCTGGAGACGTTCAAGAACCGCAGAGATGTGGCACTGAGGGACACGGGGGTGGGCCGACGGTTAGACTAGACAATTTCCGTGGTCTTTTCCAACCTTAACGGCTGTACGCCGTACACAAGCACAGCGGCGGCTCCTCCCGGCCCGGCTGCAGCACAGGCACCTGCTTTTTGCGCTGAGTAGAAAGGAAGATACGGCCTGGGCACGTGAGGTTCCTCCCAGAAAGAAGCGGCGCCCGCAGCGCAACCCGCGCCGCAGCGCTCCCCGGCAGCCGCTCCCCATCCGCCCGCCCGCCCGCCCGCGCCGGAAAACGCGCGACCCGAGCCGAGGCGGCGCCCCGACCCCTCCGGCCGTGCCCGCCGCAGGGCCGCGCAGCCCCAGAGGCGGGCGGCGCCGAGCCCGCCCCCCGCCCGCGGAGCCAGGCGGCGCCGCCAGCCAGCCCGCCCGCCCGCCCGGCCCTCCGCCGCCGCGCCGCTCTCCGCCGCGCCGCTCCGCAGCCCGCGGGCGCGGCCAGGAGGCGGCGGCGGCGGGGCCGCGGCTGCTGCCCGCCCGCCAGGCGCGGCCAGGAGCCCGGCACCCTCCGCCCGTCCGCGGCGCGATGTTATGGCCGAGCCGGCGCAGAAGGGCGGCGGAGGGCGCGTCGGGCGGCAGGAGGACGGGGCGGCGGCCGCCCCCAGCTACGAAGACTACGAGTGCAAGATCTGCTACAACTACTTCGACCTGGAGCGGCGGGCGCCCAAGCTGCTGGAGTGCCTGCACACCTTCTGCCAGGAGTGCCTGAGCCAGCTGCACCTGCGCGCCGCGCAGCAGCCCCCCGCCGCCTCCGAGCCGGGCGCGGGGCCGGGGCGGGCGGCCGTCGGCTCCCTCGCCTGCCCGCTGTGCCGCCACCGCACGGCGCTGCCCGACCACCGCGTCCACGGCCTGCCGGTCAACACCAAGCTGGCCGCCTCCTGCCCGCCGCAGCTGCGCGCCCGCGACCCGCTGCCCCAGGACCGCCTCCCGCCGCTGCCGCCTCGCCGCCCGCCCCGCGCCCGGGAGGCGGCGGCCGCCCTCGCGCCGACCCCCGCGCCCCCCGCCCGCGCCGGGCCGCGCTCCTCGGGCGGCGGCTACGAGAGCTGCCAGAGCTGCAAGCGGGCGGCGCTGAGCGCGGGCTGCGTGTGCGTCGTCGTCTCCTTCCTCTCCATGGTGGTGCTGCTCTTCACCGGCCTCATCTTCGTCAACCAGTACGGCGGGGACGCGGGGTCCGGCGCCTCGCCGTCGCCCGTGGGGCCCATCTGCCTCTCGGTGGCCAGCGTGCTCGCCCTCTTCTCCGTCGTCGTCACGTGGCTCATCTGCTGGCTCAAGTACCGGCCCGAGGCCGCCGCCGCCAACGCCCCCGCGCGGGGCCGTGCCGCGGCCCGCAGGACCGACACGTAGCGCCGGGAGGGGCGGGGGATGCTCGGGGCCGCCGGGACCGCCGTGCTGGGGCCGCCAGCCCCGGGGGAGGGCGATGCGGGGCGGGCCGCGGAGGAACGGGTGTCCCCCGCCGCCGTCGCTGCCGGCGGGCCCGCGGGGCTCCGCGGCGTTTGTAGCGCCGGGGAAGGGCCGGCCGCGTTGCCGGCTGCTCCGGGGACGGGAGGCGGACGGGGCCGGCCATGCCAGGGGCGCGGCGCCGGCACGCTGCCCCGCGGTGTAGCGCTGTGCGACTGCCGCCCGCTCGGTAAGGCGGGACGGAACGAGTATGAAAGAAAACCGGCTTACTGTTGCCCCCACCTGGAAGATAATTGGAGATCTGCGCTGGCGTTAGGAGCAGAGCGGCATCGCGAGGCTAAATGCGTTTTCTATTGTTATGAAGTTGACAAGTGCACATAGAAGCTGTAACAGAAGCGTATTATCTTAAAGAGACTGAGCCAAAGTATCCCTCCTTGTACCGAGTACGGCTTTGTTACATTCCTATTAGAAGGCCGTCGAGTCCTCTATTGGTTGCTTAAAATAAGCTTTATTATTTAATTCTTTTAAATTCTCATTTAATGTGGGAGACTGAACCGCTGCATTGCACTCTTAATTTATGGATGATGATTTGATTAATGGAGCTCTGAAAGACTCCTGTGATAGAGAACAGTACTCTGCTGGCCATTGATCTCAGTTTTTATACAGCGGGAGAAACCCGCATTAAGATACAGACTTTCAGCATTGCTGTAGAGGTGGAACGCGGCAGCTCACCGTGCGATCTGATCACTTACCTGTGGTCGAGGCACTGCGGTGAGGCAGGGGCTTTCCCCTCGTGATGACTTTCTCTTCTGCGTTAGGAGTTTCCATGGAGGCCAGTAGGAGACATTCAGAGATGTGTCAGAGATGTGACGAGACTCCCGTAACGTGGTGTGAAACGTAGTGCCGTATGGCTGGTCTTGTAGTATATCAAGGAGAGCACTCATATAGATACTATTCTGTGTTGCGGGATGATTCATTTGGTGCCTGAATTTTTTTAACTTAATTAGTTGTTATAACCTACGACATCGGGAATAAGATAGTGCTTCTTATTCCGTGTTTCTACACAGTACTGTATTGGAATGAGGTAGTTATTTTCGTGCTAAATTCAAGAATTTTAACAGTGATCTTTGATTATGTGTGTTGCAAGCTGTGTGCATGACTTCTGACACGTATCCTCATAGACCTTTATCGGCCACTTCTATTTATCACAAGCGCAAAGGAATTTACTCTGTAGAAATGTAAAGGCAGCAAGTGGAGCTGTGTGCTGTGTTTTATGACTGCACAAGTGACGTGTGCTGTGCATTGTCTTCGTCATCACAAAGCTGTGAAAAAACACCCCCTCAAAAAGAAAAAGAAAAAAAAAAAGGTATTTATACGACAGACGTAGTTTGTGGAAATAGCCTATGACTTTTGTGTCACTTAAGTTGATTTACCAGATCCACACCAGCCTTTTAAAGTCGTATTTAATAATAGAGAGGCCCTGAGGAGGTAAATCCCTGCGCTGAGTTCTGGCTCTGCTGTGGGCTGTGTGTTTAGAACAGTGATGAGACACGGAGCAGTTTGTTGGCTGTACAGAGCTGAGCCTCCAGCAGCAGGCCTGACTCCCAGTCCCTGACTGCAGCAGTAGTTATGGATGTTCTGCACCAAAGAAAACCACGAGACTTTTATTTAAGCATCTAAATGACAATTTAGATGGTCGACTTCAGGTACAAATGTTTGAAAATGTTGGCCTTAACCTCTCTGTTTTCAGTTACTGCATCTGTAAAGTTTGATAACAGGGTGACCTACCTCACAGGCAAGATGTGAGGCTTTATTTATTGACATTTTTAAGCAATTGGAGATCCTTGAAGAGGAGGTGCTATAGAGGTGAAAGTATTATTATAAATGATACTGTAGTAGGAATAAATATATGTAAATTAATGGACATAAACAGCCGCAATGTTTTCTAAGAAAAATAAACATATAAAATACGTACGCGTGTGCATCATGTGCACCAATTTCTGCTTTACCTGCTCGTGCTTCTGCTAATGCAGCACGTTTCGGTGTTCTCACTTGGCCAGGTGAGCTCTGCTGAATGCAGCTCAGGTCGGCCCACCCGCAGCCGCTGCCCTCACTCCGCCTCACGTAGGCACAGCAGAGCTCGCAGCACTCGTGGGGCTGGGCTGGAGCTCAGTGCCCGGCTCCTGCTCCGCTCTGCTCAGTGGCGGCTACTGCAACCCCACTGCTGTGCTGCCAGCACTGCCCTGCCAGCCAGCTGCCACCTGGGAGCCTACAAGCAGAGGAGCCACAGTCACGCGGGTGGCTGTGCCCTAAGGCACTGCTTGCAGTACGTTTATACTCCAGCTTTTACTTCCGCATCGTAGTTTTATTTCTGCCTTTTCACTGTATTTGCCATTGTGTCTGAACCAGTGGTTTCAACTGGGATCCACAGACTACTTCTAAAGGATTTACAGAAGGTAAGCGAGAACAGCAAATCAATCACCCGAAGCTCAGATTTGTTACGTGAGAATCAAATCTAAAATGTTTATGGGTTTGCATGTTACAGAAGTGGAATATGACAGCCTAAACAGGATTTTCAGGGTTATTTACAATGGGACGCTCATATTGCATATCAGGTTCCTGCCCTTATATTGTAAATATTTCAGAGCCTAATTAAAGTGGACAGTCCCACCATATGCCAAATGCTTCCCTGTGCTTACACAGATTTTTGGAGCATTAGTATGGACCCACATCACAGTACCAGTCAGAATAAAATCAATCACTGTACACATCTCTGGCTGCTGTACAGTCCCAGCCTTACATTTGTGTTCTGGGTTCCTTTGGTTGCTTGTCTGAAGCCAAACTTTGCTCAAGTTTCAGGAGGAAAAAGAAAGTAAACACAAAGAAGAGAATCCTTGTCACTGATGTTGTTTAATCATTGTAATTATTTTAGTGAGGGTGCTGGTCTTTGCAAGTTGTTTAAAAACACGTGGAAGTATACAGCTAATGGGGTGCACAGCAGAACACCATCCTGCAGAAAACAGTGCTCAGGGCACTGGGGGAGAGCAGAGAAGGCAGAATGCACCGCAGCACTGAGGGAAGCCGTGGGAAATACAAGCTGGCTTCTTCAGCTTCCTTTGCACGGGTTTTTTGTTTTTTTTTGGTTTTTTGGTTGTTTTTTTTTTTTTTTTTTTTTTTGCTGTGCAGTTCTCCTCTGTGTTACACAGTCTGGTGGGAGCAGCTACAGCCAAGGCATGGGAACACCAGAAAAGCAAACCTGAAGCTTTCATGGGAATTGTTGGATCTCTGCTTGAGTTCTGGGAGAGGTGCAGATCTTCCTGGTGTGCCAAAGAACCTATATGTGTAGCACTAATCCCATGTCTGTCTACCTGACTAGAAGCATGCTGGGCTCCAAGCTGGAGGATCAGTGAAGCCATTTGGGAATGGCTTGCAATAGGCTGCTGGACACCAGTATTTTAAGGTATTAAAGCACAGCCAAGTTTTTTTTAACACATGGCATGTACTGTCAGTGCCACAGTGTAGGAGCTGCCATTTCTGCTCTCTCCTTTGGAGTGCCCCTGAGAAGAACTGCGGCTGCAGGGAAAGGAAGCTGTATTCCTTTTGGCATTACTGGCCCACAGTTAGTAGTAATAATCACAAAGTGTTTGCTGACATCGTGGCAGACCTTCGTCTCATGAAGGCAGGTGTGCAGACAGACACAAGCACTTCACTCATGCACAGAAGGAATAAAGGCAGTGGTCATCTGGCTGGATTGGCACCGTGCTGAAGTGCTTTTGTGTTCCATCGCCAGGGTGTCCAACAATTGGAAAAGCACCACAAAGACAAACAAGAAAACAGTACCAAACCCTCTGGCACCAGAACCTGGACCTCTGTTCCCAGGAGTGGCTGCTAGTTGGGGTCCCAGTTTTGCCTAGGTTTTCCAAAAAGATACTTTGAGAATCGAGCTCTGTTCTTCCATTATCCTCTGGTAGTGCAGGCGGGGAGCTCAAAAATGCCTCTGACCTGAAAAGGAATTCCTTTCTACGTTTATTCTTCAGAGAACAAAAAAGAATAAATTCCAGCTATTTTTTCCATGCAATACATTCCCATTCCAAAAATACATTGCTGAAATTCAGTGGTTTAAAGGTGCGTATGAGATCTTCTGCTTCTTACCTCAGCGCTCCTCTTTGGCAGCTCAGGTTACTGTTCGGAGAGATTCAGGTTAGTTCTCAAGGCATAAGTCCCAAAGTAGCTTCCTGTGCGTTGTCACGCTGTGTGTGAAACACCTTTTGCAAGTGACGAAAGAGTGGGTTGCTGTTACTTGTTGTGCACTGAAGATAGATGTAGTTATGGAGTGGATGTGGGCTTCCAGTTGAAATCCTTCATCAGTGAACAGTCCCAGCAGTGTGGGCACACTGCTCAGCTGGCCAAGGCTGATGGTTGTGCAAAAAAACCCCCAAATCCTGCAGAGCTGGAGTCCTGGATGTGTGTGAACTGCCAACTTCCTTGGAGAATGGCGTGCAGCCGTGTGTTCAGGCATGGTTCTGGGGCTGTTCTGAGTGGAGCGGGCACAGTGACTCGCAGCACGCCGCTGCTGTAGCTCCTTCCCTGTGTCCATGACCAACACAGTCTTTTCCCTCTCAATGCTGTGTGTACCTGCCAACATTTAACTGCTGCAGAAGCCAATATTTAGCTTGAGCTTAATTACAATTCATATAAATGGGCATTAATGTCTCTGGTTGCAGACTTAGGGATAAGAGGTGCATTTGATATTCATGCAGTGCAAGATGTGGTAATGGACACTGTATTGAGTGCCTAATGTCTGCTGGAAATAAAAATGTAGAATTGCGTTCCTCACTTGGGAAGAGCTCTCATGTACACAAATCCTATCTCACCCATCCTTTTCCCTGCATTAGGGACATTCTGTGGCTGCAACGTCCCCACCTGTTCTACTGGTCTACTAGAAAATACACCCTGTGTTGCTGGAATTATATTGTTAGCATGTTATATTGCTGAAGAAAGCACTGATGATTCTTTGCGCTGACCTCTGAGCATTTAAAGCACACAAGAGGCAGCGCCTTGCAGGATCTCTACACAAACACAACCCATTCTCTCTGCGTGCTACCAGCAGGTCAGGGAAATGGCTGCACAGCATGGCTTTGGGGCTGTGATTTCTCCTGCTTCTGAAAGCTGCTCAAATTTGATGGCTGGCTTTTCCTACAGCCAGAAAGCCCTGCTGCTCATCTGCTGCTCCACTGCAACCAGGTGCATGTAGAGATTGAGCTGTCTGGAAGAAATGCCATGGCTGCACTAACCAAATGCACTTGTATCTGCTTACACGAGACATATTTAGCTGCACTGATCTCTGATCAGTGCTGTACAAAATCCGTGTGGCTGAGCTGTGGGAAAAGAGTGATGCTGATCTCCATGAGCACACATGGCTGCTTCCGAAAAGCACCCAGACCCAAAACTGGCCTGCAGCCCTGATCAGAGCCAGCTCACCTCACACTTGCTTCTGCCTGTGAGTTCAGACTGCGGGATCTGGGATCCAGGTGATTGCACTCATTTACGTGTATCTCCAGTTAGCAAACACCTCATCTGCTTCAAGGAGGTTTCTACAGCAAACTGAAATACCACGGGGCTGATTGGTCTCATTGGGTTATAGCATTTGGGAAGAACAGCTCAGACACTTCCATTTGAATGTATCCCCACTGCACTCGTTATGTACCAGCAAACCCAGATCTCAGCCCTCAGCTCTTCTCAGGTCCAGACCCAAACACGTCCCGTCCTGCATGGGGGTGTTAAGCTGCCACTCCTACACATCCCTTCCCGTTCTGTTCTGTAACCGTCTAATACAGACAGCAATAATGGTTGATGCATTTGAGATGTAAACCAAAATTCGATTTCATTTGAATAATGAAATATTTTATGTGGTAGAAATGTGGGCAGTAAGCACTAATTCTGGCTTTGTTTCCACGTTGTGAGTAAGGAGTTCTTGGTCATGGTTGGCATTAGGGGACAGAAATATATTCTTCTGGCCGAAGGAAAAGAAAAAAAGAAAAGAGCAGTTGCTTTTGCAGACTTTGAAGCAATTTAAATAATATAATTAAAAAAAAAAAAAAGTAGTAATCACACTTTCCTGTAGTCACGTAGTAACGATTCTCCCTGGGAACAGACTTAGATCTCAGAGAATTATTGAAGTATCACAATCGTGTGGAAAGTGAGTGCCATTGTCGCTATCTGGAGCTGCCTCCGCTCTTTTTGCCTGGAAGGGACAAGCTTCGGCTGCGATCCTGCAAGTACTCTTCCATGTGCTGCCGGGGCCGTGTCGTCCCCCCGGTCCAAACCCTCATTTCTGCGGTTCCTGGAGGCGGTGTTTGAGGTCCCTTTCCCCCGGGACGAAAGCCCGCTCCCGTTATTTCCCGAGCACTTCCCGCTTTCAACGGGGCGGGACGGAAGGTGGAAGAGCTGTTTGGAGGCCAAATGTTTCCGAAAGGTCCGCAGCGGGAGCTGCCCTCCGTGGGGCCGAGCGGGGGCTCCGGGCGCGAGGTGTCCCCGTGCTGAGCCGGTGCTCGGGGTGCGCGCCCGTAGCGCGGCCGCCGCGACACCGCTATTCCCCGGCGCCGCGTTAGGCAGTGCTTCGGGACCGAGACTTTATTTCCCTTTCTTTGGACTTCAGTGCGCGTCGGATGACCGGGAGCGAGAGAGCAGCGACGTCGCCGATTCCTGTCTCCGCTCGAGAGCGGCTCGGGGAAGAGCTGCGGGACCTCCCACACGCGGCCTCGGCGGGGCGGCGGGGCCGGCAGTTCCCCTTCACGGCGCTCCTGCAGCCCGCTGCGCTGCGGCCGGCCTTGGGATCAGCCGAGGGAACGCCCGGCCCCGCCGCTCCTTCCTATGGAACTGGGAGCTGCGTGGGGCCACGAGCCTTCTCGCTGCAGGGAGCTCTGCGCGTCTCTTCGCCGTAGCACGGAAGTCAAGAAGCTGCCAAAAAGGAGAAATCCTAAGGGGCAGAGAGACGCCGGCCGCCCGTAACGCTCGGCATAGCGCGGCAGGGCGGACACCGCTGCCGGCACCGAGGGCTCCGCACGGCGGGGCCCCAGCCCGAAGTCCATCCAGGCGGGGTGCGCTGCGCTCCGAGGCGCCGGCCCAGAGCTGTCCGCCAGTGGAGCGCCCGGCACGGGCAGGGCGGTGCTGGGCATGAACCGGGAGCGGGGAGCGACCTCCCGGTGGGCACGGAGAGGGGACGCGGCTCTGCACGGCTTGCCTTCGTCCCCTGTGTTCCTCGGTTCAGTTGTTCTATTTTCCTCTCCTCTCCTCTCCTCTCCTCTCCTCTCCTCTCCTCTCCTCTCCTCTCCTCTCCTCTCCTCTCCTCTCCTCTCCTCTCCTCTCCTCTCCTCTCCTCTCCTCTCCTCTCCTCTCCTCTCCTCTCCTCTTTCGTTTTCTCCTTCTCCTTTATTGTTCTTTCTTTCGTTCTCTTCCTCTTTTTTTTTTCTTTGATTTTCTTTTTTTGCTCTTTCTCTTTTGCGTTCTCTCTTTCCAGATTGTAATCCAGATTGTAATCTTTAAAATAATAAGCATTAAAACCACACAGCTGCAGACGAGATGCCTATTGCTGAGCTCAGCCTCGGTGCTGATAGGGCCGCTCTCCGACCGGTGTCGGTACCCCCGGCCCCACAGTGCTGAGTGCGGGCAGAGGACACGGGGACTGTGCTGGGGCTGCTACCCGGCCTCCTCCCTCAGCCCCCGGGCACCGCACGCCGTGGGTCGTGTTTTCCCCCTCTGCTACGGAAATCACCCGCTTCGAAACAGAGCGTATTCGATCGGTCCGAGCCGTTAGTTCGTAAAACCCAAAAGGTCTCTTTGCTGCTGTAAAACCCCCATGGAAATGCACTGAGATAGCGCTGGAATTAATCACCCTGGTGTTTGTACAAGCAGTTAATGGGGATTAGACGCGTCGTTGTGAGCCGTGGCTGTGAACCTCGGGGGCGGTGAGGAGCGGGACGCGGATTTCCCCCCCCGCAGAGGTGCGTGCGGATTTCCTTCCCTGTTCCGTTCGCTGAGCTCCGACCCTTTCACATCGTAATGAAGTGACCAACGCGTCCTCCTCCGGTGCTCACCGTGCGTGGGGCGTTCGGCAGGACCTGGGGAGCCCTGTCCCTGTTCCTATCCCTGTCTCTATCCCTGTCCCTATTCCTGTCCTTATCCCTGTCCCTATCCTTCTCCCTAACCCTATCCCTGTCCCCGGTGCCCTGTTCCCGGCTGCTGCGCGCCGCGCTGGGGCCGTAAATTGACGAGGAAACGACACCAAAAGGGAAAAAATCAGCCGGTGCTGAAGCGTGTGCACGGGACATAAAAGCAAAGGAGAAAGGTTCAAAGCTTCCCGTGATGACTTTTCAACCTTTATTTATGTGCCTATTAATGCAGTATCCATCATGGAGATATGCATCTTTATCCTTTCAACCGATATGCTGGGAATCGATTGGATGTGCAGATTACATTTCATAAGTTTCCAAACGTTAATCTCCTCGGCCCTTCGCTGGTAATTTCTTCTTTTTTCACCAGATAGTATTGAGTTTCTGCACAAAAAAAAAAAAAAAAAAAAAAAAAAAAAAAAAAAAAAAAAAAGGAAAAAAGTCTTAACACAATTAATCCTGGGACTCCTTGTGTCTAAGTACCCGCAGGGCCGGCACGGACCCTCCCGCCCCATGGCCGGGCATCGCTCCCCGCAGGCGGTCAGGGCGGTGCGGGGCGGGCGGGACCCGCACGTGTTCTCCCACGGCCGCGTCCCGCTGCGGGGCGGTGCCTCCCGGCGGCTCTGCGGGACGGGGGGACCCCGGCGAGACCCTTAGGGGGCCGAAACCGCGCGGGGATCCACAAGCAGCAGCGCGGCCCGGAGGAACTCCGATTCCTCTCTGCCCCGGCCGCGCTCCGCCTGCGGAGGTGTGTCTGAAGGGCGCTGCGCTGCTACCGCTGCCGCCGTCACCTCCCGCCGGGCCCGGAGCGGGGTCTGCACCAAGCCTGCAGCCCTCTGCAATCGGTCGCCGCTCAGCTTGATCCCTTCCCTTCCCTTCCCTTCCCTTCCCTTCCCTTCCCTTCCCTTCCCTTCCCTTCCCTTCCCTTCCCTTCCCTTCCCTTCCCTTCCCTTCCCTTCCCTTCCCTTCCCTTCCCTTCCCTTCCCTTCCCTTCCCTCCTCTCCTCTTTCTCTTCCTTTTTCTTTCTCTCTTTCTCTCCCTCTGTCTCGCTTCTCTCTCTTTTCTTTCTTCTCTTCCTTCTTCTTTTTCTTTCCCCACTGCCATTTCCCCACACACTGCCATATGTAGGTCACTCTCTTCCCAAAACTCGCTCCGAACTGCATGTAACTCGCACCCCTCCCCTCCTCACTGTAGCGAGGCGAACGTGCTCGGGGGGGGAACGGCGGCTGCTGGAGACCCACAGCGCCCGGCAGCTCGACCCTGCAGGGCAGCCCCAGCACAACACAGCTGCCCGCTCCGTGGGAGGGAAGGAGGAGGAGAGCTTTGCGAAGATCTGCAGCGGGCACCGCGTGTGACACACAAGGCCCGTGCACAGCCCCCAGAGAGGTTCTGTTATGGTGTTTGTAGTGGGGGCAGTGAGGGACAAGGGCCAGAAATAGCAGGCCCTGCTACACACTCGTTATGCTGGGAAAAACTCTTCTCTTCTCTTCTCTTCTCTTCTCTTCTCTTCTCTTCTCTTCTCTTCTCTTCTCTTCTCTTCTCTTCTCTTCTCTTCTCTTCTCTTCTCTTCTCTTCTCTTCTCTTCTCTTCTCTTCTCTTCTCTTCTCTTCTCTTCTCTTCTCTTCTCTTCTCTTCTCTTCTCTTCTCTTCTCTTCTCTTCTCTTCTCTTCCCCCTTTTCCCCTTTTTCCTCTTTTCTTTTCTTTTCTCTTTTCTTTTCTTTTCTCTTTTCTTTTCTCTTTTCTTTTCTTTTCTTTTCTTTTCTTTTCTTTTCTTTTCTTTTCTTTTCTTTTCTTTTCTTTTCTTTTCTTTTCTTTTCTTTTCTTTTCTTTTCTTTTCTTTTCTTTTCTTTTCTTTTCTTTTCTTTTTCTTTTCTTTTTTCTCTTCTTTTCCTTGCCTTGTTTGCTCTCTCTTTCTCTCTTTTTCTTCTCTCCTTTATTTCTTCCTTCTTCCTTCCTTCTTTCCTTTTCTTTTTATATATCTCTTTCTGTCCCAGTTTCTCCTCTCCTCTCCTCTCCTCTCCTCTCCTCTCCTCTCCTCTCCTCTCCTCTCCTCTCCTCTCCTCTCCTCTCCTCTCCTCTCCTCTCCTCTCCTCTCCTCTCCATTTTCACTCCTCCACTTACATCCCTACTCACAAACCCCAGCGCCTTTCTCCAACATCACCTTCCCTGGGAATAGGTCTGTGCACAATTCCCTCCGAACCCCTTATTAGAAATAAACGTATGCGCGTAAAGGCGCAAAAGAGTGTAACTGATTTGTTTCCAATGCTCTCGTTTAGAACGAACTGCCGTTGTCCCGAACAGCGCCGAGTTTCGCCGCCCATTCGATGTGCCGCAGGTTTCATACCGAGCGCTCGCTAATCCAATTAAAAGTGCACCTGGCCTGGAAGAGCTCTGTAATTAGCGGGAGCGTTTTTAGCCATTTCCACGGGAACACCGTGAAATCATCTCCGCTAGTCCAAGGACGGTCACATGGGGGTGGGGGCGAGGGGGCGAGGGGGGAGGGAGGAGCGGGGCCGGGGCCGGGGCCGGGGCCGGCTTTCGGGGCTCATCTTTTCCCTCGGATTTCAGCAGTTTCGTGCGGAGGATGCGGCCGTGTCCCTCCGCCGGTTGGTAGCGAGGGCGGCGGCCCCGGCGAGGTGGGTGCGCGGGGCGGGGTGCGGCGGAACGGGGCCGGGGGTCCGTCGGGGAAAGCGGCCACGGGATGCATCGAGTGCGGCGGGAGCGCTCCGCAGCTGCGGCGAGAGAATCGCTGCGGGGCCCGAGCTGTTGTGTTCCGCGAGCTCAAAGTGAAGCTGAAATACTTTTTTAATTTATTGATGCATTTATTTAAAAAAAATACTCCCACATCCCCGCCGAGCCCCACACGGGAGCTTTGGAACTCGGTGCCTCGATAGCACTGCGGAACGCTTCCTAGCTCCGGCCGCAGGCCGTGCCCGGGTCCCGCAGGAGCAGGGCTCGATGCTCAGACTGCCACTGTGCTCAGTAAAGGGTAGCACGGGGAGAAATAGGCTCCGATTTTCCCCGCTACACGAGCTTTTCTTACGAGCCAGTTTCGAGGCCACGGTAAAACTTTTCTCCCCTCCCTGCTTGGCTCTGATGCTCGGGAAAAGAGACCGACTCCGCTCCGAGCAGCGGCCGGGGCGGCTGAGTCCCGGGTTGCACGGGGCCGCGTCCCTCTCCGATCCGCTCCCCGCAGGGCCGGGCCTGGCAGCGCCGCACCGCCGCTGGGCCCCACGGCCCCGAAAGGAGCGCCCGAACCGCGCGGGGAAGCGGCCGCGGGCCCGGCACAAAACATTGTTTCCTTTATTTCAAAGGGGGGAACCTGAGCGACTCTCATCCCTTTGATTGATTAAGGGCCTGAATAACTCGAGGCTCGGGAGTGACAGTCGCTGAATAGAGGATTGCAAATAAAGAGCGCAGTGGAAGCCGGGCTGGCACTTCACAGCGCAGAGCCGAGTTCGCTGGCACTTCCCGAGCTGTAAATAAAGGGCCGCGCACAATGGTACCTCTCTGAGGACAGACGGCCTTTACAACACTCCTGGCGTCATGTCCTGCTGCGGTCAGCCCGGCTCCGGGCGGACGTCACCTCCTTTCTTTTTGCGGCACTTCGGGCTGAATGCTACAATAAATTCCTGGGAACAACCGCCCGTCGGTTGGTGGGGCCGAGCGGGCGCCTCGCGTACGGCACAGCCGCGGGGGTGCGCGGGGCCGCCCCGTCCGTCCGTCGGTCCGTGAAAGCGGAGGTCCGCTGCGGTGCTTCCAGCCCGTCCGCGACACTGGGGCCGGAGGTGCTGCTCCCGGGCGGCGCGAACTACAGAAACAGAAGGGAGGGAGGAGGTTGTAGCGGTGTCGGAGAAGAGAAGGGCGGTCGCTCCCCCGCGTCTTCTACGCGGACAAAGCGCGCTGCGAGCCCCGGGTCGGGAGCGGGACCCCGAGGGCGAGGAGCGACGCGCGGGCCCCTCGGCCGCTCTCCCGGAGCCGTCGGGGCGCGGAGCCCCCCGGGGCCGGCGGCTCTCGGCCGGGCCGGGCCGCCCCGGGCAGCGGCGGTGCGGGAGAGTCCCCGTTCCCCGCCCAATCAGCGGGGGCGGCGCGGCCGGGCCGGGCGGCGGCGGCCAATCGCGGCGGCGCCGCAGCGGAGCCGCGCCGGGTCCGGAGCCGATAAATGGAGGCGGCCCCGCGGCCCCCACTCCCGGGACAACGCCGCCGCCGCCCGCCCGGCCCCGCCCGCCCCGCTCCTGGATCCGCGGGGTCCGGTCCGGCCCTCCCGGCGCGGGGCAGCGCGGGTCACCGACGAAGGGGCAGCAGGGAGCGGCCCTTCCCCGCCCCCGGCGGCGTCCCCTCCCCGCGTGGCGGCTCTGACGGCGCTCTCTCCCGCAGCTGCACCTGGGCAGGAGCGCGCCACGCCGCCGCGATGACCACGCTGGCCGGGGCCGTGCCCAGGATGATGCGGCCCGGAGCCGGGCAGAGCTACCCGCGCGGCGGCTTCCCGTTGGAAGGTGAGGGCGGGAGGAGGGGCGGCGGTCAGAAAGCGGGGAAAAGTTGGGGGACGGAGCGCGTGCGAAGGTCGGAAGGGGCCGCGGGAACTTCGGACCCGGGTCCCTGCCCGGCGGCACTCCCCGGTTGGGCGCAACAGGTGCCGACACGCCGCGGGGTCCGAAGGAGACGTTAACGCTGTTTCTCCTCCTCTTGTCCAGTCTCTACACCTCTCGGCCAGGGCAGAGTCAATCAGCTCGGAGGAGTGTTCATCAACGGACGGCCGCTGCCCAACCATATCCGCCACAAGATCGTGGAGATGGCGCACCACGGCATCCGGCCCTGTGTCATCTCCCGGCAGCTGCGCGTGTCCCACGGCTGCGTCTCCAAGATCCTCTGCCGCTACCAGGAGACGGGCTCCATCCGCCCGGGGGCCATCGGCGGCAGCAAACCCAAGGTGAGCCCGGCGGGCGCGAGAGGGGGCGAGGGGCCGCGCACAGGCACGGTCCTGCGCGCTGTTCCTGGCGGGTCCGCGTCTTGAAACGATTGTGGGAAAGATTTATTATTTGTGTGAAAAGAAAATCGCGTTTAAAAAAAAAAAAAAAAGAAATTATCCGAAACGAAGTGAGGGAGAAAGGGCAGCTCCGGGAGCTGTGCTGCCCGCTCGGCCCTGCTCCGCCCGCCGCCCTTTCAGCTGCTCCGCTCCTTCCGTGCTTTTTGCAAAGCGCTAAAAAGTTCGCGGTCACAACAGTGCAGAGCGATATAGATCCTCCTCTCGAGTTTTGCCTCTCCGTTCCTTATATCTTTTGTTTTCCTCACAAAGAGAAGTGAACTTTTTGAGTTTTCGTTCAAAGCCGCTGGCCGGATTTTTTCCTTTGTTGTTACCAAAGTGGCGGCTCCCGAACTTTCCGTTCTCGTGTTAAAACGACAGATTTTTCTACAGGCGCGTGACGGAGCGCGGGCCCTCAACCTGCATTTATTTCAGTTCGGCTCCACTTTAGAGCACCGAAGAAACCCCCCCGGGTCCTTCCCGGTCCCCTCACAACGCCACAGCTCTACTCTCCGTTCAGTGCTGCGGACTTCGTTCCGCTCAGTCTCTCCCTACGCACAGCTCTGCTCGCACCCCGCGCTGTCCCAGCACAATTGAGCGCTGTCCCCGCGGAGCTCCATCCCCTCCCTGCCGGTTCGGGCCGTTCTGTCTGCCCGGGGTAACGCCGCCGCCTCCATAGCCTCGGGCAGTCCCTGCCCGCGGGGCCGTGCGGTCTCTCTGGGAGGTCCGTGTGGGGCAGGGGCACTCCGGGCTCCGCCGCCGCACAGCTCCCGCTCGCCCCGTGTGCTCTGAAGCAGGTGACGACGCCGGACGTGGAGAAAAAAATCGAGGAGTACAAGCGGGAGAACGCGGGGATGTTCAGCTGGGAGATCCGCGACAGGCTGCTCAAGGACGGCGTCTGCGACCGCAACACCGTGCCCTCAGGTAGGGGCACTGCGGGATGCTCCGTGCCGGGGGAACGGGGCCCGTGGCGGCCGCGCCGGGAGCCGGGGACGCTTCGCAAAGGGTTCAATTACGCTACGAGCGGAGGGTACCGGCGGGAGGGGGCGGCGGGACCGAGTCCGGGCGGTGTCGGGGGGCTCCCGTCACCTCGGGGGGGGGAATTGCGCGGGGCGGTGCCAACCCCGCGGGAGGACAGCGAGGCCTCCGACGGCAGCGGCCGGAAGCAGGGCTCGGCCCGGAGGAGCGGCGGTCACAGATCCGCACTCCTCCCGAAGTGAGCTCCATCAGCCGCATCCTGCGGAGCAAGTTTGGGAAAGGCGAGGAGGAGGAGGCCGAGCTGGAGAGGAAGGAGGCGGAGGAAGGAGACAAGAAGGCGAAGCACAGCATCGACGGCATCCTCAGCGAGAGAGGTAATGCCCGCACCCGGGAACTGCGGCGGGAGATGGGGGGGTGCTCGGCGGGGAGGCCGGGCCGGGACCGGGAAACGCGCGAGGGGCGGTCGGGCCGCCGGGGGAAGCCTCTGTGCCGCGGGGCCTCAATCGGGGGGACCGCCTTCAGCCTGGCGGCCGCGGTCACACAGTGCGGTGCTTCTCTAAAGTAAAGGCTGCGGAAAGTTTGTGCTGTGTTGACGTGTGCTGGGCCGGGCCGGGCCGGGGGCTGCGGGACACTGCTGGGCCGGCTTCTTCGGGGCTGCCGGAGGGGCGGCCGGGTCGGGCCGGGCTAGGGCTGGAAGTGGCGGCCCGGCACAGGCACGGCGCTGGGGAAGGCGAGACAAAAGTACCAAATGAGCTGGTCAAACATTTGTACAACTTCTGCAGCTTTTACAAAGAAGGCCTTCTATACACAATCTACACTTGGAGATGAACTTGGAAAACAAAGAGGGGAGAGTCCATTGAAACTCACACTTTGGCTTTGCGTAGACAAAGCTCCAGCTAGCAGCAGCTTGATGTGAACAAAGGAAGGCAACCTTTTTATAATTCAAGGAGAAAAGAAGAGAAAACAGCCCCACAAAAGGCTGAGAAAAGACATTATGGGCTTGCAATGAGGGATGAATTATTCAATGAGCCCCTAATAGCTGATGCTCCACACAGTTTTATGGACTCTCCACCGTGGAAAAAGTGCTGTTCGTATCTCCAGAATGTTTGTGGTAATTCCAGACATCTGGAGGTGCTGAGAACCGATCAGGAAGGACAGCAAAAAAACGTTTTATTTAAAGCAGGCTAAACCCTTGTATTGTAGCAACAAACCTGAGTGTGCTCCCCAAAGTTACTCTGTGGCTCTGTTCTTAAAACCCCATCTTGTGTCTGTGAGTGTGCGTGTAATGCACACACAGGAGGTGCTGACGGGAACTCTGTGAGGGCCAGAAGTGTCTGAGTGCCTCTCTGTGCCCCTATGTGCACGTGGCTGTTTTCCTGGTGCCTGCTCCGATGGAGAGCTGTGCTGAAGGAAGGAGGGGACTTGTGCCTGGGCTGCTTCTGCAGTCATGTACCTCTTTCCTGGCGTCCTGCTGGCATGTGTGCCCAGTTTTGATTCCTTTGCATTCAGTTAGTGGCAGGATTCTCTTGAACGCAATGGGCCGTACCACCCTGTGCTGTGTCTGTGTGTGCTTGTGGGCTGGGTACCAGTTTGGCAGAGAATGGCAATGGGAGGGAGGATCAGCTCCCTCCACAACCACTCCTGCTTACCCATATCATCCTGGTGCTTCATTTTGTTATGGCGTGGCCAGTGTGCTACAGCGAGAGTGCAGTTGATAGAGAGAACTTGTTACTGTGCTTGTGCCTTGCTCTTATGGGATGCTACAGGAAAACACAGCAGAGAGCTCATTGTGGGAGCAAAACAGCCCCAAAATGGGTTTGCCCCTCCTTGCAAAGTCATGAGAAAAGAGAAGTTCTGCTTCAACTCCCATTGCCAACAGAGGAGTGAAGGCTCCACTCTGCCCACACAAGCACCCGGCCCGGCACTTCTCATTGCGGTGGCTGCAGAGCCCCATGGCTGTGGTTCTGTGGTGGTGGTGGCTGTGTGCGGAGCTGGGTGACAGCACTGCATCCACAGGATGGTGTGGGACAATCCAGCAAGGTACTCGGAGCTGTGTGCCCTCAGCAGCAGTGTGCAATGCTGCGGGGTGGGGAGAGTGCAGTGTGCTAGGGTGCTCTGTGAGCTGGGCTGTGCCTGTGGCTGGAGTGGCACAGGGGCTGTGGGGCATGACAACGCAGGTGTTGGCTTGGCTGGAAGAAAATGAAGCAGAGTTGGGCTGACTTTAAAGGCTGCTGATTCCCTGTATAGGATTTGAGGCGTTCTTGTAGCAGTGGAATCAGACAGAAGAGAAAAACAGCCTTTTAGATAACATGCTCTTTGCAGGCACTTAACCCCGCTCTCTCGTACCCCTGGCAGATGCCACACATGCTGCACTGCTGCTCTGCTGCTGATGCTGTCCTCTGCCCTGGTCTGGGGCATAGATTTGGAACACAACCTGGCTGCCACGGCACCTATCTGCCCGATAGTGGCTCTTTCACAGCCTATCTGTTTTTCCTGTGGACAAGATGCATTTTTCTTAACCGCCCAAACCGTAAAGACAGCACATGAAGGAGAAACCTCAGCGCCTTTATATGGCACAGGGGGCCTATTTTTAGAACGAGGGCTGCGGGGAGGGAGCGCCCGGAGCTCGCATCCCACGGCCGCTATGTGCCCGCTGCTGGGAGCGCCGCGCCGGGCCCGGCCTCAAAGGGGCTCTGTTCGCGGCCGGAATTGGCCCCCGGGCCCCGTCCCGCGGATCCTCCCCCAGTCATGCGCCCGCAGAAAGGGCCCTACTCATCCCCAGCGCTGCTCCGGGAGCGATTCAGGCTGCAGCAGGCTAAATTGACTTCTTTCTTTCCTTCCACTTTCATCTCGCACCAAACCCTCCCCCCTCGCCCTCCCCTTCCTCTTTTCTTTTCTTTTCTTTTTTTTTTTTTTTTCTTCTCTGTGCCCGAGGCTCACATTAATACAATTTCGGCACCATCCCTATTTTTGTGTGTATGTGGGAAGCTTGGGGAGGTTAGGGGGGGCTAGAAAGGGCCTCAGCACAAAGCGCTGCTCAGCAGCTCAGCCGTTGCTCTGCTTCGCTGAGCGATGCTGTTCCTGTTTGTGAGTTTGGGGAAAAGCATTTCTGCTGTGCACTGTAATGGAATTAGAGGACAGATGCTGTCTGTGCGTGGGACACGCGACCACCGGCCCCAGCTTAAATATTTAGATGCAGTGTTACAATCAGCAGCTTGATCTGCGGGCTGTGACGCGGTGCCATGCGCTCCGGAGGGCACAGGGCTGGCGCGTGCTGTGAGGAGGGCTGCTCAGTGCCTGCTGCCCCTTGGGGTTAGTAATACTGCTACACTGCTATGGCAGCTGATGGAGGGAGGGACTGCCCTCTATCTCTGCCCTGTGGGGTGCTGCCCCCAGCCCCTGGTGCTCCTTGTCCTGACTGCATCCACTGAAGTGATGCCCAGCTGCACCTGCCCCCCCGATGTGGGGATCTGACCCGTGTTTGGGCACTTGACTGACTCAGAAATAGTTCCTAAAATGTTGGAGCAGAACTGCTGGGCACATCCTGCCACAGTTCTCTGAGCTCAGGCACCGAGAGTGAGGGCAAACCTTGCTGCAGCAAATATTGGGATCGCTTCCTATGTGTTTACCTGAGTTTGTACTTAAGCTTGCATCTGATTGGATTGCTCCAAAACTCTTAACTAATAGTTGGTTAAACTTAGTGTAATTCTGAAAGGACTGGGGTTAGAGTCTGAAGGGCTCGCTCCCGAACTGTGGTTTTTGTCCCTGGCTTTTGACTTTCCTGTGATTGCCAAATTGTGGCCATCAGCAGGAATGCATCCCAGCCGAGCTCAGGCTGTGAGGTGGGGTTTGGGGTGGCTGTGTGCACCCTGCGAGGTGTGAGGAGCCCCAGTGAAAGGGCCCATTCACATGTGCACGTTTCCATGGGCAGGGCAGGACTGGTGCCCAAATCCACCCCATTCTGCTCAGAGCCACTGTGCCAGGCTCAGGTTGTGCGTGTTGCACCGGCAGGGCTCGCTGAAGCAGGGATGTCAGCAGCTGCTTGTGCAGCGGTGGTGATGGCATCAGCAGACAGAGATTTTAATTAGATACAAAATTAATTAGAGATTAATGCTGAAATTAAAAGTTGCTGCTGATTAAATCCTTATGAGATTCTTTTGGGGGTCTAATTCCAAGTGGTACTCTTCTGTTATGTTAGGTCAAGCTGATGCTTTTATCTGACTTTCACTAGGGGAGGGTTCAGTTCTGATGGCTTTTGCGTTAGGTTCACTTATTGATAAGGGTTGAAACGAGAGGAGCCCATAAAGTTGATAGTGATAAATTATGGCGGGTCCCCAGGGCTGTGTAGTAAAACTGCGTTGGGAAATGGAGCAGAACTACAAAGTGCTCTCTGGTTAATTTAAGGAGAAATTGAGTGAAACGTGAAGCAGTAAATCACAGCGCTGTGCTCAGTGCGGATTTCTCCATGTAAATGTCACTTTAAATCCTATGTGACACACACGTGTGGCTACAGGCAGAGGAGAACATATAAATAAGGATGCAGGACCCGATTGCTGAGCTCTGGCTACTAAATGGGATCTGAGCTCAGCACAGACCCTGCTCTGCTCCCCTTCCCTGCAGTGCTCCTGCCCCATGCTGCTGTGGTAATTCACCTCCAGTCACTCCCCCTAGAAAATGAGCAAAACGTAATGAAATTAAAACTCACCGTGGGCGCATTAGGGCCACTGTGTGTCATGTGCTGAGATTGTTTGGTTGGCAGGGTTTGATGTGCTGCTGACAGCTCATTTGTTCACTGGTAAATAAAGGTTCGGAGCGATTAACAGTGTGCATATATAACGAGTGGGACAGTAAGAGGCAATTAAGCTGTCGGTGCAATGTCTTATCTCGCTGGTTGCCCTACAGTTGTTTTACAACCAGGAATTAAAATCTGAAAAGGTGATTTGCGGTGTCGCTGGCCAAATATTGATTAAGTGGTGTTTGCGATGCCATTGTCACAGACAGAAAGGGCACCGTTCTGCCCCGCGTGGTTCATCTCCCATTGTGAGCAAAGCTTAACCTCTGGGATCAAAGGGATTGTTGCAGTTTATCTGTTCTGGAAAATCCTTCTTTGCTCCTAAACTTGGATTAATGGCCAAGTTGTCTTTAATGACATGTGAAATTTGGATGGAGTCCTTATTCTGCATGGTCTGCTCGGTGTATGCACTGTACGCAGTTTTGTGCGAGGCTTTTCTTGAACACTGTTGGATTTGCATTTGTGTGAATCTGTTTTTAGTACAGAGTGCGCTGAAACTTTGCTAAAACAGAGGGTAAAACACACGGTACCTCCTTGAGTCTTAATGAAGCTGATTGGGTTGCATGTAATTTTTCGGGTGGATGTTGTCTGAAGAAAATTGGATTTTTCTGTACTAAATTGGTAAGATAAATGGCCACTGCTGTTGAAAGGAAGGGAGTTTGGGTTGGAGGAGCTGCTGGAGCTGGGTGCTCAGCACAAAAGTGTCCCAGCGAGCTGCAGCATCTGTGTGCACTTCCTTTGCAGCAGTGATGGCTGCACAGTTGCTTCCCAGACTGCAGGGAGAGCCGAGTTCGTGCTGCAGGGCAGGCAGGAGCACATGGGATCCACGTCTTCTCACCTGACTAAGCAAGCTGTGCTTGCTTCAGATAACAAAATGTCCCACCAGCCCCACAGCAGAGAAGGCTGTGCAGCTTGGATGTGATGTGCTGGCCTGTGCTGATGCTGTGGGATCTCAGCTGGGTGATCTGTGAGCAGGAGGTGCTGCTGCTGCCACCCCAGGCACAAGTGGAGCTCCGTGCACAGTGGTCAGGCAGGGCCAGAGAGCCCCTTCTGGTCATTATCTGGTATGCGTGCCTGAGCCTCCGGTGCTGTGGAGAGAATCAGCAGAGTAAGAGCTGAAAAAAGTTACTTTTAGTCATCGGTTTCTCATTATTTCTTAAACACACAGTTTTTCTTTTGTCTGCACAAAGTGCTTTGTGAGTGCTCTGCTCCTTAAGAAAGCAGGTAGCCCCAGAGCAGCAGTTACTTTTCTCTGAAAGTATTTTAGGTTCATGTTTCTGTACAGCACACAGATGCAGCTCTCTGGTTTCAGCAGGAGCTGTGAGCAGGGCAGCGATGCGCGCTCTGTTCCGCTTTCTGCTGTTCTGTTGGTGTGGATATGTGCCTGGATGCAAACTGGCTGCCAAGTGTGACCAACATTTGTCGTGCATGTGTCCATATAAGGTCCCGCCTTAAGGATGCTTGCATTCACGATATGCTCACATTGGATGAGGCTTTGGAAGTGCCCGAGTAGCGATCTCTTTGTCAGCAGACCAGTAGTTACCACACAGATTGCTGCTCTGAGCTGGCATTTTGCAGGCACTTGTCCAGCCCCATCAGACCTCACTCATCTTATTTAATGAGCAGTGCTGCTCAGCCAGTGCAGTGTGCAGAGGTTCCCTCTTGGAGGTGGCTGTGATGTGGGTGTCCCTTTCCATGCTGTGGAACAGGGAAACTCCTGCAGCTGGAGTGCTGCTTCTGGCATGCGAGTGGAGCCATGGTGCTGGCATGGTAGTGGCACCCCTGGGTAGCTTCAGTGCATGCTGAGCAGCTCCTCTGGCAGGAGAGCTGTTTGAGGAAGGACTGCCCTCACAACCAATGGGCTGTTCATGTGGGTGGGCACTGAACCTTCTCAGCATGCTGCTTGGGAAGGAGGTCTGCAGGGTTTTGTAGCATTTGCGGTGGAGAGAAGGGCACAGCGTGCTCCCAGTCTGGGTGCTTGTGGTAGCAGTTATGCACATGGTGTTTGGCTCCACCACGCTCTTTGCCATGACCTGTGGAACAGGCAAATACTAGCAGAAAACAGCTAGCTATAAAACAGCAGGAATCGGTGCAATCTGTTCCTCTGCTCAGGGGTTGTGCAGTGAATGCTGTAGATGGGAAATGCCCTGCAGGTTCCCTCAGGGAACCACCAACAAGAGCAGACCCACTGCCTGCCGTACTGATGGGGTCTGGCAATGTGCTCAGGAGGTTGGCAGCCACACAGCAAGGCACACAGCTGCCTGTTGCTTCAGCACCCACTGTCAGTGTTCCAGAGAACTCAGAGCTGTCAGACCATGTGCTGGGCAGTGAGGCTTTGAGGAACCTCTCGGAGTTGTGGGACTTCAGGGAAAGCCATGGGGTGTGCGTGGCCACTGCTTCTGGCAGCAGTGTGAAATGGCCACACACAGCGGACATCTTGTACTTCTTGCTGTCTCCCTCTTGACCTGTGTAACAGGGATCCCTGGCCCATATGTAGCCCTTACTTTCCATGGGGCTGTGTGGCTGCTCAGGGTGGGACAGGGAGACAGGAGCTCACTGTAACCCAGAGCTGTTTGCTTGCTCAGACCCAGCAGGGTGAGGCAGCGCTGAGATCTGTCTGTGGGTCAGTGAGCGCTCCGACACGGCAAGAGGGCATAGTGTGACAAGCAGAGCAAATTGAGAAGAGCTGTTCTAGCAAGCTGAGCTTAAAAGTTTTCTAATACGTGATTTAGCAAAAAAAAAAAAAAAAAAATCATCTGGCTGCGTGCTGCACACAACTATGTGACCCACACTCTGTCAGGGTGGGCAGGACGTGGGGAGCATGCCTCAGGTCGGTGTGTGGCCCCTTGTGGGCTGAAAGCTGTGGGGCTTTCCCTGTCCTCATCTGCACCCCCCCCTCCTCCTTTTATCCCAACCAGTTGTGCCAGTGGGATTTGGGGAAGGAAACTGGGAGCTCCAATCTGAAAAGCTGTGGGAGCCAACACAGCCGGTACACAGTGGCTGCGCTCCAAACTCCCAGAGATCCCTTGGCTGGGGAAGAGCTTAAAGCAAAGTGGGTCTCAAAGTCACTGCACTGGCAGTGCAGAAGATGGGGTGATGACTGATGATGGAAATGTCCCTCAATCCAACATCAGAACAGCCCTGGGAGAGTGTAACAGAGGCAGAAGCAGAGAGCAGGTGTTGAGCAAATCCCAAATACACCTAGAGTCCAACCAGCGCTGGAATCACGTAGAACCGACAGCAACCATGGATAGGGCACTCTGCAGGATGCACCCAGCCCTCTCCACACTCTGAAGGAGGCATTGTGGTCACCACCGTGCTGTGAAGGTGGTGGTAACACCCAGGGACACTCTGCTCTGTGCCGATGCCTCAGGTCCCCCCGCTCACACAGCTGCCTACAAGTGTGGGAAGGGGGCTGCGGTGAGCACGGTTGTTTATCTTTGGGATGGGACAAGGGAACTGAGTAGGAAAGAGTGATCCTGTGACTTGTGTTTGTAAGCAAATACCCCTAAACAGAAACAAACAAGAAAAGAGCGGTCGCAGCAGCGTAAGCCCTAGGTGAGTGAGGTTTGGTTTGCATGGGGACAGCTCTGGGCTGGTATATGCACTGCCTGAGAGCTGCTCTGCAGTGTCTGCACAGACCCCTGCTACTCCCCCTGCCCTGTCCCAGCCCCCCAGCAGGAAGGGAATGCTGTGTCTTGCTGGAATCTTACTAATTTTTTTTTTTCCCCTTCTGTTGCTGTGCATCCAGGCAGTGTGTGCGGTGGGAAAGGGCTGGAGTGTAGGACATATGGTGGCTGTGTCAGCTGTTCCAGTTTGAGCAAATCCTGCTCTGTGCATCTTTGCTCATTTGCGATTGGAACAATATATTTTCAGCTCTGAATGGTATTTCCAAGTGTCTGGGATGCAGAAGTCAAGAGTTGTGCAGGATCAGCTGCTGAAACTGCAAGTCGGTGAATGATGTTCTCTTCCGTGGGGAAGCACTCACTGTGTGTGAGAGCTGAGCCACCGTGTGATCAGCGGAGCTCAGCAATTACCGGGATGTGCTTGTTGCTGGGCTGCCTGTGGATTGCTGCAGTTGTTTGCAAACATGTGCTGTGGAAAAAGTACTGAATGATGTATACAAATGGTCTTTGGTTCGAGCAAGTGTTTGGTGATTGAAATCTGTGTGGTTACGGCTGGGCACAGGCTGTTTGCTTCTAGTACTGGGTTGCAGTCAGCAAAGATGTAAAACTTCTGCAAAGCTGCTGAAAACACTTTTTTTTTTTTTTTTTTTTTCCTATTTGGGTGTTTTACTAAAGCCCCCATTAAGACAGAAATATAAGCTCGAAAGAGAAGGAACCAAACCAATAAAAGCATTTAAGCCAAGTACATTGATAGCATTTGTCTTCAAACTGCAGCTTTCAAAATCTTCCTGCAGAGGAGAATGCACTTCTGTGGTGGCATTTGGTGCAGGGGTTGGGGATGGGCTGCATTGGTTTGATTTTAAACTTCTGAAGCAGCAGCAGTCTGAAAGCAGGAGGGAGCTTCATGCTCAGCTGGGCTGGGGAAGCACAGCCTTCCCAGGGTGGGAATGGCAGTTCTGCTGCATGCTGCTGTTTGCAAAAGTGATGCAAAGAACTTACAGGCAGAGTAGGCACCTCAGGGAAAAAGCTGGTAATATATATATATATATATATTTTTTAATGAACAAATGATTTTATGGCTTAGCACCAGTGCACTGAAGAGAGGTGTGTTTAAAAGTTGGACTCAAGAGCTTTTGTCTGGAGAATAATACGCTTGGTGGAAAGCACGGCACAATGGAGAGCTTTTCTTTCAGTTCTGTATGGGCGAGCGTCAGTCAGCCACGGAAGAACTTCAAAAGCCAAAGGAAAAGCCGTCAGGCTGCCTCGATCCCGATAGGTTTCCCTGAGGTGAGGGGAGAGCTGGCGTTGGCAGCAGCACAGGAGGCAGTGGGTGGTGCACACTGAGGAACCAGCTGAGCCGCTGCGTCCTGGGAAGACGGGAAGCTGTTGGGCTGTTCCATCTCTCATGCCCTGTGCTGCTTGTTTCTGAAGGCAGAGGAGTCCCACCTCTCTGTTGCTGGAAGTGGTGTGGGGTGGGAAGCTGTGTGCCAGGTGCTCCAAGGGTATGGCTGGCAAGGACGTGGGTGGCAGAGCAGTGAGCCGCCATCCTGTAGCAGGCAGCAGTTTGTTGTGCTGTCTCATGGAATGCTCTTGGTGATGGTTTGGTTTCAGCCCTCCAAGAGGACAGGTGGTGGTGGTGGTGCTGGGCTGTGGTCCCACTCTGTGCTCCTGTCCGGGGTATCTGGCTGAGTCAGGGACAGCTTCGTGCTGTTGACACTCACCCAGTTAGCTCTGTTATCGGTGTGAAAACAGCACCGGGTAACATGACCTTGGTTTTCAGTGATTTGTGTGTTTAGGCTTCAAAAATGGAGAACAAAACTTCAAGATGAGGTGGAAGACCTTTTTGCATGCATTCATTTATCTCAAGCTCATCAGGCATGCTTAGGTGTCCTTGACATTAGCCAGGCTATTGGAAGGAATTGGCTTCTGTGAAGTTTGGGTTGGAAGCAAATGACCTGCTGAGCACAGCCGTGGCTGCAGCACCACTAGCTGCAATGTGTGTGAGCACATCTATGGGCTGCTCTGAGGTGACAGCCTTTGGGGGCGGGGAAGGCACCCTCTGGGTGAAGAACAACAAATCGAAGCCACCCAAACAGCATTTCTAAGGATAATTTCTATGAGAAAGTGGGTAAGCACTGTATTGAGGATTGCAGGTGAGTCCAGATTCATTGCTGAGAGAGGTTAGGTCAGCAGAGAAACACGGTGCCTGTATTCAGCAGGGACTGCAGAGTGAAGGTAGATACAACTGTAGAGAATACTCATCTGAATGGGTGCTGTATTATAGCCTAAAATGTACAACACTGCTCTGTTTGTGTTTTTTTGTTGTTGTTGTTGTTTTGGCTGTATTGGAAGGAGAGTGTAATAGCACCTAGATCTCCAAAAATCACATCTGTGAACTATCCATTACAATTAATTTATTTTTCATTTTGGAAAAAAGATGGAAGAAGAAATAGGGATTAGAGCAAAAAATGGGGCATTGGGTTTGGATTTGGTACAGCATTGTCAGTAGCATTTTAGTTTTTCAGGAGTATAGGGAAGAGGAGTACTCTGAGTTCTGGTCATGCTCTGGGCTTACAGCCTCTCCCTGCAGTGCCTTTGGTTGTTGGTTTTTGCATCAGCTGCACAGAGCTCAGAACCCTGCAGGTTTGGGAAGCCTTCAAAATGGTCTGCATAAGCAGGAACTAAGTTCACTTTTTCCAACTCTTGCTGTTTTAGTATAACATTTCTGAACATGATCATCTCTGTATTGTTATCCCCAAAGCATTTACTTATTTACAAAATGGCATTTGCTAGACAAGCACGTGTATTTTTGTCCTATTCCTTTTCCTAATTTAAATCAGTGTCCATTTCCTAGAAACTGAGGGAGGGAAGAGTTCAGGACTGGCGGTACAGCACCGTGAGCCGGGGCTGTGCATGGCACTGTCAGTGCCCTGATGGGCCTCGGGGTGACGCTCTGACTCCTGCCTGGGCTGTCACACCTGTGCAGATGTACACAGACGTGAAGCGGAGCCGGGGCAGAGCCGCGTCCTACCGGGCGCGGTGCTCGGCAGCCAGAGGGAAAGTCGTCTGCCTGTTTGGGAGGTGGATGTATTTACAGCTTTGAAATATTTGGTGCTATTTTCCTCCGACACGCTCAGGAGGCTGTGCGGATCAGGAGCCCTGGGCTCGGCTTCCTGCTGCCGAGGAGCGCAGCGTTGTCGCTTCGCGGCACTGAGGGCAGCGTTTGGTCCTGAGGAGAGGAAAGGAGCAGTTCGGTCTGCATGGAATCGCTCACTCAACTTTTTACGGAACTAAATGTTTTTATTCGTTACCTTCTTAATTTTGTTGGTAATTTTTCCAACTCTTACTACTAGCAAAAGAAGATTAAAGAGCAAGTTGTTGTTGTTGTTACTTTTGAGACAAGCAGAATGTATTCAGAACGAATGTTCCCCCGGAGGTTTTCTGTTGCTGAGGCGCGTTCAGATGGTGAGATTGCCGGCTCCTCGGGAACCTGCATTTCTTGCTCCTGAGAGCATCCTCTGGAGGACTGACTGGGGAAAAAATCGGCAGTTGTACTTTCGCTTTCCTTTTGGACCGGTTAGCGCAGAGCAGTCAGCGCAGTGGGGACGCTGCCAGCAAGGAGGCAAGCAGCTTACGCTCTTTTTTACTGGAGCAGCGTTCCCTTCCCAGCCACACAGGGTCTGCAGGGGCTGAATGCAGTCTGTCGCTGTGAATCACATCGCTCCTCTCCCCATCTGTACCCACTGCCACGGTCTGCTCTGCAGCTCTACCACCCCAAAATCGCGTGGAGAGCTGGCAGGCAGCGCGGCACAAAGCAGCTGCCTATGGCTGAAGGGTGGTTTGGAGTAAGGGCGTGAATATTAATTCTTCAGGAGCTGCTGGTTGTGTGTGTGGAGTGTGAGCTGCTGCTTTCTCCTTGCCGCACTGCTTCGTTTGGTTGCGCTCTCATCCCCTTGCTGCACAGCTTCTGCACTGGCACTGTGGGGACTGGCCGTGGAGCAGACTGCTCCCTTAGCGTGACTTTGACTGAAATCCCCTCTGCTGCGCTGCAAGCAGATGAAGTAGCGGCTGCTGGAGCGAAGTGGGGCTGGGGGTGGGGGAGCCGTGGTGTTTCAGCGCTGTTTTTGCTCCAGGAGGATTTCTGGGGCTGACCAAAGTTTTCTGTGAGGTTACGCTTGGTGTCACTGAAATTTAAATAGATGCTGGGAGAGTGCTTTGTGCATTACCTCGAGTTACGCTGCTGTCAGTCATCTGCAGGGGGAAAGAAGGAAAGGAAGGTGTAACTTTAAGCACACACTGATTTGTTCTTATTACATAACAAAAGTCTATTTCTTTATCATGTTATCATTCAGTTAATAAAAATTAGCTACAATAACAGTACCAACTTAGAAACCCCTCCAAGTCCGGGGGATTTTCTTTCACAATGAACATGAATACTGTTCAGAAATACAAACAGTCAAAGGATAACTTTAGGTCTGAAAGAGAAACCTGGCAAGGGTAATTGAATAAGCCTGGATCTCCTGAATATGTCATGGTGAGTGCAGTCAACATGTCATAATTAGGTTTATTGAGGGCCATTCCAACAATCTGCTTCTATTCTTCCTGCCTTATTGTCCACAGCTAGGCAAATAGCCAGGGGACAAAAGGAATCAAGTGCTGACAAAACATGAAAGAGGAAAAAGATTTAGCTGCTTTTATCAAAGAAACTGAGAAGGACTTTGTGTAAATAAAGTAAGTAACTGACCATCCTGCATTTAGGCAATGCCGTTTTCATTAGAATTAATTCTTGACATATTGGAAGGGTTCCAAGGGAAGGATTTCTACTTCTGACAAGTTTAATTTGTAAATTAAAAACAGTTGGTTAAACATGAGCCGCCATCAACAAAACTTAACTGAAGCCATACATGGGCAAGTCCTAAGCAGGTGAAAAAGAGAATTACTTTGAAAACAAAGCATCCCCCAGAATTATGCAAATTCTGATTACTTCATAACAAATGTTTTCTATTGAGACGTTCAGCAGCATAACTGTTGGAAAGCTTTGTTTGCATGCCATTTATTTTCCTCTTAAAATCCCATTGGCTTGCTCAGCAGTCGCTGCTTGTTCTTTGTGGTGCATCAGAAGTGGCCCCAAGGTGTTGGGTGGTTCGGGGGCCTGAAGTGAGGAGAAGCGGGGCTCCATGAGAACACCCGTGCTGTGGAGTTCTGCGGTGCCGAGCACAGAGCTGTGATCCAGGTGGGTCCTTCCTGCCCCTCCTGCAGTCCTGACTGAGGTAGTGATGCTCTGTCACCTGTCTGCCCGTGACAGATATCGGGCTGATTAGAATCAGTGGTTTGGGTAAGACCAAGAAGTGAAGGTGCTGCTTTGGGCTGCAGGTTGTGAGGAGCAGATTCTGGTGGGGCCCCGCAAGATCTGTGCTGCTTAACAGAGCTGGGGCAGGTTGTGGGCACACCGCATCATGGCTTGGGGTCACAGTGATGCCTTCTGTATCGTAGAGAATTAACATATGGTCGTTTTTTTCTTCTCTTGTGTTGCTCTTAATTTGCCTTGGAGATGGTTGTGTTGTATGTGTGAAAACCAGGAGCCTCTTTTCTGCAACTGTTTGAAGAGTTTATTTTCTGATAAGTTTATCAGTGACCAATTCCAGACCAAAACTTCAAATCCTTTTGTTAATTCGGATTTAAGGTTAAGCAGATATACTAAGGGAAAAAAATGAAGATTTTTTTTTTTTTTTTAACCTACCTCCCGTGATGCTTTTGGAATGACTTGAAATTAAATAGTAAGGCTGAAATTTATAAATGCAACTTCAAAGCAGAAGATTTTGGGAAATGTACCTGAAGTCTTTTGGAAGCTGTAGGGATGCAGCTCTGGTCAGAGTGGAGTCAGCACTGTCTCATTTACCTGGGTGTTTTCCTATAGACTTCAGTCTGAGGAATTCAGCCTTGGCTTTGAGCTTTTGTTTCCTACAATCCACTTTGCTTTTCAGCTTCCACATTATTTAAGAGTTTTAAGAGCTGGATGCTAATTTCTGTTCAGAATGGCTGTACCTTAACTGAACTGCTGTCTCAGTAACTTGTTACTCTCCTAAACATCCTTGGATTTGGGTAAATTTTTCTAGCAGAAGGCAGGGGCAGGGCAGGAAATACATGGCGTTGCTTCCAACTGCATGAACTCCATCAAGAGAGCTCTCATGATGTGCCCATGAGCTTTAAACTGGCTGAACATCAGTGCCGTTCGTATTGGGAATTCTGCATTGGATGTGATGTAGGGAAGGCACAGATGCTGTTCTGGATTTGGGTTTCAGTTGGTCACTGACATGGCTGGGGAATCATCAGCAGCAGCAAAGAGCGGGCTGTGTTGAGTTTCCAAGTTCTAGTTGGGTACTTGTGTTCTCAGAATATGGGATTAGATGATGACTCTTAAGGATGAAAGTCATAATTTCGATTAACTGTTTGTTATATGTATTTTCTTATTTTGTTCAGTGGTGATGATAATTATGTAAAACCATTGGCAGCACTGAATTACTTTGTGTAACATTGGCTGCTGAAGCTGCAGATAATGTAAGAAACTGGATAACGGGAATTCGAAGACTGATGATTAAGCTATCGAGATGACAACCAAAACCAGAAATATTGAAAACAGGACAAAAGCTGGAGAATAGTTAAGCCAAGTTATCACAAAATTGTTCTGTGTGTCACAAAGCTTCCAGGAAAATGTTGTGGAGGCGAACATGTGCTAACAAACACAGATAATTGCAGGATGTAGGGATGGCTGTGAGTACGTCCTTGCCAGGTGTGAAGTGGCTCATAGCCGTGAATGGTGCTTCACTGGTTTAGGTCACAAAGAATTTAGGTAAGATAAAGTGTAAGAAGTCTATTTCTTAGGTTTCAAATTCTATGGTGGTTCATCATAATTCCATAATGACAATAAAGTGTTCCTATGGATCATGAAATACCGTGACTTAGCTATTTTTATGGTCGCCAATATCTAGATGGCTTTACTAACGTTTTATTCCATTTGCCATTTAGGCTGTTCTAGAGCATCTGTTACCATAACACTGAGTGTTACTCATAGGAGCTGGAGGGACAGGACAATCAAAATTAGCAGTCCATTTAATAGGTGGTGGTGGAGGGGGGTTGTTTTTATTATTATTATTTTTAATAATACGTAGGAGTAAAGCAGTATTACCTAAAGCTGGAAGGCAGAAATCTTCTGAACTATTTAGTTCATTTTGTTGGGCTGGTTCTTAGCGCACTCCAAATATGAAGCCTGACCATCTTTGGGCTGTGTGCTCCAACTCCTGATCTGTCTGTGTTTGTCAATTGTGTAATGCATTACAGTCAGGCATTAAAATTGCGACGCTTTCCTGCATTTCTAAATAGTGCTAATTAATATTAGCAGTTAGCATCAGAAGAGTTCTATCTAACTGTGTACACCATTGTACTCCCGGGCAAGACAGAATAGTCCATGGTTTTGGTGATTATTGAAGTAATGTAATGATTGTGGTGGGTGTGTGGGGAGATGGGGAGACGTGTGGCTTGCACTAGTTTTGTACCAGAGCCTCTGCCCAGCCCTGACACTGCATCGATTCCTCAGCCCTGCTTGTGCACATGGTATGTGCTCACATGGACGATGCATCGCTCCCTACAGGCGTACCACCTCCACTCGTGGCTCTGAGCATTGTGTACTGCAGTTTCACTTGGTGAGATTCAGCAGGGCTGGGCTGCAGAGCAGCAGGATGTGCAGGACCTGTAGGAGAGGAATTCCAGTGGGGCAGCGTGTCTTTCTCAGCCAGTAACAGCATCACGTAGTCTAACGGACAGCCAAGTCTGAGTGTGTGAAGGACAGAGGTTCCAGCTGGATGTGCAGGGTCAAAGTTCTTCACATCCTGATGAGTAGCAAAGCCCAGGACTGAGCCATGCGGGTCGGCGGTGGGAACCCTGCACAGCATGGGTAGGGTGAATCCTCCCAACAGGGTGTGCATTGCAGGAAGCTCAGGGGTGTGTGGTATTAATGAGAGCCTTCTCTGAAGGATGGGAGCTGAAATGCGGTACGAGCTTCTCTGGGTGCCTGCACTCCTCCAGCCTTCTTACTTGTGGGAGAAGCCGGCGCGATTCCTGCCATGAATGCTCTCATAGGCACTCTTACACTGTGCTCAGTATAGCTAATCCTCTTTCATGGGGGGATAACTCTGCGGCAATAAAACGACCTTGTATTTGTTAAGTAAGTTATTATTTCTGTGCAAAGAGAAGCCTGAGTCTATAAATAATAAGTCAGAATTTATAAAGAGGACACCTGTGAGCTTCTTGTTTCTGTATACTGGCATTGTGGCTGTAATTGCATTACAATGTACGCTAAAGCTGCTCATTTTAATTTTATATCTCGGCATTTTAAAGAGAAAATAGAAGACTCCATAGGTAGGATTAAGAAGCTGAGTAAGTTTTCTTAGTGCAGCTTCATAGGCTCCGAATGGGCAAAACCAGGCAGTCAAGCAAACGGAATCCCCAGGGCTGGAGATCGAAAACAAAGTGTCTCAGACCTTTGGGCAGCGAATAACGCTGAACACCGCGTCTGAACGCTGCCCTGAATGCATAGCAAAATGTACGTCAATAAATAATGTAGGTGCAGAGTTTATTATTCCACGGGCACCGCAGTGCTAACGCTGAACGCGCCCGGCCGCAGGAAACAAACAGAAAGGAATGGCGAAGTCAGCTTGCCGATTGCCGGCTCCTTCTCACGGAGGACGATAGATTTTTTTTCAGCGCTATCCGGAAGCGGCAGCGTTGCAGCGACTTGTGCGTTTGGGCTGGGATGAGGAGGGAAAGCTCTGTTTCTCTTCCGTGAGACGGAAGGAGGGGAGAAGGGGCCGCGGCTCCGCCGGGTCGGTGCCCGCCGCACTGCGGGAGCTGCCGCGTTAGCGCCTTGTGCCGTACGAACTTATTTCGGGGTGTTGGTATTTGTTTACCCGTGTTTGTTTGAACTAATCGCCACTCGGTGAAAGTCTGCGCCTGCCCTGCCTCCTTCGGCAGGCATTTAGCCGCGGTGACCAGTCAGGCATAAAAACGTGCTTATCTGCAAATGAATGGCAGCTCTTTGCTTCATTAAAGCCTCTTTCTCTTTTGGCACTCGCATTGTGACCCTTTGATATTAATTCAAAGGGCAATTAAAGAATGCGGCCCATCTTTGAAGTAAAGCATTCAGGGCAAGGAATGGGATGAACCTGGGACTCTGATGGACTGTGCGCATTCAACAGGCCCTTTCAAGGCAGTTTGAAGTGACTCAAAGAAAATGGGCAGGAGAAGGTCAAAGAGAAAAAGGGGGCTAAAGAAACAGTCTGTATTTGTTCGATGTATTAGCCAAGCAAACTGCAAATAGCAACAAAATGAAACAGTTAATAGAGCAGCCAGACAGAGGCATGTCAATCACTTAACTTGAACAGCATTGGGCTAACCAAGGCTTCAGTCCACTGTGTTATCTAATTATCTTGGGAAAGCCAGTAGCTGGAAGTAATGGTATTGTATTTCTTTCTGCTTACTGCTCAGAAAAGGTGATAAATACTCACTGCTTCATAATTATTCAGCGTATATACATAAAGAGTGGTGGGTTGGTGGATTGGAGGCAAGCTGCTCCTCGAAAACCAACAAAAAACCCTTGGCGATTAACCTGGGGTGCAGAATGCGCGCATTAGCATGTTTCAGAATCTTGTCGGGGTTTGCATACGCAGTGAGCGAAGGCATGCATGGTTTCCTCTGGAACAAACCTTAAAGACAAACACATTTACGAGCCTAGGAGAGCCTCTTTCTCTTTCCCCCAAATGCAGTTTTAAACCACATATAATGCTAAGGGTCAGACTTTAAACCACAATAAACAATGAGATTAAGAGCTGAGGCTGCAGCTCTGTCTACTCAACATATGCTCTTGTACCTAAGTGCTGTGGCACACATGGTATGAGATTCCTGCCTTATTTTGCCCTAACAGGGTAAATTAAGGACAAAGTTTCAGATTTTCCTTACAATTTTCTTTGTATTGTTGGTTAAATTATCCCCATGGGGCTTAATTTTCCACTGGCCTGGATTTATGCATACAAAACAAGTACACAGTTTTATTTGCACAAATGGCTGTGCCCATAAACAGGCATATTTTAAGGTCCTGGCATGAGAAGAGATTCCTGAGTTTATCTTCACAGTTGCACTGGATTGTTGTCATTAGCGAAACAAGGAACTAACACCGACCTTGCAATGTGAGAGCAGTGCTCCGGTCTGGATGCAGCTGATGCAGGGAATTGTGTAATAACAGAAACATGGGAAGAAGTGTGTGCTGAGAAAACCATCTTGAAACGTGTTTTACAGCATTGCCTACCTACTTGTATCTTTCGTAACACAGGGGGGATTTTAGCTGGAAATGGTGGCTGTTGAGCTGTACAGGGAAAACCTGCTGGAAGGCTGTGTTGGGGTTTGGGCGTGCTGCTGCCATTGCTTCTGCACGAAAGTTACTTTTGCCTCTGGCAGTCTTGTTCTGTGAAGTCCCCTCGCATTAGTAAGCCCTAAGCTGTCTTACAAGGTTGGGTGGTGCTCTTGGGTTCATTGGGCAGGATATGGTAAAGAATTGGTTGCAAAAAAGCTCTGCAAGCATGAAATGGCCAACATACAATATGATTGAACTCATGTTTAAAAAAAAAAACAACACAAAACTTCATCAACAGCTGGAAATGGTTTACTATGGGAGAGAAAGAAATCATTTTTTTGTCACTGTTGTTGAGAAAACAAAAGCTTTGGCACAGTCAATTAAAAATCACTTTTGTTAAGATCTTGCATGCTAAATTTTAACCAGAGGGACTTCTTTTTTTTCCTTTCATTTCTTTTTCTTTTTTTCTTTTCTTTTTTTTTTCCTGACTACATTGCACTCTCCTTTGAACTTCAGTCTAACAAATCATCTAAAAGAGTTTTTAGTGTGGTTGTGCTTGTATGAAGGGCTCTCCCATCATACAAGCAGAAATGTCAACTTTTCTTTCATGGTGGCCACTTTATTTTTATTAAAGGAGGAGAAAAGAAGAGGAATTCCTGTATATATCAGCCATAGCATAGTTTCAAAGCTATATATTAATAGAAAAAAATGGCACTGTATGAACACTTCAGTGTCTAAGAATTCCAGCTGGAATAACTGTCCAGAACCAGTGAACTCTTTCTTATTTTGCCTGGGTCCCTCCTGGTGTCTGTAGGGTTTTATACATAGCCCATTGATTTTGATTGGTTTTGAAAGAATTTGGATGAGACCCCTTAGAGGAGGAGGTTATTAATATTAAAGCCCGTTGAAGATGAGGCTCTCTGAGGATCCTTCTAAGTATATAATGGCTGATGAAGTATCAGTAAATCAGCTGAAAATAGAGGAGATTTCTTGAAGGGGCATAAAACTGATACAAGCTGCCTTGTCTCATAGGCCAAGCGCCGCTTGGCACAGGGCACATGGCTGCGGTTGCCCTGGTTGGTGTCATTTGCTGGCTGCTCTGCCTTCAGTATCTCATGCCTTTGGTTTTAAGCTGTTAACAAATACCACTTGCTGTTGCTGCAAGTGGGAAGTTCTCTGTCCTAAATCCCCAGTAGGAGCCGTTTGCAGGAAATGTTGGTACACGTACCAGAGGGGCTGTTTACTGCGTTGTTTGGTAGCATACCAGGTCAGTCGGCTCTGATTTAAAATTTGTAGTGGAGGATTGAGAAAGAAAGCCATACTATTCATGTTGTGAATGGGGTAAATAAAAGACTGGATGGAGGCATTTGAGCTGGGCTCTAAGGGAATTATCTCATTATCCAAAGCCTAAGGGCCATTTTTTGGAAGCTACATGGGGATGGCAGCCTGTGTCAGGTCCATCCCAATGTGGATCCTGCTGAGCTCCAGAGCAGGTCGCCCAGCTGTGGCGATCTGCACATGCCTGAACTTGGTGAGAAGGTTGCTTCCTTAATCACAGTTGTGTGTTTGACCTAAAACCAGACAATTTCTGAGGGTCTGTGGGGTGGGCTTCCTGAGGCAGGTTTTCTTCATTTTTCTCTGAAGTGTGAAGAGATTAGTCCAAAAATCTGAAATTTGAAAGTGCTGGTGGAAGAGCTGGCCCTGGAGTCCTGCTTGCTCCCCTGTAGCTGCCCTCAGGGCTTGATGGATGCTGGGAAGCATGGCGTTTCTCAGTTGGCTTTCTCACCACCCCTGCCCCAAACTGGGGTCTCCTTTGCCCCTTGCACCAAGAAGTAGAACCCATGTGTTCCCTCCCACGCAAGCTCCTTCCTTTCCCTATGTGCAGTTGCCTGATGTACCCTGCCCTTAGCTGTCTTCACTGAAGATCAGTTGGTTGGTTACATGCATAGACTTTTTTTAAGTAAACCTTATATTTTAACTGCATCTTGTTGGTGCTTTTGGGAAATGCTGTTGCCTAGCGAAAAAAAAAACCAGAGCAGCTCTAAGAATATAACGTTGTAATTGTTGAGGCTATGCTGCATTTTATAAACAAAAATAAAGGCTAGCTGCTTCGCTTTGCTAAAACCCCTTATTTGCTGTGTCCCGGTGCTCCTTCCAAGGCTGGAGGCCTCTCATTTGCTGGTGTTCCTTACCAGCCGCTGATTGCTGTAATGCGATGTGTGCGATGTACACTTGATACATCATCTAAGCGCTGGAACGCGTTTGCTCTTTGTGCGATCCCTCAGTCCTGATGTAAACCAGGCAGAAGTGCAGCAGTTCCTGCCATAATGTAACACGATTCCAGGAATTAGAAATTTCCATCCTGGAATGCACTGGGAAGTGGCAGCGGGGCTGGGCTGGCAGCGGGCTCTGCCCCTCTCTGTGCACATGATGTGTGTGGATATCTGCTAGAAGTGTGGGGACAGAAGGTACAAATCTGTGTGTATATATATGTAGCTACAAAAATAAATACACTCTTCTTTGTGTAGACAAACAGATTTCTTCTTCCAAGAGGTAAGTGTAAAAATTTCAAGCGTTGGCTGGAAACAGGCACTGACTGACTGTGGAGGGGCTGATCCTGCTGCTGTGCAGTTGTTTTGCCAGCGGCTTTTGGGGCTCCCAGTGCTGTGAAGCGATCTGAAAAAGGTTGTGAGGTTGTAGCCGCAGATAAATCTGAAAAGCAGCGCATAAAAGGAAGCTTTTCAGGTTGTATTATTGTTCTTGAGCTTTTTTTTTTTTTTTTAATTTAGTTTTGAGGCACTGGGGTACCATCAGAGGCTTAAAAAAATTGAAAATAAAGAACTAAACTCCAAGGTATTTTCCATAGACTGGAAAGTGACTAAATGAAATAAGCATCTGTTATACCCAAACTCAAATGAGGACAAGTTAAAAGGACAAGAGAAATGCTAAATAAAACATGACCAAAATTAATTATTACTAGAAAATAAGTTTTTTCCACTTGCAAACAATTGACGGGGTTTAGGAATCAAGTCTGGGGTCAAAGGGTCTTGATGGCCAAGTCAAAGGGCACTCAGAGATGTATATTAATGCATGTCAGCTCCTAGAGCCTAGAGTCAAGCAGTAGTTCATAAAAGAAACAAGGCATCTTAAGAAGAAGTGTTATTAGCAAACATCAGGTCAAAGTTTATCTTTGGGTCAGTGTGTTCTGGAGGGTCACCCATTCAGCGCCGGCTGCGGGTTGTGTCCTTAGAGCTGCCTTACTGCAAGGTGTGGAGGGAAAATGGAAATACGAAGATCGAACCAGGGAAACTGGATGATTTCTTGGAACACTTTGCAGGACTGAGACTTAAACTGAGACATCCCTGATGGAGACAAGGAAAATGGGGGTTGATCAAAAATTATTTTTGTTTTTACCTTTTGAAATCAAAAGCTAGAGCATCCTTTTGTACAGACAGAGGACAGACACTCTGCACTGTCTTTGCACTCTGTCCTAAGCCGGAGCTGGTGCTATGGGAGACAGATGTGGCTTTCTTGTGAAAGAGCTGGCATAGCCCATGCCATCCCCTTTGATGCAGGGGTATCGCAAATCCCCCCACGTGGTTCCTCCTGGATGCCTCTCCAAGGGAGCACGCTGACCAGTTTGTCCCATTTACAACGTCACCGCTTTCTCCTCTTCCCACCGCCTCGGCTGTGGGAACCCCGGCGCCCCAGGCACGGTGGCTGGGATGCAGTGCAACCCCGCAGGAATGCTCCCGCTGTGCTGGTGCACACAAAGGCTGCCTGCTTGCTTTGACAAGCCCTTGCTGCAGAAAATCCTGGCGATCCTTTGTGCTTGGTGATGTTGACTCGTTTTAGTTCCACGCTAAGATGCTTTCCCACTGAACCACGTGGGGCAAAAATGTGGACTAGGGATCTTTTAAACGCTGTTGCTCTGCTGCTGTGAGGAGGCACTTTGCTTGACTTGTTGAAGAGGTTGGTTTGGAGGTCGCAACTTGGTTATGCTTTGAGGGGGAAGAGCAAAGCCCTGCTATATGAGTAATAACTGTGACTGTTTGCTAAAGCTCATTATGCTGATGGTGAATAGTGATTAAAATACAATGTGCAGTGATAATCGGGGGTTTCTAAGAACCAGTGTGACAAGAAGCAGCAACAGAAGCGATTCCCTGTTAGGTTTTCCTTCTATAGTGTAAGTATTATATTCTGGATTTGTTACTGTATATAATGTTGTGCACTGGAAAGTTCTGAGCTCCAGAGATGTCAGTCAGTATAATGGAGTGCTCGTGGAACGGCGATGTGCCCGCTGCTGTTTGGAGCAGGGTGGTTCCAGCCCATTAATCAAATTTTTGGTGCTTCTTGCTTTCTGAAGTTCATGTCATTAAAGTATAGGAGGAAAGTCTCAAGAAAGAAGCTTGAGCTGTGGCAGACAAGCTTTAACTTTCTTTTAGATGAAATACGTTTCCTGCCTGGCCTTGGCAGCTGGACAAAGCAGACTTTTCTTGGGAGCACATGATGTTTGCTAGAAGTTTCCTGTCTTCAGCTGGGAGGGGACATGTGCCCATGCTAGGCTCAAAATCAGAGGTTCTGTGAGAAGAGTGGGGGTTTGTTGGTTTTTGGGGCGTTGAGTTTTTGTTCTGATTTTTTCTAAGCACTTGCTGAACCTTTTCAAAAGTGGGAATGGAGAAGAAGACGCTGTAGAGCGGTTGTGAGCTCAGCTCTGCTCTCAGGCACTCGCTCCAAAGCATCCTGAATTAATGCCGGTTTCCCTACAGACAGATGCTCCTCTCTCTTTCCATTTTTTGGGAAGGGCTTTAACAAGATTTTATTTTTCCACTAGCACAGAACAGGGTGGGGAGGAAAGGGGGGAGGAATGAGAAAGTGAAATGAGGAGAAGGGGAAATATTCCTGTCCTCACCAAGCTGCAGCCATGGTCTGAAAGCATGAAATGACGTGAATTAGAAACATGCCCAAACGACAGAGCAGCCGAACCTTGCTGGTATAATCTGTCATGGCTCCACTGAAGTTAATTTGAAAGTCTGTCTGTTCCTAAATAGGTGCAAAGGCCTTCCAATGAATTGCGTGTTACCATAGGAAATCATATTAAAGGGAATGGCATTTTAGGAGTCTGTAAGTCTTCAGTTTTAATGGTAGCAGCGTTGAATTCAATATAAACATTCAAAAGAGCTTGCAGGATTGACTTTAACTTTGCTTGCGAGTGTGTATCCATGCTGCTAAACTATGAGTTTAAGCCCTGTAGAATAGCTTGCATGGGAGCTGGGTGCTGGGCAGTGCTGGCCAGCAGCTCACCAACTCCATGGATTGGGCCCAGGAAACCATGCCTTCAGCGTGCGTGGAGCTCGAGCAGCCAGGTTGGTGTGACAGCTCCTTCAGGGCGTTGGTGGGCTCAGAGGCTGAGGAGGAGGAGGATGGGGAACTTGTCCTTCAGGTGCTCAGTGGTGTCGAACGTGCTTCTGATTCTATCTTCTTTGTAAAAAACGTCTTTGTAAAAAATAAGAAATTAAGTTGTGGGGATTTATAAAAAAAAGTAATCAGGACCTTATCTTGTTTCTAATGAAGACAATGGCAACATTAGTTTACTGCAAGTTGATGCCCACTATTGTCACAAACAATTACTTTACAAGAGGAAAACAGCTGCCAATTAAGACAAGCATCAGAATGACAATTTTTCCACTGTACAGAGAATAATTTATGGCCAAAGGATTACTTTTGAAATTGTTTTGAATTCTGCTCTTTAGCTTATTAAATGAATCCTTCTTAGGAACTTGATTGCTAATTCACTTTAATTTAAAAAAGCCCCACTGTCTTCTTTGGATGTAGGCAGAGCCCTCGGGGCTCTATAAAGCTGTCAATATGGCTGTTAATTCGGGATTTCTTTTTTCCTCATGGCTTCAAGCTTAATTGTAAGAGTTGGGAAGATGCCATGTTTTGGTTTGCAGGAACTCAGTGTCTTATGGGATTCAGATCCCAATAGAAGTAGTAGGGACTCTCCTGCTGCTGTCACCAGATCAGGTTGGAAAACTGCAAAAGCCTGAGGAGAAGCAGGGGTCTGCTGGCAGTGGGTCCCACCTGGTTTTCATGCTGGAACTGGAGGTGGACAAGAACCAAGTGCCTTTGTCCAAATGTCCCTCAGCTTTGGGTGGGTCTGGATCCAGATCAGAATCTCAACTTTTAGTGCCTCAGGCTCGTCTCTAATTGAAGCCATACAAAACCACACATTTCACATGACTTTGATGCAAAACCATAAATAGGCCCATTTTTAAAATTCAAAACAAAGTCCAGGCTCGCTTAGAAAGATCACAGACCTTCTGCTGAACCTCAGCGGTCCCAGGTTGTAACGAAAGTTTTAGTCTTAAACATAATACTATTCCTGGAGGAAAAGATGTTCGTTTTCACCCAGCTACATGTGTGGTAGGCAGTGGTGTCCACTCATTGTGTATTATCTCAGAAGACAGTCAAGGCTCTCCCTCATGTAGGCTGTGGTGGTAATCAATGTTCTTGTTTTAGACCAAAAATCACAGTGGTACTAATACGGGTTTTGTGTCCTATGTAGAACAACATAGGAGGAATTCTGTGCAGTATGGGATTGAAAAACCAAAGCAAAGGTGACCCATGGAGCTACTGTGAGATTCTGTTCTGTTAAGCCACTTTTGCAAGCTTTTTTTCCTAAGCAGTCAAATCACAAAGCGAATCTAGATATTTGGATTTTGCAGAACAGAGCAACATGACAGTTATTGATTGTAAGGGCAGGTGCAGGTTCTTCTTTGAAGATCGCAGCCTGAGCATGCACTGTGAAGTTACCCACTCCACATGTTGGCTTATCTCTTCATATGGGAGGATATGGGTTAGAATCAAATGAATGTCAGCCAGAGCGCAGCCTGCACCCAAGTTTGTTTGAAGGGCATTATTTGGTATCTGCCCTTAGATTAGGATTTGGAAAATCTAACTGATGTGATGAAGGTATTTGTCAGTGAAAACCTCAGAAGTGTTTCCAGGCCATCTGTTTCCTGGGGACTTGTTTACATTGCTCTGGTAAGCAGGAGCCCGGCTCACCAGTATGCGAGGGCTACCCATGCCCATTTTAAGACCAGGTGACGTCAGCAAGACTGGATGTGGCTCTCACACAGCCAGACCCAGGCCTGATGAACAGCTGTGTGTCCATCTAGGAAAACTCTCTGCTGGTATTACTGGGTGCTCAGTGTCACGTATGTAACCCTTTGTGACTGGTGGTGCTTGTAGCCACATGCAAGTGGAACAAGCAGGGATTGAGTTCGTGGTGCCATAACACAGGAAGGCAAGATGAAGCAGGACCCAGTATGTTTACAGCTAGATAGTTAACACAAAGCTTTTCTCAGATCTTTTTTCATCTCCTCCCTTCCCCTTGTAATGCTGAGGACCTGTGGGAAATTGAGAGAACCTTTGGATAGATGCTATCAATTAATCCTACAGCTTAGCAATTTAAGATAGTTTCACAGAGATCAAAGATTGTAGCTAGGAAACCGGGCATTATAATGACTTTTCTGAATGCATGTGTTTGCATAAGATGCAAACTTTTTTTCTAGTTTTAAACGTAGGAAATCTGTGTGGGGCCATTTTTACTGTTGTAAAAGAGGATTTGCCCTCTTTCTGGAGTGCAGATTTGCCCTCTTAGAACCATCAGCTGTAATTAGACCATAACTTTTTCAGCACACGAGAGATCACCTAGCAGTGAACTCCTCTTCCTGATCCAGAAAAAGCAGAGGCCATTTCACCGAGTTCCCAACTGGGAAAAAAAACAAACTAGATTAAAGAAAGGTACCTTGTGACTTTCTGTGTGTGGAAACCCCTGGTATCTGCGAGTGACTGAGGGCTGGGTCTGAGTGCTGGAGCCGTGAGTGATCCTGCAGCACACATCTGCTGCCTTCGTGAAATTAAAACCGCTTTTTTTTCTCTCCTTGTTTTTGTGCTAGATGATTGCTCCATTGGTCTTAACAGGTATATGTTGTGTTTGTCCATATCATTATTATGTGGATTGTGCACTGCTGTGTGCTTTGTATGCAAAGTGTTCCACTAGTATATTTGGCTGAATGTCAAGAATAAAGTGTATAGCACATAGGTGCTGATTAGGTCTCTGGAAGATTGAAGGGTCAGATGGCGTGAGAACAGGAGATCATGGAATGCCATCGGGAGGAGAAGTCAGTGAGAGCTGGGGATCTGGCTGCGTAGTCTGTATGTGCTGGGTGCTGGGCATGGGCAGCTGTGAGTGCAGGTGGGGTGCATGAGCTGCCCACCGTCTGGACAGGTAATACAAGTGCAGTACTGCATCGGTATTGCATTGTAGTTGTTGATAAATACAGAACAGGTTAGCTGAGTGGCCCAAAATAGCTTTGAATTCGTAAGATTTAGAAGTGGAGTCAATAGCTAAGCTCCAGCCTAATATTTTGTCATTATATTCAGACTTCTCATAATTTTTTATTTATTTAAAAGCTTACCTAAAATTTTTGAGGAAAATCTCTGGATCTTTTTGACACCGAGGCAGAAAAAATCTGGAAAATGGGCAATTACAGCAACTCAAGTTGTGCAATTGTAATTATTGATAGGAAAAACAAACAACAAAAAAAACCCATAAACCTAGAAATTCCTCCTGGCAGACTTTACCAGTAGGTGTGTGGCTGCTGGGGGGTGCAGCAGCAACTGGGGGCAGTGGGTGTTTAGGGAGCACCTTGGGAATTATGTCTGAAAATACAGGGAAAGTGCATCCCCCAAATGGGAGCTGCCTCATACATTATTTGTCCAGATTAACTTAATTTGCGCCTATAATTAGCCTGTTTTCCTTGGGAAGTGCTTAAAATCATGCTTCTTTTTAAACAAAGTGCCATGGTGGAGCCTTCTAAGATCATATAGTGACAGCAGCAGCTGGACAATTCATGTTGGCTTGATAGCGCAAGTGAGCAGTGCTCTGTGCACACTGTGGATTGCTGGCTTGCCCCCACGCACACGTTCTCACTATTTTAAATCTCTGTTAATATCAGCCCCCTGGCTTGTTGTCAATAAAAAATTACTCATTGTGATTTCTGAACAAGTATTTCTTTAAAATAAGTAATATAAATGGTGGGAGAAAAAAAAAATCATAATTTTAGTGTCCAGGCACAATGCAGGGTGTCCCTGCAGGGATCCTGCTGCTTCTGTTCATGTCTGTGGGAAAACAAGTAATAAAAAGCCGATGCGTACATCCTGCAGAATTTGGGGCAAAAGTTACCTTTTCGGTTTTTGGGGCTGCTAATAATTTGGAGAGCCAGTGATCAATTTATTATTCATATCTGTACGGAGGCAAGTGTGAATATGTTTAGTCAAATAATTCTTGACATCTCTACTATTAAGCACCCATTGGCAACCATTGTTCTGGTAGGTTTTCAAGAGCGTCTGTCAACAAGTAGCAAATGAGGCCAAATGTATGGCAATTAAATATGGCTGTGGTAGAGAATGGGTCCCTTTCCCTGTAGGCAGGACAGAAGAACTGTGGGTTTGCTTTGGAAATTAAGCTCTCAGTGTTTCTTTTGAACAGATAGCGAACTGTGGGCCTTCCTTCACTATTAGCAAATTGAAGTGTTAATCTCTTTATGGCGCTGTGCATGTGTGAAGAAGTTTTCTTTTTATCTCCCAGATATCAGTTTTCTCAATGTCTGCCTTAGAAGCTGTCTTGCTTTGTGCAGTCAGTGTGTGTATGATGGCACAGTAAGGCCAGGTGGCACCTGTGAGCTCTGGTAGCTGCTGTGAGGTTCATGTGCTCACATTTCTCACTTGAGAGGACTGTAACGTTGAGTTGAAACTGAGACTACCTACAACTTGCGGTGTCAGTGCTGTTTTGAAACAAGGACAGTTTTAATACAGGTGCTAGAGCTATTTGAAAGGCATAGAGAATGATAAAAGCAGTCTCAATACTTTTTTTTTTGCTGCAAATATTTGTACTCTTTAATTATTTTCTTCCAAAATGTTTTAGCCATACTAAAGTTGGTTAAAACCTTCTGTAACAATGGATTTTGTTTGTATGATGTTGTTGCAAAGGACTGGGCCAAATATAACTTATTTTTCCTTCTTTCTCCTTCTAAGAATCCACACTGCCTATGCAGTGAGGGATTGCTGACAGCTCAATTATTTGCAGTGCTTTAACTCAGAAGTACAGTCTCATTATTTACCTAGAAACTCTTTCATTTGCTTTATTGCACTTCTCAGCTGACAAATTCCATCTCCCAGGACGCTCAGTGTTTTCACTTAGTTAATTGATTACCAGTCAGCTCTTCCATCAGCTGATACTGGCTTGAAGACATGCTGCCAGTCCTTTTTTAGTTTGTTCTGTGAATTGTGCAAAGAGAGATGTAGCCTCATTTGGATTTGAGTATTCTGTTTCTTTCACCTTTTTTTCTTTTCTTTCTTTTTGGAACATTTAGGAGGCAGTTGTGTTCTTTTGTGATGAGCCCTCTGGAAATTTTTCCTTGAAAACTGATATCACGAATATTTAAAACAAGACAAGATGTTGCAATACTTAAATATGAGGCTCGTGCTTTCAGTGTTAATATGGATGCTCCCTGTGGGAAGAACTGGGAAAGCCCCCAGCTGTAGGAACTCATGAGCTCCTGGAAAAAGTCAGCAGATGCGTTTGCAATGACTGTGCTTTTCAGAGGTTCCTCCTCTCTATCAATAGAGGACATTCAGGGATGGTCTGGAGTGACTCAGAGTCCAGTGACAGTGTGAACAGCAGTTTGTCCCAGGCACTTTGTTATGCTTGGAGCAGGCATCGTTATGGCCCTGTGTGTGAACTTCTTTCCCTGGATCTGTTAAGATTGGCGTGAGATCGGGCAAGGGCAATCTTATCTGACTTTGTCCTTCTGCCAGTGGAAATACTAAAGTCCTTTATGGCTGGTGAACAGAAACTGTGCTAAGTCAGCAAGAAGATCTGGCCTCCATGAGGAATGTTGAACAGTTCCTTAGCTGTGAAGCTTGAACCTTCCCCAGTGTGAGCACCAGAGTCTCAAGCCACAGGCGTGGGCCCACAGGTGGCACTGGTTTTACCAAATGTGATTCCTTCTGTTTTCCAGTAGTGCAGGTGCCCGTGTAGGTCTGACTTAGGGATCTGTCTTCCTTCACACAAGCCAGGTGGAGAGGACCAAGCTTTGTGCCCTCCCTTAGCAGCTTCTGTGAGTGTTAGGTGATAGGCGCACACATATGCACTGTCCGCACAACAGCGCCGGAGTGCTAATCGCAGTGCCTTGATATTCAGTTTGCAGCATAAAATAATAATAATTCCCAGCACATATAAACAGCGGTGAAACTTCAGAGTGGGATCAGTCCACGTGCAAAGCTGCCAAGTACTTTAATGTTACTTGTATCAACAAAACAAATCTCTTTTTAGAAGAGGTGGGGGAATAAGAGGAGATTTTTGTAGCTGTTGTATTTGCTGTTTCCTCTTCCCTTCTTTTCACTCTAGAAATTCCTTATCCTTTCATGCACTGTTGAGAATTAGCCATTTATTCTTAGTGCTGGCGATGCAGTCTTTGATATTTAAAATGGAATGTGTTCCTTTTTGATGCTCTGTGATTTTGAATGAAGTACATGCTAGCAGGTTAATGGCGCAGAACAGTTAGATACTGGCCACTTTTTTCTTTCCTTTCCATATTATTTCATCATTCCTAAGCAAAATAAATTTTTAAAAAGACACTATAAAATATCTATTGTTTGTGCGGTGAATTGTTTTCACAGTGCTGTTATTCTCTTCTAAGCTGAAATCGTTGAATAGCTATGAGCTGTCACATTTTTGTAAGTTATAACTGCATCAAGCTGTGCTGACAAAATGTTCCTGCATGACTGTTAATATGCATTGTCATTTTAAGCATGAAACAGTTTAGCTAATGATTTATCTCTTATAATGCAGCACTTGGGGCAGCTGTATGATTTGTCTCTTTAGCAAGTCATTTCTTTAACAAAATGTTAAGCACAGATGGGCCGTAGGCTGTCAGTTAACCATTATTGTGCATGCATCTGCTTGCCTTCAATGCACTGTTTTATGTATTCAGTCACTTACTTAGGCACAGCTCCCTGAAAAGCGGAACCTACTCTGATTGGCAAATAAAATGTTCATTTGTCTCTTCTTCCTATTGTTTTGTTTTGGTAACACATGTCAGCAGCTCAATTACCCAGTTCATTAACAGCTCCCAATGGACATGATGGCCAACCCCATGATAAGGAGGGCGATTGTGGCACATATGGTCAATAATAGCCCGTCTCTTGGTAATTGTAAATAAAAGTCACTGTTGGCCATTTCCTTTTACTGCAGCTACTGTTTTCCTTTTCACTTTGCTGTACAAAGCACATTTCTCAATGTGAATCAGTCCAACTAAAATAAAAATACCATCCACTCCTCTCCGGCACCTCACTTATATCACTGCTGCAGCTGTTTTTCCCTTTTTGTGTTGAATTTCCAGCTTGCAGCTCACAGGAGATGCAACTGCTGTTTGCCAATTCCATTAACCAATTAATTACTCTTATTAATCAGTTTAGTTAAACAGCAACAAATTTTCTTCCCATTTCTCTCATTCTCTCAGCTAAGACTTCTGTAAAGTGCCTGTGGAGTTTTAAAAAAGCCATTTACAATGTTTTTGTAAGTATGCCCTTTGCAAATAGCAGCAGTTTTCAAAGGGGGAATTGAAGTGTGACTTAATCCTTGTTAGATGAGCGATATTCATGTCTGGAGCACAGGGCTGCTTTTGCATTTTGTTTCTTGTTTTTAAATATACCATAGTCAAAATGCCAGTAAAAAGGGTTAAAAGCAATTTTACAACATATTTGTGTTTTTCGTGGTACTAAGTTTTCTGTTGCTTTCCGGTAAGTTTGAGAATTGTTTTTCATGTGCTTCCTGATCTGATTTTTTCACTTTTTTAACAGGAATACGCAATAGCATTAGCATATTTTATCTTAACCCTGCTGGAGTCTTTTGTGGCTTCTTGTTGTTCTTTGTTTTTCAAAATTTGCTGTTCCATCAAAGCAGAGGAGTCTGACTGCTAACAAGCCCTGGACTGTGCTCTAGCGTGGTGAAATTTGGGGTGCCAAGTCTCCCTGTAAACTGGATAACATTGCAGCTTGGGATCCTGCTAGACTTTCCACAAGCGCTTTGGCAGGAGCACCATAACCCTCACTTTTGGGGTGCTTTTCTAAACTTCGGGCTCGATCTCAGCTAAAGGTGCCGTCTGGCTGCTGAGGGTCGGAAACAGCTCACAGGTGGCAACCACAGATCTCCAGCACCTGTCCCCACCGCCAGCCATGCTCACGGCCACTGCTCAGCCTGCATGGGGGCTGCGGCACTGGGGATTTGTTGAGTGTCAGGCCTCATTTGCCCGGGTTTGACAGGCGCAGAGCTGGCAGGCCGTGCCCTTCCTGATGGCCCCCTGCTATGGTGGGGAGGGGGAGAGGGACCTGGCCTCGCGTTTCTCCCAGAAAGTGCAGGAAAGCAGAGGGCTGGCAGTGAGATGTTTGCTCGACTCTTGCACTTTAATTATATTTTGTATGCAAATGCCAGCCCACAGCAGGAGGAGAGGGAAAGATGGCAGGGACACGGTGGTAGGAAGTAACTTTGTTGTTTTATCTTCCCGTGGATTTTATTCTGAGGAAAGGAAGGGCTCGCAGAGTATCGCTGCTCTGTGGACGTTCCCATGCCTGCTGCTGAGGGCCTGCCCCAGTGCAAGTGCGGGTCCTGGGGGAGCATCTGGCCTGGCCGTGAGCAGGGGGCTCTCTGAAGGGAGCGCTGCGGTGAGCTGTGCGGCCCGGATCTGCCACGGCTTCCTCTTCTTCCTCTCTTTTCGGTTCCTCTGCAACAGTGCCGGGCCCCGGCGTGGGCAGAGGTCTCGCGGGGCCGCCTCCAGGTGCCGGTTTCAGGGCGGGGAGCGTGGATTAACCCCTGCTGCACGTCCCTTCCCCCGGCTGCCGGCCCCCCGCCCGCCGGCCCGGCCGCCTCCTTTGTGCCGCCCGCATCCTGCCAGGCAGGTGTCAGAGCCCTGAATGCGGGCGAGGGCCCTGCTGATGGATACCACAGATGGAGCGTGGAAATCGGCAGAATGGGCCTCAGCCACAGGCCATTTCTTAGGACCCAACAAAAGCCTCCAAATAAGTCAACAAAAATCCCAAAGATCACAAAGAGAAAGTGTCATTTGTCATTTGCCGCGGGTCTGTGTGGGGGTGGCTGCCCTGCCGTGCTCCTCCTCGCCTGCACCCGAGCCGACACGCCGGAGGTCACCCGCGTCCCCTCCTGCCCAGCGGCACCCAGCAGCGTGGCCGACACACGGAGGTGCTGGGGCCACGGCCGTGGTGCTGGGAGCACCTCCACAGCTCGTGCCGCCTTCTAGCCAGACCCCTGGCCAGGCAACTTGCCAGGGGCTCGGAAGAAAGGGCAAAATATTTTATTAGGTGGCTGCCAGAAGAGCTGTGCCCTGGCGGACTGTGGGACGGTGGCCCTCTGCCCACCTCTGTGGAGTGCAGTGTGCTGCATCTATCATGTCTGGTTTCTAAATGGTTGTCATGTTTTTGTGATTTAGTTATTCAAATGAAATGTCTTGCTGAGAGTAGAAACAGTCCAGGGAATGACCTCTTGTGCATTATTTTGTCATCTGGTTTTTGCCCCGACACGTCTGTTTACAGTGTTTGCAAAGCTGATAATTGCAGAGTTCCACGTGACCTGTGAAGCTGAGCAGGACCTTCTTCTTGCTGTTGCACTAACCAGGATGAGGCCTCTCCTCAGCTACCAGGCAGGTCATGAGGGGCTGTGGAACAAATGATTGCCCCTTAATGCAGCAATTTCTTCCTTAATTAAACATCACAGCTCAGCTACTGGTGGTGCTTTGGGCTGCCGCCCCTGTGGTGCTCCATGTGGGGAGGAGAGAGGCCAGGCGTCATGCTTACAGCCTGCAGGCTTGGAGTGCTTGGATCCTTAGGACGGCTGTGAAAGTTAGCAATACCCAAAGTGTGGGTCTGTGGAGGTGGAAATAGCTAAAAACAACCACCTTTTCCAGCACTGAGTGGTGTTATGCTGTGGAAGTTCATGCCTCTGTTAGCTCAGTAAGAGGGCCGTAGGCTGTGGCTATGGAGCTGATGGCAAATAAATACTGCAAGGCTGAGGTTTGTCTGATATGTATGCTTAGCCAATGCTCTGGTAGGCTTCTTGCCTATATAAAGATTTAATAATAGTATTTTATTAATTAAAAAAAGCAAGGATAGAAGCTTCCTTAAAACTAATGCTATTTAAAAACACTTAACAGGAAATAAAAATAGTGTAATCTGTTGTAGAGACATATAGTTACTGTTTTGAGATTACATTTGCCTGGTTTTTAATATTGCAGATCAGCCAAGACAAAGGAAGTCAGTTTTCACTAAGGCTGCTCCTAGTAGCCAGGCCAAGCAGAGGTAATACTGATGAAATCAGATGAGTAGGAAAGCCATTTAAATGGATATGTGTTTTCTCCCTGCTTGAGTTTCATTACTTTATCTCTAAATGTTACCATTTGTGCTAGACACACAATCTGGACTCTTGAATGCTTTGTTCAGTATTTTTTTGCTGTTTTGTTTTGTTTTTCTGACTGGAGTATCTTTGTGCATTACATATAATGTTTACTGTAAAGTAAAGCTAACATGAAATTAAGTCAGATTCTTGTTCTCATCACTGTGTGAACAGAGGGTGCAGGGAAACATTGCAATTTTTTACTAAATCTTTCTGAAGCATTTTTAGAAAGATCATTATAGCCTTCCTGGTATTCCCACCCAGTTAGTTGAGGGTGTTCAGGGCAGATACAGAGTGACAAGTGGCCACTCTATATTGCACCATTTAAGTTAGCTTGCCTCGCTCAGGCACGTGCAGGTGCCATGGGTATGTGAGGCAACACAGGGAAATGATCTCTTTAAAAAGTTCTGTGTTTTCTTTGTTTCTGAACCAGGAAGGCAGGTCTCACTGACTCACTAGGGTTGGGTTTCCAGCTGAGGATTTGGAATTTGTCACTATCTCAGTCTGTTGTTTATCCTGGGATGCCCTAGATTTGCAACTTCTATAAGGAATGAGCTTGAACTACTTGGGATAAGATGTTTGTGCTCGTTCCCCTATGTCTTGAGGGACAATATTCTCCAGAATAGCTAAATTCAGTCTTATTTGGAGTAAAGCTTCCACGCAAGTAAAAGACTCAGAGTTGGATGTTCACACTGTGCATTTATGTTCATCTCTGTGGGTTTCTGCTGATGCCTTGTGTATGTTGGGTCCAAAATACTTATGGTGTCTGGACAATGAAGATGGCTTTCACAGAAGAGCCTCTTGGTTAGAGGTTTGTTTTTTTTTTTTTATTTTTTTGAATGCAGAATTTCATAAAGTCTTCAGTGGACTTGTCTGTAAAAGCACTCTTTCTTTCCCATGCTGTAAGGCTAAATAAACAGATTAAGTGTATTTATTAGTTTGAACAGCTTGAGCTTCCATTGGAAATGGAAGATAGCTATAATTGAAAGAGGCGAAGGGTTTGAGCTGCAGCTTGAAGAACTGAGTTCCTGAGTTTCTGTTCTGGCTTTGTGTTCTCAGTTTCTTTCAAATAAATCACTTTAAGATTATTCTAAATCAATGTCTCTGTCAATAATTTATTTGGAATTATTGAAGGAGTAGAAGCAATGCTTGCATTTCCACAGAACAAGCAGTTTCATCATCACTGGGGAGTGTCTGCCCTCTTTAGGTGGTTTTCCTTGAAGGCTTGGAGAGAAAAGAATGCTTGTTTTCTGGGATAGCAGCAGATGCAAGTGAAAACTGGCTTTGGAAGTCTTTTATTGTGTGTGTGTGTGTGGTTCATGGTAGTTTGTTGGAAAAGTCAATGTGGTTGGGTACTAAAAGAGGCTTTGCTGCCCTCGTCACAACTGTAGCTACGGGCTCAGCCAAACCGGGCTGTGGATGGTGTTCACTCCATTGTCAGCAAGGAGATCCATGATCTCCTGTCAGCCTCCAGTGATGCCAGGGACTTGCTTCCTATGGGTGTGTGAGCTCACGCTCACTGTGTCTCCATGTGTTCCTTTATTTCCAAAAGATTAAATTAACTACATGAGGTGCTAAAATAATGCTTGTGAAGCTGAATCTCTCAGTTTTTCTAGAAGACTGATAGATTGTCTGGAGATCTGCAAGTGGTGCCGTGGGACAGGCAACAAAGAACTGGGGGAAAGATCAATGGATCTAATAAGATAGAGTTTTCTGGGCACAGCTAATCTTTTTATGTGAAATATAGTGATCAGAGCTGCTCACTGGTTCTGATTTCGCTGTAAATGGCTGATTGCAAGGGGTTCTAAGCCCTGTCTCAGGTGTGGATGTGCAGTACATGGTCTGTTTCTTCATGACCCTCCTTAAGTGCCAGTTCAGGGCACAGTGAGAGACCTCTGGTCCAACACCTGGACTGCCTGTGCTCACGTCCTGGAATGGTTCCTGAAGGCTGAACCATTGGCACACACCTGCATCTTCCTACAGCCACTGCCAGTGCTGGGATGCCTCCCAAGCCTGGGAGGAGTAATGAAGAACTGTAAGGCAAAGGAAGTAAAGTCATCTGTGTGTTTCATTTTGGCTGTTTCTTGTATCTCCTTACTTTAGTAACAGGAAGAATCAAGAAGAAAAAATATTGCTCTGAGCTATTTTTACAGGACTTCTCTGTACAACTTTTTTTTTCTTCTTTTTTTTTTTTAGTTAACACTTGTCTGGACTGTCCTAAAGTTATTAGATGGTCCTAAGGCAGACAAATAAGTTACAAATGAGCAGGAATGATTAAGTGTGCCAAGATCCGCCAATACTACTCAGAGTGTAGAACGAATATTACATAAGACACAAGGAAATATTTGAATACGTAGAATTAATTTCTTCATTGCTGCTCCCCATAGCTTTGTCGTCACTTCCATAACTGTTTCAGCAAGGAAGATTTACTTACAGATCTGTAGGGAAAGTCTCATGCACTGCATCTGTATGTTTAAGTTGCAGAGTGCACACGGTGTGACAGATGTTTGCATCTGCGCAGCAGGCAAGGAAAGAAGGCAGTACTGATGTGTGACCAGATCGAAGATCAGATTGGCCCTGCGTGTGGCAGGGGGTTGGAGGTTCATGATCCTTGAGGTCCCTTCCAACCCTGGCCGTTCTGTGATTCTATGAACTGCTCCAGGTTTTTAAATTTGAAAATTATTGGAGTTAAAATGAAGAAATTGATTAATTCATTCACTCAAAAGTATTTCTAGAGGTCCTTATATATTTTTGAGTCAGGAAAACGTGCTAAACTCATAACTGAATTGCTAATCCTTTTGGTTTGAGCACACTCGCACAGCATAACATTTAACTCTGATTTGTTTCTCCGTTTATTTGCTGTTTTGAAGTTCACCAACTCAGTTTCGAGTCATGGAGACAAAAGCACTTTTTCGACATAAGATGCCAGCAATGGTTTTTTTTTTGGTTTGTTTTTGTTTTTTTTTGTTGTTGTTTTTCTCTTTCAACTAAAGCTAATGTTTTATCTTTATTCTTTATTTGGAGCATCAGCACCCCAGTCCGATGAAGGCTCTGATATCGATTCTGAACCAGACTTACCTTTAAAAAGAAAGCAGCGTCGCAGCAGGACAACCTTCACAGCAGAGCAACTGGAAGAGCTGGAGCGAGCTTTTGAGAGGACACACTACCCTGACATTTATACTCGGGAAGAACTCGCACAAAGAGCCAAACTCACAGAAGCTCGAGTTCAGGTATGAATTTAGAGGCTGCCTAACAAAGGGAAATTCCTATTAATGTGACAGTCCTTTAATATTCTCACACGATCCAGCTCTAGGCTAGAAGGAAAACTTGAAGCTACAATATGTACAGCCTTAGTGGTTTTTACATCTGTGCATGGACAATGATTTTCCAACTTTTTAAAGCAACAGCCTAGTCAGCCTTCACAGAAGAAGGTCTGTTATCCCAGTTTGTTTATTTTATGCATTTGACAGCACTCTGCATATAATCAGTTCAGCTTTTGTGCCAGTTTATAGTTATGTAACTGATTTCATCTGTTGTTGTTTGGGTCTTTCAGGCATTAACAGAGGAGAGAAAAGCATTTTAAAAAGGACGTGTTTATAGAGCCATGCAAGTGAGCATGGTAACTGGTGCAGTATCTACAGTTTGCTATTAGGTTAACTTTTGAAGTTGACTTGATTTAAACCTTGTAACAACTCTTCTATGCCCACTGTCCGTTTAATTCAAAACAAAATAAACCCTCAAATAACAGTTAGGTCTTCACAGCTTCGTGTTGATCTGGATTGTCTAAAACAAGTGCTGGAGGAGTGAGTAAATCATGGAATTGATTTAAGTTAAAAAAAAAAAAATAATAAAAAAAAAGCTTGAACCTGGATTTTCAGATGTCCAAAATTGGCAACTAGAAGCCAAATAATTCTGGAATAAACTGGATCTAGGAGTTCAGGTTCAGATTAAGGCTTGCTCTGTTTACAACACAGAATCGTGTCCTGTGAGATGCTTAGTAATGCAGAGAGATTCCTCTGGTGCTCTTTTATTAACTGACATCCAAGAGGGATTTTAAAAAGATTGTCCTGTTTAAATCAATCCAAAGTGCAAGTGTTTGTAGGCAAATATGTGGTCGGCTGACAGGAAAAATGAGCGGTAACTTGTGAGCTGCCCAAGGATCCAGGTGAATTTGGCTGCTTTGGTGAAGCTGTTTTATGGTTTGACCCTTTGAAACTCAGCCTGAGGCATTCAGACTCTGCAGACTGAAATAGGCGATTCAGAACATCCCTCCGACCTTGTAAGGCAAGCATGCCTTTTGTAGCCTGCCTGCATTTACCGAGTGTCTGTCTTGAAGAATCCTGACTTTGTCAGTTTTACCTGCTAAATGTTTTTGTAGAAGACTTCAGACCAAATTTCTTGCAAGTGTTTGTTATGACTGTGAGAGAAAATCAGATGTATGGATGAATTTGTCTGGAGGGCAAACTCAGTGGTGCATGACTCTCTTCTTAAAATGTTTATTAGGTGCAATGCTTACAAAACAGCTTTGTATCTAAACTTGAGCCAGGTAAGACCAAATCAAGCCCTGGAAATCGTCCACGCACAAGCATAATAAAGATAGCTTCCTATATACGTCCCCTTAGCAAGACAAACTTGATGGTAGGATATGATGGTTTATGTTAGCTTCAGTGGAAAGATACGATAAAATGAAAAAGACCTTGTTCATGTTTTTCTAAATCAATGACCCACAGCTAGAAGAAAAGCAGAACTCTCATTAACATAACAGCTGTCTTAATGTGGCTTTAACCCTGTGACTTTTTACATTCCTTATGGCTTCCTTGGTTCCCTTGAGACGCATCTTGTCTCACACCACTCCTATGATCTATAGCCACACAAATTCCCCAGTACCTCTAACATATGGATATTTTGCCTAACCCAGCATGGAAGAAAGTTTCCAGTCAATCAATGATTGAAACACCAGAACAAAACTTTTCTGGCTTAGAGATGAGCTGGGGTTGAAGTAGCCAGCCTGTGGGTAGTTTCGTAGTGCACTCCATCTGTCTGGTACCCTTGAAGGGCTGGCAGAGTGTTTTAGTAGTGGATTAAGGGATACAGGATTTTCCTTATCAGCATTCAGCACCTCTCTACAGCCCCTTAAAATAGCCACCTATGATGGGCATGAAATAAAAGAAGACCTGTGAAAGGAAATAACCCTAAGAGACTTGAGCCTGAGAGGGCTGGAGAGCCATACAGATGCAGCATTCAAGCTCTCTTAGTCACATTTCTTTTTTGGTAAGAGTATGACAGAGATCAGAGATACAAAGTCTTATGTGGATATATGCACAAAGATCTCTTTGACTGCTACTTCATTAAATATTTTGTAGAAGAGTGTAATGTACTCTTTGCAGCCCAAATTTGGGTGAGATTCGAACATTATTATTTTCTCTTGAGATTTTCTAATGGGATTTTCTATAGTAACAAATCTCATATAGTTGTTTTACATTGTTTAGGATGTTAACTAATTAATGCTTAACTGATTACAACAGAACGTATGAGCTTTTCTTTCAGTCCCTCCATGTTTTGCTTTTTCTCTGCCACTCCCGTGCATCCTCTTTCCCTCTATTCCTAAGGGGTGAGCTCTGAACACTCATGGAAAGAAGAGTCTTTAACCTCCAAACTGTCTTTTTTCTCACTTTCTTGCTGCTGAAGGGTGGCCAGGCACGTGTTTCTAAGCAGGCTGGTTGGAGGGGGGTGGGGAAAGCCACCTCTGGGTTGAGATCAAATTTAGAATGTTTCAGCCCCTAAGGGGAATTTTTTGAAAGGTACAAGCAACTGAAAACAGACTTTACACTGTTAATGTTATTTGTGTATTTAAATTGTGGGAAAGGAAAGGCTTTTGGGGTAAGAAATGTTGAAACAAGCTCCATGTTGCAAGAATCACAAGATGTATAACTGTAATTATTGTGAGTACTTAAGCACTGTATATAAAAAGAAGTGAAAATACTCCCTAGAATTCCTCCTCCAGTGCCTTTGTGCTCCAGGACCCTGGAAGTCTTTCCCTCGTGTCTGAGCCCAGATGGCATGTGGAAACAGGACAGCCTCTGCTCCCTCTTCCAAGGGCACCCGGCTCTTTTCTGACATTAGATGCATCAGGAAGGGAAAAGTTGATTGGTGTTGTGCATTCAACGTATATCGCTCAGAAACTTGAGTCAAGTCCTCAAGGCGTAGAGTAACCCTTAAAACAAGAAGAGTAACCCTTAAAAAAAGAAAAAAAAAGGTTAAAAAAAAAAGAAAAAAAAGTGATCCTCTTTACTATGAAGTTACAGCTTTCCATACTTTGAATGGAACTCACTAAGCCATCATGAAGTTGCAGTGTAGACTCTTCAGGTCTCTGGCCTATACTTACTGAATCAACCTGGGGGCTAATTCCAAAAGTGAAATTTTCCCCACTGTAGATAAAGATCAAAGGCTCCTTCTGAGCTTCAGAGAAGCACGGTTACGGTTTCTGTAACAACGCATAAGGAATGAAGTGGGTAGTGTCTCCTCTGGCCACTTCTGGATTCCCACACCAGGCTTATCTTCAGTCCTGGATGAACTGGGTGAATTTGGCAGCAGCGTGGGGCCTCAATCTATAGGCTGGGGATGGGGATGTAAATTCTCATGTCAACCCTGTAGTAAGCTTTTGTAAAAACCTCATCACGGCTTCAGTGAATAGAAGTTCTAAGGGCCCAGGTCTTGTGCAGCCAGAAGAAAAACTGTAGGAATATTTTACTATTTTAGAGATGTGATTGCATGTTGGCTTTTTTTTCTGTTCACTGTGGAAAGGAACGTGTGGAAAGGAAGAGAATGTTTGGAGAAGATAGAGGAGGCAAAGGGGAGAGAAGCAGTGATGACTTTTAAGCTGTGTGTGATTTGAAAGATCTGAAGTCCAATCTCTTAGCTTTAGTATTCTCTTCTCAGTAGCAAACAGTGGGAAGCATTCACTGGGAAATCAGGGGAGGAGGAACCTGCGCCAAAAAAATCTTTATTTGCACTCAGCCCTCTGGAATGGTTTGAGCTCATGCTCCAGCTGCGTGGTCCTAAGGGGAGATGGGGGAAAGGAATGTGGGATGGATTCAGAAACATTTAAGACCTCTCAGCAGATCTTTACGCATATTCCTGATGTGGTTTGCGGAAAATTTATAGTGCTTCTTTTTGAGGCTATCCTTCTTGCAGCACATACAGGATACAGAAAGAAAACGCTGTGTGCATTCTTGCAGTAGATAACCTTGCAATTGCAGTTTTATTTTTCTTTTCCTGAGGTAAAGCAGGAATTCCATTAGATAAATCAGCCAACAACAAACACATGCAGGCCCCAAAAGACATTTATAAATATAAAAGAGAAGAAAGGATGTTATTTTTGATTCTCTTTTTTTGGTCCCTACTGCCTGTGTGCTCAAATTAGTGGAGTTCTGATTTAAAACTACACAGTTTATTGTGCTTATTAATCAACACTACTGAACAGCACTCAGCTGCAGTGTTTGAAAAGCAGCCGTGCGGGACTGAGGCAGGGTAACGTGTGAGAGTTGAGTATGTTGGATCACGTTGAGAGGTGGTTGGAAGGCCTCATTCTCTTCTTTTTTTTTTTTGTTTGTTTTTGCTTTTTGGAGGAAGGAAGAGGTGGGAATATGGCAAGGAGGCAGGTATGTGGAAAATATCAGGAGGCAAATGGGGGAAAATTGCACTTTGGCTGAAATGCGAAGTGCCGCAAACAATTCCTCAGTCTTCTGACTTTGCATGCTTTTGGCACTTATGTTTGCAATGGTCAGGACTGCGTTTTAACAAAATATCTGCGAGTTTCCTGCAGAATTCACATCTCAGATGTTTTGTGCTGGTGGTTTGGAGATGTTTTTCCCTTAAAAGCACATAGAGCACTCTGTGTTTGTGATCAGGCTGTTGAGATGTCAGGGCTGATTACACTGCTATGTTCCCAAGTGAATAAATGCATCTCTTAAGGACTACCCTGTTGAGATCAACAAAGTAAGATGCTGGCATGGTTGCTTGCAAACTACTTAAAGGAAAAATGATAATAAAAAGCAGGATCTGAATGTAAGAAAGAAGAAATGGGAGAAACTTATTAGGTTTCATTCATTATCCATTCAACAGGACTGCAATATATATATATACACATACAAAATTATATTATACTTATTTAATATTTTATATTGCAGTGATTTCTTTTTTGTCAGTCCAGTTCCAGATGTGTGAAAAATTAGGTCTGCAATGCTTACTTCCTTTAAATTACAAAATTACACCTTTTTTTTTTTTTTTTTTTTCACTGTACTCTCACTCTTCTTCAGTTCTATTTTCAAGGCCTTCAGTGATATAAATTTTAGCCAGACTCTGTGGTTAAACTTTGTTTCCAAATAGTCAGAGTAATTTACATTCCATCTCTGAAAGTGACACTGAAGCTGGGGAGCCAAAGTCTCACCAACATGAACGTGCCTTGGCTGCGAGCACGGCCTCGCTTTGGGTGCTGGGGTCACCCAGCAGGCTGCCTTTCCTCTGCCCGTGCACGTGTTTGCACAACACCAAGCACAATGCTGACCTAATTTAGAGCTAAGGCCCCAGCACAGGCGGGTCAAATTTCTTCTGACGTGGGTCTGTTGGTGTAAGAATGCTGTGTTTTGAGTCTCTGAGAGGCAAAAACTCTAATATCTATTGCTTTGCTTCCATGAGGGAATTTAGCGTGTTCGTGGTGACTGCAGCACAAAGGTGATGATTGCTTTGCTCAGAAGTGAGGCTGCAGAAGAACAGTATGCTGTGGGCAATCTGCTAGATTTGAAAAGTCCACTTCATAACGTGGGGATTTTGTAATTCTGATGAAATTTACTGAATGGAAATGTGTTTCAATGGCGCGGGAAATGAGCAAACAAAACAAAGCATTTCCCTGGGTATTTGCAGTATGCTTTTCAGTATACACAATGAGTTGTGGTAATTATTTTTGCCTTGACTTAATATTGGCAAAATTTTTCAAGATTTCTTTAAATAGAGGCAACGATGCATGCGGATTTTTCATAGGTGGTGTTTAATTTTTTTCCTGGACTTTTCAGAATAAATTAAGGCAGCTGTATGTAGTCTAAGTAGAATAGCATGATTTTAAAAAGGTATAATTTCACTTAACCTACCAAGTGTATAACTGCTTCTGCATAAAGTTTGGCATCTCACTCGTTTTAACAAATATTACGTAGAACATAAATGTTTGAATTATTTAGCTTAGAGTCACTTGGTCCTGACTTTATTAATTTCATTTTCAACTTTTAAACTCTCCCATTTCACTTTCTTCACGTTCCTTTTTCTTCTTACTGTTAGACTGTTTCCTCTTTGTGTTCCATCTCACAGTTACTTTGTCTGCAGTTACTTGGTGTGAAGTAGGAGTTAAACACAGTGGCAAAGCACATCTCTACTTTATAGGCTAGGTCAGACCCACCATGTTTCAGACACTGGCCATCATGTCAGAAGGGCTGGGCCGTGCTAGGCAATAAAAATCGTTCTGTTAAACACCCAGAAGTCAGAGTTTCAGTGAGTTCACTTGTGAAAGTGTGTGATGGTAACTGTTGGGGCCATACTTATGGTCATTTTTATGACAAATCCCTTTTGCTTTTACCAAGATGGATCCAAAGCCCATTAAAATCAAAGGAAAACAAGGACATACATGGATGATGCCCCTGGTGCTTGCAGCTAAGATGTTTTTGTGCTTATCTATCACTGGGTAGCAGAAAGCGCACATGGTTATTGTGGCAATGAGTCCTTGGTGTTCCCAAAAGGGCTGAAGTCCTGAGGCAGGTTCTCTGTGTGGGACAGACTCCCGTAGCCGTGTTCTGCTGAGGATCGTTTGGCAGAAACTCGCTCTGCTGTTCCGAGTGTTTTGTGTAGTCACTTTGGTTGGCCCAGCAATGGTAAAGCAGCCCCATGGGGCTGGGCTGGCAGCAGAGCTCCTGCATGTGCTCACTGAGGGCTGCCGAGCACATCCCTGCCTGTGACGGCCGGTGCACCTCTGTAGTTCTGGGAAAGCACTTGTCTATAAAATGAGCTAAATGTAGGCAAGACCTATAATCCGTAAATAAAAGCGTAACACTTGGCATTAATGCTGCTGCTGAGTTCCAGTTTTAGATTTGACTCAGTTTTTGAGAAAGATCTAGAGCCAGAAGACAGACCCTTGTCTGTAGAGGAAATAAAATCTCACTGACCCTTTTCCTCAATGAAAACCACACAGTGGTGTTCAGCAAGGTTCCCAAAGTGTTTGAAGATCACCAGATAACCCTCTTGACCTGAAGAAGGGAGAGTGTCATGGAGAAAACAACAGTTAATGACCTGGGTGGGCTAATTACTGTGTGTGTTCACTGTTCCCCACTCCCTCTGTGACCTCCATTATCCTTCCTAAGTGCACTTTGGCTCTTCAGAGAGCCCCTTTCTCCCTCTTCAGAGTATTTTGCCCTTTCTTTCTTTTTGGTCATCTTCAAAGGACAGCGCAATAGGAATGTGAGATCGGTGGCCTCTGAAGGGCATAAGCGTATGGAAGATGTCTGAGGAATACGAAATTCAGGCTGAAATGTGAGCAAGGGAGTTCAAAATGTTCTACGCCCTCATATAAAGGCAGCTTATGGCCTGTAATGTTACACCTGGAAATGTAGTCTGTGATGGCTGATTCGTAAGATGGCGTGGGCTGTTCACTGGAAGGGTGACAGATCTGAGACCTCACTAACTGTTACAAATACTTCTAGTCGAGGTTCAGCAGCTAGTGTGCCTCCTGCCCTTCAGGCTGCACTGCCCACAGGCTCTGCAGACATACTGTGTGAGACCTTAGCTCGCTCTTTTCTAACTGATCAGCTGCAGCTGCTTCACTGTCTACAGTTATGAGCAATAATGTGTCTGCTTGTTTACAACATGTAAAAGCCTTTCTCTCCTGCAGTTGTCCTGCTCTTGGAAGAGGTTTAACCTGGCAGATACTCTAAACCTGTAGCAAGGCAGTGGTGATGCATGCCATGTCTGGGCACCCCTGCTGTGCCTGCCTGCCCTTCAGACTTGTGTCGTGTAGTCACCACTGATACCAATATTAACCTACATGCTGCAGATCTTATTGTCTGTGTCAGTGAGATCTTGTCTCCCCCTTTCTTGTAGGTAATAAGAGCCACTGAAGGCTTGGAAAACTTAGAGCATGAGCTGAGAATGGTGTGAAGGAATCACTTGTTGGTAGAAAGCAGATTTATAGCTGAATTTTTCCACTAATCCAAAACCCATCTGCTTGATTCCCTGTCCTGGGAACAGATTTCAGTGTGGTTAGTTCTGAAATACTGATCTAGTACTGAAATTATGATCTAGTGCTAATGTTGAGTTTATTGAGAGATGTTTTGTACATATGGGAATACATGAAAACTTGTTGGGTGGGCTTTGTTCCTTTATATGCGGAGCTTTTGTTTTTCAAATTAAAAGCTTAAAGTTCTGTTGATAATTAGGGCAATATAAAATTCCAGCATATAAATATAAGCACCTTCCAACAGTGCTTCAAGGGATGCTGCTGACTTGTCAGCAATTTGAATGCAAAAACAAAACAATTGAGACCAAATAGTTTGGCTGGCACTCAGATCAAATGGAGAGATGTTTTCCCTTTCTCGTTAAATCTGGCAGTAAGGACAGTCATTAATAGCTATTAAAGGCACTAAAGCTTGAAAACATTAGTCAGCTTCTTTCTCAGGAAGCCATAGTTGAGAGGAAACTGGGCTTTGGGATTCCTGCTTCCTGTCTGTTGAACCATGAAAGTGTGTGCCAAGTGTGTGACTCTTTGAGTGTCTAGGAGCTCTGAGTTGACAGCAAATGTGCCCAATGCACACCTTCTCTTGCTCTCTTCTGAGGCGCCGATTGCATTTTAAATACGATGCTAATATTTCCGATGCACCTTTATTAAATGTACAGAAATCAAACATGCCTAATTAAATCATCTGTAGGTCTGGTTCAGCAACCGCCGTGCTAGATGGAGGAAGCAGGCAGGAGCCAACCAACTGATGGCTTTTAACCACCTGATCCCAGGAGGGTTTCCACCCAGCGCCATGCCGACTCTGCCGACATACCAGCTCTCTGAGCCGTCCTATCAGCCCACCTCCATACCGCAAGGTACAGTAGCACACAGGTACTTGGCTAGAGGGTGCTTCTGGGGGCTTCGTGTCTTCATCTGCTGCAGAAACAGTTTCTTCTCAAAATGTAGAAAAAAGGACACTGGCTACTTTAGGGACTGAATCGGTGATGACCTTGCAAGTCTGCTTATTTAAAATATGTAAGGATTCTAATTTGTTTTGCTGCAAGAAAGAGCTGGTTCCATGTGAAGGGTACTGTCTTCAGAGAAATAATAGCCTCACGCATTGCAGAGGTGTGGTGTGAAAGAGCAGCAGTTGTGTCCTGTCCTCTTTGTTGCTTTTGATGGCGATGCACTGAAACTTCAGTAAGTACTCCTAGCTTTTCCCAGTGCAAATAATCAGCTATTCAGACCATTGTTTTGCATCGGATAGTAGCAAGTTTCAGCATGGTATTTGTCATAACCTCACCAGAAATTCTGTGAATATTGGTAGCCTGGATCAGAAAGGAGAAGCCTGTCTTCTGAACAAATTAAGCTTTTCTTTTATATGTAAGCTTATATGTGTGTGTGTACGTGCTTATGTATTATTATATACTAAAATACATTCATCTAAAATATATTTTTTCATATGTTATATATAATTTTGTGGTGTTAATTCTAAGCAGTGCACTTGCTGAGAATTGTCTGAAAACTGCGAGTCTGTTTTGGCTTTTATGGTCTATTTAATAATGACGATTTCATGGAATTTTTATGTAATTTTACTGGCCAGCTAGATATCTAGCAATGTTGAAGGCTTACTGTTCTATTTAATCAGTACTTCCATGCAGGTTCTGATGAAATGATATCAAATTGAGCTTCACATAATGAACTTATTACCTAGGAAAAGAGGAGGGAAATGATCAACGTGTTTCTTTTCCTTCCAGCCGTGTCTGATCCAAGCAGTACAGTCCATAGACCTCAGCCTCTCCCTCCAAGCACTGTACACCAAAGCAGCCTCCCTTCAAACCCAGAGAGCAGCTCTGCCTATTGCCTACCCAGCACCAGGCATGGATTTTCCAGCTATACAGACAGCTTTGTGCCTCCGTCCGGGCCCTCAAATCCCATGAACCCTGCCATTGGCAATGGCCTTTCACCTCAGGTCAGTCCTGTGTTTTCAGACAGAGGATTTGCTGTATACCAGAACCAAAGAGTCTATTCCCTCAGGCCACAGTATAATGAATTGCCAAATTTAAACCATAATGTATTCTTTATATAAGCCACATGATTTCAGTTTGCTAGTTTCCTTCTTTTTTTATTTTTTTCTTCCTACTGGCTGAATCAAGAGTCATAGCTTATATTTAATTTCAAGTGATTTATAAAGTAATCCTACAGGGTCTGTGTTTATATTCAGTTGTTAGGCATTGGTAAGGTACTGCTGTTTTCCTGAAGAACCAGTGCTAGGTACAGAAATAGGTCTTGTAGCTTTTGAGTGAATAAAATCTCTTTAAGATAACCTCACAAAGGTTGTAGCAGACACTACGGGAAAAGTGCTAGTGGTGCTAGGAGAGCTGTGAGGGCTGAACACTGCACTTTGAGATGAGCTATAATCGAGTTATAAACACATAAATTAGGAGCATTACTGCTCTTCGGCAATGTATAAATGCATGACTGCCGTAATTGTTTTTCTAATTTGCATGAGCTCTTCTTAGGAAATCACGTTAATAAATTGCCTTGATAATTGAGTGTCAGAAGGTTGGTTAAATTTTCCTACATGAGGCATCTGTCTGAAGCTGACATTATTAGTTAAACTTGAATAGATGGTAGTTTATTTTATTAGCTAGAGCTTTGCCCAGGTGCTCGGAAAGAGATGTCCACTAAATTCTGAGAAGTCACAAAGAGGATGCAATCTATAATTACAATCAGGAATCTCTTCAGGGCTGAAAGTGAGAGTTTTAACGGCTTTATCTGCTTTCCACCCTTTTTTCCTCGAAGTGGTTAGAAAAACAGAGAGAAGCTCAGAATGACACAAATGAAAAGTGAAAAGACAATTATACTCAATTACACACTAATCACCGACTATCACCACTGCCTAAGCAGGGAGAGGGCATTCTAATAGGCAGAAAATGAGATTTTAATGGCACAAAGGGTGGCCAAAATAACGACTCGTATATCTTTGCCTCCTTCGTTTTCTTCAACTTGTGGTTTGCATCTTGGGAGTACAGTTCCTGGTTCCTGTGCAACGGTGATAACTCTGTGCAGCTGAAAAGTTCAAAGGCACTGGAGTTGAAAAGAATGAATAACAAAGGCAATGAAATAAACATTTTTGCCCAAAGGCAAAAGTTCATAAACCCTTTTTTGTAACAGTAAATGTAATTAAGTTTCACAGATTCCTATAGCATAGAGTGGAGTACAAAACTTTATGGCTTGAAACCTCGAGAAAAAAATACCAACAGAAAAAACAAACGGATGTACTTCCAACAAGACTTGAATGGATTTTGTTCTAAAGAATTCCCATTTCTAAATGCAATCTTCAACAAAAGCCACGACTTTTTAAAAATGGTTGGTTTCATAGTGTTCAAGGCTTCCACAGTTTGGATATAAATATCTTCTAGGATTGAGCGTTAATCCATCAAAGGTAGTTGTTAGTGTCAGTTTAAATGTATGTTGGTTCTGGCTATGGAAAATGTGATCTTTTTTTTCTTTCACAAAGCTTTTATTGTCTGTGACACAGAAGTTGAGCACAACAGTAAAGAAATCTTGTGATGTCTGGGCAAAGTGGAACAAAACAGTGAGGGCAGGCTTCCTCCCCCCCCAAAGTCTTGCTGATTTGAGGTTTGATATAATCAAAAGGAGATTCTGGAGCAGATTAGACTTCTTTTAATCAGTTTCTGGGCTTCTTTACACCCAGCTCTGTCTTTATGCTATGAAGCTTCTGCTGTTCTTTGATTTTCTGCTCTAAAACTTCTTCTGCCCTGGTCTTTAGAACTGTAGTCTTTATTCTGCACCTTTACCAACAAGTTTAGAAGGAGGCAGATCATTCAGAAATTGATGCTATGTGTTCATCACTGAATGTCCACAGGTGATCGCTTATATTCACTTAGATGTTAAACAGCTTCTTGACAATGGAATAATGAACCTGACTGGCTGATCAATATCTTTCCATCACCTTACAGCAAACAAACAAACAAAAAAGCAGCCCTAAAATGCTCACGTATTGTTACCAAAATAGCACCTCTGAAACAGTTTTGGGGCCTAAGTGATAACAGAGACACCTTGGGATTAAATGACACACCCAGGGTTTGTGTCTCTGCAACTATTCTGCCTTCTTCGTTGCATAAAACTGTTCATTATGTGAAACAACTGTGATTCCAGAGAAACAATGATTGTGCTCTATGCCTGAAGGATGAGACCAAGATATTGATCACATCAGTGCTATGCTACTGAGTGCAAGATGTGTTTCAATTGGCTTTGGAGGGTCCCAGAGGATCCCCTTGCTGGGCTTCCTTGGGACCTGTGCACCACAGGTGTCTGAGTGTAGCCAGGAAGTTTAAAGCCAGTTCTGCACTGGTGATTTTATTAAGAAAGAAACAGGAATTTTGCTGCTGAGTGGGCACGTTGCAGAGCTCTCCGTGTGTGTGGGATTTAGGTTTAGAGAGAGGATCTTTTTGCTAGCTGGTGGATTTTTGACCACAGTAAGTCTGGGTATGTGAGCAATTAAATCATGTTTCCACCCATCAGTGTGTCTCTCAGAAAAACACTTTGGATATACTGTGGATGAGTGAATTTACAGCGACTTCAGTGGGAGGGAGAAGGTGGGGGCTTTGTCTGAACCCAAATCATCTTTTGTGAGTAAAAAATAAAAGCCTCAGAATTTGCAGAACAAAATCTAATATTAAGATTCATAGGATTCAAGTCTTACCAGACTTAAACCTCCTCTTCCCTTCAACTTCAGTTTGTTCCAATTGAGGGTTTGACATGCAGACCTCTGGGGATGCTTTATTTGCTGTGTGGGATGTTTCCTTTCTAACTTTGTTCTTGGGTATGATGGACTGACATGTCGTTCAAGGCAAGCATTAGGTGAAGCACAGAAGAAAAGGGGAAATGACTGGGGTGCTGTAACTTTGTTTTTATCACTTCAGCCATGAACTTGGAAGTTAGAGGATTGTACATCTTGCTCAGTTTTAAGAAGCAGAACTTAATGTAGCTGTCTTGCAGGACGGTAGTTTACTGGGAAATAAAACGGTATTCTTGTTCATAAGAATGAGAGAATAGGAAGGGTCCCACCTGGTTAACATTCAGCCCTTTATTACATTGTAGCAGGATCTGCAGATCCCCTCTGGATGATGGATGGCTCTCACTGTGCATCTGGTTTCCTTGCTACCACCTGGCTGTGGTGAGAACCTGGCCTGCAGACCTGTCGAAGATAGGCTTCTGCGGGAATAAACTAGTGATGGATGTCTTGGGGAACTGATAGCTAGGAGTGTCCTTGTTTGTATCAAATAGAGAAACAACCAAGCCACAAGCGCTCCATCTCAGCCAGCGCTCTATAAATATAATGGCAGAACAGAGATTATTAGTGTGTAATATATGTAAATCACATATTTTTTATGTTTTCTATGCCTATTATGCAGCTTCTTGGCTTTCATGCATACATTTCTGGGGATATTGTATTTCCTTTTCAAATTAGGTTCCAGTTGCTTAGTGCCATTTTCTTTTAACAAAAATTGGTTAACTTGGAATTGTTAGGGAGCAGCGTATCTGTAGGTGAATGTGTGTGTACAGGAGTTGAGCGTGCCTCTGAACTGCCATAGCACTTTCTGAGTCCGACATTAACAATCACCCCTGGTTCTCTGGCTGTAAAGCAGAAGACAGACTGCCATAACATTTGTCTTGCAAGAGCTGCAGGTGTTTGGCCTTACAAGAGAGCAGATTGTTTTTAAGACAGGATTTCAATATTTTGAACTGCTTCATTTAAGACAAGGAAAAGGTCTTTTCCGGTGTACATGGGCATCCCTTGACCTTGTCATGTGCTTTTTATTAATGTCAAAGCAGCACAGTTTGCCCTACACAGTTTGCAGGTTTGGAAGCGTGCTGTTTCTGGCTGCTCTTAGGTTCAGAGTGAGCAGCAACGCTGTGCTCACATTGCTGCCCATGAGGCTACTTGCTTCCTGCAGTTACCTTTTAGGTAAATTTTTAACAGAGAAAGAACAAATGTGTGCAACCTGTGCCCTGCTGGACATGAGATTTTCTTTTCCTCCTAGCCCTCTAGAAAACTTCTAAGATCTACTTTTTCTTTTTCCTTATTGTCTTTATCTATAACTGAGCCTAACTAGTAGCTTTAAAGACTGTATTTTCTAAATGGAAAGAAGATGGAATGTTGAATGTGCAGGAGATCACAATATTTTTGAAAATACTTCGCAGTTCTCATGCAATTACCTGGAGCTCAAGACCAATCTTGATAAGAAAATTCCAAGCGTTTCTGTGAACAGTAGTAAAATCGGCAGCTGTTTCAGGGTTTCTTTCTTGTACTGTCAAAACATTTCACTGCCTGAGTTTAAGAATGAACCTGTAACTTCTCCTGATGAGATAGATCCTAGGTAACTGGGTTAGTCTTTGTGAGCATTGGTTTTCATTAACCTGAGGTGCAGACCTGGCGGCAGCTGTCGAATCAGTTAGATATATTCATATTGTCCTGTTAACTCTGCTAAAGAGAACGTTCTGTTAAAGAATCAACTTAAATTTTCTTATTAACAGGGCAGGAAGAAAAAACAGGTGTTAATTCATTAAGCCTTTTGCAACACCTTCTACTTACTATGCAGCTGAAAACATGCTTTTTAGTTCTACGTTCCTTCCCAATCAGAACTCGTGTGTTTGTCACTGTGGTGTTGGCTTTAAGAACTCTTTACTTAATGAACAAGAACAGGTCAGGGATTTCTTTGTGGGGAAGAAACTTAATTCACATGATACAATTTTAATGAGAGCGATTTTATTTTATTTTTAGTAAAAATAAATACATTAGATTTAAGATTAGGTGAAAGAATGAAAAAGTTCAGTCAATGGGATTATTTCTATTTCTGGAATATGAGATCAACATATGAGATTCAATAGTTCCATAATTGTTACCTTGCAAAAATAATAACATCATTTTGTAAATATTGTAATTATGAATATAAAATATATAAACATATTCATTATATGCATAAATTATATTTATTAGTATAACTACAACAGTAAACTGGTGGCCTTACATTTTCATTGTCCAGCTTCCTTCCCCGGGCGTTTTTCCAGTTTCACCTTCCCCTTGCCAGAACGTTTTCAAGGGCAGAATGCAGCCTTCCAAAACAGGTCTGTTCTTCCTGCTCAGAAATCTGAAGGGGCAGGGGAGGGAAAACAGCAACAGAAGTCTGGACTCTGCTGAAAATGTAAGAGTAAAGGAACACAGTATGGGTGAAACTTATCAGTAAGTACTGTGATTTTTAATCACAGTTTGTTTTCCACACTACAGCCATCAAACCGCAGCAGATTTAGAGTTCAGTGTTCGAGGTTTTCTTTCTGAAGGTGCCTTTGTGTAGGCACTGTAAGAAGATAATGCTTATCCAGAAGCTTTGACAGTTCTTAAATTCATAGATTTTGAAGCAGTTTATGATTGTGACTGCTAGATGTTTCTCTGCTCTTACACCTGGCTGCTGTTCCATGATGAATCCTCTTCAGGTAAAAAATCTCTTTCAAAAATGAAGCCTGAGTTTTTCCTACCCCTAACAACTCCCATTTAAAACAAACACAGTCTGTTTATTTGCCTTGGAGTTTAAAACACAAACAAAAATGTTTTAGCATAAAGCATTTTCCTGATATATAATAATCTCAAAATTTTTGAACAAATCTGTATGGTAATTTCACATCTTTTTTTTTTTTTTTTTAACAGACATCACAAGAACCAAAATAAGCCTTATTTTGCACTCTGTGATATTGTAAGTTTTAGAATTCCCACAAGACTGACTCAGCTGTTTCCACAATAATTTGTATCACTTACAGTATACACAAGATGACTGTTTAACTGCACAGCAGCTCTTAAAGTAGTGTTTTGCATTTGCTGCACATAGACTTTAAATTTGGACCACTTAAGAGAAAGTATGATTTACTTCTTCATGTGACTTGCATGCACTGGTGAACTTTTAATTCTTTAATGAATTTGCAGAATAAAAATGTCTACAGGAATGTAAGTACTTGCATATTTATTCAGTTAATGGCTGGTACATGAATGAGGGCTTTGTTATGAGTAATCACTTAACCATCACTTAACTATGTTCTGTATTTTAGATTTCCAAAGGAGGATACTAAAAATATGACAGTGTGATTCGGTGAAAAGCCTGTGGGGATTGCAGTGGGGATCAGAAAGAGCAAAATTTAATCCACAGCAAAGGTGCTCTAGGAAGCAATGCCTCTGTCTTCAAATGTGTGGGGCTCAGTTTGCCTCAAAATTTCCAACCCCTCAAGAGAGAACTGCCTGATTTTTTGGTTCGTTTTTGCCAGGATATCAGTAACAGTAATCATTTCCTTGTAAAAGAAAGACTGAGTGCTGAGTCAGAATGCTAAGAGGCTCAGTCTTGCCTAGTCAAAATAGCAAAATATTTGTGTTTGTCCTGGTGATGGTTTAAACCTGGCATTAGAGCCCTGGCATAGACACTAATGGAAGCTTCATGAATAAACCCTTACAGGTTTCATGAATAAATCCTTACAGGTCAGATTACTTCAGCAATGTTTGTTTGTCATCTTTTTTACATTTATGGGTAATATTTCTTTTAACTATTTGGCAGGGATTTTGTAGCAACTTCCCCTTGGTTGATCCAGCCCTGTAAGACCATGTAATAGCTGTAATAGGGCCAAACGGAGTTCCGTGAGAATCTTGCTGTAAAAGCTTCACAGATCACATCCCCAGGCCTTCTGACAGTGACAAAATTAACTAGTGTTTGAATTGAAAGGAAAAGGAAAACAAGATGTTTTTTGTTTGTCTAGCTTCCAGAAAACAGAACTGTGTGTTCTAGTTGTGAAGGGAAGGCCTGTGCGAGTCCAGCTGCCTCCAGTCTTTCTGATGATGGCTGGATTGTCTCTGTTGTGTTTTGGGTTGAGCTGTAGGTGAGAGAAGAGTTTACAGGGAAAGGAAAATCTAACCCTATGCTATGAACAACTCTAAGTAATATTGCCATATTGAACAATCTAAACTCACAAGCCAGTACCTACAATCCCTAAGACTGCCTAACAATTTTGGGATATTAAGTATGTATACTTAACTACATTAAAAATATATAAATAATATATGATATAAAATTGAACATATATTCATCTTTGGGCCTTCTATTTTGCCTTTTCAGTCTTAACATTTTTGAAGCTTCTCCATGCAACAAGATCTAGAGAATTTCTCTTAATTATTTTGATAGAATTACCTAGTCCTGTGAGTCCACGATCTAGTGCCTGAAAATAGGCACTAGTTTACAGACAAACGGGGGTAATGTTGTGGACATCAGTAATCTCCTGTAGTTAAAAATATAATTCTTGTAGGATCAAGTTATCCTCTCAGTTGTCCTAAATGGTAACACCACTGCACCTTCTCTGATTTCAGTGTAGCTACCACTGATGTCTAGTGGTGTGAAATCAGTACGAGGCCTCATTTGATTCAAGTACACAGAAGGTCAGATCATCGGATCTTCAAAGTTGATATATTTGCTCCTATTTTTATTAACCAAGTGTTTGGTTCCAAGTGCTTGCCAGTTGGCACAGAATTCTTACTCTTGGGTTTCTTCACATATCCAGCAGAAATATTCATGTTTAAGAAATGAGTCAGAAATGCAGCTCTGTGATCCTATAGGTATAGATCCATGTAGCTAGTTAATTTTATACAATCTACTGAAATCTGCCATTATAGTACATTAGGGCTAACATTTTTATGTGCTTTACAGTGCAGTATTTTGTTTGTGAGAGATTTTTCTGCAGTGAAAAGAGTTAACAGCAGGTAATGCCATTCATCTCAGAAGGAGTTTGAAATTTGCAGTGTTTGTGATGAATGAGGGTATCTGACCCACATCTGTTTTACATTAGAATGGAACATTGCCCTGACATCGTTAGGAGCATTTGTCAAGATTCCCTGGACAGAGCTTCTGTAAATTACATGCTGCAAATGTGTCAGGGTCAGATAAGAGGATATCATTAACTCCACTAAAGTTTACTCGTGATTCTGTCAGTTCAACTTAATACGTTAACTGCCAACAATTTTCCTTGAGCTGTTTCATTAAATCTTTCATTCACAGGAGGGGGAAAAAATGTATCACTGTACCCAAAAAATATTGCACATGTTCTTTTCTCATAAATCATATTAATTGCAGACATGGTCACAAAGCATATTAAATGCAGGCATGCGTAAATGAATTAAAACATATGAGAATTTTATTGCGCTTATGGTAGGTCCTACATCCTTAAATATCAACCACATTAATGGGCATAGTGCTTCATTTAAATGGAATGAGCTTTTCTCACTTTAACGGACTTTATTTCGTTAATGATAGAAGTATTTTCTACCAGCTGATAGTGGACCAGATGTTGTGCACGTGGCGTTGAAGCTTTCATCACTCGATTTCTCTTCCTCCTGGATCATAACTTTACCCAGAGATGCTGTGTCAACTCCAACAGCTAGAGACTTGTTCCAATGAATGTTTCGGATGTTTGGGATGTGCTCCGTGAAAACTTTTATAGAGTTGACTTGTTACCATTCATAGTGTTCTTTTTGATATTCCTAAATACACCTTCATTTTCTGCTAACAGAATACACAAATAACTTTATTAATTATATACGCTGTCTTTTATTGTGTAAACTCAAAGGCTACAGATCAACATTTTTTGCTTCTAAGGAAAACAAAACATGTGATGTAAACCAGCCTGAATTTTTGCATTCGTAGGAGTTATTTTCTAAAATAAATGGAACAATTACAGCAGCATTTGGTTCTCAATGTTAGATCTGCCCTTGATTTTCCTTCTTTTAATTTCTTTGAGATCCAGATTGGTGAGGGTGACAATTACTACTTCAATTTTCCCCAATTAATTCAGAGGCAAGTGCACATTTTCCGGTAATTTTAATGGCATGTGGACTGAATAAATGTTTCACAATGGTTAATGAAAAAAGATCAGATCTGTTTACTTATTTAGTATTATACTGTTTAATGCTAGCAGAAGATCTGTGTTGCAAAACCCAGACCTTCCTGTGTCTTTTGTATGCTACTAAGCTGAAGGTGCTGAGCATCTTGCAGACGCGGCCCATTGATGGCTATCTAATTGATTAGGTGAAAGTCAGCCATGCCCTTCCTGTAACTTCTTGTATGGGTGATAAGGTCATGGCACATACCATATGAAAGACTTCTGCCCTAAGGCTACTTCCCTTGTAGCTTTCAAAACAGACATAACCAAAAATCTAATTATTTAGATACTAATCAACTACAGCATGATTCCTAAGGCTTCTGAAGAAGACATTTCTACGAAGATGGTTATCCCAGTTTTCCCCACCTCAAAGACAGGGTGCTGTGCCAGTTCTTCTCCAGACTATCTATTAGGAGCATCTTATAAAGGATGTTTAAAGGCTTGTACAATTTTCTGGTTAATTTAAAAAAAAAAAAAATTGTTTTGGGCTCTGTTCTGTTGAAAATATTAAACAGAAAAGACCTAAGTTACTTAGAGTGTGTAGTTGGCAAAATAGCTATTTGCCCAACTTAGCAATCCATCATAAAACTCCTGGTAGAGATGGCATGTGGTGTGAGAGCTCAAGTGCAGAGGAGTGGCATCAGGACTCCAGCGGGGCTGTGAGGGCAACACGAGCTCAGGTTGTTCTCCCTGCTCTTGAACTTGGAACAGAACATGGTAAAATGCTGTAAATATTGGGATTTCATAGGTGCTATACAGGAATGGAAAGGGCTGTGCACTTATTTCAGATTTCTGATAAACCATGGATGTTTAAAACTGTAGTCAAAACCATGATGCTTGCGCCAAAGTAAATATTTTTCACAGCAGTAATTTTTAACATAAACATTTATGTTAAGATATGTGGGTTTTTTGGGTGGAATTTCTTATTCTTTTAAGTTCGCAACCTTGATTTTAAACGATGAATATTAATATAACCTATGTTCATTGAAAGTATAACGTATCTAACATTGTATGCTGCTGATGCAATGTCCGTTCGTTAAACATGCTACATTTTCACAATCATGTCCCTTTCCAACAGTGCAAGAAAAATATGTGTATTTCCTAAAACAGCAGAACTTACTAAAATAATCTTGAAAATTTGTAATACTTTTCAGAATTCAGTTTGAGGAGGAAAACTTGGGAGTCCCGTAATCTCAGCTTTTAGTGGTTTTTTTTTTTGGTGACAAAATACCACTCAGGTTGCCTTTCTAGTATGATGATTTCTTAATCTCTGGTCATTCAAAGGATTTTTAAATTGCATCATATTAATCTCAAATTCTTTTAACAGGTTTTCGTGACTTGAAAAAGAGATTTGAATTAAGTATAAATATATAAAAAAATATATAACATTCTGTACCTGAATCCAAGTTCTTGGTGTTTTTAACTTCAGTGCTAGGATTTCACAGTGAGGTGTGCTGAGTGCATCTCAAGACATGATTTATATGTGTGATGCAGGCATCTGGGCGTTACTTTTTGAAGTCCTCTGCTTATGCCTTTTGCTCTTTTCCTTATTAGACATGCAGGACCTGGATTTGTCTTCCTTCCTACTCTCTAACTGTGATCCCTGGGGCTTGTTTCATTTATTGATTAAAAACAAATAATTCAGAGCTTGTTGAGCTGGGACTATGAGCTCTCTGCAACAAAAATCCCTCTTCTGTTGCAATGGAAAATAAATACAATTTGAAAAGGGACACCAAAACTTTAGGAACCAGATCTATTTCTATGAGCATGGCTTTATTCTTCACAAAACAGACTGCAAATTTAATAATTTTTGGTAGGTCAGAATAAGTACAGTGAAGCAAAATGATTATCAGAAAGTGTGTGTCAGATATTTGTAATGCTTTTTTGGAGGAAGACCAACTTAAAATTATAGGTTATGTTGTTTTGGCAGAACGTCGCCTCTCTATCTTAACCTGCAAATTGTTTCTCAAGCTTTGAAGTGCAACTTTGTCCAGCAGAAGCAAGCAATTCTCTCAACAGAACTTACTTGCAAAATGTGCTGGGAACGCAAATACGCACCAGCCTATAATGTGAGTTGATGTTTGTAAACCAAGAACTTAGCACTGCAGCTTCCTTGACTCCTGTTCAAAACCATGATGCTTTTGAAATCTTTTGTGCTTTTCTACTGGAAATTACACCTTAGAGGGCTGAGCCTTTGTAGACACACGCACGTATTCTCCAGTTAGCTCTTTCCATTTAATCTCAATTCAGTTGTCGATTTTATAGCTCTGTATGGGCAGCTTATTAAGGGAGTCACAGCACAGCTGACTTGAAGTCAGTCTGGACAGCCAGACCATTTCTGTTGTCTCCTCTAACTCAGGATAAAGTTGAGAACTGGTATAATGAGCAGCACCTTTTTGCATTTCAGATCTTCAGACTGGCACGCAGTGTGTATCCAGTGACAGGAGTTAGGGCTGCTCTGCCTCTTCCCCACATATTTACGTTCATATGTTCTTGGTGCTGGGATCTTTGGTACTTCTGTCAATGGTATTGCTGTGATTCGCTCCAAATTAATTTCATTTTAGAGGCTGCTGATCTTAGATTAAAATAAAAAAGTATGTAAACTTGTTCATAGCTTTTCTGCGTTGCTAGACCATGCAGAACTGCATAGGTGAAGAGTCACTATCTGTTTCTTATTCCATTATGGTTGAGTTCCCAAGGAATAAACATCTGCAGAAATCCTGGTTGGGGCACAAGATCAGACAGACAAAGATCACAATAGTTTTTGACATTACTTTTCCTTCTTTGCCCTTTTTGTGGGTTCCTAGTCATCCGTTTTTATTTTGATGGGTAATACAGCTTTTTCTGCTCTTTGTATTAGTTAGCTAAGCGTAGATTGAATGCCAAGTCTACCTGTTTTAGGAAATCAATGAAAGACTTGCGGACTCCTACAGCTCCTACAACAATACAGTCTTCCATGTGTTTTTACTCAATTATTCTACCTTTCGTTTTAGGTAATGGGACTCTTGACTAATCATGGTGGTGTGCCTCACCAGCCCCAAACTGATTATGCCCTGTCCCCTCTGACTGGAGGTCTGGAGCCCACCACCACTGTCTCAGCCAGCTGCAGTCAGCGGCTAGATCACATGAAGAGTTTAGACAGCCTGCCTACGTCCCAGTCCTACTGCCCACCAACCTACAGCACCACCGGCTACAGCATGGACCCTGTCACGGGCTACCAGTATGGGCAATATGGACAAAGTGAGTGCTGCGATGCAATCATTTATCAGTTGTATGTATTTGTTTGTCTGTAACAAAGGAAATTGCAGGAATAGATACTAATGGCTAACTGCTACTACTCTCCAAAATCAAGTGGAGTGCAGTGGTGAGATAGCTGATTGTTTGAGCAAGATTTCTGCTGCATAATTATTTTCTTAAGTGATGTCAACAACATCTTGATGTTATTAATTGTTGAGACATGAAACCTGATTGCCATTAGGTAAAACATAAGGGCTGTCCAAATCGAAATAACCACTGGCATTCCATTATTAGAAACACATGTTCTTAATGAGGTCAGCTCAAGAATCATTACAGTATATAATCCCAGATACGTAGAGTTTTGTCAAACTTGTCCCAGGAATAAAAATATTAGTCCCTTTCCTTTGATATCTCAATATTAAATATGACAATGTCAACCTGTAGTTGGCATGGCCCCATGCTGTGAGGTTGTCACAGCATGACTTAAAAAGCTTCTTTTGTTTTTTTTTGCAGGTGCCTTTCATTATCTGAAGCCAGATATTGCATAAATGAACTGTCCACTTCAAGTTAAAGCTGGTGTTGTTTTCCGGTCTCGCTCCAGAGCTTGGATACCAGGGATCTTCTCAACACACTGCAGTCTAAACTGGGGCAGTCCCAGTGAGAGAAGTAGGCTTGTTCTGTTCTCTCCAGTCATAGCTTTTAGTAAACTTTTGAAGACTGAACAAAGCTATACAGAAGACAAAGGCCAAAAGCAATAATGAATAAATAAATGCGACATAGTTCATTATGAGTGGGTACACAAAACAGAGCAGAATTTAATATTGCTGCCTGGCAAAACATTCCGTTTTTTTTGTTGAAATTAATATGCATTGATTGGGACAAATGGAACATTCTGAAATTTAGCAGTTGAGCTCTGCATACTCTGACTCATCTGGCATCCAGTGCTGACTTCAGTCTAACTTCAGTCAAACTTCAGTTAAAGCTGCCCAGTTTCTGAAGCATGGGCAGCAGAACCTCTTTCGTTACACACTGGAAATTGTCATCAAGAGGAAATGTCACAGACCTTGGGAAGCTAGGATAAATGCAAAAGGCTTCCAGAGCAACTTACTGGTAATCTTACTATGCTTCTGTAATCATGTTGTCAATAAATGTCACAAGTTTTGCTTTACCAAGAGACAAGATCTCATGTAACATGGAAAATACATTCTCTCTTTTTATGTGGAGTTTTCCTGGTCCATTGTACCTTTTTGAAGAAACATGGAGGAAAAAAATCGACGTGACTGATTTTTTCACAACTGCCTAGCAATGTGCAATACTGTGTACCTCACACAAACTTTGGAATCATCCAAAGTCATATAGATAGAATCAGAACTATATTTTTGCAGGTACTTTTATTTTTGCAGTGCATAATTCCTAATGATCAAATACAGAAATGTTGCAGTGTGCTGGACAGCTAAAATCCAGCTTGTTAATCATGATTTAAAGGTCATTTTCAGGAAACGGTAATGAAAAATGATTACGTTTACATTTTTTAGTGATGTACAGGACATGAACAGAGATGGGCCTGTACACAACACAGTTGTTTAAATTATACAGTGATATCCAATATAGAAATTAATTATAGGAACCAAGGTTTACAAGAAGTTTGCATTGTGACATTTTAGAATGTCAATAAATTTGTGTTTTGTGATGTTGAGAGGAACAGGAAGATGGAAGGCGGTGTTATTTATTTCTCTCTATTCTTTGAACAAAGAGAGAGGCAGAACACAAATACATTCCTTTTAGTGTTAAGGACAATGAAGTAGAGCATTAGACTAGATTCAGTACAGAGGTTAGTTCGCACATTGGTCTTAAGGGAGAGGGAAAAATGAAATCTTTGTGTTACAGCCTCTACCAACAACATGTTGTAAAAAAACAAACGAACGAACAAAACAACAAAAACAAAAAACAAACGTCTTTCATGTAAAAAGTTCAGTAAATATTTACTATTTATAATGAATAAACAGTTATGAAGCCTTGCAAAGCACTGATGATTTTGTCCTAAAGTGTAGTATTGTGCTAAATACATTGGTACATTTTAATCTGAATATCATGAAGAAATAAACCATGTTATCTTCAACTCAAGGTGTATTCCTTATGTCAATGTCTTCTGCACACAATCCAGAGCAGCCTTGGGCAGCCTCAGTGCGCAGGTGCTGCTTGTTTGCTGCTCAGAGGTCTGGGTTTGTCTTTTTCCAAGCACTATTAGTACTGTATGTCTTCCCAACAACAAAAACCTCATGCCTTTACTGTGCATTCGAAGAGCTTGAACTCAGCACCAGTAGGTCAGCTAGGATGGTTTCACACTGTGCTACAACTCTAATGAGAAATGGGTTATGGGCAGTTTCTGCACTGATTGTTTTTTCATCCTTAAATGCCTCAGGAATTTGTTAGCAGTTAGCAAAAAGCAACTGAAACATGGGGAAAGACCCCTCCAGACGGTTGGAATACATTTCAGTGGTACATTGTTGTTAGAGGGTTGGTGGGCATTTAACTTCCCCGCCATTTTGTGAGGGAATTAGCCATCTTGAAATTTTTAGCTCTAATGTACTTATTGAGTGTTTATTTTTATTTCGTTGTTTGGAAGAAAAATAGCTATCTTATCAGTTAGAAAATGAAGGAATAACATTTTTGAGAGGAAGGCATTTAAAAATGCTGAAATATGGAGAGAGGGGGTTTCTTTTCTCCCTTCTAGGTTACGTTTCTCTGGTACGCTTTTGATTTCTGTGGCAATTGAAATTTAAGTCTCTTATTAATACCTATTTCCTGCTCTAAGCTTCTCATTTTTCTGATCTTTTTTTCCATTGTCTTTCCCTTTCTGAGGTCTTGACTGATGGCATTTGTGCACTGTCGTAGGCTTGCCACAAAGGTCTAATGAGCCTTTTTCCCCGGTTTGCAGTACATAAACTGTAACAGGATACAGTTACAGTTACAGTACAGGATAAAAGCCACTTGCAGTTAGGAACTAGATGGTGTGATTGCTTCTTCCCCAAAGGGCTGTACCTTTAGTGCAGGCGGAATGATTCTAACTCCAACTTTGCCATCAGTCTTCTAACGTTCCAGCAACTGGGGTGGAACAGAGCTGGCATTTCTCCCTCCGTCCCTGCGGAGATGCTGGAGAGGTGCTTTCTGGACACAAAGCTCAACAGCAGGCATTTTTGCTGTCTTGATCCTCTATTTTTCAAGTGTCTCCCAAGATTTTCCTTGCATGAGAGACTAATAAAGAGCTGGCAAGCCTGGAAACGAGACAGATATGGAGAAAGTCATCCTGTTCTCTTGCAGGCAAGCCATGCAGTCAGGGAGCTGGGATGAGCTCGGAAGAAATGAGGAGCTGGGGCAGAGGGACGAAGCAGGTTTCTCCTGATTTATGATGTGCCATAGGAATTGTTGACAGAGCTGTAAGGATTACTTGGGGTACTCTGATCCCTCCTTGTTATCACTTCCAAGGCTGAAGAGCTTCTTGGGAGCCACATGTGTTTCTGGAATACAAATCCTAAGTGCTCAGAAAGTCAAAAGAGCATGAGACTGCTGTGGGTATTTCATTTGACATAAATGCCATGGAAAAGCTTAGTGGAATGTTATATCAATTGAATCCAAAACATACTCACTTACAGGAGTCTTCCCTCTTCTTTTTTTTCTCTTTTTTTTTTCTTTCTGTGTGTGGGGTGGGGAGCAATATGTGTGTTGCATGTGCTGTGAGGTGGAAATAAACAACAACAGCTGTTTAAACCAAGGTGTAGGACTTGGGAACTTCTGAAAGACAGCTTTTGATGAACAAATATTTATTAGTCTGGTACAATCCTGATTTTCAATTTATTATTGATTTTTAGAAAAATTACTGATTTTACGTCTTCCTTTTATAAAAAAATAACCCATACTCTCTAAAAAAAATAAAAATAAAATCAACCAGAAAAAACAGAGCGATGTTGGTTACTGCTAATTTGTAAAGCAAACATTTTTCCTGCATCAGTAACCATGAAAGTTTTCATTGCTATCCACACAGTCTTCTGACCTTAAAGTCTGTGAAGTGGATTGCTAAAAGATATGTCTGCAAAAGTAAGAAATAAATTTTAGGCAATATCAATGAGACCATCAGGAACCAGGAACAGCTTGAATTCATAATGCTCTTTGTATCGTTCACTGCAGTGTTCTGTTACTTGACAACTGAAAGAAAACCTACATCCTATTTTTAATTTATGTTGGCTTTTGCAATGATGTCTAGATATTGCCTAGAGCCAGATAAACTAATCTGGAACAACACAAATTACTACACTAAACTAAAGCACTAAATTTTCGTTCAATTAACATTAGATATGTATTTCCTTTACATTACATAGAAGACACTGTAATTGTCATTTGCCAGTGCTGAAAAAGCCTTATGCATCTTTCAGTAACTATGAATCTGGGCATATATCATATGGAGTCATAAAGTTATCTTAAAGAATCACACAAACGGATTTGAAGATCTTGGTCTATTGTAAAATAACCAAATTTTCAATCTGCTTCTGCTGTCACTGTAGGTAATAGCCACTTAGGTCTGCCAGTTTTTTACTACCTATTTTCTCCCAGCACTTTTGGGCAGCTCACTCCAGGCTGGGAAGTTCTGATCAGTTGTAAGGAGCTGAAGGCTTCAACTAGTTAGATTATTAGCAAGGAACTGGTTCAAATATTTACAAACTATATATTGCACAAGTAGGCTTCAAAATCAGTGTATGTACACAGTGCTGGAGCTCGGTTCTGTTTCACTGTTGTGTTTATACAAGCAACACACAGAAGTGCTTATATGTAGCTTAAACCTTTGTTGAATACACTTACGTTGCCTCAGAACTGATGGGTGTAGTCTCGTGATCCAGAGTGCCTGTGGATATCTCAGCACTGCAGCATATTGACATGCACCGTTTATTATTCAGCTACTCAGGCAATGTCATAGAAAATCATAATAAAACTAGGAAGACACATCACATCTGACCTTTGCTGAATAATTTAATAAAGCTAGCTTGATATACAAATACGAAAGAGCAGTTGCTGATAAGAACAGAACTATTGCTTCCTTGTTCAAGAATTGGAAACAGTTCAGAAGCTTTATTAACTATTTGGTGTCTTCATCTTTGCTGCAGGTTGTTCCTTAGGCCATAACCAAAGGCTAAGCTGCTTGTTTCTTCCTGCACTCTCTTCCTCTTGGCTCTCATGCTGGTATCTTGTTCTCAGTTTTTCTTTGGTCTCTGTGCAATAATCCATATTTTTTGTTGTTTTATTTTTTTTTTCCCCATATGGATGCAATTTCATTTTCAGTAATATTTTCTCCCCACATACATTTATTTGTTTGTAATTATTTCAAGTGGATATACCTATAAAAATGCAGCTCTTTTAGGTGATTATTACATGTACTCAGTTTTGAGACGGCCAGCTTGGACAGGGCTTTGGGTAACCTGCTCTATTAGAAGGCGTCCCTGGCTATGGTAGGGCACTGATACTAGCTGCTCTTTAAGGTTCTTTCCAACCCAAACTGTTCTACATTCTATGGTTCTATGATTCTATGGACAACTTTCCTTGTGGCCCACCCTCACACAACTGTCTTCACAATGAATACTGGAATAATTACAAAGTGTACAAATCTCTAGAGGCTTCTGAAATGCTGTTTTGGTCACCCCGAGTCTTGTGTGGTGAAGAGTCCATGGGGCATTCAGAGGTGTTGCAGGGAGCTGAGATTTCCCATGTGCTGTGCCCCATTTCAGGTCTGCTATTGGCATTTGACTGACCCAATTCTTCAGGGGATCACTGTCTCCAACTGGATTCTCCCTGCTTCCCTCAGCTCCTTTGTTCCCCCACGGCTCTGCCCACAGTCTCATGAGGCATAGTTACGGACTGGGGCTCCTCCACTGCTCCCTCCTCCACTGCCGTTTCCTCAGCACTTCTCCAGCAACCTCCAGCCCTCTGCTCTGCCAATGTCCACCAAGGGACCATTTTTTCCAGCTGTGCCAGTCCAGCGAGTCTTTCTCTCACAAGCTCTTTCCAAAAGCTGTGGCTGCCTCGGTGCTCTGGGCCTGCACACCTGCAGACAGCAGTGCTGCTGTGGTGGCAGTGGGCCATGGGGCACAGCAGTGCTGACCATGAGACAAGCCATGTGCAGCCCAAACATGTAATTTTGTGTCCAGGACAAGGATGGAGACTTGTGACATACAGCAGCATGGCTGCTCCTCACAGAGGCTGCTCCCAGGCCACATGTGGAGATTTTGGAAGGCCATGGTGAGTCCCTGGGCTGGGGCAGCGGTGGGATGGCAGTAGGGATGGGGTGTTTCTGTGGAGCTCCTGTCCTGCAGAGACTTAGTTCCTAACAGCTCAGGAGGGAAGCAGCCCCGGCAGCTGGGGTATGTCATTTGCTGGGGCTGAGGAAGCTCAGAAGTGGAGCTGGGAAGGACAGCGCCTGGCTGTAGGGCCAGCTGGAGCTGTGGCAGTGAGGGTGGAGGGGCTGCCATCTTGTCTCACGCAGCAGTCCAGCCTGGCTTGTAGGTGAGCAGGGGAGGAAGCGGAGCCAGACTGAGAAACCCATGGGGCAGTTTCTCCTGAAGGTGAAACTCAGGTACAGCTTCACACACGTGGTTTGCTGTCTGCCGTGGAGAAGGCACACAGCGCCCCTCAGTACTGCTTAACGTGCCTTTCCTCCAGCATCTGGTGTCCACACAGGTGGCTGAGGGGAAGAACCATGGCAAAGCGTCAGTCTGCAGGCTGCACGGCTGCAGGTGGGTTCTGATGATCTGTTTAATAGCTTTGGATCCTAATTAGACTGCTCCTGTGAGCATCAGCTTTAGGCTGGCTTTGCTTTCAGGGCATTTTTCGGGTCAGTTCTTGATGCAGCCCAAAAGCACCGGCGCTGAGACCTTGGAGGCCTGCAGCAGGTGGCCGAATCCTCCTGGGCGTCGCCTCAGGCCAGGCCGCTGTAGGGGGCAGGCTGGGCTCACCTCGCTGAAAGCTGGGCATGGCAAAGCCAGCTGGAGGGCCTCAGAAAAAATAGCTGACTTGTAAAACTACCCCGTAGATCTAGGGAAGGCACATCAGGGCTTTGCTCAACAAGCTTGTAGCCGAGATCTGCGCCTGCTTCTTTTAACATATTCATCAGCAAAGGGCTACGTTAATGGCTTATATTAAAAGGACCTGAGAGGAGGCTGTTCTCCCCTCCTGCCAAAATGTTATTCTGCTGTTACGTCATAACACTTTACAAGAAAACAAAACTGTGTTAGTATCGATAGAATCGCAAGCTCACTTGCCAAAAAAAAGCTCCAAGTATTTCTTTTTTGTTAATCCCTAAACCTCTTTTAAAAAAAACTCCTAAAATGAATATACATAGTAGATAAGGAGCTCCATCTTACGTCCGTGTGTACTTAGGCAGCTTCCTTTGATTTCAGTGGAAATTTTAGGTGCTTGAGACCTGAAGATATCAAACGTGAGTAAGCCAAGCAAGTTTGATGAAACTACAGTTCTGTTGTCTCTATTCTGATTCTGCTGAAGTTCATCAGGAAAGATTAACTTTGGCAGCTTATTCAGTATCTAAATCTTGATATTTTTGTGGCTTAATTCATAACATAACTGTAAGCTATTGCCCTGTGTTTATATTTCCCATCCATTTCTCACATTTCCAAAGCATACTGATATGTGATCCTGGTAATTTAGCTACCATAATTGGCATTTTTCTAGGGCCAAAAGGAAACAAATTCCTTATCCTCCATACTTCTTTAATTTCTGAAAAACAACAAGTAACATGGTTAATCCTCTTTTTGATCTTTTTCCCCCCCTTTGAGTTTTTCTTATGGCCTTTTCCTTTTAATCTTCTACTTTCTTTTTAATCTTTACTCATTGTCCCTCCACATTTGAAGAATCTTGTGTACTTACATCTCTAAAAAGAATTGGACCACTTTATGGAAATAGCTGTTTAGGATCTTGTTCAAAGCACCATTATGTACTTTTAGCTGTTAGGGGGAGGGTGGAAAGAAAGGAGAGAGAAAGCAACTCTAAAGCAGCATTTGTGTAACCTAACAGAACATCGATTTGTTCAACTCAGTGTGGAAAACCACACAGAACACCCTAAGTTAGGATAAATCTTGATTGTAGTAGATAAACAGAATGAACAGTTCCCTTTAACTGGGGAGGGGCATATCATTGGGCTCTTGATACAGGTGTGTTTGGGCGACAGCATTTTAGGAAGGGCAGGGCAGCACAGCTGGCTGCTATCAGCCTTTTGCAAACTGCTCCGTCTGCCCACTCTGATCAATGCTGCAGTGCAAAATGCTTCCTAAGGCTGAGGGAAGTGTGGTTGTGGCCTCTCCAGAAGCATGGCTGGAGGGAGAAGAGTCTGTCTTCTGTGGTACGTGCGTTCTTTGGTTTGTAACTCTCTGTATGTGTGTATGTGGAGCCTTTAAGCCTTTCCTAATGTGGCAAGTGTTTAGGCTGCAAGGCTTCCTTTATGTGTCATCTTTTCTTACCTTATGTGGAGATTTACTCCATGAGTTGTCATGTGGAAACTGGTAAAATGATTCATTAATCGTGATAAAGGAAGGGTGCATGTTTCCTCTCTTCCTGAGGGATAGATGTGGATATCTTATGGTATGTCTGAAAAGGAAGATGTAGAGCTGAGTTTACTGTACCTGAGTTCTGAGTTTGTGAGCTTCCTCTGGGATTAAGGTTATGTACTGAGAAGTGTGGCCCTGTTAGTGCTGTAATTGAGCTTCCAAAGTTGCTGGTGTGGATCTATTTTTCTAAATACAAAGCCTTGTGATGTGTTGTTAGAAGCATGAAAAAGGGTGGGTACAGCACCAGTTGCTACTGGTGTACTCAAAACTGTTGCTGTAAATTCACAGGTGTGATCTCTGTTGCTTATTTCTCTGCTGTAGTACAGTATCCTGTTGTCCCTTTACCCCCACCTTATTTGTTTATTTCTTTCTTTCTAAGACCAGAAAGCCTGAGAAACTTAGCCAACAGCGATGGTGAGCTTTTCATGCAGGCAAGAAGCTCACAGGGATTAGCTTGTGTCTGATTTAATTTATGTTGAACCTCATGCTCCTTCTACTGAAGCGAATTCTTTAATAACAACAAACAAAAAGGACCTGCAGAGTTCTGGAATAGATGCAAAGCCTGAATGAAAATCCTCTTCCAGTTACATGAATATAAACTGGGCACAGTTCCCCCGAAGGTCTAATACTACTTTAGAAAATGTATCTTAGTAGTAGTTAAACTAAAGATAAAGCTTTTCTTCAGTGTCCTCAGAACACCACCAGGTCCTCCACGTTCATTCTTTCTATGCAGGAGTAGGTGAATAAGATCTCTCCCATAACTTAGTTGTAACTAAGAACAGGATTTGGCATTGCTCTTTATGGGGATTTTTTTCTTTTTCTTTCTAATTTTAAAACAAATAGTTAAAATGTGGAGCTGAGTGTTTTTTTCTAGGAGTGGCATATTCTAAATGTACTTATGCCATAGACTGCTGCTCATATAAGATTACAGACTTCACTTTCATCTCTCTTTTTACAAGAAACCCTTAATGACAAATGCAGGCTGTTTAGTGATACCGATATACTGCAATCTTAGCATGTGAATTAGTCATCATACAATCAGTTCAGGGGGTCAGGCCTAAAGAAACAGTTCAGAGTTGGCAAACTGCTAGTCCGGTGATGTGCTCTCCACTTCAAAGTCATGGTGCTTACTCCCCAGAACTCAGATCACAGAAAGAAACAGCTGGCATTGTCGTTTGTGGCAGTAAGGACTGGCTTTTTTTTTTCTGTAGCAAGATAAGGTTTCACTACTTTGTAAAACAACAATTTACTTTGGAGTGACCTAGCCTGTAAAACACAATAGGAAGTAGGAATTCGGAGAGCGCTGCTCTGCTGTTATTGTGCAAGCAGAGTGACCTGTGGTAAACCACACTGAGGAAGACTTAACCTCCTTGCCTGAAAATACTCAGTGCAGTCTGCTTGTCAGTGACAGTCACGGTTTTTATTTTCCAGAACAACTTTTTAGGCTGTTCCTTTCTGTCTGGATATTATTTGTTGTGTTTCTGGTGTGCTCCATGTTTATGGCAGCATACAGCTCCAGACTCCCAATGCTAAATTAAATTATTCAGATTCCCACCTGAGCTTTGAAATGGTCTAATTTCAGTTGAATGTAAAAAAAAAAAAGTTATGCTTAGCTTGGAGGAAGCAACTAGTTGGAATGATGCATTGGGTGTCTTCCTGAATGCTGGTTTACTCACAGCTGGGGAATTTGATGGCCGTTCTGTAGGGGTTGTGTGGAAAGGTGTCGGGCTCTGGGCAGTCTTCTGGCCCAGCACACTGACTGAGATGCTGAGAGAATTCACCTGAGAAGGGCAGCTGAAGATGCTTCTCTGAAAATCTGAGTTTTATTTATCTCTGTCAAACCAGCGAGAATTCCTTCCTCTGGTGTTTTGCTCCCTCCCAGCCCCTTAACATATTCAGCAGGTGCCTTTCACTTCGTGAGTGAAGTAGATCTGCTCCTCAAATACAGTGAGGGAGGAGGAAAATAATCGCACATTTAAAACTGCCTGGCAGATGTATGTTCCATATTATTGTTCCATTATTGTTATTATTAATAGACTTCACTTCATAGGCAAGGCAGGCTTATCAGCCAAATGCCTCATTATCAAATGACTGAGACCCAGTAAGTGCTTTACAGCATTCCTTACCAAAAGAGGAAATGATTGCAGGCCAGATCCAAATCCTGTGAAAGCTGGTGGATAGGTTCCCACTTCAATGAAGCATCGCTTGGGGCCCCATTGTGCTCATTCTCCTCTGTGTTTTCTTGTATGCTTTTTAATTCACCAACATGAACCAAACAGCTCTAGCTTCTCTCATCTCTCAATGTGTTCTGCGACTTCTGGAAAGGAACCTGGACACGAAGAAAAATGCTACAGAACAGAAAGAACCACAATACAAACCATATGACAATGCCTATTTCTTCATCCTCTTTGTCATGCTGTTCTACTCTTTCCTGGCATTAACTGTCTTTTTTGGTTATGTACGCTCGAAGAAAGCTATTTCAAAGAAAGATCCTTACCAGGAGTTCATCGAGGACAGGAATCAGAAGAAGTGGAGCATGGCCCGGCCGGTGGTGGTGAAATTTGACTTTGAAGAAGAAAGTATTCTTTGAACTTCTTAAAGTGAATTGCTCTGCAAAATGCACTGGGCTGTTTCTGCTGCTTATATTTCAAGTGAAGGTCTACGTGCTTATTTTGCTCGTCTGTACCCTTTTCAATAAGTCAAAGCACTGCTTGAAACTGCTCTGACTTTTGATGGTTCCTTCCAACTCTAAGGATTCTATGATTCTATGAAATAGGTAATCAAAAAACAATTTCTTTTTTTCTTTTCACCTTTATTTGCTGAAATGCAGATTTTCTAAATACTAGAAAACTTAAAAAAAAAAAAAAAAAAAAAAAAAAAAGGCAGTAAAAAGTGTCCATTTGTAGCATTTGCTTTCAGTTTGGTGGAACAAGAATGGGAATCCATCCTACATCAAGACTGGGCTTACTTAAAACAGAGAACTACGTTCCCATGGACCTGCAGCAGGGACGTGCTGTCACTTCTGCGCTGTTCACACCTGGGAATTGGTGTGTAGTGTCCCTGGAAAGTGCTGCCTTGGAATAGAGGAATGCATTTTACCATGCCTAGACCAGCAAATACTCTTTAACATGTGAATATATAAAACTTCTCTCCACTCAGAAATTAATTTCTGAGTGCTGTGGTGAAAGATCAAAAAAAAAAACCCACCAAACCAAAGCACCAAATCCCAGCCCCCAAAAACCCAAACAAGAAAAAAAAATCACCTGCAAAATGTTTTTAAAATGCACTGAATAGAATTCAGTGGCTTTGGAGTTGTTGCCTTTTCCATCTCGCAGATGTATTTTTTTCCAGTTTTTCATTTGGAATGTATGATTCAGTCCTAATGAACGATGACTAGAACTGATTGCAAACCAAACTGAGAAACTGCCTCTCTGTATCTGCGATCAGTAGTTGGTTGCTAAAATGTTGCATGAGCTTCTTTTGGGGCAGCGCTGAATACGTGAGACTTTTTTCCCGTCTGGTTTATTTTTCTGCCTAATGAAGTATTAATTAATAGAACTATGGCATAGAACACGGGGCTGTGCTTAATATAAAAGCCTAATAAAGCAACAAGCACTGCTGTGTGCTACCGCACGGGTTTGTGATGGCATGTGTTCTTCTAAGATTTTCATTAGTTCTTGTTCTTATCTAGGTTCTCTTCGTTTGGCCTTTTCTTGTTATAGGACCTCTTGGATACACTGTGTATCTGCATTGCAGATGTATTTGGTGCTCTGAGGGCTATCGGAGCAGGGTAATCATTTTCAGGTGGTAGGTAGACTCTGATATTTCTTAACGTGCATTTTAAAATAAAGCAGAGCAAATTTTCACAAATATATTAGCTTTCCTTTTGTTAGTGGAATTGCAATGCCAAAAAATATGGCATTAAGTGTGTTCCTGGTTACTTCTTGAATATTTCAAGGATGTGTAGATTTTTAATGCTTTCAGTATTTAGGGCAAGTTCTTGTATATGCATTCAACTCGGGCTGAGCAATCAGATGTTGTTGCTGTTTCCTGATGGGATGTGTTAAGTGTCTCTGGTGAATGTATGTGAGCCAGGAGGAGGGAGCCTGATGCTATGCATAACCCTCTTCACATCTAAAAGTTGTTTCCCACTTAGCAGCATGAACGTTTGCAGAAATAGCCATGTTGCCTCAGCATGTAGTGCTCTGTCTCCGACAGCTGTGCCAAAGGAAGATAATAAGAATAAGGTACTATTTTTTCCAGTTGTACTTCCCCATTCTCCGGGGATTTGCTGCTCGGGGCCATCTGAGCCAGAGGCCGCTCCTTTTGTCTAACTGCGAGGGTGGGAGACGTGCTGAATACTGATGTGGAAGTGTATGGACGTAAGCATTTTAACAGGCCAAAAAATGTTCGCAGATGTATTTCTGCTGGATTAATCCAGTTCTAATTTAAATGGTTTTGACTATAAGAACAAGACTGGAGTTGCAGACGAAACACTGGTTTGCATAAGAACGATATTATACGTGCTCTGGCTCCCCTGCGCAGAAAGCTAGGAGAGGAAAAAATGAAAGTTCAGGTCATCTGTGTTTGCATCATGATTGTCAGTTTAGACTGTATAAAACAAATCACTCTCAATTAGGTGTCTTGTACTGGATCTGAGTGAGTAGAAAGACTTATTCTGAACTTCAGGGTTCTGGATGGCTGTCCTCTGAATGTGTACATAAATACTGATCTGTTCTGCTGGAAAAGCCTATTTGTATCCTGTTTGTTTTCTTTTGTTCTTTGCAGTGTATGCTGTGTCATCTTAAAAATTAAAGATCAACTTCTTTGAAATGTCTCTCAAACCAATGTCTTTATTTCTGTAAGCTGTTTCTGCTTTTGTCTTATTTGTCAATTATCAGATCAGCCAAAGTCCCTTTTAACATTCTTTAGAACCGTGCTTCCATTGGTTGCCGTTTAGGCCTTTTGGAAACATTCGCAACTCATTTAACAAGACCACAAGCTCTTCAAACAGTTTTGAACAGTGCACACCTGTGTGTGCCAACAAGAGGAGGCTTTTTCCAATCCTATCCGCATGCATCAATAAAAATGTCTCTTTGTCCACACTAGCCACAAGGTGTATTGGTGGTGTTATTAGGCTTCTCTGCTGTATGTCAAAGCCTGTTTGTCCCTGCCCAGGAGATGTTATTAGTAAATGAGAGGGGATGCCCATCAGGTGTGATCTCTGCCATTACAGCAGTTCTGTAACTGCTGTGGGTAGGTTGATCTGCAACTCCTGACGTCTCGGACAGTAACCTAGGTAGTTAAGTTCTAGATCTGGAGGTGTGGTGATAGCTCAGTGCACGTCCTTGGGTGTTGAATGCCTAACTGAAAGGACAAGAAAGACTTCTAATGGACGCTTAGAAAGAATGAGAGGTAAAAGATGCACTTCCTTTTTTTTCTTCTTAGCAGAAGAAAGCATAAGGAGATGCGGGTTTTTGTTTCTGTGGCAAGGGCAGAGAGGCGCATATGCTACAATGTGGGATTGCCATGGCACTTGAAGTATTGTGTACAATGTGAGAGTTGTCCATCTCATTTTCTGTTGTCTTACGTGAAACTGATATTTGTATGGTGCTGCTGGAGCTCACAGATGCCTGTAAGCTGCAACTGTGTTAATCTCCTTCATAAATACTTATGACTTTCTGGAAGTGGGATGTGAAATGGGAATAGGAGAGCCAGAATCACTCTGTTCATGATGCACTGTGAATTGTACCTGTGGGGTGTCCAGCCTGCTCCAGATGAAGGTACAGGTGTGTTCAACACCGGCAGTCCTGGCAAGTGCTGTGTTTGCATCTACAGGACTCCATATGCCTGAGATCTTTAAAACATGTAGGATTGTAAGAAGACAGGGATTCATTAATTGTTGTTTTGTATAGCCATTTTTCTCTCTACTTACCAATGTTCTGAATTAACACTGTTCATCTGTTGGTCTTACTAGGAACGAGAAGCTTCCTCCTCGTTAGTGAGAAGTGTGTTAACACAAAGTAGACCACAGATCCTATTTTAGCTCCACTACCACTTTACTATTTGTGGTCCTCTAATCAATTGCAGCTTGTGTGGGTGTTGTTTTCTTTTTTTGAGTTATTCGCTTTGGACTTAGCTTGGAGATTGAGATATTCTACTGAAGACTTTGCTGACATACAGATGTGTTGTAGTTTCTGCTTACCCTTTGAGAGCTGATACTGCAGCTCACTCAGCCTTCTCTGTCAGAGAGGGACCACCTCATCAATCCCATGCTGATGCACCTTAGTTTATCTAGTTTTATATGCGTATATGGGAACATATTTTAGCAAACAGGGGTCTCTTATTCCTTGCATGACAGATGCTGCGGCCTTTCAATGCTGTGACAAACTTGCATGTGTAGGCAGAGCATGTTACTTTGAAAGAAAATCTTTTTCTCATCAGAGGACCATCTAAAATGACTTTATGGAGTTGTTCAAATATCCTCTGGCCTGGGTTCAGAGGAGCACAGCAGCGTACACTGGAGTCTTTCGTCAGCTGTGTGCATTGAGTGCAGTGGGGAGAGGAAAGCACATGCTTAAAATTAAACATATGCTGCAATGTCTTCTTGAGCAAGCATGCTTCCCCAACTTGGAACCTCAATTAGTGCGGCAGTATGTAGTACAAACTTAGAGTAAGCAGCTGAAATAGGCTGGGTTTTTTTCCTTTTGGTGTGGGATGTTTAATAGCAAACCGTTTGCCATGTTAGTAAGCTTAGTGAATTAACAGAGATCATGCTACTGGGAATGAGCAAATTGTGGGCTTGTGTCTGATGAATTGAATGTGAACCCTCCAAAGACTTTTCTCCTCTTAACAGAGTGGTGCACTTGGAGAAAACCCTCCAACTTCTCTAGTTATTCTGAACAAATTGGAAGCTCATAAGTGCTGATTGACAGCCGCTGGTAGTGTGACTGTATGCTGCCTTCAGCTTGTTTTTTGTTTTTTGTTTTTTTTAAAGTCCTAGCAACAGAGCCTTCTTTTCAGTCTAGGAATGCTATGTGACCCAGCACGTGAAATTGCATTAAATATAGATGGCCTTTGGCAGTGACCCCTCCCCTCCATCGATTTGCTTTCATCCCGTAGGCAGAAGGAGAGCTGAAGCAGTCACAAAATTAACACAAAGATAAAGGATTCTGACAAGTGCTCTTATATAGCTAGGTATTCTTGCATAAATCAGAAGATACCAATGAACGTTCAGTAATCCAAAACAAAATTGTAATATTTCTGAATAGTTCTGAAGCCTGTGGTCAGGCCCTGTACGCTGTGCCAGGGTAGCTGTCTTCCTTTTCTGTCCTTAGCAAAGCTTTCATTAGCAAGTACAATGCTTGGGTCCTGATGAGGGCTAATATTGGCTGCAGTTCTATTGGCTCAAAAATCAAAAGCTTAAAAATCGCTTTGTCCTTCAGGCCCCCAAGGTGTTCCAACGTGTTAATGCTTCTAAACCTGTGTTTAATACATGGTATGAGCCCAGGGTCTCATGCCATTACGACAGAGTCGAGTCCAGGGCGTTTTATAGACAGATGCATGTGTGGGATTTGGAAAGGACTTGGTGATAGCAGTAACGGGCTGCTGAAACTGAACCCAGCTTCCTGATGTAGTGAATGCTGTCCCTGATTCAGCAAAGCCTGAAGTGGTGTGGTCCTTGATGACCTTGACAAACCAATAAATCCCACAGTATGTTTTGAGGAGAGAGGGAGGTGATTTCTTTGTTTTTATATAAATTTGTATGCCGTTTTGACATAATGCTGAAATTATCCTTTCCCCATCCTCTTTAAGTGTAGCAGAATGTATTTCCAGCAAAAGATTTATTAATGAAGTCTGTGAAACTTTTGGATGTGCAGGATCATTAGATAATTACATAAATGACTGTTAGTACCACAGGGTTACATTTCATGTATGTGGCCAGAAGTATTGGTCTAACTGCTGTGTTTCCTCCATCTCCTTGGTGTTTGCTGACTGATTAAACTGTCGTGTTTTGAGGGAATTAGTTAGTTGCTGTGGAGTGATACTGTCAGAGCTTCTCTTGGGTTCTCACGTGTTTGCTTATCAGTGTTAATCCTGATGGGCTCAGGGGAGGGAGCACAAGCTGACCTCACAGTGTGTGCTGTTAGCAGCCTGGCAGGGTTCCTGGCTCTCGCAGGAGCACTCTGAGAAATGGCAGTTCTCATTCTGTGGTAGTTTAAACAAAACTGCTGCCAAACTATTGTGATGCTTGGTTCTTGTTTTGGAATCATAACCAAAAGGTTGGTATTCCTCTATCACCCTCTCAATTCACCTCAGCTTTTTCCATTTTTCATTTTTTTTTTTAATGACAACAACCCTTTTTCTACTTTTTTTTTCTTTTTTTTTTTTTTTCCTGCATCCTTGTGTATGTACAGAGCTTAGGTTTTGTTGCTACAAGATCTGCTTGTGGTGGATATAAAACAATGTTCTTTTCCCTGGCTTAATGTTGACACTGCCTGGGTGCTCCGCTAAAGGGCTGTTGGTCCTTGGAGCTTAGCAGGGGGGGCAGCTCACGGCCACCAACTTGAGGCACCAAGCAGAGCAAGCGATGCGAGGGAGGGCTGCAGCTCCCACCCACAGAGAAGCATTTCTCTCTCAGTGGCCCTGAATGAGGAGCACACAAAAACTCTGAATTTTTATCTCTAGGTGAGGCCTAAAGTTCAGTGTATTCCTTCTAGTGTGCACGTATGGATTTATTTCATTAAAATCCTGCATCCTCGTTTTGACTGTTTCCATGTTTTTACAACTGGAATGGTGCTCTAACAATGATCTGCATCCTGCTTGTTGATATGCTGTCAGCTTCTTTGTTTTGTGTAGTTATTCTATATCTGTGTGAATAATGTAATTTAAAAGCAACAAATCACCAACCCAAGGTCCTTGAAGTGAAAGAATCTTGGGGCATCCAAGTTTTCCAAATTCTCATTCTTGAAACTGACTACAGCCAACTGAGCCAAATGAAATGCATTTCATTTCAAAGACCGTATCACGTGAAGCACGGTGGCATTGTTTGGAGCACAGTGTTTTAAGCTCGTGAGTGAAAATTATCATGAAAATCTTGTGCTAAGTCTGAATTACAAGTGTGTAATAGAGAGAGAACATCTTTTTTTTAAAAGAATTAAATAGCTGGAGTTTTACAGGGCGAAGGGGAAGGCATTTCACAGGTATCACTCGTAATGTTTGCAATGATACAATGAAACTGGGAGAAGGCATAAAGATTGCAACACTACAGAGCTTGTCCTCAGCTGCTCTTAAAAGCTAACAGTGAAAAGTTTAAAGGACATCCATTAGACAACTGAAGCCTTTCACTTGTTTGCCCTGGCATAACACATGGTTAAAATTCTATGGTTCTGATGGGGTGTCTCTTACCTTTCTGACACCCTTCTGTCTGTGACAAACTATGCATGTCTGTGCCTTCACAATTCTCCTGTAAGTTCTCTTTTTTTTTCTCAGGCTGCTTCTGGTCTTCTGCTTTGCTGAGAGTACAGAGGTCTCAGAAAACACTGGTTCTATGTGTGGCAGCTGAGAAATCTGCTCTGGCTTCCCTGTGCATTTGTCATGATTCTGTGTGAGTTTGTGGTTGAGGTCCAGAATTGGTTTGGTCTGGAACTGGGCTTCCGGTACCTGCTTCTCAGTAAAGCACAAGCTGGAACAGAAGCTTATTTCAATGGTTGTCCTCTCCTTTTTTACACTGGCGATTGCAGCTCATGTTTTACAGGTGTAAGGGTGCCTCTTCATTTTTTTACTTTTTTTATCTCCTGGAGCTGGGCTGACAATTGGATATCTCAGGAAGCAAACTTGTGAGTCTGCCATTCGTGTGCTCCTTGCCTGGGGCCCTGCTGCTTTGTGAATATTCCACTGTCATGTATGAATGTCCTTTCTGTGTGGTGGAATATCTATTCATTTATGTTGTATAGCATGTAGTACACATGAAAATCAGCTATGGATTGAAATGTCTGTCCCACATGCCTGCCTTGAGCAAGCAGGAGAGCTCTGTTGTAGCTGTACTGCAAGTCTCAATTCTTACTGCCACTTCACCATTTCAAGGTTGAAGCTGGACTTGATTATCCTGATCTCCCATCACCTGTTTGACTCCCCCCTGCTCCTCACTCCCCAGAAGACAACTGGTGGAGCCCTGTGTGAGGTGAGATGACTGTGGCTGTTCCATTGGTATAGTTCTTGGCTGTCAAGGGTTTAAGCTGCAAATTGCCCAACTGCTGTGTCGAAGCTTAAATATTGGCAAAATCCTCATCACTTCACTAGTCCAAAATCTTCACGTTCACCGACTGGATATAATCAGCCTAGTAGGCCTGTTTCTGCTCTGACTTTTGGGAGGGTAAATTGTCAGTTACTGGCGCGAGTGGAGTGATCTCTCATGGACAGAAAATCATTATCTGAACATTAGACAACTTGGTGCCCAAGTGCTAACAGGGCTTATGATGTGTGCAGTGGTAGTTTCCAGCTCTTCCTGATTTTGGAAGACAACAAGAGCTGGGTTTGTATCCAGTTAAGTCTAATGAGCTGAATGGCAGTACCCTGAAATTGAGTGCTGTTTCCTCCTGTTGCCTACTGAGCTCTCATTTCACGTGAGTCTCAGTGCCCTGCCTTTTTTTTTTTTTTTTTTTTTTTAAAAGCAAGACTTCATTACTGTGCTAAAATACGTTACTGCAGCATTGGGATACTCCTGAACAACTGTGCAGGGTTAGTGTTAGTTTCTGGGGGGACAAAAAAGATGTGCCAGGAACATTCAGACTGTTACTTGGCATTTACCTGTTTTTGCAGGGCGTGACACCAGTGCTGATCTAGATAAAAAAAAAAAAAGAAATTGGGAAATCCATTCTGAATGCTGGTTGGGTTCTGCTTGCCATTTGTTTAGGAAAATTACTCCTTATTCCTAATCTGAAGGGGAAAAAAAAAGGTTTATGTGGTTGCTGAGTGCTTTTAGTACTCTGAAGTACATTTGGACTTTCTGTAGTAATTTTCACTTCTAACTTGAACTTTCAACGTTTCTAATGGCATAGACAAGGTGAGCTCAGGAGGAGTCTTCAATTATGTAGTAGCTGGTAGAACTTCTGCATTTTTGTACTTCTGAAGTGTGTGGCACTTCTCAGAGGGACAAGATGGGGGGTTCTATGCGTTGGGCAGCATGGGGCTTCTGAACCCTGAACATTCATCATCTCAACTAACAGCGTGTCACCAAGGGAGGAATTTGATCCATGAGTCTGGTGTCAGTGCCAGATCTCTTTCCGACCACTGCATTTGTATCCACATAGACCCAAAATGCCGTCATTTATAAATGTCTACTACAGGAATTCTTCTAAAATCAATTTCTAGAGCTATGCATTATCATTGTTTTAGTTGGGGTCTCGCATTCAGAGCCACACGTGTAAATTGATCTCTTTTTCTGGGAGCTGCTGTTCCTTCGTGGGTTTACACCAGCCAGTGTTCCATATGTGTATGTATATATGTACATATATGAAGAGATTTGCTTTGCTTCCTTTTAATTTAGCTTATTTTACATAGGGCTGAGTACCCTAAGCTCTGTGTGGCCTTTGAGGAAAGAAAAATGAAAGCATCAGAATGTGACTCTTCTTTTGCAAGAAATCTTGGAAAAAATAAACTGTGATTTATTTTTTTTTATTCTTGTGTCTGGATCATTTTTCACCATTACTAGAATGTAATTGTTCCTGGTTTTTTTTTTCCTCCCTCTCCTGACCCAATTCTTTTCTTTCATTTTTCTAACAAACATCTGAAAATCTTTTTTTGGTCAGTGGTTGGGACACCTGTCAGCCAACTGTGTGCTGAGTGTCTGTAGCTCACAGATCATGAAGTGCTTAAAGCTCTGGGGACGTGGTACCACCCAGTGTAGAACAAATGAATTTCATGGTGTTTTTCTACATTTGTCCAAATGAAAACTATAAGAGTCTGTGCTTTGTTTGTTTGAACTTCTTGAGTTGAATTTCTTCAATTTTGTGTTTGGGTTTGATACTTCAGCAGTTTCCTAAAGTCTCCAAATGCCTCTAACCCCGATGCCAGGCAGAAATGCATACCTCTGCCCATTTGCTCCCTAGTGCATCTGGACTTGGTTCTGTAACGCCTGTTCATCATCAGTTTTCTCCACTTGGATTTTTCCCTTCCTTGTGTGTTTAAGAGCTGAAGTTCCCGTGTTGTTCGTTATTGGATGGCACGCTAATCTCAGGGACTTAATTTGTGTTCACTGCTGCCTTGAACTGCTTTGATACTTCACATTGAAACTTGGATTTATAGAGATGGGTCCATGGCTTTGGCTGTCTCTTATGGTTGTTATGGGGAAACACTATTTTGATTAATAATGAGAAATTCTTTGTGATTCAATGTCAATTCAACTGTGTTATAAATTTAGCTGAGCTTGTTCAGGTTTTTGGGGGAGTTTATTCTCCTTTCTAGCAAGAGCTGGTAAATGTTGTTTTCTTCCTTTCTTCTTGCACAGAGTTGTCATGAAAACAAGACCTTCCAAACCTGTCGAAAAATGAAAAACCCACAAATTGGAAACTTGGGACCCGAAAAAAATGTGACAACAGTTTAACTGAGAATTTCTTGAGTTGCATCTCCCCCTAGGGTTTAGATGTCCCTGGATGGGGTTAGGCTGCGAGTTGTTGACTTTGTAGCAAGCTTTGCCATGGTAAGGTGTCTTCTAGTTGTTTCTGTGATGTCTTTATATGGAAAGAGATCTGAGTTGCAGCATTTTCTCCATTGGTGGGACTATGAAGGAAGTGACCTGGCTGCCTTGTGGATAACTGATCTATAGCTTCTGGGTTCTCCATGCTGTTTTGCCACCATACCAATGGGAATATGTTGTAGGTTTTTTCATCCTCCCCCCCTCCAGTCACTTCAGGATGAGACTACCTGCTTTGCATTGAGAAGTCCAGGCAATGCTAGTCTGATTTAGGCACCTTCTGTGGTTGATAAAGTTAAATGGGAGTGTTTCTGAGTACATAAACTAACTTTTAAAAGCACTTATTTTAAGACTGATAAATCTGCTTCTAGGATCTCTGCCCACTAATTAGATCTGTAACATATCTGTATGTTGCTTTATTAACCTGATAAAGTTGAAATCTATACATGGAAAAAATAAGCAATGTAGAACAGAAAATTAATCTGCTCTTCAACAATGACTTCAGTCATAATATAATCCTTTATATGCTAAACCAAATCAACGCAGTGCTTACCTGGGGAATTAAGAAGTGTATTTACTTTTGAGATCTGTAACACTGGTTTGCATCTGCTTGAGCTCTTGAGTACTGCTGAAGCACTCTTAACATGGGAGGATAGTTTGCTAAATATCTAATAGCTGTTGACCAGTTTCATGCCTCCTCACCAAAATCTAATTTGGCAGATTTGAGGGTTCCTTCAACTTAGGACTAGTTTTGTTCCAGATCCATTCCATGATGTGATCAAAGCCAAAGCAGAAGATAGCTTAGATTCTGTTCCTACTTGGTGACATAAATCCCTTGAATGTATCAGTCTTGCACTTGGGCCAATTCAAGTCCACCTGAAGTGGCCTACATTTCATAAATATTTTGAAGACTTCTGAAAATGAGAACTGGCTCTTTCGCCCATCCTGGTCGTCCTTCTAAAAAACACTGCAGTTATGCTCCTCTTTCTGTTATTAGGAAGTGAGAAGATAAAGGTGCAGTAGGACACAGATTTTTATAGACTCCAAAAATTGAATATCTGCCTTTTCTATGAGTCACCCATTGAGAAGGGGTGACCTGCAACAGTGTTTCTTCTAGAGGTTGTGTTGAACTCGCATGTACAACTTTTCCATTCTCAAACTAATTAGTTTTGGTTGAGTAACTCATCAACATTAAGTAACAACACGAATCATATTTCCAAGAACACTTTCCTTGTTACAGAAAATTGGAATCAACTGTGAAAGCGTGGTTACCGAATCTCCTTTTCACAGAGTGTTTTTTAATGACTTTAGGAGGGCTTTCTGTTACCATGCAGAGTGTTTAAATACAGCTCATCAGGCAACTGGATTATGTTTTGAAGTTATAGGCTCCTTATAGTGTAAAACTTATTATGCTTTGAATTTAATAGGAAAAAAAAAAAAAATTGTGTTCTGATAGTGTTCCCAGTCTGAGAGAGAGTTCAGCTAACAGAGGAGGCTTTCAGCAACGTCTCTGGAGCCTGTTAGCCACAGGGGAGACAGGTCTCTGGATAGACTGGAGCTGGGGATGGACCTCTGGAAATCCTCCTTGTTTCACACTTGCTCTGAGCCATGTAATGTGGATAGCCCATATATGTTACAGTGACTTGCAGTTGGTTTCAGTTATGAAAGTTTTCTTTACGCTGACAGGGGCTTTGAACTTCTATCTAGGGGCAAATTCTGCCACTGAAACATACTGCCACTGCCACATACGGTGCCCCTTTCCTTACAGATCAGCCAGGGGTCTAGTTTTTCATCATCCAAGCATTTAGCTGATTTTTATCACCTGCTATTTCCCTCCTCTCCATAACTGAGAAATGTCAGTACTTTTTCCTACCTGCTCTTTCCCTCTCTGTGCCAGGAGGTATGTGTCTTCTGCTGGTTTTCCCATTCCTGCAGGCTGCTTGCCTTAGTCTCCTTTTCACAGTTATTGATGATCGGCTTTCTGAGTGTGGAGTGTGTAAAGATCTGCTTCCTTTCTCAAGGTCTGAACTTCGGGGTGTCTGATTACTCTTGGATGACTGATTTCTACATAACCTGCCTTCTCTCTGTCTGTCTCAAGAATCTTCTGCTGCAATTCTGTTTTGATTTCACACTCTATTTACAGTCAGGCAAGTCTTCAGCAGAAGAAATCTTGTCCCACAGGGTGCATCAGGGAAATCATTTCTTTGAATGGTGTCAAATACTTTGCAACTTTTGTTTTTTCAATGTCCAGAAAAGAAGGGAGAAAGGTGAGGACCTCAGGCTTTTGTTTTTCTGTCTCCTTACTTTTAATTTCAACTTCTGCTTCTTGTCTTTCATCATTATATCACACCAAATATGCTTAGGTCAGAAGTAAGAACGTTGCCCTTAAATGTTTTAAATACAGGTTTTGCTACAGAATCCACAGCTCATCACATCAATGTCATGACAAGAGGAAGCAACCTATTGAGGAACCAATGAGCCTCATCACACGTGGCTTTTTTCCTCTGCTTTGACTGTCTAGTGTTGTTAGTTTACATACCAGGAGAATGTATACAAGATGAGAGAAGTTTATTGGCCCATCGAGGCCTGCCCTTATTAACCCTGAAAAAATGTCATCAATCCATCAGCACTGTGAACTTACAAGTTCAGTTGGTGGCTGCAGCTTCTGATTTCTTCCACAAATAAGCTGCACATCTCCTTTGAACTGACCGCTTTTATTTACGTTGGATGTGGAATGTTGGTTTTTCACACATCTCAGCTACCCATAGGGTTGATACAGCTCCGTGTTTTATGCTGCCTTCCTTATAGCACTGACTAAATTAGGACAACTTGTTGGTGTACATTTGTGAACCTTTACAGCACATACAGTACAGTGCTCATTCAGACAAGCTGCATTCTTTTTTTGTGAGATGATTTTGGTATGCAAAGCAATAAATCTTCACTGCTGAATTAACCTGAGTTGGACACATTGGCAGGGCTGCCCTTTCAGCAGTGAGTGGGAGCAGCTACAGCAGTGGGCAGCACGCAAACAGAGCGTGGTGATCTTATTAGCAGCTATTTACTGTCCTGGGCTCTTTGTGCAGATCTAGCCAGGTCAGGTCTCAGTGCTGTTGCTCAGGTTTGAGGTCGCTTGGTGGTGTGCCCAGCCCACTGGCCATAGGTTGAGGGAGGCACAGTGCTGAGGAACCAGTAACTTTTTCTACTTAACTTACAGAGCCCACAGGAACTGTTTTCTGGAGGACATTTTTCAGTGGCACAAGAATTGAACAAGTGCTGCATCCTGGAGAAAGGGAGAGGGAAGAGCTGTGTACCTTCTTACAGCTCTGCAAAGCTTCGCTGCTCCTCTGGAACAAAAGACTCAGGGGTGTCAGTTGTGTTAAATCAGGGAGAATGTATTGATATACAGGAACCCCCATTGGCTCTGGCTGGATGAGTGGCTGTGCTGTGGATCACAGTCTGTTTAAGCTGGAGTTGAGGAAACTTTGTTGGGAAGGGAGCAGGACTTGGTGAATGCAGACAAGGAGTTTTACTGTACTGCCTAAGATGAATCATCCCTTATATCTGTACTCACATCTGAGCCAAATCTTTGGCTCATGTGAAGGGCATAGCTGTGTGATGCCAGTGGTCCTATGATTCTGTGCCAAAGTAGCTCGGCTAACAAGATCCAAGTAAGGACCCAGCTGCTTGACTTTTTACTTGTGCTGGTTACCGTGTGTTGCATTTCATGTATTTCAGGCAATATGTTTCCTATTTGCTTAGCTGTTTATATTTTAAACAATCCTATCTCAGAGCAACAATGCGTACTTGCTTTTTAAAATATTTGTCTTGATATGTTTCCCAATTTCTGGTCCTGGCACATCAAACTCAATAGAATATATTCTGGCTTTGGGAAGATGAAATCAGCCAGTGATGTAATCTATGTAACTGATGTCTTTCCCTCATGGCTCTATTGAACTTGCTCCCTTTTATTTTATCTCTCAAACTCAACAATAAAGAACAGGCAATAAAAGCAACTCTTGGATTCTAGGTCCTCACTGTGTTTTGCATTTGTAAGAAAATCATATAAGTGACTTAGCTAGGATATAAGTCAATAAGAAACAGAGATAAAAGGAACAATCACCAGACTCAGATGCCTGACAGCAGAGAATATGTTTTTATAAGTAATGATTCCTTCCTGCTTTAAAAGAGCTGTTTTGAAGCTATCCAGTTATGGATTCATGACAACTATTAGCCAGCAGGAGTATTCCTTATCCCAGCACTAGGGTGCTTTAGGTGCCAACAGAATTACCTGGTGCAGGGATGTTGAAGTTGGTGATGTTGGCTAATTTAAATCTGTATTTTAACAAGATAACTGAATTTTCATTTTGTCTCTTGAAGCACGGAAGTGAGGTATTGGCAGCCTTGAAACAACCGGGCTCTGTGTGGTAAACAGAGGTACAGAAACTCCAGATTAGTGGTGAAGATCATACTGAAAGATGTGCCAACACATCCATAAATAATTGCATGTATTCGATGGAGAAGAAGAGAAAATGATTCTTTTAAAACAAAACTGTTGTTCAATTGTTTATGTAAGCCAAATCCAGTCAGCAAGGTCATTTCCATGTTTTCAGTTCTCTGTAACATGGTGCTCTTGTGTGCTTAATATCAGCAAGAACCGATCCTAAAAACACAATGAATTTGTATGGAAGATCAACTCTATTCCTGGAAATATGGACTTACCTCTTGCTGGCTTCAGGAAGACATGCTCAGATCAATAAAAAAAACAAAGGCAAAAGAAATTATTTTTTTCCTGTAAACCCTACATTTGCTTTAAAGAAAGCAAATGCTATATTGCCTTTTCTAATTGTCATGCCTGGACACATGAAGAGAAGAACAATCTTTCCTGCAAGGAGCAAACATCACTTCAGCAACAGGAATATTCTGTGATGCTCCAAAATGTACCTTGGGATTTATAGCCTAGGATTTGATGCGAGAAGATGAGAAAAATATTTGCTGGTGTTTTTCATAAATAAAAGTCAGCAGCACAGCTTTTCCAGTTAGCTGGAAGTCAAAAGAGAAGATGTCAAGAAGAATTATTTTCTTTGCCTTTGTTTTTTTCCTTTAAAAAAAAACACATAATTTTCTCTCTTCAATATGACTTAAACAAAAGTAGTATTTGGGCCAAAAGTCCAGCAAACCTCTTTGTTTATAATGTCCTAAGTTAGTGGAAAAAACTAGTTGCTGCAAAAGGAAACCTGAATTGTCAGAGGCTATATTAAGAATGGAAAGCAGTAATGGAGTGCAATAACAGTGGAGGAATTGGTTCGTTATATCTGAACGAGCACTGTTCAAATAGATGCTGGCATACATTTACTTTCCACATTTTGTGACTAGAAATTGGTGTATAACAAATGCAAGCCTGTTATATATCTCTTTGACCCCTATAACAGCCAAGGTAAATGTTTTCAGTGATAGGTGCACTGCTGCATTTTTATCTTCTGTGGGCTTCAGCGGAACCTTCTATGAAAGCTTCTGGGATCACTGCTTGGTTTGTCATGTTTGTGGGAGCGCTGGGTCTGTTTTCTTTGCCTTACATAGGACTGGAGACCACTAAAAAAGTCAAAACATTTTCCAGTTATGGCTAAAAGGAGAGCCACAAAAACGTACTCCGAAGCTGCAGTATCCAGTGTCAAGTGCAGCATGATGTGACAGATGGAAATGAATGCAGCAAGAGGAATGTGATCTGGAGACCAAATACACTATATGCAATTAGATCATATTCAAATGTTGACTTCAGTCACACCATAATCCAGAAGGTTCACTTCTTTTTGAAAAAGGATCTGAATTTAGTCTTAACAGGATTTTTCAGTAATAGGAATGATACATAGAAAATAAAAATCAGTTCTATAGGGTTTTTGTTTTTTTACGTAGACAAAAAAGCAAAGCAGATTCATTGATCCCCAGCATGGGAACCTGTCTGTGGGTTCTTGTGAAATGGGACCTGCAACAGCTCACATTCTTCCTTCTTACCTCCCCTTTTGTTGCTGTTGTGGCAGGCTTTGGAAACAAATGCGTGGGCTGTGAGGCCAAAAACTTTTTGAATAGACTATGGACCCCAGTGTAGCTCAAGAATGACTTTGGTATTCTTAACCCTTCTCCATCTGGTCCTGGCACCTGATGTACTAGAGCACGTAGGTCAAACTTGTCTCTGGTGCTCGACTGATCATAAACTCCTCTTTGTACAAGCAAGAGAAGAGGAAAGTATTAGCACTCAGTAAATTATAAAGTGAAGGACTAGCATTGTTAATAATTGTACCGATGTTATTGCTTCTTGTCTAGCTTTGAGACTCCACATCAGGCAGAAGAACTGCAAACGTTTCATCTTGAGAAATCAGAGGCTGCCTTGAGTCTGAAGTTTTCTTGGCCTTTGGTTGATGTCATTTGGACGTGGGGTGTGTGCTCCACTGCTTGCTTTCAGAAAGGAAGAGAGGAACAAGTCAAGTGATTGGAAATGGTGTTTTCTCTATAAACAAGACCAACTGCTGTTGCTGTGTATTTAGATAGTGAAGCTGGCTTTTTTCAGAAATGCCCTTTGAGTTTCTTGTGACGCAGGCTGTCAACGCTTCTTTTGGAATTTAGTAAGGGGTTTTTCAGAAGAAGTCCTTGTGGATCCATTTGCCTGGATGTCAGTGATGATGTTTATCCCCTGCCCCTCTGCCATGGAAGTACTTCTGCTGATTTAGGTAATCTTGGTGTCTTTGTGATTTTAGAAGGACAAAACAGAGGTGCAAAATCTCAGCTCTTACTTTGGTGTTCAGATGAGCTGTTTATTTTATTTCCTCATTGGAGGGGTAACTGGGATATTTTTTTTTCCCTTCAAGCTGTCACGATACAAGCTGAAAAAATAGTCACAGAGGGCTTTCTCCTGAGCCTTTCACAGGGTGTAAGAAAACTGATAGACTTTGGGTCTCTGAAAAGCAGAGAGAAATCAATGAGAGTATTTCTGTGTTCACTAAAATCTTGCTTAAGAAGATTCTTGCAAAAATGGGAAAAAAACAAACCAACCCTGAACAAATCCTTGAACAAAACTTCTGATGGAATGTTTGTTTTTGTTTAGTGTCAGACTTAAGTGAGGTAAAACCAGAAAATGATGAATTAAGCACTACATTTTACCTCTATCATTTTTTTTTTTTTTTTTTTTTTTCACTACTTCCATTCTTCCATGTTTCTGTTAAAGTCTGGAAGACTTGCATTGATGTTTAACATTAAGTTTGAAGGCAGGGATACATAACAAAGATGATACCAAAACACTGAGACTGGAGTGAATGCTACCAATTCTGGTCACCAATTCTGAGCTGAGAGACTAAACTATGCTGGCTGTACTTCTTTAAAAGCCCACAAAAAGCAAATGTGTGGCCAGAAGATTTGTTTCTAATTTACACTCTTAAGGCATTTAATAAGATTTTCAAACAAGTGCTATGTATGTGGATAACTGGCATTTGTGGGGATATGATGATGGAGTAAGATCTCCTGTGCTGAAAACTGAGCTTGCAAATACTGTGCTGTCATTCTGTGTATGGTGAGCTCTGCCTCAGAGGGCAGAAGTATAACCTGCTCTTCCTGCCATCTTGTTTGCTTTATCAAGAGTGCATTCCAAACTCTGGTTATATTCAAGCAGCTCTGATGAGAATTCTTTTTTGGGTCTGTTCTGATGATGAAGCTCAAAATGGTTCAAATTTGTTGGGTCTGCATTGCTAACGGGAGAAATAAAACCAACCAACAAACAAACAAACATAGGTCTTTATGTTTGTAAAACGCAGTTCAGATCCTTCTTATTTTTAGTGATTAAATCCTCTTCCAAACCAGCAGCAGGATTTTGGGTACCTCACTTGTCTTTCAAGGTCTGTGAGTAGAGAAGTGCCTGTGGAAGGCAGCAGCCCATCTGCAAGTTGCAGTGCATGCTGTACCATGTGGCTTTAAGATGCAGTGAGGTTGTGGTGGAGGCACTTCACCTGGAAGCCTGGGCAGTTTTGTTTTCTTTCCTGGTGTCTTGGACATTGGAGCCTCGCAGGATGTAGTTATGGCTGCTGAGCAAATTATCATCACCAGAAAAATCCCTTGTTCTCTTCCCTTAATTATGTGATGAGGTAAAGCAGATTCATTTTGTAACATTGCTGGAATTTGGACACCGGTTTCACTGGCAAGGTATGATTTGTTAAGGCTCCAGAACTGAGCTGCATTTAGGCTACAGTAAGTGCTCTCATTGAAGTGAAATAAAATCCACTGAAATCTATCTGTGTTAAAGCCTGTCTAATCCTATGCAAATACCTGAAACTGTATTGCAGTAGTTAAATTAATATTCCAGATTACACTTGAAATGTGACGTGGAACTTGGTGACGTTTTTAAAAATAATTGTCCCCGTGGTTGTTCTGCTTCTTGCTGGGAACACGGCTGTGAAAGGTACAGTGGTACAGCAAGGTTGCCTGGAAGGGCAGGCAACATCTGTGAACCAACAAGGCCTTTCAATTCAAATGGCATTTCTGCAGAAGAATACCTGTGCAGACTGTGTGATTTCATTTTAGCCAAGCCTATGGCTGTATTAGATGTTGAAATGCTCAGAAATATTTACTGTAAAAAAAAAAGAAACAGAATATTTTGATTAGTTCACTCTTGTGTCACAGATGGATGTATGTAAAACTTCTGCATGTATTTGAATGGCCCACGGGGTCTCCCTTGAGTACAGAAAAGAAGACTTTCTAAGGCACTTTCAAAAAGGTACTGAATATCTTATATTTGAGTAGCTGAGGAAAATTTGTATTAAGATGTTCTAACAGTATGGGTGATGTAGTTGGTGGGATTGCAACAGATGATCATGAGCTTTGCCAAGCTAATGTGGGCTTAGGTAGCAGTGCTGAGTTTCTGGGAAAGGAGGATGAGAGACTGCATGGGGAAGGAAAAAAGCTGTGCTCTGATTAATCGGCTCAGCAGCAGGTGTGCTCTGGTGGCATGCCCCAGGCAGCCGCGTTATTCCCAGGCACAGACATTCTCGCATGACACAGGAGGTGCCCGGGGTAATGAATCCCGTTAGTCACGTTAGGCCAAAAAAAGAGATAAGTGCAAGTTTTAATCATTTCTGCAGCTTACAATCTGAAGTTCTTCTGTATCTTCTAGTTCAGAGCATCTCTCCAAACCTTTCCCAGCCCTTTCCCTGGGCGGCTGACCAGTATGGGCTTAAAGAAGCGATGCAACTTTCTTTCCAGGTAGATTGGGAGTCGGGCTGCCGGAGAAATAGCACTCCTGCACTGATGGAATAAATAGCTTAGCACATAGGTAGCCTTGACAAAAGGAGGTACTGAACAAGGATATTTCCTGTCCTGCTCCTTGACATCCATCTAGATTTCTTCCTGGTTTGGGGGTGGAAGCCTACAGTTCTTGCACAACGTGATAATCACAAGTGTTTCCCTGGACAAACTCCAGTGCAACCTCCCTGGAAACCCTTACTGGAGCTGATGGGGTCTGCTGGCTGGAATGACTATGAGACTGAGCTGCAGCGAGTGACTTCTCTTCGGGGTAAAGCAGTTCCACGCGAGTTGGTATTTATGCCGCTGTGAGCAGCCTCGTTACATTTCCCATGGCTGTCCTGACTCCTGGTGGCCGCTGAAGACACTTGTTGTGTGTAAGCGATATTTTTCTCAGAGGACTGAGCTTCCCCCCCGACTTTCAGCGATGCTCTATTGGTCGGCACTTACCGCGTTAAATGGCTAGTAGATCTGCGGCCATCGCCTGGTCTTTTGCTTTGCAGAAGTCGCCATTAACCTAAAAGGATTAAAACAAACAAACAAACAAAAACAACAACAAAAAAACAACTAATGTTGAAATTGGACTTGCATGAATGACTTCACAGTAAGTGCTTTAGCCTGCGAAGATCCATTATAGCAATTGGCCTCAGCTGTCTTGTGTGCCACTTACAGCTTATGCAGCTTTGTGTCCTGGAGCAGGACTGGGATGCAAAGTTTCTCAGAGGTTTCAGCCTGGAAAGGTGGTTGAGAAGAGAATGCATCTATGCTTAGGCCCAAGTCTTCCATTCTTGTTCTTTCATTACCATACTCTGAATCTAGTGGGATTTTTTAGTGGCACTCCAAAATTTGGCAGGACGGAAATATTCCTTTATCTGTGTAAGGCTGAGCATTGTTCTTTCTTTCCTGGATTACACAGCAGTGGTAGGTAGGTTGTTTGCTTTTCTTCTGGCTTGCTGCTTGTATAATAACAGTTTGCAAATATTCTGACAGATCCAGTTACTGAAAAGCAGCACCAGCAGTAGGCACTGCTTAAGAGTTTGTGAAGATTTCTTGAAGATAGGGATAGAGGATGTGAATTACTCCCCAAGTTTGCCCATATTTCTTTGGATGTGCTTATGAGATTCTTTGGGAAGGATAGGGTGCAGAGACAAAAAAAAAAAGTAGAGCTTTTGGGTAGATTCATTTGATTAAATCTTAGATTTAGCAGTGGCAGAATAGCAGCTCTGGTTTATTTCTGCAGTAATGTGGGTTGTTTTTCCTTGTTGTTAACAGTTATAATTACTCCTGGTTAAATCTCAGTATATGGGAGCTGCTGACAGAGGTGAGTTTCTTGTGTATCTGTAATAGAACTTAGTGTTACCTTGGTTTGCCCCAGGTCATAGCCATGTTTAGAGACTGTCATTCTACATACATGTATGGCTTTCTCCTCTTTCCTTGGAGGCTTAATATAACATTTCACTAAAATTCACCTGAAGTTTGTAACTTTATGCTTTTCTAGCTTTCTTGGTCCTGGTTTGTACACTAGATATTCTGAGTCATTTTTGTGTATGCTGTGTGGATCAGATTTAGTTGACGCAGCTGAATACTTTCTAACCCACTTCTGCTTTCTGTGGAGGTTCTCCTTCACAAGTAGAAAGATGTGTGCAGTTGTACCTCATGTCATCAGGTAATACTTGACAATTGATAATTGTAGCTCAAGATTCAGCTATTGCTGGAATCAAGTGATTGTCTCATAATTCCTTCTGTACCAAGGTAAAAGCATGACTGACTACTCTTTCCATGGGGTTTTGCATTTGTGATAGATCCTCTGAAGTGTGCTTTGACACTTCCTTCTTGGAGTGTGTTAAGGGGCTGGCAGTGAGCTGTGGTGACGGAATGAGAGGCTTTCAGAGAAACTCTGTGCAAGCTGACAGGGAGATGCCATGTGGGCCTCGGGCACAGTGTTCCCTCAGTTGTTTGTGAGAAAGCCCTGGTGCTGCTGGAAAGCAGTATTACAGTGGTTGATAGGTGCACCTGTAAGTATTTAAATGACCTCTAGGAAAAAAAGCAAATCTGGTGTGTGTGTATGACTTGGATGCCACACAGCGTGAATCTTTGGGATGGTTTCTGTGCAGTGATGCTAGCAAATGTATATTCCTCTCAGGAAATGATACTGGTGGGAGGTCAGTTATAAATATTTGTGTATTTGTAGATGCAGAAACTCTTCCTTTATTCTGTCTGTGGTGTTTTGGCATGACAAGCTGTGGAAGTTACAAGTTAATTACTGACTACACAGTTATTACTTGGATAATCCTGCAGAAGGGCTCTGTTTATAAGCAGTATGGAATTACATAAAACTCTCAGTATGTTCTTCATGCTTCAAATGTCATCCTAGAGGCAGGTTTAAGGTTTACTTAATGAGAAGTTTGCCACTCTTTTTCTTTTTAATTCCCCTGGCCTTCCTCCTCCCAGCTGGAAGAATCCCATCAGCTCCTTACAGCATTTTGCATTGCAGGTGCTGGGGTGCCACACACAGTCCAAAGAGCTGCACATCACCGTCAGCCCCAGCACTGTGCTGAGCAAAACCATGCAATGCATAATGTACCTTCGAGTTACTCTATGCTATTACAGCTGGCAGAAAGCTTACAGAAAACCTCAGGACTGACACTGGCTTCGTTTAGTGAAGAGACCAACATCAGAGTCTGTGTAACAGGATTGTTCCTGAATATGATAGAGTACAGGGGTCTGATGAGAACTCAAGGTCTTCATTTTGGTATCTAAAGAAGGTATGTAATCATCAGCAGATGAAAGGTTAGCAGAACACACAAATTTAACCCTACACCTTCACTATAAAGATCAAATGTCACAGCCACTTAATTTCAGTGGTTTTCTGGGGAGAACTCAAAGGCACTTAACAAGAATCAGATGTACAAGTTGCTTCTCAGTAATTGGATTCAACAAAATCCTGAAGCTTTTTTGTTCTCATTCTTAAGTGGAATCTGCCAGTTTGGCCAGGATAGAAACTACCTCCTTCCATCTTGGAGCAAAATGTTGGAGGCAGGTGGGAGTCCTCTCTGAGAGAGGTAGGCAGGCACCGAGGATCTGTAGCAGCACCACAAAGGAACTTAGCTTTGTGAGTTTGTCTGTAGAGTGCAAATGTACATTTGGGTTCTTTGCATTTGTTCATTCTTTGCAATAAAGAGATTTCAGCCAGCACTGATGGGTGCTGCTGCCAGAGGGGTTGTGCTGCTTCTCTGCCACCCATAGCACCTTGCAGCCATCTCTCCACTTTCCATCCCCTGGCACACACTGTCCTGCAGCTGTGTGGTCAGCAGTGCTGCAGAGTGACCTGGTCAGAAATGGGGCAGAGCTGTGCACAGCTTTCCAAGTTGGCATTTCCTGAGCTGTGTTTGCCTGCTGGTGAGTAGGCAGACTAGTGTGACAAGCTAGTATTTTAAGAAATCTACCTTGTCATTAAAGGGTGTGTTGGAGATGGCAAAGAACAAAGGAAATAAGTTAGTCTTCTCTGAAGATTGAGAAATAGTGGTGAATGGGACAAGCAGTTGGCAGAGATGTTAAGGCTGGGAATGTGAAATCTGGGATAAGCAGAGGGGGGACACCTTTGGGGAGGAGAAGGGATTGTTCTCCAGGGAGCAGCTTTGGTGAAAGGAAGGTGATGTGTTCTGGGGGCATCTGAAATTCCTGCCAGCATGCTAACTGATCCCAGCACGTGCTCCAGGGTGAGGAAGTGGAGGCTGTGCTGTAGGGCTTGATGTTGGTTTTTAACACAAGTATTTAAAACCTTTGTGCTTGCCACCAGACAGAACACTTGAGTTAAAAACCTTTGGTTACATTTATGTGTCTGTTTCATCTTTATTTTGTAGAAGGAAATCATGAAGTAGAATACAGACAAAGATGAAGCTGTGGGGAATGACTGCCTAAGCTTTTGGGGTGCTGTGGAAGGTTTCATGGCTGGGACCAGCATCATCTTAATACAGCAATGGCCCTTCCCATGATAGGGTGACAAACACTGCCCTGCCGAGGAGTTGTGGGGCTACAGAATGAAGTAGTTGCAGCTTCCTCAAATGTGGGAGCTTTCATATGCTCCTGTCTCAGCAAAGTGAAGATGAGGAACTCTGCTTGTCAGCCATAACTTGGGAACGAGGCATACTGGGTGTCAATAAGAGGTGCTGCTTTGATACTGCGGCTCGTTCCCAGGCCATACAGTGATCTGCACTAAAGGGTTGGATACCCAAGAGAGTGGAGGTGATGTGAATGACCGTGTCCATGCTGCCAGCGAGCCTGTGTGCCTGCAGCATGCTGAGAAGTTACAGTTTTGTCTGGCACTGTGTTGCTGGGGCATTGGGGTGTACCACTGCAGAGCATGAGCATGGCCTGGCTGACTATGAGAACAGGATGTTTGTTTGAGAGAAGCAGCCAGTGTTCCCACAGTTATCTGCAGAGATGTCACCTGCAGTTTAGCTGGTTGGAGGTGGCTGCTCTCCAGGCAGCTATAGAAGAAATGCTGATTGAAGCTGCTTGAGAAGCTAAATCTATCAGGCTGTTAAGGGGTCCTGCAGGAACTGAGAGGTGGTGCCAGGCCTCCCCTGCTAATTTGGTGTGTATCCTGAGAGGAGATTGGAGATTGGCTTAATTTTAAAGCTGGCTTCCTTCTGTGAAGCCCCTTGGGAAGAACAACTGTGTCTCCTTGCAGCTGCTTCTGGGAGTTGAAAAAAGTGTCCCTGCCTCAGAGAGTGAACATAGCCCCTTTTATTTACGAGAGTGAAAAACAAGGGAAAAGCATTGTTAGAGAAAGGCTATAGCTGTGCAACGCCTCAGACCGCTGTGCCGTGCGTGCGGTTTCCAGCTGGTGCTGCTGGGAGCCCCAGCCCACTGCCAGCCCCTCTGCAGACAGCCGCAGCCGAGCTGCCCTGGCGGTGCGGCCCATCGTCCCCCTGTCCTTCCACTGGGGCTCCTCTTGCTCTCCCTGCTGTTTCTGGTTTCTGCTTATCCCTGAGTCTGTTGTTTCTCTGCATGGAGTGGGAGAAGTGGGGCTGTTTTCCTTGCTCTGACACCAGTGATTCCAAATGCTTTCACTGCTGAAATGTTCTGAGTAGCGAGACGAGGGAGGCTGACAAATGTCCGCAATCTTGGATAAGGAAGTAAAGCATGAAGACTTTGTGGAAAATACATATTTTGAAAACGAAACCTGTTTGTGTTTTGGAGCAAGTTGCGTGCAAAACTTGGTTCCTGTTTGTTTCCTTATGTAATATGGTTGATTTGTTTCATTGTGTCCGTACAAACTTTTGGTTGGAGCTTTTTGTTTTCTGTGTTGAGGTGCAAAGAAATTTTGTATCTGAAAGTTCAACTGCTTTTGACTGCTTGAGCTGTTTTTGAGCCTTGGAAGCACAAATAGCATGGAATGTGCAGAGGACAGTTAAGCCATGCAGTCAGCCCTATAAAGGCTTGTTTGCACGCCTGCTCTCAAGCATGCAAATAGTCCACTGACATGCTAGGATGTTTTTGAATATAACCATGTGTTTGTGTCTTGAGCTCATGGTACGTTTAAGTGTAAATACTACAGAAACGCAGCCATTCTCAGTTTTGAAACAGGTGCATTTTGGCTGCCCTATCCAACTTTTTTTGTTGTTGGCTAAGCTTTTTGTTCAAGGAGAGACCTTAAAAAGTTTCTGAAGGATCAAAGCGATGTTACAGACCTTGTGGGTAGCCAGCCCAGAAGAAGAAAGGTGTTTCATAGACCGGTTTGTGCCCCATCTACCTGTGAAGCTAATGTAACTACTGAATCATTTAAAGGGAAGGGAAAATGTAATTATAATAGGAGTGATAGCACAAGAAGGTTACTTCTGTGAAGGACTTGAAAGGGAAAAGAAGAGTGCCGTGGTTGAGTAAAGCAGTCAAGGGAGAGTGATGGGATCAGAAGGCAGCATCCAGTAAGCCAGATATTGGAGCTGTATTAACAACAGGAGGAAAAGAAAACACACATGAATGCATGAAACTCAATTATGAATATGGTATTAGCTTGTTGAAAGTCAGATTAGTAAAATCTGGGGTCTCTTTCAACATATGGATTGCTTTTTTTGCTTCTTGTTCAACAAATGATTTGTTGGATTTAGGTTAAGAGCTAATCTTACATTCTGTAGTGACTGCGTACTACATTCTGCAAATCGGAGTTAGTTTTCATGCTTTTAAAAATCTTGCAGTATGTGCAGTCATTTCTTAATGAGCTCCTTTTCCCTAAAATGTTTGGGAGGACTGTGTCCTTCTCATTACAAAGTCAGGACAGACATTGGCTGTGCCAGGCAGTTTGGTAACTGCCTCCTGATCTTGAATGATCAAACACTTTGTAAGGAGGCAGTTTTCTAAGAAATGCACCATGAAATGGAGCAGATCCATAGTCAGGAAATGTCAAGTAATATTTATTCTATGCTTAATGACAAGGTCCCGATTGTAACTTTTCTCAATATGTATTGTAAAAATGCCTTAAAGTATTTTAGCAAGGATGGAAATGATGGGGCAGAGCTCATCAGACAGCACCACCTACTGTCCCGAAGTGGGCTATGAAGACAGCCGTGAGATGGTCAGAATATTCTTCTTAGAATCCACCTGCCCAAGTGTTTGCTGTTTCACTGGCAGCTTGAAGCCTCTCTGAGCAGTTCTGAGGACTCATACAGGGATGTGTTAAGCTCTGATTTCGGGAGCCTTCATTAAAGATCTCAAAAGCTTTGACTGCAACTGCATTCATTTGGCATCCTGAAATTTGGTCATCTGAAAGATCAGGACTTCCACGTATACTGTGGTTAATACCGACTTACATATTTAAAGCTTTCCTGAATGACAGTCATCACTCGACAGTCTGCACACCCTGAAACAAATTGCAGATAAGCATCAGTGCATACTATAGTTTTGGCAATATCCAGCCTTTGAAACTGTTCTGACTAAATCCAAGTAAATAGCAAATAGTTCACATGAAGTTTGAAGCGGTGATTCTTTTGGACAACAGTGGTGCTGGCTCAACCATCCCTAGGAGGTGCATTCCTAAAAATAGGATATGAAATGGAACCTAAGGAATAGAAAAGTTGGCCATGAGGGCAGAGAACATAATAATAATAATAAAACAAAACAAAAACAACCACCTCCTCAACCCTCAACAAATGAACCTGTTGTGTAGACTTCACTTCTGCTCTTGTTAGCAGTGAGTAGAAGATAGACATGCAAATAAAGGATGGCAACCTAGAAGGAAGGTTTCCAGGTTTGCCGATTTTGAATTAAAAGGCTTGTGTGCCTGGAATGCCTTTCTTGGGGAACTGCAGCAAAGTACAATGAAGCAGCATGCAGCACTGAGTGCAGGATTAGGGACAGAGCATACCTGTGTGCTGAGCTCAGCTCTGCCTGCTGCTTAGAAGAAGAGGGCCGCTTAGAAGAGCTGAGAGATGACTTTGGTCTTAAGATGGGATTTTGGAGAGTTCAGGGCTGTTTGGCAGGGGAGGTTCAAAGGAGGCCTGGAGGCAGCATGTAAACAGACTCTTAAGCTGTTCAGCCATGTGTGCAATTCCTGGGTGAGAGGCTGTGTTGCCTTAGCTCTCATGAGGCTCGTGCTGAGGAGGTGAGAGCTGCCCAAGGGCAAGGTGCGCTGCTGTTGGCACCATGTCCTGCTTATGCCACAAGAACAACATGCAAGCTGTTTGCAGTGACAGCAAAGCCTGTTTGTATCTGTCTGCAAAAGACTACAAATGTATGCGTACCTGCTATTGGGCTTGGTAGAGAGGAAGATGCTGGGAAGTGCAAAACTGGCTCAAAACTCTTCTATTCTTATTGGATGTTGAGATCTGGTTTTGGTTCAGAACCCTTTTCCATTCATTCCAGATATTTATTTTATGGCTGAGATGATAGAATACCTTGTTTTTGAAGACTGCACAAATGCACTTAATTGCTTTAAGATGTATTTACTGCTACAGAGTAGTAGTTCTCATAGCAGATACAGAACTTCAGAAAAAATCTACAGTATATAATGATATATGCGTATAATGTAATAATGCAACGAGACTCTTTTCACAAGGCACATATGGCATATTCAAACAGCTCTGTTCTCATAATCATGGCTTTATGATGTGTCGCCTCTTGTGTCCCCGGACATCTTAGCAGGGGCTGGGGGAACAAAATCCCTCCTAGTGCAAGAGCAGAGCAAGTCTGAGACTTTTTCACAAGGCTGAATGTGTACAAACCTATGGGGCCAGATAACGTACGTCCCAGGGTACTGAAGGAACTGGCTTATGTGATTGCTGATCTGCTCTCCATCATTTGAAAATTATATCTGTCAGGTGAAGTCCCTGGTAACTAGAATAAAGGGAAACATTGTGGTGGCTTTCTATGATGGAGAGATAGCATCAGTAGACAAAGAAAGGGCATTTGTTGTCATCTTCCTGGACTTGTACAAGGCCTTTGGCATGGTCCCCCACCACATCCTTATCTCTAAATCAGGGAGAGATGGGTTTGAAGGCTGGTGGATGAAGAATTGGTTGGAGGCCATAGCCAGAGGGTTGTTGTCAATGACTCTGTGTCCAGGTGGAGACTGGTCATGAGTGATGTCCTCAGGGTCTGTCTTGAGTCTGGTGCTCTTCAATATTTTTATCAATGACTTAACAGTGGGATTGAGTGTACCCTTAGCAAGCTTGCCCTTTTGATGCAGCCCAGGATGCTGTTTGATTTTTGGGATTGCAAGGACACGCTGGCTCATGTTAAGTTTTTCTGTCCATGAGGACTCCCAAGTCCTTCCTTGATTCTCAAAATATCCTGCCAAGAGTGAGGAATTGAAGGAGTGACTTCAGTGTAAAATATGAAACGCTTCTCTGGAGTAAGGAAATTATTTTTTCTGAAAATCTAGTTTTGCACTCTTCTAATTATAGGCTCTGACACTGAGTCAGGTTCTCTGCTTCTTGAGAAGTGTGAGTAACTTAATTGAGTATCTTAATTAGCTGCAGCATTTATTTGTTTCTGTGATCAATCTGGCCCTGGAACTTGAGGTTCACGCATCGTTAACAGTGATGTGCTCCTGGAATGATTATGGAATGCCTTTGGTGCTGAGGGGAGCAGTAAACACATACCTAGCTGTGGTTTTAAGAGCAGGTGGCTTAATCTTTCACTAAATAAAGCAATAATTTCAGCATATTCTGGTGATTACAGATAATAGTTATTTGGGTAATATTAGCTTTTTCAGGTGTGGCATCTTGTTCTAGGTGTTGTAACCTGTCGTTTACTGCTTTGGTGTATTCAGTTTTACTTGGTAATTGTCTTGCTGAAAACCAGATTATATATTATTTAGCTGTCAGCTGTATTGGAAAAATGCCAAAAAACTCTTAAACAGATGTTACTCAATAAGCAACAGTGGGAACTCGAAAACAAGTTGACTCCTTGCTTCATATTTGTTAGATAGTTAATACTTGTTAAAAAAAAATATCTGAATTAGATCTTTCTGCCTCACTGTCTGTGTCATCTGATGGTCTTGAAAGAACAACTTCTGTTAACTTGGCAGAAGGCTGAAAGACATCACAAAAAGACCCTCAAGTTACTTTGACTTGAGGAAAAGCCCCAGATAGCCCTCAGTTCAGCAAGGTGCTTCTAGATAAAGTGATAAATTCTCTTGCAGTAGAATTTTGGTGTAATTTGTTACGCTCTGACAAATCACCAGGAGAAAGCTAATGGTCAGCATTTTTTGGAGTCAGACACAGGGATCTTTACTGAGCTTTCTTTCAGCAAAGCAGGAATTGTCTAACCCACTTCTCTCATACCACAGTGTTGTATTTTGTTTGCACTTCCCCAGCAGGGATGAGCTTTGCTACAGATATACCACAACCAAGTTTGCATGTATGCTGACTTAGAGGTGAAAGCTTAAACCCAAGTTTTGGACTACGTCCATTTATAATAAGCCAAGTTAAAGTTCAGTAGTTTTTACAGGACAGCTGCTTCGTTTTAGGCACTGATGTGCTTCCCTGACTACAGAATCATGCAGGATTTAGTGTATCTGTATGTATACAATGTACGTATTCCTTATGGAAGGGGAATTCTATCAGTTGTGACTCATCTGGGCAACAGAGCGAAAAGACTTTCCATAATCATGGAAGAAAAAATGTTGGGGTTAAGACTCAAACAAGGTGTTCAATCTCAAAGCTGAACTTGGGGTCTTCTGAAAAACTCTGGGGACTTGAGAAGCATTGGTTGTATGCTTGCAAGGCTCCCATGTCTTTTGGTGTGGGATAAGGCTACTCTAGGTCAAACAACTGAGCTTCTCAACTGCAAAAATGCCTCACTTCTTGCTTCCTTGAGAAGCCAGCCCTGCTTCCCACCCTACCCTCCTGATCATCTCAGCCTGAAAGAACTTGTTGGATTCCATATGTATTATTTTCCCTGTCAGAAAATGACTCCCACTCGAAAAAGGATTAGGGAGGTTGGCAAAGAAAGAGTGAATTTAATTATAGGACAAAGCAGCATTCTCTCCCCCAGGACTCTTGGCTTCGGTTGTCACTTTTGATGCTTATTCTTTATAAGTGGTATCTGGTTGGCTTGTGTTTGTTTTTCATCTGATAAGATGGCATCTTTTTTACTCCTGTGTTGTTGCTCTATTGCACAGATCTTGGATATTGATGGAGTGTGATAAGCAATCCCCAAAATACAAGGATTTCTGCTTCTAACCAGAATGAGATTATGGCATGGTGTTGTGATCCCATCTTAGTTTAGATATTGTGAAGTACCTACAGCATGAAGAAAGCATTTCTAGGACTTTTGCAGTTGATAGAAAGATGAACATCTCCAGAGTATCTTTCAGATGTGAGAAAGACTGGGCTCTTCTGTGCACATGTATCTTCTGTCTAAAGAAAAACCCACAGTGACAAATCCTAAAGACTGCTGGAAAAAAAACAGAAGTTACAAATAAAAAAGCTAATGCTTGGGCATTGATTCTGTAATAGTTTTTATATAATGTGTATTGTGTATATAATGTGTAATGTAACAAGATACAGCATTCTGTGATGATTTTGATAACCTCATGTCATGTAGTTTAGGAATAGTAGTACAGGATGTAGGGCTTGTGCTAGATAAGTGCTAGGTGCTGCTGTGATGGTTGTGTCATTGATTTCTGCATCTGGGCTCTCTAGCACTCTTGGCTGTGTCTGCTGCCAGCTCCTCCTGGACAGCTGGCCCTGCAGCTGAGCACAGCACCTGTATGAGGTGCTTGCCTTCCTGACCTGCTCTTGCCTCGGTTCTGCTAGGAAGATGAGGGTTGTTCGTGCCGTGGGCTTTAGTACTCCTGTCAGCTGGGGTGCTTTGGTGCTCTTCCTAATAACTGAGGCTGATAGGATATCCTGGAACTTTAGGAAAGCTGTGGGGGATGTTGAAAGACTCTCATTGGACTTTGCTCTCTGGGTGGCTAATGAAAGGGTACAAAACTAAATGTGTGTCAAGTCTACCTTGCCTTCAGGAAGTCTATGTGGAAAGCTCCATTATCCTGGCATTTTCTGTGCATGCGTAAAAGGAGCTGTAGGCAACACCTTTCATACTGACTTTGAAGAGAAACTGTCCTCATTAAGCAGATACTGGCTTGCTGGAGTGATTGTCAGCTGCCTTCAGAGGAGGTTTTCTCAACATGTATCTGCTACTGTCAAGCCAATAGAGGTCTTGCATAAAATGTAGAGCAGCAAAACACTTTCTTACGAAAGAGAAGGTCAAGAAAGTCAGAATAAGAATTCAAATATTGCTGGATAGAACTTGCAAGGCATCCTGTTCTTGTGTACTGTGATGGGGCAATGAAGGACCGGGATTTTATCCATCAGTTATATCCATCCTGTAATATTTTAGATGCAAAACCCACTCCTACATTAATTGCAGAATGGCTCTGATGGTAAAATTGGAGAGGGGTAAGCTGTACTTTACAGTCTTGCATTAAGCAGGTATTGGAGAGGTGGAAGCTCTGGACAAAGACCTTTAAGATTGAGATATTACATGATTCTTCCAAGCTCTTCTGTGTTTCTGTGTCCTGGGCTAGGATGCCTTGAAGCTAATGAAAGACCTTGTGAATGTAATAAACTTAACAGTTATTGAGAAATGACATTTCTGAATCACAGCAAAATAGATGTCTGCTAATAGAAATACTGAAGCACTCTTTGCTTCACCCTTAGCAGAACATCTTGGCAAGGCTGATGTGATTTGTTTCCTTATTGCATAAAATCAAAATGTGACATGTGTCAGTCTTTTAAGTATGAAAAGGCATTTATTGCAGAATGTTTTAACCAAATCTTCATTATTCATTGGGGAAATGGTTGTGTACTGTCTCTCTCTTTTCTGAGCAGCACTAGCTGAAATGTTTGAAACGCCGTCATAAATGAAGAAAATAATACTTACATGAATAGAGATCAGTGGTGCTCTGGTTCAGAGTTTCTGCTATCCAGCACAAAAATTGCTGAGCAGGAGGAGAAAGAAAATGACAAAAGAAAAGCTGCTTGTTGTTTTTGCTATCTGCATTTGCCATAAGAGGACTTGCATAAAGCATTCAACAGTCTGTGAGAGAAGTGCATTTTGTAGTTGCAGAATTAATTAAAAGTTTAAATTTGAAACTTGAAAAATCTGAGCATGTCCAAAATCCCTGTTTCTGCATGTGGGATAACTGAGACAAGACTTATTTTATTAAGCCTCTTTCCCATTCCTTGAACCTCATTTTTATCTTCTGCTTCCATACTTCAAACCAAATAGCTATGGTTCCTCGTACTTACACTCAAGCAGATGTTTCTTCACATGCAGTAATTACTGTAGAAGTAAAATTATGTAAATTAGATATTTGCTTCATTCTGCATTTCCTTGTATGGTGGAACAGGAAAGATGTGAGTTGAGTTTCATTTAGTTCTGCCACCAGGAAGATGACAGGAACTCTGAAGTAAAGAATACTGCTTGCTGGGACTTGCACAATTTCCACTTTCTGTTGGGTACTTCAGGCAAGAAAAGAATGAATGTTATCAGTATTACCCATTTTATCTACACAGAAGCTTTGTCTAAGTGGTGACACATGCAGGGCTGTAGAAAATACCGTGTTAAAGATGTGTGTGGCTGTGGCTTACAGCTGTGCATTCATGTATTGCCTTTCAATGGGCTCTCATAGCACATGGATAAGAATAACCTCCTCTGGGCTGGAACACCTTTCACATTAACACGATGAGACATCTTTCCTCTCTGTACCTTCCAAAGTCCTGTTCAACAGCGATGGGGAGTTATCGTGGTGCAGCACTACAGGTGCTGTGCCCCCCTGCTGACTGTGCGCACTGCTCTGCAAGTCTCGATACAGACGTTGTACGTCAGCCTTGTTCTGGGCAGCGCCGTCCTTTCCTGCCGTTGCCGAAGTCCCATCCAGGTCTCTCCAGGCTGGCAGCTGCCCTGCCCACGGACCACTGTGCCATCCTGCAGCCTCACCCTTCGATCCAGCTCGCTCGGACACCTGGTGGCTTTTCTCGGTGAAGTACTGTGAGAAGCAGAATGGGAAAAAAACCCGAAAACCAAAAAACCAAAGCGGTCGGTCGGTCAGCGCTCTTAGTTTGCTGGAGAAACGCTGCTCCCTAGCGTTCAGTGAAGGGCTGTTCTGGGAGCGCTGCACCCCTCGTATTGCAGTCATCGCTCCGCGGTCCCGTTTAGGTTGACGTGACTTGCAGAGGAGGTAACCGCTGGACGCAGGGGCTTTCAGCAGGTATTTGCTGACGCTTTTACGCAGGCTGTGCTACTTGCTTTTGGCCGTCTACTTTCTGGCATGCCATCTCCGAATGGCAAACGGAGACTAAATCCTCCTCCTGCTGGTCGGAGTGTGAGTCAAGACGAGATTAAAAGATTTTTCTTAATTTATTTTTTTTTAGAGATTAAAATGGAATAATAGTAATAAAAAAGCCAAATTTCCAATAACTGCTGTGAATGCTGAGAGGGACAAAGAGCCCTGTGGGAGCATAGTTGTCTTTCTCAGGGTGAGGACCAAACAGGGGAAGGGCAAAACTCTGAAGGAATTAGGAATTCAGGAGACTGAAGGTATAATGAGTACAGATTCTTGCTTCTGTCCCTATGCTGTCCTCTGCTGGACTCTTATTTTTTATCCAAGCGCTTTACTGTAGTGACTGCTGACATAACTGAAATAAAACGGAGAATCTTTTATTAAATAGCAGCTGTAACCTAGTGTGCAGCCCTTCGTGTTCACTCTTTTCTTACCTTTCTGTAAGGCTGGGGTGAGGCGCAAGCAGAAACGGAGCGGAGTCATAGATCATCCAGGTGTGTGTTTGCCTCGTTCTCACACCTCAGTCCACACCTTGCCAGGACTTCTCAGAACTACTGACTTACCACATATTAACACAGTGGTGCTTGGTGTCGTACTTGATGCTCCATATCACCTACTAGCTAACAGCCATGGCTCCTGCATGGCATGTAGGTACATGGAATTATAGATGGGTGGGACTGGGAGTGGCAATGCATTCTTATGCAGTGCAGTTCCAGCTGCAGTGAGAAACCTCTAATGACAGCGGTGGTACTTGGTGGTGATTAGTCTCTTGGTGGTCTCAGTTATCCTCACTGCCGTAAAGCTTCTTCTAACATCTGACTGAAGTTGTCTTTGCTACATGCTGTTACTTTCTGCAGGTGTAGTCACCACTTTATTCTCTTCCTTTGACTAGCAGCCTTTGCAGCAGTGTGTCACAGGATGAGCGAGAACTCATTCTGTAAATACGTGACTTTATCAAGCCAGAGAACAAGGATGGGCAAGGATGTCTGTTCCAGCCACAGACAGCTTTGTAAGCCCCATTAGCAGCCCTACTTCTGAGAATAAGGGTCATCTTTAAAAATTCTCTTACAGAGAGAATTCTGTATAACTCCAGTGGAGTAGAGCCATCGTTTCTTTGGTAGCGTTCTTTCTCTTTCACTTTTTGAATTTTAATATTTAATATATTTAATACAATATGCCTACATATAGAAGAAGTAGTTAAAACGGCTGTTGAAATGCTTTTGTTACTGGTAATTTTAACACTTTGAAAGTTACACGCATATCTCAGGGGATGTTAGCTGGAGGCTTTCTCTAGTTGGGGTGTTTTGTGCTGGAGGTCTGGTGGATTAGAGGACAGGTGAATTAGGGAGGTGGGAGGTCTTAGGTGAGGCTGTATGCATGTGGGATCTAGGCTGGTAGGAACACAGAGAGAGGGTTAATTTTTAGGACAAGCCAAGAAAACTTGCAAAATTGATGTAGGAACATAAATGTTTGTTTTCAATTCATCTGCTGCCTGGAACAGATTAAAACCAGCAGATCCCTGCCTTTAAAGAATAGAGCTAGTCGAACTGCAGCTTGCTTCAAATGAAGCAAAATATTGGTGTGGGGCTAGTGTATTCCTGGCTGCAGGCCACACAGAGAGGGGAGTAACTGCCTTGCAATCATTTTAGTCTCTGCCCCCTGTGGGCTCTGATGGCATAAAGATAAATGTATCAAAAAATGTGATATATATATATATATATATATATATATATTTTTTTTTTTTTTTTTTTTTTTTTTTTTTTTTTTTGAGGGGTGTATCTGTAGGGAAGAGTCACTTCCTAATGCTTCGCCCCCTGCACACAGTGGAGCTGGGTGCTCTGGGATACAGCCAGGCACAGCATTGCAGGGCTGTGGGCGAGGGCATTCCTGCTGCTGGCTGACAGCGGGGGAACAGCAGGCAGTGGGACTGCAAGGCTGGGTCTCCTACTGCACTGAGTCTGAGGAGATAGGACTTGTCAGCAAGTACTGTGCAGAGCTGGAGCTCTGGGAGAGCATGTCTTAGCAGCTGCAGGGAGGATAGAATATCTTTACCAAAACACTACTACGTTCTGCTGAAATGAGCTGACTAATAGTTTCCCTCTGTCCTGGTTTCCCACACACACTGCTTGTTGAGTTTGCACGGCCTGGCTGAAGTTGGCCACCACTCAGTAGCAAGGCTAACTCCAATTCTTTCTTGTCTTGTAGAAAACAAGTTTTCTGCCTGCTTGTCTTCAGAAGATGGAGGGTGAATCTAGTTCTCTTCAGGCAGCTCAGCTTGGACAAAGACAGCGAAGGACTCCGGATTTCGTGGTGCTTCATGTGGTAGGTGGCAGAGCTGCTGTTGTTGCTGACTTCAGAGGTATGGGTGGGAATTGTCCTATCAAAGGCTCAACGTTTGCTGATTCCTGCCAGATGCACGCTCTGATCTCGTGGTAGCAAGTGTTTTTGATAAACAAGTTCAGTAATTCTTTAGGATCAGGGGAGATAATGAGCAAACCTACTTGCTGTATAGAAGGAGGAAAGGCTTGGTTTATGCTAAATGAAACACATGATAATTTTCTCTTGTTTCAAGAATGCGATTATGCAGAATGAGTGGACGGTGACATTAGAATTGGTGGTTCTATTGTGTTTGGTGGGAAAGTGCCAGGAGGAAAATGTTTATTCTTACTTTAATTAGAAAAGCAGTCCATAGAAAATCTGAAGGTATCCAGCTTTAGATTAGTTCCAGGCTCTCTTGGAGCCCCTTGAAACAATTATCTGTAGAACAGATTCCAAGGAGCCCCCTTTTGCTCCACCATGTGTGTCAATGAGAATAATAATTATAAAAACAAAGTAGAAACTGTGGAAGATGTGTATTGAGAATATATTGGTTTACAGTCATTATAACCTGTTAAGTTTCTGCAGCCCGTGGGGGAGATGCCTTTATCCTCCCTTTCTGGCCATACATGCCATGTAATGAATATTCTGTTTCTTTAGGCAAAGTTGTAATTACTTTAGTCAAAGGTTGGCTGGTTTTGGTTTTCTTGCACTGGAGTGAAAATGCAGATTTCTTCTATAAAAATTAATGGGATATCTTTCGGAAGGATGTCCTAAACTGCCAGGGTGTGGGTTGCTAGCGAGCATGCTCTAACTGTGCAGCTCCACACTGGCATGAAACGAGGGTGCTGCTTTATGAAGGATTCATTCTCTAAACCCTGATTTTACTGTTTACAAAGGGACTTCTTAAGAACTGCCAAATTTGTTGACGAACCTGACAGTAAAGGTGTAAAAATTTCTTAGAAATTGGGCATTTAATCTGACAAAATGAATAGTCACAATATTGATGCGTGTGCTGTCCTTGTTTTAACCAATAAATACAGGTTTGGGGAGGCGATGACTCCCGCTTGGTTGTTCCCTGAACACAAAAGCACCAGGTTCCCTGTGTAAGCAGAATATGCCTGGAAGTTAACCCATACAGTACCACCTTTGTTTATCTTGGGGAAAAACAGAAATCTGCTGCAGGTGTTGTTTTTGATTTGAGATTGTACCTTGTACCTTAGTACTTAGTAAAATTTGCTTTCTGAAGGAAGGACCTTACAGAAAGTCAAAATTCCATGTCAGACCACGTTAGCTCTTCAGGTGCGTGTGGAATTTGAGCGCTGTACAAGACTTGCATTCACTCTGTAAAGAAGATGTACATATTACTTTTGTCTGATCCTACTGAAGGCTGTTCATTTTTTCTGCACTTCTATTGCTGAATGAGAAACAGTTGGTCAATAATTGGAGTTTAACATTTAACTGATATGTATAAAGCTACTTCTCTTTGATTCCCGAGGCTCTGAAAATATACATAAAATTATACAGAACATCAGAATCCATAGCTTTTCTTTCTTAAATATTTTTAAGTCAATGTTTTCTGTTTGAATAGAGCATAAATGTCAGTTGATTTAATTTATGCTAATAGCAGAGATATGGTTTAATTTGCTGTTCAGTAAGATATTCAGAAAGAAAAAGATATAATTTCAAGTGACAGCTACAGCAACAAAATTCCAGTGGAAGGATAGAGGCTTGGTATTTTATCTTGCTTAAGTTTGTGTGTTTAGGCCATCGTATGTCAAATAGCAGCACACACTGCAGTGATTGATAGCCCCCTGCTAATGAGATCAGAATGAGAAGTAGATGCAGTTTGATTTCAGAAGTAATTGGTGCAAATAAATAAATAAACTCTCCCATGACTGGAAAACTTCTTCTAATTTGGAGCACATTTATCTGGAAAATGTGTTATCGGCAGTTTTATAATAGATTCAAACTCATTGCCTAAGAGAGGCAAGTCGTTTTCTATGTGTTTATTAGAAATTAGAGGCTATCAAGCTCTATCATTTAGGGGATTTTTCTTCTATGCTGATGTTTTTTTTTTTTTTTTTTTTAAACAAGTGGATTGTTGTGGAGAGATCTTTCCCTACCCAATTTTCCAATGAATTCTGGATCACTTTAAGCAGACTGAATATAATTTTTGAGAAGCAAAACCAACGTGCATGTTTCTAAGTTAGAAAAGATGTGAGTTTTGATGAAGCAAAGAGGTTCTCAAATATTTTTTGCTATGTTTTGGCTTAGCATCAAGAACCTTGGCATGTTTATGTACTTCTACAACCTGCGAAACTGGGAAAAAAAAATAATGAACGTGAGCTCTGTGAACTAATAGTGCTAAGGAGCAGTCATTTTACTTTTGTTCTTTCCTGGTTGAAATGATGGTTTCACACTTTTGGTTCAATAATCAGATTAAACAGACAAAATCAGAAAACACTACTGAAGGGTGAGGTACAAAAGCACGACCTGCTTAGAGCAGTTCTTAATACAAGAGCCCTGCTGCATTATTATTGGTGCTGGCGCGTGATGCAGGCTGTTGGCCTGCAGGTACTGTTCCGCACTTTATGCTGCAAAGCTGTCCTGGCAAAGTCAATATTTTCTCTTAGTTGGAACGATTCCCATCAAGAGTAAAAAGAACTATTTGCTTTGGATTGTTTTCTTAAAGGTTGTAGTAGTTAAAATCTTCTTTTGAAGTTAATCTAATCGAATTCAGAAAGTTTTGTTTGTATCCCCCAGTGTTTGCTTGTGCACTTTTTGTTTTGCTTTATTCCCCTTTACACACTGTCATATGGAGACTAGTTTGTCAGTGCACAAAGGAAAACAGAACTGATAATGAGAAGTGCACCCATTTGTCTGAGTTTAAGGAGCTTATGGCAAAACGTCCATGAAATACATGGAGTTCTAAAATGTCAATTGCTTGTTTCTTATAGGAGATACTAGAGCACAACAGCCCTCTTCAAAACCAATATATTCATCTTCTCTTGACCTGCAGTACTATGCAACATTTCAGAGACCAAAAAGTCAATTCTCTCTATTTTGTAAATGTAGTAAGATAGCAACATCTTAAAGCATTCATAGAACTGGGAATTCAACTCGTGTGAATTTGGTAGCGTTACACGGTAACTGGCTGTATTTATTTTACACGTACATCTAAAAGAATGCAATGCAGAATGAATCATGATTCTGTTTCAGTTGAGAAGTTTTCTTGGGTTGCATGAAACTGTAGTGAAGAGTCAGTTGTTGGTGGTGAATTTTTTCAACAGGAACAGTTCTCGTGTCTGAATTTATTTAATGCTGTCCAACGTACATTTGTATGTGAGCATTACATCACAGTTTGATCTTACTTGATGACCAGACCAGGTAGAAATCATGTCTTTGACACCAAGGCCTGAGCATCTCTACTGGTAGGTAGCCCTGGTATTGGAGAAATGCTAGTCTCAGTACTGAAGTTTTCTTCTGAATCCTTCATAGTCATCACTGAGCAGAAACAACACGCTGGAAGTGAGATGCCGTGTCAGGTCGCTGCTGTTCTTCCTGTGCTTGAAGGCATTCTTTTTCTTTCCTACCAACAATTTTGCAGTCTCTCTGCATTCCATCTCTCTGTTGGTAAAATGAATTTTCATTTCCCCAAATTAGAGGAATGTATTTAATATTTGCTAAGTGACATCTTCAAAGAAGTGTGCCCAGAGTACTTCAAATGAGACCAATTCCCCGTTTCAAAGAGCTCAGAGCGTGCCTATGTGCCCTGCAGAGGGTTGCTCTGGAAGCTGATCTGGGTTGCCTCCTGCTGCTGACTACAGGGAATACATTTCACCAAGATCTGTGAGTGTCTGTTGAATTATGAACACTTGGAAGCACAGAGCTGCAGCGGCACATGCAGGAGCCCTAAGTGCCTGCTACTTTCATCTCCTGATCCGCTTCTGTTGTGCTTGCTGATGGGGACTGGGAAAGTTTGGGAAGGATGATGACTGGGAGCTTACATTTTTGTGCCACATGTTGTGCCAAGGATAGTGAGGAAAGCACTGAAAAAGGTGGTTGTTCATTCAATGTTTCTTGCCTGTGAAGTCAGTTTTTCAGTAAGCGAGCTGCTGAGAGCATCGCCTCTATTATTTATAGGGCAGTGGGTTTTCCAACCTGTGCTCTCACCAGCAACTAGAGATGTGAACTGACTGCAGTCTGGAGTGGCTGTTCTTCCTCTGCAAGCTTCGAAGACAAAGAGCATTTTAAAAGCAGGATAACAAAGTAGGTCAGTATTTGTTGCAGCATGAGCACGTGTGGTCTTTAAGACAGCTGAAGACATTCTTTCTGAGAGCCTGCATTTTACAGCACTGTACAGTTTGGCAGTACTGGTTTGGCAAACGGCCTTTATGAAAGCTGCATACCTCAGTGCTAAGGGGATTAGAGTGGAGCGTGTTTTAATGAACACCTGTGAAGAGAGCGAACCTGTTTAAAAGAATAGACACGCTGCGCTTCAAAGTAACCCATGGAGAGAAATGCAGAGAGCCATTTTTAAAGAACGCTGTGCAGTTTAAGTAATCCAGCTAAAAGAATAAACTTTCAATGCACAGAATGACAAAATGTGAGAGAAAGCATAAGAGAAGGGTTGTGTTATATGGCTCCATCTTTGTTACACTTCTTTTTATTCTTAATCTGAACAAAAGCAAGTACGCTTTGAACCTCCTCCCTGAACAGCTATTCAGGGTGTGATTTCAGCAGGGTTTCTCTATGGCAATGGGATTATGCCCTAAATGGGTGTCAGTTGTACCTGCTCTGTGCTTCTCAGCTAATAGTTGTTCTGATCCCTCAGGAAATGGGGGACTTTTGAGTGAGGATGTAACGATCACATTCACTAAAAGAGAAGTAATAGAATTTTTGCTGACTGACTTTTTTATCACTGTTAATGCTTCCTTATGATGGTAATGAAAACTTTGAAATATTCAGCTGATGGAACGCTTTCTGATGAAGACTGACCTGTAAAAGGACGGAACTGGTGACCGCGTAATGGCTTTAGGAGGCTGGCACAGCGGGCAGCAGTGGTAAAACACTCAGTGAGCAGCATACAAATACCAAAGCGAGGGTCTTCAAGGCTCTTTTCAGAGTACTTATTTTGTGCTGAATCTCCTGTGTAAAACAAGTTTCTGCTATGATGTTCAGCTCTCTGAGAGGTGTGATTACTTAAGGTGAGCTGTCTGCAGATTGTCTCTTGTCAGGTTTCTTGCATCTGTTCAACTGCGACTGGGTTTGGTAATGCAGAAGTGAGAGAACAGCATAATTCAAAACGTGCAAAATGAAGGGAAGTAAAGTCCCTTCTGAATCTGGGTGGAACAGCTTAGCATGGGACTAAAGGAAGTAGAATTTAACTGAAGTACGAAAGGTAAACCTAAGAACAAACAGATAATTTAACACAAATCGTCCTTGCTTCTGAAAACCTGCGTCGCTACTGCTCCAGAGCACACATCTTTTCTGTCCGTATAGATGCTCTTCCTCTCACCTCAGCACATCACACCTGAGCACAGCACACCAACCACAGTGCTCTGTGGTTGAAAAACACTTCTTGAAATAATGAAACTGATCCCAATGGTAATTTGCTGTTTCTTGTTTGGGAATTTTGTTGCTACTTTGAAACGTGGAAGAGCTCATCATGCATACTGTGTATGACTTACGGTGGTCATGGCGTGCTTCTGCTACATGCTTTTTTTTTTTTTTTCCTTGAAGAAGAAATCACCTGCTTTTTGGTTCTTGTGAAGTATGTAAATAACTTCCAGTCCTCCAGAAACGAGGAACTATGGTGGAACTGGAAAGGTACCGGGGCAGACGACAGCACACAGGATCGATCCTCCTGAAGCTCTCCTCCTGCTGGGGGAGCCGTTCCCCGCACAGCATCCCTGTGGGGCTGCCCTGTCCCCTGGCGACGGCCCGGCTCCGTTTCGTCCCGCCGCGTCAGGGCTAATGCTGTAATGCTGTGGCCCGGGGACTCGTCCTGCGCCCGGCTGCAGCTCGGCGGCGCTCTCTGTCCCCGCTGTCAGCCGCGGGCAGGGCAGCGCTGCGAGGTGGGCGCTGAAGCACCACGGTACGTTCGCTTGTGTGTCAGGTGCACCTTGCGGGAGGTTAACTGCTGCAGGGGAATGGCGGGGACTAGTTGATGATCCGCCCTCAAAAAGTGGCTTTAACCGACTTCAGCAAGGCTGGCTGCTGTGTGTGCTTAGGCTTGAAGTAGATCAGAGATCTGCTCGCCCTTCCCATACCCGGTGTGCAGGGGGAAGCAGCGCTCGTGGCTAAGGCGGCCCCTGAGACAGGCGCTCAGCCCTGGGAAAACAAGATATCACTCAAAGCATCCTCTGCATTAGAGAAATGTGTTTAAGCGTCGGGCTGAATGTGGGAAAGGTGTGTGGTGTGGGAAGAAGGGACATGCATTATTTCAGTTAGAGTTATCAGGTTGAAAATCCTTCATCTTCTGCTGACAAACTGCACAGGAGGAAGAATGAAATGTTTGCTCTGGGTCAGGGAGTGCCATAGGATCTACTGACGTTGGAAAATGTCACGTTTCTACTCGGGTTATTTTCACACCAAGAATAGAACCAACCGTGCTTATTGTGAATGTTATTTTAATGACCACTGAGAGAAACCAGTGGGTTGGGTTTCTTTTTTTGGCGCCGTTTTCTGCCGCTAAGCAAACCCTTTGTTGCCCAGACAATCAGCTGGCGGGTGGCTGCGTGCCTGCGCTCAGTGCTGCGGGCCGGGAGCGCGGGGACTGCGGGCAGCTCTGTAGCACAGCTCAATGCAGTGCGTGCACTGGGCTCCAGTCATCGAAATCCATCCCTGCAGGAGATGTGAGCGCGGTGCGGGCTCAGCCCCCGCACCCTTGCACAGCTCTACGGCCCCGGCTCGCCTGACTGTGCGCGTTGTACTCAGTGCTGCCCTCCGTGAGGCTATTTGTGCTGAATGGCAGCAAAGGGGTGGCAGTCCGACCCACGCAGTGTTTCTGGGAGTGTTCCACATACTGCAGGTTTGCTTTTTTGTTAAACACAGTAATGCTGTGCCGATGCAGTGGCCAGTTCAAGACGAAATACGTAGGGGAAAAAAAACCGAATGTAGCTGCAGTAATTCACTCCTGATGTAGTAATTCACGCTCTAAAGAGAGATCCTTACTAAGTAGGAAGGTTTGATAATTATTCTGTCACTGTTCCTATTGTTTAGTAAAAAAAAATCATCCCTATTTTTGCTCACAGTGTGCACACTTTGATATATCTATTCCCTGCAAATTAGGTACTAAAACACTGCCAGTATATTTTTCCCCATGAGCATACTGTTCAAGTGAATTTTGGGTGGAAAGTTCACAAGGCAGAATGGGTTCATTTTCTTGCGCTTGCTGTGTAATACAAAGCTTCTCTCATCCAGTGTGTTGCTACTTGGCTGCATGTGTAACAGCATTGAGCAAAGGAAATATTAAAGAAATACACTGTAATTTTTGTCAAGATAAGAAACAAAAAAATGTTATGGCAGCTCCTGTCTTCATATATAATAGCATACTAATTTTTTTTTATCAATGAGAAGACCTGTAAGATGCTTACATTTGCATATAAATGTATTCTTATATATGAATAATATTCTTGCAAATAAATTTTTAGAGATCTTGCTGGTGCATAACTTTGCATTTCTTAGTTGAAACATTAGAAAAGGACAAGAGAATGTTTTGCAGGCTGCTGCTGGTAAAAATAATTCTCCTGGGGATGCAGGAAGAGGCCGCAGGAAGGGCTGTTGTCGTACATAGGTTGTGCTGTACTTGAGTGAGTGAAAGGGATGGACGTTGTGCCTTGCTAAGCTGGTGAGCCTTTATCTGGATCTCTTTCAGGCTGAAGCATGGCAAGGTGCTCAAGCAGTCTGTGGTGCTGTTGGTGAAAGATAGCTAGTGTTCTTTTTTTGCCTTAGTTCTCTATTAGGTGATGGGTTTGCTCTCTGAGGCGTTGCAAAGATACACTGCCCTCAGCAGTCAGTTTCCCTCTCCTGGACAGCCAACTCACTGCTTGTAACGGCTGTGTGTTTCCTGCCTGATGGCCCCTCATGCTGAAGTTACTCTGTCATCTCGTGTGATCAAAATATCGTTAAGGATCTGGCTTGAAGTTTCATCAGTATAATGATAGTGATTGACTTTGTTTTGTTAGATAGCAGAAACATCAGTGCTGTCAGTAAACTTGAATAAATGCTGAAACTCTAGGTAAGCTAAAATAGTTATTAGGGACCATTTGGCTACAGAGTGGATGGCTTTGGTGGCTGAAATTCAGACTATTATGATCGATGACCCTGAACCCGAGGTTTCTTCTCACCTTTTTGTTCTGTCTGTAAGATGGGTCTAAGCCACCCTGGAGCAGGGCCTCCACGACTCGTGCATTCCTGGGTCATCCTGTTGGCTCCGCAGCGAGAGACGAAACACTGGACTGTCTTGCTGCAAGTGAGCTTAATGCATGGACGGACCGTTAGAGGCGTGCAGAGGGAAGAATCCAAACGGCACTGATTTTAACACATGCCAAGTCTGCTCAGATGGAAGAGGCATGTTTAGCCATGCTTGTCATCTACAGTTGCCCAGCTGCCTTTGGTCCGGCCTCCCTGCTCATGTTTTCTCTCAGCTCACGTCCTAGCTGGGCGCGCAGCACACCGAGCCGGCAGCAGAGCCCTGCTTGCACAGAGCTCCTGCTCTGCACTGCACCGCCCATCTGCTGCCTTCCCTGCTTGCTTTCCGGTTCACACTTTTTGTCATCGGCAGAGCAGTTTTTTGTTGTGTTAGCTAATGCCCATTTAGCTGACCTAGACTTTTGATTGTTAGAAACTGCAAATGAGCCTTTAGATGGCTAACAGATACTTTTGCAAACAGAAGAAAAGAGGCTTTTTAGTAGAGGGGGAGTACTCAGCTTTAGAAGAGCTGGAGGAACGTGATTTCGCAAATGTATCTCACAACAGTACACTAATTCTTTGTCTGTCTCCAGAGGCCTCGGCCCAAAGGTAGCTGAAATTCTATACCATAATTGCATTCTTTCAAAATTGCAGCTATAAGAGACCATAGTTGTTTCCAGAAAAATGTAAAAAAAAAAAAAAAAAAAAAAAAAAAAAAAAAAAAAAAATGGGATGTGCATTTTTCTGGACATACGTAGCATATGTTAGCATTCAGTCATAGATTACTTCATTAACCTTTGCTCTTCAGAAGCCTCGAAAAAGAGAAGCATTGGAAGGCAAACTAGTCAGGGGGACAAGCTGAGGGTTTCAGGAAAGGTCAGGATCTGTAGAGTTATGTCCCCAGCCTCTGCTCCGACAAACAGCTCCTGCTCTGTTTCTCCACAAAGAAACGGGCTGTGCAGGTGCTGCAGAAGCTGCTTGTTCTTCGTATTTCTTTTCCTGTATGTTACAGTGCTTCTGCGTGGTTTGCTCATTCAGAATGTTTTCTTGATTTTGAATGGAATCTATAGTAACAACAGGAATAAAAAGAAAACAACAGATAAAATGTATCAGACTTTTTGAATGTCTGTGTTAAAGGCAATGGAAGGAAGGATACTTGAGTGACTTGAGCCTGAGATGCTGACAGAGTAGCTTATCAGTGCACCTAGGTTTGATTTGGCTGTAGCTGTTTGATTTTTTGTGCTGTATAATTTGACATATTTTGGTATCCACCTAGTGACAATAATAAACAGACTGCAGCTGAATGCAGTCTATATTCTGGATTCAATTTTAAAAGTGACTTCTCATGGCCAGGTTGTAAGCCTTTAAAATATGGGATCGTAATAGAAACGCTGACAGTACCTTAACAGTCTCTGTGATAGTGTTTCTCTAATGTAAATAAATGGTGCTGCAGGCCTTTTTATTTCCTCCCTCCCCACTTAATTCCAAAGATGGTTTTATCATTCACCAGCTAGGAAACAATCATTTTGTGTGCCTAACCTGCCAGATTGTAGTGGGTTTTTTCTTTCCCTCCTCCTCTTTGGATGTGAAGTAGAACGGGACAAATAGAAAAGATTTATGCTGTACCTGTTCCGTCCTTTAGCGTAGCTTATCCAGAAGACTTCACTGCTGTCCAATGCTATTATGTGCTTAAGTTCAGAAAGCGTGTAAATAAAGACCTTCAATCTGAGCCTTGAAATAGATGATCTTTAAAGAAAATGACATGAGAGCATAATTAAAAGGATGGTCTCTAAAGTTCCTATATATCCTGTATGTTGCACTGACAGAAATTAAACCTTTTCTCCATGAAACACTAGCAACACTAGAAAGTGAAAAATACCGAAGCCAAAAATCCATTCAACCCAAACCAAGCGAAAAACAAAAACCCCGAAAGTGACAGCAGTGATTTAAACGATACCTGGGGAAATGCTCATCTGTTACATTCGTTTAAAACTCCCTCTTCTAAAGCCCGTGTTCTGAGTAGCAATTGCATGGAGATGGGGAGCAGGTGGGGCACGTTGTCTTCTGTAAGGGAGGTTATGCTGGAGATAGATACCTGTAAGCTGAGGGCAAAGCTCTTAGGGTGGGGAAGGGCTGGAGCACACAGACATGAGGGCAGAGCCTGTTCTGCAGATGGGCAGGTGCAGTGCCCGGGATTTCTGCTCTCTTCCGACTCTGGAAGCGCCCGGCAGAGTGGAAGCAGCCTGATTCACCGCAGCTGCTGCAGAGCTTCCTGTAATTACGGGTCTAATTGAAGCGTGTCTGGTATTCCTGTGTTTCACCTGGAATTTTGTCTTAGAAAGTCTACAACATGCTGTTATTATCTGGCGCTAGTTGTGGCTTTCTCTTCGGCTATTTCCTTGAGCTAAAAATGCAAAATTGTACTGCCCTGAAGGGTCATTTAGCGGGACTTTTAATGAAATAATAGGAGCATTGCACTCCAGTGATTTCCCCGTGTGGGGAAATGTCACAGTCCATCGGCCTTTCCTGAGAACGCTGCATGAAATTACACCTATTTTCATTACTGCGCTCGAGTACAATATTGTTAAGTAAATATTTGCACCAGAATGTGACTATCCTGAGGTGCGAGCATCCCACAAGGTGAATAATTAAAGGATGTGCTTTCTCCAGCAGAGAAACTGGTGCTTGATATAGGTTTGATCATTTCACGTGTCTCTTTTGTAATCCATAACTGTCTTCTGCAATTATTTTCATTGTCCAGCCATGCAGAGATAAAAGGTAGAACATGCCTCTCTCGACTGCTCCCAGGGAAACTCCATTACCCTTCAAGGACCACGTGGCAATGGCAAGCCAATCTGAGGGGGAAGAGGCAGCCCGCAAGGACGAGCTCAGGATGAGCAGAAAATGAAGTTGTTACCAGACAGCAAACAGCAGCCTTCGGTTCTTATGAATATTTGAATGAGTAACTAAAAACAGCTCAGTGGACTCTAAGCAACTGTGACAGCTGAAACTGCCTGGGAAACTAGCAGTCTGCAAGGACTGTGAAGAAAAGATCAGCACTGCATTTTTACCTACACCTCCATCGGTGTATTCTAAAACTTTAGCAGATTCGTTGTCCCCAAATATTTGTTAGAAAACAAAAACTCTGTGTGAATTTTCATAAGCGAGGTACCTGCAGAATCTGTCTAGAAATTGAGAATTCATTAAAATACAATGATTTCTAACAATTTACTCGAGGCAAGAGAATAGCCACATTTTCTAGACATTGAAATATTGATGTTGCTGTTGCTTATACTCATAGAAAATTGGCCCTAGTGAATCTTTCATGAATATCTTTCAGCTGGTTCCACGTGGAAAGAAAGATGATGAGGACAGTTTCCCTGAAGCTGAAATATTCTGAATAATCTGCAAAAAAAAAAAAGTGGGGGGAGGGAGGGCAGGAACTGTAACAAGCAAACCATCGCAAGGTTACTCGCTATTTTACAGCAGTTGAAAAGCTATTACAGCAGTTCTGATGGCATAAGGCAACTATCTCTCTTTTTCATGGCAGACTTCATTTTTTTTTAAATGCAGTTTTCTGACTCTGATTTTTTATTTTTTTTTTTAATGTGTATTAATTACCAAGCTGCATTTAAAAAAGCTTTTGTTGTGACCTTCCTGGCTATGCAGGTCAGAGTTAATGTGTCCTCTCTGAGTTCCCAGCACAGTTTACCAATGTCATTGCTCTTTACCAGGTTTTTCTCACTGGGGCTGCCTGTGTGAGGGTGTATTGCAGAACTGATTTGCTACCATGTTTAAAACGCTGCTCTGGAATCAAGTTGAGTGACATCTTCCTCATATATATATATATTTTTTTTTTATTACAATTTCAGGTTTATACTATAAATCTGACTTGAGAACCAGATGAATTGTTCAGATAAAATGTAACTGGCGTGCCATATATGAATAACAAAGAAAGAAGTAGGCATTTAAACAAAGATGAAGAGCCTTTTCAACAAGAACTGAAATTACGTTTTTCAAATGGCACTTCATTCTGACACGTGTACCATTTTGGAGCAGTGATGTTGGCATCAGCATAACATCTGCAGGGCTGAAAAAGAGCTCAGAGAAACTGGTGCTGCCACCGAGGTAGCTGTGTCTAACCTTTTCATAAGAGTTCATCCACAGCGATGTCGGAATAATTGCTCCTGTTAAAACAGACAAAGATTGGCTGGCACACCTCTTGAACTGCTGCCCAGACCTCTTCTCTATGAGCTTGGGAATTAGAGTGCCACAGTTGAGTCATATTTCTTAGTTTGCTCTGCCTTTGCTCCCCTGGAAGGAGTAGGTCTGGTTCCACCTATTCTGTCAGTACTCTCAAGGAAACGACATATGTAGGATATTTCCTGGCATATGTAGGATAAATCACAATTTGGGCTACAAGTCAGCGACAGAAATGAATGAAGAATTCTGAGCACATTTCTCTTTTAAATTTTGTATCAGTTGTGATATTTGTAACACTGTTTTGCTATTTATTTTGGTTACCTCACTAAAACTTTACCTGTTTGTGGTTAACTGATGAGATCTAGGTTGCTTTTTGGCATAATTACTTTCGTTCACCTTTTTGCTGTATGTTATGTGGTTAGTAATTTGCAGTTTTGTTCCTGCAAATCTGATGACAGCTTTTGTGGACAAGAGAGGACTTTACAAGGAAGAAAAAAGAGAGGTGGGGGAAGATGGGAGGAGAAAAAAAGAAAAAAAATTTTCTCAAACCACTGGAATTATAGGACCCATAGCAGAGCAAATGTGTAAAGGATGCTTTCTTGGTCTGCTCCTCTACTCTGTTAGCTTGAGACTGGTCTTCTGGATTATTTCAAGTGTTTCTAAGCTTGGCTATACCTTTATAAGCAAAGGTTATTAAATGCCACAAAATGCCACAGGCCATGGGCTCGAGTAGGTCTAGAACAGAACAGGACTTGTCTGGAAAGACCTGTTGGCAATAAAACAATGCTCCAAAAAGGAATGAGCTGAACTGCTGTTGGAAAGGCTGTAGTTCCTGCCTCTGCTTGTCTGGGGCAGAAGTGTCAGCAGTGCTTAGCAGTGACCTGGTTTCCTGCTGAAGGACGCGGTGCAGACGGAAGGCTGATGCCCCCCTACGAGGGCCCATCCTGCCCTTTGCTTCCCAGCACATGTGAGCGGTTCCCAGGTTGATGCAGTTGCTGCTGAATGTAGCCCTCTCCCAGGAGCAGCGCCCGGCTCTGCTGGAAGGTGCAGGTGGTGACACAGCTGCCTCTTGCTCCCTTGGTACCTTGGAGCTGCAAGCAGAGCCCCCAGCCAGGGCCACTGTCATTCCACTTATGCTCCTTTCTGTTGCTACTGCTTGTTGCTGATTACTGGCCTGTTGTTGGTGAGCCCCTTCCTCTTGAGGAAATCTCTCTGGGATTGTGGGTAGTTCATTCTCTAAATTTAAATGTGTACCTTGGTGCAAGAAATAGGCCCAGCAAAAGTCTCCACCATCTGCTGTGGATGGGTACAAGGACACTCCTTGTGAGAGATATGTGAATGACAATCTGTGCCCTGGCACTTGGGTGCAGGAGCTTCAGGATGCTGTATGTTGGCACATATGCACACAAGTATGTGTACAAGTGCAGATTAGTGCAAATACAACTGAAGGCAGGGTGATGTCTAGCATCGCTGTCCTATGTGGGTCTGTCAGCAGCCCATCTGCGCATCCATCTTCCTTTCTCCAGAAACGTGCTGTGAAGGCTGATGGCCAGAGCTGGCAGCTCCAAGTTCCTGCCTGCATCACCTCTGTAGCTGTATAGATTTTCCTGAATTCATCCTTTTCCAGACCTGCAAAAACTGAACTGCTATTAAAACAAACAGAAAAAAAACCCAAAACAACAACCAAAACCACCTAAGACAAATTCCTTCCTTCTAAAAACAAACAAACAAGCAAAAATACCCCCACAAACAAATAAATACAGAGTTTAAAAAAAAAAAAAAAAGTCCACAAGAATCACTTGCTAATCTGATGACATAACTCTTCAAAGCCACCAGGCATCACTGTTGCACCTCTGCCTGGGCATTCTTCATTCTGTTAAAAGCTGCAGATTATCCTGTTAATTAGTTGGGGATTGTTTTTTTAATCAGTATTTATGTCATTGTGGGTCACTGCCTGCATACAGGACTGCACACCCAAAGGGATTATTTTGTCAGTTTACAGCCACCCTGTTAGCTCTGACCACGTCTTGCAGAACACAGAGGATGCATATTCTTGGCTTTTCTTTGATTTATTTAGCTATCTTTCAGCTGTCTTTTGCTTCACCTGTGTCAGCCTACACACGGGAGATACAGGTGTGCCTAGCTGCACTGCACTTCAGTAGGTGAGGATGGAAAGGACACAGGAGCAAAGGCTTACATTTACAGGTACTTCTGTGAGATGAGCTGTACAGTGAGTTTGTGGTGATGGGTGGTGCACAGAAGCTCTGTCGAGAAGATGAAGGATACCTGGTGCTTTCCTACCTCCTTGCTTGGGCATCCGCTGAAGGAATCTTTCCTTTCTGAAGCATTCTCAAATTTATTAGGCAGAAGTGTGCAAAATAACTGTTATAAATAAGAAAGTATTTGAAATGATTTGTATTTTATTTTCTAGCTTTTTAAGCAGCTAAGGAAGTTCAGCTTTATTCTGGGTGTTTTCCCTTTCTCGCCTCTCCATTCCTGGTCCTGAGTTTCCCAATGGGATGTTGAAGGCAGTGCTGAGGCTTCACAAACTGTAGTGGCAATGAGAAATAGGTCCTTAAAAATAGCTTTTCTTTGTTTCATGTTTTTCTGGGCAAAGTATTCTTTGCTTTTTTGTTCTCCTTCTAGTAAACGAATGCACCAGGCTTGACAGTAGCTGTTATGCAGTTACCTGGACCCGCACCTACCAGGAGGCTCGCTGCCACCAGCGGCTTTCATTTCACCGTGACAGGAAAGCAGTGCTCCTGAGATTTCAGTGTCTCAGGGTTATGCTGGAGTAGGGTCTCTTTGGGCGTGCGTTAGTGACCTGAAAAAATAAGGATTTGTATCCTGCTCTCCACTGGAGACGCGTTTCAGCAGTTACTGGTGATTCTGGAAGTAATTTCCTCTGAGGTTTTCTTGGTTTTGTGCACAAAAAACAAGATCTGAGAGTTGTTTTGTAGCTGCTACATTTTATTTTTCCTATAGGAGACAAAAGCCCGTTTCCTTTTGATATCCTCTTACTAAATTCTGGAAATACTTTTATTTTAATAGCCAACAATGGAGATTTTTCTCTCCGTGGTTCTTCACACACAGAGGGATTTTGTTTTTAAGGTTCAGTGACATAGTTTCTGCTTTACAATACTTGATTATTCTTTGAGTACAGAATAGACTGGGGGATGGAGTTCCTAGTCCCTTGCTTCTAATTTCCATTCAAAGTAGCCCTTCACAAAAATCAAAATTAAAAAGGATTCTTTGCATGAGTGGGAAGATGGAGTTACTGACTTTTTGCCATAGGAGTCCATCACTCACTGCTCACGTCTGTAGCAGTGGGACTCAAAATGAGATGATGGAACAGGATTGCTGTATCAAGTCTAAACAATTACTCTGAAACTGGAATCCCTGTAAAATAGGGAAGACTTAGCTCTACTTTAGAGGTGATAAGTGTGTAGATACTCGTTACTGATAACTGGGGATTTAATTGCTGTAAATCTTTTTTCTAAAACAAATCAAACAAAATAGGCCCCAAAAGGGCTTTTATTTTTCTCTTGGATCTTAATTGTACAATGTAGAAATTCAAAATAAAGCATGCAAGATTGTTGTGTGTATATATATGTAAGTCCCATCAGAAATCCCTTTATGATTAAGATGGGCAAGGAAAGTTTGGCTCCACACTTTCTTCGGAGGATAAAAGGGAATCTGATTTGTCATTTGAAAAGGACATGAGGTGCCTTGAATGGCAGCTTTCTAGAGTACCAAAATCATTATATCCTTTATTAATTGGGATGTCAGTGTATAGCACTGAGGGCACTTCTGTATTCCACTCCTCTATTGATGTTGCTGCATGCCAGCGTTACTGAAGATGGTTGAGAGGAGAAAGTATTCCGTGTGAAGCTGTGCAGCGGTAGAAAGGGAATAACCTGAAGGAAAAATAGAAAGAAACAGGAACAAGTTCAAGTTGGGGATTATTACTTTGGGAATTAACAGCCAAAAGCAAAGCAGCAGTGAGGTGAAAGCAAGCTAAATACTTGAGAGCTACAGTCAGACCATGCAAGAAGGCTTGTCGAGACATGACAGGGCTGACACGTTCATCAGCTTTTTGCCAGGAGTGATGGAAGTGCCTGGATGGGAATGGTATAGAATGTATGTTCTATGCCACGTATGCAAAACAAAAAATAAAAACCAACAACAAAATAATCTGGTTTAACAAGTGGCTTGGAGGCTGATCCAGCTAAACTGGTGGGGATCCTTGACATCAATGCTTCTAAGTAATTGTGCTTGTTCTGGCAAACAAATCCAAGCTTGTTTCAGCCCTACTGAGGTGCAGCTGTCTTTACCCAAGTTAACTAGATTGTTTTAAACCACAGAGCTGCTGGATGCAGCCCTGATGGTTGAGCCCGTGTTATAAACGCAACTGCTCTGCCGACTTCAGGTGAAGAAAGTACCCCCAATGGCTTGAACTGCTTTCTTATTGCCACTTAAAGGTGCCTTTGGTCCCATGCTGTGCTTCTCTTGTTATGATGTTGCAAGGTATTGCATCTTTTCTCCTCTCGATGCTGAGTGGATGCATCTAGTGCTACTGCTGAATGGGCTCTGCTTTCAGGTGGTGCCCTGCTGCCCGTGGGCTGAGCTCTCAGTGGCAGCAGGCTGGGTGTTCTAACTCTCCCAGCAAGTGGAGCTGCAGCAGGGCTGTATGGCCGTGCTGCTCCCTCTGTCGCTCCACACGTCTCTATGCTGGGAGAGACTGATTTCACTTGGAGCTTGCTTCTTTCTCAGCTCCCATCAGGCTCCCTTCTTTGCCCCTCTGTTGTGTTCGAGGCAAAGATGGTGAATGGTTTCTATGAGATAACCTTCATGCCATACTGAATGCTCCTTAGTGCTGCAGTCACATGGGGAGATGTTTGCATCTGCAATGTAAAGGACATGCTGTATTCAGTGAACAAGGGGAGGAAATGTCTGTACTGCCACTGCTATCTGTAAGGGCTGCTGTTCATGATTAAAGGCTGAGTTTTCTCACCTCAGAGACATTCTAATGTCACAGATGGCGCGCTTTAGTTTATGTGGGGTGAGAAGACACACTGAAAGAGGATATCGCAGTTAATGAATTAAATAGTATCAATAATAATAAGAGATAACCGAGCCAGAAAGACGGAGAGCTGTTGGAGAGGGTCCAGAGGAGAGCCACAGAGGTGATCAGAGGGCTGGAGCATCTGCCCTACGAGGACTGGCTGAGGAATCTGGGCTTGTTCAGCCCGGAGAAAAGAAAGCTGCAGGGTGACCTCATTGCAGCCTTTCAGGTACGTAAAGGGAGCTTGCAAACAGGAGGGGAGTCAACTCTTTGAAAGGGTAGATAACAACAGGTTGAGGGGAAATGGTTTTAAGTCAAGGGAGGGATGATTTAGGTTGGATGTCAGGGGGAAGTTCTTTACTATGAGAGTGGCAAGGTGCTGGAATAGACTGCTCAGGGAGGTGCTCCATCCCTGAAGGTGTTCAAGGCCAGGTTGGATGGGGCCCTGGGCAGCCTGGTCTAGTATTAAATGTTGAAGTTGGTAGCCCTGCCTGTAGCAGGGGGGTTGGAGATTCATGATCCTTGAGGTCCCTTCCGACCCTGGCTATTCTGTGATTCTATTAAGAGTGATTCAACACTCTATATGCATGATTCAGTATAATTTATCCAGTGCTTGAATCTGATCTTCAAAGTCATCTTTTTACGTGTGGATTCCCTAAGTGTGCCTATGGAACTGCTATTTACTGTATTTTTACTCCTTCATCTCCACTGCCCTGTAAATACAAACTGCAGATTTCAAAATTCTTCTCCTTTGTCACTTACTGTACATGATTTATTTCTTGCTAGGACTGCAAATCAGATGCTCTGTCTTTTCAAAGGTTACTTTTCCACGGGAGGAGTGATGAAGCTGGGCAAATGACACTGTATCTCATGCAGAGTATCCTCACAGTGACTCATGCTAGCGCTGACATTGCCGGTACTTCCTGGAGCATTGCAAACTCTGTAGCTGTATCAGGAAGCCATCTGACACCTTGCTGCAAGATGTTTGTTTGCACTGTGCTCTAAGCAGCTGTAAATAAACATCTTGCAACAAGACAGTGCTTTTGCCTTTAATTCGGGAAGAGGGGAAGATTCAAGCTGTTTTCTTCAGGCTGCTTTTATGGTGCAGTCTGTGCTAAGTGGTTGCTGCTGCATCTGCTTTGGAACAGACCAGGGACTGCTCCTGGACTAGGTGATCTTAGTGGTCTTTCTCAGCCTTAATAATTCTATGGTTTTTGCAGGTCTGGTTTCTTCCGGAAACCCTTGAAACTCCTCACCTTAATCTGGGGATGATTAAGATGCTTCATCCCTCTCTTTTTAGGTCAAGAATCTCTTCGATGTAACCTGTTAAGAGCTGAACTGATATGAAGAGAGAAGTCAACCCCCAGCCCTCCCACTGCCAAGTTCTTGCCAAACCTGGTCTGTGCCCACCTGTAGAGAAAAGCATGAGGCCCCAGCCTCACCAGCCCTCTCGTTCCTCATGCTGCTGGTCCAAAAGCCAAACACAAGAGGAAAGGATCACGTTTCTCTTATCTTTTTTTAATTGCTTTTAACTTGCCCTGGAATTTCTGCATTGCCAGCATCACTCTAAGAATTTAAGAGCTGGTAATTCATCCATAGGTAGTATTAGGTATAACTTATACCCCTATGTTCATTCCTTTCGCTTTTCACTCATCTCACGTCCCCTGGGTAAAGAGAGTGACATTCACAGAGAGAGAGAAGTTAGGTCAAAACTGCTCAATTTTCCTCCAGCGCTAAACTTAGCTGAGCGAGTCCTGAAGGACAGGTGTCTACTTTCTAGAAAACAAATGATATATTGATTTCCTGTTAAAAGCAAGCACTGACAGGAGCATTCAAAACAAAAGCCTCCTTTCAGCAGAGCATTTAAATATGGGGCTGCATAAACAGGAGCGCCGTGCTGCTGCCGCAGCCCATCGGCGCCTGGCTCCAAACCCTGCCTTGGAGGAGCACAGGGCAGCTGTCACAGCGGGCGCTCCTTGCGTGTCCCGGGCAGGCTGCTGTGAGCTGCAATTGCACAGCAGCTCCTGAGTCTGCACTGGCTTTTCTTTCCTTTCTGTCGTTTCTTTTCCCTTCTTCACTCCCAGCTCCATGCAGATGCTTTAGTGCAAACATCAGGATTCCTATCGAGTCTTCCTCCATTTAGCAATTATAGGGATGAGGAGAAGGCAGTAAGATTATTTTTTTATATAACCAATTTTATTTCCCTTTTTTCCACTACTAAATGCTTGTGTGTGCAGCAATACTCATTTCCCAAAATCCCATCCAAGCAGTTCCCCAGACAAAGACAAACAGAAGTAATGTATTTCTGTTTTTATTCCTCTCTGATGAGCAGCAGTGCTCTGTGTGCTTTCCCATTCGAAAGCACGTTTGGCTCGGTTAATCCACTCGTGTCTTTGCCCACGTGCAGGCATGCTGAGTACTGCCAGTCTGATTGATAGTTCTTTAGTGGCTGCTCATCCTGTAGCACAGAACAGGAGGCCTTACCCTTGTTGTTTCACTTGCTGTGCAGGCGCTGGGACTGACTGCCCCCATTGATGCTCCCAAGGCCTGTCCTGCTGCACTGCAGCCTCAGGCAGTCCCCAAAGCACCCTGCAGTGCAGCAAATGAGACCCTGCTGTGATTGCTGAGAGCTATACAAGAAGGAGGGAGATGAACTTTCAGGTATTTCTAATTTGGAAATACCTATACCTTGCTCCAAGCAGATAGATATTTTACTTAAAATTGCAGGAAGCTATAAAACACTGCAAAATGATGGCAAAAGGATTGCAACCGTTTCTTAAATAGATGAAAGGGTGCTTCAAAGCCTATTTGTTTAGTCAGTTTCTCTTTTCATCTTTGATAATTATTAAGAAGGATGAAATAGCATCAGTAGGCAGCTTGTGGATGACAGTCTTTTTTAAAAGGAGCCTTCTTTAAGCAGAGGTGCTCCCTGCAATCCCGCTGTCTCAGGAGCGTAGCAGAGCTGCATGTGTGCACACTGACTGACTTCAGAAGTATTGCCATCATTTAAAAAGAAAACATAACTGAATAGTTTTAGAAATTGTTTTATTAATTGAGGGGTTTCATTTTCAGACATCTTTTTTTTTGAGCCCATTGTAATGCAATATGTAAGTTTGGTAAATAGGAATGCTATTAGTGTTCATGTAATAGTTCACTTGAAAACAATTTCATTAAGTTGTAAAATTTCTCTGCTCTCCTATGTATTGTACAGTATGCAGTAATACTTAAAAATGTGTTTTTAGCCATACAATTGAACTTTCGTATTTTGCATAGAATCTCAGATCTTGTTTTTGATCCTCCAAGTGCTCTCATGATTATTCCCATTTTTACACTGAGAGTGCTGAGAGAACTTCCTGGTTTGGATGTTTTTTTCTTCTTGGGGGATGTTGGTCATCTTTAGAAGTTAGAATACCATGTGCCAGGCAGTGAATTCACCATTGTGATGTCTTTACACTCACTAAATATCAGATGTTCCAGTTAAAAAAAAAAAAGAAAAAATTAAACAGTGTAAAGTTTACATTTGGAAATGTTTCAGAGCTGGTTTCTTAGAAGGTGCATCTGAATGTATGCTGCTGATCTGTGGAGCGTATCCAGCCAAGTTAGAGCTTATAATGAGCTTGGTGGTGGCTGGTGTTGGAGCATGTTCTCCCCCCGGTAGCACTTTGGAAGCAGTCAGGGTGGCATTATATAAACAGAGATGAAATTAAATTACAAAAAAAAAAGGGGGGGGAATTAACTCAGTTGTTGTTGCACATGCAGCCGTACAATTTGCTCAACCCCACTTCACCCAGCGCTGCCTGGAGCTGCAACGTTCCGCACGTGCCAACGGCACATCGGTTTGGCTGCCCTGCAGATAACAACTAACCTGGCAATGAAGGCAGGGCTGTGTTCTCTGCTGAGCTGTTTTTGCAGCAATGATTTGAGTGCCAATTTTTTTTTGTAACCCTGCGTAGGTAGATTAGGAGGCATGGGGGATCATTTTTGAATAAATTCTTGTAGCTGCTTTTCCCTCTGTATGTAAAGAATCATATTATTGGGTCCAGATCTTTTCCTTTCATCTGGTGGCCTCCTCAGACACCGTTAAAAGTGCCTGTTTCCACCTTGCTTTGCCCGACTTCTGCCATCCCAGGTTTTCTGCTGCATACAGAAGAGCCCAGTTTATAAAGATACAGTACTGAGAGACCATAAAAGAGCTCCCTCTGTCAGCTTGTCATGCTTTAAAGGATTGTGGGCACCCTGAAGAGAAGATTAGTGGAAGATTGTCCAAATTGTCAGGGGTTCTGAATTTTTTAGCAGCCATTTTCTTGCTTAGGCTTAGAAAAGAAAAAGGATAGTCTCTCTCTGGGGTAAGGTGATAAAAGCACAGGAGTGGTGAAATTCCTTCTGCATAGAACACCGATTGCAGCCCACGTGGTGCCCAGTTTTTGCAATACCAGACCCAAGTATCTGATATAGTGTTTTGAGACCTAAATCTTGAGCTTTGAATATACCCTGAATCTGAAACCGAGGAGCCCAAATATGGAATGGGATATACTTTCATGCTGCTGTTTGCTAGCACTAAATCACATGAGATATCTCTTCATCTTCTGTTGGTTATGTGGGTGCCTTCTGGAGACACTTTATGTTCACAGGATCTCAGAACAGTTGTGGAGGCCACCTGACCCAACCCCAGCAGAGCAGGGGGCCCGGAGCCACTTCTGGGGATCCGCAAGGAGGGAGAATTGCATTTGCACAGCTCTGCTGGACGGCCAGTGTCAGTGTTGGGAATTCCACTTGTGAATTCTTCTCTCTTCTCCTGCTCTAATCCAAAGTAATGTCTGGACAATTGCTCTTATATCACTATTTCAGTTTCCTTGTCCTCCCGTGGTGACATTTTGGCATGCTGAGGTGTAAATGCATCCCTGCTCACTCCCCTGTCCCTTGCTTCATCAGAGGACACATGTTCCCTTTTGGTCAGAGGCCCCACTGCTGGCTCCTCAAACTGCCAGGAGCTTGGGGGGACCTTGCAGTTCCAGGCCTGTCCTAAGTGCCACACTGGGGCTGTGACAGCTGCTGGTAGCAGCAAGGCTTGTCTTCGGAGGGAAGGATGTCCAGCTTTGCTGTCTGGCAACTTGACCCAGTGACTTATGGGGCAGGTGGCTGCAGCTTGCTGCCTCTCCTCAGAGCTGGATGGCTTTCTGCCTCACTAATATGCATCTGTGACTGCCTCGCAGCTGGGCACGTGAGGAGGAGGTGCAGGGCTGAGCCCTGGCATTGCTACATGCCGTCTTGAGCATGTGCTGCATGATGTAGCACACTGACCTTTAGGGAATGACAGCTTTGCTTCCTCCTCGCACACATGGTTTCCATGTGCACTGCGCAGTACTTCTGGGACATGCCAGCTCTCTGTGTTCACATCAATCCTCTGGATGACACACACAGTAAATCCACTGCTTCTGGGAAGGATCAGGTGTGCTGGTGCAGCTGGTCTGTCCATGTGCTGGTAGATCTTGCCGGCTCCTGGAGGTCCTCTGTACAGCCCAGATGTCCAAAGGTCCTCACTGCACGTCAAAACCTCAGATCTCACAGGGACAACATTTCTCAAAACATTCCCTTAGGAAAGATGCCATTATGACAGAGGGGAGGTAAGTTATCACTGGTGGCTGTGCTGGGAAGGAGCTTCTTTTGCATACCTGAAGAATAGATGAAGAGGAGCAAAAGAGCAAATGGTTGGAACTTCACAGGAATTAGTGACTCTAAAAGAGCTGATCCTAGGAAAGTATTGTAGGGCTGAACTGCAGAGATTACCACAGGCTGTCTTTGAGATCACACCAAAGAGCTGCAGTTCCACTGAGAATTCTCTGAGCCAGCAGCTTCTGAGCTCCCACCCAGCGCAGCTACTGCATGTCCTATTTAACCAGCTGACTAGTGGGAAGCATCACTGCTTGTTCTGCTGGGCACATAAGTGTAACCCAATTTGCTACTCACTGCTGATGTAAGACAGTGGGAAGTCAGTGACACAGCTCTGGTCTGACCGCCATACAGCTGTAGATCCATCCCTTCCACAGGCTTAGCAGGGAGAACTTTGCTGTCCCGTGTGCTTTCAGAGCAGTTGCGCTCCCTGCCAGTGAGTTGTTGGGCACCTGGAAAGAGTTCAGGTGAAATACACTGCATAAGCGTGCTGTTTGGAAGAAATGCAAAAGGATTTGTGCTTGAAGAAGCTCGGACCATTAGCCAACAGCCACAGCAGCGAGCCCTGCATTTGCAGCCAAGTGTAAACTTGGTGAATCTTTTATATAGTGCCAGCAGTTTCACTATTATCTCAGGTGCATGAACTGTGCAGCAGTTGCTAGTATTTTGAGTGGCTAGGAAATTCCACTGAACGACCTGTTTTGTGGCTGATCTGCTCAGAATTCATACCTGCAGGACATTATCTGATGTTTCTTTAAGGAGCTACTGCCTCTGGGAGATGGTACATCTGGGAATATATTTCTGGGTCAGTAGATATTGCTAGGCAGTACAGGATTAGAGATATAACCAGCTACATGTCTACAGTATCATTTGTTCCCAGTCTCAGTGGGTAATAAATAGTTTCACAAAGCACAGCAATAGTCGATATACCTACTAAACCATCTGTTCAGGACTGCTCAAGTGGAGTTGCTTAAATAATTATCCCTTAGGGGCTGTTTATATTTTAGAGTATCTGCTTGTCCTTTAGATCCTTAACCTTTAGACAGGTCCACATAGCGATGCTGTGATTTATCTTCTTTGTGTGGTTTTGACCTTCTTGTGGCAGATTTAACGCTACCTTCTGCAAGAATGTAGCTGATGTTAGAAAGGAATGACTAGGCATGAATTTCTGTACTTTTCAATTGGTGGTGCTTTTATATATGAGCTTTTGTATTCTGTGCTATTAAGCTATCAAATTCAGGCCAAATAATCCAAGGAAGCTGGAAGAGAGTCATACAGTCCTGTAATGTAAGAACTGTGTTTTAGGATCGCGCTATTCCAAGTATGCTTACTTAGAATGCCTTATTTTCCTCTTCATCTTCTTTGCTCATGGCTTCTCTTCTCAAAGCAGCAGTAGTCAAGTTCTTAGCAAATCTGTTTCCTCCTTAAGCTTCTAAACCTCCTCTGTCTGAAATTTAGGGAAGAAATCTTATGGGCTGGAAGAAGACGCAGCAAAAATAAAGTGATTTGGGAGGTTTGTTTCCTGTTGATTTAACAGTGCAGCTGCCAGTAGGTAGATTCAGCTTGCCTCACAGTGTCTAAACACCCTACACTTCTAATAGAAATGCATTGCACATGTTGCCTTTGGGATGTATTTTTAATGATCTTTGTCCCAGTTTTCTGCTGGTAATTTTCAACTCATAAAATGCAAAATGAAGATATTCTGGCCCCCGCTCTTTTATCTGCATGGTAGGAGGCACAGCTCTTGTGTTACCTGCCAGAGGCTTCCATGGTTGTAGAAAAGAATACTCAACTTCTTCTGTAAGATTCAGTTTTAAAATGTAAGCATTTGCTAACTATGTAAATAGGTAAAATGTTAGTTAGGCTCATCTCGGGAAATGAAACCAGTTCAGCGCTGGTGATGATGGTAACATCCCTTGCTGTTGCTTGGTTTTCAGATCCTGCTGTTGTTTAACAGAGATTGCCTAAATTTGTACTAGGATGTCTTCCTCCCCTAATTTCTTGTGGTGCTGTCAAGAATAGCTTTTATGCTGGGAGAGAAAAAGATTATTTTCCAATTGCGCTCTTGCATAGAAACTTCATGGGATTCTAGTCTGAGATGGAATTATTTGTTATGTAGTCTTTGGTAGATGTCATAGGAATACATGAAGAAGGTCAACACCATTATCTCTTTTGCAGATGGAGAAACTGTCTCTGTAGTTATTGCACACGAGGAGGCTGTCTCGCCTTACTGACGTGGCCTGACCTGTGCTGCAGCCCATAACTGAATTTGAACTTGCCTCAGAATTTATTCTTTTTCATTGCACCTTTAGAGCCCAGTTAACCTTTTTAAGTGATTGTTTCTCCAACAGTAAATATAAAATATTATTGCAGAGATTGCCACATCTTTTTTATTAATTACATTTGAGCTTTATTATGTGAAATGGAAATGACTTAATTGAGCCGCTCAAATCTTTAAAGTTGGCAGTATTTTCCTGCCAGTTTTGTAGCAGCCAATGATCAGAAATACTGAGGGCATAGATTCTGAGGTAAGGGCTACACATGCCCACGTTTCCTGAGTAATTCTCTCCATCTCAACATAGAAACTTTTCTCACTTATCTGAGCTCTGAATTCCAGCAGGCTCAACACAGGAGCTCTGCGTGAGCAGGGAAATTGTGGCAGATCCCACACCAAGCTGCTCTCTGCCCACGAGGCCCTGAAACACGAGGTTGATGGCTCTGAGCACTTGGGGCTTTTCTGCTTTCCACTGGTGATTTTTGCACAGCTCATTCAGCAAATTGATGGTTTGTTGAGGGTTGGCGTGAGACAGCACTTTAAATGAAGAAAAGGAGATGAAGAGGATTGAAAGTGCAATTGAATGTAGATCATACACAGCCAGCTTTTTAAGAATAGGCATTTGAAAGGAAGATTACTTTCCTGTTTCAGGGTCAAATCCAATCTTTGCCCCCAGAGGTAGGACTCTCCTACATAGCTACATGCCCATGTTGTTAGATTTAGACTTTCTCGTCTTGGAAACTACCTTTGGCTTTGGGAGATGAAAATACAAATTGGAGAATTGCAACTTTTGTCTGGTCCCACGTGAAGGGATGTTGGAGGGAAGGGAGGGAAAAATGCCTATAGAAGACAGCCTGCCAGTTAGTGATGCTAGACTCGCTCTTTGTGGCTTAGTTCACAGTCTGTAAAATGCTTTTTTTTGATGTTGTTGTTGCTGTTGTTTCCAATGGTAGTAACCATACTGGTATGTTGCTGCATCTCTCCTGTATCCAAGGCTGTGAAAGTGTGATTCCGTTTGGTATTGCTGGGGCAGATGCCGGAGTACAGCAGCCGCAGGAATGGACTCGTTTTGCCCTCATGCTGTGGCAGACAGGAGTGGGGAATAAGTTCAGCAACTGGCTCAGGGTTTCTGTGTTCTAGTAAGGGATTCAAGCTATCAGTGATTTAAACTCATTGTTTGCATCCCGTCCCAAATCTCAGTAAGTTTTATGCTGTGCTTCTCTCTTGCACATTTAAGATAAGAAATTAGTTTGCAACAGCACAATTTCTTCTGGCTGCTGTGAGGTGACCGAAGGATCCTTTGCAGAGCTCGTCCTCAGCAAGACATCTCTGTTACCACCAGTGCTGTTTATGTATCATGTTCCTGCTGCCTGCCTGTCTGCTGCCCCTCCGCCCCAGAAGTGACCCAAGAGCAACTTTGATTTTAATAGGAAACACAAAGCAGTCTGTTAGGGAGGGCTGAGGACTTTTGTGAGGAAAGTTCTGTATACATGTAAGAGATCATTGCATCTCTATGGCTGGCAGCTGTTTCCAGAGGTTAGCAAGCATCTCCCCCTCGTGCAATCAGGGTGTCTGCCAGGTTAGATATTTCTGTCCTGGCATATCTCTAAAATCATAATGACTTTTATTTAGCATTAATGTGGATGCCTTGAACATTTCTATGGGATTTCCACTGTCAATTCAGCATTAAAGTACCATTAAAGTAAAGTGTTACTGTAAGAAGCAGTATCTGCCAAACATTTCTCAGAAGAGCACTGTGTTTTACAAGATGGGTAAGTGTTCCCTCTTTTCCATTTTCATGTAAAAGTCAGAGATAAGTCTTATTATTGATTAGACAAAACAATAGAGGAGAGATGTGTGAGAACTGCTGGCAAGACTTTTTATGACAAGTGGCATATCAGTATATATTAATCTGCTTTTCTTTGCACTACAGTGTCCAAGATGAATTTTCATTGGTATTCAGGAGAACACAGTATGAAACTGCACAGAAAGATAGGACACTTCCTATACAAAATTGCCAAAGTATTCAGACTGAAATAGTGACTCTTGGCTATAAAACTACACTGCAGAAGTGTTCTAACAACTTCTAAGTGAATTGTACTTGATATCTTTATGTAGCATCATATATATCTGCACTCTATATCCTATTTTCAAAAGCAACATCAACAGTAGGCACGAGTTCCACTGCAGGATAGAGGGGTTAGGCTCCTGTGTCACTTAATGTAACTTCAGAAAGTTTTAGCTGAAAAGATCAAAATGACCAAAGAGGGCTCATGTTTCCACAGGAATCTTCTGCATTCTGCATCACAGAACCTCATCCTGCAAAAGCAGTGTAATAAATCGTAAGATCATTTTACAGCCCTCCTCCACTCTGTTTAGCAGATTTACAGCAGAAGTGGACAACTGATAAAGATGGGAAAAAGTAAGCAATAACACAAGTGAGATCGTGAAATTGACTGAAAAAATAAATCCAGTTCTCTTTGTTTGCAGTTCCAGTTTTGCAAGCTTTGAGGTAAAGTGGGACAATGCTTTCCAGCCTCTCTCCGCATTGTTTTAAATTGGAAGATGAAATGTCTTTCTCTACAGCCCTCACATGAAATACATAACAAAAGCATAGGCCGACCACAAGCATGATGTAGAATCCTCATGGGAGGAGTGTAGGTGAAAAAATTAGGGTTTTTTTTTTTTTGTGTATTTGCTCACAGTAAGAAATAGGAAATTGAAAGATTTCTTAATGCGAGAATGGAAATTGGAGAGGATAGCTGCACACAGACCTCTGGATGACCCAGGTGAGATGTGTGTCTGAACTGCAACACTGAGACCTGCTCTGCCTGGTTCAGGCTGCGAGTTTGAATTCCAGATCTCCCTTACCTTGGCTTCTGACTGCTTTGTAAACTGGTCCTTCTCTTCTTTTAGGGAAAAAGTTTGCAAGGTCTCAGTTGAATCCGGTTGTGGAAAGGGAGTGTTTGAAATCTTAGTTTTGCGAGACAGGAAATCCCTTTCCTCCCTACCTGTAAGTGCCTGATGGGCCTGCCCTCTGCCAAGCTGATGCATTGCAAGGGTCGGAATGGGAATATTAGACAAAAGAGCCTCTCATGTTTTTGATAGCCCTGGAAACTTCATGTTTTCTACCCTAGAAAGAGTACTAAATGGGGTGCTTTTCTCATGCCACGATGGCATTCCCAAGAAAGATTCATGATTGGATTGTGTTCCTAGGCGTTATAAATCAGAGCTAATGGCAGAGATAGGTTGATGGCTTGAAGTAAGTGGAAAAATAAATTGGGAAATGAGAAGGCCTAGGGCTGAGAAGGCATAAATATAAAATTTAAACCTCCAAAGAAGACAGACCTTCAATTCTTAAAACATCACTTAAACAGGAAAAAAGTCTGTTATACATGATCTTTGCTCAAGTGATGGGAAAGTTGAAATCTGGGACAATACAAAACCTGTGGGAAGCTTTTGAAGAAGAAAAATTTCTGTTTCCTGAAAAATATAGAGACGTGAAACACGAAGCTTTAATTTAAAAAGAGCATCAGTCTTTTTCAGGGAAAGAGATCAGAGGACATAAAAATCTTTGTCAATATCAGATTAGAATGACGCATTAAAAAAAAAAAAGGTTATATCCAGTCTCATGGGGTTGGACTGTCAGAGCTGACTGCCTTTATTTGGCCTTGATAATTGTTCTTTTATCCTTTGTGCTGTGTTGGTGTTTTTTTGCCCAGAGCCGACTGCTGATGTCCCAGTCCTCTCAACTGTCGGCTCCCCTGGTTCAGTTCTCAGCTTTATTCTCCTTTATGACTCAATCATGGACTGCAAAACCTCAGCTAAGGCAGTGATTCATCACCTGAATGTACTTGCTTTAAGATAAAGGGGTTTTTTTGTGATACAGAAAAGATAAAAAAAATATTTTTCAAAGTAATTCCAGAGGTATCTTCAGTCTAGATATCCTTCCTACTTTTTTTGTTTTTCTTGGCTATAAAGCTGTATAAGAATTTTTAAAAAGATAAAGAAGATACAAAACGCTATTTAACGATTATGTATAATGCAAAATTATACTCCCAGAAGGAAACCAGAAAACTAATTCCAACTGGGTGTTCTGTTGTTCAATGTCAGGCCGCTTCTGGTCTCGTTTACATCGACGTGCATTGTAGCGGCTTCTCTGAAGGGAATCGAGTTGTTTATGGGAAGTGCCTCTCAGAGTTAGGATGTGGCTGCAGCCATGTGTGTCTGTTTGTCTTTTCAGCAGTGTTGCTCTGCTCCTTTGGGTGCCTTGGGAAGATCCTACTCCTTCGGGAGTACTTGTGACTCAGACTCTTCTGTTGAATTTACTGGGAGAAATGGGACACCTCTGCTAATGAGCAAGGACAGCAGAAGGAAACGTTAGCTACAGAGCAGTTTTCTTTTGAAGAAGGATGGCTGATTGCTGATGGATGAGTATGGTTTGGATGCGTATGTGGAAAAAACTGTGACAGTCCTGCATTTAGTGAACCTTCTTGTTTCTTTTTTTTGCTGTCATTCACTGTATGGTTTTCTTCCAGGCAAAGGAGAAAACTCTTTACAAACCTCTTGAAAAAAATATAATTTTAGAGTGTTTTCCTCCATGAGATGCTTTGTGGTTTCTGTAACTAATGCCTGGAGGTGCAGGTACATCCCTGAGCTGACCTGAGCCAAGGGATATGCACACCTTGCAGTGCTCTTCTGCTCCTTGTCTAAGTCCTGTTTTTTGATAGATGTAATTTAAGGACAGTGACCTGAAGTTTCTCTTCAAAAATAGAGCCTGTGGCACCACTGTGGTAAATAATTCACGTAACACAAGGAGAATCCCCGGCTCTTTAAAATTGTTCACACCCTGTGAAATCAGAGTGCAGTTAGTTAAGCTGAAAGAAATTTCTGAATTAAGCATATGTATTTCTCCTCCTGTGGCTGGTCTAGGACTGTTATCACCCATGGGAAGGCTCTAAAGGATGTGAGAAGATGTGGAATTAGGATAGCCTTACACAGTTCTAATAGTGTTCTGCAGGTTTTTTTTCTTTCTTAATGAAATCTGAGAGAACTGTGTGCTTTGGAAAACATTTTGCTAGGCTTGGGAAATGGGGTTCTATTCCCAGCTCTCCTTTAGGTTTGTGTTGGATCTTGATAAGGCCATTACACTGCTGTGTACTCACCTGTAAAAGGAGGAACAGTGATTTTTCTTTTTGTTGGGTGCTTTGGGATATAGGATTGAAAAGCCTTCCAGGGTGTTTCTTACCTCCTGCATGAAGAACAAATGCTACTTGCATTTGGCATGTGTCATTATGTTACCCTAGAAGAGTGTCACAAATGTTTTTAAGTAATCATGTTTGCATGTTCTGCGTATACTTGCACCTTCACCAGGAGCAAGGTTTTCTGTGTCTGTAGTGATTGTGTGACAGTGAGTTGTGCTTGCTTCTCCAAGAGCTTGCTCTGGCAGATCATCTGACATTTTGGAGAGGCACGTCCTGACAGAGCTCTGAAGTCAGGCAGACCCAGAGCTGCGAACGGAGAGTGGCCCAAAAACCAGGTGGAGCTGCCATTCTGCATGCTTTTGATCTGGCATGGGGCATTTCTTCCTTCCTCCCTTCCTCCATTTGTGGCCACCCGAGCATCCTCTGCTCAGCACCGTGGCAGGATCGTGGCTGCCCTCCATCGCACGGCCTGGTGTGGGGCATGGTTCTGTTCTTCCATCATTATTAATGCTGTCGCTATTGTCATTTTATTCCGATCATCCCTAAGGTCTCTGTGGAACAAGAGCGGCTGTAAATACCTGATAACTGTGATGGGGCCACTGACCGGCTGTCACGGTGGCTCGAGTATCCCATTATCACTAATGGCGTTATTCTGGTGGCCCTGAAAAGTACTGAGCCATCAAAGCCATCTTGTAGTCTTTCCAGGTGCGGTACTTTAGCCATCAATCTGCCAGGAATTGCGGTAGTATAATTTTGGGGGGAGATTTAATTAGAATATTGATGATGCATGTGTATTTACACACTGTGCAAATCCAAACGCAGCTGCAAGAGGAGCTGCAGTTGCCAGCTCTGCTCCCTGCCTACCCGGCTCTGGGCTCTGCTCCGTGCCTCAGCGCTGCCTGCTGAGAAACGGCCGTTCCCTGAGGGAGGTCAGCGCTCACAGTGCGAACCTCAAATCAGCTTTTGTGTTAAGGGCCCCAGCAATCTTTATCAGTGGCTTCCTTAATGAATTCGCTGTCCTTTGAACCCGAACAATTTAAGCACAAAACCTAGAAAACCTATTTTCTAATCGTAGAGTTTTCTTTTCTAGGTTTAATAGACTTAAAGCTGTTGACTTTTGGTGCTTATTTAATCTCTTTTGGACTAAAAAGCTTTTTTTAAAAAAGAAAAACAAACAGAAAAGGAGAAACGGGCCTTTAAAGTGAAAGATCTTTTATTATTTTTGAGCTATTTATCGACTTGAAAACATACAAAGGGTTTATTATTTTACTGCTGGAAAATTGCCAGGGAGAGAATGAACTGCCAATGATATAGATTATATATCACGCTGTATAATTAAGACAGCAAACAGTCTGCTGGAAAATACTTTATAGACTACTTATATAATGGAAAGTTCACAGCAGTCTAACTGGGACCACCTAATATGTCTTTTAATATGAATTCTACCAGAGATTTAAATTAACATTCGAACGCTGGTGCTTTACAGTCTATCAGTCTTGGTAATGATTACACCTGCCTGCGCAGCCTAATTTTGAGACTTTATTATCACCCAGAATTAACCTACTAGAAAAACTCCATAGACGTTTGCTGTGGTAGCTTTGCTGTGTGAGCTGATCTTGTCGAAGCTGCCTTGGACTTGTATTTTTTTGCTTTTTTGATGTAATTTATTGTGTATTTGACACTCATTTTTCTGTTTTGTGATGAGGAGCCTGTTGTAAGGTCCTGATTAATTAAGCTACTCTTGAAAGCTGGCCGGCAAAAATGAGCTCTTCAAATATATGTGTATTTTTATTTTTAGCACATGTGAAATTTAGAGTCTGGATGGAGTTCCCCATGGGTACAAACCTGTTGCCACTAAAATAATTAGGAATATTGCTACTGGCTTGATTGAGAGCAGCACCAATAGCTCTGTATGATGCTTTATTTCAGTGTCCCCATGCAGCACATCAGTTTTCACTTAAACGTGCATGCCACAGCTTTCTCTGGAGTTTCTGATCTTTGCCATACTGTACCTTTATTTTTGTTCCAGGCCTTACCAAGGAAATGTTGTTCTTGTTATGAGGTTGTACTCACTGTTTTGTTGTAGGTCCATTTGCACACTATTTCAATAACATGATCACCAGAATGAATTCTGGTTTTGCCTTGTTCTCTATAAGCTGTTGTTAGTTTTTGTGTTCACAAAAATTTGAGTTTGTGCGAAACTGTAGTCCAGAAAGGGAACCCACAAGAGAAATGTCATTTGTTTTACTTTTTTCCATTTTATGGTCATGTTTGGTGGCAGTATTGTGCTTGCTTTACTGGAAAATGCAGTATGGAAAGAATTTGGGCTTTAATAAAAAGGGTTAAAGAAACCCTTGTGACTAGGTTTCCTGATTCTTGATAGTCACGAGACCTCACTGCCTGCTCTCAATCCATATAGACGCACTAATGCATCTTGTGCCTGTCGTAACACTGAGATCTCTGGACTTGTTGGCTCCAAAGGGCTAATAAAAGTCTTCATATTAGCTTTCATTGTCAGAAAGGGAAAAATGGCCCTAACAGATTGAAATGTGAGTTCTGGCTTGGTACAGCTGGCTCCAGAGAAGAGCTGTGAACAGAGACGTGGTGTTCTTTGGTTGTCCTCCAAACACGATCTGCCGTTGCCTGTGCTCCCAGGGCAGGTGGGGCACAGTTTGCTCGGGGAGCAGGATGGTTGCACCAGGAGGCTGCTTCTCCCTGCTGCTCTGCAGAGTTTGTGTACCTTGTGGCGGGGTGCTGTGTGCTGCCTAGGAGCAAGCGATGGGCACCTCCGTGGTGTGTCCTGATGGATAGTTCCATGATGCTAAAAGCTTTCTTTGCTCCTACCAAGTCCTCAGAACCAAGGATTTCAGGCAAGTTAAAAGTAGGACTCCCTCACGCGCTGAATTGACCAACATGCTTCCAAACTGATGCTGAGTGATCTGAAGCACTTTGGTACAGTGGGTTGAGCAACCCTGACATTCGTCCTGACCTGACAGCCACGGGTGGGGCGCCATGTCTGGGCTGTCCTTCCAACAAGTGTTCTGACCAGCTAGTAATGCTGGGAGCTCTGGATGTGATGTGTGGGGTCCTTTAAATGCCAGGTGTCTTTGGGAAATACTCAGAGATTAAATTCCCTTAAATTACAGTGATGTTTTGGTTGTGCTATTTATAAGAACTTATGAGAACTTGAAAAGACGCGGATTAAAAAGAATTATTTGTCTATTGTCTGCTCCCAAGGCTGATTTACTTCGCAAGATGAAAATGTATATGCCCAAGAAGGCTTTAATATGCATCTGTATTGATAAAGTTATTAAAAAATCAGGCTACTAAATCCTCTGGCATGGATAGATGATGTGTATTGAGGTTAAGCCCCTCTTGCAAGACTGCTTGTAATGCTGTAAGTAATAAAAAGGTAGGAGGCTTCCTGAGCTTGCAAGCAGCAGAAAGGCCCCACTGGGCACACAGCTCTGTGACTCCTCTGCTGGCTCCTGGCTCGAGTTTCTGGCAGCTTGGTGGTGCAGACAGGCAGCATCCCTGATGGGAAGGAGCTCCTTGGCCTGGGGATCGTGGGATCTCAGAAGGAGGAGACCTGGGAGGGAAGGGGCAAGACTGAGAAGGCGCAATACATGTGGTCCTCTGCTATGGACTGAACTTGTTAGCAGCTCTGTCCTCATAACAAATGTGCAATTGCATCTGCTCAAACTTCAGTGTGACACTTAGGAAGGGACAAGGATCTTATGAATAGAACTAAATGCTAGTTACCTGTTATGTGTCATCCTGGCTAGCTGCATGAAAACTCTTGAGGCAGGGTAAAAACATATTCAAGTGGCAGAAAAAGAAAAGACGACCAGTGTGGTTTAAGAATTGAAAGTGAAGGAAGATGAATTGAAGATTATAATTAGAGAGCAAAGGAGCAGGTAGGTTTTCCATTCTCAATGGAAAAAGATGATTGACCTGAGCAGCAGGAGAAAAAAGGAAGAAATATTGCTGACAGCTAAAATTCAGAAGCTATTACTTGAGAGGCTGACCTCTAAAGGGAAAAAAAAAAATCCCAAGCAGTGAATTCTGCAGTGTTTGTGCTGGAGTCAGCCTTCTTGGACAAGCCAGAGAAACAACATTTGAAAGCTAGAGCACATTAAACAAAATTGCTGGGGTTATTATGTACATGTTGTTTCATGTATTGTGTGGACATATTTGTAATGCTTGTGTTCCATTCCTTGTGTTTATCAGAGCTGCCAAACACACTTTGTGGTTTTTGGTCAAGCTGCTGTATATACACAATTAGAATAGTGAGGCGAGGCAGAGGGCAGTAAAGAAGCTGGTACCGGATTCCTAGGGTCTCCACCTTCCACGCTTTCTTTCCCCATTTTTCACTGAGCTAATCAGTGCATGAGAACAGATTATTCAATAAAAGCCAACTTGTAGTCATAAGGTATTTAATTCTTCTGATAAATAATACCGTGATTTGTTTTCTTGAACACAGCAAGCAGAGGGTCAGCTCTTCAGTCAGGCTAGACTGGAATCACGCTGCATTGGGCAGTGCATTTCTTTACTGATGCCTGCAGTACTCCTGGGAATTCTGAATCGGTTGAATTTTCTGGAGGAAGAAGCTGATTGCTTTAACTCACTTGGTTCCATCCCTTCTATGGGATGTGAGCTGGTTTGCCTGTCTAGGGGTCTGGGTGGACACAACCTTTCTACCTTTCTCTGGTCCTCACCTTGCAGCCCTTGTCTCCCTCCATCCCTCAATTGCTGCTGTTCATATTAATCTGGACTGATTTTAGGCTCTTTTCCTTTTTTTTTTTTTCCCTTTTTTTTTTTTCTGGTAACAAAATATCATTGATAGCCTTAGTTCCTCTTACAAATTATGTATCATAACATGTATGTAACAAGACTGTTCTGATTACTACTCACTTCAAACTTTGCACTTGTTTAACATCCCTTGTAGTTCTATTTCCTTTGTCCCGTCCTTCCTTAGTCAAGATTTCTCCTTTCTAAAAAGGTGTTGGGCAGAAATAGAATTGTGCGTTGAACTGCCTAGTGAGACACTTAAACAAATCCTAATTGAGTAACATTTTAGAATATTGCTAATTATTGTCTTTTGCTATGAAAAATTGGCCTCTTGAAAGAGCATGTGAATATGCAAGTATGTAAAATAATTACTTGTCATACTAGATTCTATTTTTCAGATAACCAATTAGGTCCTGGTAATTAGGTCTTGATCACTGACATCTGGGTAATCATGTCATCCTCCCGCCATGATCTGCCAGACAAACCTGCAATGGAAATATACCCCCGGCGTGTGCTCATGTAGGTGACAGTCTGATCACTGGGACACTCCAGAGCAGAGTGTGGACAGCATCCAAGATGAGAATCAGTGTGTTTGCTTCTTCGGGACATGTTGCTTCAGAGATCTCCCAAAACCAAGTCCTTCTAGCTGCTTGTTAGGCTTTAGCATTCCTTTACAAATCAGCCTGCATTTATTCCAGGCCTTGAGGCAGTTTTTTAGCATGTCTCCTTCCCAAGTTAACTCTGCATGTTTTGCACAACACAAAATCATTTGGTGTCTTATGTAGCTGCCCGTGTCCCCCTGCTCTTCTACAGTACCCAATGCTTGAGAATCTTCACCTCCAGGACAGTTGTTCTTTTTGCAAGTTACTGGCCTTCATCCCCATCCAGAGTTACTTATCATGCCCTGTAACTCACTGTCATGAGTCATGCAGGCTGCCTTTAAGGTGAGGGGAGAAAATGAAAAAGGATCAGGGCCTTGAGCCTCTGTGCAGGTATCCTAGGGGCGCTCGGCCGAAGGCTGCTGTGGGAGCATTGCACCTTTGTGATTCCAACCTGTGAAATTATTCAGACACGAAGCAACAAAAATGTAACACCTGAAAATGATGATGACTTATTTTTCACGCTGCAATGAGAGAGGTTGGCGGGTAGCAGGATGTAATGCTTAAATCCTCACAGCCCTCTTATCTGTCTGTATGGAACATATAGCACAGTCTCCCTGGCATTCCCCATGGCTTCAGTTCAGCAAAGTAGCTAAGCGTGTCCTGAATTTAAACTATAGCTCCAGAAGGGCTGCTCATATGCTTAATGTTACACAACGCATGTGATTATCTTGTTAGGAGATGGAGAGAAATATTAATCTTGCAGGATTCCAGGCACAAGTGTGTTTTCTTCACGTGCAACCGGGGTGCGATAATGCGTGCTGCGGGGACGAGCCGTCTCTGTGCTGACCTGGCAGGTTCAAAGATGTAGGATGATTTATTTATTTTTTTGAATAAAAATGTTTGAGTTCTGAAGTGAAACTACAAAGTGAGCAGCGATTATTTGTTCTTTGTCAAGGACCTGTTTTCTTCTATTTGTCATTAACATTTGTCAGCTGGTAAATTATGCACAGTTTTTTTCTTTTCTCTCCTATTTTTTAGCCTACCATAATTACACTAGCTGATTCCTGTGTAGACTTGTTTTCAGCTGCATTGCTTACATGCCTTTTTAATAGACTGTAATTTTTTAAGTAAGTTATGTCAGATTAACTACTTCCGATAAGATGGGGTATTATACTGGGGTTTTCTTTTCCTCCCAGCTGGATGCACAGAATATGTCACTGCTGACTTGCTTTCCTGCCTCCCTCTAGCTAAATGGCAATGTGCCACTGCAGCAAAACTTCTGTTTGAGGATTCATTGCCTTTTTTTGTTGGCTAGTAATGAGGCTTTGAGGTAGCTCGCTGCTCCTGATTAGTGACAGCACGCAAGAAAAGGAGCTGTGCAAACCCTTCATTAACTCATAGTGAAAGCCTCAGCGTTTAAGTTCATAAAGATGAGCAAAGACTGTTAAATCCTTTCCATTCAAATTTGGCTGCTTTTTTCTTTTTTTTTTTTTTCTTCTCTTTTTTTTGTTGTTGACACTTTCCTTGTTTTGTGGAGATAGTCATAAAATGACAGAATCATAGCATGGCTGGGGTTGGAAGGGGCCTAAAAGATCATGCAGTCCCAAACCCCATGCATGCAAGCCACATGCAGCCTGGCCTCGAGCAGCTGCAGGGATGGGGCACCCACAGCCCTCTGGCAGCAGTGCCAGGGCGCCACTGCCCTCTCAGTGAAAAAATTTCCCCGACATCTAATCCAAATCTCTTGTATTTCATGTAAAACCATTCCCCCTTCTGTCAATCAGTGGTAGAAGCATGGATGACATCCCTGTTGTTGCAGAGCTCGGTGCCTTCTTGCTGCCAGTCTGATCCCCCTGGTTCCTGCTGCAGCTGCGAAGTCTGGTGGCATCGGAAGGGCTGGCACTGGCCACAGTGTGTGCTGGGCACTGTCCCCAGGCTGCCCTCAGGGCTCCGTGTGAGGGCACAGGCTGCAGGCCCTTCTCTGGGCCCCGCTGGGCAGGAGAGAGGAGGCCGCGCTGGTTCAGCAGGCTGACGTCTCACCATGCCAGGCTGCGGCGCCTCGGGAGCTTCTGGCCTTGTAGCTGTCTCAGGCAGCAAAGGTATGTCTGGGTAAAGAAATCCCAGCTCTCTCCTTTCCTTCATTTTATTGCTTGAAAAGAAAATGCAAGGTTGTTCCACAGTGCTGGCTGTAAGAGGCTCGGCGCGGTTCTCCAGCCTTACTGCAGGGCTCCTGCATCGCACAGATTTCGGTTTCAGTCACGGTGTTAATAGCTTTACCAGGCTTTGCTGTTCTAATGCAGAACAGTGAATTATTTTTCTGAGTGCTCATATGAAAGCGGATTAGCTGCTGGGAACTCTTTGTTTGTCTTAGTTTCTTTAAAGAAGTAAATAAAATGTGAGAAGAATGGTACTGTAAATTGCAAGAAATAGGCTATTTTCTGCCATGCTTTCATGCTGGAATGGATGTCATTTGTCAAGTGTGAGGATGATAGGATGAATCACATAAGTCGTCTTGAATGTGATTTGCCACCTGCCTGATTGTTCAGAAGTGTATGCATGCTTAATTAATCTAATTAGTCAATGCATACATAAGAAGCAAATTTACAGGCTCTCTGTCATCTTAAATAAAGTATTTTTGTTTTTCTAGGATAAATAATTCATTATAGAGCTGAGTACTAAACTGTAATCCTGGAGAGCTGGCTCCTATAATAAAAAAGTAGAATTATGATGTTTCTTCCTTTTTCCCCTCTAGATTTTATTTGGCTTATCTTTAGACAGGGATTTCACAGAAGGAAAGAAGCACATCTGCACTTGAAGGAGCATAAAATTCCTTTCTAAAAGGGAAGCACAGTACCAAAGCCATTTTCATATGAGAGACAAGTGTCCATTTTGGCACTGTTGCAGACTGCAGCATGTATATAGTTACCCATGAAAGTAAGATGATAACGTGCTGGAAACTGTCATGCTGAAAAGCATTACAGAGTTCATGCTGCTTGGATTTATCTGCTCCAGACAGCGTGCTGCTGAAGACAGTATTTCATAAAAAACTGAGGGACAAAGGACCAGTACTGTGCATGCCAAACACCACAACATGATTGTAAACATTTAGATAGGTGGACAGTCTCCAGTTTACAAAAGCACTTCCTTGTTATCTAAAATTACTGTGAGAAATGATGTCTGAATATAAGGTGATCCCAAAGGTGAAAGGTAGGTCAGAAATGCTGATTTTAAATAGTTGTTGGTTACTGGTATGTACTACTAGCCTGCAGAGCAACAACTTGCACAAACCTTGGTATGAGAAGGTCCGTTTCCATGAGATGTGTTGTCAGTTCTACCAATGACAGCAATCCTCATGTAACGATTTCTGCAGGGACATGGTGTGACAATGAAGACTCTCTCTGAGAATCTGCTATTGGGACAAGTAAAAATTGGTGTGAGGATAAAAGAGAATTTATCAGCTGATCATGTTTTAAAAGTCTGCACTTTTCAGAGTGGGAAGAAATTCATTATTTTGGTTTAGACTTTGAATTTCTTTTTTCTGACTATACGTAATAATACAAAATGAATACCTGTTCTTTAATAACTGCTAAGATTTTCTTTTAGTGAAGATAATTCCTTTGCTGATTGTAAGGTGTATTGCTTCCTGGCTTCCAGAAAAACAGGAAGACTTCTTCAACCCAATTCATTGAGTTGTTCATTGAATTATATAACTTGATGCTGCCAAGGCCAGTGAAGTTACTGTAAGGCTGTAGCTGAAAGAGGATTGAGGCTGTTGCCTGGATGAATTTGTACTTATGTTGTATTTGTTTATGCCCCCCCACCCCCCCTTCATTTTTTTTTTTACAGATCTCACCAAAGCAGAGCCTGTGGTAAGGATATTTGAACATGCTTATTTGGCTCAGTTTCCACACAGAGATAAGTGTAGAAATCTAGCAAAACCAAACAAAACCACAATGAAACTGCATAGTGGATACATTAGAAGCGCAATGGCTGCAATTGTGCAGTCTGTGTCAAGATACTGTGGCCCAGTCCTAGCAATCTTCTCTGTTTTGTGACCTTGTAAATGGGACCTGATGGGAGGGGATCTATCCCTGGGCTTGGGGAGCCCCAAAAGCCAGGTCAGTCCAGAGGATTCCCCCATCCATCTCATTGGTGTTGCAGGGTGAAGGCTGCTCTTGTGTCCTCACTGTGCAGTTTGATGTTGCTTACCTGCCATCTTAGTGCTGTTGTGGAATCTCAGCCTTTCCACAGCAGTTTCAGTCTATGTTGAAACAGACCTTTGCGGAGCTTCCAGTATGTTTGAAGCTGAAGTCTTTCTGCATTTCAAAACAAGAGCACAGTCATTCTCATGTGTCTCTTCTTGGCATCAGGGTAGGGCAGGCAGGTCTCAGTCCTGCCAGCTGTAGGCCCTGCAGTGCAGTGGGCTGTTGATGGATGTGCAGCTGTGAGCCAAGCCTCGGAAGTGAGGGACCATGTCTTTTGGGGTGTGTTTTGTGGGGCCAGAACAAGTGGTTACCCCAAATTAGTGCATGGGCGAGGGAGAGGGTGCATCTTGGGCTCTTGGGAGAGAGGACATGCAGGTGCTTTTCTCAATGCTACCAGGAGGTGCCTCTCTCTACTTGGGATTTATGGCCCACGAAGGAAATCTCCTCAGCCTTTTCTTGCAAAAAATGCTGAGCTTCACTCCTCATTTCTTTCTGTGAAAGAGTTGTGCTGGTGCAGTTGGCTTTTGACACAGGAGTGCAGCGGCTAAAAACTTGTTGAGGATGAGGAAGATGAGCACTTCTCTCTTTGGGGCGGGACCTCAGAACTCTGTACTTCACTTTCAGGAATGTGTTTAGGTTTTGCTGGGCCAGTGCAGTGGGGCTGTGTCTGGGAATGGCTCAGGGCTGTGCCCAGCAGTGCTGCCATCACAGGAATGGGGATGACATTCAGGCTGCTGTGCCAGCTGCTTGCTGGCCTCCTCGTTCTCCACCAGAATCTCTTGAGGAAGCTCACAGGCAGGCTAAGGACGCAAGGCATTGCATTATTGTACCCACTGTTGTATTGTAGGCAATATTTGGGACTTACCTGGTTTGGTAATGTTACTCTCCGGAAATGAGATCTCTTCTACTATTTCTGTATCCCCGATGCTGAGTGCTTCCTGTGTCTGATCCCATCAGTGTTTTTAACCTATCACAAATGCAAATAATGATAATTAGATGGTGAAAAAAAGCTATTACAGATGCAGCTCAGTGCATGTTTCACTGATTGGGCCAAATCAGGAAGCTCTGCAATGCATATTGGCAGGTCTGTGAATAAAAGTGCTTACTACTTATCTCAGATTGTATATTGCTATCAATTAATTGCTCACAAATCTCTGGTGCCAGTTTGTGTGGCTTTTGAGGGGTTGTAAACTATTAACTTTCCATGGCAGAGAGTTTGAATCACAACACCAGCCCTGCAAGATAGAAAATCAGCAGGTTTAATCTGAGGGGAAGGCAGCCCTGTGGCTGTTAGCATCTCGCTGGCAGGTCCAAGAGCAGGCATCCTGCTTCTGCACAGCCTGGGTGCTGCGTTCCCGGGGGTGCCAGCCCCTGTGCCTGGGGGGTATCAGCAGTGGCCCCAGGAGAGGGGCTGCCCACCATGTATTTGTCCTGACCCCTGCAGAGCAGCAGATGCTGAAATCAAGCACTGCCTGTAGCCAGCAAGCTGGGCTGTGATCTGTGAGCACCATTCTGCAGCAAAGCCAGAAAAACAACCATGACGAGAAAGCAGGATGGAAAAATTAAAAGTGCCTATGATTTGACAGACAGCAAAAATGCCATGCAGCAATCATGCTGCCATGAGAATGGGAATAAATCTAATTCTCAGGGTGCTGATAAACTCTAACGGTGCATTTGCCTTTAGAAGGCAGTGGAGGCAATGGCCATGATTAACTTGCCTAAGAACTGCCTTAAAGCAATAACGTGTTTTATTTTTGTATCTAATGTTAATTGTGTTAAGGATTCCCAGGGTTGATTTATGTTTTACCAGAACTGGAGGCATAAGGAGAAATAAGTAGCTTTTCTTTCCCAGAGCCAAAAAGGAATCCTCTCACAGAGCTGCGGAGAAAAAGAAAAAGAAGCAGGTCTCTTGAGTGTCAACTTCTTGCACTGACTATAAATGACATTTTTTCTCATCTACCGTTTTGAGACTAAGTATTGGAAATTAAATCACTAGCTTTCTTCTTTCCCAATATCAGTGTTATTTTTAGGACAGGAGCCTTGCTTACTTTTATTTTACTGTGGGATTGCCAGCATGCATGGGCAATCTGCCTGCTAAAACCCAAGTGAAAGCACAGCGCTGTCATTCTAGCATGAACGGGAGGGTGCAGAAAAGGCTCTGTGATAACACCACTAAATTGCTTTGTTGAAGAAGTGGTAGGGATTTGTCTCTACAAAAGCAGCTTGCTGTACATTCCTGTTTGAAGTTAATCATCTCATGCTAAAAATGTTCTGTCGTTGTAGTAAAGGCATGGATGTTCATCTGATGCCTGGGACAGCAGTAGATCAGTGCAATGATGGGGGCCTAAAAGAACCGACTGTTAGTAAATCTATGTAACAGCTGGAATTTTTTGGTACACTTTTTGGCCCATGAATTCCCCACAGGTGAGCAGCATCAGGTACCCTGCAGCTAGAAGCAGCCTGTTAGTGGATACATGGAGACAGCACTCAGCACTACGCAGCTCGGCTCTGTAACCCCAAGGCTCTTCTCCTAACCAAGTCAGCTCAGTGCAAATTTCCCTTTCCTTCCTTTATAGCAATTATCCTTTGTCTGTTATCCAAACACTGAGTCACTGGTCTCTCTGAAACAGTGCCTCAGTGTTCTCTTCCTTTTGCTCTTCTCCCAGTATTTCTGACGAAACATTACAACCTCTGACAGAATTTCAGGGTATCTAATGTAAATTTTCTTTGATATATCCCATGGTGGGTATGGGTTTGGCAACACTTCTGCTGCGCCTCTGATGGCTTCCACGCTTAAGAAAGGTCCAGAATCAACATGTGGCCTTTCAGGAGATGAAAGATGCTCCACTTCTGCGCCACCAGCTGAAGAGCTGCCTTTTTGCTCGTGGCTCAGCTCTAGGAAGGATGTGCTGGTCTTTCCCACAGGTCTGACCTGGGTGCTGGACTTCTGGCTGCAACTGCACCAGTGCCTTTTTTTGCACTTTAACCACACTTTTCCTACCTTCCTTGCAATCAGGGACCTAGAAAGAGGAGTCCCTGTAGCTTGAAAGAAAAAGTGAATGAAATAGAAGCCAGGCACAGCAGGTGTGTAGCTGCAGAATCACTCTGTTGTTTACAGCTCACTAAGCCTGGTGCATGCAGACCTTCTGAGGAGACCCCATGCTCACTGCTCAGTCTTTACCTTTGTCCAGGTTGCTGTAGAATGATTTATTTTGCTGAGTTTGTCTGGCCAGACGATACATTTGTGCCCTATGGCACTTGCCTGCTAACATGAATGCACTGTTGCAAATTATGCACTGTGGGTTGAGGACTTCGACCCGAAGTAAATTCCTGTAGAAATGAGGCAGGAATAGAAATGCACAGCTCCTAGATACTTGTTCTGAAACACTGTGTTGAAAGAGGAAGAGATGCACCGAGCCTCCTAATGAAATGCTGCGTTGCAATTATTACCTTTGGAGGAAGATGAACTAGACCTTCAAATGTCTTTTCAGTGTGGTGCAGATATTTTCAATGTTATCTGATCTCTGAAGAGACAAAGAGAAAAAAAAAAGACTAATGAGGATGAGGACTGTTTAGCATATATTAAAGCCTTACAGACTTGCCAGTCAAAAGGGAGTATTTACTAAAGAGCAGCAGTGATTATTACAAAATTTGTGCATGTGAAGAGTTTCCTTCTGTGTGTAACTACAAGGGAGTTATAAATACCTGTGTGCCTGCTGGAGGGATCTTCATCCTTTTCTCTGCTTTTAGCCGTTATGTGCTAGCACATGGATGTCCAACCTTTTGTCTTATCTGGGCTGCATTGAATGAAAAGCAATCATCTTGGGCTGAGTGCATGTAGGTCACTCCAAAAGTAATGCCTCCTATTTATTTCCATGGAAACTAAAGCAGATACAAAGAGCACAATAACACTGTGTGATAGAGCAAATCCTCAGCTACAAAGCACTGTTTTCCCACATAGCCACCACTATGAGTTATGCATTTTTGCCAGCAATGAACAAAGCCTGCATGCCGTGAGTGTAAAATCTGCACCAGTGGCGGTGACCCACTGTCACCATGCTGAAACGCACCACCTCCACTGTTTCATCTCCATCAGTGTTCAGCAAGTGTCCATGAATGTCTGTCACTGGGTGCCATTTTTCTGCATAGAGGAATTCAGTGACACACCTTTGTTCCTTGTACACTTCCATGTCACAAGCCTTTTTGTCAGGCCTCTTCTTTGCTGCCATCTGCCACATGGCAACAAAATGCCATGGGATATTGGTGGGAAGGTTCAGCCTTTACTGCCATCCCACCAATGTCTGCCTCTGATGTCATGGACTGGCATGGTAAAATAGGAGGTGTTACTTTCATAAAATATATAATATAGTTAATGTATACAAAGTAACAAAAGTTGCTTTAATTTTTTATGTTTTGTAGTTAAAACATGTAGAAAAAAAGAGCAACAGAAACATAAAAATGAGTGGAATGGTTGGGCCCAACTTTGTGAAATTAACACATCTTCTGGTTCGGTGGCTGTGGCTGCAATTCTTAGCGAGTTCTCAAGGTATTCCTCAGAAATGTTTTGTGAAATTTGACTCTTCCTGTGCTTCACCCTTCAAAACATTTGTCTGCAAATGTATACACCAACAAAAAGCAGTGACACGATAAGGCATGACTGTGAAGCGAGGGATATATCTGGTTAGAGAGGGCTTGTAAAGGTCAGGTAAAGCGATGTGATCAGATTTTTGATTGTAACTCTATGTATTCCATTTGAAAATTCACAAGTACTGTATTTATATTGACTGAAAATGGAGTCACAAGTTAAAAAAAAAATAAATCTTTTCATCAATCTTGAACCCTGTTCACAAATTCCGTTGTCAGAATGGAAAAAAATGGCTGCATGTGTTTTGCAGTTCACAGAACTGTGTTTAGCCCATGTATCTAAATCCATGAAGTTATTTCCCATCACTCGAGCTGGCCCTGCAGTGCACACCCTGCCCTGGCTGCAGCACTGATGCTGGGTGCTGCTGAGGGGCAGCCATGGTGTCAGCTGGGCCGGGCTGTGAATGGCCTGGAGGCTGTGGGTTGGGCGCCTGTCCCAGTGCAAGCGTATTTCTTGTTGCTTCCTGAATTCTGTATGGCCTGGACGTGGCCCAGTTTTTTCCCTTCGCTCAAACAGTGTTTGTACCACGTGCCAGTGAGATCAGCTGCTTCCATGCAGAGGAATAGTGGTGGTGGTTCTCGTCTCTGGCTGTGGGGCTCGCGCTCCCAGCTGACACAAACCAGGACCAGGCAGGCTGTGGGTGGGTCCCACGCTTTGGGAAGCCCTGCAGTATGCCTCAGCAGCTCTTGTGCTTGCTTTCGACTTGTTTCTGGCCCTCTTTGGGCTGAGGGTACTTAGGTGAGATCAAATGCTCCATCTGCAGAAAGGAAAGGTGGGCCACTCGAAGCAAGTCCGATCCTGATTCAAATAATAGAGACTATTATTAAAATGTAACTCTAGCCGCTCTAGTGCTATTAACTACAATAAAAATGTTTTATTTATTCTATCTGCAGTATTTCCACTTTATGACACATCCTAGGAACTCTGATAGGTTCATTTATTTGTCATTTGAGCACTGAAATATGAAGGAAGGGTTGGAATCTATAGCGTTATTATGTGGGAGTTATTTGTGCCTTGTGTTTCAATACTGCAGATCATAATGACTCCCCTTGGGTTCGTCTTTCATCTGGCATGAAGGAAGCTGAGCTTTGCACTCATTTTCTGAATGAAAGAGGAAGTGAGAGGAGTGTCATGTTTTATATGACCATGCAATAATACTATACCTTTGCTGTGCAAGTGTTAAAAATTAACTTAAATAGTTAAATTCTGGTGTGTAAGAACTTCTGCTTTATTTTCACATGCCCTGTGGTGCAAGCTGGGCTTCTTGCTCAGACCCAAACGTTTTAACCAGCTGACTACTGCTGCTCAGACCGCGGAGTTCTTAACAGTTCGCAAAACTGTTAGCTGAATTCTCTCCCAGCAGGGGAAAAAAAACACAATTGAATTTGCTTGCTAAATTATTCATTGTGAATCATTCACTTAATTCTCATAATAAATGGTTTCTTACCCTTGGTTCTATTGACTAATTGCTATGCTTAATGGTTTTACTTGCTTTTGTTTTCTGTGCAATTTAATTTTGCTGGGATGATATCGTCTGGAAAAGTCCAAATGAGGGGAATGAGAGCTGTGTGTCTGTGCTGGTGTGGCTGCCACTGAGCACCAGGATTTCAGCTGCAGCCATTCCCAGCTAAATTATACTCAGGGCTGTTACGGGAAGAACTGCAGCAGTGCAGCCCCTGCTTAGGCTGCTTGCCACGGCGAAGGCCGTGCAACTACATGTTGGACACTTCAGCTGGTACCATTTTCTGCTGTCTTTGGTCACCCATAGGTTGTGGCAAGGCATTTCTCACAAGCACCCCTCAGGTGTTTTAAGGAGAGATGAAAGCCTGAACTGGGTGCCTATTTTGCAGTGATAATCTTGGCAAATGAGCTGGAAAAGCTTGGAGGAAACTTCTCAAGTGTGAACTCAGACACTTGAACAGCTGAAGGCGATGCTGTGGCTATAGCAGAATTACAGCTCTCTCCCTCAGGAAGCCATAAGGAGGATGGGTGGAAGAGGAGGGTAGTACAATTGCTTTCAGTGTTGCTTTTGTGCCTATAGATACTGTACAGATGGATCTATTCAAATGAACACATGATGTGACTGATAATTGTCCAGTAATGAATATTAAAAATATTCCTGCTTCTCTCTAAATGCTGATAATGCTGCTTTCCATCACACAAAGCAGTGAAGCTCTAATAGTCGTTACTGAAAGAATACTGGATTGGAAGAAATTAAAAAGATGTGAAGATGGAAGTGAAGCTTGAATAAGTCTTAGCGAGGGCTCTTCTCACACAAGTGCCTTTGGCTTCTGCTGCACACAGCTTATTTGCACTACCTGAGGAACAGTCTGGAGATTTACTATCTAGGTCATGGAGCTGTGTTTGAGTTTCCAGCAAAATGTGCCAAAACAAGGCAGATAGGAAGCAAAATAGTAGCAGATTTCCTTTTTTTTTCACTGAGTATGAGATGCCTTTGTACTTGTTACAATCCAAGGTACGTAACTCTACCTCAGTGCCAGGAATATGATTATTTGTTATAGTCTTTTATCATATTTTAGTGTATTAAACTCTTATTATGCTAATCTTAAATTAGATGATGAAAGCTCCATTTCTGGTGCCTCCTTTCTCCCTCTCCCTGTGTGTCCCACTACATTGTAACACAATCCATGCTAATCTTAAATACCATTTTGCATGTTTTATGGCCTTACCTTCTGGAAGAGGTTGAGGATGGCCCTGAGGGGTGCCCAGCCCTGCTCCTGTGGCAGGAAGGTTCTTTTGGATGGCCAAGTGCCTATGGAGGGGTGAGAGTGGGAGCTGGCAGTGCTGGGCTGTGCAGGTGAATCTGAGTCATGGCAGCAGAGGCAGTATTTTGGATTCTGAGGCTGACAGACAGTCTCAGTCCTTTTATTTTACACCCCAGGAGCTCTTTGGAAAACCTGGAGAGATGTCCTTCTTCCCTGGAGAGTAAAGTTTTCTATTGCTCGTTCATAGAAATATGGGGCCTCATTCTTGATGTAGCTGTCTGTTCTCTGACCCCAAAGCTGAATCCCAACAGTTGTGCTGATTTGCTTCATTTGTATGTTGATTTTAATAGCTCTGTTTCTGGGGTGAACTGCTGCTGAACATCAGAATGGCAGTGAGACTGAGTGTTCCTGGGTTTTGGTGTGTGGGGGGGCGAAATGAAGCTGAAATAGTTACACCGTGCATTGGGAAGCTCCTCAGGTAGCCAATTCCCACCATTATCAACCAGCTATTGGGAAATATCCCAGGAGTTATCTCCCAGGATTGGAAGGCTGAGGCAGATTCCAGGAGGTTACTTCTAACACTGAGCAGAACAGTGCTGCAAATAGTGCACCAAGTCAGACTATTTTAAAACGTGCTCTGCGACGTCTATAAAATCATGAAAAGAGAGAAAAGCAGCGCAAAGCCCAAGAGAATTTTCCTAACATCTCTTTGCTGTCTTTCCCTTCTTGTCTCAGGCTCTATTTGCAGTGATTCATGAAAAAAGCCCTGAAGAGCTGACATTTGGGCTTTGGTCCTTGACACTTAAGTAAAACACTTTAAAGTGTAGTTTGGGAGCTTTAGACTCCTTCCTTGCACTCACTCTCTCAACCACTTTTGAAATAATAAAAAGAGCACTGACGGATGTTGGTTTTCAGCTCTCTTTTCTTCTGACTTCATCTGCTCTCCTGGGTGCTGGCGGGAAGCGATGGCTGCGAGGCAGAGCTGCTGGAGGGGTGCAACCCGAGGGGCTCCGTGCTGCACACACTGCTGCTTTGTTGGGCTCTCAGGTGCAGGTGGTGCTGCTACCAAGAGGGAAAGGCAGGAGCAAAGAGTTAACCTGCCCCTGTGCAGTGACATTAGTGGGACCTTTCCATTGCAGACCTGCCTGTGAAACTAATAAGGATAGCTCTTAGTGCCTCTGTAGGGCTTTGTTTTCAAAGAGCTGTACCAATTCCTCCTAACTGACTTCTGAAATGGCTGTGGGAGTGGTTGAAAATAAGTCGAATTCTTTGTGCTTTATATATGAAGAAAAGCTTTTGAATGCATAAGCACTGCCTGTTTTGCTGTTTCCCCATGCCTCTGTTGTGAGCGGGTAGGGGAGCCAGATGCTCCCAAGCTCATGTTCAGCCTTTATGTTTGGAGCTGCTTCTCTGCCAGAGCTGTGTGCACTGCATGCGCTGCAGAGCTGCGCTCGGTAATGTATTCCTATGCACAAAGCAATCTTACTGGAAATAATTAATAATAACGGACCAGACCACGCTCTTAGTTATACTGATGTAAGACTATCCTAACTCTACTGACTGCACGATGTGCCTTTCACAATTAGCATATTTTTTTTCTGCCATAAAATAGTGTGATATGTTGTGGAGGTCAATAATGACTCGTGCTGACAAGGTACTTTTTCAGCCTGCTTTATTAGTAAGGTTGCAGGTACCACACTTCAACATTTGGGAGGCTGCATCTCAATAGGAGCTCCAGAGAATAACCCTTGATCCTAGGAGCATTAAACAAGGAATACACAAGGGTTAATTAGGTGGCTGCAGCTCGCGTTTATACAAAATGTCCTGCAGCTGTATCAACCATATTGCCTTGTCAGAGTTGGCTCCTGAAGCTGCCTTATCTATTCACAGTGTGGCTGTTCGCAGCAGCCAGCCCTGCTTCCTGCCCAGGGGATGGGAGAGCTTCTGTGCAAGGTGTGCCCAGCTCTGTCCTCTGCAGCCCAGGGGGGCTCCTTCTCCCAGGAAGGAAAGGAGTTTTTGCTCATAGTGATTACTGGATTTCAGTGTGGAACAGCCATTGCAGGAGGAGGTGTCTTGTCTGGTACTGGTATTGGTGTTTCACTAGCACTGGATGTATTGTATTCCAGGAGGAACCTTATACTTATGGATCTGTTTCTCCACAGCATGTAATTTTCTGTTATAGTCAAAGACTTACTAAGTAAAACTGAAGTGTCCTCAAAGGACCATGAAGCTGTTAGAGGTAAAATGGCTACTCCTAGATGAGGCAGGAGATGAAATCTGCTTTGTCAACATATACAAAATGACGTTTGCTGAAAATAAGCTTCAGAGAATACATCAAAGTAAAGTGATCTGCTTGGAATCGCATCTGCTTGCTTGCTTGTTTGCAGTCATTACCTTTCCTTCAAAGATGCCAGTCATGTAAACCTCAAAAGAAAAATGAGAAAGTATATTCCAAGTATTTTTAACTAAATTCTGCTTTTTTTCCCTCCCCATTTCTAGTATGACTTTCCTTTTGATACTCAGATGTTTGGCTCATTTCAGTGCAGGGAATATAAAGACAGATGAGACATGGATTTTCTATGTGTAAAGGGGCACTACAAAGGAGAGGATATGACATAAAATAGCAGTGCTACAGTAAACAGAACAAGTGACTATACAAGGGAGAGAATGTCAGGAGCATGCTGTATGTGTCAAAATGAAATGGGACATCCATGCAATAAAAAGTGCTGCCAACAAAGCCTTTCATGTGTTTATCGAGGGAAAAGAGACTGTTAAAGTATGATTTTGATTTTGGGAGGAACAGTGCTTGCTGCTTTTGATAGTGGCTTGCGGGCAGTTTGTAATCTGCGTATCATCATGCAGTTCTTTCAGGCCTATCCTGCGGTGTGCCAGGATGTCAGGGCCTTGTCTGGGAAGGAGCCGAGCTGATCTACCCGCTAACTGTGGTGCAGCCATTGGAATGGGATGAATGATGGGGTCCTGATGGAACACAGGGTCCTGCATGCGCTCTGCTGCTGTGAGTGAAAAGGCATCTGCAGCCTTTGGTTACAGCAGTGATGGGACAGGAACTTGAATTTGTGTTTGCGTACTTGAATGAGCAAGGACTGAACAGATGTTTGAATTAAATTTGGAGAGAATGCTGCCTCTCTGACTTTGCTGCCCATGTGCAAAGTCACATGGCTGTTGCAGCAGGCCAGTGCTGTGGCTGAAAGGCAATACAGGCAGGTGAAGCTCACCCAGCTCTCCATACTGGGCAGCGGAGAATCCAGGCTTCTCCCCACTGTGCAGCCCTTGGCTCTGTGCTGAGCCACGCAGTGCCCAGCAGGCCATTGGCCTCCTACCCTGCTCTGCTCCTAGGGCTGCTACTTCAGCTGATGCTGCAGATGGGAGCTGCCATTCTGCCACTTTGAAAGTTCTTTTGCGTTTTCAAAATAATTGTTTCATGCCTTTTGCTTGGTTTTTGTGACACGTAACAAGTATCTAATATCCCTCTTTATGGATTTGGTTTCCCAGTGGCTTAGTAATCTAATACGACTCCAGGGATAAATCCTTGCCTAAACATATAACATTCTATGGGATCCAGAGATTAGCAGAACTAAATCCTAGGTCCTCTGGGACAAGGGAACAGCAGTGAGACTGATGGGGAACTGCCACCACGTGGCTGGAACCACTGCAAACAGACAGAACTGCGGTGTGTCCGCTTCTGGGGGAATGCATCATTCATTCTCCACCCCAACCTCCTCCATCCCATGAGCTGTTTGTTAATATAGGGTCATACGGCTTTGGAACAAACTCACACATGACAATATGGAGCTGGAATCCTCTGGTGCTACCACCAGGAAAGAAAGCTGTTTTGGGGGTTTACCAGCAGGTTAGAGCATCACCACAAGTCAACTGTAGCAGCTAAAAAGGGACTTCTTTTGCCATGCACAAAGAATTAGTGCTGGGAGTGAGAGAGGGGAAGGGAAAAGCTCTTCTCTCCAGTGTTCTGACTGCTGAAATACACTCATTGTCACAGAAAGTTACTGCTATTTGTCTGATGCAGAGCAGTGAATTGCATCCCACTCAGAGGGAGGGTCCTAGGCTTTGATTGAATCCCAAACCAGACAGGTCCTATTATCCTTTTTGTCTCTTATTCAAATGTTCCTCAATCATGATAGATTTTAACATAAGGTACTATAAAATATGCTAATTTTTGTAAGAATTCAGCCTTCTGAGGTTTAAACTTCGCAAAACCAGCTTATAGATTTCTGAATCCTACCTTAATGTGTATGTGTAACTGTGGTCACTAAAATGTGGTCTTTTCTTTCTGTTTTTTTTTTTTTTTTTTTTCCTTTAGATCAGTTGCAATTATAATTTTATTATTCTGGGTCTGCTAAGCCTTTAATTTATCTGTACATGTGCAGTCGTTTTTTTTGGCTTCCATCCCACTCAATAGTCTGGGAAATAATTGTTTATGGAGCTCAGAATTTTCACCGCGGTCGTGCTGAGGTTAGAGCTCTGTCACCCTGCTTGCTTGCAGAGCAGTCCCAGATGTGCACCGTGGGCGCACGCGTGCTGCCGAATCCTCGATGGCCATCTCATAATGGTGACGTAACTGTGCTGGCTGCTGCTGCTCTGTGCCACCTGCTGCTGGGCTCAGTGGTCTCCCGGGTCCCTGCAGCTCCCGGTAACGTGGACTCATCGTTCTGTTGGCAGTGTGTGTGGAGCTTTGTCCTGTGCAGGTTGCTTTGCATTGCTATTGCTCACATAGCAACGCTAATATTTTAGAAGTAGGATATGCTGCAAATGAATAGAAAAACAGACTCCCTCCCACATTTGGTATTTGAGCAACTTTTCACAGCTCATTCTAGCAAACTTTGCGGCTGTCTTAAGGTTTGCTCTACAGCAAAGAGCGCATAAAGCATTAGGCACATCAAACAGTGTGAGAGCTACTGAAGTGTTACCCTTTGCTCTTGTGCTAAAGCCTTGTTGTTACTACCTGCTTTGAGAAAATACGAGTGTTCGGTTCTTCAAACCTAATGAGCCCCAGCTGGGACACGTTTCCGTTTGTACAAATGAAAGTAGATTTAACCTTTGTACAGTGGTGCTCACCCAAATTATTCAGCCTTGGGGATATTCTGCCGAGTGGCAGGATCTTGCCAAGCTGTGCGTTGCTTACTTCTGCCCCATTTGTCATTGCAGCGCAAGGATCTCTCAATAAACAACATCTGGAAAGCGACTTGAGAAGCTCTTTGTTAATCACTGGGTATAGGCTGAAGAGCATTTGGTAAACACAGGCTGATGTCAATTAACCTGGCAAGAGGTTTGGTTTGTTCAGAAGATCTAAAGGACTCTGTGATCCTTAAATTCTTCCAGTCTCTGCTCTGGGAAAATATTAACTTGAGAGAGGCCGAGCTGTTAAGCGAGAAATTTTAACAACCGACAAATGGATGTGGCAGCCTCTTCACAGACTTGTCTGCTGAATAAAATGTTTGCACTTTTTATCACTGGCATTGAAAGTCTGCTCTGTGGAATTGTTTGCTCAGTCTCTAGAGAACAATAAGTTTAGATCAGTTACTTTCGATCCTTATACTGTTTGCTGTGCACCACCTCAGAACTGTTACTGATGTCTACCCTGCTGCATGGAGAAGGATCGGGAACTGGGATTACTTTCTGCACAGGTTTTGTTCATACTGCGGCAGGAACGCTTCCCTTTGGTTTCCCATGGCAGAGCTAATATTGCACGTTGTTGTTCTTTACGGTCTGACACCACTCTCCAAATCTCAGCATTTCTCAGAAAAGCAGCGATGCAGGGAGCTTTGTGTTGTATCAGTGCCCCTACCTGTTGCAGTCAGGTGCTCACTGCCGGAGCTTGGCAGAGAACGCTGGGACTCAGCGCAAACGTTTCCTTACGTGACAAATGGCAATGCTTTAAAAACAGAACGAAACAACAGCAAATGGCCAGCTTAGCATTGGTTTAGCCCAGGTAATTCCCAAGGAACACAATTAGGATTCTGTGCTGCCCAGGCTTAAGCTACTCACATCTCTCCTTTTTTCTATAATTAGCAGAAAATGCTTTGTGACTCTCTTGCCTGCATTATGCAAAGCCATTTTTCCCCCTCCTCTGTAACTAAGGGCACAGCTTAAGGCACTGCCAAGTGCTGAGACCAGCTGTAGCTTATATGGTTCCACTTCGCAGGAAGATCACACGGACTTTGACTTCGATCTGAAAGTACTTTGTGGTGATGGGAAGGTGATTTGGAAGTCACACATTATTTTGAGTTTTTAATGAAAGAAAGCCAGAACTCTGAGAAATATGCATGCGGGGTTTTCTTATTTTCATGGGGTTTTCAAACAGGGAAAAGATTTTAAGTAAAGCCATTTTCTACCAGGTCCTGAATTTTACAGCGAGTCAGAACAGTTTGGCAGAATGCTGCATTACCCAAACATGCCAAAACTACCGCTGTGAGCATCAGAGTATGGCTCCACCAGCATCAGGCAGTGTTCTGTCTTTTCCTTACGTTTCCACTGCCCAGGGATGCTCAGAGGAACAGTTCCTGCTGGTTTGCACAGGGCTCCTGTAAGCAGAGAATGGTGCCCTGCTCTGATCCCAGGAGGTGTTGGTGCAGGCTGGAGTGGCAAGGACTGTGCTGTCTTTGCCTTTGCTGGAGTTCTGCTGCCATAAGAATTGATTAAATCACTTCTGTCAGAAAGCACTTATAGTATTTCCTTTCAAGGAACAACTTGTTTGCCTTTGGAAGGGCCCAAAGGGTGCCAAAAGGTACTTATTTTCAAAGCATTCCTAGGGAAAGGTATAACAATCTTACTGTGTTTTCTTCCTTATTAGGGTCAGGGTCCTCATCCGAAACAAACAGACCAACTGACAAGTTGTGTGCCTTCAGCATTTGGCAAAGCTTGAGCAGTTGGTGCTGGCTCTTCCCCTAGGTGGCCTTGCAGGACAGAGGGCTTTGTGATTATTTCAGATGACCAGACCTCAGTACCCCCTGTGGCACCGAGCCTGTGTGTTTTGCAGTAAATCACAAGATTTTCTGTAGGAAACAGATTAGAATTCGGTGGAGTTCTCGGCTGAAGTATTGGCTGCTATAATAATGTTTTCCTGTATTTGCCTGTGGTTTGAAGTGGGCTGCTGAGACATGGAGCATGCCCTCGAAAAGGAAGGGAGCTGGCCTGCCTGTGGGGTGCATGCTGCTTGGGAAGTGAGGGTAGGGAAGTAGGTTGGGAAAAAGCAGTGTGGAGGGAGATGCCTCCTCTTTCTGGCTGCATCCCAAATAGGTAAGTGGACTTCATTTGTCTTTGCTCCCAAGTTGTCATGAGGCAGTTACACAGTCTGTAACGCCTTCAGGTATGCAAGGGAAGAAGCAGAAATCAGAACTGCCCTCTTGCTATGTTTCCCTACATAAACTGTGCATGCAGAGGCACACACAGCTTTCTCATCCCTCTGGTAGTGATGAAAAATCTCCAGGTGAAGTGTAACTAACAAAGAGTGTGCCTGTGACAGTGAGCAAGCTGCCTACCAGCCAGAACAAGCCTGCTGATTGAGATTTCACAGGTCTGTGCTGCTCAGCAGCTGCAAAACCTCTTTACATGGTCAGAGGACACTGCCTACCAGTGTTCATGCTACTCTTCCTTGCTGCCTTACCCACTGAGGCAACCTGTGCAGCCCCAGTGCTGGCTCTGGGTGCTGTATTAGGGAGCTGGTGACACAGAGGGACTCACTGCACTGGAGTCAGGAATGTTGGCAAGCTTGCAGAGAAACGGCTGAGTGCAGAATCTTTCACAAGCAGATATCAGAAGTTAAATAAAGCTTTCCTCTACAGGAGAATGAAGAATTAGAGAAGTGACAGTTGTGTGTTTCTCCATTATTCCTGGGCAGATGCAGCAGGTGTGTCAGTGCCAGGGTGCTGAAAAGTAATACCTAGTAATGCCTTGCATGGGGACAGTCAGTATGAACGCAAGGAGCTCATCTGGCTTGGGCTGAGGGCTCTGTTTAACCAATATAGGCAGGCAGTGGAGGTGTGAAATTGAAAAAGTCAGGGCTGCTTCCTACCCTATTCTTTGTAGACAGGTTTCTTGTACTTATTTGAAGGCCAAGAGTCCCAAGGGACAGTGGTATCACCTTTAATACTTTCTTTCTAATGAGATTTTTCCAGATTTGTCCCAAAGCCACATCTTGTATCACAAATGCCTTTGTTAAGTCACTCGGTTTGCTTTACAGTGTAGGAGAAGCAGTAACTCTTACCATTTTCTCAACTTTCTTTGATGCATTTAAAACTTAAAACAAAAATGCTGCCCTTTCTGAAGTGAAAATTTGGACTCAACAAAGCTGTTACATCAGTCAGGTCCTTAGTAAGAAGGAAGTTTGCTCAGAATAGTGTTTTAGAAGAGGCTTAGTACTAGACTGCAATCTTTGCTTGCAATCTAAAGCCTATGAGATTGGGCCAAATCACTCTTCTAAATCAGAACTTAAATTGCACAGCCCTTAAAGGCTTTAATTCCTGGTTCCTTAACACCATCGGCATTTACGTATTACACTACTTCACTTGCAACTTCACACACCTGCAGCCCTTGGTGCCACTTACTTGTTTCGAAGAAAATGCACTGTATCAAGTGAAGCCAGCTGAGGCTTTCTTCAGGCTCTTCAAAGTTACCAGGGCATAAGACTGTACAATATTCTTGGAATTATCTTGTGTAGGGCAGTATAGGTAGAATGGCAACCTGAAATTCCGGCGCCAGGAAAAATAGGAGCGTGTTCAGTCCAATTGTTTTCAGTGATCTAGGTTAGGGTAGGTCTCGCACTGACTTGGTGTGCTGTTGGTGTCACCGGGAGACAGCAGGATGACTTTTTAATTGGTGCTGTAAATGGATCAGTAAATCTTTTAGTGTCTGTGAAATCAACCAAAATGCCACTAGATTTTTTTTTTTCTAAAAACTGTTTACTGGGGAGATGTTCTACATCAATCCAGGGCTGTTGGACTGCTAGACCTTTTTTCCAGTGTAATGACAAGTAATGAACTGACGATAAGAAACAGTTAAAATGGTTGCAAAAGCTGCAAATTTCTAATGTTAACCTCAACACTGGGAGAAAGAATGGATCCAGCACCCATAAATGCATGGTCATGTTGCTTGAGAAGCTGCTCTCAGCTGCTTCATCTCTGCTCCTCCTGAAAAGTTTCAGGACAGAAGTTTTACTAGAAAGTGTCACAATATACTCCACTGAGCTGAGAGGGTGAAGCTTCCACAAGGAAGATGTAAACTTTAAAAAAACAGAGAATCATAGAATGGCTTGGGTTGGATGGGACCTTGAAGCTCAACCAGTTCCAGCCCCCTGCTGTGGACAGGTTTGCCAACCGCCAGATCAGGCTGTCCAGGTCCCCGTCCAACCTGGCCTTGAACGTCTCCAGGGATGGGGCATCCACAGATTCTCTTGGCAGCCTGTGCCAGAGCCCCACTGCCCTCTGAGTAAAGATTTTTCCCCAGTATCTAATCTGAATCTCCTCTCTTTTAATTTGAAGCCATTCCCCATAGTCCTATTGCCATCTGGCCATGTAAAAAGTTGGTCTCCCTCTTGTTTATAAGCTCCCTTTAAGTACTGGAATGCACTGGTTCTGATGCGGGTGGTTGATATGGCCAACCACTAAATCATGCACCAGCTCAGACTGCCCAGGGCTCCATCCAACCTGGCCTTGAACATTTCCAGGGCTGGGGCATCCACAGCCTCTCTGGGCAGCCTGTGCTGACACCTCGTCACTCTCTCAGTGACTTCTCATATGTGAATAATTCTCACTATTCCATATTAGTGCTATGAAACAAATGTTATTTTCTTTATTCTTCACCAAGAGGGGAAGAAGCTCTACTTATTTTCTCTTGCATCCTAACCCTATCTCTTCCCATCTCAGGAGTGACGCTTAGTAGGACTTGGATGAAGAGCTGAGTACTATTGTCACATACGTTTAGCATGTTTTTAGAGTTCATTATCGTACTCAGAGTTATTAACTTTATTATTATATCTAATAATAAAAAAATACTGTAAGGAGAGTAGATAATTGCAGGTATTCTCTCTGGGCTTTTGTGAGCAGATATTGAATAGAAAATTGCTGGTATAATAGTATTTTCAGGAGTGTTGCTGCACCAAGGATTTATGGTTTTTTGGTGGTTGGTTGCTTTTTTTTTGCTTGCAAAAAATGTGCTCGTTTTCTATATTGAAAGCGGGACTATCACCAAGTGTCACCTTGAAGAATTGAACCCACTACAGTATTTTGTTATATATCAGAAAACAAAGTGTAGGGCTGGTACACTATTAAGCAACAGCAGTGGAGCTGCCACTCTCAACCTCATTATTCAAGCCTCTCTTTAGTTCAATTATACACCTCTACAGCTAAGGAAGATAGATGAAGGTCATTTGGGAGCTGTAAACCACAACGCACTGAATGCAGAACTATGTTCTTAAGCTGATTTACACCTTGTTCTCAGCGTTGTACAGCATGGGGCTTCGATTGAAATGCAGAGGCAGTGATTGAAAAGCCTTTTTCCTCTTCTTAGCTCCAGATCCACTCCCTGTAATTATCATCTTGATTAGATGGTGAGAGACAATGACTTCTGCTTTTGGCATCCCGGCTGGGACAAAACCCCAAATCCTGAGACTATCAGCGCTTGGGCAGAGAGCACACTGGGGATGCACACTGGTGTTTACATCTGCAATAAGTTCATTCTTGGCTGTGCTATTGGTCCATTGAGAAAGAAAAAGTCTAATTGAGAAAAGCAATTTTCCTTTCCAGGGGAGACAAAGAACTGCCATCTTGTACTGATTTACCTGCAATACATCTCAAGGCGCAGGAGTGTTGTGTATATTGAAGAAAGTTAATTAAACAATGCAAATGCATAAAAGGGATGGTTGTGTGCATGCGCTCCTGACAGGTGATTGTAGGCTTTGCTCACGTGGAACAGAGACGTTTGTAAGGTAACTTAGTTCAAAGAATGCTGTACAAAACATCTGAGACCAGATTCTTAGGACAGTGAATCTGCAGGTATGTAATGCTAAGTCAAACATGTAGGTGCTCGATAGTGTTCAAGGGGACCAGCTTACATTTTCTGCATTTGTTTTGTGTAATGGTAAATCGACATCATAGTCTCTAAATACTGTTCCTGAGCTTTTGCAATGCAGACACCTTGTTCTATGTCTTCAGGATAAATTGCACCTTAGCAAATGCTTTTATTGAAGTCAGTGGAATCAGATACCATTTCCAAGGGAGCAGAGTAGCACTGATTATCACCTTGCATGCTGCTGTTGTCTTGGGAAATGCCTAAGCTGACCAGTAAAGGGAGAGGGGGGAAAAGGCAATAAAATCAGTGATTTGAATTCTTTTCTGTACGATGGTTTGCTGAGCATCCTGCTTCTCTAGCAAGTCGTCTTCATTTAGAAATAAGTTCTAACAGTAATCATGTCTCTCCTTTAACAAAGAGAACAGGACTTAGCACAGAGCCACATGCACTTCTGGTACAAAAATTAAGACTACTTGAACAAGGTTGTATTTTTTTCTATACCCAGATGTGCTTCATTAGTTTTTCCTCTCCGGTAAGGTAGAACATTAATTACCATGAATGCGTTGTTACTTATGATATTTCAGAACTTTTTTCAGGTTTTTTCTGATATTTTTATTTATTGTAAATGATTACATAGAAGTCCTTTAAACATCAGTATCCTATGAGATTCTTTTGACTTGAAATATTTTTTCTCGTAAGCACACACTTTTAGAATTAGTCCTTTCAAATTAATGAAACAGATCTGCTTTCTCACTTGTTCTCATTTGACCTTCATTTTAGTTTCGGGGAGTTCCTTCATGAGTTCAGCATTGTGGGCCTGTAGGAAAACCTGATTCTTCCCACAGATGCACCCGTGATCCTCACTAGTTTCAGAGCCAGCTCCACCTGACGGCCAGCACTTTCCTTACTTGCAGCAGCTGGCATACTTAAGAAAGGAGCTTTCTGCCTGTGTGCGTGTCCGGATGGCCCTGCTGACTTTGGTTTAGGAACACGTGCAGCTCCTATTGCTTTATTTTCTCCAACTCCATGTGAATGGAATTGCTGGGCGTTAAGTCAATGGGAGCACTGGGTGGGCTTGAGGCTGCCAAAAGTTGGAATCTCTTAAGAAAGAGTCCATCAGAGACAAAGGTAATGATTGATACATTCAAAGACAATAAAATTGTAATTGTATATAATTTGCTACTAACTTAATTACAGACATTCTAAACGAACATCTGGAATGCCCTTTTCTCATGGGAGGAATCCCACTTTTGTCAGTAATGCCATTGTTTAAAACCAAGTGGGTTTTGCTCTGATGCTGGCATTTTTCAACCTCAAGCTCAGTCTGAGCTGCCCAAATGCCACAGCAGGTGCTGCCAGCGCCAGGCTCCAACTGCAGGAGTGGGAACTACCCATGTGTTGCAGATGGATAAACACTGATTTTCTCCCTCCCCCTCCTTCAATGATTTTTAATTGTACTTAAAGCAAAATTAATAACTTTGAATAGTACTGCCTTTTTCATTTGTTCCTTCCTGCGGTGAATTTCAAATCTACCAGACGTCCCCTTCTGGCAGAAACACTGTTGTCAGTCTGTACTGGCACCCTGTCACGCTCTCTTGTAAGGGCAGGGCATGGCTGTGCTCCAGAACGAAGACAGCAGTGAGGAGCAGTAGTTGCTGCAGGGCACATGCACGCTCTGTACCCTCTGTGCATGGATTCCCTACAGAGAGCCGCTGGGGGAGGTGCTCCACCTCAACTGCGAGAGCTGACCGTGCTTCGGGTCCTTCCTTGGAGGAATGAGGAAACCCAGAATGTTGAATGCTCTGGCTCAGATACCACGATTTACATTGGTGCTCTTAAAAGTTTTTGTCCTGTTATTTGACGAGCCTTAATCTCAACGATGGGGAATGCGAGGTATTGAGATTCCTCAGGTTGCTGAAAGATGTGGATAGATCAAGTCTTTTGCATTTTATTTTCAGTACTTTCCCTGCTTTTTTTTTTTTTCACACTATAAATCCCAACAATGTCAGATCCAGAAATAATTGCAAGCAGGCTCAGAATCCTGGTAGAGAAGGCAGTGAGTATGACAAGCATTGCAGTCCTTGTATCACCTTCTGTAAACCACTGTTACACTCCTGCCTTTCTTCTGCATTTCCCTTACTTGTGGCACACTGTGTGTCCTGGCTTTTCCTCTGTCTTTTCCTTCTGTTAAAAATCTTTTTTGTTTGTGTACTGAAAAGGACCTTCTTTAGAAGCAACATCTGATAGCTTTATGCAAAATTGCTATAAAGTGCTGAAGCAAATTATCCAGGTGGACTCTCAATTAGCTAAGACATCTTGGTCTGTGAATCTGAATCGAAGGTGCCGAGCTTATTGGTGTGACCTTTCCAAGAAGCATGAAACTGCCAGGAGTGGAGGAGTGGCTGCAATCACCAGAATGCAGGGTGGTAATTCTGAAAGAAGATTACACCAACTCACTTTTTCATTTGCTCCCTGTATGCTGCAAGAGGTTTTCTGAGCTCTGTTTAATGATCCCAGCTGTTCTTGAGGAGTTCAGAGACTCAGACACAGACTGGGAGTGAGGCACCTATCAGTAACAAGACTGTGTATCCGTATTGGTTTTTTTCAGCATATGTGTGCATGCTGCACCCATCACAAATGCAGTGGCTTGAAGGCAGGAAATTTATAAAAAGACAAAAAGAACAAACAAACAGAGGGTGGGTCCCATTAGTGAGCGTGGATGGGGGCGGATATATTTTAAAGCAAGGTTGTAAATGTAAAGTTTTTGTCTAACAAGTGCTATGAGAGGTTAATCTGAAAGGGCCTTTCTTAGTCTTCTCAGCTCTTATCCGAGAGATTCATGTGTGCAGTACTGTTCAGTACTCCATCTGTTTTTCTTGGAGGGCGTTGTGCTGATCCTGCAAAGGCCTCAGTCTGTTCTCAAGCAGGTATTCTTTACTGATGAAGAGCTTGCACATGCCTCCATCTAGAGCTGAGCCTGCTCTGATCAATAACACCTGGTGCTACCCAGTGGTTTTAGTGTAAGGTAGACTTCGACTATTGCTTTTAGAGTTACTTTTTCAGACTCCTGCTGTCCAGCCTGGAGCAAGTTATCTTCAGAAATGACAGACTTCTGTTGCTCAGGTTTATTAATGTCCTTGCAGCAGAGCTGTAACAACCTGGGTTGTTTTTCCAAGTGTCCTGGCCCCAGTTTCTGTTTCCATTTTGTGCCAACCATTCAAGTCCGAGTGTCAGAGCTTGGGACTCTGCCCTAAGTAATTGAGGGTCCTGATAATGGGGCCCTGCTCCATCCTGCATGTCTTCTGACACCCTGCACAGTGCTGCAGCCTCTGGGGTGGGAATGAAGCTTTCCCAGCCTGTCACTTGGTGACCACAGTGCTCTCTGAGGAGTTGTGAAGACTTAGCTTCAGTGTTAGACTAGGCAGGGCTTAACATCAAAGTCCTGCTGGTCCTCCCAGTACTCGTCTGCTGCATAAACTGCAGATGGCAGTGATACTGCCTCATGTTTGTTTTTAAAACAGAGCCATTACAGATACGTTTTGCGCAGCCTTCATTCCTTAGACATACTCCAAATGTGGTTAATGGATGAGGCACTTTCCCACAGGACTGACATGCTGTTCTGCTTGTCTTTGGATCTTAACCAGGCTTTATCCGAGGAGAGGTATGTTCAGGTTGGGTTAGTTTTGAGTAAATGCAGAAATGAAACCCTGGAGAGAAATTTTACTTTCAGATGAAATAGAGAAATATCTACTTCTCTACCTGCTCCTGTGTTGCAACGTTGGTCAAAATATTTAGAAGAATGCAGGTTGGAAGGGAGCCCTGAAGCTCAGCCAGTTCATTTCCAACATCAGAGGGTCCTAAGGTCAAGTGCTTACAGGCCCACACATCACAGCATCAAGTTCCATAGTCGTTGCTGGATTTTTACATTAAGCAGCTGGGATATCCCAGCTCAGTTGGTGAGACTGAGCCGTCATGTCACCTCTGTACCGACAATAGATGGAGTGGAATATTAAGAGCTGTGTTAGGATTAGCTGTATGTAACACAGAAAAAGAAGAATCCTCACCAAATTGGGAACACAGAATTGCAGTGGTGTATAGTCTGGACAGTTTTAATAGTCACAGATTTCAAGACCAGAAAGGACAATTATGGTTGTCTGTTCTGACCCTCTTCGTGATGATGCGGGGCCATTGAATAGTCCTAATGCCAGAATAAGAGTCTGCTTAGTTCTACTTTTCTAAAATGATTTCTAACTATTATAACATTTTTTCTGAGTTATTCTCTAACCCCTAAATTACTCTTTTTCATGTAAGGCTGTCTGTCAATCTATTCCCTGCTTCTTCTCTGACAGCCTCATCCCCACCTTCCAGTGTCTTAGGTGCCTTTTTATGCTGCTGTCAAACTCGGGCTAATTCATTTTCAGTTCCCTTAAGAGACTTGTCTGAGCACTGAATGATCTGGACTCTCACTATTTCATTAGCCCTCATTATTTTTCAGTTAATGGTTAGCTGGCAGCATTGGTTTTGATTTTTTTTTTTTTAAATAGAAATGAAGCAGATTTTTATTTTGTAGTCATTTCTCATCAGTCTCAGGGAGGAAAAAGTCTAGAAGTCTATCTAAGAGTCTGCAATGATAGTACCGTCTCCCCAAACGCAAGCTTTATTGTATCACATTCACAATTTTAGTGGGAAAAGTAAATGAAGTCACAGTGCACACAGCTGTTGATGAGCCCTAGCAAATCCTGCTGCAGATGTTCCCTTACCTTCTTTGCTACCAGACTGTAATTTCCCCGAGACACTGAAGAGAGCTACAGGCAGAGACAGAGCAATAACACTTCATTTTCTCACAATGCTGTGTATTTTGTGATACTTTAAAGATACAAAAGAGCTTCTTCGAGTAACATTATTAATTTTTGCTACTCTCCCGAAATAAAGCATAGAAGGTTACGGACTTCAAAGTGCCATTGTTCAGCCCTGCTCTGCAGTCAGCCACACCGGGCTGCAGTTTTCAAAGAGGAGAGGGAGTAGCATACTTCCCTGATTGCCCTTTGCTGGGCTTATTAATTAATCAAGCACCAGCTTGTTACAATGAGTGACTCGAGAATAACCGAGATTACTGTGGAGAAAGAGAGAGAAATGTAAAAGGATATCACAGCAGCGTGTGTAGTTATTTTCATGAAGACAGCAGACCCACGAGGAAGAAAATATTTGAAATACACAGGTCATTAGCCTGAAGTGTTCAAAATGAATAGGTGTATTGGGTCCCCACATTTTCTCAGCAGCGTTGATAATCCCAGCTCACATAAAATCCATCAGAAAATCAGCTAAGCATATCTTCATTCAGAGCAGAGTGATGGCCTCCTTGAATTTACCTGCGTAGAACGAGTATGCAGAGAGACTTGCAGTCACTGCTCTGGTGAGACACAGAGCGATAGCCTGAGCTTGATGGGTGCTAGCAATTGCCTATGACCAGCTCCACTCAGATCAAGGGAATTATCATTTGTGGTCGTTTTGTCAATAGGCTGAGTGACTCTCAGTAAAAAAACACATTTCCAGACCCATCCAGAACATATATGAACTTGTATTTTTCCTTCATTCTCTTTCTACGTATTGGCTGTCAATTTACCATCAACAGACTATATTCTCCATAACTGAGTTTCCACGAACTTAAAATATATGCAATTAACATTTATTATAATTAAGCTTCAGTGCTGATGGGGGAAATGTCAAGAAATTTATACTTAATGTAGAACGGAGGAGATGGAAAAATGATTACAAGAAGTAGTGTTTGGTAATGGAGTTAGTGACTTAAAAGGATTAGCCAGAATTAGCAGCTGGATCAGCAGTCGCTTTCCTGTTTTCTCCCAGAAATGGTTCTGCTAATAAAACAAACACAGATGTGGGATGGTTTTCTAGCTCATCCTTAACTATCCCCGTGCAGTGTCTGAAACCTAATCATCTCAATGTTTTGCATGAAAGCCAGAAAGTGAGCAGGTCATTATGCTGCTACGTGTTGACATGGTTCCTCAGTATCTTCTCCTGAAATAAATACAGTCTCTCCGTAGATTTGCTATAATTGGATTCTACTGCACTGTAATATGTAAATCATAAACTCCAATTACCAATGCCTAAAAATAGAAGATCATGTAAGTATCTTATGGAAAAGTATGCAAGTGGCTAAGTATGTTTAGGATAGCCAAAAATATGTATTATTTACTGACAGTCATGGTCATGGCCCTGTATCTTTGATTTTTCTTCTTTTCCAAGCTATTTTACAGTCTTCTCTTGGGTTGCATTATTGCCAGCAGTGGCAGTTTGCTGTGTATCCCTACTGCTGCACCAGAGTGCTGACTAGGGGTACACTGCCCAGTCAGTCTGTGGTATTTTGGTCATGAAATCCCTACCTTAAAACAAATGAGCATGAATGTGGTTTAGTCTGCTGCATTTTAAATTGCACTTAGGACACTGCTATAATCAAAAGAAGTGTGGCCAGCAGGCGAAGGGAAGTGATCCTGTCCCTCTGCTGTGTGCAGGTCAGACCTCACCTGGAATACTGTGCCCAGGTGTGCAGTTGTCAGTACAGGAGAGACGTGGACCCGCTGGAGCGCATCCAGAGGAGGACCACAAGAACGATCCAACCTCTCCTATGAGGACTGCAGGAGCTGGGGACAGACTCTTTAGCAGGGTCTGTTGTGATAGGACAAGGGGAAATAGTTTCATACTAAGACAGGGTAGATTTAGATTGGAGATAAGGAAGATGTTTTTTACAGTGAGAGTGGTGAGGCAGCAGCACAGGTTGCCCAGAGAGGTGGTGGCTGCTCCGTTCCTGGAGACATTTGAAGTCAGGTTGCACCAGGCTCTGAGCACCCGGTGGAGCTGTAGGTGTCCCTGTTCATTGCAGGGCAGTTGGAACAGATGGCCTTTAAAGGTCTCTTCCAACTCAGACAATACTTCATTTCTTTCATCTGTGTGTCTAGCTTGCTTTTTGCAGTTCCCATGCAGTCTGTGATAAGTGTGCCAGTTTGTAAGATCAAAATATGCTGCAGTATGTGAGTCTTGTTTCCAAAAGAGATGAGAGTGAGGAGGGCTAATGCAGCACCTCCTGAAAGGGATGTCAGTACAGCGAGCATGGACACCCATGCTTATTATTCCCTGCCCTGGGGTAACACTGCACACGTGGGTTCCTGCAGCAGAGCAGATGTGGTCACACGAAGAGGAATTTGAAGGCTGGTTTACAAGTGACAGCTCAGTGTTGGGCTTCCCTGGTGCTTTACTTCGCAGGTGGAAATAAAACCTGCAGCACATCTAGTGGGTCAAGTGATGGAGGCATGAGATTTGACTACTGTCCTAACTTGTTGAGTACTGAGTTTAAGAGTTGAGTTTAAGAGGCAGCAAACAGGAAAAGGGAGAGGGGTGAGTTTGTCAGCGCCAACTGATTTAACACAACAAAAAAACAGTCTCTGCTTCTTTCATCTCCTCCCTTTTGCCGCTGAAGCTCACTTACTTTTGTCCCTTACATAAGGAAGACCAAACATAAATTCGGTTTTCATCTTTCACATGAGCTGAACTCTTTGTTTTCCTCGGGCCTGCCTGCTCCTGACTGTTCTGCTGCCTGAAGCTAGTTACGGGTAGGAACGTGTTCCACATTTACATTGCACCGATACTGTAGCAACATGCAGGATCTGAACAAATGAGAATATGTCCTAAGGTGAGCTTTTCATCTAGCCTCCACAGTGTGATCCAGAGAGATTCTTCCATTACCACCACAATGTGTTTACTGATGTAAGTAACATCACCACTCATTAATAACATCACCAAGCCTCTTTGGAATAGATTGTTACACCTCAAAGTGTCTCAGAAAGCTGCAGCTTATTTTCTCACCTGCCTAAAGGATTTCAGTAATAAAGAGATCAAGGTGGAAATGCAGAGTTCTTCCACCTGCTATTTATTTCTAGCCTTTCTACATTTATCTTCATAAAGTTTAATGTTATGAAAAAAGTATTCGCTTGCCACAGAAGATGCATCGGTTCAACTATTGTCCTTTGTTCGCGTTATACTTAGTGTACAGGTCCAAGAAAGCACTAAGGCAGAAACTTTCAGAGAGCCCTTGAAAGTGTCACTGCTTAGTTTTTGTTGAATTCTAGTATGATGATGTTGTCTAGTTCTTGAAGTCTCTATGAAGACTCCAACTTAAACAGTCTTGTATTACATGCTGGGCAGTGCAAGTTCAAATATCTTTAGCAAACTACCGCATTGATTTATTAATGTGAGATGGTACTGAAACTTGCTCTATGAGATGATCAAGTCTAATCTCACTATTAGAAACTGTGCTCAATAAGAAGACATAGGCCAAGAAATCGTGCTAAAAAGCCAGTAGTGATTTCAAGATATTTTTATATTAAAGTGAAAGAAGGAAAAGTCTGATGCTAGCTTCAGCGTGGCTTACATAAATGCTTAAAGAGGAACATTTTTATTGTGAAGAATTACATTTCCAGGAAAAGGCCTTTGATACTTAAAAAATATAATAATAATCTGGTTGTGCACTGGTGGAAAAATCCCATCATTGCTCTCCAGCCAGACCTGAGCCTATAATACAATGGGATCCTATCGTGATCTTTCATTTGCTGAGCCCACTATATTTTTTCTTGACACAGCAATTACTACTTAATCTTGTTAGGATAGATGGTAATGGACCCTAGTTGTAAAATATCCCTTTGTATTTTTTCTTTTGCTTTGTTTTGAATATACTGCCTTGATTTTTATCACATTTATGTGCACATCAAAGCACAATTATTCATTGTTAAAGCCAATCTGCAATCAATGTCATTTTCTGTATTTTGTTTACACAGATTAGTGGTTTGATCCTGCTCATTGACTTCACTAAGAGCCTGACTTACCCTCTCCTCCCTCTCCCCGGGGTCTCTATTTTACAAAGGAGCAGTTTGTCCTTGGCCCTGGCCTTGGTGCACAATGAAAAGAGCCTGTGAGAGGGGCTCCAGCGTGCTCGAGGGGAGACCAGCAATATTTACTCATGCAGGTGCTGGGGCACGGCAAGGTGTGAGCCCTTCAAGTCTCCCTGGCCTCTGATAGAGGGTAGCTGGAGGACAGTGGCTGGGGAAGAGCGGAAGGAGAAGTGTAGGGAGAGGGAGCATGGCAGAAAATCGCTACCAAAAGATTTGGAAACAGGGAGACTGAGGCATGGTATTCCATGGAAATGTTTGGTGATGCAAAGAGCTGCAGCTGGGCTCGGTGCACCTGGGAACGTGAAGAGCTGCATGGGTTCTCCAAGCTCCCTGCTCCCAACTGTGAGCCCCAGAGGCTGCACGGCTGCCCTTGAGCTCTCGAATCAGAGGCCTGTGTGTATGGGCAGTTCAGTAATGAAGACAGCTAGGGGGAGGAAAATGGAATGTACTCTACTTCAAGGCGCAGTCCAGAAGAAAGGGCAAAAGCAGTCTTTTCTGACCTTCACGTGTCCCTGATTCAGAGTGTTTCCATTTTTGAGCACTGTGTATGTATTCAGGAGAAACTTTCCTCTCTTCCACTGATGGGATATTTGTGCTCTCCACCCTTTCCTGTGACTTTACCACTTATTACCTTCCTTGAGTTATGAATAAGTAGTTTTTTCCCCTGTGAGCTGCGTTCCTGTTCCGATGAACGAGAAACTTAATGTGACATTAAGCAAAGAAAGAAACTCATTTTCCTATCTCTCCAACTTGACTCAGGCTATCAGTCACCCTGGAGTAAAGTGGAGATTAATCTACCCCATGTGTACTTGCTGTATTTAACAAAAACAGCCAGTTCGCCTTATCAGCCTCCCTGTGGAAGTTCTGATCACAGAGCTGGAGGAAGAAGGAGCCAATGTTGACTCTTCTGAGGATCTTGACGCCTGGCAGAGTGTTTGCCTGCTGGGTCAGTGCCAAGCACTGCGGCCCCGGCTGGCTGTGTGACGGGCACAGAGGGCAAGCAGGAGAAAGCTCCTATTAATGATCACTGGGAACAAAGCCCTGCGGAGGTTTCAGTGTAGTTCTGCTGCTCCCAATTATGGGGAGATGTTGTATGGCCAAAGAAGGGTTGTTCCAATGAGCAGCCCAACTTATTTGCCACAACCAGGCTGTGATTTTTTTGTTAATGGAAATATTTCTCTTTTATTTCTTTTTTGTCTTTTTTTTTCCTGAGACCAGACTGCTTTCTAGCCCTGCAGGAGAGACCATATCCTTCCTCCATTTATTTCAGTGGGAGGAAGATCCAATCTGTCCATACCAAAAGCAGTGCCCTTCCTTAGGTTGTCTGAAGACACAGAATCCTCTCCATCTCTAGATCCTACCTCAGGAAACCTCTGTAATGTGCTTTGTTCAAAAGGCCAGCTGGTTGACTTTGCACAGATCAGTGCTGCTCAGGATAGAACATGGTTCCCAGAGAGTTTTTGCTTAATAAGTGAGAGTGTGATATTGTCCAGGGTTTTGTGACTGCTAACATTGCACTTCCTCAACTATTCTCCTAGTTTAATTCCCTTAAAAAGTACATTTTGAACATTTTTAAGTACCTGCAATTGGTTATGTGAACTTTGCAGTATTATGGGGACCTTATTTTGACCTAGACTTTGTAGTATCATTTCATATAAATAACAATTAACCTTTGGAGAAGAAGAGAACATTTATGTTCTCTTCTGGACTCAGCCTATCCAAGTTGTCACTGTAGAGCTGCGTGGATAAAAGGAAATTAGTTTTTCCCCCCCTCTTCTTCCATAGCAGTTTTAAGGTCAAGATCATCTCTGCATGGATCACCTGCAGAAGAACGTGTGACAGCTCACGTTCTGTGGCACAGAGCAGCACAGTGCAGACCTGTCGGTCTCTGTCTGTGTCTCTGGAGCAGGACAGCAGGAAGGGGAACAGGGTGGCAGCAGGGATGCTGTTGGCTGCTTTGGCATTGCTGTGGGAGAACCCCTCTTTGACAAATAAAGCTCAAAATACACCTGCATCACTTTGTAAAGTCTTTTTTAGGGGAAGAGGATAAGGATACTTAAATTTTTTTTTTTTTTTTAAATATATCTGTATTATTGTTGGTAATTATTTGGTGCCCCACGGTAGATTTCTAGGCCTTTTCTATTACTCCTTACACTAAAATTCAACATTACCAATATGTCATTTTCATTTCAGTTATCCTGCCAACTTCTACTTTTTCCCCTTATTGATTTTATTCCTGTCTAAAACCTCTTTCTGTTGTTTTTCAATGGAATGAAAACGGGCTAAATCAAGCACTTTATCCAATCGATGACTCTTCATACTTGACCAAGAATCCCTATGCCAGAAATAACATTCCACAGTCTGGAGACGATAAGGATGAAAAGGTCCATTACAACGTATTAATCATTGTTCTTTCATTTTTCTTTAGGCAGGACAAGTTTCATTGCTGTTTATTCTGTGACTTGTGATGGGAATCTTTGAAGCCTGCTTTACAATAGCAATGACCTTAGGCTCTACATGCTTTCTTTGACTTTTTAAACTACTGTGCCAAAATACATGCCCATCAGTATGCATAATTTGCATGTGCTCTTGCTAGGACAGAACGCAGAACTCACTGACAGCCTGCAGTGGGGAGGTCGGTGTTTTTCTTGCCTGATCTGAAAGAACAGATGTGGTAAGCGTGTGGTGAAATCAGGGTCACAACGGTGTGTGGAAATATGCAGGTGGCAGATATTGCCTATGAGTTGAGAGAGTCAAGAGGAAAGCTGTAGGGCCAAGGAGACTCCTGCAATCCATAACGGTGCTTGCTGCAGGAGATGGGAAATTGACAAAAAGCTTTTGAGATCTAGGGGTGGAGAGAGCTCACTGAACAACATAGCTCAGCTGCTTCTGTATCAGACAGGAAGAGTAAAATCTGTGTGCAGACAAGGAAACAAGAATAGAAAATATTTTCATTCAAAGCTGAGTGTTCATCTTATGCCATGCTACTAGAATCATAGAATCATAGAAGGTTGGAAATGACCTGTAAGATCATTTAGTCCAACCATCCTCCCATTACTATTGCTACCACAAGCTACTAAACCATATCTCGCAGCTCCTCTACTTACAACTCCTCCTGCAGGGTATATGCCAACAAGGACCCACAGAATCAGTGTTTTTAATATATGGTCAGTTAGGTTCACACAAGTAACAATGAGCTCTGCTCAGCTCAGGACTAGATCTGGTAAAACACCTCCCTCAGGCAGCTCATGGGGAAAGAACCGCCTTGCTTCAGAATGGGCTGGGAACCACACAGTCTACCAGGCATAAAGCAGCCAGAAGGAGAATGTGAGAAGGATGAGTCCTCTGTCATTGTGTGCAGTGGTAGAAAGGCTCTGCACAATGTGTTATCAGAGCTTGGAAACCTGTCTTGAAAGTTCTCTTCTCAGATGAACAAGCAGGGCTCTCTTGCTTTCCTTCTCCTTACAGCAGCCACTAAAAAAAGCAATTAGAAGAAGGAAAGTGATGCTGCTCAGTTTTTAGTGGTTCAACAGACTAATCACGATCTGCTCCTCCGTCAGAATAAATTCAGCTGGACATCTGGAAGGATGCTCTGTAGGCAGTCATAGTATGATATCATAGGAAAAGAGTCTGAGGTTGCTGACTGTGAAGTGGGCTACATGGGGACTGCAGCCCTGACCTGGTACAGATTGTGCAGAATGAGATCCCTGCTTTCTGGATTTTCCCACTGATTCCAGTCCAGTGAAGCTCCTCTTTCTTTAACTGATTTTTAAGGGAAGGTTGAGCATTCCCACTTCTCTTGTCCCATCCCCGTTGGATTTTGTAGGATGCATTCAGAAGTATAATCCTGGGAGAGGACTTTTAGCTGAAGTTCAGACTTCCCCAGCACAAGATGAGTATGGCTTGGAATCTCCTCCTTCAAAAAAAAAAAAAAAACATGCTGTGGCAAAGGCATTTCCTACCCACATCTGTCCTCAAAGCAACTGCCACCAAGATCAAATTATATTTGGATGGGAACTCCCAGGATAGAAGCTTGGTTCAAGTTGAGTGCAGAATTCATGTGGTTTGCAACTGAGCTGGGATCTTCAGAAACAAGAATTTCACTATGCTTGCTAAATGGAGAATTTACCCCACCGTTTTTTGGGCATTCAGCAGCTGACATGTAGCTTCTAATCACATTCTTCCCCTTCTTCCTCTTCCAAAAGGGTTAGGATTAAGCCAGTTTACATACCGCTTCCTCTTTCTGAAGCAGCAGTCCTCACAAAGTAGGTGAAATTGGAAATTACATGGTATATAACCGAGATCAATAATTAGAACTACTTTACATAATCTCAGACTAAGTGTGTCAGTCGGGTGTTTCTCATTAGAAGTTTGAGGAATGTTCTGGCTTCCTTTTGCTTCACGCTGCCTGTTTCTGGGTGTCTGTAATTCCCCGCACGGATTCGCCACAATAATTTACTGTGTATTCTGCTGTTTCCCCACTGGTGAGGGCCCACATTTCTCATCCATTTAGTTAAACAGAAATTTTGCAATGACTTATGCAGCTCTCAGAATTCAGGATGAAGGTATTTTTAAGGATTTGCCAGTTTAAAACGGTATGGATTTTTTTGAAAGCCAGCATTCTTGATATTGAATCAGACGTTATGAAACGGAGATACATAATGTGGTGGCACTTCTATTATTCATGACAGATCAATTTTGTATGGAAGGTTATGGCAAAAAATGCAAAACAGTCTGCCACAAGAGGTTCTGACTAAGACAGAACACAGGTGGCATTGCTTTGTGTAGAAACTACAGGCAGATAAAAACAAATAAATTAGCAGAAAAACAAGTTTCTCCTTTGGTTCTGTTGGCATAAGGACCAGATAGGTTATTTACTTCCTGTTTACAAATAGATGAACACACTGAAAATGCCATCAAAAAACATTTTGGACTCTAGATCAGGTCCAAGCACTTCAACAATCTTTAATTTAAGATCATGGCTTATTAAAATAAAAGATTTGTGCCTGCATTCTTGCAACCTTTTGTCAGGCAGTCTTTAAGGAGCCCTCTTTCCCTTCTCCTTGGTCTACTTGCAGAGTACAGTGCTGATCAAAGACAGGTGGCCCTTTAAAGCTGGTCTGTCTCTCTGTCCATACAGTCTGATGCTTTCCCTGCAGATGTGAGTGCTGTGCCCGTGGGTTTGGTCAGATATCACATAATCTGCTGCTGCTGTGCGTGGCAGCAACAGTTCCTCCTGCACATAACTCCGATTTCTCAGTTCTCCTCTGACTAGAGGGTCCTGGTTTTGTGAAGGATGTTTCTTCACACATGCAGAAACAGATACCAAATTGACCTAAAGGTTATTTTCTCTAAATTTCCTTTGAGTTCTGTTTTCTTCAGCTGGCTGGAACCAGGTTGCTTCAAATGAAATTAGCCTATCATAAATCTTCCTGTGCTTCCTTTCCTGCCACAGACTCTTGCTTCCATGTCAGCTCTTCGATTTTTTGAAACATACTTATTGCAGTTAGGCTCGGAGGACGCCTTGTAGATGAAGCTGATCGTCAGAGTGTTCATTCAGCTGCGCATTAACGCAGCGCCTTCCAGGGGCCCCGACACCCCGCACCCCAGAGCTGTGTGTGCCACGTTGCTCCTGTCCTGCTATGCACAGCCATTTCTGGGTCGTCCCTGCGAGGTACCTCTGCCACTATACAATTTTTATGGTCTTTCTGAAGTGAGTCAAAAGGCAATAATTGAGTTTTGTAGCGCGGTGTCTTTAAGTGAGCCAGCTCTCCGTGAGTTAAGTGAAAATATTACAGCTGTTGCTTTATGAGTCATAAGCGCTTGATTTTCATCAAAGCTTTATATGCTAGCCTGTCCCAAGGGGTTGACCTCTGTATCAGGTATCATTTGTCAAGTATTAACACAAATTAAGTTTTAATTGTAAGGTATGATGGAAAGTTGGATTTGTTTAAAAGAGGCAATAAAAGGAAATTTATGTGTTTAACTGTGCGCAGAAGGGGATTGGGTGGCTGGAAAATGCTTAATGCTTTTTGGGAAAAGTAAGGAGGTGAAGGATGGGAGGGGAGACGGCCCCAGCGTGCTGATAACCCCTGGTGCTTCCCTGCTGCAGGATGGCCTGCCGCACATCTCCACTGGAGCCAAACCTCCCAGAGATTAAAGCCACTTAGGGAAAGGGCAGCGCCTGGCCCCGCTTGTGTTCTTGCTCGGGGAAAGGCTCACTCTTCACTTGCATCCGCAGCAATTTGGGGCTAGAGTGAGATCGAGTTTGACAGTAAAAGAGATAAAACTTATCTTCTGGTGTCACAATTCAGTACATAGCCCTGAAGATAAATGACTCATTTCAGAGGTTGATAAAAATGTATTTGTTCGTTCGCTGTCGTATGATCTGTTATATTTTCAAGCAATCTTACAAAAGAAGTAGCATCCATTAGCGCAGAACAGCTGTGTGCTGTCTGCAGAGTTAAAAGGAATTAAAACACACTTGTGTTTAAAAAAACAGGGATTATTTTTCAGATTTCAGCCACAGTTTGATGGAGCACTGCTCGATACTTGGGTGGCCAGAGCAGTCCCTGCTGACACCCTGGCTGTGAGCAGGGTGCCCAGGGATGCTGCTCTGGGAGGTAACTCTGTGTGTGCCTCTGCCTCAAGTGGAGGAAAGGTGATGAGAGAGCCCTGCCATGACCTGGGTACTGCTGGGGCTGGCTGCTGCCCTCTTGCAAAAGGCAGTAGAAAGGCCGTGCCAACAGTGTGCAGGAGCATGGATTTCCAGCAGTGGCAGCTAAGCCATGTTAATGGGGCTGTGAGGTCCAGGTAGCAAGGCTTTGAAGCGCAGTCCTAAACCAAGGAGAAAATATTTCTTCTAGCAGAGCTGGAGAAAATGGCATCTTTTCTATCAAAGAGCTCCGCACCAGTTTCTTCCTCTTCTGTGCACTCCCTTTTTATCTTTGCAGTTTCTCAGGCTGTCTCCCTTAATGGGCTTTTGCAAATCCTGCCTGCGCAGAAGGGAGCAGCCTGGTGCTCTGATTCCCATGTCGGTCTCCACAGCTGCTAACAGGGACAAGCTATTCTCTACCCCTCCTGCTGATCAACTCTCCCCAGCATCATTCACACAGTTTCTGAACCAGGCCCCAGCAGAAACCTGGTGGACAGGGGTAGCCTTGGCCTGAAGATCTGCCTTGTCCCCTTGGGGTTGGAGATGTTGTGCGCTTACAACATAGCTAACTTAAATCACCAAGGGGTTTATCACCACTAAGATCTAGCATTTAGGTCTGCAGAAGCAAAAGTTATCTTAAATCCAGAGTGACACTGGACATGCTTTGCATAGTTCCCAACAACACGCAATTCCATCAGCAGAAATGTTATACTTAAGGGCCTGGTGCAGAAACACCATTCAGTAAATGCGTAGAGGTTTAAACTCTTTTCCAAAGTATGTCCCAGTTCAGCATTATCTTTCCCTTCCCAGTGTCTTTCTACTGATAACTTGGTGGGAAAATGTTCAACAGGATGTATCTTACAGTTGAAAGTAATGTTAGTGTAGTGTGTGAGATGCAGTGTGATGCACTGCTCCTGCTGTTTTCAAACGTGCTTAAATATAACTCCTTGAAACAAGGTGAAGTGACAGATGAGTGGAAGTTTTATGGATTTTGTAATTTAATTTTTATCTTCTTCTCCCTCTGATTCTTCCATAACCAACCTCCCCCAGATATACGCAATTCATTATTGGTAACTGACCCCCTTGCACCTTGTCGCCACCTCTCTACGCCCAACAGCCCAGCCATCGTTTCATTACTAACGCTTTATTGCAGATAATCACGACAAAGCATGGTTTGTCTTTTCTCCTGCATTAGTCCGAGTTACACAGCGATGTTTCCTTGTGACTTAAAGCCTGGTAAAAGATGGTTGCAAGGCACAGAGCTGGGTAGGGCACATTCATGGTGCCCAGGGCTGTCTGCAGCCCACAAAGCATCGGGCAGTGGTTCCCAGGGAGCAGCGCAGCTCTGCGCTGTGCCACCCCCAGCCCAGCAGCAGGTTGCAGCTTTCTGCCAGGGCTTCTGGTGCCTTTGTGCTTTTCACACGTTTGCCACTTCTTTTTTTGTGATACTAAAGAGGAGTGACAGAGCTGAGCTAGGACTGACCTTTTGTTCAGCCCTGCTTCTCCTGGATGATTTTAACCTATTTTTGGATGAAAAGAAATTTTTTTCTACTACAAATGGGCTCCGTTTTGAATCTGGAGAAGAAATTAGAGCTATCACTGGATGTTCACGTTAACTTTCCAATAGCGCCTAACATTTCTGTATCCAGACAATTAGCTAGGTGAAGCTCCATACTCAGTAAAAGCAGACAGTTGCTAGAGGAAGAGAGGCAAACTGCTTACTGCATTTACAGTCATATGGTCATTTTATCCAGTCTGTGCTAATGTGCTGAATCCTGGTAGATATTCGGTAATGTTTAGCACACGGACATGTTTGCACCCATGCTAAATGTGTTTTCCTGCAAACTCTGCCCTCCTGCTCCCAGCTGGAGGGATCTACCTTTGCTACAGGCTCGATGTGCCAAGACCAACATGTCCTGGTCACCAGGACGTTACCACAGTTAAACAACACTTAGCAAACTGCTGGCTGTTTGATTGCAAGTAGCCGATATTTTCTTACGTATATTACTTATAGCAGGTGAACACATGAAAGAGGATGTTAGTAAGATGAAGCTTTCATCAACAAAAAATATATTCATTTCAGGGAAAAACTGGGCACATTTTCTGTGATAGGCTTACCTGATATGTTTTGCTTTCATATCATGCCTGATGAGATGTAATTCTATGTAATGCAGTTTACCTACAGCACCTTACCAGAAAATCCAAACAAAACCTCTCAGGTGTAAAGCATCCATTAACCCAGGAAAAATGTCCTTTCGTTGCTTGTGGCTTGCTTACTAAGTTAAGGCGCAGTACAGCCATGCTGAAGAAAGCACTGATAGGTCCGTGGAGAGGAGTTTTGTGCTGCCTGGAGGGACACTGCAGATGGAGGGTGAAGGCAGATGAAGATGAAATTGTCTGAGTACGGCAGCCAATGCCTGTGGCTCTTCCCGGAAGGACGGCAGGGTGGCCACTTGTTCAAAACAGAGCACATACAGGGGTGTATTGGTGCAGTGAGTTGTGTCTGTCATCCAGCCTGGACCTAGTTGCCTGCTTCATTCAAACCTGTGGTTGACTATCTTGGGTACTACTTTTACCTCAATCTTTCCCCATTAAAATAAGTTAAAAAATAAAAGTAAACTAATTCTGCAAAATACATAGACTACTATTGAGCATATTGCGATTTCTTCCAGAATGTGGCAAATTTCAGAAATATGTTTCAGCTCCAGCCTACTGCCATGCTTGGTATCATTTCAAATAGGTTGTTGCTTTTTGTTTTTAGAATGTGGATTTGTGAAGAAAGGTTTGATTTGTTATGATAATGTAGAGGCTGAAGAACTGGTTATTGTGATTCTGTTCCATGACATTATTTCTGAATAAGCAGCAGTATCTTTCCTCCACCTCAAACAGAGCATGTAGGTTCCAACATGCAGTCCACCTTCTAATTCACTGCTCAGCAATTGAAAAAGTGTCACTCTGGTGGACATTTCCCCCATGTGTGTTTCTCGATGCTGCAGAGCTCCCAGGCCAGAGGCACCTCCTGCTGTTTGCAGTCACTGCAGAGTCACTGGCTAGAATGGATCGACAGTTGGCAGTCTGGAATTGGACATCTGCTGCAAGCTGTAGAGAAGTGCATTCTGGCATTCGTCAGGTGAAACAAGTACTTTTCAGGAAAGCCCCACCTTCTCCTGATAAGACCTTGGTTTTCATGCGAGGTCCATCCCAGGCCCACTTCTTGGCTGTCAGCCTCCAACTCCTGCTGAAATCAATGGGTGCTGCAGGCACAACTCGGAGGAGCACAGACTTAAAAGAGACTGGGAGTGTCCCTGGGGATAAGTGCCCCCCCTTCCCTGCCCCTCGCTACTTGTAAGTGATGTACAAAGAGGTCTTGAAGAGCTGGAACAGGGAAAACTTCAAACTTAAGCCTTCTGGGTCAGCTTTTTATATCCTAAAATAAGCTCAACAGCAAAGAGACTTTTAAAGGCTTTTCTTTTTGTTCCAATGCTTTAATGAGAAGTGTATAAACTGACATTGATCTCTTCCCGTTAGGTTTACTACGCTGAGGCACTGGAGATGTTTTTAGATGATGAAGTTCTGCTCAAGTACTCCGTAAATAAATGCGGTAATGTGGTGATTTGGTTTATGTCAGAAAGAGCTGACCTGAACAGAATAGGACTGTAACAGGGAACCCTTTATGAAAACATTGGAGTATTACGAGAACAGTGGGGTTTGTCAGAGTCCTTAGAACTCAACAGAGCCTGCTGCACATGAGCTTTCCTCAAGGATAGGGGAAATGGATTGGATTTGAGGCTGCCGTTCTGAAGTCTCCTCTTGGCTCTCTCGCTATCCTTAGTAGCTGCTGCTCCCTCAGATCAATGTTTCTGTGATGTAAAGTATTCTTGCCACTGGAAGAAGCCTAATTTAGATGCAGCCTAATTTAATTTGCTCTGTTTGGACATGCTGTATAATCTGGTGTTGAAAACTGAATCTTAGAACGGCTTTTCTTGACTCTACTGACAATTACACAAGTTAAGTGGTTCTGCCTTTTGGGACAGCATGTTCACATCTTTGTGGCAGGTTTATATTTGTTTTATTTAGGTGCTATTTCAAGTCAAGGTTTATGTGATAACCACTTTGGGCAGACAAATCAGCTGTTTCTCTTCTAATTAATATCTAGTAACTTTTATTGGAGGCCTTCAGGAATATTACTAATGAACATATTCAAGATAGATTACTCATAAACAAATACTTATGTCTTTATTCCTAAAACATCATTTAAGTCTGAAAATATTATCACACAATTTCAGAAAGTTGTGGGTTGCATCCAGTGTAAATGTAATGATTACATTAGCATCACATTCACAAGCTGTCAGCTGTCAGATTTTACTGGTAAATATATTGAAGTAAATAGCAAAGCAACATTGCAATTTCTTATGTTAATGTGGCTCTGTAGCTATTAAAACAGGCTAAATGCAAACAGAAAATAAAGCCTGGCACTGTAAAATTCTGTCATGGGAGTGACTGTCTTGCAGCCACTTGTGGCAGAACGGAGGTGTGGGGCCGTGGCCGCAGCTATGGGCAGGCTGTCTCTGGGCATGGCATCAACTGCCCCAGGTCTGCCTCACTGACTCACAGACATGACATCACGTTTGAATGGGATTTGCCTCATGCTGGGCTGTTGGAGAGTGCAGAGTTCTCTCTTGCTAAGTTTTTGGGGGCAGATGGCAGAGAAGAAAAGTTTGCATTGCGGGGACGGCAGAACTTTTAGGCAGTTGGAGATGTGCTTTAACAAAGAAGTGAAAGGCTATGGAGTACTTGGATGAACAAAAATTCTAGGCTCCCTCTTTCAGTATGTAAGGAACGTGACTCTAAGGAACACGACTCTCCTTCCCCACCAAAAGCAGACCCTTTCCCTGCTGCAGGCTGAGCGTAACACCGAAGCAAGCGGTAAAATATAAAGTGCACCATCTTACAGGGTGACATATCATTTTTCCTTGACGTCTCATAACTTACCCTTTTCTACAGCTTTTTGTTCTGAGCCAAATGTCACAAGTTAATGCATGAATAAATGAGGACGGTTCTCACCACTTTCATGATATGTTGCAAAATATACACAGGTGGTGCTTTAAAGCTTGCCATTTGCCTCAATAACTAAATACCGTTTGCATTTTACTGGCTTCTATGTGTGTCAGATCCTGCACCTGTTCAAGACCAATTTCAGTAGACGTTATACCAGATCCTGTATTTTACTTCTTTCCAGTGGTAAATAGGTCAGTATTTCATGACAGAAATCTATTAAAGAGAAAGAAAGTGTTCTGTCTGAAAGGAAATATGGCACATATGAAATTAAATTAAAAATAAATTGGGTAATAATCAGTCAAAAATAATAGAAGTGCTGAAGAAATCATTCCAAACAGGAGGAGTGAAAAAGAAATCAAAGCACACAAAGAAACCCCTACCTCAAATTCTCATGCCTTAAATTCATGTTTCCATAAAGCTGTGAAGCAAGTACTTAACTTAAAGCTATGACTTGCCCAGCTGTAATCAGGGGTGCTTGAAGTTATACACGCCCTTATGTGCCTTGCTGATCTTTGGCTGAAGCGGTCAAGCTCACTGAGCATCTCTAGGCAGTGTCTGATTACATGTAGGCAATCAATGCTGTTGTGTTTGCAGATTTTCTTACACTGGGTACTCTTCAAAGCATGGCATATCTGACCATGCTCGCAGGCAGTCTGACACCAGATGTTATAACATGTGATGAATGCTACCAAGATTTATGCAAGGCTTATTTTGAATGCATACATGATGCAAAGGATTAGTGGCTTTGGGAAGATGTGATTTTTACTATTTCTGTCAATGCAAATGTTGCATGTAAGGAAAAACCCCTTGCTCTCTTGTGGAGTTATAGCCTAACTGGAATGGCTGCTGATGCTTTTCAGCTTGCTGTTCTCTGCTAAGGTGCTCGGAGTGGTTCCAGTGCAAATTTGAGCAGTCTCTGCCTAAAGCCATCTGTCATTGTTTGCAGACATTTCATCTTGTGGCTCTTGGCCCCAGCTAAGGACTTTGACTTGCTCTGAATGAGAGTGTTCGTGATGTTTACAGTTTACATTAAGTGGCTTTTAGAAAGGAAGAAAAGCTTTTACTTCATGAATTAATCGTTCTGTGTATATTATTATGATGGTCCTAATAGGAGCTAGTATACACAATAAAAGCAGAATCAAAACACATCAGCTCTGGTTGTCAGGAAAATCAGAGTTTTTAAGAGTTGCATGTACGCAAATTAAATTGTGTTAAGAAATTTGTAATGCTATTAAATGGCCTTTAAAGGCTTTAGATTTATAAACCAGGCACAAGGTTTTCCCATTTCCCATTGTCAGTGAGCGTGAGCATGCACTGACAGCCGAGCTGGAAAAAATCAGAGACCAAAATGTAGGTGAGCCCATGGACATCACTTGGCACACAGCTAGAGAAATGAACAGTGATGGGCTCACGTAGAAAGCTGCTTACTGCTCGCATTTCCAGAATTAATCCTTAGCTCTTACCATAGTGTTCAGACCTCTAGCTATCCTGTTCTCAAGGGGGTTCTGCTCCCAAATGGAGCAGTTTGCTATGAGGACAGGTTGGAGCTGGTCTCAGTGGAGGTGAGCAGGAGCCTGGTGGTAACAGCAGGGCTCTGTGCAGCACCACACCTGGGAGCTGGGAGAGGGCATGGAGGGGGCTTCTTAACCTCATCCTCAATAGAATGCTTAGCTGGTGTGATGTGCTAGCATATGCCTTATTTTATATCTTCCTCTAGTTATTTTGGAGGGAGAAAAACAGGCTAGGCAAAGTCTCTGTTGATGCTGCTGGAGGGGTCACAAGTGCAAAGAACTCAGGCCCTCATAGCACAAGCCCTAGTGCAGATGTGGGCATTTGCCCAAACTAGGCTTTCCTGAAGTAGCTTGCACTGTGTTTGCTGGGAGAGTCTGCCTTTGCTGATACAGCTTTCCCCCTAGTCTGCTCACACTCTGCTGCGATGGCCAGAGGCCCCTTAAGGCAGTGTCAGAATACAAATGGCACAGAAAGGAATTGGTCATACTGTGACCATGGAAAAACAGCAATTAACCTTTAAACCAAGATGGACCGCTTTGAGACCAGTCCTCACTGCCACCAATGGCTTCGTAGCAGATGTCAGGGAGAGTCTGCAGAGATTCAGCCACAGCACCCTAATCTTCATGCCTCTCCTTCAGGCACAATAATCCAATGTATTTGTTCAGATAAAAAGAGAAATATGATTTTCACTCAGATGTTTCCTGTTTGTTCTTTGTCACTTCTATGGCACTTACCAGCCCGAGCCATGTGCTGCTCCATCTCACTGCAGAGCTGTGCTGCACTGTGTGTCTTCTCAGTGCTGGGCAGGAGCTCAGCTCTGGGCTCCAGTTGCTGGAGATGGAAACTGCACAACTGTAGAGCCAGACACTGCCAAAGTTTTTCCTTGAGAACTGTCAGCACAGTGCACATCATTCGTGGCTGCTCACCTGCGTCTGTGCTCAGAGAGCTTGGCAGCACACAGCTTTGCTCAAAGGTAACTGCTCTCATCAGGATAGGGAAGTTGAGGCTGCTTGTGCAATGCTTGGAGCTGTGTAGGCTGGGTCTGTTGAATGTTGGAGAAAGGAATGCTTGCTGGTTTCTGATTCAGCTAGTTTGTATTCCTGTATGCATCCCCTCAGGCCATCTCTGGGCATTCAGTGCCTGAAAGTCACTGCTCTGGTGTGAGAACTTTCAGTCTGTGTTTGGTACCTTTACAGATAAGCTTTTGGCAAGTAGGTGCACCTGTAACTTCTGTCAGCTTCAAAACAGTGAGGTCTTGATTTTCCTTAGACTAGTTTTTGATTCCTGTGCTTTCGCCATCATTTTCAAACCTGGTGCTGCAAAGCGTTTCTCATGTCTGTTGACCATAAAATAGGATACTGCCATTTTTAGCCACTGATGAAAGCTGAGTGTTGCATTTCCCTTTGCAAAGTTTGTATTTCGATGACTTTCCATTCTCCAGATACACTCCTTTTTGACTGTTCCCCCCATGACACAGATTAAGGTGTTATTTTTCCTTGAGCACAACAACTGTCTGTGCCACTGTGAGCATCTCCCTGTTGCAACAGTTGTTTGCACCACAGTGTGCCTAACGCTGCTATTGAGTGGGCTGACATAGGAGCACATCCGTTTTCTCAGGGACACACAAAATTTGTAGATACCCAAATCACTTTGTACCTACTCTCGTATTTCTGAAACTTTCCACTAATCTTGCAATATTTCTTTCGCGTTTGTTTGCTTTGAACAGCAGCTATTGTTTTATAAACACTGACTGCCATATTGTAAAATATCGACATGATTCTCATAGGAATTAGGTTGTATTATTCCAGCTGAGATTTATTACCTACATTTCTGCATCAGACTGGGAAACCATATAAAGATAAACCCTTTTAGATTGGCTGTTGCAGACGGAGCGCGGTGGAATGTGGAACGAGCTTTCTACATGCCATCAGCTGAGGCCTTCTGCAGAACCTCAGGCCAGCGTGCGGCTGGCGGCTCTGCTGCCTGCACTCAGATGGGGCTCTGCTGCTCCAGCCATGTGCTCGGCTTGCAGACCTGTGTTTGTTTGAGTTGTGTGCTGCAGGAACACACAGAGACAAGGATATTGTTCTGGAACAATGGCATGGAAGTTACCTAGACTTATAGCTGTTTATTTTTCTGAAGCTATGGGATTAAGTACTTGATATGGTTAATTTATTATGAGACATAAATTGAGCAACATGGTAAAGAACTTAACTGCAAAATGATGGACAACCGGTATTAGAATTCCTCTAATAATGCTGTACGACGTTCATTTATTATTATTATTATACATCCAAAAGTGCTTTTGGCACAGTTTTGACATACTCTACTAACAGACATCCAGACCAAATTTATTGCCCAAGATAGATCTCTGTAGGAATGGCAAACTATCCGCGTGTGCCTGGACTGTCAGATACACGCTCTGCCAGCTATCCAAACAACCGCAGGCAGGCAGCCAGAGAAAACATATTATAACTTGTTATAAAACTCTATTTTGACTTGCACCTTTGTTAAGAAAATAAGGGACTGAATTTTTAAGTAACAATAATAGAAGAGAGCCTTTTGAATTTGGAACCCAGTAATCTGAAGGCAATTCAGTGACCCATCAGACTAATCACATATAAAGTCTAGGCACAGGCATTCAGGAAGGTTTGAAGCCAGTGTGGGGAAGTGAAAAGCTAACTCCTATATCTCCCCATTCTTTTTTTCCCTTCTCCTTATGATTTAATATTGAACAACGATGAAATATGTCATCCATAATGGGAGAATTGGCTGAAGTGATTTTCCATTAATTAAAAAAATGTATGGAATCTGGGTCAGTCTCCCAGCAAAATACCCAATATAAATTGATTCAGAGAGAGCCTAATCCATGAAATATATGATTTCAGTTCATTATCTGATTTCTGAAACACTGCAGTACCTGAGGATCTTGTTTTCATTATCTGGGCGGATGGAGAGTAATCCAAAGTTCCTTTAAAATCAAAGGGTGCTTTGTAGCTTCCCCAAGATGGAAAGTGCACTGGACATGTCTGAAGTGCATTCAACATGGAGAAAGCACGCCAGGTCTCCTTCCCTTCGTTTTGCAGTTGCTGTGCCTGAGGTCGCTCCAGCAGCGATGGGCCAAATCACGCTTGCTGGAGCCGTACAGCTAGCTTGCTTGAAACCAAAAGAATTACATTTCCAAGTGAGGAGAACGGTCTTCAGTTGCATTTCCAAAAGTCTTCCTACTGATTTCAGGGAGCGTAGAACTAAAAGAATCTATTGCTTTGTAGATTATTCCTGGTGCCATTTTTTCGTTATGGCAAACTTCTCTTGGCTTCTGAGATGCTTTTCTCTCAGCAGCTCTGCTAGAACATGCAGACTGCACGGGCAGTAGAATATTGCTACGTTTCTCTGTGTGTGTGTGGCATCAAAAATGATAATCTTGTTTGAGGCCAGACTGTTCCATCTTCAGTAACTTCAGCAAAGTAGATTTTGAGATTTTGTTGTTTTAAAATCAGAATCTCTTTATTCCTATTTAATTAGAAGTAGTTCAACAGATTTGCAATAAAGGATTTGAAATCACTCTAATTTAATGGAAGCTCTTTCCTAATATGAATGATAGAACTGGTACATGACTAATCAAATATATTAGTGCACAGAATGGAGATTGCATAGACTCATTTGTCTTTTTGGTCATGTTTTATATTGTCCATACTTTTACTTTTTTTTTTTTCTTTTCCATTTTCCCTTTACTTTTTCCCTGAGTTTCAACTGGACAAATTCACTTACAGTTGATTGCAAGATGGTTCTGGAGTAGATTAAATAGTGCTTAATGGATTGTATTTCTGCAAGACCATTCGACTTATATTTATTATGGAGTTTAGGTTTATAGAAAATTAAAACAAATATCAAAAGATTTGTAATATTAAATATGTTTCTGTGCACCATAATTTTAACTGTTCCATATGTTTATATGGAGTTGTATCATCTTTGTAGACATAACAAGTGATATCTCAAAGAAACACACTTGCAGCTTTCAATAGTTTTGGTACCACACTTTCACTTCAGATATTTTAAAAATCAAGAAGTCTAATAAAAGTTAATCAGGTCTTTAAAAATGTGAAGAGTAATCAAAGAGTTTGGCTTTATGTCTGGATTTTGGTGCTAGTCAATTGGCATCATATTGCATGATTAAGAGTCACTCTCCTAATTTAGCTATTAGACAATCATTAGCCTGATTACTACATATTGACTGCTGTACTTAGCTCACAGATCATGCTACAGGAGGGAAAAAATACACCGGCAGAAAGGAATAATTTCCTGATGACAGCTTTGCCTAACAGTTCTCAGAGCTGTTTTGGTTTTAAAATGTTTCCCCTTTCAAAGTAAATTCTCACCTTGGCATTTAGAGACGTAAAGGCCTGTCAGGTTGGTTTAGCACCAGGCTGGGGCTGCGTCTGTGCCCTGTGTGAGGCCAAGTGCTCCCTGTGTGCCTGAAGATCACTCCAAAGCCAGACTGGATTTTCATAGTTAGAGACAGAATTTAATTCTGATTCTGAGACCCAGGAAGCTTGAACACAGTAATTCAGAAATATTTACGTTCCCAGCTCTTGTTGAAGTCCTTCCATCACAGCTCCCACTTGAAAAGCAGCTCCACTCCTGCCTTGCTCTTTGGGATATCTCCAAAGTCAGGCGCTGTGTGATGAGAGCAGAAGGAAACCTTTGCAGAGGGGAGCAGTGAGCAGGCTTTTTTCCCCCCTTTTGCCTTGGCCCCAAACACCCCCCTTCAGGCTGCTCTGACCTTATCGCAGCCCTCTCTGGTGTGGGACATCTCACCTGGCCCTAAGGCCGTTCTGGGTGTGCACAGCTCTGCAGTTCTTCACCCCTTCAAACACTCATTGAAATGGGCTATAGCTGAGCCTAGGGATGGGTGACCAGTCCTGGACCATCGTTACTGATAACGTTTGTTCCAGAGCAATCTAATCAGTGCCTTGATTTCTTCCTTCTGAGCTCATTTTGGCATAATTGGGCTATTGGAAGATGAAGTCTTCCAAGCACTGTGCAGTGGGATGAATGCCATCCACAGCAAGTAGATAATTTAGCACCTACCTTAAAATGTAGTAGTGGATAATCAGTGAACACTTAAATGATCAGGAACTTAGTTAGGTTTTGAGAGACTAACAATTGAAACTCAGATCTGCTGTTGCGATGTGGTGTGTGCACTATATAACGCTAAGTACCCGTACAGACACTTGTGTTAAAAGATAACACTAAAGCTGTTGGGGCTTTAACCCATGTAATGCATTTTTATGCTCTCACCAAGTAATCTTAAATTGTTTCCCTTGACAGTATGACTGACTGATCCTGATTGAAGAATCTTTCATTGTCAGAGAATACCTTTTTGTTTCATAATGTCCCCGGTTAGCTGTAAACCCTGCTACTGCTGGCTGCAAGGAGCTGAGCTTGCCAGCAGTGACTGCCCACAGAAATGCGGGCCCTTTGAATGTCGCCTCACAAAAGTTTATTTTCCATATCAAAAGGCGTATGTGCCACACAATAAGGGTAGATTGCTTCAGCTGGAAAAATGAGGTTAAGCACAGAAATAGAGACCCAGAGGAAATACCAGACCCAGAGCTGCTGAGGAGCCCTGCCGTGCCACAGCCAGCCTGCTGCCTGCAGGTGGATGTTGGGATGCAGCACCCGGGCAGATGCCAGCCATGCTCGGCTCTCAGGGCTGTGGAGATGAGGAACCTTCCTCCCGCATCCCTGCAGCTTTCTGCAGGGCTCCTGTACGCCTTTTCCTTTCAGGAGCAGGGTTCAAGCTTAGCAGAAGGCGCACGCAGCCTCCCGAGGCCGTGGCCCCAGTGGGCGACTGCACAGCCTGCCTGCCCCAGCTCCCCCAGCACCGCGTGGTGCAGCCTCTGGGTTGTGCCCCCAATTAGGGCTGCTCTCGTGAAGGGAGGTGACCAGCTTGGAAAACAGGACCAGGCTTGGTTCTCGGAAGCTTTCAGCCATATAAAGGGTTTAGATCAGCTTTGGACAAGTTTCTGAGCTGAAGCTTTTGTGGGACATGAATCTTTTTTCTACTCACGTCAATGTGTTTCGAATCAGGCCCCTTGTTGGGCCAGGCTGACTCTTTTGATATATTAGCCTGTTGCTGATTAAATGTATATTTTGCTTTTTAATTTTTGCTTTTTGGGGGTAGCCATTGCTCTAATGGAGACCCATTTAGCCATTGCTATAGATCAAAAAAGCCAAGCTTCCTCTGTGCCACTATGGATTTTCCATGGAGCTGCCCATAAGAGCCTTGAAGTTATTAAATCCTTTTGTTTTGCTGTCAATTACAGACGGGTAAACATCAGTCAAGGAAGATTTTTTTTTCTTTGCTTAGTAATTAATCAGAGAGCCCCCTCTCTCACTCTTCTTTGCTCTCTCTTTTCTTTCTCTGCTTCGTTTTATGCCTGTCCTTGCTTCTAATAGTAACAGGCAGCTGTACAGCGTGGAGCTGAGTGCTTTGGTAGCACTTTGGTGTGCCTGGATCAGCCACAGCCTTATAAAAGGTAGCAAACACTGCTACACATGTCAAAATATGAAATAGAATGATTCCTATTTTATTTTATTTTATTTTATTTTATTTTATTTTATTTCGTTTTATTTTATTTTATTTTACGGGACTGCTTTGCACACAGCACACACAGTGTCCTTTTACGTTAAGAAATTAGTTACATTTCCTTGATGGCTCACTTTCTTATTAGGTCACATTTGGCATAACTGTTCAGGACTACTTCTAATTATTCGTATAATATCATCTTACGCATGAAGATGGCCCATTTTCCACTAATTTCTCAACCCTGTTTTTCTTTCTGTAATGGCATATGACCAGCTCCTAACATAAAATAAAAGAAAGGAGGGTGAATAAAAGGATAGGAAAAGAAAAAGAGCTCTGCTGTACAACCAAAACGGGTAATTATGCTCCTCTAAGCACATCGCTAGAGCCCAGCTGGCACAATTAAAGAAATAGCTGATCAGTTCCAGTTATTGATTCTGCTAACATGTTTGTTCATGGTTGCTTCTTGTCTAATTAGTTTTTTCTGCTTTCTTAGTCTGAAAGCATACCTTTTCAGTCAAATCTGTTTTCAGGCATCAGATAGCAATGCTTTATTTAGAACACTCGCTAGCCAGTTACTTCAATGCAACAGTACTTCACTTTTTTTTTTTTAACCCGACGTGGGGCGGATCTTGTGGAGTTGTATTGAACTTTGTAGTGCAGCTGGGCACCATTGGAGATGTGAGACAGTGCATCCTAGCAGTGAGATAACTGCTCTGAACGTCAGGGTGAGGGATCTCCTGTCTTAAAACACAGAGCCGCCTCTCACTTCTTGCGAGAAGCTACAGGCTGTGCTTCCAGCTCGGGAAGAGAGAATGCTGTGGTTGCATGTTGGCTGGGTGGGCAGACACTTTTAATTGCTCGGAGGTCTTTGTGCAGATGATTTTGCTCAGATATTTTCCCCCTTTTGACAAAACAGCTCCTATGTAGAAAGCTGCGCTTTAGCAAAATGGAGCCCGGCAAAGAAAAGAGAGTCACAACTTTAATGGGAATCCAACGGTACTCTTTTTTTTTTGACATTTTTGAAGTGCAAATGTGTAGCTCTGTCTGTTTTACATAAAAACGAAGAGGACTGATGTATCAAACAAGAAATGATTTCCCTCCCCTAGAATTGCAGCCAGTGAAAACATTCAGAAATACTGCTTTTCACACTCACTCAGAACTGCACCAACAAAGGAGAAGAAGCCCCAAACTCCTTTTCTGATCAACAGAAAATCTCTTTCCCAACCAGCGCTGGTGCTGGTGCTCCTTTGTGCTGATACGCAGCTCTTGCACTGCACCTCAAACATGACTGCATTTCAGTGGCAGGTAAAGCTTTATATATTTCAATAAAGAATAAACACACCATTGCACTCTGAATAACTTTTATCTCATATTTAGAAACACCAAAGAGGAAAGAATGTGCCGCAGCCTTCATGACACAATGCGTGTGTCTGCACACATGAATGAGCACAATAAGTCTAAAATGGATAGTAGTAGTCTGACAGATTTAAAGGCGCAGAACATTGAAAAGACATCATAATTCTGCAACTTAAATACGCTGTTCAGGCAATGATTTCTTCAGAAAAGAGAATTGCTTATTGCTTTGTGCAAAGAGATTTGAGAAGTGCATTATCTGGACTAAGAGAGTAAAAATGACTTTTATGTCTGCTTGAATCATGCTGTTTTTAAGATTTCTTTTTGGGTTATTAGATCTGTATAAGTAAGGTTGCTGTTAGCTGCTTTCAGTGCTCAAAGATGTATACACCTCTGAGATACTGCAATATTTTTGTTAGCAGTAGTCACCTTGTCTTTGCGGCTGACACCGCTGTTTGCTGGTTGTCCATTTTCCACTGAGGACAGCTGTTAGCAGAGGAAAGATCCACCTGCCATTGGCTATAATTCCAGGAGCATCCAGCACAAACACCCAGCAGGTTTGGGTGCACTGGGCTCTGTCACCTCTGCCCAGCTCAATCCTGGCCCTCGTCCTGCTCCCCCTCCCTCTGCTCCCTGGCACTGTGTGCCCAAGCTCCTTCCTGCGGTCCCTCCCCATAGCCCTATGGCTCTCCACAAGCAGAGGAGCTGTAGGGGGGAGAAAAAGAGACAGCCTTATAAGTGCCTCTCCTGCCCAAGGCCATTGGAGAGGCCGTGGAGACATGGCGGCTGCGGGCTGTGGAAGTGAGGAGGCAGCAGTGCTCTGCCAGGCTTGGTGCCGTGCAGCTGGGCACAACCAGACACAGGGCTGGCTGCACGGCCCTCACTGGTGCCGCTCATTGTGGGAAGCTTTTCCCTCTTCCTGCTGTAAAAAAGATGTAAATTGGAAGAGCACAGCACTCCTCATAAAAACGCCGTGCATTTATATTTAAACACTGAAGTCACACCACTCCCTATTGAAAACCACTCGGCTCTGTTGTTGCACATGACTGGAGCAGAAAGAGACCATTATGCTCGGCAAAAATGTATTTTCCTTGCTCATTTTCCTGGAAACAAAACCTTCCAGCCCGGGTGGCACAAGCCTCACCAAATGGTATTGATGAAGAGGGAGAAACTGCACATGGCACCAAGTCACCAGCCCCGTCCGAGGGGATGGAATAAAGCTCCAAAGTGGGACAGCAGATGCCTGCGTGACGCAGTGCAGCCCGCCTTTGTGGGGCACGGAGCAGTGTACCAATAAAGCTCTCTCTGGCTGTTGTAGTTGTGTTCAATAGCAATGACAGCTGTCAAGGAGCTCAGGGACTCGCTGTGATGCCTTCGACATTTTAATCGCTCCAGGAAAGGCACGGGAAAACTGTTTGTGTTTTGAGCACCGTTATTGCCATATGATATTTAAAAGGAGTCGGTAATTGTTATTTACCTCAAAATTAGAAGGAGCTTTTGCTTGTTGTGGTACAGCTCTCATTTCTGTAAGCACAAAGGACAGGTCCTCTTGCATTCTAATTCCGTGTGGTTAATTGGTGATTTACACAGCCCCTTCACCACCGTGCGCTCGGTCCTCAGATGAGGAACTATTTTTCCCTGAGAAGCTCAACTGACAGATTTTAATATTCCATTAAGTTTGCAGTTCTGCTATAACATTTGCATCCCGAGACACCGGGGCACTTTGATTCAAACTACAGGAAATTAATTTTCTCTCTTTTATTATACCACCAGTAACTACCTTAAAAAAAAAAAAAAAAAAAAAAAAAAAACAACTTTAAAACTACTGGAGACATGAGTATAATGTGTAAAACTGACAGGAAGAATTACGAATTTTATTTCCAGAAGAGAAGGAAGAAGGGGGTAATTATAGTGCTGAACCATTGTATTCAATCTGAAATTAAGATACTTTTCTAAGACATGAAATTCTCGGAGTGAAAAAATGATGGGAAGTAAATCTTTGTCGTTGAAAGGCATTAACAGTTGTTAACCCCTTTCACTGCAGCCAAAATGTTTTGACTGAATATTCCTGCAAAAATCACAAAATTTGGTACCTAGGAGATGGAACTTCTTCATCCTGTCTGAAATGACCACAGCTCTTCCTGAGGAGACAAAAGTATCGTCGTTTCCCTTTAATTGTCTCCTTCATTTGGATGGGTTTGGCTTTGTGGTCATAGGCTGTTATGGCAAAGATTGAGTTACTTGCAAGTTACAAGAGTGTTCTGCAGATGGATATAACATATATAGAAGGTAGATGACAGATTCCTCTATAGCATACAGGCAGATGTTTTGATTTTTAAGAGTAATCGAGTATTCCCTGAGCAGAAACGGTGGTTAAAAGTTAAAATATATTCAAATTGAAGAAGACGTTGTTCCTCTCTCTCACACACACATGCAGTGGAAAACAAACATATGTATATATATGTGGTTATATAATGTGTGTTTTCTATAGTTGTCCCAAATGGAGCTGAGAGGTGCTTTGCCCCATCTGGCTGGGAGAGGAGATGTGGGATGGGGGATGGAAGTGGGAAGTCGAGCCCACCACAGGGACAGGGAAGAGGGAATGGCAGTGATATTTGCTTAGTGCTGTGCTGCAGTGATGCACAGCTCCCTGAGCTTAGCAGATGTCCATCAGGAGCAGAGTCCTGCCTTAGGACAGGGGTCTCAATTTAAACCTCTTGAGGTTCTCTTTTTCCAGTTCATATTTTAACGATTTAGTAATTAAAGGGGGACAAGAGGATGGAGCTGGGGAAGCCTTTCTGATCAAGCAGTGAGTGAGAATATGCAATAGTTTCTGAAAGGTGATAGCGTTAACTGTATTGCTGGCATCATGGAAACACATTTGGGAGGATTTAAATTTCTTTGTTCTATTTGATTTGTAATTTTAAATCAAACAAAGATTTACAAACTCCCATGCATGGATCATCTTATAAATGACATTACTCACACAGAGGCTTCTTTTCATTTATCTTGAATTTTAAAAGAAGGGATTTTCCCACTGAGAACTGTGTTGGGCTGCAAAAGACCTGAGATGTCTGTGCATCTTTGAAATAGTGTGTGATATAATTGCTGCACAACTTGCAGCTTAGGATGAGGAGGCAAGGCAGTAGCAAGGGGAGGAGCAGAAAGTTGATGGTTGCAAAGTACTCACAGGTTTTGCTTCAAACAAAATGAGAGTAGCCTGGAAGTGCTCATCCTCAGTAAGAAAGGGAGATTGCTGAGGGATGTTTGACTAGGGAGAGGAAACAGGAGTCCTGCTTTTGAGGAGGACAAGATGGGTTCCAGCACAAAGCAAACGTGCTCTCTCCATACTGCTGCAATTGAGGCAGCCAAATAGAGATGGAAATTACTCAAAGCTTCTGCCTTCTGTCTTTCAAAAGAGTAATATTCTAAGAGTAGTGCCATCTTCAGTCTACCCTTATGGATTTTTGTCTTCCATCTTTACCTGTTAATAAATAAGAGCTATCATTTTCCCCCCTTTTTTCTGTTTAGACATAAGTAAAAAGCCAGAGAGCAGATTTGAGTCGTATTTCTGTGCCACCTGTGTCAGATTAGGGCTGACCTGGGAGCTGCACTCACTGCCTGCTGTTTTCTCAGGGCTTTTGACAACCGAGACCTGCACTTCTATAGCATGGGTGAAGGATTAGTCACATGGAGAGGAACCTGCACACAGTAAGTGATGTGACACTATTTCCCGCTGAGATAATAACTCCACTTTCCTGACAGGACAAGTGCAGAGGTAATTGAGATCTCAGAGAGATTAATTACATGTACATGGCAGAGACTATGGCACTGGTAGCTTTGTTACCATAGCTTTACTTTGTGTGCTTCGAGGGAAACCAAGCAGGGATTTATGAGCTTTTCAGTAACAGAGCATGCAATGGACACATGTGGCTGCTGGAGAATTGTGCTAAGATTTGGTAATTAAACTCTGGAGCTCAGAAACTTTTTCAATGAACTCTTTTGCCCCTCATCCACATGTTTTCTGTAGCTTGAGAAATTCTGGCTCAAAAGTGCTGATTAATCTATATAAATTCTCAGGTGGAAACTGACATTCATCCTTAACCAGTCCTGTTGCCTCCTGTGGCGATTCTGTATTTATTATTGATAGAAGATTTTGTCTGTGAGGTGATAAAGGAGAGCAGAGCATACTTGTCATGTTTCTGTCACTTAGATTGGGTCTGTCAGGCCTCTGTGGTTTTAGCCCAGCCAACACAGCGGAGAGGAGTGATAAATGCCAACTGTTACACAGTAAAGAAGTGAGTTTTGACTGAATTTGGGATTAGAGACACTTGTTTTAGGTAGCGTTTCCCTATCCATACTTATTTCCCTCATAATTGAAAATCCATGTGGTTTTTCAGCATAGTTCCCATGAATCACTATAAATTTAGGTCATCTTACTATAGTGATTTCTGAGCCTTGGAAATTTTACTTCCCAGTTCTGCTTTGATGCCTTGTGAAGAACCAGCTTTAGCAAAACAGTCTTACATTTTTATCTCAATCATATATCCATATCCTATTGGCTTCAAGTGCTGGAGCTGGCACATACTGAGTGCTGGAGCTCGCGCTGCGTGGGCTGGCAGCGGCCAGGCACAGCAGCTGCCTTGCTGTTGGTGTTCATCATACCAGCACTGAGCGCTCACAAAGATTTCGTTCTTCTTTCAATTTAATTGTAAATGCTTGCTGTGGGACAAGTCTACTGCAAGGGCACTTTGGAGGCTGAAGCTTTCCACCACTGGCACAGCTACAAGGCTGGCTGGGAAGCTGGGCTGCCTGCAATGGGTGCTGCCTGCGATTGGAGTTGCCTGTACTGAGCGCTCCCTGCAGTGGGTGCTGCCTGTACTGGGTGCTGCCTGCAGTGGTTGCTGCCTGCAGGGGAGCTTCCTGCCTGCCTGCCTGCAGTGGTTGCTGCCTGCAATGGGAGCTGCCTGCAGTCTCTCCCCCCCTCCACTCGCCTGTTGCCATGGAGAGCAGATTTTGTCATGCACACTAGTGGGTCCCGCGTCTCCTCTCTTCCAGGGTAATCTGCTGTCACTGCAGTCATCACAATAACTGGCCTTTTTTTTTTTTTTTTTTAATATACTCTTCTCAGTACCACATATCACTTTTGGCTGCTTAGGTGCATTCCTGACATTAGTACCACGATGTGCTGTGCTCGTTTGAACTGGGAGACAAAAGCCAGATGCACTCTGCTCAAAAAATTGCTTAGTGCTACTGTATGCTGTGAGGTTACTTGGGATGCACGCGCTACTGTTTCACCTTTTGTCTTTAAAGTGATGTAGGATGAATGTCTTTCAAATGAAAAGACAGGCGACTGAAGAAAAAAAGGGGGGGAAAAAACAAGTAACAAGATCAAAGACGTAAATAGAACAAAATATGCACAAGAGATCTCATCTGAGATCAAAGATGTGAGCATAATTACCATGAATAAGACGTGCAGAGCTCACCAAAACAGAATGTTTTGTGTGCCTGAAGAATTCTGCAGAAATGAACCATTCTGTGGGAAATCAAATGTTCTGCAAAGTGAGGAAGGGAGATTTGTTCTGCAGTGGAGGGGGGAAAGTGGAAAGCCTGCCATTACTGCACTGCTGCGCGGCGTTGGCTGACCCAGGGCGGGGTGGCAGCCATCGAAGTAACTCAGAAAAATCCTCCCAACGTTTGATCATAAAGAGGTTGTGATTTGGGTGGGGAAGAAGCTGCAGACGCAGCTCTTTATCCCTGGGAGATGTGTAGCTCTCAGGCAGACGTTTCCAAGGTTAAATGCAGTGATTGTGTTACAGGTGCAGCTGGAAAAAAACAATTGCTCTGTTAAAGTAACTTAATGCATAGAGGAATTGTGCAGAACATGAAGAATTTCCTTTCCCTAATGCTGTTCCATCAGAGATTACGAATATATCTGCAATTTTTATGGCTGTTACTCACACATGCCCACAGAAAGTCCCCATAAATTGAATAAATAAATAAGTTGTCTGGGAGAGTCATAAAGAAAGTTACAGTGACTGAACTGAGATTGGAAAATGCCAGTTCTTCCCAGGAAAAGATTTCACGAGCTTTATTCTGATCACATGTAACAGAATACTGATTGATTTCCAGTGGAACCAGTCTAGATTTGATCCTTCCCTGAGAACACGCTCTGGATGCTGGTCAGTCCTCACTGTGTTCCAGAAGGTGTGCCTTCTCCATGACTATCTCAAGCATGAGGAGAGTGTGGAAACCCAAGGAGACAGACTTGAGAGTGTTTATTGTTTTTACACCTCTCTTTGTATTGGCATGAACAGGAGATTCAGACACAGTTCCACATGTCAGTCTTGTTTCCACTTGGAAGAGGGGAAGAAGAGGAAAGTGTGAATGCTGAGCCTGCTGCCACTGCTTATTTTCTCAGAAACATTTCTGGAACTGCATTTAGCATAAAGATTTGTATGGTTTTTGTGGTGGTGTTATTGTTTTGTCTGATGTAGGCTGATCAGGTCTAATCTGATTCTGCTGCAGATGAGCATTTTGCAAGTACTGTAGAATTTTTATGGTATCATAATACATTTAAAAACATATCATTTTCACCAGCCAAAAGATAGCTTACTTGGACGAGAAGTTGCACAGCTTCTTCTATTCTCATTAGCACAACAGACCCAGTTCAATCTTCCATCATGTCCTTGTGGTCTTTCTGAAATAGAGGTATAGAGATTCACTTAGACGAGATTTTGTCCTTCTGCAGGAGATGTACTTCACAGACAGAGCACCGTTAAGTCCTTAGTCCAGGATGATTTATGATTTATCATCTTAAAATCACCAGGTGCTGTCAGATCAGAGACAAGGCACAGTTAGTTCTGCCATGTGTACTATTGTTTCTGTTCTGCGAGCTTTGCCTTGGGCTTCCATGCTGTGTGGAATCAGTAAACTCACTCAAGAAATGGCTCATGTGTGAGTGTGTATATGTATATATTTAGCTTGGTGGTCTCAATCATATTCGCAAATCCTTTTGAAACAACAAGCACACTCATGTTTCCGGGCAGCCCAATTTAGATGTCCTTGCTGGAGCTGCAGCACTGGTCAGGATGAGCTCTGTGGGTCTCTTCCAACTTCAGCCCTTCTACGGTTCTGTACTTGGAGCTCCTCAGTCTCTTTATTTGAATTCAGATGATATAACAATAGAAACCCCTGTCTCATTTTATTCTATAAATGGGATCCATTCAACAAAATGGGCTCAACAGGAATGGTGATCACAAATTTTGTGTGTGTGTAATATATTTAGTTATTTTCATTAGATAATGTTATGGGCTCCGGTTCAACTAAGTACTTAAATGCCAAAGACAGGCACACGAATGATCCCAAGGAAGTCAAGAGAGGTGCTTTTATAGTGAATACTTAAGCTTAAGTGCTTGGCTGAATAAGAGCCATACTCTTGATTTTCATTAAAACAGTACTGAGAAGAGCGTGTACGTAGTTTGTGCAGCAGAGAGAAGAAGGGCATTAATTGCATGTGAGTCTCCACCTTCTACCATATTTTTTGAAATTTTGACACTTGGTCTAAGTGATGCAGAAAGGCAAAGGCTCACCTCTGAAAATCCAGTTCATAATTGCTGAGCAATAAAGTAAGCTGGACATGGCATCTGAAAAATATTTTGGTTTGCCTTCTCCCGAGGACCAGAGCCTTCCTTGTGATTCCAGCAGTGAAAGAGTTTTAGGGTGGGCGTAAAGACCATGCAAAGCTTAGTTTAAGTGGGAGCCAGACCCAGAGTGTGTGTATCAAGGACTATTTGAGTTACATATTCAGTGCTGCTCACGACTTCTGCAGAATTGTAGAGCATGGTAGAAATAAAATACTGCTTACAAAAGGGGACTTATGTTTTCCATTCCTCTGGAAAAGAAATAAGGAGAAAAACATATCTGTGCCTGTTCAAAGGCTGCCCAAGGACAGCTTTCATTCTTTGTGACCCACTTATATAATCGGCTTCCACGGGAACTCCTCAGACAGTTATACTTAAAAAAAAGAAAAGAAAAGAAAAAGCCTGATCAGTGCGTCTAATCTTCAGCCTTAGAACAGATCCAGGCTTGAAGCCATTGATAAATATCTTGCATCTCCAGCTGCCCTTGCAAAAATTTCACAAAGAAAGAGATGAGCAGTGCTGGAAATGAGAAATTAACTCTATCCATGTAAATATCACATGGCGCAGTTAAAGATCCTTTTGTTTGTAAGAACTAGGTCAGTGAGTTTTAGTTCGAGCCAGCACAGCCTGACCCATTGCTCTCATGTCACCTTTCTCCAGCTGTGTTTTTTGGGCACAGTGTGAGTACTCTGGGTGTTCTGTTGGTTTTTCCAGGCCTCCCTTCTGGAAGCAGTGCTCCCACTGGATTTCATGCCCACACCACAAGCATGAGGAGGGTGACACTCAGCAGAGGCTTATCAGACAGGAACCCCATCGCCCCTGATAGCTCAGTGTGGGGCAAGTGGGCAGCACTGATGGGCCTCAGCCTGCCCTGCACGTCTTTGTGGGAAGGTAACAAAGCTTTTTCTTGCATTTTTTTCCGCATTGCTTTTGAGCAATGTTTGACACTGTTTCAGGAACATGCAGAGGGACAGGATCTGTGGTATATCTGTTTGCAACTCCCAGAACTCCCAGAAAGGAAAGAAAGAGAGCACAAAGCTCTGGTAAGCTCCAGGCAGTAGTACTGCATGTTCACAGAGAGGGCCTATATAACAGAAAAAGCCTTCTGTGGAAACTGCAGAAATGTGGAGAGCCAGAGGGTTAGTTGTAGTAAAATGTGGAAAGCCTGAGTCCTTTTGGGCTTCCTGTCGTCAGTGACTAAACAAGCAGCAAATTTGCTTGGTGGTGGTGTTTCCTAAGGAAGAAGAAAATAGAAACTAATGAAGTTTGTTATAGTTGATTGTGATTTGAAGAAGTTAAGATATTCACCATCCGCTGTAGTAATTCCCTGGATACTGTGTCACGTTAGGTCTGCCAGAATGAAAAATAGATTAAAAAAAAATCAGTATTATCTTGATACAAGCCCTGAATTCTTGTTGTTCCCATCATATGAATACTGAGTCATTGATATTTTATATGTCACACAGAATGGTTGAGATATCAGAGAAGCGGAAGATTTGCATAAGCATCCCAGAGGCATTTTTGGCTGTCTTGCATGCAGAAGATTTAGCCTGTTGCCTTTACCCAGAGTCTGCTGTAATGCTGCATGCCAGAGATGATAATTCATTTTGAGAAACGTGATCAGAAGAGCCCTTATGGAGGTGTGACAGATGCAGCTGTAGCCATCGCATGAAGTACTTTCCCACAACCTGAAAAATATATCTCCAGATTTTCCTTCTTGATGAATTTTTTAGGCATTGTTGAATTGAAGTTGTTGCACACAGTGAAATGCCTAAAAGAGCAAGGGGATAAAAAGGTTAAAGTGCTCGCAGTCATAGTTTCAGGACTTAATTGGACACTAGCAACTCTTCTAGGAGCATTCCTCCAAAGAATGCTGGCGTTCTTGTAGGCTTCAAACAATGGAGGTGCGTGGGTTGGTGCCATCTGCAGCCTAGGGCTCGTGGAACAAAAAGATGTTTGAAGAAGAGGGAAATTCTCAGAGATATGGTAGAATGGGAATGATCTGAAAGTAATCAATCATTGCGGTGACATAAATCACAACACACAACAGCCCACAGCCAGAAGATGTCAAATACCGCCTGCGGCGCGTCAGTCTCTCTGGCATCATCACTTTTGTGTGCCATGCCACTGCTTTTTTGTGGGCCATCAATTTTGTTGGGTGATGAAATGTGAGAATGCTGCTAGTCCTCCTTCCTCGCTAATGCAAGCTTTATGATTGCGCACCCTAACGTGCTCTTAAGGCGCATTCATCCTTTGACCTGAACTAACAATCAATTGTGAACTGGGTGCCAAATCCACCAGATGTTGCTTGATCTCATAATTACGTTAGTGCCATTGCTCCAGTGCAACAGCATCAAAACAATACCAGCCAATCTGGGGCACAAAGAGACTCTGCAACTCTCATGTGGTCATCTGGTTCACGCCTGACATTTTTGCCTAAAGCTCTCAGATGTTAAACTTAATTTTCCTTCCTTGATTATAAGCAAAATGATCTGTGCACAATATTAAAAAAACATTTATCAGCTGGAAAACAGTAAAAGGCATGGCATAAACTCATATAAATGTTAATGAAAGTCAGACAAAATTAAGCAACATTATTGTGTTCTTCAAGCTCTTCCACTCTTTAACTTAAAAGAAGATCTGGTAGGGGAAATTGGAACAGTTTGAGGATAAGCACAGAAAGCATTGTTTTGAAATTTACTCTCATTCTTCTTGTGGTTCAGAACACCGTCTCAAGTTCTGCTAAATGGAGCAAGCATAGTTCTCCTTTAACTCATCACAATATTGATAAACAGGTCAATAAAAATCACAGCTCCCTTACTTCTGATAGAATGGCTCTATCTTCCTGTTGTTGCCTATAAAGAGAAGCTTGACCTACCAGCTGCATAGCTCCAACCAAGAAACTCCACGGAGTGCTAAAGCATGGGCTGTAGTGGTGTGTGATGGGATTTATTCCTCCCGGTTGAGTGATGCCCTGCTGAAGGTCTGTAGGGCTTCCTGAGTGCAAGGCTCCAAATCCCAGCGCAAATGGCTCAAACTGTTACTCTTTGTCTTATGAAACTGAGCTGCTAAGTGAAACTGAAACATAACAAGGACGTTTTCATCCCATTTTTCCCAGCTTTCCCACACCCCAAATTGCTGCTGGGCCTGGTGCCCCTCTCATTCACCGGCCTCTCTTTTTCCGGAGCTCAGCCCTGAGCACTGGGGGCAGATGTGGGTGCAGAACGGCACGTGGGACCATCAACTCAGGGGCCCTGACTGCAGTGCTGCCCTCAGGAAATTTTGATTTTTAAGAAAAAACTGAGTTCCCAGCAGCAGTGATGGTGAAATGGCAGTGGTTTCCTTCTCTCTTGACTGTGAACTGTAACGTCTCAAACATGACACAAGGAAAATTGAAGCACAGGACAGTAACTGCCAGCTAAAAAGAGTTTCTAAACGATACATTTTGGCTTCGGCTTCTAATATTCTCCGTTTTACATGATTTTCACTTCAGATAGAATATAGAGTCACACACACGAGAAATTTTACTTCCTGCACTACTACAGTTTTCAACCATAACAGCCTATGTAGGCCAGTAGGCAAATATTATACCCTAAAGTTTCAAATGATTGCCATCTTGATGCTTCACATCTGATCTTTAATAAATGTTGTTTTACACAGTGCAATTATATTTTGGGATGTAAAACTCTAAGAATAATCCTGAACCTTTTAGCAGAGCTGGGTATTTTCAGGGTGCACGCACGTCTCAGCTCTGATCTAACAGCACAAATCTGAAGCAATTTCCTTGAAATCAGAACAATTACATCAGCACAACCCCTATAAAAGGGGGATGAGGGACAGACCTTTATTTCTTTTCCAGTCAGTTCTAGAGATATAGTATTTTCCATTTAGTCAAATGAAAAGAACTGTAAAGGGATAGAAAGAAATGATAGAACTAGATTTTATTATTTAACATATGGGAAACTTGGTTATTTTTTTACCATAAGCATATGAAGCAAAAAGAGCTGAAGTAAAATGGAAAAAATTCATCTCAGGTGTTGTGTCATGAAATCCAAGGAAGTGACATCAAAGATCAAGTCTGGTCCATTTATTTTTAAGCTATGGTCTTTAAGTATCAGATTTTATGTCTGGATTTTAATGTGAATTTTAAAATATCTTTTTTCTTGTGGTAAACATAAAACTGAGTAAGGATCCAAAAAACCTTGATCTGTCACTTGGTACCAACGTAAGACCCCCATAACAGGTACTGCAATTCTTTTTTCATGGAGAAATGGCAGAGCAGAGGGCTGAGGGTACGCAGAGCCGTGGGCTGATGGCACATGATTGCCCAGGGACGAACCAGGGAAGTGCAGAGGGATGTGGGGATCACAGTACGGATAAGACAGGGGTCCGTCGTGCTGAGTTCTGCTCTGAGTCCAACACCAAAAACCCTTCTGTGGGAAGAAGTTGAGTGGAACTGCTGGAGTTTCTTTTCATGGGTTATTTAAGCAGTACAAGATGTTGTTAATTCCGAGTTTCTTGCATGTTATTCAGGAAAGTATGTCTGATTATGTAAATTAAAAGTTGCTGCTTAGAAATATTTTGCTTGAGAGATTGCAAAGGCAACACAGTAAATGAATTAAGATCAGAGAGTCTTGCTCAAGTGAGAAGATGCATAAGTAACCACATGTGTTGTTGAAAAATACATATTGTTTACAACGTACTCTTACAAGATCCTTAAATATTTCACTTTGAGGTTTGCTTGATATAAAATATTGCATTTGTTTGCAATATTGCAGGCTTGTCACATGGGCTGGGCTCTAAGCTGACTCACAGCTACATCCAGAATAAAACCACTATGCCATCCCACTGCAATTGTGGATTTAATTTGATTACTTTCCATCTCTTTAAGAGAAACAAGAGAGTTTTCAAACCAAAAGGCATTGACTGCTTACCTAATTAAAAATGTATCCATCTGCTGGTTTGGTGGCTGACTTGTTATTCAAAGCATGCGGATCTAAGTAGGTTGATTTATTTATGAAGACCTTATGACACTGAGAGATATGCACTCAAAAACATGTAAAAATAAATGTGGCTGCAGATGGGTAGACACACACAGATCTTTATGGGGTTCTAAATAACATAGTGTTTTGGAAAATAGGCTTTCTGGGGAAGCTCCTTTTGTGAGGGCTGCTCAGAAAGCAGTGCCTCCTATTGTACGATGTTGGCCCACAACGCCAGAGGCGGACACTGGTGGGATGGCAGTAGAGGCTGAGCCTTCCCACCAGTATCCCACTGCATTTTGTTCCACGTGACAGATGGCAGGAGAGGGGTGGTCTGATAGATGGCGTCTGACATGGAAGTGTGTCCGAAGCAAAGGTGTGTCACTGAATTCCTCCCTGCAGAAAAATGGCACCCACTGACATTTGTGGACACTTGCTGAACACTGATGGAGACCCAACAGTGGATGTGAGCACAGTGAGGTGATGGGTGGTGCGTTTCAGCTGTGCTGACTGTGACAGTGGGTCACCTCCACTGGGGTGCATTTTTACAAGAGTGTTACGCAGGGTCCTGTTCATTGCTGGCAAAAATGCATAGCTTATGGTGGTAACTGTTGAAAGTAGTGTTTTGTAGCTGAGAATTTGCTCTATCAAATAGTATTTTTGTGCTCCTTATATCTGCTGTCATTTCTATGGAAATAAATAAGAGACATTACTTTTGGAGCAACCTGTGTACAACCCATGTGCTTCCACATATTTAACATTTAAAGCTCAAACAACAAAGCAGCCAGCTAACATGTTGAGTGATAGTTCTAGTCTGAATCTCCTGTAGTGCCTTTTAAGGTGCAGTGATTGGTTCTGAAAACTTTGAGCGACTGACTCCTCAGGAGATGCTACATTTTCATCAGTGCTTTATTTAGAGAATGTTTTAAAGTGAATTTTAATCAAAGGAGAAAATCATTATCGCTCACAAATATCATGTATTGGAATTAGGGTAAATGCTGTCTTCTTACATTTCATTTCATTGATATATTGGTAGATCTTCAGCAAATTGAATTTCCTAGTAACTATGCTAAGGCAAAGGGAAAATCAGGTTCTAATGGATTCATTCTTGATTTCCTCAGGTAAAGCTTATTCACCATTTTATGGGCTCTAGGAAGTTCCCAGTGTAATGAAGCCATCATGGGATTTCCATGCAGGGTGTGGAGCTGTTAGTGTTAAGTCTCACATCATTACTGCTGCAATTCCACTGGCATGAGCTGGCTTCTTAAACTAATATAATGGACTAATGCCCATGCCTTGTATACGATGCTGTAAGCAAAGCCGAGTTTGTAGGTGGTCTGCATTGGCCACCTGAGAGGTATAAGGAAAGTGGAGAATTACGTGGCTGGGAACAGTGCTGCAGGAGCTTTATGGCCTCTGTTTCTGTTTACCGCATGGTTTCTAATGGGTCCTTCTCAGCTTTTCTTCCCTCCATGGGTCTGGCCACGTTTCTTCAGGTTTTGTGTATGTTTGCACGTGCGTTGACATTCATACGTGACAAAAGGGACAGAAATGATCCCTTTATAGACCACCTGACTACACTGATAGCCTAGCAGATTGAAACCATCTTGCATCTAACAATGAAGTTGCTTTCAGCAGAAATGTATTTTCTTCCATACCAAGCATTGACAATTGTGCTCAGCTTCACAAAAATGCATTTCTCTAAGCCAAGGTCAGTTTAAACTGGTTCCCCAGTATATACATTTTTAAATTCCCTGGGAATCTCTTTTTATTTTCATGTCAAGACAAGCATGTGGGTTTCTTAGCGCCAGCAAAGTACAGAAATACAGTTTGTATGTAGATTTAGCCAAGGAAGGATATTAGACTGAGTTGGGTTTTGGTAGGAAGCCATTTTTGGGGGAAAACTCTGGAGATGGTTGAATAATCCTTATAGTAACAGATGTCACCACTGGGAATCTGTTTTACTTTTACAGCTTTTTATGTGAGTGTCTTGCTGGCATTTTTGGTTACTTTGGATCCGTGGGTGAAACTCAAACAAATCTGCGTTGTCCTTGTGCTTTGATCTGTCCCAAGGATATATTCTGATGAAAGTTCCTGATAGAAATCAAGGAAAGAAAACCCATACATTTTACTGCGTGTGCTCCTTCAGCGCAGAAGCATTCTTCTCTGCTTCCATAAGGAACGGATAAAAAATTGTACCGGTAATCCTTCGCTTTTGTTTCCAACACACTGCAAATGGCTGTTTTCCTGGTCCCATGCGAGCCCTCGAAACAGGGGACAAGGGATCGCAACGGGTCAGGGCAAATGGTTAGTCACACTGCTCCTTAGAATCGAGCCCATTGTCCGGGCGCTAAGCAAGTTTTCCACTGCTCATTTCAGCCGCCATTAGGAACTGTGGGCAGCGTGGTAACGCGGGTAAGGAGTTGTAATGGTGGTGGGCAGGGGGCCGCCGAGGGAAGCTGGCAGCTCTGGAGCAGAAGCAGCACTTTGCAGTTCTCCCCAGGCATAACAGTTTTCCTGTTTTCCTCAGGGTACCACAAGAGAAAATATTTGGGAAAAAATGTTGTCGGAAACACGGCTGTGAAGGTATTTGGAAAATTTGACAGCAGTGCGTGTCAGTAAAGCAGTACGAGGGAGTCATCTCTAATGGACACGGAGCTCTGAGGTAGAACTCGGAGGCACTCCTGCTGCTGTGTGCGGGAGGATGGCACGGCTTGGGGCTGCCTCCATCAGCAGGACGAGCTGTGTGCTGCTGGGGAGCGGGGAACGGCATCTGGGAAACTGTGCTTCTGACCAAGGGAAACTGCCTGATGGTGCCAGCGGTGCACTGAAATAACAGCAACTAATTTCTATCTCATCAATTAGAAGAATTCTTAACATTAGGTTCGTGCTTGAGTAGCACAAGGTGCAGGCACGTACCCATGCGGGTCTTTTGTTCTGATGTCCCTGTGGTGCTCACATCCCAGAGAGCAGGCTTGGCAGCCGGCTGTGCGGGGGGCTGCACGAGGATATCTGCGTTTGTGACAAGAGCCAGCAGATGGGTATGAATGAAAAGCAAGGCGATGCAGTGGCAGCGCTGCCAGCACAGCAAACTTCACCTTATTCTCTGAATGCTCCTCAGATCAGTGGCAGCACGGAGGAAAACAATAACCGTCACCTTTTTGACATAAAATCAATCAAATGGTATTTTGGTTTTTTTTCTCTCCTTTTCTCCCATTGTTCTTCTTGCAGGTTTTCATTTCTATGTGTTTTTGTTTTTGTTTTCTTTGTGTGAAATTAATCTACAATGTGAAATATTTTGCAATAAAATCAATGCAGATACTGAGCTAAAGCAAATGCAAATGTATGTACTCACTTTCCCCAGCTAGAGGTTCCTTAAAACGTGGCAAATCATTTCTTAGATAATAAACAGCCATTCTTTGCTGCCTGCAGCTTCTCTGTAGCAAGGACAGAGATGCTCAGGGAATGCATCAGACAGAGATAAGCCCAGCATTACTATTTTCAGATTGGCCCGTAGACAGCAGGTATAAAAGGTGCTTTCGTGCCTTACAGATGTTCCTGAATGAAGCTGGCCCCTTCTGCGGGAGCAGCGCGGCAGACAGTGGCTGCCTGCGGTTCTCTCTGAGCTGTTTTCAGGCAGGCATGGCAGGCACTCAGCTCCAGCCAACTTGTAAAGTTTTACTGTGACAGCGACTGAGTCTCCCAGGAAACCTGTGCAGAGCTGAGCACAGCTCTCCTCCTGGGGGCAGTCCCAGCCTCTGCCCTGTTCGGGGAGCACTGCAGTCACTCTTGCGTTCACGGAAAAAATGCACAAATGCTTTCCACTTCTTTAGGAGAACAAAAAACAGGGTCTTGCATTTTGTTCTAGAGAAAACCAATCTGTCTGTATCGTGCTACTAAAAAATGGCACGCAGTAATAAAGAAGGAGGGGCTGGTTTTGTTCCTTAGCGTAAGCACAGAAACAGTTTCCTTCTATATGTTTGCTGAAATTTTGTTCATTAGTCTGGGTGGAGTACCTCAGAGAGCATGGCTCACTCAGAGCTCATTCGGATTTACTCTCTTGGAAGTGCCAGAAACGTTCAGGGCTCCGCAGGGAACCTGTCCCTGGTACAGCTTGATTGGTACCATCATTGCATGAATAATCTCTGGAAAGATCACTGTCTCCAAACACAGAGCAACCATGAGTCAGAGCTCCGGCATGCTGTTCTTTAGGTTATTTTATCAAAAAAACAGGTTGGAGACTTTGCTTTATAATTAATTATCTGTGCATCCAAAGGCATTCCTGCAGAACGTTTATCAGGACAATAAATATAATCCTGCATCTTTTTAAATTTACTTTATTTTTTTTTTTTTAGTAATACCTGCCGTAATTAATGGCAGGAAAGCTGAAATTCTCACTGGAAAACAAATCCAAAGCATTTATATTGATTTAGGATTGATTCTATTCCACTCGAAGGGCCCAGTTCCACCTCTTCAGGTTTCCTAGCTAAATTCCTACAAAAATTCACTCCACTTCATCTTAGACCAGGCCAGAGTCTAGCTGCGAAGTCCCAAACTGCGACCTTATTCTTGAAAGAGGAAAGCTACATCTGTTGAACTCGATCTTTTCCCCACTGCAGGCAGAGATGGGTGTGTGCTTCTAAAGAAATCTGGATGTAGTTTGCCATTCCCCGCGCTTAGACTTCGGCCTCACCCTTCGCATTCAACCAAGGCTCCTCCGAAACGGCCACAATCAGCTTTCCCTGCCACTTCTGGCACGGGCTGCCGCTCTCGCCGCGACTCCTCCTGGGCGGCGCAGCCCTCCCAGCTCCCTGGCTGCACCCTGTGCCCTCCGGCCGTGCCCCCCGCGGCCCCACGGCCCATCCCACCCAGCTCGGCGGCTGGAGGCTGATCGCTGCTGCTTGCTGCTGCAAATGCCAGCGATGCTCAAAAGCCTTTTGTAGTCATTCAGGTATCTGTTAACCTCCGCAGCTCTCAATAACCTTTCGGTGCAATGTACGCACGCACATTCCGCTCCTAGTTGCCAAGCATCTGTGCTCGCAGTGCAAACAACCTGCGGGGCTGCACAGCTATGCACGGCGTTCTCGGTCACGCTCCGACTTGGGACAGCTGCAGCTTGCTGCCTGCCTCCGGCCTGCCTGCAGGACAGCACAGCGAGCCCAGCCCTGCGCTGCCGAGGTGGGCGCTCGGCTCTGCTGCATCGGGCCTGTTGTTGGGTGATGGGCTGCAGCACCGGGCTTGGCACTGGCTGCATTTCTTCCTTTTGTTCTTCACTGTGTCTGAGCTGCTTTTCACATTTTACAGTTTGCCAGTACCCTTCTGTGCTCACTGATGGTGGGCAGCACAAATTGTATCACAAACACTCCTGCATGGTCAGTGCTTTTGGTGACAGGATTTCTGTTTGGGGACCTGATAGTGGCATACTGCAAACGTTAGGGATTGCACTGTACAGAGCAGTCACAGCTGCGGCTTCACTTGGCACTGACATCCCACAACATCTCACTGACGCTCACCCAGCCCTCCTCAGTGGCATTGGTTGGGGAAGGGAAGAGTCCTGCACGGCTGTCCCTGTGCTGCCAAAACCTGGCTTGTGCCCATTCAGAAGAAGCACACCGTTAGGCTTCTGCACCGTTAGGCTTCTGCCGTTAGCAAAAGGGCTGCAGTAAATAGGCAACTGTTGTGATGATAGTCACGGTTAAGAGAAGGAAGTGTCAATAACGTTTCAGTGCCTAAAGCTCACTTGTTTCGCAGAGTGGATTTGCAAATGAGCTACAGGTCTGATCTCTTTCTTATTGAGGTCAACAGCAAAGCTCCCTGTGATCCCAGCTGGAATAGAACTGCTGGGATGCCGTGATGCTCTCTCTCCTCACTGGGATCCTGCAGCTTTTTGTGCTCTGGCAGCAGCTTCAGCTAATGGCAGCTCAGCCTGGGGAACCGCATCCTGCTCGGACCCAGGATCAGCTGCTGCTCGCACATAGCTTGCAAGAGGTTTGGTCAGGGGACTGATGGGCAGATGTGCTATGCCCACAGCTCCGCCAAAGGTCTCTGAGCCTGGAGGGGATGGTGGGCAGCGCGGTGCCGGTATTGGCTGTGCCACCACGGTGTGTGCCAGGCCTGCAGGGCTGGGCTGTGGGCACACAGCTGCCTGGGGCTGCTGTGCCCTCTGTGCAGGGGCTGGTCGGGTGCAAGCTGTGTGGGAGAGAGGTAAATGGCTCACATTTTTGTGGGAAAAAGCTTTTCAGAGGATCCGGGTGCATTTTCCCCTGCAGGCTGTGGAATTGCATACTAAAGGAGGATCTGTGCTTCCTCCCCCCGCTGCTTCTTTTTCCTCCTGTTTTTTCCCCACCTCAGCATGGTGCTGGGCCCCAGGAGGCCTGCAAGCACACAGAGCTTCCTACCAAGGCTGTCACTTGACTGACAGCAAAAAGCTTCTGAGAGATGGACGAGCGTGAGTAGGTGGGCAGAGGGAGAAAGGGGAGAAAGGCACAGTGTGCAGCAGCCCCACATCCTGCTGGGGCAGGAAGGCACCAGGCTGTGCATTCACAGCTAGGCAGGGTGCAGAGCAGCTCCTTGTGCAGAGCTGTGTGATACTCCAGAGCCCTGCTAGCAACACTGCTTGCTGTGGGACTGTGCTCTGAGCACACAGCACCTGTCAGGGGGATGCTGTGTGGGTACCACAGTGTTCACCAGCGCTTCAAAACGAACAGAAAACAAATGGTGAATGCAGGGGGGACCAGTGATCTTTCTGTGATCAGTTGCCCCACTGCTGCCAAGCACGGCCAGGGCTGGATCCAGTGTGTGCTGTGTGCTGTGTGCTGTGGGCAGGGTCAGCCCGAGTGCTGCTGCAGCTGGTGTGGCCGTGGGGGCTGTATGTGCTGAGGTGACCCTGAGTGAGGAAGCAGCAATTGTTTTGGCACGGCTTCTTTCACATCTTTATAACAGCCAAAGTGCAGTGGATTTGGTTCAACTGGGACCATTTCTGTTGTTATATTTACAAGGCTGTTTTGTATTGTCTATGTTTATTTTATCTGAAAAAATCTCTAAATTAAAGTGGCATCAATATACTTGGAATATTTTAGAGGTTTCAAAGCATGTTGTAATTGATGACAACTGACGTTTCTGCCACTGCAATAGAAACGACCCAGTCTTTTGCAACCCCACACCGTTTACCCTAGCATGAAGGTGGGAGGTTCACATCATTGGAACCGAGCTCTGCCTGCTTTGGGGTGTAATAATAACGGAACAATTCCTTCTCTTCCTCCTCATTAAGCCAAGAATTCGCATCGATAATTAAAGTCAGGAAGCGCAGAGTTTAACAATGGCACGGCCGTGCTGCTTCCAGCTCCCCGCCCCGACAGGCGCTCCGAACTTTCGCCGTGTGCGGGCCCAGAGGCTGGCGTCGCTCCCCGCTCCTCCGGTTCCGCTCGGAGCTGCCCCGTAACGGGCGCTCGTGGGGAGGGGGAGACCGGGCCCCGACCGGGAGGAGCCGAATTGGTAGCGGCGAGTTTGAGAGCTGTGCTACGGGCGGGCAGAGAGCGCGCTGCCGGAGCTCGCCCACATTAAAGCAGTGAGAGGTACTTTTCTGAGGCAGAAACGCGATGGCAGCAACGGTACCGCAGCGGGTGCGAGGGCTGCTCGACCCCAGGCGCGCGGCGCTCCGGCGCGGGGCAGCGGGGCCGCAGAGGCGCTCGGCGCGGCCGCCAGGTGGCGCTGTTGCCCAGCGGTGGGGCGGCGCGGGCGCTGCGGGGCCGCTCTCTGCCCGATGCCCGCAGTTCCCGGGCGCCGCGCGGTGCCGGGAGGGGGCGGGTTCTCCTCGCGACTTTGTGTGATTTCTTTACTCAGTTATTTGTTTGTCCGTCCGCGCGTTCTTCCTTCCTCCTTCGTTTTCCCCGCTCGCGGGCTCCTCGGGCCGCACCGCTCCCGGCCCCGCCGCCCGCTTCGGCCACCGCACAGAGGGGCGGAGCGGGGCGGGGCCGGCGGCGCGGGGCGGGCGGCGATTGGCGGCGGCTCGGCGGCTCGGCCCGCCCCTTGGCAATGCCTATGCCCGCGCGCCCATGCGGGCGTTATTCCACTGGGATGGCGCGGCCGGGCGGCATGGCCGGGGTCCCCGTCGGCGCCCTCCTCCCGCTCCTCGTCGGCGTCTGCGGGGCCGTCACCGGCTCCCGCGTGTACCCCGCCAACGAAGGTGAGGCGCGGCCGCCCCGCGGGAAAGTTCGGTGCCGGCGCCGGTCCCTTCGCCTCAAGGGCCGCGCGCTGCCGCGGGCCGGGGCCGGACAGGTGCGCGGGGCGGAGCGCGAGTGCCGCGGCCCCCGTGCCTTTCGCCCCTCTCACCCCTGTCACCCGGGCCGGGGCCGCCGCCGCCGCCGTCTCGCGCGGCTCTCCCCGGAGCGGCGGCGGGCGGGTGCCCGGGGAGCGGACGCGGCGCGGGACGGGGCGGGAGCGGGAGCAAGACCGCCCTTGGGCGCCGGGGTCCCGGCAGCGCTCCGCCGAGCGTCCGAGGCGCCGCTCGTTCACCGTCCGGAGCTCCGCTCGCTCCCCCTGCCGTCCCGCGCCGCCCGAGCGGCTCCAGCGAGCGGCCCTGCCCCTCGCCGCGTTACTTCCCTGGGCGCCCCGCTCCGAGCCCCGCGTGGAGCTGCCCGGGACTCGCGCGCGGAGCGCTCGCCCCTGCGCGGTGTTCCCGAGTGCGGCCGGAGCGTAACGCGCTGTTTTGCCTCTCCGCAGTGACCCTGCTGGACTCCCGCTCGGTGCAGGGAGAGCTGGGCTGGATCGCGAGCCCGCTGGAAGGAGGGGTAAGTCCGCCGCTATCGGATCGCGGGGGCAAAGGGGGCGATTAGTGCGTTTCGGAGTGCCCTAATGGCGCGATTACCGCTGATTGCGGCGGGGAGGTCGGGTTTCGGCCCGGGCTCGCGGAGTGAATTACTCTTTGTTGGGGAAACTCTATACTCCCTTCGGATGGCTCTGTCATGGAAGAGGTAAAAACCAAAAGGGCAGAAAAGAGGTTTCGGAATTAAGGGATCGGTTCAGGCACGGGCTTAGGTGCCTATTTGAAGGTGAAATACCAACGAGAAACGCGATCCGGCGGCTGAACCGGCGGTCCTGGCTGTAATTACTGCGTCTGGGGGCTGGCTCCGCCGGGCCGCGCTGCGCTGTGGCGCTGCCGCTCGCGGGTACATCGCGGGTCGGGGCTGCCGTCGGGTTGGCGCGGTGCGTTGGGCTCCCGCTGGGTACCTGCAGCGCGCAACCTGTGCCGCCCGGGTCTTCGGTGCGCTTTTCATAAAGAGGTGATTGTAAGAGAGAGTCGCTCCGATTCCCTGCGGTGCGGTGACAGCAGAAGCCTCACTTGGAGGCGGCCGGGGCTCCGCGCGGCGCTGCGGAGGGGCTGCAGGCAGGAGGGCAGGGTGCCCGCAGTGCGAGCCGCTGCTGCGGTCCGTGGGACGCGGGGCGCTGGGGCTGGCGGGGTCACCGCAGTGTGCGGTTAGAAGGGGCTTTCTTCCTGAAAGAGAGCAGCTTAAGAAAAGCAGGCAACGCACACTAATCGTTAATAACGATAATAAAATAATTTAAAAAAGCCCACCTCTCAAATCCTTTTAATATGAGATGACTAAAGCAGCTTAGTTACTTTTCTTTGAGCACCCTAAGTCAAACTGGGTGAAAAATAAGTGCTGAAAGATCCAGACCCAAACACAACAGAGTGCTGGGGTCTTTGGGAACCTACGGTTTTAGTTCTGTGTGTGTGTTCCTGCTTGTAATTAGAAGAGAGCTAGGGAAACAGCAGCGGGTGGAAGCAATCTGAGGTTGTGCTGGTTGGCGACGTATTATGCATAAGCTCTGAATAGCCATAGCATGGGAGAAAGGGGGATTGTTTGGCTCCTCCGTTGTTGTTCTGCCTGAACTTGACTACAGCCCGGCTGGGGCTGAGCCTGGCACACTGAGCTCCGGAGCACGGTGCTGAGCGGCAGCCCTGCAGGCTGCGCTGCGGTGCCCACTGGTTGCAGCCCTCAGCCTGCACAGCTGCCAGGAGCAGCTCTGCCTTGGGGAGGGCTGTAGGGCTGCAACCCAGGACGGGCAGCTGTGTGAGCAGGGTCTGTCCTGCAGCTCTGCAAGGGGAACCTGCGCTGTGGATGAAAGTAGGACCCAATGTATAAGTTTCAATAAGTCAGTGTTGAATTGATGATCGGGTAGGGCTTTGTTACTATTAACTGTTGAATTCTCCCTTTCCCCTCATGTCTTCCCTGAAAGCTCCATGCAAGCTGGAGAAGGAAGCGCGCACTCTCCTTGTGGACGTGACTGGTTTCACTAAACCTACATACATGTGTTCTATTTTTAAGCCAGTAGTGAAAAATTTAAGAGTACATGGTCTGCTCTGAGAGACAGTGCTTGCAAAGCGTTTATTTTAGCTTCGTGTGCTGCAGATTTATTTCGGGCAGCAGCAGTGAACTCTCTCCTTTATCTTCCTGGGAAGACCCTGTCGTTCAGCACCAGTTTATCTGTGTGCACCTTCTCTATTCCAGGAGATGTGCCTCTGCACCCCTGCCAGTTCCTGAGGTGTGAGGGCTGCGTGAGTAAGACGGGTTGGAGATAAACGCTGCCATTTAGCAACGCCTGGCTGTAATCAAATGTATAGTAGCCCTGGAGGAATTAATGAATTGCAGTATAAACGTCATTAATGATTTTCTCTTGCGTTTCACAGTCGAAAAGCAGGTTTTGTGCCCAGAATGTTTTACTTTGCATCATTAAACCGTGAGAAGAGTTGAATTATGAAAGTTAACTTTTTGCTTTCAAGCTGAAATTAAACCTTTGCCCATGTACTTGGAGTTACAAACCATTTACAGTGGCTGGAAGTCTTGGGGCTCTGGTCGTTTTCAGCTCTGGCGGGGAGATGTGCTTGCATTTGGTTTGTGTGTCCACGAAGTAAGAAACGTTTGCTGTGTGCTGGGAGGCAGGGCTGTGCTGAGGTCCTGAGCAAGGCTCGCTGAGTGTGGCTGCAGCCTCAGCGGGCTCTGCGTGGAGCCCTGTGCAGCATCCTCCTTTGTATGAGCGTGCTGAAGGAAATCCCGTCCGCGAGTATTGCTTCCCTCTGCTGCTTCCTTTCTCTTCTACCACACACGGATAGGTAGTGTAGACGGGTCGCAAGCAGAATAGAAACTGATGGATCATAAAGACAATGTTGCAACAGTAAACTGGCTCTGTGGCAGCTGTAAATTAAATAACTGTCTTCTCACTAATACTGTGTCACACTTTACATTGATAGATGGCTTTTTAAGATTTATTTTTTCCTTTTTCTGTGAAAAGTCATGGCATGCTGAGTATTGATTTCCCCCCGCCCCGTCCCTGCTTCCATTTTAATTTGCAGTTATAGCTGGGCAGCGAATAAAATATTATTTGCTCTGCTCCTAGTGACTCATGGTGCTAACTGCTGTCTTTCTATAAATGGATTCAGCTAAGCTGGAATCTCTTTAAGTAAAAATCACTCTCATATGAGCAGTCCTTGTGAGCAGAGTGCAGGATCTTATACTAGAAGGCCCTTAACATTAAGAAGGCTTTTGTTTATCGGAGCCGTGGCTTCAGAACAGCACTTCTGGGAAGTTTCTCTAAAGTTTCTGATGGATTTTTTTTTTTCTCTTTTCTAAGGATGATTTTTATATGCTTTTTTGTATATCCTCCGAACTCAAGCGGGCATTATCTAATACATGCTGCCTTTCGTTGTTGCTCTTGTTGTTCTGTGAAGAAGGATTTCTCTTAAACCAAAGCACTGTGGGGATTTTACTAGAAGTATCTTGCCAAGGCCCCTCTTCTTCCCACTCCAGGAAAGCACTGTGGTGAACTTTCTTGTATCGCAATCTCTAGAACATTGTGGGGTTGGTTGGTTTGTTTGTTTCCAAAGCTCTTGCTTATGTTTTCTTTCTCTTTAAGTTCCTCATCCAGGAATGGTTTAGGGCAAGATCTCTTCTTTGCATGTCTTCCTTGGATTGCAGGTATCGGTGCTTCATAATTATGTTGCTTGTTGGTTGGGCACTTCTGAAGGAGGTGCCTGAACTTGATTGAAGAGTGGAAGAGTTCTAAAATGTGGTGCCAGCCCAGCGTTGTGGTTGGATGCTCTCAGAAATAACCAGGGCTGGTTTAGCAGTTTAAGAGCCATGGTGGTGATGCCAGAAATGTGGATGTTACTCCATCTCTGTCACGTGATTTTGCTGCCTGCTGCTCGTGTACAAAGAGGGGTTCACATCTGCTGCAGAGGAAACACCACGGCTGCTGTTGTGCTACCGGTCTGTGAAGTGCTGCATGTGCCCTGATCCAAGTTGGGTCCCGGGGGCTGAGTTGTTCAGTCTTACCGGGTTTGGAGCCTGCCTCTCTCCAGTGGGCTTCTTGTTGAATGTCCGAGTAGTTGAGGTCTGGCTTTGGAGTGATAGATGTGTTTATTTATTTGTTTTCCTTCAGCAGAAAAAAATGCCATCTCCCTGTTAGTTGTGGAAGGGCAGGTTAGTTTTACTGTGAATGTCTGTTGCTTCTTTTGAACACTGACGCATTTCTGCTCTTTCTTCTTGACAGTGGGAGGAAGTAAGCATAATGGATGAGAAAAACACTCCGATCCGCACCTACCAGGTCTGCAATGTGATGGAGCCCAGTCAGAATAATTGGTTACGAACTGATTGGATTCCCCGTGAGGGGGCTCAGAGGGTATATATTGAAATCAAGTTCACACTGAGAGACTGCAACAGCCTGCCAGGTGTCATGGGAACTTGCAAAGAGACTTTCAACCTCTATTACTATGAATCAAATAATGACAAGGAGCGTTTTATTCGAGAGAGCCAGTTTGCCAAGATCGACACCATTGCTGCTGATGAGAGCTTCACCCAGGTGGACATTGGCGACAGGATCATGAAGCTGAACACAGAGGTGCGGGACGTGGGCCCTCTCAGCAAGAAAGGGTTTTACTTGGCTTTCCAGGACGTCGGTGCCTGCATTGCTTTGGTGTCTGTTCGTGTCTTCTATAAGAAGTGCCCCCTGACAGTTCGAAACCTGGCACAGTTTCCAGACACCATTACTGGGGCTGATACATCCTCTCTGGTGGAGGTTCGTGGCTCCTGTGTCAACAACTCGGAAGAGAAGGACGTGCCAAAAATGTACTGCGGGGCAGATGGTGAATGGCTGGTACCCATTGGCAACTGTCTGTGCAATGCTGGCTATGAAGAACGCAATGGTGAATGCCAAGGTAAGATGAGCCATATTGTACTTTTCATTAGGGCTTAGTTGAATACATAATTGGATTGGAGATGAGAGTAAATGGAGTAAAGCCAGTAATTAGCAGCCCCTGTGGGATGCAGTGGGACAGAGGGGTTTAATGAAGGAGTCCAACAGCTCCAGGTGGCAAGGCTAAGAATTATGTAATGCAAAACAAATGATACTGCCATAATAGGCAGAAGGCAAAATGCATTTTGCAGCAGGCACCTAAATTTGCATTGGTCTGCAACAGCCACCAAAATGTGTGTGACTGCAAAGCAGTGCAGCTGAGCTGCCATCATTTAAAGTGACAATTCTTTTAAGTTTCCCTTGGATAATGCAGTGGGATAAGAACCAGTCAGGAGGAGGAAAGGAGGGGAAAAAAAAGAACAGCAGCAGTTTGAGCTGCATTATTTTCCCCCTTTGAGAAGGGGAAGTCTTTGGTGTTTAACTTGTTGCAAATTTTTAGTGCTAAATAACCTTTTGATATTTGACACTGCTGCCTTTGTTCAATATTTTCATTTCTCAGAGGGTTTCCATTGTCAGCTTAATAATGGAGGTGCTAGGATACTCTTAGAAATGCTGAAAGTCTGCTCTCCCCCCCCCCCCCCCCATCCTATGTACTGGTGAATTAGGGATTAAAGTTTATATAAAAGACAAATTGTCCTAAAAGGGGGGGAAAAACACCCTCAAAAACCGAGGTTCTCTTCATCTCTCCTTTCTGGAAAAAGTAGTGGAAGGTTAAGGAAGGAGAGAAGAGTTTATAAATAAAAAATCTTTGGCCTCAGCTTCTAAACTCTTGCTTGTGTAAGCATAAACGAAGATGAAATTTGAAATGCTTTTGCACAGTTCAGTGGCCTGAATTCTGCCAGGTGCTGAATTGAAGGTGCTGCAAGTCTTAGTGGATTTGTACCCATGTTTTTGGAAAAGGTGGTTTGGAGCTAAACGTCTTGGCTTCACGTCCCATTGGTGCATTATCCAGCAGGTCCTTATTTAGTGGGGACTGAGAACAAGCTAGCAAAGCAAGCGTCTGACTGCCTTTGTGCTGAACTCCTGTGAGAATGTTGTCTTTTGAACGGCCTACTTGATTTCTTTTAAATCATAATTTGCACGTGAAGCTCATTACTGCATACTGAAATTAAGTTTTGGCAGGAAAGAAGTTCTGAGTGCAAACCTCTGCCTTCATTTGTTGAGTGTTTGCTAGATGGAAAAAATCTTAAGTGCCTGTTGGCAACGAAATTACCATGGGCTGTTGTGAGCATTGGGAAATGAACAGCATCAGGAAGGGGCGTCCTGTTTGGGGTAAGGGACTGCCTTTGGAGTTCTGTGAGACAGAAGCTCAAAAACCTGCATACAATTGAAGATGCAAACCTGCAGATGTGGCACTGAGGGGGCGCTGCTTAGGAGAGCCATGGGAGGCTGAGGAGGTGTTGCTGTCTTCAGATAGATTGGTGACTTCTAGGCAAAGCATCTTGACACATTAACAGTCTGGGCTGTGAGAGGAGGAAGCGAATGGGGGGAAAAGCATCCTGGTTTATTGCATGGAAATGATTGTGCCTTCTTCTGAAGGCCTGCTAGGTCAGCCCCAGGTCACACCGATTGACACACATCTCATGCTTTTCCTCGCCAGCGGCCCTGACGTGGTATGAGCTTGTCGTGTGACAAGTTCTGCCTTCTGCAAGGGAAGGTGTTCAGGTTTTGCTGGTGGGCGGTGGTGGGAGTGGGCTGTTTTTCTCTTTTTCTGCCGTTGGACTGGACCTTGGGGCTGAATGTGCATGGGCAGGTACCTGCTGGGCTCAGGAAACCGGGCAGCCTGTCTGTACGGCTGGAGGAGGGCCAGGCTGCATCACGTTTGCAGCTGAGAAGGAAACTTTCTGTCTTCCTGGGTTTGCCAGAGTCAGGCTGGCCCGTGCCAGTTCTTCTCGGAGGACTTGAGCCAGCAAGTAATTGGAAAGTGCTAAACCCATTTCATCAGTGGTTACTTGTGGTTTCCTCTTTCAGCGCTTGCCGTTCCCCAGCCAGAACGGTTCACCAGGAAGCTCCTCTGGTTGCCGGAGCCCCGCAGAGCCGAGGCGCGCTGCCGCCCGTGCTGCCTGACGCCGCGGCTGTGGCACGCAGCCGGCCCCTGTCCTGCCCTCTGCCACCACGCAGCTGGGCTGGGTCTCACTTGGCCGGACACTGGGCTGGGGGCGTGAAATGAGGAGCATTCCTGTGGGTTTGGAGCAAGGACGGGGGAGGAAGGGGAATGTGAGCTTGTGAAAGGCGATAAAAGGATGCCAGGCTGGGCCTGGAGCTGGTGAGAGGGTTCCACCCCAATTGTTTTTCAATGGGCTGGCTATGGCAGGACAAATACAAGGGGAGGTCAGAGGTTGTCCGTTTCCTCATCCATCTTCCCCTGTGATCCTTGGGTCAGAGTTAGGATTGATTAAGACTTTAGATGTTTGACAAAAGCTTGCTGGGCAGAAGAGGCTCAGGGCAGCAGAGCGGGGCCCGCACTTGTTGCAGAGCCACGGGAGACGTCGGTGCTCCCAGACCCGCATCCCCCACACGGCCCCTGAGAGCTGCCTGGGCTTCAAGTTCATTCAGCCCTCTGGGTTTTAAACAAGAGATATTTCCTTGAGCTGCATTTAGTTAATATCTGCTCTGTGTAGGAGAAGCACAATGGGAAGATGCTTCCCTGCTAAAGCGCCTCCCGTAGCAGATGTTAATGACACTCTGACCTTGACCAGGATGTATGGAAAAAATGGCGTGTGTTGTATGGAGGTGTTTGGAAACGATTGCACAAAGCCTGTCCTTCAGTCAAACAACTGCTGTTTTTTTCTGCTGACTTTGATAAATCGCCTCACTGAACTTCCAAGGGTTCGTATGGAATATGAATATAGGGAAAGTGTGTATAGAATATGTACATGCACACGTGTAGACACACAAAAGCCCAGAGCAGGGACAGAAGAGAGCCGAGTGTTTAATTCCTGCTTATTTCGCTTCAGAGGTGCCTTGGGAGTATTTCCTCAGCACTGTCTTGTTCACTGGAAATACAAGATGAGCGCTGATTGATTTCTGACGGCTGATGTATGCTGTGAACTCTAACTTGCTGTGGATCTTTAGTTGTACAGATCTTCCCAGAACTTCTCGTGCTAATGGCTGTCCTTTAGGAGAGCACAAACGTGGAATATTGTTGATGGAGCTTGAAGCTGTCCCAACTCGTGACGCATCTCGCGGCTGAGGTGCTTTAGGGCAACGTTGAGACATAATTTTGAGATTTGCTTGTACGCGTCATTGTTATGCAGATGGTTTTGTTACACAATTAATATATTGTGGTTTGTGTTTAGTTCTGATTTCCTTATGATAAAACACATCCTTTAAACTCAGATTGGAGGAAGGGGGAAACAAGCAGGAAGGGAGAGAAGGCAGATTAAAGAAGCCATAAACTGTAGCCATCTGTGATGGTTTTGATGCTGTGAAATTACAAATCTCAATTTTAGACCTGCCATTTAATATAAATATGTGAGACAGTTGAGATTTTTACTGTGATATTGTAAAGGTTATGAGAGCCAACAGCTTTGTCTTCATCTACGCTTGCTTTTTTGAGTTGTGGATCAGCCAATTTGGCAGAAAATCCAGTGTCATTTAAATATGGCTAGCTCCCGTTTTCCTATCACTGCTGTTTTTAGAATTTTCCTTCTAACTTTGATAAAAGCATCCCTAAGAAGCAATAATTTGAACGATAAGATTCTTTTTATCTCAGAGGCTTTGAAGAGTGACTGTGATCATTGAGAGCAGCAGTTTGGTTTATATCAGAAGATTACAGTTTAATTATATATTTTTTCTGTGATAAGATTTTTGGATGGTGGGTTCTGTCAGGGCAGGGAAGTGAAATAATCTGTGTGTGCTTTCCCGTTTCAGTCAGTCGAGTTGTTGTTTTTTTTGTCAGAACAACAGTGATGAACACGTTATGCTTTAAAGGAGCTGGGAAGAGGGGAAGCTACCAGGAGGGGCACGGCAGCTGTACCCAAACACAGCCTGTCTGAGCCAAACTTAGCTGGTGCTTCTCTCTGTTTAAAAGCTGATTTGGTTATGCTATGTTCTGAGGGAGCTCAAAAGGTCTTCCAAAGGTTGCTCCCAGGTTTTTTTTATTTTTTATTTTTTGTACCAAGTGGGATATTTTAAGATCCTCCATTTAAATGTTGTGCAGACTCTGTAATGCTTTCTTTCCCAGGAAGTCAAGCCACAACTGTTATCAAGCAACTCTGACTTCATGTATTCCTTGGGGAAGGGTTCATACCACTTCTTTCCAAAGTGCTGCCAGAATTTCAGCTGCTACATGGCAGAGCAGAATCTGTTCCTTATTCTGTGTGCTTTGGAGAAGAGGCAGCTCAATAGGGTATGGTCCTCTCAGTTGAAGAGAGATGAGCTGTTGTAGTGTGAATTCCATGGCAGTTCTAGGCAGTCTGTGAGGTGTGTACACCCTGGTTGTTGTTGTTTTGTTTTTAAATAAAATAAGGTAAACAAAAACTTTCCAGACAACCTGTCTTGTGTGTGATGACTCCAGGATTTAGATCTTGGCTGTGGAGGGGTTATTATCTGCCTAATAACATGCTCCGCTGAGCTTGGACTTTATTGCACTTGAGAAGTGATTAAAGAAATGCTCAGCAGTGCGCTTCAGTCTTCAGAGGCTGCATCAGAAAGCCCCCCAAACTTGTGAGATGAGGATCTTATCTGGTTTCATTGCATTATGCCGCATCCTTTTGATATGTTGTGAGGAGCAGGTGAGGTCACCCACTTTTGTGAATCAGAGACAATTAGCACTCCCATGACTAAATGGACATTCATTTTATGAATATTCAGAGCCTGTTTCACCTCCCTGGGAAGCAAACATGTTGGTTCCCTTCTCTTTCCTCTCCTGGAGACTGAGGAAGCTCTCCCTGTGAATGGGGATTGGCAGCTGTCGGATGACTTGTCTTTTGCATGCAAGCAAACTTCTCATTTCCATCTCTTGTATACACCCTCATGCAAAGTAGCACACCCATTTCACAAAGGAGATAAGAGCTTCCTTTGGAAATGCCAGCCAAAATCTCCTTCTGTTTATGCAGGGCTCAAAGATTTGGATTTTATGCAAATGATTCTGTTTTGATTTAAATTCTTTGTTTAAGAGAGAGTGTAATATTTGCGCTTTGTGCTCCTTGTGTCCTGGGTCTCCCTTTGGCTGTGTCTGGCTGTCGCTTTCCCAGTCCCGCAGCGCTCTCACTTGCTTCCAGCTGGTGCAGGAAAGCTCCAAGCTCCGGAGCACAGCGTTCCTTGCAGAAGCAGCTGCCAGAGGTGCTGGCAGGATGGTGTCCTGCCTGCTGGGGCTGCAAGCTCCGGGCTGTGATCCTCTCGGGGTATTCACCAGTGGCCTCAGAGCCCTGCTCTAGCTCCAGCTCAACTGGGGTAACAGGCAAAGTCAGGCAGTGGGATCCCTTCTGACCTGTAAGCGTACGCACACACGTGTCCCCTACAGCCTCACACTGCGCAGTGTTCGCAGAGCATGGAGCTGAGCTGTGCCACAGCCCCAGTGCAGTGCCCTTGGCACGGCCAGCTCGGCTGCTGAGTGCCCCAGCCAGTGGCTGCAGCCTGGAGCAGAGGGGCCGAGGCGGCTGGTAGCACTTGGGTAAATATGCACAAATGAATCTGTGGTCTGTATTTACCGAAAGAAAACTGTCTGTGAGGAAAAGTTCTGCTCTCCTAAGCCTTGTGATTACACAAGAGCCCGTATTTGGTTTTATTTTTGGTTTTAGTGGCTTTCTGTTCTTTTTAACTTTTCTTTATTTCAACTTTACTTAAAATTGCCTTTGGCTTGAAATAAAGCTGAGGCTCATTAAGTGCTCCCAAAACACGGGCTTGTTCAGAACAGATTTGTTGAAAGGTTTATTGATATAAGCTAGAACACATGCTGCATGAACGTACCGTATTTCTTTAAAGTACCATTTTTCATTTTGTGTCTTTATAAATCAGTGGTATGAAACTGGGACCCTGATTGTGTTGGGGCTACATCCTATAACAAACAAAGGGGAGAAATGAGATTGTGGGGGTTTTCATTTATTTCCTTCTTTTTTCTTCTTGCTTCTTTCTTTTTCTGGATGCCCAATTAGTGTTTAACTTGAAGGTAATTTCACAAGGGTAGTAAAGTGCACAGTGTGAAACCTTGTGGCATAATTAAACGGAGGAAAGGCTCTTTAAAACAACAAAGGAACGTGCAAAAACTTTGGTTTTGCCCTAATAGTCACCCAGAAAGAGAGACCATGCTGTTTAAAGTACAATATGGATGGGCCATTAAGGCTTTAAAAAAAAGCCATACTGTGCAGTTGCTGTTTGCTTTAGTTCCAGGAGTTGTGGGTACCTAGAGAAAAGCCAGCTCCCAGGTCTGCCTGTTTGTGCTTTTGTTTTTGGGGGTGGGTTCCAATCTCAGTGGGTTTGTGGAGCTGCAGTCGGTGCTGCAGGGCTGCTGTAGCAGCAGAGGTGTGCTGAGGATGTGCTGCAGGAGCTGTGCTGTGGGCAGGCTGGCGCTGCTGGGCAGGGCGATGGCAGGAAGGCCGTGTCCCAGAGGCACGCAGGGTGTCTGTGGCAAAGTGGGCCAGAGGAAAGCTTGTCTGGCTCTGCCTGGTGTCCCGCCACAAGACAGCTTTTTTTTTTTTTCCTCTCTTCCCTCCCCTTTACTCATCAAAAGGAATTGGTCACCTTCTAATCAGCTACCAGTCCTGCATGCTGGAACTCCTGAAGATGCCGTTTAAATCAGGCGATCGATAGCTATCGTTTCTCCTTGTGCATGTGGATACTTTGTACAGCCACAGTTCAAAGCTGCCGTACAGTGTCTTAATTACTCAGATAATCCTGTTTGCTTGTATTTTTAAACTATGAAGCGCTGGGTAATTATTCAATTCTTAATAGAAGGCAAATGGCAATGTAAACAATAATTAGGATGTTAGACTAATGCGCTTCAAAGCAAATTGGATTTTTTTTCATACCGTTCAGCATGAAGTCCCATAAAGCTAACAATTTAGTGGCGAGGAAACAAGATCCATTTTGTTCATATTTTATGGCATTATCACTCCATGCCTGGTTCCTGTGAGCAGCAGTTGACCTGCCGTGACGTGGCCCTGTGTTGGGCTATGCTCCCACGGTTCCAGCAGGTTCATGGCCCCTGCAGACCACGGCTTGGTGTCATGGCCTTCCTCTGCCTCTGGTCCAGCTCCGCTTTGACCTTAGGTTTTGGAGGCTGGACTGCATGCTGTGGTAGAGCTGCAAGGTTGCATCTCCCGCTTGGAGAGCTCTCCTGGTCTTCACAGCTCTTCTCCGGTTGTGCAATAAGCATAACACAAGCTGTGAGCTCTCCACTGATTTCTTTGCTGTCTGTAAATATCATGGATATAGCATATATGGGAACTTCCCCAGACAACGAAATCCTGTCATCATATCTGTTCCTTAAGTTGCAGGCAGCCTGTGGTCCAAGCTGATGGGTTGGCAGAGGTATCCACCATGCCGTGTGGCTCTCCTGTGCGCTGCAGGCAGGCGAGCCATGGCCAGGGCTTTGTCTGGCTGCACCCCCCCAGCACTGAATGGACTGAGCAGCCAGCTTTATTTTCCCTATTATCAGCATTAAGAAAGGCCAAAATGTTCTCCATCACTGATGCAGAATTACATGAATTGAATTACAGAAACTTAATTTTCAGTAGACTTCATTTTTATTCGGAGGAGGGGTAGGGGAAGGTAAGCAGTGGAGCACTTGAAGAGGTTTTGGTGTTGTTTTCTGATACTAGTGCAAGCTATCTCTGTATTAAAATGTGCACTTAAAGGGTGTGGATTTTTTTATTTTAAATCCCAGGGGCCTCTTGCCAGGCCACATTGTAATGGCATTAATTAACGAGTCTGCGTTTCCATACATAAAACATCTCTGTCTGGGGAGAGGAGGAGCGCTGTCAGCCAGGGCTTCTGTGAACTTGGAGCTTGAATTCATTTGTTTTTGGGCTTAAATGTTTCTGTAGTTGAAAAAGAGGTGGCTGCTTTGAAAACAGTTCCCCTTTGAAGTCCCGGGGCTGGCGGTGCCTGGGGCAGCTGGCAGGCATGGTACCATGTGAGAAGCACAGATCAATACCTTCCCTGCCCAGCTCCCCGGTGTGCAGTGCTGCCCCAACCGGTTTTGGGAGCTATTGCTCGCGGGGCGCATCCAGCTGGGATGGCGTGGTCCTGGGCCTGGTCTCTTTCAAGGAAGGCCCTTGGAAAATGGGTTCCGGGAACTGATGGCTTTGGAAAGAGTTTGCTTTTTTTCCTTCTTCTTCTTCTTACAACTCCTGTAATTACGGAGTGGATTAGAGGGAAGGCGAGGAGATCAGTAGGAGGGCACAAGTTGCCTGAACTTCTCTTCAGATGTTGGAGTACTGCACGTTGTTGAACTGCTCCAATCCATATAGAAGATTTCTTTGGGCTTTTTCAAGAGACAAGTAAACAGAAATTAAGAAGCATGTGTGTGGGCAGTCCCTACTGCTTCACAGAGATGCTCGGGGGCAGTAGCTGCTGGATAATTATAGCAGGAGGTGCTTAGATACAGCCGTGTTTGCTGACAAGCTGAAGAAGATGGTTCTGGCTTCCCGCAGCCTGCTGTGTGCACCTTCAGTCCCGTGCTGGTACCTGCCAGGAGCTGTGGGCTGCCGCCCTGCCCATGGCTTTCTGCTCAATAAGCCCCTGTGCTCTGATGAAGCACCCATGAGGTCTGTGCCAGGAGTGCCCCTGTGCCAGGAGTAGCAGTGCCGATCGAAGACTCCTGCATCTAATGATGTTCAGGCAGTGCAAGCACTTCAGCTGTCACCTGAGCCATTCTGAAGTGGAGACAGTTCCCTGGGAGGCTTCCTGTGGTCTTGTGCACCTGAGCTGCTGGGAGATTAGCTCAGCTCTGTTGCTGTTTCTTCTTAGTGGCTTTGGTATTTGCATTTTGCACACCTGCCAACATCCTCCTAATCTCTGAAGTACTGAAACACAGCTATTAGGTTGGCACATCTTGTCCACTCGTAATTAGTTCTTGGATTTCCTCATTTATTTTTGTGGTGATCAGAAGTGTCCAGGGTAGAGCTAATAAGAAGCTGAAATCAAGACCAGGTCCCTTTACACGCTCCACCTGCTCATTAATCAAGGACTCTGCAGTTAATGAGTACTTTCCAGGTAATATTTAATCTCAGAGTAGCAATAGTTACACTTAATGCAAAAGAACTTCTTTTTCTGTTTGTTACTGAAGTTGTTCCCATGGCACGCTGGCAGCCTTGTTGCGTGCTGATCCCAGATACTCGCTCCTGTCATGCTGACGTATGTTTGGAAGAGTCCTGAAGAGCCATGACAACAGTGTTGGTTCCAGTGCTTTAGGCTGCACACAACTGAGTGCTGGGTGGGTATGTGTATGCACAGATGTGGCTGATGAAGTGCGTCGTTCAGTAACGCTTTGGTTTGAAGGCCGGTCTAGGTAAGGGGAGAGTTGAGAGGAGTCAACAAAGATGTGAAGGCTGTGTGTGTTATTGAAGTGCACCATTAATCACCTGTGAGAATATTTCCGTTCTTTTGCCTGAATCTACCCATATGCAGATGCTTAATCCATTTAATTGATTCACCTTAAGAATTCTCAGTGCCTCATTTGAAGACGAGCGCTTGGTATTCAGTTTTAATGCACCCAAAATTAATGTATCCAGTGACCTTGAATTCCACACACCTAATAGCTTGGGAAAGAGAGCTCAAAGGATTTGGAGCACTGTGAAAGCACCCATTTGGAGCTTTAAGGTAGGTGAAGCACTTTGATTTGTGAGAGACAGTAGAATAAAATTCTGTGTGCAGAGCTGGGGCAGAGGCAGGCAGACAGTTGAGCACAGCACTGCCAAGGAGAGCTGCCAGCCCTGGGGCAGGAGGCAGTGCCTGCTGGGAACAGCGAGCTGCGAGGGCCCTGGTGGAGGCTGAATGGAGCGGGTGCACCTAAGGGCTGATCCAGCACTGCAAGGCTGTGATCACAGCAACGCGCCCCTGTTCTAGCAGGAGCGGAGCAATCCCAGGAGAGTGTGGCCTTATGGAGTATCCTGTCTCCTTCCTGCAAGGCTGCACTGAACGGTGACTGGAAAAGGCTGGTCTTTTGGGTTCAGGGTGGGCTGTAACTGGTGTACAGAAGTGTGAGGAAGAAGGTCTCCTCTCCGTCTTTCATCCCGTTTTGCATCTGGCTTGTTCTTCCATGTGAATGGAGATGCTCTGTAGTTGGAACTTGCACTGAGCTTTTAGCAGCTGCTTGCTCACTGTGGGCATGATTGTGAGAAGGAGCTCGGAGCTTTGCCCACCATGTTGCTTTACTTCTTCAAAGGTCACTATTAAGTCCTTTCTTGTGGTTGTGCATTTAGCTAGCCTTCTGCAGGGATCATGGTAATGTGACCTCTCCATACACCTGTATTAAAGTTTGAGTTAAAAATGCACTGTGGCAGAGCAAAGGACAGGCATTTTTCCGTGGGATTGTTGAGCTCTTTGCGAATGCCAAATGGCTTCAGTTAACTCTTGTGCAAACATTGCCTTTTATTTGACTTTGTAGTTTGCCCTTTGAAATACAAACATATTTGTGTCAATCAGCAAGTTTCCCTTCCGGACTTCTGGTTGACCCTGCACAAAGAAATGTGACTGTGCAATTATTAAAGGTGAGGCATTCGTTTTAACAAATGCTGAGTAATTGCCATTCAGTTGTCTCTGTGCCTCTGTATAAATGATGGCAAACTGCCCTTCAGTCAGCTGAGTAACAAGGAAGATAGGTGTATGGAAGGAGTAGCTCTTCAGAAATTTGCAATGTATTGTAAGCATTGTCTCACAGCAACTTGTGGGTAGGGCACGAAGAAACCTACCTGCTTCAGCTTAGATTGCAAGAGCCTTATTTGGGCTTTTAAAAGCAATTAGATCAGATATTATAGCTCTATTTCTCGGACAGAGTTATTGGGGAGTGTTGGAGTACAACAAAGAGCAGCATTTGCCCATTATAAAACAATGTGGAGTATGTGTATGTGATACTTGGCAACTTACCTAGTGTTCCTTACCATCAAAAAGACCAAAGACTTGCTATTCTCCTGCACCATAGCATTGGCAATAATTGGAACAAGGCTTTTAATGTTTCCCAGCAGTTTTTCCACGATGTGTAAGCATGGAGCTGGCAAGTGCCCCTGCCCTGATGGATTCCTGACTGGGAAGTAGTTGTCATCTGCAGCATGGGGGGCATGGATGAGTTGTGTGAAAGAAACACTCGGAAAATCAGACCTCACAGCTGTGTTTGGAGAACATCCCCTGTTCTCTTCAGTTGTGTGGGGTTTTTTTTTTTTTTTTTTTTTTTTTTTTTTTTTTTCTTGGAAGCTCTTTGAAGAAACAAAAGCCTGGTATAAAACTAAATTCAAAATGTACGCGTTACTGACAACGTGTGGAGTTACTGTGAGGATGGTGCAGCACTGCTCTGACCTGTCTTTTCTTTCTGTATTAGCTCATAATTCCTGCATCCTTCATCCAGCGTGCGTATAATTTCTTGAAGGAAATTGTTTAATGCCTGAATTCAGCAGACATGAATCTTGCAAGTACACCTCTGATAATAGATAAATACGTGTGATAAGGGGAGATGAATCTTCTTCAAGGGAGTGCTTTTCCTTTTTGCTCCTCAGAAACTTTTTTCAGAAGATAGTGGGTTCTGATTTTCCTGCTCATATCACCTGGCATGATTTTGGCTTTATTCCAGAAGGAAATACTTGAAATGCTAGGCGGTGTCTTTAACTAGACCAGATCTTGATTCCTGGATACACAGGCCAAAAGGGCACGAGGGCTGTGTTAGCACTTAAAGGAGTTTGAATTTTGGACTTGCTTAGAGTTGAAGAGATCTTGAAATGCCTCACTTCTTAAAGCAGAGGTGTGTGCAAGTTTGTTGTATAGATGGAGCTGGTAATGGGCAGGAAATAGTGGGCTTGAGTAGCAAAAAGAGCGGATTAAGTGAGATCTGAGGGGAAAAAGAAAAAACACAGTCATGGAGATCTGTAGTGCCAGTGCAGATTGCCCTGGGACATGGAATGATCAGTGTACTGCGGGGGTTTCAGAACAAGCTAGTGGAACTTCTGGTAGCATGGTTTGGGTACAGGCTGTCCTCCTGTGGTACAGGGGAATAGACTAGCCACAGTGTGCATCTGCCTTTTGCACTGAATGCTCTTGCACAGTTGCTATGGGATCCCTCCATCTGTATCTTTATGTAGCTGCGATGCAGCCCTTTGAGGTCTGACCTAGAAATAGAGACCTGATCTCAATCTCTCGCAGCTCCTTTTCCTCAAGAGAAGCAGTTTCAGTCTGAGCAGGACTTGGCTCTGGAGCTCTGTCCCTGCATTTCAGGTGTCCCAGCTCCCTGGGCGGGTGGCTCCCACTGACTGGAGCCAGAGTGGGCAGCGTGGAGGTGCTGATGCCTCTGCCACCTTGTTGAGATGCAGTGCTGTGTGCCTTGCTCTGTTAGTCTGTGCTGTGTTTGGACCTAATTTTGCATTCCCTCCCCTGCAGCTCAGGTATTTGGCAAATTTTTCAGCTTGTTGAAAGATGGCCTCCTGCTTGCAGATGGCAACCTTTTCTGTGCACCCAGGTTGGTTCTGATGTTCAGCATGTGCTTACTTACAAGCTGGACGAACAGGTACCTGCTAAAGAGGCATTGGCTGCTCACATTGGCATTTTCATGTCCATGTGTTGGGATGTGGAGAAGGGACATGAAGATTGTTTACGAGGTCAGAGCTATAGTGAGCCTTGCACCTCCTTTGAGTTACGATATCATTACCTGAGCCGTGGGAACCAAGAAATAAAACCTCTTACTGTGAAATATGAGGAGAGCTTATGACTTTGAAGTATAGTGAGGAAGAAAAATGTACACTGTATGTCCTAGTGCTTTTTTTTTTTTCTGTTGCTGTGGGGTTGACTTTGTTTACTGGTTACACGCAGAGAATAGATATGGCATTTGTTGAGGGCATTTTTGCTAGAGAAATACCCCTCTTACTAGTCCATTTCCTTTTGGATCATGCCAGGAAAAATGTTCCTTTCAAAAATGAATAAATTATTCAAGCTTACTTAAATAAACATGGCATTATTTCTCTACCTAGTGCCTGTATTTATGCAAGTCCAGTTCCTTTCTTTTATTATACTACATTCTCCTTCTTGTCCTTGGACAGTATTTCTGCCCTGCTGTAAAGGGCGTTACTATGTTTGACCAAATGAGTGGTTGCATTAAATTGTTGTTTGAATGGAACATAGAGCACTGAAGCAATATTGATTAAGTTGATCATTCACAAATAAGCTCTAGCTGCTCTTGTCTGTTCTTGTCCTGAAAGCCACTAGCAGTTTTTTAGCAACTGAAAGCAGTTGATATCTGCATGCCCTATAGATAGGGATCTTACAAAACCTATTTTGGCAGTTGTAATGTCATCCTTTGTAAGTACTTGTCTCATAAGTCAGTTTTGTGAAATTAGATAATGCTATTGCAAGGTTAGGTTTCTGCAGATGTGGAAAGAGTTAAAAAGTCACTGATAACAGAAAAACATGTAGGTGTAAAAACTGGAATGAACGTGGGATAGCAGGACAGAAAGATGCATTGCAGGCAGGAGAAGATGTAGCAAAGTCTGTCCCAGGAGAAACTGGGAGAAAACTGCCGTGGCAAAAAGCAGTAAACCAGCATTTGTCAAAGTTAACAGTTCAGTTAATAGTTCAATTTCTTCAGAAAATGGATTTTGTGGTCTTGTTGGCTACTGTTATGTCAATAACTTGCATCAAAACTTCCTCAAGTCAGAACATCTGTTGCTGCCAATGGAAAGATTCCACTTGACTTTAATGTGCTTTGGACCAGTCCCAAAATGCAAATAGTTTTTCTCTCATCCTTTGAAGTCTTTAACATTTCATGGGCTCCCTTATGTTATTGGTAATTTGCACCAGAGGTATTTTGCATGCAAATGAAAGTTTGGCGGTAGCAACAACTGCATTTGTGAATATGCATGGAAGCACACACACACGGATATCGGTAAAGCAAGTTCTGCTTTTCAGCATATGAAGCTAAGAGTTTCTTTGTCATAGTGGGCTGCTCACAGTGACTAGAGCTGCAATGGAATGTATTGACAAATACATATAAAAGCCTGCATAAAGCTGCCAAAATACTTTTTGATAAACCTGTATAGAGCCAGTGGACCTTTTTTGTAACTTGTGCATGTTAATGCATGTTCTCTATGTGAAAGTGGCACTTGTTGCTAACTTGCTACAGTCATACATCTAAACACTGTAATTGAACTTGAATCACTATGGATTTATTTATTTACCAGATAGAGTAACTTCAGTCTGCAGTGCTGATTTTGTTTGGTAGCATGAACTCAGGAGCTCAGTGCGGAGCCACAGGCGCTATTCTTTGCAATGAGTGAGTTCTAGCAAGGTCTTAGGTTTTCATAAACTATAAGTGACAGATTGTAGTGATTTTAATATGAGCATTTTTAGGTGTCTTAGCTGATACAGACTCGTCTAGAGCTGGAACAGACTAAATGTGTTCTTTTGCAGTACTCCTCAGCCACATATGCCTCAGTGCTTGGCCTGCGTTGCAGCTGGGCTGTGCTCATGGGGACTGCTGGCCTGGGGCAGCAGGAGGGGAGAGGGGAAAGTAATCTGCTTTTCTAATTGCCTGAAGACATGAGTAGGATCATCCTCTGAAGAGACACGAAATGTCAGCTACACAGAGTGATGCAGGAAGCCATTGCGTGTCAGGGGAACTCCATGTACAACTTGAAACGCCTTTCGGACCCGAGGCTGTTCTGTGGAGCTGTTGCTGGGAGCCTGGTTGTGACGAGGAGGTGGCAGCAGGAAGACAGCTGGGGTCAGCAGCAGCAGTGACCTGAGAAGTGATGGGAGCCCATGGCAGGGCTGTAGGGTGGGGTGAGTGCCAGGAGAGAGCGGCTGGGAGCTCCCACCTGCTTGTGGTTGGGTCTGCTCGTGTCTGTGAGGAAGGGATGTATGAACAGTGGAAAACTGAAAGGAGATTGTTGTAAACCAGTGTGATTGCTCAACCCTGAAAAAAACACCAAAATAACTTCCTGTTGTCAGCAGAAGGCCTTTAAAGGAAAGAGATGTGTTTCTGGTTCTCTGCATTTATTTTGCAATGACCTAAGAAAATTTCATGTTGAGAAGGGAAGGCAAGGTGTGGTAAATACATTGGGGGGCAGTGTTGCCGGACATATATGTAGCTGCTGACTGCTGGGAACCTCGTGCAGCACAGCCACCAGTTACATAAATGGCAGACAGAGCACTTGAACTGTTATGGATAGGCTGGTTTGGTCCAAAAATCTTAGAAGGAAGAGGAGGCTGTGGGGCCCCGGGCCAGGTGCCGGTGGAGGCAGGTGTGGCAGGAGTGCAGGCCCTGTGTCAGCCGCCAGGCCGTCCTGTGCCTGCAGCTCCGCCACGCTGCAGGGCAGCACCTGCAGCTCCCAGCTCCCAGGCTGCTGCCACTGCCCTCAGCAGGATTTCTGCTCTGATGAGGCAGCACCGGTGAGTACACATCAGGAGGAGCCCGAGGCCGGCTCCTTTAATCCCTGAAGCCTGGGGCTTCTTTGAGCAGCCCCTGATTGCGGCAAGGCTGTGCTTCCTCCTCAGCCTGGCTCCGCTTCGCCAGCTCGAGGCACAGCCCCAGGGAGGGTGTGGAGGAGCAAAGGAGAGACTGCGGCCTCCACCCTGCCGGCTGCTCCCTTCAGACCCAGCTCTGGAGGCTTTCTGATTCATGTCCTGCACCATTCGCCTGAACATCCTGCCTGCCTTCTCTGAAGGTGAGTGGCGTCCCAGATTGCCATGCAGCGCAGCTATAATATCATGAGTTCCTACCTCTGATAGGGGCTGCGTGAGCGATGAGCAATGGCTGCTTTATTTGTGGCACAGCTTTGGCAGCAGGCACTGAAAGAGCAGCACCTAGCTGATTTTTGAACTCTCATCACCTGGAATTAAAAAAAAGCTGTTCTCAAACAGTCAGTGACGTCTGGCAGGTAAAAAAGATGGCTGAATCTCAGCACATCAGATCGCCTTGTGGTTCTGGGGCACTGCTCAAACCATACTGTGATAACTGAGGGTGCCTGAAACTCATCCTGTGAACACCCTGCTGTTTTCCTGACTCTCAGGGAGTTACCAGAGGCCCCGTGGTGCAGTGCCAGCCAGGGCCTTTCCAAAAAACCCAGAACCCTAAGTGTGGGGTACTGCCCTGTTAGTACATGCAGTGTTACCTTAAGGCTGTCTCCTGTGAGGGCCGAAGTTGTCTTTGTAAGGAAATGATACAGAGATGGCTTCAAACATGCACAGCGTTCTTACCCATGACTTTAAACACTGAAAAAGCCTTCCTTGTTGTGGGGGAGGCTGACAGTGCTTCACTGTAGTCAGACTTGCAACATGTTTGAAATTTCAAGTCCAGAAGTAGAATTATTCTTCAAGCCTGAGTTACATACAGCAAGTTGTAAGTAGTGTCACTTGGCAAATGCAGAAAGGGGGTCAGAGGAAGGATGGCTGTCCTCCCTAGAAATGAGGCTGGATTGAATGCAGAAACAGGCAGTTCACACAGTGTTCTGTCCCTTCTGGGCTTGTTTTCTCATTGTTGGTTTTTTTTTTTTTTTTTTTTTTTTTTTTTTAAATTTTATTTTTAAACACACTGGAGAATATTTAGGCTGTCATCCCAGGATTTTTTTCCCACTGCCTGGAAGAATGTGTGTTGATGCTTAAATGAGAGTGACAGTGCCCACTTAATTGTGTTCAGACAGATTTTGGTAGTGCAGCACCTCCTGCACAGACTTTGCAGCACGTTTCCTGCAGCTGGCCCCCAACCTGCACAGAGACTTGAGCCCAGCCACCCTCAGCACAGTGCATTGCTCAGATCTCATTTCATGTTTGTCTTCTCCACACGCAGCCCTTGGGTCTGATTCTCCCGTCTTCTAGCTTTTACATCAGCGAAACACCATTAATTATGAGAATTTCAAGTTGCTGCTTAAATTTATGTTGGTGCTGATGTGAGAAGACTCGTCCTGTATGTTATTAAGCTGGTTTTATGAGAGTAGTGATCAGGCTGCTGAGTCATTATATCCATTTTACATTTTGAATTTTAATTGCTTTATGGAGCTTGTTAATTTTTGTTTAGTTTGCTGGTGGCTTGTAAATGATTATCTTCTCTATCAAAAAATGCCGCCAGTTCTTTCATCACTGCTTCTGTATGGTTCGACGCTTCCTACAAATATTCAGGCAGGACTTTACTCTAGATAACTATTATACTGCAGCTTTGAAAATACTGGGCAGCTTTGTTTTGCCTTGTTTTCCTCTCCCTGTTACCAGGAACAGATATCACTCCAACAACATGAGTAACAATTGGAACTTCTCAAGAATCAGCTAACGTGGGAGCTAAAACCGCCCAGGTGATGCATTCATAAGCAGAAGCATATAAAGCCACATGAGAAGTCATTATGTCCACATTTTTAAGTCATTTGGTGAGGATGTATCACTGTTTATTTAAATACTCTTAGTGAAAAGCTGCTAGGAATACACAGCCTGTGTGTGGTATGCAGGTGACTCTGCGTGGGGGTTTCCAAAAGCAACTGTTCCCTGACCTTGCCCTACATGGGGAGTTTGAGACTTTCATTTGTGGATTACTCACTGCCCCTCTGTGTTGCACGTTCACCTCAGCTTTCTAAAAATGCAGTGGCAAATCACATTGCACTAATGGAAAGTGCTGTGGCCTAGAAAACAGATTTTACTGCTGACAGAATGGGCTGATGAAGCCTGAGCTTGGAAGGTAAGCTATTTTTGACTGAAAAGTGGTGCGTTCTGAAGGTTTGCTGAATGCAGTAATGTGATTTCATGTTCTTCTTTGTTAGTCATCGCTAGCTGCTGGTGATGGTAATGGATGCTCTTAATGTTCAACATTTAATCAGCTGAAGTATATGTCTGCCTGCTTTTCTTTCTCAGAATTTGAGAGGATTGTTATCAGTTTCGTATATTTTCTGAAAAGTCCAAAGCAGCTTAGAGAAGGTGAACAGAGATCTGTTAAATCCATTTTAGAAGCCTGTGAGTGCAAATGAGTGATTATGTGAAAAGAATTTGGTCTTTTCACCAGCTGAGGAGATGTCTGCAGTAACCATTGGCTTGTATTCTTTCTCCAACCTTGCCGTGACCATTTAATGAGGTCTGATTCAGACTAATTCCCACAATCTGTAGGTTTTATTCCCTGCTGAGACTGGAATATTTGGATGTCAACTCAGACATATATTTTTCTTTTTAATTAGCACATCTGATTTTTTTTTTTTTCTCCAAGGCCACAACCTCTGTCCCAATCCAGGCAGGTGAAATTTCACAAGCGCTTTATCATTGCTCATACCTCAAGCATCCGGACACACCTTTCTAATTGTCATTTATATCCGCCTGTCATTGCCTCTGGCATTTGCTGAGTTCACATTTCCATGTGATTTACTGCAAAACATTTTGTTTAACAAATCACCAGCGCGCACTGACAGGGAAGTCCCCCTCAAGAAGCTGAAATAATGATTGCTTTCATATTTGCTATCCTGAAATAGATTCTAAAAAATCAATCTGTCAGAATCCGCACATTTTGCATACATGGAGAACTCTTGAAATGGGAAAACTCCGACCTTGAATTTGTGAGTGCTTTGAATTGCAAATGCTTTTTGTAATTTGCTGTGCATGTAGCAGGGTGGACGAGCTCAGAGGTAGCACAGTTAATCCCCAGTTGCAGGATTTTGAGTGCAGTTGGTTTCTGAGTCAGCATCAACTCTGCAAATATTCAGGTAACTATGGAAGTATTTGGATGCTGAGACTGCTCCTTAGCAGTTCTGGGAGTGCTTTTAGTGGAACAGTCATCCCTTCTGTCCTGTGTACTCAGCATCTGGCTGCTCTCTGAGTACCCTGTATGTTGCAGAGACAGGAACAGTCCTGGGCCACTTCTGCCCGTGGCATCTCACTGGGTATGCCATGGTGGGCCAGAGTGGGATCAGGAATGGGTTTGGAGTGAGCCAGAGCCCTGGCAGCAGGCTGCTGCCTCATCTCCATGGCTCGGGAGCATAGGGATGACACAGGCAGATCTTTAAGACCAAGGATGAGCCCAGTGCAAATGTTCCCACATGGTAGTGAGCTTCCTTGGTGTTTAGGGCAATCTGGGGTAGGGGACTTCCAATTTAGACCTGGAATTTTCTCTCCTTCTGTTATATGTTAAACTTTATACCCTTCTGATGTCCTGAAATGACTGTGCAGGGGACAGGCATGTTTGTGTATTTCTGAGTAATGTCACTAAGTGTTCTCAATGTCTAAACCCACTTACTGTTGACAGAGGTGATTCATATGAGTCTTTTGAAAGATTGCTTATGTACCAAGATGAGTTGGGCACAATTTAAAAAAACAGCTCAATTTAAGTGGCGCATTTGCAAAATGTAAGCAAATGCATAAAAATAAAACATGGTGAAATATCCATCCCCCCCCTCCCCATGTTAGTGGCTGATCTCATGCATCCAGAGTTCAGCCTGGCATAGTGCAAATTTACTGGCCCATTAGTGGCTGCTATTTGAGTGCACCTTCACAAAGGAAAAATACATCTTGAGAATAAACTTGACGTGTCAGACGCACCGCAGCCAGAGCATTGCAGCCCTGCTTGTCCTTCACTGTGCTGCTCTACTGTCCCAAAATGCACAAAATACTTATTTTGGTTGATAGAAAATTCTTATTTGTGTGTTTGCATGTCTATTTCTTAACAATAGAATGAAAGCAAGGAAAAGTTCATGAAGTGATTGCAAGTAAAGAACACAGAAAATCAATATGCTGGTCTGAGCATTAGTATTCAAAAGAACAGGTTCTCCTGTGTTTTCCTGGTAGGCTAATATGGATTTTGCTAATCTAGTGATGCTGTTTGAAAACTGAAGCAAACAGTGGTCCTGTCTGGGGTACCTAACAAATTGATGGTGAGAAGGCTTTGGTGGTGGGTGGCAAAGAGCAGATAGTGCTGTGGTGGGGTGTGCACCGGGGGGAAGCCTCTGATGGCCAGGGATGGCTGCTGGGCTCTTCACAGTGTTCATCCATCTGTAGTTGCATGGTGCTTTTTAATGTGTGAAACTTGACAGTCACAGAAACACTGCGAAGGCACTGGGTCTCCTCAGGATGGGTTTCTCTAGTTTGAAATGAACTGACAGATAGTAACAAATGGAGAGGAGGGGGAACATGTCTGCTTGGCTGAAGTTCGGAAGCAAAAGTTACTCTGTACATCTGTGACATGGGAAAGTGGAATGTGTGTGTGGAAAAGAGATGATGGCCTTGTGCACCCAGGTGTCTGCGTCATGTAGGTGCGATGTTACCTAATTGACAGTGCCTCAGCCTCCTGGGCTATCCAAGATGCAATTGGGATACTACTGATAGCATTCTGTTAATTGTCGAGGCAGAATTAAGTCTTGATATGATGTACTGAGACTAGATAAGTTGTGCTCATGAGAGCCATGAACTGATAGAGCTTATCAGACCAGGGAGAGCGTGGCTGATGGGAAGGATGTGAGTCACGCACCAGCACAGAGCGCTGGGGCCTTGGCCAGACTCAGGGCTAGGTTTCTTTCCCAGAGTGAATTTTTGTGGCCTGGATTGAAGTCAGTGGTGCTTTTGGCCGTTTCTAAACAGCTGCTGCTTACCGCAATGAATTTCTTTGTTTATTATCTTGTGCTCATCTACGTATTGTGTAGATATTTGAATTAATAGCTCAATCGTGTCAGCCACGAGGGCTTCTGAGCCAAAAATGTGATGTTATTGGTAAGCTTATTTGCCAGTAGTTCTGTGGGAGATGGATGCCTTTCCAGATTACAAGCAAAACTGTGTTCGTTTTGCCGCTTTCCCCTAATTGTCAGCCACGTGACATCACACCGCAATGGGACACGAGGCCTTTCTGCATCCCCATGATGTGGGTACAGGCCCTGCAGGCTGGCGCTGCCTGTCCCCATGTCGTGACTCAGGGCCTGGCCGCCACTCGGGCCGGGGCTGGCTCTAGTGCTCCATGGGAGCTCCTGCATGGCCTGGGGCCTTCCACAGGGGAGAGAGGCTTCTCGTTCCTTCAGTGGCACTGGCTGTTACTTCAGCTCCTGAGGAGCCATAGCTGCAGTGCTGGGGATACTGGGCTCTCTGCGGCCCAGCCCTTGGCCCTGCAAGCACTGCCCTCCTCTGCCCTTGCGCTGTAGTGGAAATCTCCCTGCCGCACCCTGCAGTGCAACCTGCACCTCCGCTGCTCTCCTGGGGCTGTGGCTGTGCCTGGGCTGGCACCTCCTTCACATCATTGCTAGAGATGACCCCCAGCCAGGGGTCCTGCTGCTATTCGTGACCTGACGCTGCACCCCAGTGCTGCTGGTGATGTTTTTCTCCACAGGTGCTTCCCTCTCTTGCTTTTATTTGTTGGTGATAAAAGACTGTCACAGATAAATAGACATGTTCTCACTTGACTTGATAATTTGCATGGCACTGCTGAATGTGATTTATAATTTATACATGGAAAGGATTTGCTGATCTCATTAATAACTTTCCAAACATCCAGATAAACGTGCTATCTCTCTAAATCAAGTGAACTTAAAACAGCAAAGGTATTCACCTGCAAGGGCTTCTGGCACTCTGTTCTTTCCCAGACAAGAGGAGTTTGACAAAAGAATGTGGGAACTGCCAAAATCCGTTTCCCCTTGCAGCCACCAGATCACCCCAAGGTGGGGGATTCCACCTATTCTTGCTAAATTATTCCTCTCTTATTCTTTCTAAATTAGTCCTCCCTACTGAAAGGCTCATCGACAGGAGCATACCCAGCTCCTTTGATTTTCAAACAGGGACAGTTTCACAGCTCCGAGCAATACAGCCTGTGCTGGTATTTCTCTGCCTTGCTCCTAACCATCCTGCCAGAGAGCAGGTAAACAGCTTCTGTGGGCTCCGTTTTCACTGTGAGAGGAGGGCAGAGGCAGCCCAGCAGATTCCCTGCTGAGCGTGCCACGCTGCTGCCGTGGGTTTGTTTCATTGGAAGTAATCGCCTCTCTCACGTGGATGCCTTGTTATCTGGAGATCTCAGGGTGCTCTGTACACACTCATTGCTTAATTAAACCTCAAAACAGCTTTTCAGCATTTCTATTGTGAATTTTATTGCTGCTTTATAAGTGCATAAACTGAGGCGGCGATATTGGGTTTATACTTTGGGTGTCTGTGAAGTAGAGGTCAATGAAGTGGTCCCAGAGGAGCAGCCTTGCTTTCCCCTCAATGCTGCTTTCTTACCAGTACCTCCTACGGGAAGAGGCTGTGTGCATCCATGATCCCTGGGGAGATGACCTGAAATTTACTTAGCAGATTGTGAGGCCAGATTTGCTGGAAAGCAAAAGAATGATGTTTTCTCTTCAAACGATGATACACATCATCACTATGGATGGAAGAGGAAGGTTAGGAAGCTGTGCTCAGTATCTGACAGAGCCAGGAACTGGAGTAAAGAGACCTGCAGAAACCCTGCAGCCCTTGTAGCCATGAGATCACACATTGCTGAGAGGCACCGGGCCTTAGGTGAGAACAAATATAGAAGGTCAACTCCAAGATGCCTCTCTGTATATTGTATATTGTTTTCTGAATTGGATATGAGTTTGAAACAAATCCGTAACCTCATCTTCAGAACTGGGTAAAAAGAGATATCTAGAGAAATGGTGGGAGTTTGAGTCATTCTTCTCTGCTTTCAAAAAATCTTTGGTAGAGAATGCCGAGTTCAAATAAGGTGCACTTGCACAGCAGCCATTTCGGGCACTTCTGCAAAGTGTGATTGCATAGAATGGAGAAATGTACAGCTTGGGAAATTTAAGGAGAAAAGCACAAACAATTGAGCTGCTGTTTTCCTGTCTTGTTGAAATTAAGCTTCATGATAATCTTTGCATCAGTAATGAACCAGAAGTGGTCATGCACTCCAAACAGCAAAGGGCAAAGAAGAGAGAAGCAACTCATCAATGTATGACCCTCTCTAAAATGTCATGGGTAATCAAGTGTGAAGTACTTAATGGATCATGATTTGCACTGCACTATTTTGATTGATGTACTACTTAGTAGAGGATTGATAGTTTTTTACAGTGCTGTTGATGGGAGCCTCTCAGCAGTACCTCCTCTATTTCCTCAAGTGCTGGGGAAAGCCGAAGCAGCATCTGTTTGAAGCCATTGTGTTCCAGTGTCTTTGTGAAATGGTCAAAAATAGTGCAGAGTTGTTATCTTGCTTAGACCCTGATCTCATCAGAACTGTCTATATTTAGGCATCTTCCAAAACCTTTGTGTCAAGCAATTCTCTAGGAAGACAAAAATAGCTTTTTTTTTTTTTTTTTTTTTTTTAAACGTGCTGTACGACCATTTAGAGAGGATGTGATGATTAAACCATATTAAGGCATCTTGCTGTAGCTCTAGAGCTATCAGCTTTCCGGTTAGCTGGAAGGACTTGGCTCCTGTGGTTGTGATAGGAGTTCAAACAGTAGCAGAAAACATTACAGCTCTGCTGCAGTGAGTGGCATTCCATTTGCACAAAGGAAACAGCATTAAAGGATTTATGTGCAGAATGAATCCACAAATTCTTGTCAATAGGAAATTCCTTGGAGGGGATTAATGTAATAATTACTTAAGGCAAATTGCAATGTCTCATTAGCATATATTATTAAATAATAGAAAATAACTTCTTATTTATCTTTAATGCCTTAATCAGTACTTATTTTCAGTGCAAAACTTCAGATGATGGCAGTTAGGAGCAAGCATATGTGTTAACTGGTGATGTTGGGGATACGTGATAGTAGTTTTAGGCCTTTCAGTGTCAAACTGTACAGCACTCTGTCTCAGGCTTTATCTAATTTAGGAAGTTTAACTGCCTTTTTACAGAGTTGTCAAGATTTAGGAGATGAGAGATAATCCCCCGCTGGGCGGACAGCGCTTCGAGATAGGGATCTCTGTTCCCATCAGCGCTTTTACACAGCTGGGGAGAGGAGCTTGTAAGCAGGATTAGGGCTTGTTAATGTGGAGATTCAGGGCAATTAACCAGCTTTCACTGTATATTTTAACACTTCACTCATATTTTTTTCTGTAAAATCTAGTCGCTTTAAACAAACAAAACCGTCATGCCATCATTCTTCTTATTTAAAAAAGAATATGAAAAAACCTCTTAAATTGACTTAAAATCTGTTAGTTTAGCGATTCTCCTCTTGCTGCTTCTGTTCAAGGAAGGCTGTCAACTTGTTTTTCTAATTGAGTAATTATTTGAAACTGATTAGTTGACTCATCTCCTAAATCTCCCAGCTTGCAGAAAGGTGATTAAACTTTCAAAACTGGATGAAGTCTGTGATAGAGTGCAGTGACAGCATGAGCAGCTGGAGCTGGAGAGCACCCGATGCTGAGCTCACTACCATGTTAAAGGTGCTCTCAGCACTTGCACAGGCGTGCTGGCAACGCTAGGGTTGTCTGCACTGAACAAAGGAGGGCAGCCCAATTTCTGCACTAGAGAAAGACAGTATCTTGATTTAAGCTCTTATTAATTCGTAAATTAATGAAAATTTGAATTTTTTATTAAAATCGTTGAGGTCTGGTTCCCCAGCTCAGCAGCACATCCTTGTGCATTAAATCTCCTGGGCGTCAGGAGCTGTGTGTGCCTGTCATGCTCTGCTGGGCCGGACGCATGGCTGTGCGCAGGGCAGGGCGTCCTGCAGCCCGGCAGAGCGAGCAGCCCTTCCCATTTCCGCTGCCCGAACGCTGGCCGCTCCGCCTGTCATTGCTGGTCCTAGCAAACTTCTTCCTGCAGAGAGCAGAGCAGCCTGGGATTTTTGTTGCTCATGCAAAGTGCTGACTTCTCACTAAGACAGGGTTTTTATTTATTTTTTTTTTACCCAGTCCCTTCATCTTTAGCTTTCAATTTTTTTTTTTCTTGTTTTGATTTCAGACCAAACAAAAGGGCAGCAAATAGTGGGCTCCTTTTCCTTTTACAGTGCCTTGATAGAGACTTCCCAGCTGAACCTCCTAATGTGAGGCTGGAAGGTAGGCTGGGGAAAAAGTGGTGCCACTGCTCAGTGGCTCGGTGCCCAAGGAAGGGCTGAGGTCCTGAACACTTTCTTTGCCTTGGTTTTTGCAGGTTGGGTTGGCTGCCTGGCCTTCCAGGCCTGGAATTGTCACAGGGGCACCTGTGTAAGTTAACAGGCGTACATGATACCGATGGGATGTGTCTGAGAGCACGAGGGCTTTGCCTGTTGACAGGGAGCAGCCATGCACTGACACCTTTGATGTGCTGTGGCAATTGGCAGCTGCAGTTAGAGGTCTGCGCCTCATCCCTTTTCTTCCAAGGATGCAGAAGGAGACCTTGGATGGTACCGGTGGGCCAATTCCATAGCAGAGATCTCCCTGGCTACCTGCTCCTCACATCTTTCGGCTTCTGCCAGGTGTGAGCAGGTGAGCTTCCTGTTCTCCAGGTGCAAAAACTGAACTATCCATCCACCAGTCACTGACACCATCCTTTGTCCTCACCTTGTGATGGCTTCAATCTAGGCTGAGCCAGCACAAGGAGGGAAACTGCTCCAAAGTCCCAAAATTGTCTTTAGCAAGAGTGTTTGTGCTTCTGCTTGTCATTCGTACAATAGAAAAATGGGCTTGGCGTGTGGAAATACTGCTGTGCTCATTGGAGAGGGGTTAAAGACGTGGAACTCAATGTGTAGAAATTATACAGTTGTTCTTAAAAGGAGGTAAAATAGGTGGTAAAGATGTTGCAGCATGAACATCAAAGGAATGTGACCTTACTTGGAAACATTATTTGGTAGGTTGCATCTAATTCTACAACCTGACTTGTAAGAAAGGCTGAAGAGAAGACACTTTTATTTTTTCTTTTTCCCCTCTGGCTTCTAAGGATCTTTATTTATCACCCTCAGGGGCATTACAGTGAGTAATTAGATTGGACCAGGAGAACGACTTAATTTTACAAGAAACTCATTAATTCATCCTATTTAAAATCTTCTCATTTCACCCAAAACCAATTATGCTAGTAGTGGCAATGATCTGGAAAGGCATTGTCTCGTAGGCATTAGGGGGGCTGTTGGGGCTCCCCTGGCATTCATGTTGGGGAGACAAGGGTGACTCCCTTTCTTTGACTTTTAGGTCAAAAGAACTAGTCGCTGGGACAGCTTGACAATTAGAAAACCCTGATGAGCATTTGGAACTCAAACAGCTGTACAATAACAGAGGAGTTCATGGTGCGGGGCAGAAAGCTCATCAAAAGAGACTATCCAAACAATTGAGTTCTATAATTAACACACAAAAATCTGCTCAGAAATGGTAATAACAGTAAAAGAGAGCTGAGAAGATGCTGCCTACTTATGTGGCAGATGTGGTTTTGTTACAATCTGAGGGAGAAAATCCATCCTTTTAAAGAGTAGGAGGAACATTAGAGGGGGAAAATAAAAGTAACTTCTTATCCCTAAGGGTGCAATTAAAGCATGAGCTTAAAATATTTTCACACAGACAGGAGCCGTAGAAAAAATAACTGCTGATGACAAAACATATAATGTGCTATCAAAGTATTTGATACACAAATTTCTTTTTGGTCTGAAACTTATAAGAAAAACACTGATGTCTTTTTTCTGAAATTATTTGTTTTGTCCTTCATTTAACCAGGAATATTATTCTTGTTTTTTTCCTCAAAGTTGGCTCCAGTGCCTTTCCACCCGCAGACTGTCAGCAGCATTACCCATGTGCCCAATGGACACGGGAGCACCGTGAGCATCTCTCATCCACTGCTGACCCCATTGTGGCTCCGGCCAGGGGGAACCCATCCCATGCAGAGCACCTCGACGGTGGCACGCGCAGCACTGGGATTTGTAAGGGATGGCTCTGCAGCCCAGGCTGCACGTGCTCCATTTTCTTGAACAACTTAAAATGCTGAAGGGGACTTTTCTCATTTTTATCCAGAAATCAGAGGAAAAAAGAATCAAAGTTTATTTTAAAATAGTTGTTAAAAATATTAATTCTTTTTAGTTGCAGTAAAATAGAAGTATGTGACTAGAACTCCATGCACTATGAAATTCTGAAATTGCTGCCTGAAATTTTCTAATGGAGAATTCAGCATTTGGCAAGAGCTTGCAAGCAGACTTTCCAGCCCACACATGTTTTTTCCTTTAAAAAAAAAAAAAAAGCCATAAAAACTAGAAAATCAGGTTTTAATGAGAAAAATGAAGTTTGAAAAACGGCCTGAGAAAATTTACATGGAGATTGGACTGAAATTCTGTAATTCTTCTGAGCGCTTCTTGCAGCTCTGACGTGTATCAGTTCAGTCATTTTTGTTCTAAAAAAGAACCCCTGTGGTGCTGGCTGGCACTGCTGGACAAATGCCGCCTGCCTTTAGGGGAAATAGAAATTAAATAGATTGTAACATGGCAACTCCAAGATATCAGCATGTTTACTTCAAGCTGACGTCCATTTAGAGTCAATGAGATTTGTTCTAAAAGAAACTGTGAGCATTTTGATACTGAAAATATTTTTCAGAATTTTCTTTGGATACAGTGCAGAGGGCCGTAACCTTGCTGTGGGTGAGGTGAATGGGAGAGAAGATGTCTGTTTGTTTTTCTTATTGTTGTTTCTCTAAGCTAACAGAAAGAGCTAATTAAGGCAAAGCTAAGGAACACAGTTTGTACAGCACACGTGAACTCATCTTCTCACATTGGAATGTTTTGAAAGCTGTGTAAGAGCGCTGCTCGTGGCCCGCCTTGCCCTGCAAGCCCTTCCTAAGACAGCAGCGGGATGGAGATCTGCAGCCAGGCAGGATGCCCATGGAGCAGGTTCTGCATGGGCTGTGTGCTGGCCTCTGAGCCAGGGAGCTCCTAGGCAGCTCTTCTGCTGCCTGCCCTGGCTCTGCTGGTCATGGCTGCGGCCGCAGGGCTTTGTGTGGAGCTGCCCTAGCAGGATTAGATTTAACCAAGAAGTGACAGTGCCACCGAGCTCTGGGAGTAAAGACTGCTGGCTTAGTGCAGCGTGTTCTCTAATGCAGTTTTGTGCCACGGTCTGAAATGTGGTGAATCTCAGAGCACACAGAAGCAAAGAGAGCTGATGGCTCTGTGCAGCTGGAGCAAAATGGCTGTGTGCGCTTCAGAGCAGTCACTGCACTGGGAGAGCCTTCTTCAGGTCTTGAAATATTAATGATTGTGGCTTAATATAGTAGAAAGCAAAATACAGTGCTTCAAACAAAGGGGAAAAATCCTTGACTTACAGTCTGTTGACCTTGCAGTACCCACTGCATCCATCTATTACCTGTGAAGGGAGTGAGCAGAGGAAGGATCCTCAACCCTGCTCCGTTTTTCTACCTTTCCAGTAAAACACTGGAGTCAGTGCAGAGCTTGCAGCTGTGAACAACACCATCAGAGTGCTCTGATACTGGGGAAATGCAAAATGTAGCTCTTCATTTAATAACTTCTGTGAACAATCATGCTCACATTAAAATAATGTTAGAGTTCATGTGTTCTTCTTTGAAACCCTTGAATAGCAGACGGAAGCAGTTAGTGTGCTCTCCACTTGGACTCCTGTTTCCCACTGTACTGACTGTGCTGCTGGGCTGAGGCAGAAGAGCAGAACCAGGACTGAGATCTCAGCTCAGAACCAGCTGCTGTTCAGCTGGCTGCAGGAGGGCTTGTAGCAATAGCACAGCTCGTTCACCACGTATTGCAAAGAATGGAAAATTAATTTCTTTTTTTTTTTTTTTTTTTCCTTTTCCTGATCCATTCACTTCACAAGCAGGAGCCATGGCTGTGCCCAGCTGACAGTCTGTGCCCAGGGTTGTGCCGTGCTGGGGGCACGCTGCTGATTTGGCCCCACCACTCCTCCTGCCAGCACTACGGTTTCTGATTCTCCTCGAAGCCCCAGGGCCATTTGAAGCAGGGCCAGAAAGCACCTTGCGAGTTGAACCTTATCTAATTGCACGATGTGTGTAAACTCCGGAAGCATAAATCTCAGTCATTTGAGCAATGTGTTTTTATAAGATTCTCTGGTCCAGTGGCAGCCAAAGCGAGCAAAAGCGAGCCGGTCTCCCAGCGCTCGTGCAGATGGTGCACGGCACGTCGTAAAGTTAGGGCTCGTTAGGGAAATTCCAGAAATGGCTTTGGTTAATGAGGAAAGCAACTTGCTGGTTTATAAATGTGTTACTAAACCCCTCCCCGTTCCCAGTATGGACAGCTTCATTAAAGAAGGGGAGGGAAAGGAGAGCAGCTGATGGAAGGTGAGCAGGAGAAGGAGCCTGGGCTGGACAGGGCCGGGTGGGAACTGTGCACTGCACTGGGCAGGGAGACGGGACTGTGGTGCTAGGGCAGTGATAAATGTCAACGTGTGAGGGGACTTGGTGTTAGGGCAGCGATCAGTGGCCAAACATGAGTGGGAGTAGTGCAGCAAATGCCTGGAACTACCTTTCCTTTGTACATGTTTGTCTACTTGCGTGTTTTCTCTTTGTCCATAGTGCTGAAAGCAGGGTGGTGGTTGGCTTTTATCTCGAGCCAAGGGAGAAATTTCTGAGATGGCATACGCGTTAGCCACTGTTAAAATGTGTTATTAATGATACTAATGAGTTTTTTCCAAGTGATGTAAAAGTACCCATCCGTGTAAGCATTGCACTTACAAAGATGATGTCATGGAAAGCTTGCCAAGCCGCACATGGGACCTCATGCCAGTGGTGCAGTCAGTGATGAGTCCTGGCTTCGGGGAGGGGAGAGCACTGCTGATTTCCTCTGCTGGGGATCGGGAGCCAAATTAATTCTGCCTTTCCAGGAGGGAGATGAGCCATTTCCGGGCATGTCAGGCACATGGCCTCACTGCCAATCACAGTGGGTTCCTGTCCCATTCCCTCTTAAAAATTGGCAGGGTCTGGCTGTCAGCTGCCATTCCTTAAGCGGTCATAGAATGAAGCAATTGCACCCTTTTGTTGCATGCTCTGGTGTCTGTGAATGCAGGTGGACGTGGGTTAAACAGCGTGCAGCTCCACAGTAAGCACAAAGAGGCAGCTGATTTTCTGGCAGCGTCAACACAAGTCCATAATTTTTTTTGCCATCTCCAAGCCAAGATGGCTCTTGCTGGAATTAGAAATTGGTATCTCCTGACATAGGAGTACTCATTAAGAGTATGATGATTTTAATTCTTCACCTGGGGCTAAGAGGACATCATTAGATCCTTTTGAAATGTCTCCTGCCTTGATTTTGAATAAGTAAGGCAGAGATTTATGGCCACAGTCTGGGCAAGTAACACTCTCCCTTCCTGTCCCTCTCTCTAGCTTGCAAAATCGGATACTACAAGGCGCTCTCGACAGATGTTGCGTGTGCCAAATGCCCGCCTCACAGCTACTCCATCTGGGAAGGCTCTACCTCCTGCACCTGCGATCGGGGCTTTTTCCGAGCTGAAAATGATGCTGCGTCCATGCCCTGCACTCGTAAGTTGGTATTTAAACACTTTCTTCCCTTTCCATCGCCTGTTTCTCATACTGCTTGGAGAGCTGTGTCTAAGAAGTCCTGCTTCTGATAGCAGTGTCCATTAGCTACTGCAGCCCTTTGCAGAGGAGGTTTGCATTTTGGATCACGCTTCTGGGAGAGAAAACACTAGTTTTCAGCCCTGAATTCCTAACAGTGATATGGTTGCACTGACCCTTGAGAGATTACAGTCTAAAGACTTGCAAGCTTCAGCAATGGAAGTAATTACAGGTCTAATTTCCAGTCTGAGGACCTGTCTAGTAGATGACATCACTCTCCATATTTAAATTATTGGTATTTCTAGAAATTGTGACATCTTTTTTTTCATAATTATACGATAAGGAGTAAATATATAGTATTTATTTATTCATTAAATATCTAATTTGCACAAACTATTGCTGATGCCCCTTAGGAATATAGGAGTGTTCCTCCAAAAGGCATGGTAATAAGAAATTTTAAACCATAATGAATAAAACCTCCCCAAAAGTATGGTTTACTTTATCCTTTGTATATAAAGACATCCTTTGTATATAAATACATCATGCACAGCAAATGGAATTATGCTTCAGTTCCACCAGAACATTTTCAGCATGAGAAACAAAAGGCGTAGCACGCTGAGCACACCCGCCGAGTTACTGGAACAGCTCCTTGTCCTGTGTGTTGGTTAATGGGTTAGGCAGCCAAAGACCTGAGACTCTAGACATGCCCTGGTGTTAAATCGTGATCATCTACTGCCTTGGTTTTTGTTTCTGTAGGAGCAGAGTAGTTTGAAACCGTAAGTGAAAGGGCTGTATTTTACTGGGGGATATCCATGTGTGACTTTCTCTGAAAGCTATTGAAAATGCTTCCAGATTTTCGGAGTTCAACTGTATATTTATGTAGCGTGTGTGTCTGTGAGGGAAGGCTGAGATATTTCTTTTGTAACATTTTAATATATTCCAAATTCATTTTAGAGAGATGACTCACATTTGTTTCAATCTTAATTTCTCCCTTACAAGGCAGAAACAAACTATGTCCATAACTCAGCAGCACTCATCCCTTTCCCACACCCTGTGATTCCAGCTCTTCCTCAGTGATCTCCTTCCTTTCAGCTGGGAGTTTTGCTGGGTGGTGGCTGATCAGGTCTGGGTATAGTCAGGAGCAGCTGCTTTAGCTTAGTAGGAAAGCAGAGAAGTCCCTGTATCTCTTGCCAAATGCTGATTGGGGATAGAAGTCTAGCTGTGATGTGAAACCTCACTGAAGTTGAGTGGGATCGTGCTTTTTGTAATACTGTTTACACTAGAAGATTTCAAACTTGACCGTTTTGATAGGGAAAATGTCTTTAGCAACAATAAAACTATTGTTCAGAAGATACACTCGAAATATACCAGCAAAAATTTTCTCATAAAGCTCTGGTTGTAGCAGCTGACATACTGACCAAATAGAAATCAAATTAGGAATCAGCTGGTTGAATTTAAATAGGCACGTGTGGGACTGAAGTATGAGGAGAGAGCAAAATAATTCCAGATGGGGGAATTGTGAGCAAATGATATGTATGTTTGCTTACACTGCAAAATGTACTCCTGCAAGCCTAGCCTTTTTTTGTCAAGTCTTGGACTTGCTTCTGGCAGCCTTCCCCCTTCTGGTATTTGGAGGTCAGTCAAAGTTGAGGTCCCCTGTCTTGCTCTTCTATAGTGAAAATATGGAGAGTGCAAAAGAGAGGGCAAGGGCCATGGTGTTGGCCACAGTCTTCATCTCTGCAGATGTGATGTGCAGAGAGGCAAGCCAACAGCACAGTCCCACGGCCGCCTGGCCCTGGGAAGCAGGCCTGTCTCTGCACATTTCATAGCTCTGAATTTTCACCAGTAGCTTAAGAGCTGCTTTTTTTGTGATCCAACGTGAAGTAAGACTCAGAAGTTATTCTGGAGTTGGCTGGTGGGGCTGCTTTGCTCACTCACACCTTCTCTTCATTGCTGGAGCGTGGCTGTGATGGTGGCAACTGTGCAGGTCCTGGGTGCAGCCCATGGGGCCTTGTACAAGAATGGGGTCAGGAGGCTCCTGGAGGGCCATCCTTTGCCACACCAAGTTGCCTTATTCCCACGGGTTTTAGGCAAGTGCCAGGAATCGTTGGAAAGGCCTGTGTTGAAGGAAGGCCCTCCGGAAGAAACTCCCTGTTTGTCTGCCTCTCCTGACAAGATGTGGAGACAGAAGGGACCGTAAACATCAAAAGTTCTTTCAGATAGATTCAGACTCTAATCAGTTCTTACCAGTTGGTTAAACCAGGTGACAAACCCAATTCCCTTGTGCTGACAGCCATAATAATCAGGCACCTTCTTTGTTCATTATGCTCTCTTTAACCCTGGTATTCTCATTCGGCCCTGCATTTAGTAATCGCTCAGTGTGACGGCACACTAATGAAGAAATAAAACACAGTATCAGAGATCCATTCTTTTAGCAAAAAGATAGACTGTGCTCCACTGGCTTGTAAAATCAGCTTTCTGTTCACTTGGAGAGCTATTAGACCAGGTGAATAAAAGAAACATTAGGTAATTTGGAGACAACACCTGGAATGGACAGAGGATTGATCCTTTCTTTCTTATTTCTAAACAGTTTTTAAGATGAAAAACTTCAGGCTTCTTAGGATGTGTTTTTGTAAAACTTTGACCCTTGGCTATTGATTTCCTTTGCTAATAGGCTGGCTGGCCTCGTCGTTTATCTTGCCTTCTAGGTTGGGTGAGGAGGACTGTTATGACTTTCCATTAGGCTGTCTGTGCCAGTGGATGGCAGGGAATTGGTGAATTCCCTTTCCTTTCCTTCCTCACAGCTCGCATGGTACGTACTAAGCAGCTCCTCCTTCCTGATGTGCTGGTCAGAGGAGGTGCTTCAGAGTTTCCTGGTTCCAGAGCACCACTATCTGACATTTCTATCCATTGTTGAGTTGTAAAAACTGTGCTTAACCTTCAGTTCAGTCAGGCATCCAATCTAAACAAATAGGTGAAGCTCTCTGTTTAGCATTCTTCTCTGTTTAGCTCTGCTGAAGTGAGTGGTTATGTCTGCCCTAAATCTCCTACAAGAAAGGGCAGAATGTGGCTGGACGTGAGTGTAAGAGACAGTGGGCTGTGTCGGAAAGCCAGGCAGGCATAGACACTCTGACTTGCACGTACTTAACTGATGCCTCTTTTCCCTCACGCTTCCCTTGTGGGAATAATAATCATTGTGTCTGTCACCACCAAGCTGCAGAGCCGCCCTGGATCTGCCTCATTGACCTGTGCTGGGAGTTTAGACTTTGAATGCTGAAGCACAGTGGACTTGTCAGCTGTGTGCTTGGGCGTGGAGGTGGTTATGATTGACCTTGGGTTCACTTGAGCACAAACTGTGGCAAACACAGAAATTCTCCCTTTTGGAAGCATTGCAGAAGTTGCATTAGGGCAAATATTCAAACCTTCTTTGTATTTTAGTACTTGCTGAGGGAATGGGCCTTTCATAAGGTTAGCAGTCCAATGGGGAATAAACTGCCTTACCAGGACACAGATCCATAAGGCTGATTAACAGTCAGTCTCAATCATGATCCTCATTCTGGACTTTCTTTCTCTGTAAAGATGTGGCAGCGAGACTCCCTCAATCGCAGCCTGATGCAGGCAGGTGCACTTCCCACCCAGACTAATGGGTGTTGGTCCCACGTCCCCACTGTTAATGAGTCAGGTTCTCAAACTGTTTCTTAACAAACAATGCTTACATTATGAGCAAATATGGGATGGTTTTGTATTGTTTATATTGTCTGTTCAATTCTGATTATTAATGACTTTTAATTGGGAGTCCTCTACAAAATAGAGATTACCAGGCTGTCCAGCTTGAAATTTGTCTCAGTAAGTGACCCTGAAACATTTAGTCTGTTGTTCCACCCAAACAGTCACTGGTTGATTGGTATTTTGGCGTGCCCTGAAATATTTCCGAAACCGTTGCATTTAAGACGGTTTATACCAGAGAAGCTTAGAGATAATGAGGGTAAATTCAGTGAGATGCATGAGAAAAGTGCCTGCTTTAAAAGGGCTTTCTCCAGTTCAGGTTAAGAAATCGAAGAACCTGACTTGAAACGGCAAACATCACTTAGTTGTCTTTACATTCGCCTCTTCTAATTGAATTTAGCACAGTGCTGTATTTCCTCCAGAAAGTATATTGTTTTTAAATTACCATTTCAGTGCTATTACTCAAGGCCCCGGCTTCTAATGTTTTCTGACAGTTATCAGCGTAATGAGCCATAATGAAATGATGAGCAATCTACAGTGGAAACTCGATGTGGATTCCACTAGAGCTGTGTGACTGTTGTTAAAATTTGAATGCACATTAAAATAACACTGTCCTTACTTGTTCCCAAGGTTGGGGTTTTAAAAAAGGTCGGAAAGGTCTCAACACTTCGATTTCATAAATGTTAGTCTAATACATGCCCTGAGCTCAGTCTTCTGTGGCACATAATTTATCTAAGAGAGAAATATTTGACCTGCATTTTCAAAAAAGAGTGAATTTACCTACCTAATAACTGTGCTTGTGAAGGAGTAATTACACAGGAGCTGATTATTTGAGCATATGTTTATTATGGTTGCTTAGACTTTTAAATAAACAAATGTGCCCTTTTCCTACAGCTTAACTCATGCCTCTTCTAAATTTTGAAACGTACACTGATTATCACTGTTCTGGCTTTTATACAGAAGAGTAAGAAAGTGGGATACAGTGCACTGCCCTGTGGTGGCTGGTATGCTGTAGGTAGTTGTGTACTGACTGTGCCATGCTTTCTCCCCAGGACGCTTCTTTGGCACTGAGGCAGTCTAAGCCATGACATAGAAGCCTGCTCTCTGTAACGTGAAGTATCTGCCAAAGCAGTCTCTGTTCTTCTGATGCAAAATTTATGGCATAATAATTCTTCCGCACCTTTCTATCTATTCTCACGTTTGTTAAATTATTTCATTCCTAAAACATCATAGAAGATTGTTCATTATGTAAGCAGCATGTCAGAATGTCTTGTAAGGTACAGTATGGCAGCTGCAGCATCAGAGCGGTGGGTAGACAGCATGGAGACAGTGATTTTTCCTCTCCAGGTGTGCTGGGGAAATAGTTCCTCAGTTGCTGCCAGAGAGGAAGGGCTTTTGGCTGACAGGGATCCCAAAGGAAAAGGCTCTTTTCTTTCGTCTGTGGAGACAGACTGGGGGAATCAAGAAAACACTGCGTAAGGAGAAGTGGTTAAAGAGAGGAGACGGGAGTAATTTGACAATGTGTGTTTATAATCAGTAAGCTTAAATTCATCATTCCTTTAAATACAGCAACTGTTTATTAGCTGTCTTCTGATTGTCTCTCTCCAGAGCCTTAAATTAACTGAGATGTTTATTCAATTAAGCGGGGGCTTTGATTTGGTTAGTCAGGACCCAGTTCTGTAGAGTCAGTGGAGTAAATTAGAGGACTACCAGGGTAAGAAATCCAGCAGTTGGGCCAGTGACAAAATGACATATTTGTCTGGTTGGATTTCTTCCCTGTCAAACTGTCAGACAACCTTCTGGTATTCACAGTAGAGTTTTTCTTTTTATCTTGAAAGAATGAGTGGACACATGGGATGTTGTCTGCATCGCAGCATACCAGAGAAGACACGATAATGTGTCAGAGTACGTGGTGCTGCACAGGGTTCTTACAAGGCAGTTTTTGGAAGAGAAGCTCTGAGCCCACAGAATGGCACCTGCGAGCATCAGTTTTCCCACACTCTGCCAGCAGTAACTGGACCTCTTTGCTTAACTCCCTTCTGGAGAGAAGAGGAAATATCCATTGCATTGTTCTCTGTGGTAAGAAAACAAAGCCTATTGTGAAGCTGGTAACCAGGGTTCTTTGGCAGCTAAGTAGGAAATTGTACATGCCAATAAAATGGGCATTTTATCACTGGCACTGGCCCAGGATCCCTAGCTTGGCAGAACTCCCATTAAAGTCAAAGGAGTCTTGCCCGAGTAAATAAATTAAGAATTGTTTACCAAATCAGATGCCTTATTAAAACCCCATTGTAATGCTAAACATGCACAGAAAGGAGAAGAGACAGGGAAAGGAGCAGATGACTGATATTTCAAGTGGCTGCTGTGTCTTGTGGACTGTTGACTTTGGTCTCACAGGCTGTAAGAACACCTGATCTATAATGATAAATGATTGGGAACAGCTGGGCAGACAAGAAGTGTTGGTGCTTGTATAAACTGGCCACAGGAACAGGAGACCTATCCACAACTGCTGAAAGAAGCAATTAGTGGTCACAACGTATACAACTGTCACAGGAAAGTGTGTGCTTTATTTCTGAGCCCAAACTTACACGGCCCAGGAGTTTACTCTGCATTATAACTTGACATTCAGATGGGTGAAGATCAACAACTAAGACTTATCTGAAGGGCTTCACAGCTCACACACTGAAGCTTTATTGACAGCTCCACAGTTGTCCATGTTTAATGAGGCCTGATGAAATGGAAAAAGGAGGCCAAGGTGCTTTTTCTTGAAGCTGTGCCTGGCACTGCTTTGCCAGATGTTTTAGTGAGGCAACTTAAAGAATCTAAAGACATCGATCCTTCAGTAATTGCTTTCTTTGCATCCACTCTAAAAATAGTAAGCTCTTTATTTCACACTCAGCCTTGCCTACAGGGAGACAAATTTTCAGGTCATGATTGAGTTATGATATTGATTAGAATCATTAAAGGCTATCTGTACAGTAACGGCGTCGGGAGGTCGCATGGAGAGCAGCAGTGGTCACGTTGGCTGACAGGAGAGCTGAAAGCCCTCGCGCAGCCACAGCGCCCAAGTACTTCAGGTAACCCTTCAGAGACACTTGATGTACTTCAAGTGGCATTTCATTGCTCTCTGTATATGTACTCCAAAGTTCTTCGGAGTTGTTCATTGTACGGATCTTTTCTTCTTTGCACCTCTGTATTTGTCCCCTTTATTCTTGCTGTGCTGTACACAAAAGCTGCCTCTCAGATCTCGTACAGCAGAGACGTGCTAAACTTTGCACTGCTTCCGATGCCACATTTCCAGTTAGGCTTTCCTGCCATTAGACAGTTGGAAGCTTACTTTCCTGTGCCTGCTGTTCCTGTAATTCATCAAAGACTTAACTTTTAACAGCTTGTCTGTAGAATAACTGAGGCCAAGCTGCTGATTCAAATCAGCCCGTTCATACTAGACTGCTTTTACGGTACAGTGAATTGTAGCAGTCTGTTCTGTTGTATGAATCTTGTTTGTTTTTTAGCAAATTAGCTCAAGGTTTCTGAATATCCCAACTTCCCTTTGAGATCATTGGAGATGCAGAGGGTCAGCATTTCTCTGAAGCAGGCTCATGAAGAGGATGCTTTTGTCAGCCTTGGTAGGAAGCCGTTGAAGCTTACTGCCCTGTCTGACTGATTAACAAACACGGCATTGGCACTGTGCTGCATTTAGCAGTATGTGTATAGGGTTTTTCTGTTTGAGGGTGAAGTGAGAAAGCTTCCAACTGTAGCAGGCTATCGTCTTATTTTATTGTTTGTTAGAATTTTTAAACCATATCAAGCTAAGGTCTGCTTTTTTCTGCCTCAAAAAGAGTGATATTTTCTTCAAGGAGAGTATGGGAATGGTTAAAGAAGATTAAAGTCTTTTCTACATGCTTGAGGTTTTCTGATGTCTGGTGGGAATTGCCAATGAAGCTTCCTTCCGATTTCACACTGTCAGGCAAATGCAGACTGAATGCAGGGTGACAACCCACTTGAAAATAATTATCCATTGCCCTGGCTGCAGAGGCATCCGTTACCCGATAGAGAAATGTGCTTTTACACACATGCACACGCAGACTGAATTATTTTTTTAATCATTTTCTCCTTCCAGGGCTAAAAAACCTCATCCTGCTCGTTACCATCCGCATACATATCTTTTGAAAGCATCTTCCTTTTTAAAAAGGGTTACATTTTAAATGCACTGATCTGGTGACTGACAGGATGCTCATAATGAAGGCTTGCTTCTTTAGGGTATGTACTTGAAATATCTCCATTAGCACTTCCTTGGAAAGTGTGGGTTTAAACTTGTGTTTTTAAAAATGTTCTCCCACAGATATATCTTTCAACGTAATAAATATTAACCGTACCATAGGTTAATAGTACATAAATGTGGTTACAGTCCAAATACTGATAATATCAGTGTAGCCCTTACTGGGTAATGTTGCTGCCAAAACGATCCACTGCCACCCTCAGTGACTGAGGATGGAGTGGCACGAAGGAAGGGGCTCCTGGCACAGAGCTCTGCCAGGGACAGCTGGGACAGTTATGCCTGGCTAGGGAGAACTTTGTTCTCAGTGTCATCAGAGTGGGTCTCTTAAAGTCCTAAATTTCCTTTCAAGGCAGTAAGTGTCAGAACCCTGTGCTGAGGTGCTTTTTGGTTTGTTTTGTGGTGTTTTTCTATTTCTACCCGACATAGCTGCTTATTGTGGTTACTCAGGTCCATTAAAATTGGCCAGACTGAAGCCCACTGCTTTCATCTTCAATGCTTTGTTTATGGGGCATCTTAGAATAGGAGCAACAAACTTTTATTCATCTGCAGCTTTAGTGAGCAAAGGCCTCTGCAAGCTGCTCTGAATGCCTGCCCAGAGTTTGGGGCTGCTTTTTTCAGCAGTGGGCTTCTGGCTTCAGTCAGCCTGGGGCACTGAGGAGCATGTCTGGTCATACTGTGGGACAGCAGAGTCTCTCAGGAGCTGTTTTGCCTGGAATCATTTATTTCTCTTCTCCTTTCACAGCCCTTTAATCCACGCCTTCTAACCATACACTGTTGCTGAACTAAATTAACTGGTTTAGTGAAGACAGTATTCTCTATGTCAAACAAGTCTGTCTGGTCTGGATGTAGAAAACTGTAATTGAATTTACTGTATACACCCACAGAGGCTTTCAGAGAAGCACCGTGCTGGGCAGATCAGTAATAAAAAAGGAAGATGTAAAACCAGTGATATTAAAACCTTTGTCATAGCCATTTGAGTGGAGTTCCCCAGCACAGCTCACCTGCAGCTCTGCCCTCAGATCACAGGGCAGCTGTTTCTGTGGGCTTGGCTGCAGCAGGCAGGGCAGTGGCGGTGTGCCTGGCAGGCTGTGCCTTCTGTCTGGGGGCTCACAGCAGCAGCAGCAGTCCCAGCATAGCGGCGTGAGCAGTCTGTCAGGCAGGATGCTCTGTGCTTCAGCCTAGTGGCTCGGTGGGGCTCACTGCGTGTGGTGCTTTCCTTTTGTGGATGAGGTTGATCCCTGAGGGCATCTGTTCTGAAATCTGAACACGATTCTCATGGAAATATCAGTCCAAAGAAACGCCCTGTGCCGCATGGGTGCTCCCTCAGTCCCGCAGAGAGGAGCTGGGCTTCTGGCAGGGCCACCCCGGGCTCATCGCACCACTTGGGCCCTGCTGTGCGACAGGGAAGCTCCTGCAGCCTGCCTGGGGAGGCCTGTCATCCACAGAGATGGCACGGATAAGGTAGCATAGGGAGGTGTCTTGTGATCTGGCAGGAAGCAGGGAGCCGGTCGGGTGATGATTCCTATCTTTGTCAGGGATTTCGACAGCCTTGTATCAGCCTTGCAGGGGCTTGCAGGAGGCCTTTGGCTGGGAGTGGGACCTGAGCGCCTTGTAGGAATGGAGAGAGGGTAGCAGATAGTGGCAGATGGAAAATGCAGCCTGAGATTGTAGTAAGGGTGCTAAAATGCATCAGCCCTTTTAGTACAAATCAGTGCTTGTGCTGTTAACTCCTTAAAAACTGTACTCTTCCTGAATACTCGTTTGACAGGGGTACGGTATTGCCAGCTGGCCAAATCTGTCTGTCATTAAAGAGACAGACAAATAGATGCAAAGCCTATAGCTTATTGCAGCAAGAGAAAGCCAAACACAATCTGCATTGCACAACGCATTTAAGTAAATCTAATAGGAGGGTTGAGGAAGATAGCAAGATCAGCTTGACAAAGGTTTGTTGCTAAACAGACTCTTCAGTTCCCCAAGCACAGACACACTGAACTTGCTCCTCCCCAGGCCTTCCATTTGCTTCGTGGCTCAACTTATTTTGATGGCTTTATTGTGAAGCAAGGTTTGTGAGTTCCAAAAGGGGAATAAAGTGAAAAACCTCTGTCCTCTCTGTTCCCCTGTGCCTGCTTGCGGTGCTCGTGAATGGGCAGCTGAAGGATCCTGCTCTCAGTCAACCGTGCTCATACCCTGTTCTCCTTGTGATACCCAGGTCCCTCTCTGTATGTCCCTTATGCAGGTCCCTCTCAGTGCTGCTTTGCCGGTGCCTGCAGCCTCCCACGGCCACGAAAGGGTTTTTCCTCTCCTCTGGCAGCGTCTCTGTTGTCAGAAACAAAGCAAATCCTGATCACTATTGAAGGAGCAGATACGCCCTGTGTTTCAACATCTGAAACCAGGCCCATCAATCTGAAACTGTTCCCCACTCCCAGTGCCAACAGCTCCATTAACAACTATGCTCCAGAAAGAAAGGAAATTGCTTTTCCCCTCGCTGCCATGTCAGCCCACCATTTGGAAACTCCCCCGCATCTTCCTTTTCATGCTGGAGGTGGTGCGCTCATCTCTGTGACCTGCAAGCATCTGCTTCCCTGGTTTTCCGCTTCGCTGCGTCTCTGTTTAGACACTGCTATGCCCTGTCCCACATACTAATTACTGACTTTTTGCTTCTGAGGAGCTTGATTCATTCTGGCACATTTTCCCACGTGAAACTGGACCTAGAGCCTTGGAAAATATCTTAATGGACACCAGAGTAAGTCTGAGATTAACCCCAAATTGGCTGCTGTGTCTGAGCTAACAGGCACGTCTTTAGGACGGGGAGTGTAGCAACTCCCAGGGTGCAGAGCCTGGCCCTAGAGCAGTCCCAGCTGTGGCAGTGCAATAGCAGCAAGGTAACATTCTGCACGAAAAAGCTCTTTGCTTTTTCCCATCTGAGTCTCGCTATGTAGTAGCTGCTTTTTGCATACTGGGGTTTTGTCCCTGGATGTCCTCAGCATTGCTGGTGCAGAGACCAAAATTGAGGCTTGCAGCCCAGTGGTGCAGCAGCAGGGGCTGTCCCTGTTGCAGGGGTTGGGCTGTGGTATGTCTGCTCATGGCAGTAAATCTGCCTTACAGCCCTGGCTAGCCCAGAGACTGTACTTCAAAGGTTTGGCAGGAAGGGAGGATTTCTCTCCTCTCAAAATGAATATATTAATTTTGTATTTGTGAAGTTGAGCACAGAGAAGCGATCCTTGCTCAGCTGCTCTTGCAGCAGAAGCTTTCATCTAGGCACTGATGATAAGTAGTAGGTACATTTGACCTCTGTGTAATTTAACACTTTTTCCTTACCTACATGCCTCTCCCCAAATCCAAATACTGCGTCCAGTTAACATGTGTTAGGTCCTGGCAGCTTCAAGCACAGGCCCAAGGACATGATGCAGCCCTAAAAGCCTCCCCCTCTGCATTGTGCTCAGAGCTCAGCCTTCTTTGTAGCTGCTGATGAACCCAGGCAGCCACAATTCGTCTTCACCACCATTACCTTTTGATGGTTTGACTTCCTTGCTGCTACACTTGAGTCACTTCATGATTTCAGCAGGATTTCGCTATTATTTATTCAGTTTCCAGTTAAGCCTCTTGGATGCTTTTGTACCTTTGACATATGAGAGACTGAGATTAATTTATTTATGTGGTTAATCAGACTATTGGTGCTGCTTATTTTTATTTTTATTTTTTTCCGATTTCTTAACATTGGATGAATAATAAGAATTGAAAATCTGGAATGAAACTTGTAAGAACTTTCCTTCCTTTCTGCCAGCAGATCTAGTTGAACACTTTTGAATTCCAACCACCAATAATATTTTGAAAAATTTAAGAAGCTTTCATAAGCTCTCCAGTATCTTGAATGAAAACTTAATTTGTGACTTCCTACAAAATTACTTCCTGTATTTTACTGGCAGTAACACCCGCATTTACAGCTCCAGCCGTGCATAATGACTAAGGATTGCCATCTTCACTGCGGTCTGGTTTGGATGGTTACGTTCTGCCTGCTTCATTCTCTCTCTGTTCCATTTCTGTTGGGTACTGTATTTCACCTTGTGTCCTGTCCCACAGTACTGTGTGTGTAGTTCAGAGAGCCATTGTGCTCAGTCCCAGAAGGGACTGCGTTTTGATGGCTGCGGAGCTTTTTGTGTTGTATAAAATCCTTCATCTGTTTCACGGGGTTGCCAGGAATCATTCTTGTTAAATTTAAGGATAGAAAAATGTGTCTCACCTCAACTGTATTGAAATTAGATCAAGGATCACAGGATTAGCTCTTCTGCATTTTTAGTGTACTTATTGGTTCGGAGCCTGTGGGGATTGAAGCATATAAATGAGGTTTGTGCCTGTGCCTGGGCTGTGAAGCAGCCGGTGGTGCTGGGCTGGTAAGAGCCGCCATTTCCATTGCAGTGGGCCTCTGCCCCACACCTGGCTCAGACCCACTGTATGAGGAGTGTGGGGGACCTTACTTGGTGCCTGACTGCCCCCCTCTCCCCCATGCTGGAGCCAACCAGGCAGCGCACCTACAAGATGTGGGTCTTTGTTCCTGTCCTGTGGTGCGAGAGCATTGTGGGCTTCAGTTTTTGCTGAATGTCATCTGACATCAATTTGTGTGGAAAATATGGCAGTTCTGTTCCTAAAAAAAAAACAACGGTGTAATACTGAATGATCAACAGTTTCAGTGCTTGTCTGCATGTGTCTAATGGGGGACCATGAAAATCTCAAAGCGGTGGTTTGTGCATTAGATGGTTTGCACAGGAGATCATGAAAAATGAGTGTAAAATATACCAAATGAATGGCTTAGATTTCAAATCAAGTATAAGTAACACAAATGAAAAATATGATTCTTGTTCAGTTGTAGTTGAGGCTTTCAAGTTAATTTAGAGCTGGAAAATATTGTTTCTTCATCAGATGAAGAGATTAAAAATTGTCCTACTGGTTAATTTTCCATCTTCATTAAGAACACAGAGAAGTAAAATTCTGCATGATCTCTGCTGTCACTGGCTTCCATTGGGATTGCCCACACAGGGCCACAGGTCTGAAGATACTATGTGACATTCTTGCAGTAACTAAAAAGGTGGAATTTTTCTTCCTAGGCCCTCCATCTGCACCCCAGAACCTGATTTCCAATGTCAACGAGACGTCGGTGAACTTGGAGTGGAGCGCCCCGCAGAACAAGGGAGGACGGGAGGACATCTCCTACAACGTGGTGTGCAAGCGCTGCGGGGCCGGGGAGCCCAGCCGCTGCCGGTCCTGTGGCAGTGGTGTGCATTTCAGCCCCCAGCAGAACGGGCTGAAAACCACTAAGGTTTCCATCACTGATCTCCTGGCACATACCAACTACACCTTTGAGGTCTGGGCAGTGAATGGAGTGTCCAAGCACAACCCCAGCCAGGACCAAGCCGTGTCAGTCACTGTGACAACTAACCAAGCAGGTAGGAGCCTAAATGCACTTTTGATTCTGGTCTCTTTTGCCTGGTTTTTGGAAAGCTGTGGTTTCCATTAAATTTTGCATGAGAAAATGAACCCAAGGTACCCTAAGATGCGAAGCTAGGTCAGACTCTTATTTTCTGGGTTATTTATATGGATAGTTTAAACTGTTTAGAGCTAGAAGAACCGAGGAGGGTTTGAGTGGTGTAGCTGGTTACAGAATTGCGCTGCAGCGTGCTGCAAGGACACTGGGAGGCATTCTGCAGAAGCAGGACAGCACGGCTGCTGTGGAGGATGCGGAGGGGACAGAGCCAGGGCTGCTTAGCAGCTCAGCCCCTCCTCAGCAGACCCAGCACATGAGCACAGATGTGCCCGTGGTGCTGGCAGAGGGCACAGCACAACTGAGGAGCCCTGCACTGCACTTCTGCCTTCCCCAGAAAGGACTGGGTGAGATTCAGAAAGAGCGAGTAGGTGCTCACTAGCCTGCATGTTTAGCTTTGCTCTCCCTGCAAAGTCAATTAGATTCTGCCCCATTATTAAATAAATACCTCCTTAACCTGCTGCTAACAATATTTCAATTGATCAGATCTGGCATTACTTGAGAAATCCTATATGAGCTTTCATCTTCGTGCTGGCTGATTTTTGCATTTCACTCATCCGGAAGAGTGAAATGCTCTTTCTGTTTATACCTGATTATTTCAGATACCCTAAGTGCTCCCAGTTTTTTCAGTTCCTTGTGCTTGACCTAACAAAGGTTGCAGCAGAACAGGGCTTAGCTTTGATGATCATTTACATGATTTTTTCCTTTAATTACTTGAGAATATTTCTTGTTTGCACATAGCTAGGGTTTCAAGCACAGGATCCCGGTACAGTTTTTAATTTAATGAACAGAATTATATACATTTGAATGTGACACTCTTCTATTTGCAAATTAAATGTACAGACTGTGAGACTGGCTACAGGACTGTCAAACCTGTTATCTAATTGCTCACAGCACCCGTTGCCTTCAAGTCCCACAAACGTTGCAGGCATTCAGCACCTCGGAGCGTAGCTTACGGGGCTATCATTTATCTGCAGAGTTATGGTGTAAGAGACAATATGAATAATGTATATTGTGAGAATACTGGACTGTGTGTGCTGTGAATTCTGTTTCCTAGTAGAGGCACATGTAAACTAGGTATGCATAATCAAAACCTGCAAATCCAAGCTGTAGCCCACTGCACTTCAATATTAACAGTGAGAGGTGAGTTCAGTTTTGCAGTCACAGTTGCACACAAAATTGTCAAGTCCCAATTGAAGCTCCTTTGAAAATCTGGTCCATTTGTTTAGTTCTTTACATGTGCAGTTGACAGTACAGTGGTACAGTATCCCTTTCAAATTATAACTCAAAAATCAAAACTGTCTGGTGAAAAGACAGAGCCATAGGAGAAAGCTTTGGGAGAATGCTGTCATATGCTATATGAGAAGAAAGGGTTGAGAATGGCAGCAGGGACTGAGTTTTTGTGCTGTGAATGCTTAGCAGAGAGTATTTCTGACTGATTCTGGCGTGTGTAAGGATTAGTGGATGCATATATGCATAAATGAGTGGCATCCATCTACCGTGTGAAAATTCCACCATCTTATGCTTTAATATGCAAACCGAGATCTGATTGAATATGCAAATAAGAATTGATTTTGTTTATTATCCATGAGTAGCAGTTTTTCACATCAGGAAATTTGTATTTTTGCCAACATTTCCAATTATAAAACAGGCCCAGTCTATCAAATGCTTCAGAGGACTGGAGAAAACCACTGGTATATGTGAAAATTAACTCCGAGGTGCTCGTTTTCTCCTGTTCTTTGCACAACTTTGTGTATTCTTCTGCATAAAAGATCTAAATAGAAATCTGTGTCCTAAACCCATAGATCTCAGCTAAGATAAACAGTACTTGAGTATGCAAATGATCCCGCTGATTTCAGTGAAACTACTTGCCCAAGTAAAGATTGGTAAAGTTGGGCCCTTGGGTTTTACAAGTACCGATCTGTTTAATCACTGTAAATGTGTGTCTGGGGTGCAGTAAAATTCCAGTGCCACTCATTTTCTTTCACTGTATTTCATTATAAAGAAATCATGTCATGATAGAGCTCTGCCATAGACGTGGCTTTGATTTCACACCTTTCTCATACTAATGTAAAGCAACCTCAGTTACATTGCAGGAATTTCTTATTCTAAGAAAGATGAGAGTCAAACTCCTCTTTTCACAAAACTCCTTCTGTGTTTTGCTGATCAAAACAAAGCTACCAACATGGAAAATCTGTAAAGTGCGCTGTCATTTTGCTGTCTGTGTGCTTTCCAACATTTGATAGAAAAAAGCCATGTTAGCCTGGTTCTATAGTGATGTGAGCAGTGCTTTTGGGTCACATCCTGGGGAATTGCTGTCATTGTTTGCAAGAGACACATCTTAAATTCAGTAGAGATATGATGAGTATGCAAGAGAGTAGGAGATGCTTCACCAGTCTCAAACTGTCCTCCCAGATACACAACCATATAATCTACAAAAAATATATTGAAATTTTAGAGCATGGTTTTTAATGTTAAAATCAGAAATCCCATTATCTGTTCGCTTGCATTGGTGCCAACCCCTAAGGAAGGAGTGCATTGGGAGGCACAGGGAAAACAATGAGAAATCAGTTACTGGTGTATTCAGCACGACACTGAAGAAACGTGTTGCAGTGACACAAAGGTGCAGTTGAAAGGCACAGGTGTTTTTTTGTTTGCTTTTGCCATTTTACTCCTGGAAATAATGAAATGAGGCTGTTTACTTTCCACCTTTGTTTAGAAACTCTTTTCAGTTTCCAGTACTGTAGAAAAATGTTTAAATGAAAATAAGCTTTTGCCATTCAAAGTGGAATCAAAAAGCATTTGAAAAAGTATTTTTGCTGCTTCCTTTGAAAAGATTCTGGGGTTTATGGCATTAAAAAAAAAAAAAAAAAAGAGAATTTAAATTTCAGGCTTAGAACCAAGTAAACATTTATATCTCCAGGAGATAGATGACATTTTAGGAATTTTTTAATGGTGAATTCAGCTTGCTATTATACATACTAGATATAATAATATTTTTGAGGTTTTTGAGATTAGAGCTGCCACTCTTTTCCTGCATTAGATAAAAAAGTAATTAAAAAAGCAAAGGATGGAGCCCCGAGCTGTTGGAACTGGCAGCCAGCACCTTCCCAGTGAGTACTGGGGAGTACCGGTACCGAGGGCTCTCCCAGCAGCAGCGACTTTTGCTCCTGGCTGTTTTTTGCTTAAATGAAGTCAGCGTTTTGTCCACCCTTAACAAATTGAAACGATGCGTGGAGGAGATGCAGCCCGGCTCCTCCATACGGTGCTGCTCCGAGGCTGATTGCAGTGAGGAGCCCTACCAGGCAGCTGAGTGAACAGCTCAGAAATCTCAAGGCTCCTTTTTTTTTTTTTTTTCTTTTCCTTTTCACTAAGAATAATGCCCTGAAGCTGTTCAAAATTAAAAGTAAATCTCTCAATAGAGAGACCTTGTTCACAGCAAGCAGGAAGCTTTTGTTTTTTCGAAGGGGCACTGAACACTTTGTGTGTTACTGAACAGCTGAGTGCCCAGGTGCCCCGCAGCCGTGCTGGCTGTCCGGATCCGGCTGTGTGCATGGCCGAGGGCTCAGGATTTGGGTCTGGGTTTGGTGAGGGACGAGCTTCCTTCTTGTTCCTTTGCTTTCAGGAGTTAAATGCTTGATGTTTCTGAATGAACAGACTGCCTGGTGATTTTTTACCTTGTTAGTTACCTTGGGCTCAGTGCGTTCTTAAGTGAACCATCTCAGTTAGGTGGACAAGGATATGCCAATTAGGATGAGAAAAGCAGGCTAAGTAAATAAACTTACTCTTTCTCCCACTGCATCAAGCCAGCTATTTTCATACCTCCTGTGCTGAGGATCAAGGACTGATCTTATGAATGTCTTGGGCTCCCTGTCCCATTTTTCCCCTTCTGTTCTCGCTTCCCTCTGCCTCCTTTGTCTCCTACCCCCACGTGTGCTTGTCTAGCTGACTATTGCCTGTCCCCAGTCCATCTCACAGATGCGGTATGGCCGGTACACTGCCATCCGTCTTCCCCCTTGGGACACTCCTGGGTCCCTCAGTGCCACTTGAAGCCCAGCCCCACTCCTGGGCAGGAGCAGAAGTGGGTTGCAGTGCCGCCCGGAGCACTGCCGGGAGTGCCTGCGTGGATGGAGGGTTCTCCTGGGGCAGCCGAAGCGTGGTGAACCCAAAATACTGATGTTCAGCACCGGGAAGGAAAATGTCAGCTGCTACTACTATTTGGCCTTTAATTTTGTTTGTTTGTGTTCTTAATTCCATTAGTAAAAAGAAAAAAATCAGAAGGATCCCTGGAGGCTGCGCATGTTGTAGGTTAGAAAGGAAGGTGGAAGAAACAGGAGCCTCTAGCTTTCTGATGGCTCACAGGTTCTACTGGTCTTGTTAATAGGGGAATATATTCCCATTTTGTATTTCAGTGGGTTTCCTTTGAGAGCCCACGTTTCCTTTCAAATGTTGATTAGCATTCCTCATGTGTTGTGCTGAACAGCACGGAAAATGCATATAGGGTCTTACATTCTGCCCGTGCAGAACTGAATCTGCAGTCAGTAAAAATTCATGGCTGTGCATTGCCCTTGGTCAGTGTGCACTGCATATATCGACAAAGTAATAGTTGCTTATGCAGATCAAAAGCAAAACATGCCAAAGCCAGTAAACCTAGGCTTTTGGTATTTTCTTTTTAATATGCTCCTTTCCTGGATATTTATAACTATCTATGAAGAATCACTCTATAGCAAAACATCAAAAGACATTGTTAATTAGATTTCTGTTGCAGAATTTTCTTTATGTGACAGCATGAATACCCTTAAACTACTTCTAGCAAATAAAATTAACAGATGCTCTGAAGATGGACATCGCCCTTCCCAGGACCTGCAGAAGCTCCAGGCGGGTGTGCTGCCCAGCTCCTGCTTCCCACCATTTCCAGTTAGTGGTTCCCTGTGGCCAAAGGATACAAAGAGCCCTTTCCAGGGGCCTGTCTGCAGGCACTGTCCGGCAGGAAACTCGTGCTGCTACCTGGGCACGTGTGAGTGCTCACAGCACCCTGCCCCCAAACCCTGTTCCCCAAAAGCCTGATTTAAAAATAATCCCTTGGCAAACAGCTGGGTGTGGGCCAGATGTCCGGAGCATGGAATGTGCTTCATATTTCTGGCTGCTGCGAGTTTATTTATGCAAAATGTCCATCTAATGGAAAATGGGAGTTGTGAAGGGATGTTTTTATGTTACTTTAAGGTGTTTGTACTGAGGGTGATGGATCAGCAGTTTCCTTGTTCCTCAAATGGGGCTGTGTCAGGCATGAATTCAATAGGGAAAGAGATTCAAAACTGGTAAGCAGGGCTGATATGTGAGCGTGACACTCCGAGTGATTTGTTGCAGCATCTTGCAGAATTCCAGGCTAATTGTATGCAACTTTCTCATTTTGAATCTAAACCAGTGTGGTTTCTAAGGCTTTGCACTTATCTGCTAGACATAATTAGCAACCCCTCCCCTCGTTTTTCAAGCAGAAGGGCTGGGACAAGTTGTCAGCTGCTCTGGGGTTCCACCTGCCTCGTCCGTCCTCGCCTGGCTTCTCCGGGGAATTTGGCTCCCGCTGTGGAGATTTGCATCGGAGGGAGTTACCACAAGGACTGCTGAAGCAAACCAAGTAATGTCTTCTGGGAAACCACAGGCCTTTCAAATAGGAATGTGATGGGAGATCCATGGAGATAAGTGATCCCAGCATAAGAAATTTGGGAATTGTATGGAAGCAAACAGTCAGGAATGCTCTTGGATTGCCAAATTTTAGTGTTTAGCGTGAGATTCCTTAGTGTCCCTGGGATGTCAACTGCTGGCTGTGTCAGATTTCTTCCGTGCACCTTTAATTATGTGTGTAAGATCATGTGTCTGCGTAAGGAGCTTCTCCAAGCTGACAGATGCAAGTGGGAGTTTTGTATTAACAGCTCTGTTCTTGCACAGGCTTTAACTGATGGCCTGTAATAAATGTGCAGTTGTAGGTATACGTGCTGCGGTCTTCAAAACAAAACCGGGAAAACTATTGTTGGGAGAGATTAAATTATTATTTTAAGGTAACTGCAGCTTTCCACAAAGAAATAATAATTAAAATAACAATTGCCTGCTTGCTGGCAAAGCGTCTGCACCACCCATTTCCATGAATTTGTATTCAAGGTGGGGGATACAAGTCTTGGTCTGAAGGGAAAAAAAAAAAATGCTTTCTAAAGATCCTTAGTAAATAACCAGCTTCAGGGTTCAGTGAGCAGCTCAGACAAGTTGTGTGTCAGGTAGCGCCAAGAAGTAATTGCAGCATTTAAATAAAGGTTTGGTCACACTGTTGAAAGGATCTCATGTTTGCTGTGCAAAGTGAGGGTTGCTACATATCCACCTTAGGAAAAAGGCGTTTAATTTGAGGACTGGTTGGCATTGGCCATATTTATAATTACAGAAATTTACTTTCAAACGGCATCAGATGTGTTCAAGTTCAGCGCTCAGTTATGGAGGTGCAGATGAACAGCTGGTAAATGGTCAGGGCTGAAGGTGTGGTCCTGGAGCTCTGGTTTGCTCCACAGCATTTAACTGCTCGTTTCCTTCCGCCAGCAGCGCTGTGCCGCTCCTCGCTAGCTAACTTTGCATCCAGTCTGAGCTGTGTCCCTTAAGCAATTTGCAAGAAAATATTTCGATGTGGAAGGAGACTTGGCCCGAGAGTACTTGTGACTACCAAATGTTTAGCTGGGCTTCTAAATTTTCTGGGTGCTTTTGCAGCTCACTAAATTAATGGGAAAACAGCCAGAAAGACAGCAGAGTCCAGTCTGCAGTTGAGCAACAAGAAAAGGCTCCGGAGAACTTTATCAAAGCTTCCATTAACCCCCTGCTGGTGTCCTCAAACAGGATTTTTTTGAGAGAGTGGAAATACAAAAGCCGGGCTGCACAACTGCCCCTGTGTGTCCATTCAAAGGCTTTAAATCCGCACAGTTACTAATTAAAATGCCATGCAGGGCAGCACAAATAAACACAGCCAGTCCCTGAGTCCCAAAGTTTCTGCTTCGGCTTGGTTTGAAGGGCAGGATGCTGAGCTGACCTGGCAGGGATGGGCAGTGTGGCCCCGCATGGTGCAGATGTTCTGTCCTTGCATGAGGAGGTGCAAAAAGTGTGTTGAGCTGATATGCAGGAAATGCTATTTCCAGAATGCCACCCCAAGGCAGCCTGCTTTTTTTTTTTTTTTTGCATAGCGTTGCGTTGAACCATGAGGACTAAATAGAGCTGTGGCATGTCTGCTGGATCTCTATAATCATGTTTGCCAGGTTCTGGAGGACATCAAAATGCTGAGCACACGAGTGAATACCACTCCTTTCATAGAGAAACGTCACTTCAGATTTAGCCCCACATGTGAACTGGCATGCAGGGAGCACTTTATTATCGTGGCAAGGCTCCAGTGGGCTTCCCCTCCCAAACAAAGCAGGCAAACGCAGAGCCTCTCTCTGCCGCTACGCGAAGGATTTCATGGCGTCGTCTCAGATTAACGTAATCTGCCTTCATTACTAAATTCGGGAACCGGGATCCCAGAAGCCTTAGCAAGATGCTCGGACAGCAGGTTGAGGGGCTGTGAAAGCTGGGATTTGTAACCTGATGGTGACAAAAGGTTTTTAGATTTTTTAATGTAGTTTAGAAGAGTATAGGAAGCTGTGGCATCTGTATTTTATGCCTCTGGTCATTTACATTGTAAGCTTTCCCGTATGGAAAAGTCCTACTGAACTCAAAAGGAAATTATAACATTTGTCTCAGCTCTCTGAGCTCTTCCGTTAGGATTTATTAGGATTTTTATCCCTGCTATTGAATTCTATTACTCAGTCTTAAAAAGAAGATTGAGTGATTCTGATTTTTTATTAAATACTTTTACAGTTCAATAAAATCTCTTTGGTTTTGTACACATTAAAATCCATTGAAAGTATCCATGGATTATTACAGAGAGAGAAAAAAAAAAACACAAGAACTTGAAATTGTTATAAGCTTTGGATATAAATGTCTTTCAGTTCTGTAGATTTCTGAAGACTAAAAGGAAAGTGCTGAAGCTTTTAATTAGCTTTTTATTATTTTTAATTTTCTATGTGCAGTTAAATGGCCCCATCAATAAATAATAGAATAAGGCAGTTTCAGCTGAGTGAAATCAGAAGGAATAGTGGGCTGGAAAAGGTACCTCCTGTATGAATGGAGTTCTGTGCATTGTCCATTTATTTTAGCAAACAAATAAAGGCATGATCTCAAGACAGCCCACTCCAGCGGCTCCCTGGGAAGATTGCACTTGTCTAGATAACATAGTGCGTTCTTTAAATCTGTCCTCTGAATCAGCCTCAATTTATCTTTCTTAGCATAACGGGGGATGCGGATGGAATGGCTGCACCCTTCCCTCTCGTTTATCAGGATACTCCGTGCGCACATAAATAAGGCAGGAAGCGAGAGGGACGTGCGGGCAGCCCAGAGCTCTGTTCTAGGGCTGAGCTGCCCTGTGCGGGCATGAGGGGCTGCGGAGAGGTGAGGGCTCTGCTCTGCTGCCAGCCTGATGCTGTGCTGCCAGCCTGATGTGCGGCCCCACAGTGCTCCCTCCTTTCCATTTCTTCTTGCACACCTGCCACTGCTGGAAGGTATTGCTGCGGTTATGCACCTGCTGGAAGGGCTGCTGGAGAAGAGTGGGCTGAGTGCAGAGGGACACTTGTTCAGCACTTCTTGCAAATGTGCAGTTTGTCCTGAAGCGGAGAATATTTTATGTGCAGCAGTGAGCTGCAGCCATCACTGGTCAGAGGAGCTTTGCAGCACGGGGGCTTCCCTCTTTGGTCCAGAATGATCCTTGGATAGAAGTTACTAGATTCATCTGCTTCAAATATAAAAGTGAACTGATGATAAAATGATCTAAAAAGCGCTTTGCATGCTGTCAGAAGAAATGACTTTGAATTGAAGGTTTTGAATGAAAGTTGTATTTTTCATTGCAATCCCCAGTTGGCTGCAGCTCATAAGCACCCCAGGAGGGCTGGTGCAGGAGGGAACTGTGGTGCTCCTGGGGTCCCCCTGCTGTGCTGCAAGTTTGACGGTCAACGAAGAACTCGGCATGCGGCTCTCTGGCTGAGCTGAGTTGGGACTGTTGCTTTCCCAGGATTTGGTTTGCCCAGCGCTGTAGATCGATACTCCTCCAGGAATTAAACAGAGCAGCATTCTTTGTACAACCCCGATCTTCAGAACCTTCCCAGGTTGATTTTTTGCTAATTTTTTGTGTCCAGGATTTCTAATGGCACTTGCACTGCACAGGGAGTTCTAACAACTGTCCTTCCCACTATCCTATCTAGTAGTTACTCCATTTAGGGTTTTGCTAATTGACACACCTTTTGAATGAATAATGCACTACTTTCCAGTATCTAGCATAAAACCAAACTAATGAAACCCCTGTGTGAGTTTAATTACGTGCCACCTATGATGTAATCAGTTACTGACGCCATGAGCTAAGATTTTAATTTCAGGATTTGTGTGTTTGGCGAAGCTTAAGGCTGTTCCCCAGTTTGTCCCTCGTCTGTTTTTTCTTTTTTTTCCTAACAAACTTGGGGTAGCTTTGGCATTCCAGCAGCACTGTGTGCAGAATATAGTTCTCTTTCTCTTCAGCTCTATTTATGGTTTTTAATTTCCTGAGAAGTCTGCACATTGCAGTGAAGGAAGGTGGGTTCAGTTCAGTTCTGGTGAGTGTATCTGTGAGAAGAGCAGTGAGTATGAAGGCCCAGCAGAACCTGGTGTGCCGCTTGTTAATGCCCCTTTTCCAAAATCACAAAGCATCTTTTCTTCCACTCAAGAAGAGGATCATTGACAGAGTACCCTAGAGCCGTGGATGTCCGGGTGCTGTCAGAGCAGTGTCCTCCACAAAGGACATCTGAACTGCAGGCTCAGGAGGGACGTTTGGGATCCAGCCCACAGGTGCTGCTGGAGCTCATCACTTTGGTGTATCACAGTGGGAGCAAAGTGCTCATGCTTCTCTCTCCGAGGTTCTTGGCATTTGGATGGTGGGTGATTGATCTGAGAAACCCAATTGGCAAATTCTAACTCTGCTATTACTGTAGCACTTCAGAAGCCAGGATGAGATAATGTGGCCAAATCTATCTGTTAAAATAGCAAATGCTGCTTTGGGAGAATGAGTCATAACATTTATTTATTTATTTGGTTGAGAAGATGCTTCAGTATTTCCAAAGCTTGTAAGTGATGGGGCAGAGGCTTTTATTTATCTGAATTTGAAAAAGAAGCTTTTAAGGCTATTCTTTACAGAATCTAATATTCTTAATGCTGAGAATGAGCGATGAAGGAAGTTATTTAATACATATATACATCATCTGGATATCTGTGTTCAAAGTAAGAAGTAACTGTGTGAGACTGAAAGAGAACAGCATTAAGATTTGTTGCCTTGGGTAATGAGTCCCACATTTGCCCCTTAGTGGCTCATGCCTGGTGGCGCGGTGTGAGCGTGAAAAAGGAGCAGTGAGCAGGAGTGGGTTCTGTCAACAGGTATAGGCATGAAGCGTCAGATGACAGCTGTCCTTCACTATGTGAGAGGGAGGGTTGCCCCTGTGGGATACTGATAGGAGCAGAATCAATATTCAGTATCGTTTCATTGATTGTTGATGTGTTATTACATGAGGTTGAACAGCTGCACAAGCCAAGAGATTTGCAGGGCAGAGAAGCAGAAAGTAAATTCATTGATCCTGCAGACTTTAAGAATGGTGTGACTTCTCTCATCAATTAGCTCTTGAAGCACATGCAGACATGTCCCAGCTTCTCTGTGGGCAGAAGGATTGGAGAAAGAGAAGCAGTAGTTGGGTGTTTGCTTGACTCGAGGAACGGCTTAGATAACAGGACATGGGAATCAGCTGAGGGCTTTTCATGCATCCTTGCTTTGATTTGGTAGCTTTTATTTCCCCGTGGAAGGAGCTGGAGAAGGAGTTTGGTTTGTCCTGGCAGCTCAGCAGGTCCCCATCCCACCCAGCAGCACGGGGGGAGCACAGCCTGCTGCAAGGGGTATGGTGAGACTCGCTCCTGGGGCTGCTGCTCTTCTGAGGGGAGCAGCAAATGGTGTGGGTGAGGTGGAACTGCCCTGGGGATGGTAAGTGGTTAGATTGCTCCAGACCAGGTATTTTGAGAGGCTGGGGAAAGCCCTGCTTCCAACATCATGATCTGTTTTAATGACTAGAGGTTACTGGCTCCTGTTTCTTGCTCAGGTTCCCGCAGAGCTGTGCTGCGTCCCAGCACTGGGGATTTCTGCAGGTGCTGGCTGGACCTGTGCCTGGGAAATAACAGAGTAATTCCCAAAAGTTTTCAGCCCTGACTGGAGTCACAGGACCCTGCTTACACATATGTGCCTGGTTCAGGTCCGAAAGGAGGGCTCTGAGAGCTCCAGCAATCTCTGACGGGGCTGGGTGGCCCCTTCTCTCTACTGCTCTCAATCCACTGTAACGCAGCAGAGCATCCCTGTTAGCTTCTCGAGGCTACAGAATTTATTTTTGTTTATCACAGGTCAGATTCTAACCTCAGCTGGAGGGAAGAGTAACAGCAGCATGACCTGCTTTGTGACCAAAGGCTCTAAACCTGCTCAGGTCAGACAGCTGCTGACTAATTCCAAATCTTAACAAATTGCTTATAGCAGTAGAATTTCTTGGTGCAATCTACAGCACAAAGTACGTTCACCCTTCTTGTTTTAATCATTATAGTTTAAGCATTTAGAAATGCTGCTGATTTTTAAGTGATTGTAATGTTCAGGCAGATTTTTATAAATTGCTTTCCAGTGAAAGCCTTGTTTTCCTGTTTGCTTTGAACTGGCATTCGTACATACAGGAAACGCATACACAGTATTCTGCCATGTTTCTGTTGGCAACTATTAAGTTATCCTTGTCAGAACATGCCAACAGGATTTCTTAGCAAGCTAGTGGGAAGAAAACAAACAGTTCTCAGACTAAACAGACCCCGTACTTGAGCTGCAATACAGATCTCTTGCTAAATGTTGTGTAGATTTTGTAGTCTTCTGGTTGAAAGCAATCATTGGAATTGTGGGTTGCAGATTCAGATCTCTGGAGTTACTCCACGCCTGCATTGCATTAACAGACGTCATGATTTGGCTTTCAGAGTTGGAGGGCCAGCACCTGAAAAGATATTGGTGCCAAGAGCTGGTCCCCAGCAGGAAGCAGCCAGGGCAAGTCATCTCCTGGTTGTGCAAAGTCTTCGTCACCCTCATCTCAATGCAGTTTCTGATGTGATCCATAGGGAACTGTGGTCAGCCCTCAGCTCCTATAGTGGGTTTAATCAAAATGAGAGTAGTTCTGGTGCTAAAACTGACACACACAGCCCAGAAAATAGCTGTGCTCCTTATGGATCCTCAGCAGTTGCTGCATGCCTCCAAGAACTAAAGCTGGAGTAGGATGGTAAATATACAGCACTCTAATAATTCTCAACTGCTACTATTTGTTGCTGCTAACAGCCTGGGTTTTTCTGCAGGCTTTCGATTTGATGCAAGTCAGAGCCAGCTTTTGTGGTTTGGCACGATTTGCAGTGCAGGTTCTTTTGGGAGAGGCAAGAAATGAAAACTTTAAAACAGAGGAAATATTTAAAACGTAATAATGCAGTGTTAACAGTCTTTAAAATCTCATTTTCTAGCCCCTTCCTTTATGAATACTTCATTATAAATGTAAGTGATGTGGGCTGGTCCCTAAGTCTGAGAGCTTGTCACTTGTTTTTCTTAGAGCTCAAAGGTTCTGTGTGGTGGAATCTGGAAGAAAGGAAAGATGTGTTTTGGGATGAAGATGTTGTAGGGGAGTCCTGTGGCTGAGCTGATCCTTTTCCTGAGCAGCATCATGTCTAGTACGAAGGAAGGTGTGGTTGCAGAAGTGCTGTGGCTGGTTAGAGAGACTGAGGAAAGAGGCTGAGCTCAGCTGTCACTTCACTTCACGTTCTGGCAGCCAGGGCTGTCAGATGTGGGTGAATAACCTTGGGCATTTTTCTCCAGTGGTGCAGACTTAAAGTCTGTGCTCTAAGTGCCAAGGCTCGGAAGGGCTGGCCCAACTCCTGGCCTGTCCCTGTCTGCAGGCTGGGAGCGGTTCCTTGCCGGTTGTCATTCCTTGGGGAGGGAGAGGCAGGCGCTGGGAAGGCAGAGGGCTGGGGAAAGCCTTGGGAGGCTTCCAGTGGCTTAGTTGAGCGATTGGCATTCTGAGTCCTTCTCCAAATCCCGTCCTGGCCCAGTTATCGCTTGTACAAATGTTTGCTCCACGTATGCACAGAGATTAATGAACAAAATTGTGATACGTACACGGTTCATTTTTGAAGTGCACATCCAGCCTGCAGTTGTGCTGGACCCCAGAGAGTTGTGTAGCTGTCATCCAGCAGCAAGGAATGGTGCCAGCTTCCAGCTCAGTTCCTCAGATGTGCTTTGTGCGTGCAAACAGGTTCACAAGTGTGAAAACCTTTCGAGAGCTCATCCTTATGCGCGTATATGGGTTACGCATATGCTATACATATGTTTGGAAATGTGGTCGTGGTAAAATTTTCTCTGTTGTTTGCAAGGGATTGGTGGGAGCACCGCCACCCCTGTGCTCCAGTAAGGGGTGCAGTAGTGATTGTAGTGATCTGACTGGGCAGGAGGTGGGGTGAGCAGCCTGGGCACGGTAAGAAGGAGGACTGGGGTTTTTGGAAGGGGCAGAGCTGCTTTCTTTGTCATTTAGGCTGGTACGTGTAGCTGAGAGGGGCTGGGTGCTTTTGCCCACGCTTGATTTAAAGCAACTGCGGCAGTTAGGAGAATAAGTGGCTCCCTACATGAAAAGAAGTGTCAGAATCTGGCCTGGAGAACATGGTCTTTAGAACCGATTAAAAACATATTTGATTCTCTGTGCTGTATATCCTTTTCCTGCTGTGAGATTATTTGGTAATATAATTTACAAAATGCCATGCAGAAAACCCACGGTATTGCAAAGTAAATATTTGAAGAGAAAACACAGAATGTGCCAGGTTTCCTTAAATGCTTTGTTCCAATTAGTACAAGATCTTTTATTTTCTTGTTTTGATTTCTAAAGGACTTCTCTTCAGTGTGAGATTCTCAGAAATCTTTCTTTTTTATAAAGTAATTAATAATGGAGCAGGCTTTTAGTATCTACCCTGGAAGGTAAAAACCCCTAATCACAGTAACATCATTAGTGCTTTCAAGCATTTAATTTTGATGCTTGACAAAGCACATGGCCATTGATAAGAACAAATAAGTGTTGTTGTGTGCAATTGAGGGAAAAAAGAAAAGCATGAAAACCCCTAAGCTTCAAGTAATTAAATTTAAATATGTTATTTGAATGTAGCTGAGATAATGTACAAACTGTGGGTATATTTTTCAATCAGTGAAAGACCCCTTGAGTAAACATGATCCATTTAAATTCAAATCATGGGGAGTGGAAAGTAAACCCTGCTGTGGTTAAGAAGGCATCTTCACTAGAAGACCGGGCATTGTGTATCTGTGATGTGCGAGCACTTGCGTTCTGTGTAGTTTCGTCAAGAGCTGTGTTCACTCATGGCCTACATGCCAGAGACTTTGTTGCATCTATTTATTCATTTATTTAGTTAGTTAGCTCTTTTCTTTCCTCTCCCCCCTCCCCCCCCGTCTCCCCCTTAATTTGAACCGGTAATGAAAAACTGACACTGCCATTTCCATCCTTTAAAGTGCCACAAAAACGGTTATAATTCAGCACTTACTAGCCTTGGGATATGACTTTATGGCATTTGGGTGAAGTTTTTGCAGTACATCTGTGCCTCTTTCTCTCTCTGTAGGCCACAAGCTCAGAACTGCAGTAATAAAACTACTAGTAGGTGTTTAATGGCAGGTTATTGAGGAAGTAGATAAAAGAAAATTGCAACATTCACATCAGTAGGGAGTGGATTTTTTTTGAGGGAGAGGAACTGCTGAGCTTTGAACTAAGAAAGTTACACTCTCTGCTTGTTCAAGGGGACCCCCTTGGAATACCAAGATGCCTCATCATTCTTCCCTGGGAAGTGGGCTGCTCTGGTGGCACTGCTGTGCTGCGTACTCTGCCTGCACGTGGAGTGGAATAATTTGCTGTTACAAGCAGTGATAATTGGGAAACAAAGTTTTGCTAAGTATTCCTTTCTAAATATCAGGGAGTAGGGAAGAAGAAAGTGCAAAAGGTGAAAGACAAAGAGGCCTTCCATTCTGAAGGGAAAAGTATTATGGGATCTTTCTGTGAACGTCTTAGTTGCGTACACTGCTCATTTGGGTCAGGCTGTCCACAATGTGTTTTGTGTAGGAATGTGTGTCTATAATGAACAGTTGTCCATGCACATATAAGAGAAGTTTCTGCCTCTGATTCTGCTCGTGATCAAAGAATCATTTTACAATCTGTTACACGTTTATCTTCACATCATCCCTAAAAGGCCATTTGAAGGTATAAGGCAGAAGAACAAAGAATGTAAATATTTTGCACGAGCTCACGCAGAGGGCTGTTCCTGCTGCAGGGATTGCTGTGATGAGCTGGCATGGTGATGTCCTGTTTGTCCACCACACTGCTGAGGCCTTCTGTGTGTAGAGGACTGAGGAGACCCAGAGCTGGTGTTGTCTAAGAAGGCCTGTCTTCTGGTGTGGCCTTCTACTGACTGGCCATCTGGTGGATCATGGAAGACACAAATAACAACTATAGTAACTGTGGTTAATCAGCCCATTTCCTCAAGATCCTTGAGGTGCTATTTTGTAGGATAGACCAGTATAGGTCTGTACTGCAGAAATGCTGACGGCCTCCTAGATGGCCTCTTATCATATATTCCTTTGTCCCGTAGCTGGACTTCAACACTGAGGATTTCTGCAGTGTATGGAGAATCAGGATATACAGCCAAAACAAAAACTGGGAAGGAAACTGGTCATCAGCAGAGACAGAAAAATAGATTTAAAATAGGATAAAGTTGCATAATGATTAATGTTTGACAGATGCAAGGGACAGGAAGGTGGAAGTAGGTCAATTCTTACAATTCTCATAGTGAGAATTTAGAAAGGAATTGATGTTCAAGCTCTTTCCTGTCCCAGAGGCCAGAAGCACATTTATTGCTGTATGGAGTAGTGCCTTACATCAGCTGTCCATTTTTGAGAGATACGAGGAAGCACATTTGAAACTATGAACCTGATCGTCTTCCACCAGCAGTGGAAGTTAATATATATTCTTGGGTGGTAAACGGCCATTTTACAGCAGAGTAGAAATGTGTTTTCGTACAGCACTTACCAGCCCAATATTGAAGGATTCGGTAAATTCCAATCTAAAAGCATGCAGAAATGAAATGGAAAACTGGGGAGGGTAAAAAAGAGGATGAAGGAAGGAAAGTGAACTTTCTGTTTGCAAATCCTGAGGTCAGTATGGCATAAGTGGAAGATTCTTGGTAAAAAGAATTGCCTGTCTGCCCTGCATGAAGCACGGATTAACTAAGCAGATTGCTCTCCGGTTGGTTTATCAGTAACGTCATGTGTGGTGTAGGGTAACAAACCCGATTTCTAATTTATTAGCTGAGCAGTGTTCTTACTGCAAGGGGGAAAAAAAAGTCCTCTGCTGAGGATCTGTGAGATTATTAAGGAGGTTTGCAGTCATGCCACAGATACAACTTGATGGAGCACACCTGGATCCTCCCTGTTGGCTGTGTTTATAGTCTCCTCTGTCAGCCAGTATTTGCCTTTGCATGTGAGAGACAGGCAAGAAAAAAGAGAGAAAGGTTCTGGAGGCATTTCTAACAGAGATGCCAAACTGTCAAATAGTAAATCAGGAAGCAGCTCCCTGATGGTTTCACATCAAGAGGAGACACCCTTTTGTGACTTTGTGGCGTCTGCTGGTTATTTTCACTTCCATCAGAACTGTCTGATATGGTCAAGTAGGTTTGAGGCTTTCAACATTCAATTTTCCTTTCATTTATTGTGACTGTTTTATTTATTTGTCTTTCTAGATAGTTTTCAAGGAGATGTGTTTCAAGGATACTTTTTCCTCTCTTTAAAGAGAGGAAGCGTTAACGCTTTCATGGATTCTCGTCCCAAAGTTCAGGGTAGAAAAAGAAACAAAAAGAAAGGGAAAAATGGGGAAAAAAAAAAAAAAGAAAAAAGAAAAAAAAAAAAGATCAATATGTCTCCAGCTTCAAGAGACAAAAGAAGAAATATATTCAATTTAGGAAGACCCCTAATCTCTGGTTATACAGGACAGCTTTGTTAGATAAGATTAAAAATTTCATGAATGTCCTTCCTTATCCCTGGGGATTCTGCCATTTATACCAGCTATTGTCAGCATCAAAAGAGCTTGATAACAGCTGGCCAGAGACGTGACCACACAGCAACACAACAGCAAGAGAGGGGCAGCCGTGTTCATAAATCTTTGGAAAACCTGTTCCCCCAGCACAGCCGTGAGCCTGCTGCTGTCACAGTCAAAGGGAGATGGCATTGTCCTCCCACCAGCCAAAAACCTGAACTTCAGCATTAGCAGGGGCTCTATTGAAAGTGCAGGGTGCACAGTGAGATGTTTTCCATTATCATCTTTGTTGCAGCCCTTATTACTGCACGTAGATACAGTTTAAAGGATCTTTGAGTAAAGCTTGTTGATAAGTAGAGTTTTCCCAGAAAGCATGCAGCCTTTCTCCTTGTCAGTGCCATCCTGCTTTTTTTATTCATCACATCCATATGGTATCACATGGGGCAGGACCAGGTTATGCCAGTTTCATGCATGGGGACTGATCTCCAATATCTTCTGACAAGGGAGGAGCGATCAGAGCCAAAATCTGGCCTTGGTTTGCAGACACTGTATACAAACAAGGGCACAAGGGCAAATCAGGAAGCACAAAGTGGCCCAGACTCTTTGAAAGATGAGTTTCCTGGTTTTCGTGGGAGGCTGTAAATTCAGAGGCAAACTTTTCTCAGGGTGGAAGGACATTAGTCCTTCAGAAATTTCACAGTTCTTGTAGAACGAATAGCTAATCAAGTGACGCCAATTAATTTCAGGAGATGGAAGAGGAGAATCATTGTGGACCAGAACATGAAGACAAGTCTATGCACTGTGCCTAGCAAAGGTTAAAAAAAATAAGGCAGAATCTGTTAGTCCAAAGCTTACCTGTCTAGTATCACTCAGAATCCAAGAACGAGCTTTATTAGAAATTAAATGCAGTTTTGTTGGAGAAAACAAGAAAAATACTAAATACTTTCAACTCCCACACAAGAAAAACAGTTTCTGAAACTGCTTATGTTGCAATTAAAAAAAATTTGCCTCATTAAAAATAAATTATTGCTTTTCTTCTTTCTTTTTTTTTTTTTTCTCCTTGTCAGCACCATCCCCAATTGCATTGATCCAGGCTAAAGAGATAACGAGGCACAGTGTTGCCTTGGCATGGCTGGAACCTGACAGGCCAAACGGAGTCATCCTGGAGTACGAAGTCAAATACTATGAAAAGGTACTGTTAAAAAAATAGACAAACAAGGAGTTCTGTTTGGATCTGGGGAGAACTTTTTACTTTGTTCAGTTTCGGTGTTATTTCCAGATAGAATTCCATCATTTGAAACCAACTAGATTCAATTTAATAATATTCAGTTAAGGATTTCATACACTTGAATGGTTGCTTGACATAATAAGACTCATCAGCTGTTGCAGCTGTATGGCATGAGTCTATTTTGTTATTTTTTCTTACCTAGGAATTAAGCATTTGTAGCAAGCGTGTTTATAATGAGAATCAATAATGTTGGGCAGAAGTGAGACTTTAGTTTTACATCATAGACAGAAGTATAATAATGAAGCATATAAGACAGTAATAATAATACAATCTGTTTGCCAATAGGTTCTGCTTCAAAGTGATGGTGTGGGCTGGATGGCTTTTAATAGAGAATAAGGAAAGAAAATTACATTCTTCATACTTTCCATGTTAGAAGGAGAAGTTATTCCTACAAATAACTTCTCAGCTATGGAACTATGGAAAAGGCTATTTTCTTTGAAGGTCCTTTGCAAAAGTGAACAATTTCCTGCTCTTGCTCACATGCTCTCTCTCACACACATGCATACTTTTTTTTTTTCCTTTTAATAAAGGTAATCACTTACTTGCCTCCCTAACACAAACAGGAAAAGGCAACTGATTTTCAGGGAAGGTAGATTAATTCATTTTTTGATGGATTTTCCAGACAAAAATGAAATAATTTTAAAGACTGGGCTTTCTGGAAGACATTTTCTGTGCCTTTTTTTTTTTTTTTTTAACTCTATTATCAGTTTTTTTATATGGCTTCTGGCTTGTAGGAAGAAAAAGAGAGTGCCAATGAGTAAAACGTTTGCTCATCAGGAGGCTCATATTTGAAGGCTTGGCTGTTTTCCAAAGGATTTCATTGTGTGATTTCTTAAGTAATCAGTGATATATGAGCATCACACCTACCATCTTATCACTCCTTTTTTGGCTTGCTCAGTGCTGGGGGTATTGAGCAAGGCGGACAGCAGCAGCCCTCGGGACGTATTTTGAGAATTCCATGGTTGTTACTCATATTCTTTCATCATCCTTTTGGCAAGGAAGTGGGATTCCATGGTTCACGGTGCAGTGAGGCATTTTTACTTGGATCACCACTGTGTTCTTTTCTTGTTAGGACCAAAACGAGCGCAGCTATCGCATTGTGAAGACAGCCTCCAGGAATACTGACATCAAAGGTTTGAACCCCCTAACTTCATATGTATTTCATGTGCGGGCCAGGACAGCAGCAGGATACGGAGACTTCAGTGGGCCGTTTGAGTTCACAACTAACACAGGTAATAACATGCCTGCTGATGTCTTTCTTTTCCTTGAGTGAAGAGTGGAAATGTAACTGAGCTGCATATGAAGAGTTTCCTAGTGTGTTGGCTGCCTAGATTATAGTATATTTATTCTGGGAAAGCGTTCCTCCATGGCCACATGACTATTAAAAATGTGGCAAATCTGACCTTAAACATCCATTCGGATATATTCTCAACACTAACAATGACAGTACTTCCGTGTGGCAGGAGGAGACACGAGCTCTGTAAATATTTAGAAGCCATCGATGCTGGAGAGATTTATGTACCTGTTTTGTTAAATGTAAATGTAGATGTTTGCACATGTTTTTTGAGCATCTAATACCTTTTGCAAGCTATTGGCATAGATCAGTAAGATGTCCAACATCAGCTCTCATACTTGCATTTGCCCTTGCACAGTCGTGTGGAGACAGAATGCTTGAATTATGTTGTCTGTACAGCCTTTCTTTTTGTCGAGGGAACATGCAGATTTCCCCCCAGAATGTTTACTTTCAGTGTCAGGAAGGCGATGTGACCAAGCCTGTATTATTTTGGAAAGGGGCTTGTTTAAATCTATTTAAGGTCATGCCAGTCAGTGGCAACATCCTTCAGGATGTTAACAGCTGAAAATAATCAATCCAGCAGGAAGATAGAAGACATTTTAAGACAACTTATTCTCTTATCAGTTGGGGAGTGATCATCTGTCCCCACTGAGAGAAAAAGAAAGAGAACAGTGAAAAGCAATTAGGAAGGTGAAAAGAAATAGCCATTATACCCTCTGAGCAACACCGAAAGAAAGAAGGAGAATGAGTCCCTGTTCCCAGTGAACTGAACTTCCCAAAATCATTATCAAACATCGTGTCTCAGCTAATTAGGGCTCTCTTGGAAAATTGTGTCAAATGACTATATAATAATGGTATGAAAGTAGATTTGAGTGGGACTATAAACTGCCTCCAAAGGACAGAAGGGCTCACTGCGTGCTTCCTAGGTTGATTTTTTTGAGTTTGTTTGACACTAATGCTATCGTTTTGGTTTCCAGTTCCTTCCCCCATCATTGGCGATGGTACCAATCCCACAGTGCTGCTTGTTTCAGTGGCTGGCAGTGTTGTTCTTGTGGTCATTCTCATTGCAGCCTTTGTCATCAGCAGGAGGTAAGAACTTAAGCTTCTCTCTCTCCCTATTTCTTTCATGAGGGAGCTTTTTGTCTCCTCCAAACAAAGCTAAATTCTTTGATTAGCATCATAAACAGTACATTTGCATTACAAGCCTTCTCCCATGTAGCTTTGATCTTCTCAACATTTGTATCACAGCGCATGTGATGTAATAGCAATAGTTCCAGCTCTATTTGCTCTTGAAAAGCAAAGCTGATTCCAATAACTGGCATGGAGAATCAAGCCAGCTAGAGATTTGTGGTTAGTGTAATTTGAAGTTAAGTTTAATGGATATGGTATAGTAGATTTTTTGGACTGACTCCTGGTACACAGGGAATAAACAACCACACTGTTGTGAACTAAGCTGTCAGGCTGCCGTTCTTGTGATTTTCTCATAATCTGTATGAATCTATATTACCTTTGGGTTAGTCCTTCCAGTGTGTGGGGAAATGAGTGTAAAACAGAAGCTACAGTCATTCGGTATCATAGGCCGTAAACAGAATGAGTCGATGGTTACTTGATCAAAGCAGAACCATAATCTGCCAAGTATTTATTCCCCCCCCCCCATTCAAATACTGCATCAAGAGCAGCCCTGCAAATGGGAGGACAGTGTAGCAGAAACACAGTGGGTTTCTGTCTTCAACTTAGTGTTCAATGTCATTTAAGAAGATCAGCATGATTTTGCTTCAGTTTAATTCAGAGATAAAATTGGACATATCGTTTCTGCATCTGATGCGTGGGATCTGAGGGACACAAGTTTTGTCAATCTCTGATGATCAGTTTAATGGCATCAGCTATAAATGTGCACAAACTCCTCTTGATTTACTCTCTTACCTTAAATTGACTTAAAGAGCAGTTAAGTCACTATGGTTATAATATCTGGAACGTAGTCAAGCATTGTAATAGCTTTCTGTGGGTGTTCACCTCAAAGCCTCCATGCTGGCAGTAAGAAGAGCAGAACATATGAAAACGTAATGCAGAGAGACAGTTTTATTAAAAGCCGTTGCAACAGAAAATAGCATCACTGAGCTTGATGACTTAATCTCCCTTTTGCTTTTATTGATCACTTCATTATTTAAGGCAGGATTGATAGCAGGATACATTGGATTTCTAATTATGAGTCGCCACCTTGGAGAATTGAGCCTGTCGAGTTGCTTTGAGATGATTCCTTTCCCTCCTCCCCCTATAAAAAAATTGTCACTTCTCAAGGCTGATAAACACTGCTTGGTGATTGGCCCTCAATGGATCACTTCTTAGAAAATGAAATGTCAACCCCTTGCCCTCATATTGATTCTCTTTAGTATTGGCCATAAAGCTGTCAAAGGAAAGGCTGCCAGGAGCCAGGTAGCTCACAGACTTGCTGGAGGGGATGCCTGCTCAACCAGGTCTTCTCTCCATTCAGGCTGTCTGTTTGGTTCTCTCTCCCCACAAGTGTTTAAGTTGGACAAAAAAGAAAAAGAAGAAAAAAGAGGAAGAGGAGGTGAGCAGTAGAGAAGTAAGGTTGGTCCAGGCACTGGAGGTGGCAGAAGTGGTCTGGTGGTAATGGATTCAGAGATGTCCCGTAGCTTTTTACTGGCAGGTCTCAGGGAGGCTATGGAAGGGGAAAGACAGCAAGAGGAATGAAATACTAGGGCAGTGAAACTGCTCTGTGCATACTAATGTGCTGTGTTAATTAATAGCCTTCCTCAATACACTGCTCTCCAGTAGCTGTAAGTAGTTCTCAATAAACAGAATCTGTTTTAATATTCACTTTTACACAAATGATTTTAACCACTTTACCAATGTCATTTAGAGGTGTGCGCTTTGGGGACATTTCATGATGTTCCTGTACCAGCTGAAGTTAATAGCAAAATAATTATACTTTGTTCCAAAATTACTTCAGCTGAGAAAATGTTTCTTTGTCTATAAAGTCCCCGTGAGGAGATTTGGTAATATTTCCATGACCTAGAAGTCACATTTGTACAATCAGAATGGTGCTTTGGCCTGTAGACATGGCCTCTCCGCATCCGTGTGCCAAATGTAGGAACTGGACATATGCTCGTGATGTCCAGTTTTGAACCCTGGGTTATTATTACTGATTTAGCATTATTTAGCATTCAAGCAATTACTCAAATCCCAAAACTCATCTTTTCAACTGAATTTGTCAAAGGACTTTGCCTTCAGGCAGCTCAAGCTGCTTTGGTCTGTCCTCCAACCTGTTTGTGTCAATGTGAGAACTAATCTGCCTCAATGTTTCAGTTTACTGAGGTTAAAATGGACAGAGTGATACAGCAGGAGTGCAAACATTTCTAAGTCCTATGCTACAGGAACAAGAAATAAAATTGAAGTACTCAAAATAGAGTTTTAAAGGAAGTTTTGGGGAAGTGTAAAACAGTAAGAGCCACTTGCTGGAGGGCACTGACCGGAGTAAGTTGGCTGTACAGAATCCTTTGGCCATCCAAAAGTTTCGATCAGAAATTCTTGTGACAGATTCCTTTACCATGTGCTTCACAAAGGTAGCTGAATACAAATGCCTCTCTTTTGCTCCTGCTTTTGGCTCAGCATGCTCCACCAGCCAGGTGCCTGAGCGCTGCATACTGCAGCTCTCTTGTTTTGGGTGGGAAGGTGGAAATGCAGTGCTGGCTGGCGCACAGGCTCCCTGCTGCCTCACCCCAGTGTGTGCTAATAGCCTCTGGCTGGGCACAGACCTTCCCCCTTTGTATCTCCAGGCCCCACCTGTAGGTTTCCTTATGCTTCTGACCCCTGCAGCTTCTGAAAGCCTCTGTGTTCTTTTCCTGAATACCTCTATTTAATCACCACCACCCAAATCCCTGTAATTAGGGAATTCAAGCCTGTGACAAAGGCTCCCTTCTGCCATTCAGGTGAGCTGCCCCGAGCAGCTGCCCGCTTGCCCCATGGCGTGGGGACGAAGGCTGACGAAGGCTGGGCAGCCTGGAGACAATGGCAGACAGGAGAAGCCTGCCGTGGGCCAGCCAGGAAAGGTCACCAGGTGACAGGGGCAGAAGTGGAAGTAGGTGGTTGGTTTGGAAGGCATTATTTAAAGTTAATAAGCTACAATTATATTGCTTGAACAGTAATCCCTTTGTTTCCCTCTGCTTTTTGCACTTTGGATTCTTTGGGTTTTCATGGGGGAGTTATTTTCATCTGTTGTTAGGACCATCTTATTTAAAAATAAGATTAAAAGCATCTTCACATCCTTAAAAGACATTCGTGCAAACCTGCTTGTGTTTTAGTTTTTCCATCTGTATCTGAAGAGTAATGCTATGAATTTGAAGGGATCCTGCTTAAAATGCAGAATCTTGAGGGATTTTTTTCTTCTTTTTTTCTTTCCTCTGAGGCTGTTATACCAGTCTCATCTCTGCAGTCTTCTTAGTGACCTGGCCTTGCGTGACACTTGGTGAGATTTGCCCTCCTTATTCCATTCAGTAGCAGGGAGCAGTCCTGCTTTGCTCAGCTCTGTTGCACCAGTGCTGCAAGTCCTCAGGCAAAAAAATAGTTTACATTGGTGTTTGGATCCAGAGTGGTTTTTAATGAAGCTCTCTGTGATTTGGAGCCATTTGTTTTTAACTGACTTTCATCAAGATAAGAAGCTCCCAGCCACTTAAGGTTGGATGTGTACTTGCATTTTTATGTCTGAACACAAGGTGTGTTGATGTTGTTGGGGGCTGTAAGGCTTGGTTCAAACATCAGGTAGTCTTAGTATGTTGAACCAAATCTGTTTCCTTCTGCTCGTGAGTAATTTATAGGTCTTATTTAACCGCCAGCACCAAAAGGTTGCAGAGACGAGGGCTGGGACGTGGCCTGTTAGCTGAGAGCAATGGGAAGCTGCCATTCCCGCAGGCCAGGCGCAGGGCAGGAAGGAGAGGCTTCTTGCTAATGGGCAGAAACGTTTTGCTGGCAGGAGGGGAACAGTGAAACTTGGAAGATTTGCTGAAACTGAGACTGTTAAAGTCGTGTTTTCTCCAAATGTTAACCCCTTCTAACTTATATCTGCTGGTAGCCTTTCTCTCATCCACTCCCATTTTCCTCTTCGACCCATTTCAGAGGCCTAACCAGTTCACCCCAGCAGCCTAGTGGGCTCCTGCTCCACCCTGGGCAGCAGCTTGCATGTTGCAGGCAGTGCCAGTCTCACTGCCCTTTGTAGGGGATCGGTTTCTCCATTTTCTTTCTGTCTTCACTCCAGCCCAGACTCCTGACAGTAGCTAACTAGGGTCTGATTTGCTTCTGACTTAGAGTGGACCAAGCTTGCTGAGGAGTAAGCAACAGCAATGCCTTTTCTTTGTCAGTGTCTGTTCTTATGCCTGGTTTTGAATTTTCCATGAGTACCTCAAATCAAATATCTCTACTTACTTATCATTAGAGGCTGGAGAGCTTCAAATTTCAGTACACAACTGTTGGAACTGGCTCCTCAATATCCTCCCTATCAGATTAACCTTTTGTGTTAACTTTTCTGAATGCAACTTGTCCATTGATGTTTAAAGCTGAACTAATTAAATACATAACTGGATACAAAACCATATGTGTAAGTGTAAAAATAATAATCTATAGGATTAACATAATGTAGTGCATTATTGAATCCAACTCAAGTTTATCAGAAGAGCTTTGCAACCAGAGTTCTTTATCTCAGTCAACTGTGCAGTGATTAAAAGAATAAACAATTCTTCCGGACCTGCATTTGTGATAGGGTTTTTTTTTTTCCCCACCATACTGATTTCTATGTTAATAGACTGCTTCCTTCTTTAAATTTGCAGTTGGAGAAGGGTGTTGGTATTGGCATTTGCCTAATTAGGTTTAAAATCAGTCTACCAAAACACTTCCCTTGTAACGGCTTGATCTATATATGGTAGTGCTAAAAAGCAATTAGCACCCATTTTGCACAGCATTGCAAATGTACATTTGAAGAGAAGGTAGCTGGAACTCAGGCTTTCTTTGTTTAAATGTGAGATGCAAATACAGAGGTCTGTGTTTCCCTGGATGCTTTGCTGATGCCACTAACAGCAGTTTGAGGAGTCTGTTACTCCTCTGGAAAGTTGTGTCATGAGCTGTTGTAGGGAAGCTGCTGAGCACAGGTTCTGTCATGTGCAAACAGGTCAAGAAGACAGAGCTTGTCTCAAAGTAAGGTATTTGAACTGTAATGCCCTTTTTTTGTTGTTTTGTTCTGACAGGCGCAGCAAATACAGTAAGGCTAAACAAGAGGCAGATGAGGAGAAGCATTTGAACCAAGGTAAAAGGCAGTGGTGCTTGATTTGGTTCAGAAAACATGTCCCATGTTCTGATGTTAGGCAAATAAGGGATGACATTCCTCTTGAGATGAATGTGTTTCTGTTTTCCTTACTTGCATCCATCCTCTTTCAAAATTAGATGCTTTAGTAACAGGAAAAATAGAAGAATCTGTGTAAAACTTTTTTGAGCTGGGAGAAAAGTTCACGAAATTGTTCCATTGTTCATTTCCACTGAAATATTTCTGTTCCTGGCTAGTGCTGTCTAGACATGGTTTTTCCCCACAATATTTTGCTAAGGCAGGTTTTGGATGGGCAAGAGGCGGTCCTGCGGGAGAAGAGATGTGAGCTTTGCTGCCTTCATTCCATGACTGAATGCTGCTCCTACTTCCATATCAGTCATCTGTGTACCAAACCTGGGACCTGTCTTAGAATTGCTTGATTCCCAAAAAAGGAAATGTGATGTGTTTTATTCTTACAGGTGTATAGCCAGGCTGATCGCCTCTTAAAATGGCAGTGATTTATGAAACTAATTTATTGGCAAAAGCCTGGTTAAGTCAGTATTGGGAAATAATTAAAAAAATGTACACTGAGGAAAAATACATTAAGTCCTTCCTTCTCTAATCAGTCATTCCTGGCTTACTGTACACTTTTATTGTGCAGACTTTTGCTGTTGTATATCATTAAGACTTCAGTCTCATATGTTCTGTGTTCAGCAGCATGTAGATCAGTGACTTCAAATAAAACATTTCTGCCTTGCAGGTGTCAGAACATATGTGGATCCTTTTACATATGAGGATCCAAATCAAGCCGTGAGGGAATTTGCCAAAGAAATTGATGCCTCCTGCATAAAGATTGAGAAAGTTATTGGTGTGGGTAAGTGCCAGAACTTTTTGCATTTTTTGCAGTAAATATAGTTTTAAATTTGCTTTTGGAAATGTGAGGTCCTTTGATCTTTGTGTGACAGTTCCCCAGAATGAACTGCTGTAACATTTTGGCAATAAAAGCACATGCTTCATGCTCATGACCATGGATTTCTTGTGGCTTTTTCCTTAAGGAGAATTTGGTGAAGTATGCAGTGGACGACTGAAAGTTCCAGGAAAAAGAGAGATCTGCGTGGCTATCAAGACTCTAAAAGCTGGTTACACTGACAAACAGCGGAGAGACTTCCTGAGTGAGGCCAGCATCATGGGACAATTTGACCACCCCAATATCATCCACTTGGAAGGTGTTGTTACTAAATGTAAGTAGGTCATTTTCATGACAAGGCCAATTTGGAAGTCACTGGGAAATTAGAGTGGTTGGTTTTTTTCTTTTTCTTTCTTTCTTTTTTTTTGTTGTTTGTTTATGCCGTCTTTCCTGTGAAGTGACAGATGGAACAGATCCACTGATAGCTAATAGGAGGAAATCAGCGCAGGACAAGTCATTAATCTTGTTGTCAGCTGTAAATGGTTTTATGGTTTCAATTGATATTCTATCTGTAGGCAGCTTGTGGAAGATTTGTAGGGGGAATTAATATGGTAGGGGTTGGCTTTTTTTCCCCTTCTTGCTATGCCAAGCAGGCATCTTTCACATCTTTGCTAGCCTGAGCTGATTGTTACAGGATAGGCAAAAGCAGATGGTGAGCAAAGAATTTAAAATAATTGGGAGAAAAATACCAAAACAAAACTAACGAGTCATGTGTTTAAGGTACAAAGCACAGATGTAAGGAGCAAGCCTTTGAAATGAAGTTGTCTGTTTTAGTGTGAAACTTGCTTATTTGTTTTCTGTGATTGTGTGATAATTCTCTGTAAGAATTACCTGGCTGATCTTTTTTGTTTGGTTGTTTTGTGTTGTTGGTTTTTTTTAGTTTTTTTTTTCTTTTCTCGTTTTTTGTGTGTGTTTGTCTGTGTGTTTAAGTCTGTTGTCATTCACTGTGCCATGAACCCTGCCTTAGAAAAAGAGTGGCAGAGCTTACTGAATTCTATTTCCAGGGTAGAACTGAAAATACACCTGTGAGACAGATGCACTCGGGTGTGACTTCATAAAGTGCCACTGAGATGGTGTGGTTATTGTCTGTACTCCAAGTGCACTAGGTAGCATGTTGGCAAAACCTCACACAGGTTGCTAATCCTGAAAGACCCTTTGAATATATAGAGCCTCATTCTAGGGCAGCAAAGAAAGCAAACAGTAAGCTTGTAAGCTGCTGCTAAAGCAAGATCTGAATGCTTGCTCTACTTATGTTTCTAGACATTGGTGCTCCTTCTCCTCTGTAAAAGAGGCAATGTGAGAATTTTTATGTTGAATCCCCCCTAGCTTGAACCCTCCCTTAGCTGTTCGAGCTCTAGCAGTTATAAATGACTAAATGTACTTGCATAATGCAGTTGTCACTGATTAAAATGATTAGAAATTTCACTGAGGAGGTGGCAGCCTGACCCAGGAACGCTTCATTGCCTTGCTCACAGCAAGCACTGCTCCTGCACCAAGCCGGCTTGCTTACCTCAGAGCTGGTGTGTTCAGTAAACAGGGCTACTTAAGAAGGCATCTATCTCAATTTCTCCATAGGTTTTCTGAATGCTGTGATAAATGAATGCATTTAATAAACTGAAAATTAAAAAGTGAGATAAATAGTGGAGTGGATGGGGGTTGAGGGGAGAGAGGCAGCAAAAAACCATGAATACATTATTGGCTGCTAGTCAAGTACTTTAATAATTGACTCACTGATGGTAACTTCTCCTCTCTTTTTCCCTGTACTCTGTTAAAGAAGTGCCTGAGTAATGAAATTACGTGTTAATGCACTGAAAGAGTCTCCCTTTCTTCCTTTCTGTGTTGACATAGTGCCTTTTGATTGAGGAAGGTTAATTAAAACTCATTTAGCTATATTTGTTCAGTGGAAGGGTTCTGGTCACAGTTGCAAAGGATAAATGAAACAGCGACGTATGCAGATTTGGTTGGAGTTTTTTCTCTTTTTACCCAAGAATGCTGGCAAAGGTGAATGAAGGATTTTGTTTTATCACATCTCTTTCCTTAAAGGTCACTAAGCCCTACATTCAGAATAGTTTGCTTTATGTCATACTATCTCTCCTTTGCTTTGTTCATGCAAATCAGAAAGGGTTCAGCTACCAGACTGGCATTTCATAGGCAAACGTGCCAGTTTGCTTGTGACCAAAATATGCTGCTGTAATAAGTACAAAAGCTAAGTTTCTCTTGGGCACTTTGTTTTATGTAGGAAGAAACTCAATAGTTCCGATAGCTGAAGCAAACAATTGGCTACTGTGCCAGCCTGGAGTTCCCTTCAGGTGGATTTGACAGTGTTTGTCTTGGGACTGTGTGTTTGCCATTGTGCCTTTGACAAATCACTTCTTTATATCTCTTGCTACTCAATTTTAGAATGGAGTTGATATTAGACCTGTTTCTGCAACTGTCCAGATGCTGAATATGGACTATAATTAACCCATTTAAATAATTAGTGCTACTTGTATGTACCTGTTCCCAGTTTCAGCATCATATGACTTTGTAAAGCTCTTAAGGCAACATCAAGCATTACTTATATATCTGGTGTTACTTTTAGGTAGCAGAATGTCTAGAAAGCATCTCCATGTTAGCAAACTTGCATCACATCTCTCATCGGATTGCCCAGAGTTGGTTCTCTGTATTGCAGCATGGAAAACTGAATGCTGCTGAAGCTCTGTGCCCCACATATGACACATTTCATTGAATCATTTTTCCCGTGGTTGACTTCATGAAGCAAATGGCTTTGGCTCATTCATAAATAACAAGAGATACACGATACAAATTTGAGACGGGGAAAGTTGAGAGGAATTGTCTGTATTTTGCTTCCTTGTCTTTGAGTACCTTGTAGCTGCTGACAGCTACTAACTTGCCTAAAGCGTTGATCTTTCGAAAGAGACGGGGAGACCAAAGCATTCATGAATTCTATTTTGGAAAAGGAAGACTTTCTTTTCTGCAAGCAATTTAATTACACTAAAGATCTTTGTCAGGTTTGAACAGATCTTTGTTTCCTAGCTCTTGATTATCAATTCATATATTCCTTAGAGTCTGGGAGCCACTTCAGTTGAAGACCTTGTCAGTGAGTCATCTGTAGAGATAACCTTCCAGATGGGGCCATTTTAATGTCCCCAACCTGTAATATTTATTCATTTGCTCCCCACAGCTGAGGCGTGAGCTTGGTGGTTTTCAAATTAAATTAGATTGTGCAGGACAGGTGTCTTGGCTGTAAAATAATGTGCAACCCATTTTTATCCCATTAACATCAGTGTTGGTCAAGGAATTGTGTTTTTCTTTCTGCACTCTCTAGGTAAACCGGTGATGATCATAACCGAGTACATGGAGAACGGCTCCTTGGATGCCTTCCTCCGGGTAGGTGATTTCTTCATAATAAGCCAAGGAAATTTTATACTGGGAAGCATCTTCTGTCTTCTGTTTTCTTCTTCTGGTTCCGTTTTACAAAGAGATGCTGAAAAGTCAGTATTTTAAAAGAAATTATGTTTGTACTTGGAAAATTCTGTTTCTTTGCTGATACAGTTCCTATCAAAATACAGAATAAATGTAATGTCAATGGATATATAACAAATGTGATGTTTAAAGATGTTTAAAATAGCAAGCCCTTAAATAATCCATGTTTAATGGGAACAGTTTTGATGTGTTCCATTTCTGAAAGCATTGCAGTGCTGTAGGCTCATTAAAACTGGATGTATTGCAAACCGGATACCGCATCAGTAGAAGCTGTGACAAAACCTCTGAGTTGTACTTTACTGGTGAATTATGGACACCAGTCTGGAGAGTGAGGAAATAACTGCATTTTATTTGAGATAAGATGGGGAACCAGAGATATGCTCTTTGCCAATTTCAGCAGTGGCAATAATGTAGCTTTTAGCTTAATGCTCTGTGATTTTCTTCCTTCCCCATGTACAGAAGAATGATGGCAGATTTACAGTAATCCAGTTGGTGGGGATGCTTCGTGGCATCGGCTCAGGAATGAAGTATCTGTCTGACATGAGCTATGTGCATCGGGATCTAGCTGCTCGAAACATACTGGTCAACAGCAACTTGGTCTGCAAAGTGTCTGACTTCGGCATGTCTCGTGTCCTGGAAGATGACCCTGAGGCAGCTTATACCACACGGGTAAGGAGGGGAAGGAAGTGCCCTGTGAGTTTTCTTGCCTACTGATATTTTTTCTGTGTGGGAGATAACAGTGGTTTGTTTTAAAATAATCTCAGTCATAAATGAAAACGTATACTGGAATATAAAAGTAAACATCAGTCCGGACTCTATAGCTAGCATGAATTGATGCAGTGTTATTGCTCCATCAGTGGCAGCATTGGTATTTCTTCGCTGAGAATATGACCCATGTGCTCCTCTGTTTTTTTTAGTGTGCAAGGAGTTTGTGACAAGAATCTGATTCCAGGAATTAGAGCTTGGGCTTCTGTTCCTTCTTGTGATATTTATGATATCTACAGACATGCATAATTTGCAAGTGTGTGGTCTCACTGAGATTTAATACAACAAGGGCAGATATGCTATCCCCCAAAAAATCCACTTTTGCCCATTGCATAGCTGGTCTTCGGTTTGACCCCAAATAATTTGGGCTGGAAAAAGTATGGGGCCTGCATTCCCAAGAGTAGATTTGGTACATGCTTTTTTGCCTCACTTTTTGTTTATTTGTTTGTTTCTTTCCTGTTTTGCCTGTGTTTCAGCATCCCACTGTTACTAATTTTGCTAAGACATTTTAATATGCTGCATGTGGAATAGTGCTTAATGCAAGTACTTCTGGCCACAAAACAACATCCTGACCATTACCAGCTTTGTACCAATATCCCTGTAGTTAAAATGTTTGTGGAAAAGAGAGTCAGAGTTTATAAAGTCTCTCTTTAAAATTCCTTGTTTTCTTCATTTTTACATATCTACTATTCTCCATCTGTTCTCCCTAGCACAGTTTGTTTGCAGTGCTCACATTTTGCAGTTTAATTCCAACACTCATCCTGTAATGGTTTCACATTCATTATGGGGAATGATAGACTCATGTTGTATTAAATGCTGGCCAACCTTGATATTTCTCACTCGTAAGAGTGGGCAAGTGGAAAAAGCATAAGCAGAGGTCTGGGAAGATGAATTCAGGGAAATAAAAGTTTAGAAAAAAGGTACAAAGGCAAGAAAGAAATGATTGAAAAGCTTCCCTTTGAATTCAGTGAGTGCAGATACAGTATGACGCTATTTCTTGAGTAAACTAGAGGGAATCGATGCATTTGCATTACAGTGCATTGTCTTCATGTGTTATCAGTAATGAAGGATCAGGAAGCTTTGGATAAACTCCACTGTACTCAAGCAGCTAAATAAAAAGAACTTATTGACAGTTTTTAGAATGACAGCCACGTATAAGCAGTATCTGTGCATCTGTTTCTGAAAGGAGGAATAGAGCTTTTTCATAACCAGAGATAATGCAGTAAAATGCAATTGTTAGAACATTCCTTCTTAAGAGAATGGTATGTTTTTCTCCACATTAGCAGTATAGCTCATTAAAGTGAGCCCCCTGAGGCACTTACTTATCAGTTAGAAACTGATTCACAAAGGGCCTGATGAGCCAGAAGGAGGACACCTTTTGGTTTCAGTTGCCTTTGGAACAAGTCCATATTAAATACTTGAGAGAGTTACTGGGACAGTAAACCATTAAGTATGCACATGCTGCACTCAGTTATGGATAAAAACTGTCTACAGGATTGCTGAGAAAAAGCCGATCAAAATAAACTTAGTCAAAAAAGCAAATGAAAAAACCCTAAAAACTTTGTTCTCTTTAAGCCATTTCCCAAATGGAACAGCAGGAATCCAAAAGCTCAATTAAAAACACCTTGTGTGCTAGCGTAAACAAAAGGAGAAATCTCTGGCTTGGGGTCTGCTCAGCTGAGGCAAAATCAGATGAACTGGATGGAGCGAGTTCCTTTTCAAAGAGTACAGGACCTCAATGGCCCAGATCAGGTGCCCAAGCATTTTTATCTTTTAAAATGAAGTATTGCAGCAAAAGGCAGCTCTCTCCAGCAGGTATTGAAAGTGTGGTCTGGTCTGGAGCTCCTCCTAGCCAGACTGGGAGAGCCCAGAGGCTTGCTTGCCTTCACACTTCTCTAAAAGGAATTGGGATATTGCCCATGGGAAACAGCACGGTATTCATAAATCTTCCCAGTTTATCCTCTCTTTAACTTTTTGAAAAACAAAACGCTTATAATCCCATTTCTTTCTGAAACAGGCCTAACAGGCCAGACAGGCAAGCAAGGAAATAGTAATTAACAGCATATACTTATTTGTTTTGTCAACCAAATCTCTGAAATATACTTTGTAAAATCCCTGTCTTTTTCTCATGCTTCAATATAGCCCTAAGCAGTGATCTAGTAGAGGACTGATAAAAATACACTTAACAATTTACTGGTTCCCCTCCTTGTGGCTTAAGAAAACAGATGGGCAGCATTGCCTCCTGGTTGTATCTGACAGTTTTATGGCACAGAAGAAGGAAAGGCCTTTTTAAGAAGGATGCTGGACTGGTGTGCAGGAAGCCATTTTAGATTTGTAATGGCATTGTAGAACAGTGTCAGCCATGCACATTACTGGGTCAGCAACTCACTAGCCTGTGGTTTCTTTTATTTATTACAGGGTGGCAAGATTCCTATCCGGTGGACTGCACCAGAGGCAATTGCCTACCGTAAATTTACATCAGCTAGTGACGTGTGGAGCTATGGCATCGTCATGTGGGAAGTGATGTCCTATGGAGAGAGACCTTACTGGGATATGTCCAATCAAGACGTGAGTCTTCCTCTGGGGTTCCCTCTTCCTTTTCTCTCCCTTTCTTCCCTTTTGCCTTTGGCTTTTCCCTTACATGTCTGCTGATGTTCTTCCATGTTAATTTGCTACATAGTTGCAAGACATTTACTCCTGGTTTTTAAAAGGTTATCATGAGTGGTGGATTCCTGTTTTGCCAGGGAACCACTCCAGTATAAATACTGCACTGAATACCCCAAATGTATTCATCCCTCCTCTATGTCCAGGGAATAGGGGATTCTCAAGTTAGGGCCGTACCTACCAATAGGTAAGGCAAAGAATGGAGGAAAGGAATGTATTTAAACTATTAAATCATAATACTGCAAAAGGAAGGAAAATTTGAATGTTGACTCTAAATCTCAACTTTATTGAAAGTCTATTCCAAAAAAACACTTGAATTTTAATAGGGCTTCCTTATAATAGTTAATTCTTAAAACCTAAATATGCCTGGAGAGGATTTTATTGGAGAGAAATTTGTTATCTGAAACAACATATATGAAATCCAGTTCTGATTATCAGTCAGAGCATCCTTGTGACAATTGCATAGGTGCCCCCCGAGGACATTAAGGAGCAGCTTTCCTAAATGACCATTCTTAAATTATGTATGTCCTGTTTAAGCGTACCATCTGGACTGCTTCATTGTATTCCAAGAGGGACTGTACACAATGGCTTCTACTCCAGAAGAGTATTTAATAACACTATTAATAAGCTTCTGCTAATAGAATTTTTATTAAAATGAAAAAAAAACAAAACAAAACAAAACAAAACAAAAAAAGCCCCAGCAGTTAAAATGAGGCATAGATTATCTATAATACTTTTTCCCAGGAGATTTACAAATATACAAAGGAAGAGGGAAATGTTAATCTGAATATATGGTCATGAGAGCAATTAAGTGATTTGACAAGTCATTTGCTTTGTTATGTAGAGCTGAACATTTTCAAAGAGTGTCTAGATGATGTGCATGGCATTTAATCTAAACAGGAGGATATAATTTTAATTTCCTTCTGATGTGAAATGTCTGTTCTGGCACCCAGTGTTGCCTTCCTCTATTAACAGGAAGTCATCAAGACTTAGCAAGAAAATAAAACACCAGATGTGTCTGAGTTGTATCAGGCATGTCTACACAACCCAGAGGACCTCAGTGCAACAAATGCAGAGCTAGTGTACTAGGCCAATACACATTGCTAATGTACAATGCTAGAAGTGTCAAAAGGCTAGTTTGAACAGGGCTGTCAAAGCCAATAATACTGTCTTTGCATCCACTCTTTAGTACTTGGCGTAGACAGACCATACTTTTTTCCTTTATAATAGTGAGAGCTGTGCTTTTCACATCAGAGCAGAAGTGGATTTTAAATTGTTCTGGATGTCTTTTAAATCAGGAGGCTGCAAAAAGGATCTTACTTCCTGAATTAGTGAGAACCACTTTCTTTGTGGTCTCCGATGAGCCAGTCATAGTGCAAGCATATCCCGCATCCTGTTCTCCCAGTGGATTTTAGCTACTGATGGACAAGACCAGAATGAAAGAATTTAGTTCAGTTCAGTTTCTATGCACTCCTGGTCTTTGGTCTCCTGGTGAGACCTGCTGTGAGGCTCTCATTAATTAATTAAAGTTGGAAAGCTTCTGCCCTGTTGTCTCAGAATTGAGTCCTGATTCTGTTCTGTTCTCCTGAGAGAGCTAATAAGCCGTCAGAATACTGAGTTTCGGAGCAGTCTTTGGAGGGTTTCAAATGGCTTCACCTTGCAGTTTTTCTGGCTCCTATTAAGTATGAGATGCACAAGCAAGCTTCCTTGATAAAGCTGCAAAAAAGGGTCCCCATCTGTGCAGTTCAGGACATAACAGAGAGAGAGCAGGTACTCTGTAGGCCTGTGACAAAGGTGGACTAGCCCAAGAGGGGAGGGTGGAGGTGATCTGCTGTCCCCTAGGACTGATGGGAAATGTTCATCTCAACATACCTTACCTAAAACTGACAGATGTTAAAGATCTGCCAACCTTCAGAATGTCAAGGATGGTTTTCTTTTTTTTATTTTGTCTTTTCCTTTATCCCTTGTGCTCTTTTGTGATACATTGCCCTGCTGTATCTGATGTCTGCTTTGGATGCTTTACCCTTTTAGTTTTGAATTGTTAAGGAGAAATGGCAGTACTGAGACCACCAACTGCTTGATTCAGAGTGCAATTTTCATATTGTTTCATTTAATGGCGAATTTGTTTCCATACTTCAGATCGCCGTAGGATAAATGACAGTCAGATGGTAGATGAGAGTAGTGTCTGATGTTCTCTAATGTCTTCCTAATTGTGCCATTTATAGGTTATTAAAGCCATTGAGGAAGGGTATCGGTTGCCACCCCCAATGGACTGCCCCATTGCTCTCCATCAGCTGATGTTAGACTGCTGGCAGAAGGAACGCAGCGACAGACCTAAATTTGGACAGATTGTCAACATGCTGGACAAACTCATCCGCAACCCTAACAGCCTGAAGAGGACAGGCAGCGAGAGCTCCAGGTCAGCTGTACTTTTATAATGGTGATTTATGAGGGAGCACAGCGGAGGTGACAGGCAGAGCTTCGTGTCACCTAAGCTTCTGCACTGAAATTAAAGTGTACTCTGCGGAGCCAGACTGCACAGCAGGCATTGCACTGTGCAAGAGAGCAGAAGTCATCCTGGCACGCTGCCGAACCCAGCTGGGTACCCCAGACTGCTAGCTCTGTGAGAAGGAGAATGAATGAGCAGAGCTGCTGTTGTATCGCACCAGAGCTGACCAGGTTTATAATACAGTCGTATGTCAAAAAAGGTTCTGATGCAGGCAAGCCCTGTTTGCAGCATCTTTCTCTCTCCCACCTCAGCAAAGAGGCTTCAAGAGGTTTCCTTAATGCAGTGTAGCTAACAAAAGTGATGTGGTTTTCTGCAGGAAAAGTACATCATCAAGTTTTATAAACCCTAGATTTGTGTAGGATTTGCAAATGAGCGTTACGGCATTACAGCCAACGCCTCGCGGGCATTGGGAAGGTGTGGATTAATTTTTATGTGAATTTGAATTTAATTTTGTGGAAAGCCAGCTTCATGTCTGCACTGATCCCGCGTTGCATTTGTGTTTTGTTTTGTTTGCTGAGCACAGTATACCCAGTACGTGCAAAAGAAGCACAGTAGGAAGGAAACTCCCAGAGTTTGAGAAACAACAAATCTTTGTTGGGACAGCTCAGCAGTTTGTTTAAGCTGGCGAAATGCTGCTGAAGTAATAGGAGCTTTACTAATTTACACTAAGTTTGCTCTTTTATTTTCAAATAACTTGGCTTCATAAAGTGAATTACGGAAATAAAACTTAGCAGGACAGAAAGAAACAAGAGGAAAATATTTTTCAGCAGAAGGGAGGGTGCAAAGATAGCCACCGGGAAATACAAAATTATGGTTTTTGATGGCACTGAAGGAGTAAGAGAGGTTCTGATTCAGCCTCCGACAGAGCCACGTACCAGAAAAAGGTATTTGCAGTTTTAAAAGTCAAGGTCCCTTTGTGGCTCTTACTTAAAATTTACATTATCAGAAGAGGGATTATTAATCCTGTGAGGCTGCTGTCACTGCGTATCTTCCAGACTGCCCTAATTGCAATGGTAGCCTGGAAAACATGTATCCACCCTTGAGGCTTAAATAATTCATTCGGTGAGAACGCAATATGGATCTGCTGTGATAATTTGATTTAAGAATCACTGATTGAACCTACTCCATTTTGCTTTGTTTCCAATTTAGAGGTGCTTGTTGAAAATAAATGTATCTTTTAGAAGTTCAAGGCCTATTCGAGGTCATTCCATATGAATGGATATTAATGGCTGTTTCATTCTTCCCTTTGGAATGTGAATTTCAAATTTGCATATAGCATTATTAATATATGGCTTTATAAGTGAAGCGTAATTGTATATAATTAGGTTGCTATCATTGGTCTTGTGTTAGATAGTACAGTAGGAGTTGCACCAAGAGGTACTGCTGTGAAGCCAGTGCCTTAGGCAACACATAACTATGCTATTGCACACCTAATCTTTGATGATGTGCGTTTTCAAATGAATTGCTGGATGATAATTGTTTTGGTTAGATAGACAGTAGTAATTTTTAATGGTTTAATGAAACAGTGTGATTTATAATATACGTGAAATAATAAATGAGATACTAATAAGTGGAGTGAATTTTGTGAAAATAATTGTTTGCAAATTGTGCAAGAGAAAACGAGAAGCACATTCCACAGTGCGAAGAAAGATCAAAGCTCGCATCAGTCCCACCAGTCCTGGCACATGTGCTGGTCAGGAATGGGTTGATTAAAGCAGGGATTAACTCCCTGCTGTCCTGAGTTGTATTGAATGCAGGAGATTGCCTGTGAACCTGGCTAGAAACACGGCTTATCTGAACCCACCCTGAATTTTGCTCTCCAAACCCGTCTGGCGGGTTGTGTGAGCTCACCCTCCCTCTGCACATACTTGAGTGGTGTTTCTATAGCTGCTGAGCTGAGGTCTGACATATGCAAGATTGGCATGGATTTCCATTGCTGCCTGCGAGATGCGGACTTGGTAGGCTGAACGTGCTGCAGCATTGCCATCTTTGCTTTTTGAAAGAAAAGCAATTCTGTGAACCTGATTGTGACTGAGGTAGAAACTGTGGACAGTGCTGTGATTCAAAACACACCTGAAAGCAAAAAAAAAAAAAAGCCTAGGGTCGAGTTCTTTCTTGGCTAAAGCTGGCCTGTTACCTTGCACTTGGTCGAGATTCTTGCAGTTGATACACTTTGCTGTGCAGAGAGCCACGAGTTTCTCTAGGCACGACTCGTTGCCCATACTTTTCTTAGTCACTGTGAATAATCATTGCAGAGCCCAGACTTGGGGTTGAAAGTCATGATCAGCTGACATGGTTTGTCTGTCCTTTCACTGTTTGGCATGCAGACCCAGCACAGCCCTGCTGGATCCCAGCTCCCCGGAGTTCTCGGCGGTTGTTTCTGTCAGTGACTGGCTCCAAGCCATTAAAATGGAGCGATACAAGGATAACTTCACAGCTGCTGGCTATACCACCCTAGAGGCTGTGGTGCATATGAACCAGGAGTAAGTACTCAGCGCAATAACAAAAAAACTGGTAAATCTGGATTTAATCAGCCTCCTTTGCTTTGTGCTGCATATCATTACACTCATTAAAGGAATGGAATGCCTTTCATTTGGACGGAGTATGACTTTAAAATGCCTCCACAATGCCTTCACTTATTTAATTAAACATTTCTGTACATCTGCCTTGCTTTTGCTGTGTTGCATGTGGCTGACTTTTAATATTTGTCTCTGCATCAGCATCTGACCCACAGTTCTCAGCCTTCTTCTCTTGCTTTCCCAGCGACCTGGCCAGGATTGGGATCACTGCCATCGCGCACCAGAACAAGATCTTGAGCAGCGTTCAAGCCATGCGCACCCAAATGCAACAGATGCACGGCAGGATGGTGCCCGTCTGAGCCAGTACTGAATAAACTCAAAACTCTTGAAATTAGTTTACCTCATCCATGCACTTTAATTGAAGAACTGCACTTTTTTTACTTCGTCTCCTCGCCCGTTGAAATAAAGATCTGCAGCATTGCTTGATGTACAGATTGTGGAAACCGAGCGTGTGTTGGGAGGGGGGCCTCCAGAAATGACAAGCCGTCATTTTAAACCAGACCTGGAACAAATTGTTTCTTGGAACATACTTCTCTGTTGATCAACGATATGTAAAATACATGTATCTATATAAATATAATGTCACAGTCAAGTTTTGATGCTATGTTTGCTGCCAGATACTGTGCTTAAAAAACAAAATTACTTTTCTTCTCCCTGTGACCTGTAGGATTATCAACCATAGTGTTTTATTTGTGGGTGAAACCACAGTTGTGCATCTTTCACTGGAATGAAGAATCTGCCCTAGGATATTTTTTGCAGACTCGATGCAACGCTGATACCTTGCAGAAACCTCACTGAGAATATCATTTGGCTAATCAGTGCTTGGCGATTAGCAATCTACCCATTTATGGGTTTGAGACCATGGAATGACACACCTCATGGATTACTGGGCAGAACTGGACTTCTGGGAAGACTGTTGGCTATTGCTGTGCTGAATTCTGCCACTTAGAGAGGTTTCATGACCATCTTGCCAGCAGTCAGCTGTGGTAGTCATGGCTGTGGAGCTTTCAGAGTTTTCTTTGTCAAGAAGCGGTTCAACTTGCCACATGGAGAAGGTCAGTGAAACTACAGTGTCCAACATGTTCGTGGTGCTGTGGTATTGTTTTGGTCACATACTGCACCTGAGAGCAAATTCAGAAATGATTTAGGGGCCTTGTATGTCATATAATTCTTTTTAATCATTGCTGTCATTCTGAATCCCCAACAGTTCCCTCAGTTGGACAAATCACACGTAGCGTACCCACAGTGTTGCTCACATCACTTCTCTCACTTTTAACAATAACTTGCTGATTTTAGCCATAACTTTCCCTCACCCCCAACCTTCTTAGAAAACAACTTGTTCAGAACATGGAATGCTAAATTCAGATCCTGTCATCGCATGACAGCTTAGTAAAAACTGTTCTGCAGTATTACTTATAAGAGCTTTACCATTTGCAGAACTTTAATATTTCTTTTAAAAAATGTCTTAAACCAGCATGTTTTAATGTCCTGTTGCCAGCAGACATCACTTTAAAGACCTGTACTTGCAGCAGTAAAAATTCTTCTGCTTAAGCGCAGAGATACTTCTAAGTTTTCCCTTGCTGCAAACATGTTGCCTTATTGCTGAGATTATCCCTTTACGTAGACAAAAAATACGCCCAATTTGTTGGCCAATTTGCAAAAAAAATGATTTGTTGGAAGTCTAGTAACAGTAATTCAAACCACTCCAATATTTTCCAAACAAAATGAACAGTTTTCTCCATAGACAGTGAAAACTCAGAAGGCTGCACAGGTGGCTGATTTTCAGCACTGCTAGTGAAGCCTTTCTTGTTGCAAAATGTATCCATTGAGAGGACGTGCACTTGAATGTCTTTTTAGCTGGAGGAGAGAGGTTTGAAAAATAGAAGGTGGCACATGCATGTGTCTGACATCCCCATTTAGGCGTGTCATGAAGACGAGACTTGAAAGGGCGAAGGGCTCCCCTTGAGCACCCTGGAGAGCAGAGGCTGCAGCCTGTGGCATATGCCATCTAGCCCCCTTTCATGTTGGAATTGCCTCTCCTCCTGCTTTCTCCTGTCCTTTAGGAAATCCTTCCCCTCTCCAGGGAGACATTTAACTCCGCGGCCTGCTCCCATCTCAGCTCTTTTCCACTGATATGAATTAGGAATTGCACCTGCCAAGGAGATGCTGGCTGGCCCAAGATACAGTTGTGCTTCTCTTGGGAAATCTTGGGGAGGTGGGGCAGATGTACGTGTTTGTCTTGTAGCACTGTTTAATATTAATGCTTTCTTTTTGTGCAGGGAAATTACATTTTGCCTTCACGGCCTCCTAGCCCATCCTGTTGATCTCATTGACCATGGAGGAACGCAGACTGGATCCTGAAGCCTTCTGAATCCATGGCTGCGTCTTCCCTAGCACTGATTCTTGAAACCACGCACTGAACAGTCGTCAGGCCCTGAAAAGAGTGTGACTTTTACTTTTTTTTTTCCTTGCCACTCATTCCAATTTTGCTTCATTGAAAGATAGCTAACTCAGTAAGATTCAGCACCCAGTTGTCACTGGAGGAATGTACTGTGTCAGAGCCTCGCAGACTTGTTGATTTTTTATTCCCTTCTGCTTTCTATTCCCACCTTGGATTTTATTTATATATTCTGTTATTCTCTATCCTCACTCCCCTGCCTGCTGCTGCTTCATCTGAGATGGACGCAGGTGGCAGAACATCACACATCTTACTATGGACGCCGGGCCAGGTGCCACAGTGGAGAACCCAGTTGCTGTGAGCTGCCTATATACATTGCTGACGTGACATTTTACATGAAACGTGCCATTGCAGTGATATAAATATATTTTTTTTTCCTTGAATGGATAATGGATTATTATCTCCTCTGAAAGGTGCGTATGTGTGTTCGTGTGCGTGCGTGTGTGCAAATCACCTTGTGTGTACAACTGCCTGTGAATGTGCCCAAAGCATCCCCGGGAGCCTTGTGACATCCCTCTGCCTTTTGAGCACGGCCAAGCAGCTCAGCTCTGCAGTGGTGACAGGAACACGCATTAAGAAGTGTTGAAATTTCTGTGTCTGTAGGTGTGCTTGTAACTGCCACGCTACGTGTAATGAGTTGTTCTGCAGCCTAAAATGGGGACAGTTTCAAGTTAGTTTTGAAGTTGTGGATTACAGGATCCATAAGGGTGCTAAAGATTTTCTTAAATGTTTTTTCTTCTTCCCGATGTTCTGTTCATGATCCAGAGCAACCATTTTCTCAGTGACAAGGTGATGGAGGCAGCACCTGCATATCCATCCAGTGATAACCCTGACCTGAACTCTTAAGTAGCCTTTTTTATCTGCAGAAGTGGGGTTTTAAAGACTTGCTGAATGCGAACAAATACATGCAGTTCTTCCATTCACAGAAGCACCTTGCTCTGCGTGCAAGCTGTGAAAATTGTAAGTTAATAACCCAAACACCAGTTTGCTCCCTGCACAGTTAAGGAATGAAATCACAACACTTCCAAGGTTGCCGTCATTAGCCAGAGAGCTGCGGCTGCCGTAGGAGCACGGGAAGTGCCGAGGAGCAGTGCTGCTGCTCCCTGATGCTGCCTGCCACAGCTTTCTGCCTTTGGAGACGCAGGCCAGTTCTGAGGGGGGCAGGACCGCCACACACTGCAGCGCCCCACTGGTCAGCACAGAGACGTCCTGGGACAGGGATATGGGTGCGCCGCTCTGAACGAGAGCGCAGCACAGGCCGCAGCCACGGCAGCCATCCCAAAGCCTCTCCCCTTCTCGCCGGCCCTTTCGGGACCATCCCCAGGAGGAGCCGGGCCTGGGGTTGGGCGCAGCGCCCCGGGGCTGTGCTGGTGCAGCTGGTGCAGGACTGCTGCCAGCTGATGGCCCAGCGCAGGGCCGGCCGCAGCACTGCCTGCTGGGGAGGAGGTTGTCCTGCTCGCCCCCTGCGCGGTCGCGTTGGTCCGGGTTTCCTGCTGTACTCATTTTGTGATGGCTCCATGTATTAAAAATATGTATGTATAAAATACAGAAGGCTGGAAGCGACCAGTGAACGGGACTTAAAAAGCAGTATTTTTTTTTATGTGACATTTTCATAACCAGAAAGAAAGAAAAAAAAAAAAAAAAACACAAAAAAACCCTGAAATACTAACCAGACGAATAAAAAGAGAGTGCATTTATTTTTTTGTATCACTGCAAGTATGTTGGAATATGCAAGGACTGTGGTTAAAATTAGAATGTATGAGGCATATTATAATTTAGTTCATACTGAAAAAATCTAACAGCATTTCTTGGTTCGTGCATTTGAACGATCTCTGGGTTAGATAGATTTTCTATTTTGATTTAATTTGTAATGTTTTTCCCCTCCATGAATTTTAGGTACACATAACTTATGTCATTTATTTATGGTCTTTTATACCTAGTTTGTAAAATTGTAAAATAGCAAACAGTGCAAACATTTGCATTTGAAAATAATAAAGTAGTTGCTGTACAAACCTATTTCTAATTATCGCATCTTTTTATTATGTAGCACTTATCCACATCCAATACGAATCCAAAACTCAAAGCAGTAGTTGTGGCATTGCCCCAAAGCGATCAGCGCTACAGCAGCTCTCACTGCAGCGTGCTTCCACGTTTGTCTGAGCCGTGCAGCTCCCATGCGCGTTAGTTTGTTGTCACGGCGCGGGTCGCGCCACGTGCACGCCACAGACACGGCTCGTTGGAAACCACCTGCAGGATCACCTCCGAGTGGGATGTGGGATGGGTGCTGCAGTCAGCCTGACCTCGTTAATAACTTCCATGACTTCTCCTTGTGAAGCCCGCCCTGCGTATGGCTGCTGCGGCTGAGCAAAGCGCTGTAGGATGGCGGTACCGCTGCACGTGAACCGGCGGGCCGTGCTCTCGGGCCGCCCGCTCCGCTCCGTGCCGCCCAGCCGCCGTTCGGTGCCGGAGCAGCGGCAGCACGCGCTGCAGGCACGCGCCCAGCCCGGCACAGGTGCAGCGAAAGGCGCGAGCCGCGCCGCCCATCCTCACCTCATCTGGGGGCTGCAGCCGAAGGGGGAACATCTCCGCTTGGAGACTGCCTCCCTTTGGGGTTTCCGGCAAGCCCTACTGCTCAGAAAGGGTAAGCGATTCCTTCTTTATTACTGAAGCGTCACCGCTACTTTTTGGGGCGATCCGAAACTGGTTAAAGGCCGGGTATCGGCCATCTCCCGTCCCGGCGCGTCCTGCAGGATCGCGGCGTTCTCTCGGCTGTAAGGCACGCGGCTGGTGCTCAGGGGAGACGCGGTGGCAGAGAGGAGGAGCGGAGGGGGAGCGCTGGGCGGGACGCTGAGCGCTGCGAGCGGACCTGGGAGCGGCTGTTGGGTACGAGGCGTTGTTGAGTGATGGGAGCGCCCGGGATGCTGTGCTCTTAACCAAACCGTCCTGAGCAGCCCTGCTTAACTGAGGGCCGATGGACTCTTGCACTACAATTGTATGAATTATGTACGTACGCGGCCCAGAGTTACTGCAGAAGGGATGGTGGCTCTTCTGGATGTTTCCTTAAGCTTTTGTATTCGTCTATTCAACAAACGCTTTGAACCGAGTTCTTCTTCCTGGTAGGGATTCCAATGGATCCGATGAAGCTGCCCCTCTCGGCCGCGGTCACCGGGAGGCCCCGCGGATGGCATGGGAGCAGTGTGCTTTTAAAGGCGCTTCACGGTGCCCTTTTGTATTTGGGAAAAGCAGCAGTCTGCGTGCTCCTCTGGTGCCTTTATTTGGCCAGGCTGAGTGTTAAGAGGAAACATGACTTGGCTGGAAAAACAGACTCTGTTTCACACCAAGAAAAGCTTTTACAAATAGTTCAGCTTTATGGCAAAATGAAAGCAAAACCTGCACATCTCTTTCAGAAGTCGCTGTTAAAATGTCCAGGCAGGGGTCAGGCTGTTTGTCAGGGTATTTGTCTCTCTGTTCTTTTCCAGTTCTTGTTTCCAAACCTTGGGAGTCATTCCATTACAAGCTTTACCACAACTATTCCATTTTCTTCAAGTGATATGGATTTTATTGAAGTATTCCCTTACGGAAAGACGTTTGTTCTCTCTCTCTACTCCTCCTTTGTCCATCTATTTACAGGACAGCATGAGGATAGAGATTCTAGTTAGTGGGAGTTATGTTTGCATCTGATGTCAATGTATGTAGCTGCCCACGGACTGAGCGTGGAGCAGTGAGGAATCATTCATACAGTGACACTGGGGCCACTTTAGACATGTCAAGAAAAATAAAATGGGTTTTAACAATTGGAAGGAAGAAAAAAAAGAAAAGCAATCTTGTTATGCTCTAAATCAACAACATGATTAAAACTAGAGCTGTGTTTGAGGCCTTGACCTCAGTTATTTTACTTTTTCTTGTGTATGGAAGTACCCTTGGGCCATACTCTACAGAGAATCAGGCAGGGTTACAGATCTCTGATGTATTTGATTTCTGGCTGTGGCCCTGAACATAATTCTTTGTTTACAGCAGCCTTTAAGAAAGTTAAGTGAATATGTAGAAACTTTATTTAAAGAAAAAAAAACAAAAAACAAGAAGCTAAAGCATGCTTTTTTAATCAGCTTAGTAAAATGCATTCTCCATGGGTAGATGGAAGGAGTAGCCATAGGAATGCACTACAGTAAATTTCTTCTATACCTATATATATTGGTAGTTGTTGTCAGTACTCTGCTGTGGACTAACCTCTAACCAGACCTACAAGAGAGAGTGAAATCCTTGCTTTTTATGGTGCTCTTGAACTTCAGCTTCTGTTCTATGAAACCTCATCATGAATTAAATGGCTGGTAGCATTTTGGTGCCATCTCACTGCTGTGTACCAATGGGATCACCTGGGTACTCAACAGTTCAGTGCTGGAATCCTAAGGGAGGGCAGGGGAGTGCCCAGCACATCTGCTGAGTGCACCCAGAGCTTCCAGCATGCAGGTTAGCATTGTGCGACCAGAGTTGGAGAGCATTTTCTTCATCCTTTTTTAAATACTGGTTAAAGTTCTCCTAGAAAAAATGCTCTCAGGGAGTGGGAGAAAAAAAAAAAAGGGTTAAAACTGAATGATGTTCTTCCATGCTTGAAGAGGCTGCTGAGCTGATGGAGGCAGTGTAGTGTGGAAGGCATGGAAAAGGTGGCACTGGCAATAAGCAGTGAGGATAACTGAGCAGATCTGGGCTCCCCAGTGGTATTGAACTGATCTCACTGGAGCTGTCTGGATTTGAATCACCTGGAAGATCTTAGCAGCGTGTTTATGTGAACCTTTAAGGTCCCTTCTCTCCCCAAAAGTAACTTTTTAGAAGTGTGTTTGGCAGTGATTAAGCGGTGATTGCACATTCATGTTGGTCTTCTCATCTGTTGTATTTTTTAAAAGGCCGTTACCCTCAAACATTACAGTACATGTTTAACAGTACAAAATGATGGTACCAACAGCAGCACAAAGGCTTCTGTGGAGTCCCACTGCTCCTCTCTGCCAGCTCTGTTCTCTGGTTTATATTATGGCTGTAGATGATGGGTTTTTTTGGCCAGATGCTTAGGACTGCAACATGACATTGTGTCCTCAGAGACATTTCTTGTCGTTTCTGAAGAGTGTGAGAATGCTGCACTGTGTCTGTGGAAGAGACAGGATGCCTCTGGATATCCACGTAGTGCTCACTGACCTCTGATCTCTGCTATGCACAGATGGAGAGAATAAATGGAAAACTCCACAGCCCCCTGCTTCCATTCAGTGAGTGCCAGGTGGGCAGCGACGCACGGACACTATGCACTCTGCTTTGCATGGGGCTGCCAAGAGCAGCAGAGCCAAGACCAGGGCCTGTACTGTACTGGGCTGTGACCACATACAAAGGGACGAACAACCTGAAAAGCTGGGTGCTGCTTCCCAGAGATGCCAGGAGAGCAGTTGCCGTGTTTGGAGGATTCACCACAGCACCATTTCTCTGTGGTACCGTCGGGCAGGAGAGCCACTCCTCCCAGGCTCAGGGATATTGCCTTCCAAGTGCCACTGGCTTCTAAAACTGATGTCAGGAAACTCTCCATGCACAGGTGCTGCTTCACTTCCACCTGCCGGTGCTGCAGCCTCTGCAGAGTTCAGAGCTCATTAGTGCTGCAGCCAGGTTATCATCCCAGCCAGGTGGAAGAGATCATCAACCTTTTTTTAATCAGCTTTAGAAGTGGGTGTAGTTGATCCAAGAACAAAAAGCATTCACTGACTGCTAAATCCAATCGGCTGTGGGTGACTGATTACTTTAAGCTTTCTTAATTGATTGACTGTGGGATTTCTGTGAAGGAGTTATTCGTTATTCTGGCACAAAGTCTTGAACTGAAACAACTTGCAAGTTGAGTATTAAACCTGTGGTTGAGTTCAATGGTGCTGTGCATTCGAGCAAATGAGAGCTGTGCTGGATTAGAATGGACGTCTTTACCTCTTGCTTAATAACGGTGATGAGAGGAATAAGATTATGGATCCCTAGAGAAGTCTGTGAGGAATCTTCCTCACTGAAAGGCTCCTGTGCTATCTCCTGTAGCGTGTGGCAATGGCTTTTTGGAAGGAAGCTCCTTTCACCTGCCTTCCTTGTGAAGCACAGGCCTCTGCCTGGTTCAGCCTCGTTCCTCTGATAACAGTAAGAGGAAAACTTTTCTCTGAAGTAACCCCTTATTTATTTAAAGGAACCTAAGGTTAAGTCCCACCAGCTGCCCCTGAGGTTCAAGCTGAACTCAGAGCATTGGGGCTGTGCTGACTGCAGTGTGGGACACAGGGTGTCTGGGTGGCTGAGAAAGAAGGAATGGGGATGGGTGCACTGGGAGTGCTGCAGTTACGTGTGGTGCCCGTCATTTCTGGTGTGATGATGCTGATGATAAATAAGGAAAAGCCACTTGTGTTAGCCGTGCCCTGGAGACGTGTGCAGCTGCTTGCTCTACTGGTAATATATGAAGCGCTCTACAGAGATAAAAAGTTCAGGGCTTGAATTCAGAAGCATGGAGAGCACCTTTCTGATAAAGTATTGCATTTTCTTGAATTTATGTATTTTCCTGTATCTGTATCTCTTGGTAGCCTTGTTTTGTCCAAGACAACATGGGTTTGAAACTTTACTCACTGGAGAACAGCTGAGCAGTGCTACTGGGATATTCAGTGCTTTGCCATGTAGAAAATTATACACTGTTTCCTCTTGCTATGAGTTAAGTTTCTCAGAAGAAAATTCCCTACATTGTTCTTCAGTGAAAATTCAAGAACTTCCCATGAATTCTCTGGGAGAATTCATCCCCTAACTTGAGAGCTGCTTGGTGTTGGTGTGGAGCTGGGTTTCTCATTCAGTGTAGAAGCCTTGCCTGCTGCATTAGAGGCTGATGGTTATTCTTAATTGTAACTTCTGTTACTGTTTTTAAATAGTTTCTCAGTCGTTGCACCTTCGCATCATTTACCCCTAAGTTATCTTTATGTGAATCATCTTGCAAGCATGTAGTCTCTTTATAAATTACCTGTGCATTTTGGGTCGTGGATGAAATCACTGCTTGTGACAATTACAACTGTTACAAGATCTGGTTGATAACTTGATTTATCAGTCTGCTTTTTATTTGTTCATAGGGCTAGTTTGATTAAGGAGAAAAGATGAGCACTCCATTGACACTGCATCATTCTTCTACCCTGCCTTCAGCTACGTTATTTTTGCTTGCACCTGGGGTAATGCTACCAGTTACCCTCAGCATTGCCTTTGCAGGTGAACTGGCTGCTAATGGCCAATGCGTACCCAGGCATTGCCAGCTGCAGGAATTACTCCAGGTGTAACCCATCTGCTGCACATCTCATTGAAGTGCCAGCCACAGCTGCAGCCTCTTTGGCCGGGAGGAGAGGGATATGTTGTTTTTACAGGTTGTAGTTTGCATGTTATAAAATGATACTGTCTGCATTCCCTCCTTCTAAAGTTGTTTGTTATCAAACACTGAGCCAACTGAAACAAGTTTTTATTGTTTGCAGCGGTGGAGAAAAAGCTCAACAGAATGGTTTTGTCTTCCACAAGTACATACAGTCAATTTGGGCCCCATGTTTAGATATGTACAGCGTTGATCAAAGGAACCAGATAGACAAGTAAGTACAGCAAGGGCCTTGGCTCAGCTGCCAGCAGAATCACTGGTGTGCTTTGCAGGTTTTACTGAAATTCTCCTCTCCCAAGAAATCTGTGGCATCAGCTGTTAGCAGCTCAGTGCTCCTGGCTTCTCAGTGTCCCAAGTCACCGGCCGATTTCGTGGCACCAAGCCTTGTTTTCCTGCTGGCATACAAACCTTGTGTCCATCCGTCCTTTTCATTGTTGATTCTAATTTTTATTTGCTGTTGAATATGTATGTCAAGGCTAAGCCTTTTTTGCTTGCATTAAAAAGGGATTTCTGCAGACTTATGAGCTTACCTTTTTGAATCAGAATGACAAGTTAGTTTATCTCATAATCTTTAAAATCTCATTATTAGCAGGAACAACATATGGAATCTTAAATTGAGCAACTGGAGGTCCTATTTGTGAACAAATTGTGCCCATAGTGATGTCTGAGTCTGTGCAGAAAAGCATGCCTCCTCCATATGTATTGCTGTGAACTAGCATTTATCTCTGTGGATGAGGTGAACTGCAGTTGTGTGTTTAGCTGTGGCAGTACTGGGCTGGGGTGAGCTGAGCTACGTTGCTTCGTCTGTTCCATTTGGTGCCTTTTTCTTTTCTCGTTGGTCTCTGTGTTACATTCTGGGGCTTTAGCTCAAGTGAAATGCAGCTGAAGAAGCCAAGTTTCAGCTGTGTTCATTTGTGGATGGCATATGATATATACGCTGTTGCTCTGTTTGTTTATGTATCATTTCATAAAGCAAACTGGATTGTTTTAATGGATTTGCTGAAGAGTGCAGCCAAGCATTCAGCTCTTGAACTGTCCTCTTTGATGTATTGCTATTTGAAACCCAGTGTGTGACTGGGCAACTGAGTTGCACGGGATTTTTTTTACGTTGCCTCAATCAATCAAACCTTCCCAGCAAGAAACCATCACTTATAGAAAAAGCAACAAAAAACCCTGTTCATATTCCAAGGGACAGATTTCTGTAAGTGCAAAGCAGCCTTAAAGATGGTTTAAGAAGTCAGCCGGGGTTTGCCTGGTATTGAATAGCGCAAATCTGGCTCGGTTTGTCTTCCTGCGCGTGGGCTCAGCCCCAGCTTGGCAAGCAGGTACAGATCTGCACTGCCCCAGGGGGCTGCACTGCGCCCTGTGCTGCGTCCTGTGCTGCAGCAGCTCTGCCTGGAAGCAAAGGGAGGCAGAGCGGAGCGCAGCAGGGAAACAGGAGCTGAGGAAGAGGAGGGGAAAAGGAGGAGAGGAGCTGCAGGTAATGTAAGGATATCGAAAAGAGAACTTTATCAAAGAGCCCTTGCATGATTTTATAGTTGTCATAATGAAAAGTGAAGTCACATTAACAATATTCAGTCTGCTCTCATGAATTAAAAGCACACACAGCTATGTGTAGGGGAGCTGTTCTGTCATGACCTGAACTGCTGATAGAGCACCTGGTGAGAAGGTGGCTAGCATGTGTGCAGCAATTCACCTGTGCTCCCATGTGACAAAGTGGGCCCAGGGTCCAGCCCTCCCTGGGCTCATTTAAGGGCTGGCCTCTGAAGGGAGAACATCTCCTGGACAAAGGCTGCTTTCAGAGAAGTGTTTTGTGGCCAGAGACCCTCGTCGCTAGTTGGGTGAGTCAACTTTTTGCTACGTATGATTTATTTTCCTAATGACACACTGCCTGGTATCACAAAGAACTTACCAGAAGCAGTCTTACTGCTTCCAAGGACCGACAACTAATTATTGAAGCAAAAAATAAGCTAAGAATGTGCAGTCTGTTGTGTGTTAAAGAGTTCAGAACACGGACAGTGGCCCTGAGAAGTCCTGGTTGTGACCTGAGATGCAGGGCAGATGTTCATAATGCATTGCATACATCCCTCCATGCACATCTGATTTGGGGCTGGCAGTCTGTGTGCTATTTCGTTGGATTTGTATATTTAAAAGGACCCAGCTCTTTCCTGACTAAAGATGAAGGGATTACTTTTTATCTTTGTTTTAATTGGACACGAATAAAACAGTTTTCTGACAAAGCCAACAATCTGAACGTTTTTCTTTCTATTACTTCTCAGAGAACAAATATTTTCAAAGCTTCAGAGGGCTCTACAAGCCAAGGGTCAGAACTGGGAAACTAGAAAAGGTGGGAGATAGGAAAACTGTGGTAAAGAAGAACAGCAGAGCACTGGCTGGGAAGCGCAATAATGGATATTATTACTTTCTGGGTAGGATGAAGGGGCTATGCCCTTGGCTGGTGTTAATTGGCCTAACTTCTCTAAACCTGGTAGAGGATTGATCCGCAGCAGCTGTAATCCTCAAGTTAAATCCCAGCCTCACTGGGAGTTTTATCATTGCCTTCAAAGAGGAGAGATTTCAACCTGCCTGTTTTGTTATCCAACTGCTGAGAGAAGCTCCTGGCAGCAAGGAGCTCAGCTAAGCACCATTTTCCTGCAGGAGGCATGGTTCAGACTGCTTTATCAACCAGAGATGTGGAGCTAGCTTTCTGGAAAAGGGACAAAAACCCTTTGAATAAGATTGTTTCATTTTGGTAATCTATGTTTTTCCAAAGATATTAACCCAAAGTGCAAAACTGCTAACTTTTCTAATCCAAGCCAGGTGAAAACTTCAGGTTTTCACTATACTCCTAATAAGGGCTTTGAGACAATGAAAAATTTTGTTCCATGTAGTCATGGCAGACCACTGAGTTACTGCTAAGCAAACACAGCAGCATGTGCATCAATCTCATTTTTACCACTTGGCACATGTGAAAAGCAAGCATCGAGCCTTGCTTATCACAGGGTAGGTTCACAGAAGACAAAGGCTGCAAGTCATGAAATGGGCTGGCTGATTCTACTGGTAGGAATGAGGACAAATACAGCCCCAAGCTGGAATAAACCTCCACCTGATGGAATCAATGGCATGGTGATTTCAGAACTGAGGTCTCAGTGCTACCACAGGGCAGGCCATGCAAATGCTAAAGAACAGGAAAATAGTGTAGGAAAGCTCCTATTTTTTCTTCCTTTACTTTTTTCTAAATTCAGAACTGTGGAGCCATCAGAAAGCTGTGTTTGTTTCAGTGGTTTCAAACACTGTTTCCTCTGTTATTTAATTATATGGAGGTGTAAATCATGTATACAGAATATTGACACACTCCTAATGATCTTATTTATGTGCGGTGAATTTAAGATACTGAATTCAACTTCCTTTAGGAGTAAACTGGGCTCTCTTCCTCAGGTTATGAATGAAACAGTGAGAAACATCAGAATTCCACTGTCAACACTTGTGTGTACACACAAAGCCAAGACAAACTCCCTTCACAGCACAACAAACATCTGAGCACCAAACTTGGGAAGTAGAAAAGGAAGGGCAGTGCACAGAGTTCAAAGATGAGGACGTTCACAGCGAGCACCAATTTGATTGTTTTGAGATTTTGTCCTGAGAACTCTCTTATTTTTGTTGCTTAAGAGAGGTTATCTGGGGAGAAAATAGCTCTTTTTTATCACTTTAAGTGCTGTTATCAGAATACTTTCCTTTTGGGGGTGGCCTTTTCATAAGTTGAATAGTAGTTTTTGGGAGGACTTTACTTTTTTCTTCTCAACAACAAGCCAGAAGGATAACTGCTGTGTCAGAATTGTGGTGCTTTAAAGACTTCCATAAGGCGAGGTGGTTTTTTCTGCTTTCTTCATATTTTCTCTCTACTCTGCTGATGAATCTTTTCCCTGAAATTCTTTCTTTTTGCAACAGTGGTCTGCTCAGCTTCACCTTCAGTTTCTGTTTTATTCCCCTTTTTCTCCTGTAATGGCTCTGTAACTAAATTTTTATTCCTTTCTTGGTCAGGTTGCTGCCAATCACAGGCAGTGGTGATCTGAGAGCTGTCGTATTTCATTCTGGTTGTTTTCTGTAATTGTACACCAAACACAGCCTGTCTTTTTATTTTATGAGAAACGTTCAGTAGTTCACAGTCGTCATTATCTAAAAGCGCACGATAGGCTTCAGGATATTGGCAGTGTTCCTGTAGCAGTGCTGCTCACAGAGCAGAGGGCTGGTGTCTCCATTTTCCAGCCCTGGCCATGCCAGCTGGGCAGGAGATGAGGCAGCCTCTGGCAGGAAAGTGGGGCAAATAGTTACTGCGGGGGAAGCTTGGCTGGGTTTGTGTTTTGGGGGTCTGCTTTCCTTTTGGTCAGCTTGAAATGAGAGCCTGTTTCTCTGTCAAGCCACATCTCTTCTTAAAGCTCTCAGATGAGTAATTGGTTGTGAAGTTTGTTTGGTAGCTGTTGGTTTTTTTTTTTTTTTTTTTTTTTTTTTTTTTTATATTTGGCTATTTAAAAAGAAGAAAAGTTTTTAGAGATACCAAAGTGACTTGTTCAGACTCGGTGTTTTTTAGTTTCACTTATATTGCCGAAGCCACAGCAAACCTTAGGTTATGGGTAGGTGGGCCGAGCACAATGTCAGTTCTCTCTCTTTTCTGTCCTTCTGCTGAATTGCCCCTCTTGTTGGGGCTAGCTGCCTGGTAGCTGCTTAGGGTCTTGCTGTAATTTAACATATGTTAACATCACAAATCCTGACAGCAAATGTAGACAACTGTAGACATTCAAACAGCTACAAGGCACAGCTCAATTACAGATGCAAAAAGTGAAAGCCACCCAATTTCGAATTCCCAAAGACTTTCAGAAGGGCGAGCAAAGAGTTGAGAGGCTGTAATGGGAGAATAGCTGGGCATGTTGATGCTTCCTGCAGTTCTTCTATTAGCTGGATCTTGAGAAATAGATCACCAAATGCTCTGAAGGCTGCAGCAGCTATCAGTGCTAGTAAATAGCCGAAGCCCACTTAATTTGGGCCAGCTTACGGGAGCTGGAGAATTCCATCACATTGTGCCATGGCTTTGCACTGCACAGGCACTCCATAAATCCACAGGGCTCGCTCCTTCTTATCTGGATTGCAACACAGTTATTAAACAAATTGTGAGTCCGTTTCATATCCTTTTTAATACTTCGATAACTGCACTACATAGGGCTTAATAAAAGCTGAATCCTCCAAAATTGCTCTTAGAACTGAAAATATGAGTACATCAAAAGACTTTACAAGGGCAGGATTTTAATGGCTGAATAATACGCTGAAACGGAGCAGTAATTTCTTCTCGAATGCTGGGATGAATTATTTATGCTTTGACAACATTATATGTCTCTAAAGCAGCTTTTAGTTATTTGCCTATTTGAGGACACAGCTGATCCTGCTGCCCGCTCTTGTAATTACATTAACCTCTTGACACTACATGACAAGCTTTTCCTGTGAACTGCGATCAATAGCCCATAACTGCTACCTATTTAATAGGGCCATGGTTACACTTCAGTTCAGATATAATTAGCTCTTTTCCCCCTTCCTCTCTTAACTTAGCATGGAGAAAGCCCCATGTTGTTTAAATTTAAAAAAAAAAATCATAATAATAAATGCACACAACAAAATAAAGGCTGTTAGGGAAAAGAATAAAAGCTTTCAGATCACTGAATTGGCGAGTAATGTGTTCCCTCAGCCCCTGTTCAGAAATGTACAGCCCTTCCATTAGTTCACATCTGCATTTAAATGGAGCTGGAAGCCATAGTGTATGAGGACTTGTAGGAATCAATTACAGAAATGTTGGTACAGGTGGGCAAGGCTGTGACCTGATGCAGTTGAGGCTCACACTCATAACAAGATAAACTAGGTTCATTTCCTCTCTGTTTTCACCCAGCTTCACTATAAGCAAAGCACTTTGTTGCGTGCCACTTGAGCTACTTTGTTTCAGGGATGTATAAATACACAGAGTGCTGGAAATGAAGAAGTATGACAAATTGCATTAACGCTTTTAAATGAGCACTGGTTTCTTGCTGCTGATCTTTCGCTGTTTGGCCTGTGCTGTAGATTACCTGAACACACTGATGAATATCGTGTGAAATATAAAGGTTGATCTTGGATGTGCTGCAACAGAAATTGCCTGCCCAGTAGCACATAAAGCATTTTTTTCTAATGCTTAATCTGTAGATGTATAGCTATAATTATGCCAGTTGCTCAAAGAGCTGTACCTGAGTTGCAATTGATATGTTTATATTAGTATTGCAATTTAGTGTGTTACACTGAAAATGGAGATTTTGGAATTGAGGAGGGCTTGTTTTTTTTGATTTTGCTTTTTGCTTGGGGGGTTAAGGACTACCTGCTACTGCTCATTTTGAAAGGAGGGGAGAAGCACTTGTAATTAAGTTTAATGTTGTCTAAATGGGCTGTTTGCAGGAGTCCAATCTTGAGTAAAAAAGAATTAAAAACTAAAAGAAATCAAGTCAGTGGTGCTCTTTCTGTCTCCTTCTAACCAGGTCTGCACCAAGTACAGCATTACAAAATAATACGAATAGTGGAAGAACCCAAATGGCTTCTCTCATTAGAAATGTTCCTTTATAAATCCATGACTTCAGGTTGATTGCCTGCATGATTTCTAGGGAACTTGGATTTGTGAGCGTATAGGGGATAGATGCTGAAATTCACTCTTAAGTCATGCTTTCCCTTCACAGAAGTTACTGGAAAGTATTCTTTTTCTTGGCTTCGGTGGCAGAAAAGCCTTCTGTGTGTATCTGTTGTGGCGCTTCTTTGAAGTGCAAGAATTACAGATTCTACTTTCAACTTACAAGTGACAGTTTTTTAAAGAAAATAAATTCACTTTTACTAAAAATAATTGGTTTTGTTTATGTATGTTTGTACATTTGTGTAGGTTGCTCTGAAAGTAATGCCTCCTAATTATTTCCGTGGAATCTACATTCTATGCAAAGAGCACGATAACACTGTTTGATAGCAAAAATTCTCAGCTACAAAACACTGTTTTTCAACACAGTCACCTTCACTAGCTATGCATTTTCACCAGGGATGAGCAGCAGCCAGCATGTTACATTCATAACATTCTGCACCAGTGGAAATGACTGCATTGCTGCCACCACTGCTGAAACACTCCATCCACCAGCTCACTGTGTCCACATCTGCTGCTGGCTCTCCTGAAGCATTCAGTGAAAGTCGATGAATGGCACTGGGTGATATTTTTCTGCATGGAGGAGTTCAGTGACACAATTTTGCTTTGTACACACTTCCATGTCAGGCGCCGTTTTGTCATACTGCCCCTCTGCTGTCATCTGTCACGTGGCAACAAAATGTAATGGGATACTGGTGTGAATGCTACTGCCATACCACTAACAGCAGCCTCCAATGTCATGGGACAACATAATAAAAAAGGAGGCATTACTTTTGGAGCAGCTCTTGTATGGTGCTATGGACTGCAGATGTTGCAGAGGTTATAGAAGGACTGGTGGACCTGACAAGTCTCTCATTCAAATAAGAATTCAACTGCTCTGTGACACTGATTTTCCAGAGGTAGGGCGAGGCTGGAAGATAAATGTGTATTTCCAGGAAGACCTGCCTTTGTTTAGTAAATATTGAATTTCCCATTTCAAGGCTATAACAAAGCGGCAGCTTTACACTGCCCAAGAATATTCAGAATGGAATGAGAGGTATGCAAGCATATTTCTGCAATGAGCGCTTCCTTATCAGCGTGGACAGTTAGTATCTGCATACAGTTTTTTTTCCCCAGGATTGCTGGATTAACAGAATTTCTAATACCATTCTAAATTAGAGTAATAATGCTATTTGAGATGGTAACTAGACACTCCTGGGGATAAGCACTGAAATAATCAACCATTAGGGATGGGTTCCAAGCACTGAAATGCCTTCCATTTCTCTCAAGAGACAGAAGACAAGAAAGAAGAGCTGAATTAGCAGTTAATAATATAATAATGAGTTAGAAGTTTGAAGTTTATAATGATTCATAATTATTGTAAGAAACCAGTTTGTCAATTCATGAGTTCAAGACAAACTTGTTTTCCTGCATGCTGACTATTGGACTTGCTGTAGCTGTGAGGTGTTGCCCTGTCTTTCAGCAGGGCTTAATTTTTTGAGGTGTTTTCTTCCTTCCAGTAAGTTTGGGCTTCCTGTTGTTCTTCCTCCTTGAAAAAGAGGCCAGTCAGACATACTTGGTCACAACAAATATTTGTTGATCCCTGTAGCTGGCAAGGTTTGTTAAAGCAAGTTCTTATAAAACTTCAGTACTAAGAAAAACAAAGAATAATCTGCCTCTCTGCAGAAATGAGGCACCTTTTTATGACTTCTAGGAGTGTCAGAGATTGTCCAAAATGAACCTGTTGTAGCCTTTACAGTCTTGACAAGAGCTAACAAGAGGGTGGGAAAGAGATGAAAGTCCTGAGGGAAGGGCAGGGAAAGGTGCAGGAGGAGGGCTGGTTCTCAGAGCAGCACCCTGGCACAGGGCAGAAGTGAGCACCATAGCTGCAGAATGGAGCAGCCTGCCTGAGAGGCTGACATTTGGGGATGCACTGAGCAGAAGAAGTCATTTAGCAGCTTGCATCTACAGTTAGCAACCCCTTGCTCTCCAGGTGAAAACAATGGGTTTTTTTTTTCCTGTTTTTATAGGTTAGTCATATTAGGATGTCAGGAGATCTCAGTCTGTCTTGTATTATTTAAGCACATAGGTGACAGCTCTTCGGCCAAATGTACACCCACCTGTTTATAAAAAGGGAATGCTGTATAATTCCCAGTTAGCCCCAGCCCCTGCTTTGTACACTGAGACATGGATGTCTGATTAAAGGTCACCTGGATGGTATGTGACAAAGCTGGGAACAGAAGTCAGATCGTTAGATTCGTAAACCTGTGCTTTAAATACAAGGATATATTTCCTTCTTCATCTTTACTGTTTGAAATAGGCTGAGAAACCCTTTTGAATGTGGGTTTGTTTAATGGTATTACAAGATTAACAGTAGTCATCTGGCAGGAATTTTCACTAGGAAGTCATGTTACTCTGTATTTATTTAATACAAGATAACCTTTCATTTTCCTGCCGGCACATATTTTATAGCAGTGATAACTAAGCTGACTAAACTTGCAACTAGTATGAGTGGTATGGTATCTGAAGTTAAACAGCAGACTGCTTGCTATATTTATAACTAATAGGAAAAGGAATTTCAGTTCATAATTGAAAATGAAAAATCAACAGCTTGTCAGCATGAAAGTGAAAGAAGTCTGCATTAGAAAATGCATAGCATAGCTAAAGAATTTATGCACCTGCTTGTTTTCTTGCACTGCCATGTGATTAATCTGTATGTTATCAGCTGGGCCCCCGAGCAAGCATTTCCTCCACTCTGCACTGCACAGTGCAAGACAAGTCCTGAGAAGAGTTGAGAGCTGCTACGGATTTCCTGGGCTTTTCTTCTTGCTTCTGTTACTGGCAGGTTCTGGATTATTATGAACAGGGTGTTTCTCATCCTGCCAGGCCTTTTCCTAAAAACCGTGCCAATTCGACCTCACAGTAGGGTATGCTGATCTTTTAAGGCTGAATGAGACAAGAATTTGGTTTGGGAGTGAGAATGTGGTTTTGATTACTATCTTCAAGGAGATCTGGCACCTTCATCTGACATGGGGAAGGAGAAATGAAAATCAAACCTGGAATGAGCTGAATGACAATGCAAAGCACTCCCACTAGGAGAGCAAGGCAGAAAATTGCAGGACACATAGTGAACGTAAGCATAACTCCATTAAAGTTGACATTACCCTATAGCTCAGGAGCTTTTTTTTCCAGAGGATGCTGGTTTGTTCCTTTTCTGTTGGAGTTTGGGCACTTTCACTTAGGTGAAAGCACCTAAGTATTTGAGTGTTCCACTGGTGTAACTCTGGAAGTCATAGAAAAAAAAATTCCTCCCCTGTTGTATCACAATGCATCCATTTGCCTATACATTATTTAACAATGGTCACCTAAGAATAGTAAGAAAGTCTTATCTCTTATCCCCTTTGAGATATAATGTGAATAGTATTCTGTTACAGATTATAGTATCCATAATGGCTTGGGAGATATGTTTGCCATATCCAGTGTCCGTTTTAAACAGGGAAGGAGAACAAAGTAATACGATCAATCTGTCTGTACGCCTGGACTCAGGATACAGCTGGGCTGCTTCTGTTGAAAGAAAAACCTTGAATCTTTGTAGCAATTTTCATCCAAATTTGTTTTTCTATTGCATCATTTCAGAAGAGATTTGTTACTTTAAAACAGGATTTCAGCTGCAGCAAACAACTGTGAAGTCGGCCGGCTTGATGAGATACAAAAGGCATAGGCATCCTGAAGAGAAGACGCTTAGAAGTCTAGGTCCTGCACCTAGAAAGAACTTTGAGATGTTTTCATTCAGAGCACAGATTTTTCCCTTTTCCTACATCTGAGGCTGGAAAGGAATTGCAATGCTAGCAAAGTTTGCTGTGCTTGGCTGGACATCTCCTGTGGTTAGAAAGCTACTTGCAGGCTGCTTGTCCAGACTTCTAGTAGGATTTTCCTCCCATCTGTTTTAACTTCCTGTCTTCATCCAAATAAAGTCAATCAAATTATTTTTCTCCAACTTCATCCTCTCATATTTTTTCTCCCTTAATTGTCGTCCAATGCTGTGTAACTCAACTTAATCTCACATGGAAGATGTTAAGCAAAAACTGTATATTTCCAACATCTATTTTTCCCTTTTTCACAGTGTTTGGATGCAATCTCTGATTACTTTTAAAGCTCATTCATATTTTAAAATATTTGACTAAATGTTTTATGAATTGTACTTGCGCTTAACTATTTCCATATTCAGCAGTCCCTATCAGGCTGTTTTGTTCACTTTGCATTCAGTCCTGCAGTTAAGGGAATTGACTTCCACACAGCTCTGCATGGATCTCCAGCACAGATTACTACAAAGAAGACAGTATTATATTTAATTTGTAATGGAGTGAACGTAATCAGATTCCAGTAGGAATGGTCATGTAGAGGAAAGTTCAGAGCTCAATTATTCAAAGAAAATTTATAAAACTCGATGTATAGAAAGTGAAGGCATTACAGATGCAAATGTGACCGGAGCATCTTTTTATTTAAATTTTTTATGCTTTTTCCCATGGGACTGCTATATTTCTTGAATACTTTTTGCATTACCCACCCTGCTCCAGCTCTGTCTATGGATGAATAGTGCCATCTGGTTTTCCCTAGATTAGCTGCCCTCAGTCTGTCATGATAGCATCTTGGGTTCTTGGTATCTCTGAATGCAGCTATTTTTACTTGTGTTTAGGGTAGAGAATTTACCGTATAGATCTTGGTGACCTGAAAAGTATTAATAGCAGAGAGTTAAAGTGGACTGGAAGGACTGCTGTATAGAAGTAAGCACATGGTGTATTTGTAGGTACGTGCGCTTAGCAAGATAGCAGCTAAGGAGGGTATGAAAGCAAGATAATGTAATTGATAGCTACAGAAGGAGAACAGGGATTCAGTTACTCCATAGAAGATACAATTTGAAGCAGTAGACTGAAAATAAAAAGGAAAAGTAATTTGAATATTAGGGGAAATCTTCTGGTCTGGTTTTAAGCTTTCAAATGGTATCTTACATGAGGTTATAAGGGACTCTTGAAAATTGATTTGATAGACGTTAATTAAAGAAACAATAAGCCTGCAATAGATTGCAATCTTTTATTTCCTGGAAGGATTACCCTAATGATCTGTGCAGTATTTTTTGGCTCTACCACCTTTGGCTTGTGCAGGCTGAAGATGAAAAGCTCTAGCAATGTCTCCAATGCAACCTTCCATCAGTGAAGTGTCAGGTCAAGCAACCCTGTAGGGACTGACAGGAAAAGGAAGAGAAAAGAGGCATCTGAGGGTAGAAAAAACCCTAATGTACAAATGTGGTGCTCCACCATGAGCTACACTAAGGGACCAAGAGCACAGTGGAGCAGAGGCAGCAGGGTCTGGGGGGCTGCTCCCAGGTGCTGTGACAGCATCCAATGGCAGCCCCCTCCCACCAGGGCAGGGCAGTGATGAGCATGAGAATAGAACTTTGCCTGTTGCAAAAATGAGAGAATTTGTTCTACCCTGGAGAAAGAAAGCTGAGGGGAGAGAGTTTTCTGTCAGAAAAGTAATGGTGGAGGTGAGGCAGACCGGGTCTGCAGGCCTATGCTTGAGGTGCTGCGCAGGCTGGGTGATGAGAAGCTCAGCTGTTCCCACAGCACCTTGTTCTCTCCTGCACGCTGGGCTGTAACAGGCCATGGCTGAAGCTCTTTGGTTTGGGGTTCACAAGTACATTATTCACTTCTGGTTTAGAAAAAAAGCAATTGGAGGTTGGGGAAGTGCTTCCCTCAGAAATCAAATGCCTTTTCAGAAGGCACTGTCCAAGCTGCTGAAAGTACGTGAAAAGCAAAGGAAAGGTCAGAGGCAATTTCACTTGCACAAACCATCCACCTCCTCGCATCTGCCTCTTTATTTATTTGGTAACAATTTCAGTCAGTAAGGGCTATTTGGGAGGTCAAATTAATGCCACAAAACTGTTCTGACTCACAGGGAAATCAAGCAGCCCAGAGGCAAAACAGAGTTGTACATGAGAGCAAGAGAGATGCAGCACTGCTTGGGTGCTATCTCAGTCTACCAGGGTGTTTCTCTTCCCTGATTTGGGGTATTTTGGCTGAGTGCAGATGCATTTGTCCCTCATCTCTCTGGGGCTGTAGTACACGCAATGACAGAAATGCACAGAAAATTGCAGTTGTTTGGTTGCTGTTTGATTAGCATCATAGTTATCCACTTAAATTTTCTCCATTCCTTATGCTTTATTTATTGCATCTTTACTGGTGTGCAGGTAGCTTGAATATTGTACTGTTGTACTAGACTTTCAGGTAAGTGGCTGAATAATGCAGGAATATCTTTGTGAATGCTGCAACACCTTTTCTTTTCTTGCTATGCAGTTATTTTCTGAGAGATTGATTCCTATTGATACCGCTTTCCCTGCTAATCACTTCAGCAAGTGTTGGAAGGTGAGATTGGAAAGCTTTTAAATGTGTGAACATTCCAATTGACTATGAATAACTGTAGTGGAAATGCTTTTGAGATAATGCAATGATAGATCAGCAGTACTACATGGTAACTTTCCTGACCAGGCAGCAACTAATTAATGTTACCTGTACAATGAGAAATGACTTTCCACAGCAACTGATAACAATCAACCCATAACATTAAATGGAAGAATTCTGGGAAACTGCCAAACAAGAGAAGATCACACCCTCTACAGTTATTCTGCAACAGAAAAATTAAATTTCTCAGGCAAATGACCCTTGTGAGTTATTCATCTAATCCTCATCAAAGTAAAAGCTGTAGTTTTCCTCTCTTGATATTCCCCTGAAGAAATTTGCTTTGTTTTTCCCTGCCCGATTGCTATATTCCTTTAGAGGATATTTATTGTTGAGCTACAGCCTCTGTTATTTCCTTTGCTGCCTGAGCTTACTCGGAACTCTGTGCCTCAGACATGCAATAAAGCCCAGTAGCAAAGGAAACAGCGCTGCAGTTACCCTCCTTAACACTGATAATAAATAAGCGCTAATAAGAGATGTACCAGGGTAGCAATTGCTCTGACATAATGATATGCAGTGGTTTTAAGTAAGCGGTAGCTGGTGTCATTGTGCTTTTGGTAGGGAACCTATGTAGGCACTATATTTCCTGGGTGATTTATGTGTCAGATATTCAAGGCAGCTCAGTTGCTGTTCAGAAATTTAGTCCAAATGTCCCAGTTTTCATAAATTCTTGACACTGAGGAAAAGTCTTTGTTTTCACAGGTGCTTATCTGAGATCCAGGCTGTTTCTTTAAAAATAGCACCCCTCAGCCAGGGGTGCGGAGAATTCTTAGAAATCTGGTCTGTCTGTTCCCCCTGAGTTGGAACTGCTTTTCACTGGTTTAAAGCCAGCTTGACGGAGAATTTGCTTTCCAGTAGCCACTGTGACTCTTGATTGAACATGGTAACTGGTATCAATTTATGCCCCTGCAGACCAAATAGCTCTCTTCTTCTCAGTCATACTGACAAGCTATCATGACCAACTCCATGGTAAATATGCATACTCTGGGACTGAAGGGGAGGTTTTCTTCCTTGTAAAGCAGTTTTTTCAGGATAGCTAGTAGCATGTTTTGAAGATATGGGTTCTCTTTGCAGCAGACCTAAACCAGGAAAAATCAGAATGTATCCCCCTCGTGCACTCAAATACCTTGAACTATTTCATAGCTCAGGAACAGCTTAAAGCAACTCAGAGTGTAACTGAATATAAATACCTATCCCCAAAAAGAAATGATGCTACTGAATAACCAGGAGATGCTTTAAAGTACAAATAGTAATTAGAGTAATAGTTTATTAACAAAAAAAACACAAGAGGATATGATTTGTGAATTGTAACTAAGTCAATGTGATTATGCTAATTTATTATGATTTGGAAACAGAAATGCAGACTACTAAGCCTTCTTTCATGATCACAGTCCTTGTGTTCTTTACTCCACAGTTCACCTGATACATGCTGTGTTACTGAAGACAAAAATAGACAAGAATAGTGATATCAGAAAATGGTTATGTTTTATCTCTGTAATGCTGCTGGTAAATTGAGATAGCATGGTTTTAAATTGTAGAGGAAGCTTTCTGTGAAATGCATGCTGCTTTGTTTTGTGGAACTTGTCATGTTTTCATCATTGTGTGGTTGCAAAAAAACAAAACCAAACCTATTCTTTTGAAAAATATCTGTAGCAGTTTTACATCAGGATTTAATTACTGCTAGTGAATAGTGGTTGGGTGCCACGCAGTACTGATGGATTTTTATCTATATCTGTTTATATCTATGAAGTGTAAATGACAAATAGGATCACTATTTAACTGTGACTTTAGTAACAGAGGCTGTTTGCAGAAGAACTATGTGGTGAGAGAGTTCACATGTTGGGCAATGCTCAAAGGATTTGGTTTCAGGCTTGCTCACAGAATGATGTGATTTGTTTCCTCTCGAGCTCTGCATCAGAATGCAGCTCACTAAAATACTGTGTAAGCCATGAGAGAATCTCTGATCTGAACCTCGAGTGTATCTGAGATGCTGGGAAACTTCTGAATAGTTGCAGTTACTGTTGCTTCTGCTTTTTTAAAGTGCTGATCACTGGGAGCTCTGAGTGTTCTTCTTGAGATGGACTTTTGATAATGAGTGACTTTTTTTTTTTTTTTTTTTTTTTTTAAGTTTTCATCATCATCTGTTATTTGTGAAACATTTTCTTAGACATCTGTATTACTGTGAAGACACAGTCTGTTTTTATTATGCTGCCCAAGTCAAGTAGGCTATCTCCCTCATCTAGGAATATAGATGCATAAATATGACTGATGGCATTTAATAGGAAGAATTTCTCTGGTAATTAGAAGCACAACACCTGAGGCTTTGGCTCAGCTTTGGCTCCCTCTGTTTTCTCCAAAAGCTTATGCTGTTCTGCTTTTTGAATGCCTGGTTTCTTCTGTTCTATGTGAAAAATGAGCCTTTGCACACATCTGATGACTTCCCTCATTTGCACTGTCCATGAATTCTGTAAACTCTTCGTCCTTATCAATTGTGTTAGCCCTGGAGAAATAACCCAGAGCAGGCCTCCATTCTTACACAGTGTGCATCTTTGAACAGCAACATGGGGAGTGTTACAGGCATAAAACTAGAGGTTGTCTTAGAGGTTAGCAAAGTTCCAGTTTGGCCTGGGGAAGCTTTCTACTGTGGGTCCCTGCTCTATTCACACCCTTTTTGTGGAGTATTTGCATGAGCAGGAAAGAGCTCAGCTCAGCTGGTAGTGGCAGGCCTGGGAAATTTGTGGGGAAACTCTTCAGAGCTTACGTATGGGACATTATATATGGAAATCATAATATTATAGCTTATAAAAAGCACTTATATTAGGGTGGCACCCGGTTGTTCTGCTCTACATTTATGTATGCAAATAAGTGACAGAACATTTGCAGTTTGCAACTGAGAAACATTTATTTTTTTCCTTTAATCTGAGTTTGTGTTCATTTCCTGCAATGATCTACCTGTGGCAAAAGTCCAGACTATGGTATGTGAATGTAGTTTTAAGCACCTTCAGTGTTTTTTAGCAATACTGACATGCCTGTGCTGGCAAACAGACGTAAGTCTGGACTCCCTTTATACTGGTAGAAAAGTGCATTTGCCAGTTTCTTTTGTATGGTTCTGGGTTAGAAACAGCCAATAGCCCTAGGGATATCTTACCTTGCATTTGTACTGGGCTTTTCTCAGCACAGAAAACTAGAACTCCAGCAGATGCTGGCAAAAGCTTAATGTGTCAGCCTCTATTTTCTTTAAAAATTCTTGGATTTCAAATAACATTCATCCAGCCCTCTCCCTTGCTTTTGGCTGCTAATGCATAGCAGAAGGTTTGGTGATGGATTGGTTTGTCTAGGTGATTGTTACACTCTGACATGCAATAGGGTATGCAAGGCTAATGCCACGAGTTTCAGAGAGACTGGGAAATCCTCCTTCAGCTTTCTTCTGAGCCCTAGGAACTCATTTCACATCTCATTCATTAGACAAACTAGCTGATCTGAAAGCAGCATGCAAAACACTCCAGATTACTCTGATGCAAAAGTTTAGTCAACTGTTCCCCCAAGGAGTGCTGATAACTCAACCTTTAAACCTCAAAGAAAAACCTGATTCTGGGGGTCCAATTTATGATGGCTTGAAAACGAATGTGAGGTAGTGTTTGTGGAGAAGTGTAAGTTAAAGAAAGCAAGCATTTTCTTAGCATGAGATGGCAGGCCTGCCCCCTCACCTGTAATCTCTGAAGATTACTGGCTCCTACCACACTCTGGGAACTGACAATGCACTGTTCATAGTGTACTGGCCTGAGGGAGATTCATGAAAACTCACATTTCTGCTCAAGGTATATAATTTCATTGCTTTGACACAAACAGTTTTTCCAATAGCAATAATGATTTGTTGCTCCATCTCAAGTAAGGGACTTGTTTTCTTACTGTCTCTGTTGGGCTTTTACTATCAATTCTAAGTTTTGAGTCACATGCATGTATGCTGTAAGAAAGAAAGGGATAGGCTTTTTTGTAGGCTCTTGTGATAGGACAAGGAGAAATGTTTTCAAACTGAAATGGGGAGATTTAGACTGGACATGAGAAAAAAGTTTGTTGTGGTAATGGTAGTGAAGCATTGGTACAGGCTGATCAGAGAGGTGGTGGGTGCCCCGTCCCTGGAAGCATTTAAGATCAGGTTGTACCAGGCTCTGAGCACTTGATGGAGCTGTAAGTGCCCCTGTTCATTGCAGGGCAGTTAGACTAGATGGCCTTGAAAGGTCCCTTCCAACTCAACTGATCCTGTTTTTTGAAATTAACTAGGTATTTCCTTGCATAAGGATGTTTGCTAAAGTGATGTTCAACGTCAACACCCTCAGTTCTGATAGTTTGACAAAACATGAAGCAATGTTCAATTAAAATTTGAAAATTTTAATTGGAAAATTTTCAATTGCGTGTTTTTCTGCTTGATCTTCAGAATATTGCTTGGGAATGAATCAGGAGATTTTTAGTTTCTGAAGTAAGAGAAGATCTTCATTAATATGCATCTGACATCATGTTGATGTTGCCACCTGAACTGGCAATTTTGGCATTAAAACTACCACACTGTTTCAGTGATACTGCATCTGGAAAGATTGGTACACTAGGGAATATATTGGAAACATATGCAAATGTAAAGAATTCAAAGACTTAAGTGACTGAAAAACTAAACCATTCTTTGCTAATGTCTTCTAATGACTTAATTAGCTTCTTTGTTAGAAAATATGCGTTTTTGTTCTAGTCTAAATTAAGTGAATTACTAGTTTCTAGCCCTTGCATTTCACTTGTTTTTTAATTTTCTTTTTGCTGCAGTTGTTACCAGTGCTTCCTTTCCACCCCTGTAAATAAGGAAGTGTGGGTACTTCTATGCATGATTCAAACTTCTGCCTGTTGATCTACGCTGCAAACACTGTTCTGACTGAAGTCCCAGTCCCAGTGAGCAAAGTTGGTGTAAAGCAGGCAGGGATCCAGGTGTGGAGAGACGTTAGTGACACTGTAGATACATCTGAAACAGCCTGAAGGCTCCATGTTCTCACCTTGAGAGCTCCAGGCCTTGCTTTTGCCCAAATCATTTTGATCTTTTTCCAACATAGCAATTTTTTACAGATGAGATTATGGCCTATGAATGCCTGCACAGCAAAAGAGTCCTTTCAGTATGTGTAACAATACAGGTTTAGGAAAATGCCAGCAGTAATAAATTTTATTGTGTTCTCTAAAATGGGCCAAGCTATCCCATTGATTTTAATAGCTCTTTTGCCTGAGTAATTGTTGTGTGAGCAGGTCATGATTGAAATGGCCTAATCCCCATTTACAGGAAATGTGTATGAAATAGAATAGAAATATCCAGAAAATGCAGCCAAGTGATCATTGTGTGTGAGGTAAAGAAAGTTCAAGTATGGTAGAAAGCAATTTCAGATTTAAGGATAAAGCTATTGCACTGAATTCTTTGCCTGTCCTGTTTGTTGTCTTTCACCATGGTACCTGCTTCTTTTTACAGATCTTTCTTTTCCAGTTACATTCTTTCAGGGACTTGGAAACTGAATGTTGATTTTTGTCAGTTTTTATTATTATTTAGAGTTGGTCAAAAATAGTTACACAAATTGCTAATTACATTAACAAAAACAATAAATAAAAACTTGAAATCAGAACCGAAAACCAGCCAAGCGTAGTAGTCCCTTTAATCCCACCTGGAGTCCTTCTGCTCTCCATCAGACCGAACAAGTGAGGCTTAAAAAGCATGATAGGTGAATTTTTTTCTACTTTGCTCCCTTGTGTTGATCAGAACCTCTTTAGAGCCTTATGTTCTGTGTGGATTTTTTTGTTTGCATTTGAACCATTTTTTCATAGAACATTCTAAAGCTCTTCCACGCTGTCAGAACATCATGGACAACACTAGTGTATGTGTCCAGTATTCAGCGGCTTCATCTTGCACTTGTAGAAATGCTGGTAAAAAATTATCCTTGGTTCTATGATACAGAATATCGCTTCTATCCTAGGAAGTTGTAGCTGATTTTTTTTCCTCCTGAAATTCTTGCTGTAAAACAAAAAGAGGTATGCTAAGATGAATATTTCAATCAGATGTCCACAAGTAGAGCTTGGAGACCTTCGTCTTTGTTGAATAGTGTTATTAGATAGAAAAATCAGAAACGCAATGCAGTCTGTCCACTGTCACTTGAATATAAATCTGATATCTTTTGCCTTGTTGTATGGAGAACCATTCCAGCTTTATGCTGCAGAATATGACAGAAGATTTTGCTTTCTGACTTCTTGGTATAATGTAGGATTTTTTTTATGCCTACTTATTTATTGCATGATTTCTACTTGTTTATTTTGCCACAAGAAATGACGGTTTGTTTATTCCCTTGAAAACTGTAATTTGAAGTTGGTGTGATCAAATTCCAAGCTACTGATATGCACGAGCAGAGGTATAATGTGGGTATTTTGGTGTGTAACCCATGTGTGAGCTCGATGGAGGGAGGAGGGATAGAAATGCAAGAAATGGAGATGGACAGGTGCTTCAGAAAGGGCGGAGATGATCCTGTAAATGGAGTAACCTTGCCTGATCATGCTGAGAGAACAAATTCTGCAGAGGCCAAAGGATTACTGTGTCTACAGAGGTCCAATAAAGGGGAAGGCTGGCCTACTCACAGTGTCATCACAGCTGTAATTTTCAAGCCATAATAAAACCTTGTTATGTTATTAATTCAGCTGCTCTGGTTGCTGTAGAGTACTGCCATTAATTCATCTTTTTATCCACTAATATATTATTTTCTACAGGGATTCATTGTTTTAACCCTCAAAATGAATTAGCCTGTGGCATATTTCAAAGGTTTCTGCCCAATTAAATCAGTCCAAGGACATTCACATTGCATCAGAGCCACTAGCATTACATTAGCAAAGATAAAAAACCCCAGTCAAGAGGGTAGGATATCTTTAATGGGACTCGATGACTGAGATTGAAGTTATATATACGAGAAGCAAAATGTGCTTGGCTATTTCTACAGAGATCATGCTCTCTAAAATTGCCTTAAAATGCACAATCACTAACAGCAGTATTTGTCACACTCAGTCCTCATTAGCTTAGGCCAGAAAGCTACTTCAGAATAAATGCTGGTCTGCCACAGAAAATATATAAAGCAGTAATATGTGACTAAAAATGACCATCGAGCTCCTGTGTTGCTGGGATTTGTTTTTTACGATTCTGGTTGATGACACTTTTCTGGCTAAAATGGAATGAGCGTGAACAGTGCTGACAATGGGGAAAAAGCAAGGTGGGATGGAAGTGACATGAGGAGTAGCTGAGCAAGTGCTGAGCAGCTTGGACCTGAGCTTGCCTGGCATCATAATACTGTGTTCTGCAAAAATAGCACCTGTATAGTTCATACTTTACCATTATCTACCATATCCAGGCTTCTTGTTACCGTGGATTATGGAGAGCTCTCTGTGTACAGTCCTGCCATTAACTTGTCTATTCCCTGAGCAGCAGGCTGGAAACGATAGCAGATAGATGTAGCCATCCCAGAACAGATGCTCTTCTTTTCTCTAGGTGGAGAAAGCACATCTGTGTGTTTAATTGCTGCTTATTGTTATTTGCAGAAGCTGGGCTGAGGGAAGGTGTGAGTTCTGTACGCCTATGCTACTTGAATGTCTGCCTCAGAATTCATAGCATGCTGGTTTCTTGGTCTCCTCCAGCTGAAGTACTTGCATACTTTGTTCTACAATTAAGAATAAGATTTGTTTTCTTGACATCAGTACCTGTTTTATGTTGCTGCTGTTTATAAGGATCAGATGCTGCTTGGCTGCAGAATTCAGCGGTAACAGAAAACAACAGTGCTGAACATAAAGACAGGACAGATTTTTACTAGGTCTTATACCACACTAGGGAAGGCATTTAAAACACAAATAGACAATGTGTAGCACATGCCCTATTAAGCTTTTACAGGGCATTATTCCACTCAAGGGAGGCTTGTGGTGTGAAAAGCGGGGGGAAAACAGCACAGGGCGCAGAGAGCAAGACAGATCTTTATAGGGAATTATCCCACACCAGGGATGCTGCTATTGTGAACAGAGGAAAGAAAAACAAGGAAGGAGATGAAGATGAATGATTTTTACTGGCTTTAATGTTTGTCCCTGTGTGATCTAAAGCAAAACTGATAGCACTGGGTGAAGAACGCACACTGAAAAGCTCATCCTAAGATCTCACTCCATTTTCCCATTTGTTAAGGGTGAAGGTTGAACTTGGCAATTTTTTTTACCCACAGAAGTTGTTCCTCAGGTATTTTTTGCCTCTATCTATAGAATAAAATAACCAGGAAGGTACTAGTAAGTGTACTGAGAACAGTTCTTTTCTGAATGGAGTTTTTTCAAATAGTGTGACATAGCCCTGTACAAAAAATGACCAGTGGGATTTTGCTTATTTTTTTTTTAATAAAAGGAATTAAAGGAGAATGAAAATAGTAACTAACTTAGGATCAAAATGGAAAAAATTAGTCTGATATCTGGCACGATTTCTTTAAATATCTGGGCATTAATAAAGTTTCTGTGCATTCTGTATATTCACTAATGTCTAATATGGAGATACAGTGATGTGGCCTTTCTCAGAATGAAGTCTTGAACATTCCTCTTTTTTCTTAACTTGACAGAAATCTGCAGGAAATGTTCTTTTGAGAATACCTCTCTGCTGCGACTAAATTAGTTGAAAGAACATGACTGTTTTTCAAGAGACAGTAGAGAAGAGAGCATATTGTAGCACTTTTCTCACATTGCAAACCTGATTAAGGTTGATCATTGAGTCAACTTTGCTTGGTAGCACTCCTATGTTCTGCTCTCCAGTGGTCCACAATGTGATCTGAGGAGAGTTGCAGGTGTCTTAGGAAACTTGAAAGGAAACAAAACCTAACCATGGCAAGTAGGGTCACTGATCCACTGCCAAAAGACCTAGCCTGTGTTGCATTTCTAGCAGCTGCTGCATCCTCTTTTTTGCATATACATCTTATGCCTATGAAACAGAGCTCTTTGCTTGCTGAGTGCCATGCTAAATACCAGTGGTGTGCAGCCATATTATTGACAAGAAGGTACAAAGATTCTATCAGAAAGGTGACATAAGCTACTTTGTATGATACTCTAGAGAGGAAAACAAATTTTTTTTTAAACAAATCATCCCTAAATCTAACCATGTAAAATTCATTGTTAAGTTTCTGTTACTAAGTTCTGCGGTGTAACAAATAGTTCTTTTGGCACAGTGTCATAGCTGATAAACTCTAGAAAGCTTTTTCTATATAAAGGGCAATTGCAAACAACACCTTTCAGAACAAGGAAAGAATCTTGAGTGTGTGAAAGAGGCAAAGGTTGGGAGAGTTGAATTAAGTAAGATCAAAACAAATGGAGGGGATACAGACTGTGACTTCTTCAAAGAAGTTGGACAGATTTTTCAATAGTTAAGAAACTAGTAGCAATGAGCAGGAAAAATACTAAGGAGGGTGGAAACAAGAAGGAAACCCAGAAAACATTCAGTGTATAGGGAAAGAACAATTGCTAAGATTCAGATACTTTGGCTGGCACAGAATCTTCACGTGTGGTTGTTAGTTTCTAAGACTCGTGTGTTTCTCTAAATGATTTGTTTGTTTGTTTTTCTCGAGTTCTGAGGGGAAAAGTTCTCAAACCACAATAAAAGTACTTGAACAGTTTGGTTGATTATAGGTGCAAGCTGGAAAATACTACAGGTAGAAATGAGCAAAGAACTGTATTTCACTATTTGTTTCTGTTTACATAGCGTGCCTCTGCCAAAGTGTTTGTATGCTACCAATCAGTAATGCTTATAACAGGGCATGCTGATGTGTATATATTTCACTTGTTCTGCTCCAAATGTATCTTGTTTGCCTCCAAGTATTTCTTTTCCTCCTCTGACCTGTCCAAGGAGTCCAGGAAGAAGGTGCATAATCACTTTCTGTTTTACTGGTCCATACAACTTCCTAAAGCAGGCTAGTCCTAAGAAAGTCATCAAAAAAGAGATTATGCCATTGTCCTAGCTACGAAAATTAGGGGAAACTGGGAACTTCATCTTGCATTACATCTTTTAAGTGGTACAATTTAAGCTTTGTCAGGAGTTTTTCTGAGGTTAAAATCCAAGAGACCTACTGACAAAGAGTAGCTTTCCTTAGCCATGCCTGGCACTGCTCAGTGCCTGGTGAGGACAATTAGAGAATTCCCATCTGGCTCAGAGGTGCTGTAGGGCAGAGCCTGGCTCTGACACTGACAAACCTGAACTTCAGAGTTGTTTTGCAAGTTCTGAAATGGTATATAATGAATTGATCTTGCAGCTTTTTCCTAGCTGCCCTGTTAGTGACTTCCAAGCGTTAATAGATACTTGTCAAGTCTTGAAACTGAGTAAGTTGCAGAGTCGTAGGGGTTGGGAGGGACCCCTACAGATCCTGTAGTTCAACTCAGCCCCTCTGCTAAAGCAGGTTCCCTAGAGTAAATTACCCAGGAAAGTGTCCAAAAGGGGTTTTGAGTATCTCCAGAGAAGGAGACTCCACAGCCTCTCTGGGCAGCTTCTTCCAGTGCTCTATAATTCTTTAAGTAATGTTTCCTCTTGTATATATAGAACTTATATTCCAGTTTGTGATTGTTGCCCCTTGTTCTGTTTCTGGGCGCTGCTGAAAAGAGCCTGCCTTGTCCTCTTGGCACCTGTCCTTTGGATATTTATAAAATAAAATGGATAAAATTCCCCCTCCAGTCTTCCTTCAGGCTGAAAAGTCCCAGATCCCTCAATCTTTCCTCATAAGGGAGATGCTTTAGGCCTCTCATCATCTGTTTGTCCTTCTGCTGCACTCTCTCCAGAAATTCCCTATCTTTCTTGAACTGCGGAGCCCAGAACTGCACACATTGCTCTAGGTGTGACCTCACCAAGATCAGGGTTCTTGCAAGGGCATCAGACTTGAGGTTACACTGTGGTGATGGGTGAATGCAATAATTATTCTGTTTGATAAAATGAAGCTAGAAGCTGTCCCCTGTATCTCTTAACAGGTGTTATCCATGACCAGAGCAGATTCTGTATGTGCTTGTGGTTTTATTTAGCAAATTCTAGATTGAGACTTCTAGGTTCTCACTGTGGAGGTGGGAGAGAGAGGAAAAAAATCACTTTAATATTGGAATGATCTAGTTCTACCTTGCAGGTTGTAGTCTACTTAGTGCTTTCACATTTTTCCTATTAGTGACTACAATCTTTTTCTGCTCTGCATTTATTCTCACAATTTTAATTTTCCAGACTTGCAAGTAAATTTCCTTAAATAGTAAATGAGCACCTGAACATAACCTACAGGCAAAGAGGAACATGACAAGGCTGTGTGCACACTGCATTCACTTCTCCCCTGGATTTTATAGAGAGCTGATCTGCATCCCCGTGTAGCACCAACTCTCATTGCATTTGCTTGGCTGGAAGGTCTATGAGCTAAAAGCAGGAGGCCATCTAATATTTTTTTTTCACTTCCAGAATTCTGTGCTTACTGCTATCAGTTACAAGATGTTTGTAAATAATAGTGATGATGAACTTGGAGGAACTATAGTATATTTTAAACATCTATACAGAGACAATAAGGAGTTTGTGAAAATCTACTCTAGGAAGTCTCAGAGACATTTCCAGATAATTAAAGCAATGTGTAGAAACATGAAGTCAGCACTGTTAGAGTTTTTTAAAACAAACTAGTAATTTAGGAACAAATTATAGGAGCACATTAAATTAACTGTTATTAGATGAGGAAATGTTAAGATTATTAAGATAATAAAAAACAATTAGTGCAGGGTTTTTTTGTCTATAATGGAATATTTCATAGAAAATCCATTACATTGGACAGGCTGCAAATATTTGAGGTAATTTCAGGTATGAGCCATAGCTTAAGGGTCTTGAGTTTTTTTGCTGCAGGAGCAGCATGCTTTATGAACAATGTACTCTTTGAAACACAGTACTGTCAGACTAGGATTGAAGAAGTGGTTTCCCCAAGAGGATTTTAGGTAGTGGATAACAAGTATGTCTCCAGGCTTATATCCTCTGGGAATAAATTGTGGCCGCTTGAAAGAAAAAGAAATAAAATTATCTGCTCACACTAAGTTGAAAACAACTTGTCTTGTGTGGCCACATAATAAATGTTTTGAAGTTTCCAAAGAAGGTTATTGCCCCTGATTTTCTCTTCTATAAGCAGCAAAGTAGAAGTGTTTCCATTGGCACTTTCCAGTCAGTGCCTCAGCGAAGGAGAACATGTAATGTTTACAGTTACTGATGGAATCTATCTTTAATATCAAGGTAGTGCCTTTTCATAGCTGTATCAGGCTTTGCAGATAGTTTGCATCCTCGTACTGTTTTAATTTTCCTCCTGCAAACTGTGATAAATAATTAAAAGTTTATCACCATTTTAGGCAGAAATTACAGAAGCTCAATAATTTCTTTGTTATAAGTTTAGGATATCAGGCACCCTCATAATCCTTGAATAGATCAGTGGTCAAACCCTTTTTTTTTTTTTTTTTTTTTTTTTTTTTTTTAAATAAGCATCAAGCTGGAGCCAATTAAATTGACCTGCATACAAGTGTTTCCCACATGGTAGACTACTCAAATGATCTCTCTTCATTTATTAATTCCAAATACCAGTTCTTCACATGATGAATTTTTGTCCTTTGGAATGACTTCCATCCCACAAAGCATAGCCCTAAATTTGACTTGTCTTTTCCATGTGATAGATTATCAGGCTTATCGAATTGTCTGTCACTTCTTCTTATATCAGGTGTATTTCCATACAGTGTCTCACCTAACTGTTCTTGAAAGTAAGCCCCTTTTGCAAAGAGGAAACTAAATTTCAATCCCCACACAGTATCTTTCTACTGTTTCTATTGTTGTTATTATATTCTCTGGACTAGAGATTGTCATTTTGAAATATTTCGTTTGAAAAGAGTATAAGCAGTATCTGCTTTTTTTTTTTTTTTCTTTCCCCAGACTCTTGTTTATTTTGTATATATGAGGAATGTCAGGGCCTTAGTGCACCAATGGGCCTTAAATGTCCTGATTGGCTTCACCTGGGATCACCGCCTGTCCTTCTGCTTATATAAGCAGGAGCCTCATTAAAGTTCACACCTGGGCATGAACTGAAAGAGCAGAGTAGGGAGGTGATAGCAGTAGTGCTGCCATCATGGGAGAAAGAGAAATAGCTAGCCATAGCCTGGTCTTTGGTAAATTTGGGGAAATCTAGGCTCTAGCTTGGGAGCAGATACAGCTTGTAATGTAGCTTGGCCACAACTGCAGAGCTGGGATATAAGTGAACCTCCTTGACATATGGGCAGAAGATGTGATGGATGTAGGTCCTGGGTAGGACTGGCTGGGATAGATGGGGCTCATTGCTGTACTGAGGGTGTTGTGACTGTATGCAAATAAAATGTGTGTTCATGTGAGGTTCTGTGGGGCTTTGTTTGCTAAAAACAGTATTTTGCTGTGAGCTCTAAGGGTAGTCCAAGTAGGGGTGCTTCTGGTTTCTGTGGTGCCCAGCTTTGGGGTGTGTTGCATTTATTAATTTACTTAAAATTTCTTTTCAGCCTGGTTTGCTTTTGTATGGGCATTGCTGAATCATGGCCTGAACCTCTGATTGATCACCTGGGGCGAGCACTGAATCAGCCATGGGAGCACAGGTGAAGGCAATTCTGGCTGCACCCCTCCTAGACCCATTTAAGAGCTGACTAGCAGTGGGGAAGGGTTTTTTCTGGAGATCACTCCTCTGAAGTTTTGCAGCGAGCCCAGGACACAGGTAAGCTTTCTATCTATTCTCTTTTTGTTATTATAACCTGGTTAGCCAAACTCTCTTGTTTATTTCATATTTATAACATCTTTATATTCATTGGTTCTACAGCTTTCATTAACGAACATGATAGTTAAGGAAAACCTTTTTTCATCAGGCTTTATCTTGAATCTGGGAAAAATTGGTGCAAAATGGTGACTCTTTTGTTTTATTTAGAAAGTGAGTTAAGTACTCCTGTATGCACTGGCCACGTGTCCACCTTTGAGAAAACCACATCTGAGCTTTGCTCTTGTAACAAAGCCTGAAATGAGGCTAAGGCTCTCAGAGTTTGTTTCGCTGCTGACATCTTGCAGTGAATTTCCATTATGCATCTGTGTATAGAATACCTATAGTAGTCATTAACATGTGCTTGTTGCAGTCTGCCATCTGCAGTGACAAAATGAGTTACGTTATTGCCTCAAAATGCTGTGATCTTAAAACAACTTTGCCTTGCATTTTCCTCAAAATTGTGTGGGAAGCAGTCAGGAAAATAAGCATTGCAAGGAATGTCTTTGCATGCTTTGTTTCATTCTTGTTTATTCCAGATCTTTCTGTGGCTTTTAAATTCCCCTCCAAATTAATTTGAGGAGGTGTGCTTATCCTTATATAATCCTTCTTTTTTTTTTTTTTTTTTTTTAATTGACCACTGATGAGAGTTTTTATTGCCGTACTTCTTTGAAGGGGTGTGAAAATTGCTTAGACTTTGAGTGAAGGGTGTATTTATGCCCCTTTGGGCCAATACCACTTAGAAGAGAAAATACACTGTAAGTCTCTGCTCAGACACAAAACAATGTGTTTCTTCAGAAAGGGGAGAGATATGAAAGGAAGCTGGGATAAGGACACTGCTTCTGGGCATGAAAAGGCAACCTGATTTTATAAGATTATGGAAGGTTAGTGCTCTGTCAAGGAACAGGGGATTCCTTTTTGGAGAATAAAACCAGTGAATTAAGCCCAGTGGTACCTGTCTCTGGTTGTGTATGGTGATGTAATTCATGTTCTGTTTAATAGAAAAACTATATAAAGGTAAGTCTGAAAACTTCATTCTGATGCTTATTGTGTTTCCTAGCATCGCAAGCCTTAACAAAATCTCAGATACTTAGGAAAGTTTACATTCCTACTAGGATGGGAAAGTTCCTTATTCTTCTGTAGCTTTATGAAAAAGTTTCAAATATAAAATTCTTCCAAAACCAGAAATCTTCACCAGATTTATTGGTGTCTCATCCTCTAACTCTCCTCCTGTTATTCCTTTCTTTCTTGGAGGGGGGGGGAAAAAAAGGCCATAAAAAATTGCTCCTATTTGTTACTTTAGGATTGAAATACTCTTTTTTTTTGTCCTTCTGCTGTGCTGTCTGATTTCCCTTTTCTCCAGGGTGTCTCACAGTGCTGGCACTGCTGCTGCTTTTCCTGAAAAATCCTTTGGGCTTGGCTGCCTCACTACAATTTTTGCTTTAGAGCTGATAATCTCACCCCTAGCAATACGTTCAAAACACAAACTCATTGATGGTGCTGTGATAAATTGTATAAAAGGCAATTAACTTGCTGGAGTTGCATAGGAATGGGCTAAACTTCATATTACTACAATCAGAAATTGGTACTTTGTAATATCTTTGCTAAGGCATATCAAATAATATCATGTTATCACTGTCACAAGACACCCTGTCTGTTGCTACTTTTTAATTTATATACAAATTATAAGAGTGAGTTTGTTAGTTTTTCAAACTTTTTCTCAGTGAAAATTAAAGCATTTTCCATTGCTATCTTTTGGATGCTCTAAACTCCGTTTTTTTTTTCTTAAGAAACATGAAGTTTTAAGACCTCTTATAAAAATGCAGTTGAGTGCTGTGTTGTCCCTCTTGGCTTACCAGTAGTGAGCCACAAGGAACAGAATCAATATCTACACTGAAGATATAACTGCATTGCTTCCTATGTTCCCATCCCATAATTCCGGAAAAACCTTAAAAACCTTGTTGAGAGATGTGTTTGGAAGGTACATTGATGAAGGATACCAAGTCAATGGGTATGAAGATTAAACAGTACCTACTTTTAGTATAATTGTGTCATATATTACATTAATAACCTAGACTCACTGGAGAGTTTGTCAAGATCTTAATGGAGTGGATGCACTGTTACCACAGAGATGTTGACTTTTATTCATTATTATGTTTATTACCTAACTGGAACTTTAGGAATGCTTCTACTAGTTCACAGAACAGCCAGAGGTACCTTTCTTGGTGAGCTTCTCTCTGTTGAACACAAGCTGTGCTTTCAGAAAATGAAAGAAATTAGAAGGGACGTGGAAGATTGAAAACTAGTTCTGAAACTAGATGTGGCTTTACAAAGTAGAGAGACAAGGATGTATCTTGTTTGTAGTGCTTTCCCAACAACCAGACTCATTAAAATAGTGGAGCCAAGATAGTTTTCTAAGCTTCAAGCCAAGCTGAATATGGAGCTTCTGTTAGAACCACAAAGGACCAGCACCATACAGAAATGAGAGGTACCCGTAGGCAAACTAGAAACCAGATCCACTGACTTGTATTTTAGTCTGGATAATCGTTTATCGGTCACACACTTCAAAACTTGTTTCTTGATTGAATTGGAATGTGATTAAACCTGTCTCATCTTGAATCTGAAGACAGCTAATGGCTGAACTGTTACAGGAGGAGCTAATAGTTGCATGTATTTGTCTTAAAAATCTATGCTGTTAATCCATCAGTCTGTGTCACTAGCTTTGAAACTAAACATTCTCAGCCAGATTGGACAGACTGATATTGGTTTCAAAGGAGTTGTGCATATTGGTGACTCGGAATAAGTCAGAGTGCATGTCCCTCCTAAGGAGAACGATTGTAATTTGGCACTTACCCATTCCAGAAAGCATTAGCAAGCTGGGAAATCATCAAAAATGTAACTTGAGTTTGACAGCAGTTATTGTTAATCTCTTAGTTTAAAAAGTTCTCTGTAACTTCTTCAGTTTTTAGGGCTTATGTGGCTCTGGGGACTAGAAGGCAGGAAAGGTATGGAGAGGGCATGAGGGAGAGGAACTGTTAAAAGGCTGTAGGGTGCAGCTGAGTAGGAAAGTTGCTTTACTTAATTGTGCCTGTAAGATAACTTTCTTTGTGTTTCTTTTTGATGAAAGTAAAAAAACAAACAAACAAAAAAAAAAACACAAAAAAACCCCACACAAAACAAAACCCAACCTATTTAAAAAATTGTTATAACCTTGAAATGGTCTGATGCAGTCTAAGAAGAAAATAATTCACTGCAATGTCCATGCTGAACAGTAACATCTTTAGCAGCTGAGGCCGTGCTTGAATAGAGTAATTTGCAGTAAAACCTGAAAGGAAGGATTAAATCGAGGATTACAGTATATAATTGAGATGAAACCAACATTCCTTCCTAAATTGGATATTACAAGTGTGAAAACTTCTTATGGGGGCTATTGACAGGAGCTCTTAGCCTGCTATAAATACAAGTGTACAACAGAACACTTTTCAGTACAATGGTGAATGGTCTCAGTTGTGACGGGGCACTTTAAGTTACCATAACTACTTAGTATGCCTGGAAAGCAAAGCTCTGGGCTTGTCTTTTCTTATAAGATTGTATTGTGGCTGGTAGCTTTTATGTAAAACCAGGTTTTTGCCTGTTTGATTCATTCCTTTGTAATAAGAAGCTACAGAATGGTAGTAAAGATAATGGGTGACTAGAGAGGCTAAGATGGTATCTACCATTGTTCACAGACTTTCTGCGACTGGGAGAAACTTTGGCTGGGTTCAGGGATGCACAATGCAGGAAACTGTTGTATTCACAGACCTGTTGAACTGGTAGTAACGTCTCCTTTAATGACAGTGTCATTTTTTTCCTCCTGCCTACAAAATAAAGGGGAAACCTTTATGTGCTCCATATGTAACTCTCCTATTCTTCAAAACTGGAGAAGCAGGAGGATGATAGGGAGCAAGTAAGCTCCTCCTGGCTGTTTTTGGAGGAGATATGAGCTCTGGCTTGCAAAGGAATACTGAACTCTTGCCTCTCCCGTGGTCCTGGTGAATGCTTTGAACAAGTTATACAGTCTGTTGTATCCCCAGTGGTACACTGTGCCACTGCTTTACTTCAGGGGTGTGATGGGAGTAACTGCATTGAGGGTTGCCGAATGCTCAACTGCTCTGGTGGTGTTTATTAATAGTCTAGATAGTTAGGACATCTTAGCTGCTCCTTGAGAAAGATAAGAAAAGTTAAAAGTTACAAAGCAGCTTTCAGAAGTCTATGATTTTATATGGGAGAGTTTTCTTTGTATGACAGCATGGATAACATCATCTGCAAGAAAGGCTAAAGGAACTGGACTGCCGTTGTAGTCTACAGACTGGGTTAACTGTCAGTTCAGTCATGATCACTCACGTAGCAAATCAAATGTGGGTGCACTGGATAAAGCTATACAGAGGAATAAAGAAAACATCAATGAAGCTGAAACATTGTTTCTGATTAACAGAATAGAATTTTTGTGCAGAGGTAAATTATATGAAACAGGGAAAGCTAGAAACATCTTTGTTTAAGCTACGACACTATTATCATGCTTGAGAGAAATATTTGAAGCAGATTTTTGTTTGCTAGTTTTAGCCCAGTGGATATATAAAAGAGAGTGATAGATGAAGAAACCCACTTGTTGCAAGTCCCCAGGCTAACAGAAGAGAGTAGGGAATATAGTTCAGACAAAGACTCTACATGCCAGTTCTGTCATTTAGATTATTAATGTGCTGTGTTTGGTCCCTGTGGAGAGCTTAAGCCGAGCCAGAGACAGGATGTGCATCCAGTGAACATTTCCTATGATACTGGATTCATAAAGTTTTTTTTAATAGTCTTGAAAGTTAACTCCCCTCCTCCCTTTATCTGTCTTCCTTCCAGAGGTGCCCTGAATGTTTGATTTGCCTTGATTTTCTTCCAACACCAGTCACTGAATGTTTTACTTGTACTGAAAGAAGAAAGTTCTGGCTGAAGAGGAAAAGGCAGAGGCAAATGTGAATTATCAGAGCCATTTCTGGTTGGAGATTTGTGGATTGTTTGGGAACTTGTTTTGAAGGAAGAAAGGGAAAATGTAGACTTAAATGGGGGAAACTCAGGAGTGATTTATCCTATTAAATTCACTATTCGGTGCTTTATTTTGTAACCTTCTTTCCTTGCAGTCAGCCTTCAGAATTAGCCTTGTTTTGCTAGGACAAGCTTTTCATGTTTCCAGCATTCAACTTATGCTTAAATTAACTTGTATAATGCTAACAAATCCAGGTTACCCTCTGGTGTGGAGTAATAAAACTGTGGTTGCTGTGGTCTTTTGGAAAAGCTGAGTGGTGAGAGGCACTGGTCAGTTGACAAGCTTGAAGTGTAACTTGAATTTGCTATGAAGCTTGGCACAAGGTGGCAAATGCTGGAGAAGAATGGAAAGGTTGGCTCTGCTTCAGCCAGGAAAAGAAGCAAAGTGACCTCTTTTCCTCTCTGGTTTGTGATGCTCCATTCCACTGGTACCTCTCAAGCCTGTGTAGGAGTGCAGTCTTCTCTAATATCATGTACCCAGGACTATTCAGTAAGTATGGTCCAGAAAACTGAATAAGAAATGGGTATGTAGTTCACTCTCTGAAAATGTGAGCTGAATGTTTAGTGATCAGAATATCTAATTGCACTGAACCCCTGCCATGTACTGGATGCTGCATGTTCAGGTCTTGTCCTTCTGCTTTTTTCTTCTTGTTGTTCAACTTTGATAATCACTTCCCTCCCTACTAATGCTCCTCCTAGCATTAATAGAATATATCGAGAGTAGAGAACTTCAGTTCAACTTCAAAAGATAAATAAATTTTTGGGGAGGTCCCTGTTTGATACAGAAGTCCTATCTTTTCATGTAATACTTTGATCTTCATGTTTCAATATTTCTGTGCCCTGATGTGTAGCTGGATTATCCTTGTGTAAATTCAATCATATGAACTTTGCTTTATGATTAAGAGTGGATCTTTCCAGTTTAATGCCAGTGACATCCTGCTTTATATGTCTTAGGATAAAGACAAGCTCTCATGTTGGTGCACATAGCATATATCCTTCTCTTGCTGCAGCTAAACTGGAAAAAGACACTAGCTTCTACAGGACTGTATCTGTCTCTACAGGACTGTATCTGTCACTCCAGAAGAATACAGTGACCTCTGATATCTGCCATCTGCTTGTATAATTATTCCTAACCCTGGTCCAGTCGTTGTGACTGATCTGCTATTAGCAAGGCTAACATTTATTAAGCTGTTTATGGCAATTAAATGCAAGTTGGCTGAAACAAGTATTTGGAGAAGTAGCTCAGCTGTGAGGTCTGAGTGAGTAGTAGACAGAAGGTGGAGGGAAGCAAGCTGTAGCAGAGTCATAGACTGATGGGACTTCTCAGAATCATAGAATATCCTGAGTTGGAAGGGACCCCCAAGTATTGTCACATAGGACCACCCAAAAGCTAAACCGTGTTCCTAAGAGCATTCTCCAGACACTTTCAGAATTGTCAGCTTGGCTATGATCACTGTGCTGGGGAAGCTGCTCAGAGCCCAGTAGTCTTCTTGTGAAGAACTTTTTCCTAATACCCAGCCTGATCCTTCCTTGATGCATCTTCATATTGCTGTCACCAGAGAGATCAGTGCTTCTATCTCCCTTGCAGCCACAGCCTGAAATTAAACTAAGTCTGATGAAAATACTGCTCCACAACCATGAACAAAGCCTGTGGTTTTGTGTTTTTTTTTCTTTTTTGGTGTGGCAGTGAACTCTCCCTCCAGTTTGGAGCATTCTCCTACTTACTAAGGTGCAATGTGTTGTTTCAAATTGGCACCTCCCTGCTTTGTCTTACCTGGGGAGGTAAGGCTTATTCTGCAGCCCTCCTCAGAGAGAAATGTGGTAGTCATTCTTTATCATCAGCAGTGTTTTATAACTGGGGAAATAAGTAATTTATTAAAATGAAAATAGAGAGTGGAGAGAAATAGAGGGTGCTTAAGGTACAGAGGATGTAGTTATCCAAGCTGGAACATGGCCAGGATACTTAGATTAATTTCCACATTCTTTCACAATATTGCTTGGGATCAGTAATGAGAACAAATGACCATTTATGTCTAGGTTTGTCTCTCTCAGCCCATATAGGAGGTGAACAAAGAATCCATATTGCGCGTGGGCTCTAGAGTTTTACTTGCGTTTGGAACATTTCAGTTCAGCTCTCAAAACAAAGACCTGGCTATTCAAAAGTGTTTGCAGCTCTGATAAAACTATTACTGCTAACTGGTAAAAGTTAGTAATGGAGCTGCTCATTAGTCAACACTGCCTCTTTCTGTATATTAAATGAAGAATGTTTTTCAAGTAACAGGAAAGACCTAACAGTATCTAATTATAGAGAGTAGTTGGTAACTATGTCACTTTTATTTTAATGGCACAATCAATTTTATAGATGAAAGTTTGAATTAAAACTTAAGGAAACTGTAGTTTTAGGCAGACAGCCAAAGCTTGAATTACTGTACTTAGTAACCTGAGAAAAAAATAATTTATAGATGCTTACACATGTCTGTATTTTTTTAAAAGGAGCTCTTGATTGCTTTTGTTTTATGTCTCTTTTGAAATATTGACTAGAAATCAGATGACAAATAATAATAAACTAGATGGCTCAAACTCAAGTGGCCCACACTGGGAACATGTGCATCGTCTTAAGAAAATTATCTTAATCAAGCCTGTGGCTGGATTTTTGGAATGCACCTATCATGGCTTCGTGTGATGGAAACAATTCAGAAGTGTCTCTTAGGAATTATGTTTAGATTTTTCTTGTGTTTATTCTGAAGCTATTTACATTTTTTTCGTATTTATTTTAAAGATATACTTTTTCCCTGGCTAATGAGTTCATTTAGACCAAATAGAGTTTTAAGCAGTTACTGCCTTCTCACTGAAACTGTAGATGGGAAAACTCTTAACTGACTCAAATCTCTGAACTTAGAACATTGTACTTAAAAAAAAAAAAAAAAAAAAAAAAAAAAGACTTTTACCAGATCTTTGTGTGGAGAGGGGTGAAAGAACATCTGAGGGCTATATAAAATAAGACTGTAGCTGGTCATGTCATGTAACTGAGAAGCAGTTGATCTTGTTGAACTAAATGTTGTTTGGTTTTAGTGGGGATGGGTGGTTTTGAAGGAAACCAGTGTTCAAAAACCTGAATACCACCGTGCGCCACAAAGATTTGTTTTTGATGTTGTGCTGTTGAAATTGCTTTGTACTCAAAATTTGTTGAGGAGTAGCTCTTATGTGGATACTGCAAGAAACAAAATAAATGTTTTGAACACAGGTTTTCTAGAAAGTAGGTATTGATAGAGCACATGCAGGAATGTACGATTATTTCCCCTGCTGTGCCCATATTCATTTAGCTTCTTATGTAAACAAAGGGTCACTCTGTCTTCTAGGTTCCAGAAAATGTTCAACTCAACCAGCCAGAAACTCAAGGATTTCTAGCTTTTCCCAGTGGTTGGTTCCCAGTTGATGGTACTAAAGTTTGACCACGTTTAATATTGCAGGGGCTCACAGGTCTTCCTACACATTTTATGATTCTTGTACAGTGTGGTAGTACATCATAGTGGCTAAAGGGCTAATACATGTTTAAAACACATGCTATTGCATCCCTGGTAGTCTAATGTGATTTTAGATTTACTAGTAGATGTTCAAAACTTGCAAGTTGAATATTCCAGAATCTCTGGTAATGGCTGGAAATCCCTAATTATAATTAATGGGTTACACAGGTTTATTAAAATAATAATAATAAAAATCTGTAAATAAATGTTGAAAGGCAAGAGCTCCACATCTGTAGTTAAATTCTGAATGCTACAAAACCCAGAAGGGAGTGGGTGAATTTCTCTGATGTTATCTTTCAGTATACCAAGGGATGAAAACATCCATCCCTTGTGGGACAAAGAAGGGGTTATGGTGTTAGAATTTATGAAATCATGGGAGCTCTTTAGTTGCCTGAAAAGTGAAAATATTTTAAGTTCTTATGTAAAACTACTTAGTTATCTGCTGATGTCATGCCATGGGGAAATTAAGACAAACTTCCATTTAAGAACAGATCTTTCAATAAACCCACCTGTCTTTTTTTTTTTTTTTTTTTTTTGCACTTATTTTATGGGGGCTGAAATACTGTCCTGCCAAAAGATGGAACTGAATCCAAAGTGATTGTTGGTGGGAGTGAAGATATCACTGTTCTCTGCTTCCCACAGTACTTTGGCTGTCATACACTTAATTTGAACTTAGAGGTAGTCTGGGAGCTGATTTCTTGGTCAGGATTGCTGGAGGACTGGCACTGAAAGCACTTAGGCTGGGAAGTGTGATTAGGGAATCATATTTCTAGTGCAAGGCAATAATTCAGCATCCCATTTGTTGAGTTCTTGACCTGGAGTGGAAATAAACTGGTAGCTGATTAGTAATCTCTTGAGCTATCTAGTTTCCCAAACCACACTTAATTAAAGTAATGAGAATGGTTAAAATTTTAGGAGTTATGAATAATTTCCCGAAGCAATTATATTTCTTCTCAGGGCTTTCAGTTTTATACAGTGTAAGGAGGCTTGCTTAGATTTGTCAGCAGTTTTCATTGGTAGATATATAAATATATAGAGCCAAGTGACACAACTGTACCCCTCTGTAACAATTAAAATGGCTTAACTTAACAAGCTGCCATGGAAATACAGCCACCAGTTTGGACTTCATGACAGACAGTCTTGCTTTTGTATTAGAACTCTAGTTGGACAGAATAGTTTTAAGCTATTAGTTTATACAATTAATACAACTTAAGCTAAATAGACCCATCCAAAAAGATGTAATTCAGCTGTGTTTTTTGCACACCAGCCTTACTGATATTAACCAGTCTGAGTGTCCTGAGGCATTAGTAAATGTAATGGCTGATAGAAAATTGTTTTTCTGATTTTCTTTCCCAGAAAACATAGGTCTTATTTCTGTGTAACCATTTTAGTTAGCATCTTCACATTATCTTTATATCTAGCACTTAGATTGAGATTCAACCACGATTTTATTTTCTTTCTTTTCTTTTGCAATTCTGAGGAAGGCTGTTCATTCTAGCCTTAAGAATCTGACCTTGCTTAACGAGGCAAACAACGAAAATCGTGTGCTCCATCCAGACTTCTGATCTTTCCTATGTTGTTGTAAAAACCCTCTGATTATAGGGGAGCCTTATGTGCCTAGAATTTCTCAAACTGAACCAGTACCTACACCTCTAAAATAATGCATCCAACAACAGAAACACCCCCAGATTAAAAGTACAGATGGAAAGAGTTTCCTTTTCTGGGTAAAGTTGCTTCAATTCAGAGGTCCCATATGAGGTCTGTTCATTGCTGCTGTCTTTCAGGTGCCTGTTCAAGTGTGACGTTGCTACTCTATCCCCAAAAATAATCTCAGTACTTACACTGTCTCCTTCTATTTCCTTTCATTATTGGGTTTGTATCTTTTGAAGACAGCATGCTTTTCCTTTGTGTTGAGCGTGCCCTTAGTGATTGCTGATTGCCATAGGGAATGTGGCAGCTGATTTGGCTGAGCGGGATCAATAATAAGGCAAAAAATCCCCATATTCCTGATATGGAGGAGAGCTGAACTGGCCTGGACACAGCTGTAGTGACGTCTTCAACAATTGGGGTGTGCTGACAGAAGTTTCTGGTGTGTATAGCGACTCAAGAGCCCTGTTGACAGCTAGAGTGTTCAAAGCATAATTTCCTCCTCATTGCATGGAGGGTTTTGCTATGTATGCAGCCTTCTGTTGTGTGTGTTTGTCACTGCCTCCTAACTGGATAAAGAATGAGCTTGGGGAACATGGCAGGAGAAAAGTATATTCACAGTAACTAATCTTGTTAGTGCCAAGGATTGTTAACCTCCCTACACTCTTCAGAGTGAATGGGAATGTGATTCAGATCTGGTGTAAATAATATAAATATCTGAATTTAATAGCTATGTGCCATTTTGTCTATCTCTTTATTCTTTGGGATGTCTTGTGTTTGTATAGACTTCCCGTGGGTCCAGTGGGCCAAGCCTCTGGTTACCATTATCAAAACTACTAATGATGGCAAACTTTAGTCTGTGTGTTAAGATGGCTTCATTAAATCCCTCCATGGATGCAAGTAGAGATATTCACTGCACAAAATTCCTGGGGTCAGCTCTGTGCTGTAATGGTGCCCTCTTTGCCTTTCGGCAGTGAATCAGACTAGAGATTTTCCCAGTCATTTTCCCAGTTAAACCTGTAGCGGTGAAAGATTAAGATCATCTTGAATGATCTTTTCCAAAATGGGGAAAGAGCTTACTGCTGTCTTGAACTGTGCAAAAAAGAAATACCTCAGTAGAGAATGAGGTGCTACTGTTTAGTGGAAGGAGAGAAACAAAAACTAAAACAAAACCCAATATTCCCCCCCCTTCAATAAATAAACCATACAGACCAATAATACTAAGGGTTTATCTTCTGTCAATCACCTTAATGCATTTGCCCTTTTACTTATACAAATCCTGCCGTATTAAATTTATGCAACTGGACTAGAGTCAACGTTTTCATCTGATGGAAGTTTTAATTGTTTATTGTTTCCAAGTCTTGTGCCCAAATTACAAGCCAGTTGTGTAGCCATTCCAACCAGGATGTACTAAGTTACCTGACACCTGTGGTAATCGGTACTTCAAATCTATGAGTTTTTAACTGTTCTTAATGTAAATTATCTATACATATATAATATGTATACACAAGTTATTTCTTCTGTAGATATGGAACTTCCTATATGTACTTCTGCTAGAATGGAAATTTGTTAATAATGTTTGTTGTGATCAGATATGGTTCTCAATACTGAATTATGCCTTTCTGCATGCAGTCCTTTTGCTGAAACTGGTTTTGTTGCTACTAGGGGTTTACTGAGTAATCAAGAGGAAGGAGAGAAAAGTGACATTTAATTATTCTACCATTAAGCAGTGCCTTATTGTAGGACAAAAGTACATAACCACATAACGAGAACAGGTATGTCAGTTGAAAGCACACAGGAAAGTTTTGTAAGGGAGAGCAAAAACGCTTTTGTGAATGGAATTAGCCTCTGCACAACTGGCTTTAAATCCCTGTAATTTACAGGTCACTTTGAATTTGCACCAAACGTTTCTACACGTGCATAGGAAATCAGAGCAATCTGGTATGTTGCATATACTCTGAACGGGAAGCTCTGAAGGTCTCTGTAGTGAGCTCTTGATAAGAGTCATTCTCGTGAGGAGACTTATTTTCTTATTTATAGAGTTACAGGAAGGAATAATGAATTGGCAATGGTACTACTTTTAGGAATGTAACCTATCTATGTCTCTGAGGTAATAACCCTTGTGCTGATTTTATGTTGCTTGTGTATGTGTGAGTTCAAAAATACTGAATAGAGATGCACAGAATGCTGAAACTCCAAAGCAAAACACATTTTTTTTTTTTCTAGGTACTGAGAGTTATCTTTAAAGCAAATTGCTTCTCACTGTCTTTATACCCCACATTCAAGTTTCAGCAACATCTGAAGATGTTAGCAAAGCAAACTGAAATGAGGGCAGCAGAAATACACAATCTCTGAGCAAATATTTCTAAAAATGACCTTAAATACTGGGGCTAATGGAACAAATGCTACTCTGAGATTTTCTTCCCCTACTATTACAACAATGCGATCTTTGTACACGGTTGTAAGCAGTGTTGTTATTTGGGGGTGGGTGGACACTTATAAAGCACTAAGGCTCTTAGATCTTGCTATATACAGTCTGTAATCTTTTAAATAATTTATTTTAATACTTGAGTGTTTTGTTACTCTGCCCAACTGAACTGAGAACATGGAGAATTGCAGTGCTGTGGAGACAGGAATTTCTTTTCTATCCAGGCGTGCGTAGTTGCTGAAAGGAGTAAGAAGGGAAGTCGTGGATCCATTTAATTTTTGTTCCTACCTTTATAAGGTATCCTATCTGGACTTTAAATTGATTTATTCTAAATGTAGTTTAAACTAGGAGAAAAGGTAACATGCTCAGTAGAATCCAGCCTCTGCTGCTGTTCAGGTATTCCTCACTCTGTGTGGACTATCCTTACTGCCATTTAATCACTGTATCATCTTTTCTGGAGGGGTGATAGAGTATCTTGCCTCTTCATGTCACTGTTTTGAGGATAAAGGAGAATGAGTCTGTCATTGTAGTATTGCTGGACATGAACAATTACAACTACACAGGCATGTGTGTTTGTGCCATTATCAATTGAAGTGCTGTTGAAAAGGAATCCCTCAAAAGCCTGTAGGGGTGTAAATGTTCATCTGTGCAGAAAGAGAGAAAAATAATTGTCTAATAGCTCTGGTTGTGTAAATGCCAGTGTTTCTGAGAAGGTAATAGGAAATCCATTTTTATATTGGCTAGCAAGCACGCCAAACCGGTCATGGCAGATTTTGGTGTGGCTTTCTCTCACGTGTTTGCTTTAACCTGGTAACTTAAGGACCCGTATCTCCTTTCCAAAGACCTGAGCTATAAAAGAGCTGGTTTCACTTTAGACTTGAATCAGCTTTCAGAGCTCTGTAGTAGCATCCACACATCAGAAATGATGTAACCCAGTGGACATGAAGTGAAATTAAAGCGAAATACTCATACTAATAAAGTAAAATACCTATGTAATGAATGAGAAAAATAAAATAGATGGAACTATGTCCACGGTCGTGCATCAGAAGATTTTCAGACTCTTTAAATACAGTGTAATTTAATAAAGGGGAAAACTCTCCACTATTCAAAATGTAATAAAGCTAAGAATGTGATTCTGTAATCATGTTGGAATTTAGTATCAATAACTACAAAATAAGGAGTGCATTGATGAAATGACATTAGAGATTAGGACAAATATGCACATTGGTTTGTGAATGATTGAACCAATATATTCTTCAATTGCAGTGACACCAGTATGCTGACAAAATGGATTTCTATTAGCACACTCTGTTAAAAGGAAGATTGTATTTCTTAGTGAATAAAGCTGTGGCTAAAAGGAAGGGAAGTGTCCCAAGGAGCTTGAGCAGCCCGTTAGCCCCATCTGCAAAACTGCTCAGTGCTCAGAAATGGTTCCAAGCATGCAGTTCTTCACACACACTTTATCCTCTAACACCATGAAAGATGGAACAGTTTGGTATAATAATTTTACTAGAGTTGGAGCCACAGGGAAGTCAGCAGTCTTCACATTCTGAATGCAGAAGCTTGAGGTCACCAGGAAAGCCTACTCCTGTGGGAAGCAAGAAGAGGTGCTTGTGTCTAATAGTAGTTGGCAACTGGATATGGAGAATGTAAACAAGAACTTATGTGAGATGCAGATTAAATAGGGAAGTTCATACACTTCTATTTATCTGCAACAAATGATGCTGAGTTTCAGATAGTGCCCCTATGGATGATGATAAAATCTCTGAAACAATAGTCTCTCAAGCTATCTCAGTGCTGTCCTTCAAGGATCTGCATAGTCTAATTACATTACTTTGAGTAGTGAATGCCTATGCTATTTGTGCTATAAGTAACAAAGTAATATGTAGAAAGGATAAAGGTCCTTGAGACTAAAGTATAGTTTGCACAGTCGCTTCAATTTGGCAGTATTATCCAGCATTTAACATACAAAACGTTTTTGTGCTCTTTTCCTCTTACAATATAAAAATACACATAATAATGATCTTTTGTGTAATAGGCAATCATAGTTAAGTGGTCAGGATCCAGGTTGAGAGTCTCAAGTATCAGGAGTCCTTGGGGGGGCTCGTATTACTTGAAATGGGATCTTTGCCAGAATCTGTAAACCATCTTCAAAGAAAAGACAAGATAAATGGACTCTCAGTGTAGAATTGTGCCAGACTTTTAATTTTCAGGAATACGTTTTTTTCCTTCAAGCTAGCAGAGAGTTGACTTAATTTGTTAATCAGTTGAAAAAGGAAGAAGGGGGAAGGGTAAAGCAGTTGACATTTTAAGCAATACAAGCCTGCACAAAAAACAGATTTATCTTGGCAATCAAGATAACTTAACAACCATAAACACAATGTCAGAGGGAAAAATTACATTTTGCTGTAGCACAGTTCATATACAGATGACTGATTTCTCTTTCAAGTTCAAGCACAAAAGGACTGTTTATATGTATTCAGCATCTGACCTAGCTCTTGAAACGCTGAGGAAGGATGGCTAAAGGGCTCTAAATGCTTCTTGGCAAGGAGTACAGGATAGCAATCAGTGCATGTGTAAATAGTTCAGAATGTTGATAAGTTGTTGTTCAGATAAATTGCAATGCTTGCCTGCTTACACAGATGCAATCAGAGTTTTTGTTACAGGACATTACATATCAGGTGGGAAGCTGCTTTGGACACATGTTGCTTTCTTTGTGCTTGGGATGTGTTAGAAGTACCTGTGCATCTATAAGAACAGAGTGTGTGTGTGTGCATAAATAAGGAATGTCCTGCAGCGTGGGCACAGTTTCTCCATGCATCAGGTCCTTGTGCAGATAAGTCCCCTGTAGACAAACTGGATTTTATGCTGTGATGTAAATACAAGTTCCAGAGTTTGACTTAGTAGATAATTTCTTGTGAATGTAGAGACCATAATGCAGAAAGCATCTCCTATCACTTCTATTAATTAGTGTAGATGAGACCAGTGGTGTTCTTCCAGTATACTCAATTTCAGTGATCTAATGCTTATCCATGACAGCTAGGTTTGCACTTGCAATACCCAGTATTTCCAGGTAGCTTATATCCTGTCTGCATCCACCTGCAGGCTCTTTCATTTCTGAGATTGTGCAAGATCTGTCTGTGTTCAATTTACTACAGTATATATTAAGAGGAAGGTAGAAATGTGACAGGAAATGTATGACATCCTGATACTGATATCTTCCCTGAGGTTTTCCACTTCTTGAGGTGTTATACTAGCCAGGTATTTCCCTTATGTTCACTTTCCTTTGGAAGCACCTTTTAGTGGTGTAATTCAGTAAACTGACCTGTTGTGGTTTAATCTGGCAGGTAGGTAAGCACTGCACAGCCTTTTGCTCACGGCTTTCAGTAGGATGGGGGTGGGGGCCGGGGGGGGGGGGGGGGATGGAAGAAAGAAAGAAGTAGAACTCATTGGTTGAAATAAAAGGTATTTACTAAGAAAAGGAAGAAAGAAACAGTACTAATTACAGTAATACATTTATATATATATATATATATATATATTTATAAAAGGAGTGATGGACAAACAATTGCTCATCACTGATACTCAGCTGTTTCTGAGCAATAGCTGCTCCACCAGCTGACTACCTTCAGTTTTATAGGTTTTTTTTTTCACATGACACTGTATGGTATGGAGTGTCCTTTTGGCAGTTGAGGTCGCCTGTCCTGGTTCTGTCCCTTCCCAGATCCTTATGCCCTGCAGCCCCCTTGTTGGTGGGACAGAATGAGAGACTGAGAAACTGAAAAGTCCTTGGCTCTGTGCAGCACTGTTCAATGACAACTAAAACACTGGTGTGTTATCAACATTGTTGTTCTCCTAAAACCAAAACAACAGCATCTTAGCAGATGCTAGGAAGGAAAAATCATCTCTGTCTTGGATGAAACCAAGACAGGTGCCTTAAACGGACTTTCCCACTTAATTTTCTTATGAGCAGAAAAGAAAATTATCCTTGATCTGTTCTGTTGCTTCTCACAAACTTTGGTTTGCAGAGCAGTGTTTCCTTGAATATTAAATGTAGATGAACCTGCAAAGAACACAGAATATGGTGGCTGCGTAAATCCCACCTGCCTCTCCTGCAGAAGGATCTAACTGTGATAGATGTTTTTCAACTCTAGAAACAGTGTCGGATATTTCATATAACACAGAGATTTAGTATTTTAATTGGGAAAACTTTTTCTGCTTTTTTTCTGCTTTTCTGCTTTTACTGTTTTGCTTTTTAAATAGCATCCTTCAGTGACTTTAGTGTTACCACTTACTGCATGCTTCATTCCTACTACAGAGCTAACAAGGGGAGTGACAGACTGAAGCTAAAAAATGTAGTGTGGTCTGGAAACTCAGGCTGTTTTCTAAGCAGGATGAACAGACATGCACCAAGTGGGGAATTTCTAGCCTAAGGTCCAGTAAATATATATATTTTTACATGAGGAACCTTATTTGAAGGGGATTGTTTATTTAATTTTGTGTTCAATATTATGTGATCAAAGAGCCCAGATCCTACTTGGTTAACACCAAGACTTTCAAAACAAACTGATTTTTTTTGGTGCCTAGCAAATTATGTGGCTTAGTGTATTTCTGCCTCACAGCTACACTGTAATAATGTGTGTGTTCTTTTTTCTCTAAAGCACAAGTGACTTAAAAACACCTAACTAGAGACATCTTAAAAAATACAGTTTTCCAGAAAGTTGTAGAACATTCTCTGCAGGTTGTCAATACTGGAAAATGTGTGGTTTTTATTTTCCTGCAGAACAATTGGAACTTATACGGCAAGAATATATTCGTGTCCTTTTAGGAAATACCACTTTAACTGAAAAATGTAATGGTCATGTTTCTGAAGAAAGGTCTCAAATAGGAAGTATTTTGAGATCCCTGGAGTTAGTCTTATTTGTGTTCAACACAATATGTAGCAGAGCTTCCGGCACACACCACTGGACTTTTTTTTCTTTGGACTCGCTGCCTACTTACATTCCTACATTTTCCTTTAAAAATATATAAGCTTTAGTTTTAGCTTGCTAGATGAAGAATGTTCTCTCCTGAAGCACTTAATAATTATTGCTGATTTTCTCCTAAACTGGTTGAGTGTTTAGTACCATGAAATGATTTAATAACAGAGAAGGGAGATTGAACATAACCTGAAAAACTGGAAAAGTTTGCCACTACTTATCAGGACTCTTAAGTAAATTGGAAAAAAAATGATCAAGTCTTATTGGGTGTCACTTAAAAAAAAATAAAAATAAAAAATCTTGTGATTTCAGTGATCTAATCTGAGGGGGAAAAAATCTCAGGCACATAGCATGAGGAATGTTAGGCATTAGAAATATTAGGAACACACGGAACTGTTCTATCTGTTCTTTCTGCCAGTGTAGCATTTCTTCATTTATGAATTGGCCCATGTGTTGTTAGATGAGTCAGTTGCAGTGAATAAGTAACGGAATGCATTTTGATAAGAAAAAGAGACCTACAAACAATAGAAGCTAAGAGAATTTTAAAGCAAATGTGAGTGTAATGAACACGTAGGGTAGTCTTACTGGTGAGACAGAAAACCAAGGGCCTGATTGCCTATGCTTGTTAACAATCCAATGGCCCTTTTTGTAGAAAAAGGCATGGGACCTCTAGTGTCCTGGCAAAATTCCAAGCATGGATTCATTCTCCTTCGAATCTCCCTGAAGGATCAATTGGATATGGTATTCTCTTCTCTATATCCTCTCATACAGCAGCATGTGCTGGATGTATCAGTGTCTTTCTGATGTAATTATATGGGAATAGCCTATGTTACTGAAGGCAACCTAGAGAAACTGTGAGATTGCTCTACATTGACTTTGACTCACCTACACCTCAGCTGTTATGTTGAGGATATTAAGTCTGAACTTGACTTTTGCTTGGGTTGAGGATCTATTAAATTTGGCCAAAGAGAAAGTCATGCTTTCTGCCAAAGTGGTGAAGTTTCTACTTACATCAAGTATTAAATCAGCCTTCTTGAATGGAATGACCGCTAAGTGAACACAAGTTAATATCTTGTGAAACATTCAGGAATCACTGTATAATATAAAGGCTTCTCTTTATAGACTGTTTTTTTTTTAAAAAAAAAGACTTAAAATTAAGACTTATGCTATAAGCATTATTCATAGCTTGTTGGGAAGAAAAACTTTTTTTTCAGTTCATTGAAGCAGATATGAACTTGCCTTAAAATTGGTATGGTTCCAGCTTTCATCAGTGTTCTGTTTCAAATGCTATCATCTCAGATAACAAGCATTAATTGATTCTGAGAAGCTGTTGCAGTGTTCTTCCTAAACTGAGCTTACTCCCTGATAATGTGGTGGTTTTCTTGATTAAGAATTTCAATACAGCAGTCATTTCTGGGTCAAATTAGAGTCTCTGCACATTCAGAAGTCAGACAATTCATAACTTTCATTAAAATGTGAGAAATCTAAAAAGTATTTTATTCTCTTAAAAGGGAACCATCATGTCACAAAGCTAACAATGGCATGAGACTTCACAAGAATTTTTGCTCATTAATGCCTTAAGAGAAAATGCTGTTCTCAGGAACACCCAAAGCTACCAGCTTTCTGCAACCTGATTCTTCAAGAAAATTTACCTCGCAAAATGCTTTGGAAAAGAGAATTTTTACCTGTATAGTGTGGAATGTAGTCTTTGGTATGGGGTATTTGTGAGTCTTGGCAGCACCCGTAAATGGAAAGTGTGATTCTTTTAAATGTACATCTGTATATCTATACATAGTATATAAATATTCATACAAGGGGATATATGTTATATATATTTATTCATTACTATTAGGAGTGCCATCAGATCTGTTAGGCTGAGCAGATCAGCAGTAAATAATGTATAACTGTATCTAAGGTTTTGTGAACCTGAGATTGCCCAAGATGTCTCCCTCTGGACCAGTTCAGTGACCTGTATGAAGTACTCTAATCGTCCAAGCACTCCTTATAAGACTGGCAGGTATGGAAACAGGACTGATGTGAAATTTGAGCACTGTCAGGTGGCCAGGTGGAGCCCCAGGGCATCTCACATGGCGTGCTGGAAACCAACATTTAGGGAATGGATTGGTTCTTTATCACTCGTGTCAGAGGCAAAATTTTATTTACTTTCTTGGGACCTTGCTTTTATATTAAAAGGAGCATTAAATAGTTCCAAATTATTACTATTGTTTTTCCTCACCACAGCAACATCTGAAAACTCATTATGTCGGGATTATTCTTGGGTTCTGTTGACCAGAGTTGAATTATAAGTGGTATAAGAAATCTGAGCCGCCTGGCATTTTTGCTGATTTATTTTTTTTTTTGAATGTGTAAAAACCTAACTTCAACTTTTTATTTAAAAAATAAAAAGGAAAAAATCTCTGAGGAATGAAAATGATACAACGCTCCTGTGGCTGTTGTTTATAAAGGATGGAAAAATGTATTACTGGACTTTGTGAATTGCTATACTCAGTAAGCAGCAAACACAATTAAAGCCAGAATATACTGCATCACAACACGTACTAAATTCATTTATCTTGGCAAGTTTCATTTAGTTTAAATAATTCATAGTGTACTTTTATTAAAATCTGAAAGGAAAAGTAATGAATTCTTGGTTGCATAATATCTTACTGTAAAAACTCTTACATTATTAAAATTATAAATGTAATCACTTGAAACTTTTTTGGCAAAAAAACAAACAAACAACTGTTGGAGGTGACTTTGTGTAGAGAACAGTGGTTTGTGGAAAGCTGGAATTAGTAGATGTGCTTTAATGTGGTATTGCTAGTTGTCAATTCACCATACTTTTCTTCATAGATCTCAGTATAATTTGCAAGGGCAGGTAGTATTGTTTCCACTGTGCTCAAACCGGGGAATGGAGAAACGTAGACAGGTGAAAGAACTCACATATAGCTACCCAGGAAACAGTGGCATGGCTAGAAACGAGAGTTTCGAATTCTGATCAAAAGCAAAGTCTCTCTCATTTTTTTTCCCTTGTGCTTCAGCATAGCCATTTCATCAATCCATTATATTTTTCCATTATGATCTGTCCATAGCACTGTCTCCAGTTGCTGTTTTGGACACAGTTCTTCATGTCTGTGGTGAATGACTTAATCCTGCTTTTCAATCTAGTTCTAGTTTGTAGTTCTGCTCAAGAAATAGATATTTTCTGTGAGAAGTGATTCCAACTCTTGCTGCATGCGAATGTATAGAAGAGGGGGGATAGGCTCCTGAGCATAATGATGTGAACAGAATAACATAATAGCACGTGTGATAAAAAGCAGCTGAGGTAGTCGATCCCTAAAAAAGATGTTTGTGTGAAAATAATGAGTGATATAATCTACATGGAAAAAAATGTTATGGCAACAAGAAGAGTAAATTTGACAGCATTCCTTGAGCTTAAGGGAAAAAAAAAAAGCATTCTTTCTTAGAAATTCTCTATCATTTTGTCAATAATGTCTTTATATAATTCTTGTATAACCAAGTGAAAATTGCCCTTGACTGCAGGCTGGCTCAGATGCTGAGAAATGATGTACCCAGTACATCAGGTGCCACCTATAGCTCTGCTGAGGCTAGTTTTTGCCAGCTAATGATCTGGCCCTGCTTCTTCAAGGCGAGTACATACACAGCAGTATGTGCTGAATCTGTTCTTACTGAAACTCAGGAGAACGCTCGTGCAAGGCATTATGGACATGGTTTGTCACAAAATGTTTCTGGATAATAAGAGGATAGATAAATGAGGTTGTACAGTGTACTCAAAGCAGGGCTCAGTGACTGGAACTCCAGCTTCTAATAATGTGCAGTAGAATAAGGCTCCATGTGTTTGTATTCTTGCCCAGCTCAGGAGTTCAGACACGCTGAAGCATTTTTAAACCAAGAATGTGTTGTGCTACTGTTGATTTATGCAAGCTGCGTATCAGGACAGTGACATAGACCACTTTTCTGCTAGCTGGCAGTTGAGTTCTTGCAAAAGTAAAATATGCACTTGACAGCACTGACAGACAGTAAGGGGAAAGGTGGAAAAAAAATCCTTCTTCTCTTTCTTTATACCATATAGTTCATCCTTCTGCCTCCTTTTCCCTCTTCTTGTTCCATTTTTAACCTTCTAAATGTCTTTGTCCTTGCTGTATTTTCTCTCATTATATACCAGCTCTCCTTAGTCTTCTTCCAATGTAGTGTAGAGGTGTTGATCTTTAGACTCGTTACAAAACCATTACAGGATCAAGTGGCACTGGCAGAAATTCAAGGTTTAGCAGTGAAACAGGTGGCTGTTTGCAGAGGGCTTTCATAAAGTAGATTCTGGCCTTTTTAATAGTCTGCTCATTTTCACAAACGCCAAATTCGCATACAATTATGTAGTGTTAAAATAATCATGCACATGTAAATCATTACTAAGAGATCTGTATGTTGTAAAACAATGCAGGCAACATTTAACAACATGCATGGGTTGTGCTATAGCTGTCCACTAAAATGTGGAATATAGCTTGTTTTTTTTACCTTAATGGAGAACATTTCTAGGCATGGTCTATGAGAGATTTTCCTTTCCCTCAGGTTTGCCCTATGGGACGTTGATATCCACTGAAGCCCTGAAAATCAGCTAATAGCAGTGTGAGTAGATTCTGGGGAGCCAAAATCTCACTAAGAAGGTCACATCTGGAAGAACTGACAAGCAAACCCACAGAATTCAAGTAAGTGGAAAAAACTCTTGCTTTTGCTCTATATTTAAAAAAAAAAAAAAATCAATAAAACAAAGAGAATTACCTTTTAGCTTCGGAGTGTTTCACCTCTGATACAGACTTCAGGGGAGATGAGCTTCTTACTGTTCAAGTTCTGTAGATACAGCACTGTAGCAGCTGATAGGTTGATCAGTTCCTTTTTGAGCCTGCCTTCATGACATCTCCACTTCTATTTTTCCCATTTGACTTGTGTGATGCTGGGTGATCAGTAACTACTAATCAGAATCTCATCAACTTGCTTATGGGTTTCTTTCGATGTTTGGATGCAGAGCACTTCCTTCCAAGCCTCTTTTTCTTTTTAACACTTCATTTATTTTCTTATGATCTGAGCATTTCTAAAACTCTATATACCTTGCTTATGCTTTTGAATGACTTATAGCTCCTCGTTGAGACACATTTACTGTTTTTACTCTCAGCAAATCCAGGTGGCCTCTGAAATGTCAATATGGTTTGCAACACACAGAATAGATAATAACATTACTCTGAAAGACACACCATCATTCTTTGGTGCGCCCAGTTCTTAAACTTGCCAGCAATATCCTCATTCTCTCTTTTTATCTACGCAGAGAAGCAAGAGAATGAAGATTGAAAGTTGAAAGTGTTTTTGCACAATTACCATGCAGCAAAAGATAGATTTCCCCTTGCCAAGGGATAATCCCATTATTCACTGTGGACAGTGCAGTTAAAAATATATCCGTATCCCTTTCTTGGTTGGACTGAAAACTATCTAAACCCACGCTTTATCTGTCAGAAACCTGCATTTAACCTTAAGAACTTCACACTGAAAATTGCTGAATCAGTGAACAATTTGTGTCAATCTTATGAGAGTTGTAACAAGGTTTTCCATTGGAAAGTCATTATTCCTTGATCAAGTTAATTAGAACTGAATTACAACTGATTTAGTCATTTCAGTTGGTAATCCCATATGTGAAAGATCTGGATGAAGTAGCAGATTGTGGTGGATAGCCTGTTGCCAATCTCACTGATCTGTTAGTTGAACTACTAAAGTTCATTTTTCCTGATATTGTGCTCTTATCTGAGTTCGCTGTGAGTTGGCTTTGTAATATGTCAAATATTGCATAATTACTTATGAAATCTATTTTTTATTTTATCCTTAACTGAGCAAAGTGTATCACCAATGCATAGGGAATTTAATTCTTGCTTTTGTAGCACTTGTTCTCATCTGCAAACAGAAGCACCTAGCAACTCCATCAATCTTATAACTGCCAAGATTTTTGGGTGTTTCAAAACATTATACAACCTGGTTAACTGTAAAACGAAATGGAAGTAGCACTTCCTTATAGAGTAAATATACTTTCTTACTGTAATGTCATCTGGAAATAGCTTCCGAGCAAATAATTTCTTCTCATGTTTGCCCAGCTACCTGTTCTTTCAGGTTACGGATCACACTACACATAATGCTGATAAAGCCCCCCCCAAAAATTAATCTGAAACTTAATCCATTGGAATTTAATGTGGGTTGCTTAGATAACATCCATTTCCTCTCTGAACCTCATTCAAAATTAAAATGCCTTTAATTTAAGCATGGAATCAAACTCGCCTATATCTAGTTCAGTTTTTGTTAATTTTAAAGGAAAGTATCTACGTAGTAAAAAGTTAGCTTTCTTCTTTCAAAAAGCATCTGGATTTTGTTGCTGATGATGTAAACAGAGACAAATTTGACTGCCTTCTTTGCAGATAAAGCAAGAAAGGTGATGCTATGATAAAGAATAAGGGCTACATCTGCTACTGCAGAAATTAAGAGATTGACAACCAACCACTGCCTGAGCAGTAAATGACATCAGTGTGTAGGTATGTAGAGAGCTGCTTAGGAGATGAAAATAACCTACTTTGTAACATATAAAAAACTGGCGTAATTGCATTGGTTACGTGTTACTCATATATGCTATCCTTGGTCAATATGCTTTTCTTACAGTAAATGATTAGGAGTGAGTCCTAGTCGATGGTAAAGGATATTACCTTGCCTGTGTTCCATAGTACCCGTTCACGTGCAAGAGTCAGAAACGTCCTTGACATTATATCAGCGTGTATCTTGCAACTCAATATTTAAGTAATACACATTTCAGCTGTTCTAAGAAATTAAGTACAGGACAAGCATTTTTTTTTTCCATGAGGTTGATTAGATTTAGATACAAAGCCTATTTGTAGTTAAATTGAGATAGAAACTTGAAATAAATGCTTTTAACAAGCTATGATTGTAAAAATATTGTCTATTTGGCTTGCTAGTTTTGAAAAAAATTAAGCTACTAGAAAATCTCACAAAATAATTTGTTGCTGGATGTTTTCAAAACTGGACTTTTTTTTTCACTGTCACTAGTTTTCCCATTAGATTAAGTGATTGGGGAAAAAAGAGAGAAATCTTCCATATGAAGACTTAGTTGCATCAGCTAGGCTAATGACTCCTCTCTAGCAGAAGCCTTCTACAGATCTATTTAGGCTTTAAACACAACACAAAACAACGAAAAAACCCCAGACAAGTGAAGTTCAATACTTCACTTGAATACTACCCTCTTTGCTCTGTTAGCTTCCATCTTTCAGTGTTTTTGGGATTTCTGGAGCTGCTGATTGTTTGCCCTGTTATATAATAGGTCTTGGTCAAACCTTCTACCTCAAATTGGACAAATCATGATTTTTATTCTTTAACCAGTTCATGACTTTGGCATACAAAGTAGCCTCTGGCAAAAATAAATCGGTAGCAGTGTGGAAAAAGTACTCCCTTCTTACTTGTTTTAAGCCTGCTTTCCTGATAATTCATTTGGTCCCTACTTGATTATATGAGAATTATGAGAGAATGAGTGAATAAGAAGCTTCAAACTTCCAGCATGAGATGCTAAAGATAATTAATACAATCTGTATGTATGTGCTTTCCAAATACACTGTCAATGACTTTGTTCTGCAAAAAATTAAAGGGTATATTATTCTCATTTTTGACTTGATACTGTCCAGTGTAATAAGGAAGCATCTGTCTTCAGGATCAGCAGTGTGGACTACTTTTTATATGCTTTCTCAATTTTTATTTAGGGTATTTTGAATCATACACTCTCTGCATCTTAAGAGAACAGATTTGTGTTTTCTGCAGAATAAGTATAAAGCATCCATTTGTAGTTTTAGGAGAATATTAATGGCAAACTTTAAAACAACTACCATGAAATTTTTAAGGCTGTGGGAGTTTATTTGCATTTCTAGTTACCAGATCTCAGGAGCCCTGCTTTTATAGTAAAGTTTTTGCAGCAGTCTGAAGATTTCCATCCTTCTTTGATTACATTACACAGACACGTGCAAAATGTATATGGATATATTTGAATGAGTGAAGCGGGTTACTTTTGAATCCTGTGCTGTCTGCAGATTTTATTTACTGGTGTTATGTCAAGATGGTGCATGGTTGTAGCATGCTTGTGATTATGGAAATTTGGTGCAGCAGAGTAAGCCTCTGAATTTACTGTTTTACTTTGCAAGATGCAGACCTCAAAACAGACATCCAGGCAGCAACTGCAAGTTTTCTCCATATGTTTTGTTTCTGTAACAAATCACTTCAAATAGCTTCAAATGTATTTCATTTAGAACTTTCAGACAAAAATCACCATTATCTGTCCTCAAGCTAAGGCCTAACTTAGTTCTGCACTCTGTGCAACAGCCAGAGTGGAAAGAAGCTTGATCTGATGTATCTTCAAGATAAAATATGTAGAGAGGCCTGTGCTGTGAGATTACAGGCGCTAGGCTTCAGCTTTGAATCTTCTGGGGTTTGATGAAGTTGCACTTATAATATTTGTCTCTGTCTCTATTTGAGGTTTTTTTTGTAACAAAATCACTAGACAGAGTTGAGCTTGACATGAACAGATTATGACACTTCAACCAATGTAATGCTCAGTTTGGTTAATTAGTCAAAGCAGCTTAACAGTGAACAGTGTCTGAATATAAACTGGAACTGACTGCATAGCCAAAGGTACTAAGATGAAGAAAGCACTGTACATAAAAGGCTCATAGCAAGCTTTCATTTAGTATTGCATGCAGTGTTAATATTATCTCAATTCCAAGAATTAGGAGATGCATACAATTTCCATTAGCTTTAATTTGTCATGGGAGCCCTGCCTACAATATTTAGACGTACAAATATGTATTTGTGGAAGCTAACAAATGACAGGCTTTGGTTTAACAGTGCTACTCCTAATCTTATTTTGTCGTAAGTCTGCAGCTTTAAAGAATGAGTTGCTCAGCACTCAGCAGTATGGTAAATAGGGCCTATTGTTATTTGGTTTTTTAAAATATTTTAGTAAAACTGTGACAGTTGCAAAGTTTGCCAATACACTTCCTAAGATGCAAAACCTGTCCCATGATGGTTCAAGGTGCGTAAAGTAGTACTGAAAAGCAAAATATAGGGTCTGTACTTTGGGCTTTTATTATGTTGTTGTGTATTTATTGGAAACAGAACAGTGGCTTGGCAGGCAGAGAGACTAGTAGTAACACATAATTGAGCCTGGAATTTTTGTGCTCATGAAACATGACATACGTTCCCTGCCATTATAGATCCAGTTGAGGGTTTGGGTTTTTTGTTCCCTCCCTCTTTAGTAAAGAAATGCGAGCAATTTTTCCAAGTAGAACTGGAAATCATGTCAGTGGCTCATGGCTAGCACAGCAGGCTTGTCTTAAGGGAGGCATGTACTAATGTTTCTTTGCATGCAGCCAGATGGTGTTGATATGTACACCTTTGCCAAAGAACTGGAAAACTTGTAAAAGGAAGTGCAGTAAGGTTCAAGGGGAGAGAAGATCAAAGAAATAAATAATAACGAGTAAAAGGCCTGCTGGTTCCCTATAAGCAGGGTGGAAGTAAGACCAATTGTTATTTTAGTGGCATGGATTGCTCAGATAGGAAGTGTTTCGCTGCTGTGCAGCTTAACTCTTCATTGGCTGGTGCTTTCTCAGAAAGCTATGCAATGTGGACTTTGTCTTATTATTTTGGGGAGTGGTTGTGGTCCAACTTGTAACAGTACTTGCAAACCACAAATTAGGGGTAGGACTGAACTTTGCAGGGATCTTGTATATTTCTAGTTATTTTTAGTTCCTCAGTTCAAGATTAGAGATGAGGACTACTGTCTGTGCGACAGCTACATAGAATTTTATTGCAGGAACTAGTCATGTAATGTTAATGAAAGCAGAAGCAGCAGGAATTAGAGTTAGAATATCCAGCTAGAGAAATTATTCTTTGATTTTTAAGTATGGGTGTTCAATTTGAGAAGAAAAAAAAAAAAAAAACCACCAACAAAAAGCCACTGTGAATTTCCATAACAGAAAGGAGGATTTATTTTTTTATTGATGAAGACTTATGGGGAAGTAGAGGGTATCTTTAAACTTCTTAATTGGAAAGATTGCTGCAGCCTGTGCACCCATGCCAGTTGATAGGCCCTGGACCTTTAGTTCCTTTCTCACAAAGTTCTATTTTGCTTTAACCACAATTGCCATCTTGTTTTGATATTACGTCTAGAGACAATTTTGCATTGAGAAAATGGTGGATTTTCCAGGAGAATGTTATTTTCAGCCTGGTATTTATACTCGAAGGACTTTACTCTCTTTCCCTTTCTGTATTTGTAAGAGTAGATATATAACAGGTAGAATTCCAGATGCTAATGTCTGATCATGGTACAGATGCCTTTGTAGTTGTGCCCCTTTGCTCAACTAATTCAGTATGTCAAGAGTCTTCTTGTAATTATTTTAACATATTGAGTTCATTCTGAAAAATCTCTTAATTGTGTAAATGCAGCAAAAACTTGCTAGGTACAATGAAATTTGTAAGGTGTGTTCCCAAGATGTGCCATGTTAATGCTAGAACTGAGTGGGAATGACTGACTCTGGTCTTTCATAGATCCCAGCGTTACCTTGATAAAACAGGAGGAGTATTCAACAGACACAGTCTTATGAATTTGTGACTGAATGGAATTCTCAGACAGGTGGTAATCCTCAAACATGAGCAGCTTTTTTAATCATTTATAGAGGGTTCTCCGATATTTTATTCTTCACAGAAAATGCCTGCAGAGTTGAACAGAGCATTGTAACCAGTCTCTAAGGTTTCTAAGTCATTTTAGGGAATTGTGGCTTCAGTTTCAATGTAGGACCTTTGTTATCAGCTTTAATGGGCTCGCATGCCTCATATGGAAGTGTTCCTTAAATTTAACAATACTACAATAAAATGAAATAAATCATTCTCAAATGAATTCCTCTATTTGGATGGTAATTTCTATAGATCCCTATTAAATTCTCGTTTCAGTGATGGAGTTTTATCTTTCAATAAAATTTAGACAGAAAAGATTTCAGATGGTGTTTCTAATGAATAATACTGGCTTTCCTTGCTACATAAGTTGGAGGAATATAGCAGAAAAGCATGCAATTTGTTTGGGTGCAGTACAATACTCTTGCTGCCATACTGCTTCTGGCAGTGGAATTAGTGCCCTTTTTTGGTGTTTTGCTGAACTGTGTAGACAATCCATTTCATACAGAACGAGGTGAAGCATTTATAGGATGACACTCGGCTCTGCATTGTAGGAGTGTCCTAAGATCCTACCAGTAGCTCATTTTATGGAATCCTACTAGACAGAAGGGAGGATGATGTAGTAAGAAAGCCAGATTCTGTTGCTTTAATAGGATTACTACTGAATCACCAGCCTATTTAATTAGCCTTATAAACATTATTTAGCAAGGTGTGGATTGGGGCTTGGGGAAGGAATATCAGGAGCACAGCATGTCTGGAAAAGTGTCTATAAAAACCCATCTATAAAAGTCTCTTACTATGTGGTCTAATTAAGGTTTGCTTACAGCACATGCATTTCTTACAAAACAAACAGGTTGGTTTCTGTTTGCTGCTCTTTATTTTTATAACCTGATTACAAACTGAGGGAGTTTGTTAATTTAGCCTTAGTTTAGTTACACAACAGAAAACAGTGCTTGTCACTGGTTTAAATCAGCCCTACTCAAGTCACTATTTGGAAATAAACATAACTGAACTGAGCTATATCAAATGACTACTTTTTCAAATTGTTAATTTGTTTTTTCTTGTCGAAGATTAGATTATAAACAGATCAATGATATCATGTTTTTACCTGAAGGTCGCTAGTGTACAAAAGTGTCTGAAAGGGGCACAATTTTTTTCTAAATTATGGAGAACTGAAAAGTAGAGGCCTTATGGTAAAGCTATCACAAGAATATTTTGAGTTACATCTGCATTAAAAAAGAAAAAAGTATGGTTGAATTCTAATTCGATAGTCTATTTGAGAGTGATGAAATGGTGACACCATGTTTGTGCTGTACTGGTGTATGCTTTCATCATGAGTTTGCCATAACTACTGTAATATGTTCAGATGTAAAGTAACCCTGAATTCATGCTACCTGCCATCACTAGCAAGAAGAGTCTTTGCTGTGTAGCATGAAGATATTCAGACATAACACAGTTCATTACTTTGTTTTAGATCTTATCACTGCTGTGTCTTGTAAGAGTGGCTGTAGAAAATAGTAGGTTGTTTTTTGAGGTTCCTCCTTCCACCCTCGTAATGAGGATGGTCAAGCATTGGAGCAGGGCCTGAGAGGTTGTGCAATCACTGTCTTTGAAAACAGAATCCATCTGGAAAAGTACATGAACAACTTAATCTAACTTGGAGTTCAGTTCTGCTTTGAGCAAGAGACTGCTCTTCAGGGTGACTTTGGTTTGTTTTGCTTAGTTAATCTGATAAGAAAATGTAGTTCAGGTGGTAACTGCAGTCAAACCCAAAAAGTAGAGGGAGTTCCAGGAGCTCTTTTGATATTGTGTGTTAGTTCAGTAGTCTTTAAGAGTCATAAGCCGACCACACCATCCTATCCTGGCTTCACAAATGAGTAACCAACTGCTTGTATTGAAAGTAAACTGTCTGGTGTATGTCCAGTGTACAGAGTGTAAATAGCTTCTCAAATATCATGAAATGTCAATATTAATGCCTGATGGAATTGCAGAAATTCATTTTAAGTCAAGCAAGTCTGAATCTAATGCTCTGATTTGTTTATATTCTTCTGCACTGAGAAGTACACTAAACCTCAGACCTTCACTAGACTTGAGACCTTTGCTTTATGTCCTCTATGTACTTCTGTGCTTCTTTTACACTGTTCTTACTTGCTACAGAAAAGTCTAAAATAAACATCTCTGTAGCACATGAGGTGTCTTACTGCCTTCTCAGAATGTATGACCAATGCTTTGTGCAAATATCTGATAGTGCTTCTGCTTCATGGAACAGAGAAAAACCATCGTAACTAAACCTATCTGTAACAAGCTTCGGAAATAACTGGGATCAACAGGTGGTAGGTTACAGGGTGAGAACAAATTTATAGTCAAGGAAAAAATAATCCCAGTGGGATTTAGTAGGATTAGTGAAAATGACAAGATAGAGTTGTGCTGGATATTTTTTCGCTATGGTAAACGCTGGCTATGGTTAAAAAAAGTGTCTTCTGGCTCCAAGTCAAAAACATGAGCCTTACTGACCAAAGCTGTAATTGAAAGGAGAAAAATCAAGAGAAATCATGCCTGCTTGTTAACCTGCCATTCCCATCCTTCCATCTTCCCACACAAACATTTTTTCGCAGTGGTCTGTTTTAAAGAACAGACTAACAGTTTTGCACAGGTCGAGTTTTTAAATTCAAGTGAATGAAAACTCCCTTAGTCTTTTTCAGCAGTCATTATGTCCCTTTTCCCTTTGCACTAGAGAAATAGCTGAGAACCTTAGTAAGCATGAATTCTGTAGCCACCTAATGTTCTGAAAAGACAAAGTGGGCTCTGAAAGGTAAGTGTAACTTACATTCCAGCTGTCATTGGTGTTGGCATTTGGAACTGCTCAAGAGGTATTTAATGGAGCCATGCAGAATCTGCAGTTCAGGGCCTTTCATATGTCTTGTTTCTACTATTTTAATAGCTACTTTTTATTTGCTACTTTTTATTTTACTGCTGACCAGCAACCAAAGCGTTGGTTTCCTTTCATCTTTTCTTGCCAAAGCTGACGACCAGGTCACAGGAGATGAATGTGCATACCTTCACACAGTCAACAAAGCCTTGAAGGCTGTGGCAGGGGCCAGACTTGTGAAGATGCATGTAGAGGACATGATGGGATACCATGTTACAGGATCTCTGTGCAAGCTCTCTAGATGCCAAATAGCAGAACAGGCTGAGCAGCTGTGTGTGGCACTGAGGTTGGCACTGGAGGAGAGGCAACAGTGCTGGCTGCTGTTAGCAGGTGTTGCCTGGACAGTAATACTCAACAGGATGCCTGACTTTCACAGCTGCTGTGGGAGGTGTGCCGATCCTCTTTCACTCTGGTTTTAAGTCATCTTAACTCTCTTGGCTGCCACAGAGCAACTCCTGTCTCTGAGAGAAGTGACTGGAGATCTGGGACCCCTCTGGCTCCAGCATTTTCAGTCCTATTTTCCCTTGTTATTTTTCCAGCCTTCTGCTTAACCTTGCTTGCCAAAAGCACTCTTTGGTGACTAGCAAACTAATTGGCTGGAGGAGGTGTCATCAAAAATTCATTTCGAGTAATTAGACGTTAGCTATCATTATCCTTGAGGTTCAGATCATTTTTGTTTTCATTATCTGCCTAGTTCCCTGTGGTAGATATTTCTGATAATTTCTTGACACTGAAGGGACCGTGAGTGCCAGCATTCTCTCAGACGTGCTTCTCTTACATGTCCTTGCTCAGTTATCAGGAGTGGGGGAAGGCATATTAGTTGTATTGTGTGTTCATAGTTTTGCTTGTTAAATAGGGCATCTTCTGTAAGGAACTGTGGTTTCACTGTGCTTTGCTGGATAGATGGCAAATTCAGTGCTATGTAGTTCGTGAGGGAAGCACTTCTGTCTTTTAAGTCTTCAGATAAACGGCATTTCAGAGTGCTGTTGATGACTCTGAGAAATCACATTTGCATTTTACGTAATTATAATTATATAGTAATTCTGATCCAATGGTGGATTATTATTAGAATTGGGTCCTCGAAATTCCTCTGCTTTATGTGAGCCAGCAGTCTTTTTTTGTTATGAGTCCTTATGTGAAAAGAATACCCCAGGTTTCTGTCAGTGGAACCTTAGTGCTGCTAAATTTTTAACTAGTGAAATTTGGGGAAAAAATGAATAATTACATTGTGAGAATTAATCTGCCTTTGCCTATGACATGAAGAAAAGTTCTAGTGTTTTTTTTTTTTTTTAGCTGCTCTTGTATATGTTACTGTATGTAATGCTGAGCACAGAAGCCAGTCTAAACAGGGGATTTCTATTTTTTGAAAACACCAACATTTGCATTTTTTTAATTCTTTATGAAAACCCAGAAATTATAAACTACTTCCCAAGGTACACGCCTAAACGTTTCCTTGGATCAACTGAAATAGGTCCTCTTATTTTCTACTAGGTTTATTTTCTATTTTGACTTATGCTTAGTCTACTAGATTGTTTTGTTTAAAGAAAAGCTATTTTGGAAGGAAAGCTGAAAATACTTTGTATGGCTGGAAGAAAATTAATTCAGAATCAATATGGTCTTGCAGAAAATACAGATGCTGAAAATGAATATTTTAATCGAATGATTTCTCATTTGGTATTGTATGTATTGTATCCCAGGAGTGTAATGTTGTTGGTCTGTGCTTACGTATTTAAAAGTTGAAAATATTTTGTATGCATTTAAAAAATGCATCATTTCTCATTTACTTCCTTAAACCTCCTATATTCACTTCTCCATAATGTGCTGCTTGGTCATATTTCCTACAGAGTCCAAATTTAAAAAATGCATTCATATTTGCTAAAAATCTGCATGCAGAGCTCTATGATAAGGCATAGAAAACTATATCACTTACCTTTAGTGACTCAGAATAAGCAGTCAAGAATAATTATTAATCCTGATGCTAATGATTATTTCATGGCTTTTCTCTCGGCTAGAAGAAGGAACTTCCTCCTAGAAATGGAAGTATGACGCCATTCATGACATAGAGAAGCAGAAGTCACTTGCCAGGGACAGTAGATCTAGAGCTCTTGTCAGTTCTGTATTTTTACCTCATAAATTTAAGATTACATTCAATATGCAATGGTATGCAAGTCAGTGATGCTCAGTTTCATCCCATGCCTGTTGTGAACAGCGGAGTTTGAATTTACTACATCTTTTTGGTGGCTTATAACAAAGTGTGGACAGAAGCACAGTTAAGTAAAAGTAGCTTTGTGACAACTCCGGAATTTATACAGTTGTTTTCAATTAAACATGGCTTTGTTTCTTTGGTAGTGATCTGTAATCTTTACACAAACATTTCCATGAGCAGACAACTGGTAGGAAATATGGGTGGTAGCATTACAAACAAACCCAGCTCAGTGTTAGACATCTCAAGTTATCCCATCTTTAGGTAATCTATGTTGATATTAATACTAGGTTCTGTGCTGGCACCTCTGGTGCTTTAGACTTCAGCAGAGCTCTGCTGATGTGCACCAGCTGGAAATGTGGTTGAGGAAGCCAGTGGCCTTCTGAAGCCATCTTTATTAAGTTTTCTCTTCTTCCTGTCATCTCTGGCTTTTACTTCTGTTATGAAAAATGAAACCATAGTCTGTATAGGCACTGAGACTTCCCAGTGGTTTTATTTGATAATTTTCAAGGATATTTCATTTACTTCCTTAAACCTGTATATTCACTTCTCCATAATATGCTGCTTGGTCATATTTCCTACAGAGTCCAAGTATGCTTTTCTGTGCACCAGTGCTGAAAGGGGGAAGCGTGGGGATCACTGTATTTCTCCCTTTGGCTAAAGAAGCAGAGATGTTCTTTTTACTGCAGTGTAGCTGAAGTTTCATTCTAGAGTATTAGCAGATTGGCTGACAATTTAGCGGGTCAAGCTTATCCATCAGAATATATGTTTGAAAGCAAACTGAACTCAACTAATGAAGTGAAAATAGTGTGAAGAGCTACAAAAAAATGAGTGAACCAGTTTGAAGGTTGTATATTTTCATTCTCATTTTGAAACCAGGATAAAATTAATAAAAATAAACAATAAAGTAACATCCCTATTTTTAAGTGTTGTATCTCATTGGTGAGAACTGCAGACATCAAAGTAAAACAATGTTGAAGAATTCATGAGCATGTTTGATGTTAAATAACATGGTAGAAGGACATTGAGACCTTCATCTTTCTTTGATAAAGTATTTTTGAAATGAACATCTTATCAGATCAGAAAAGCTGGTAATATTAGCAGATCAGCATAACTCAGTCACGTCAATCTGACATTTGATCATAAGCAGTATACTTTTGGTAAGATAGAAAGTCAAAGCAAAGGACAGCACAACTTTCTTAAACAGTGCTCCAAACCAAGAAAGATGATATTTTAAAATACTACTCCTATTTCAAGCACCAACCTACTGTTGGTTCCTCTAAAAGGAATTTTACACTTGCTTCAATCTGTTTCACAGAAACTGATATTTGGCTGCATATCTGTTAGCTCAGGAATTTAAAGCACAAGAAGAGAGGTCCTTGTTTATTCAGGACATGAATGTAAAGAATTCATTATCTTGGGGAGCTGCAATTTAATTCTTTTGAAAGAATACTTGCCTACAGATGTCTCATCGTTGCAAGTCAAATTTTCATGTCTGATACTGGCACATGGTGACTCATGGTGAGCCAACACTTTCCTAGGTTGTCATTTCAGTATCATTTTCTTACATTAGTATCACGTTTCCAAATTTAGTACTACTGCATCATGCTAGACGATTATCCTTTTAAGGGTATTACCTGTTTGAAATAGACAGCTATCACTTTTCTGTTCTTTCTTAAATCCTGTGGGGCATGAGTCAACTCTAGGTCATCTACTTCTATAGTGGAATAGATTAAAACCAGTTAATGTATTGGTTAAAGCAGTTGGGCTCTATTAATTGAGCCTAATCTGTGGCTAGTGTATGAATTTTGGATTTTGGTTGGCTTGCAGTGTATGTGAGACAAGCTTGCAGTTGCCCAGAATATACGCTGTAGTCCTACATTCATTAACATGCATTACTTAAGGAGAATTGAATATCATTTCATGTTTCAAGAGATTTCTACTAAAAAGGCAGTTTTGGCCAGAAAACATGAACCTTTATCCTTAGAGTCCAGTTTATTTATGGTGCATTGATATTTATATTGAGTTCATTTATTAATGTACGTTGAATACGAGGAGTATCTGCATGATTTTATAAAATGTAAAGTTTTGTTAGAAATATCTTCTGGTGAGACCAATCCAATAGCTAACATTTTTTCTTCAATGACAGTGATTTGATCAGCTTTTAGAACAATTAATTTCTACACAAAGATCTTGAGAGATTTTGAATAGCACCTACATAGGGCTTTCAGGCTGCAGAGTGAAGCCGTCTGTAAGATTCTTGTTTCTGGCTGAGAAAAAGTGGTCTGTTTTACTCATGTTTTCTTCAAGCATTTCATAGATAAAAGATAGATAAGTATCTTTTAAATTTAAAAAAAAAAAACAATTTTATTATGTGTATTCTTTTAGATGTGCTGTATTAATGTGCACTTGTGGACGATGTCTCTCAAAATGAAAATAGTAAGAAAGAACAAAAAACTATGAATTCTGGTGTTTCTGCAGTCAAGACCCTCCCCCCTCAAAATTTCAAAATCACCTAAAGCATTTCCACGTCTTTAAGCAATCAACTATTTTCAAAGTGGGTATTTCCTTCGGTCATTTTTCAAACTCTGTATGGTCTGTACATATGGGAGCTGCTCTAAAAGTAATGCCTCCTGTTTTATTATGCTGGTGCCTGGCATTAGAGGTAGATGGGAGATATGGCAGTAATGGTTGAACCTTCCCACCAATATTCTATTACATCCTGATGCTGTGTGACAGATGGCAGCAGAGGGGCAGTCTGACAGCTTTTTAGTCTCAAAGTCAGGAGCTAACATTGCACTTAGGGTAACTGGAAGTTTGTTCCACCAAATGCAGATGGAAATCAGAACTGTTTGTTTTGTAAAGATATTTACTGTATTTGCTACACCAACCATTTTTATTTTCAGAATGGAATTAAGCATGAATAAAAAATTGTGAGAATTGGAAACCTCCTCTGAGAAAAGTTTTATGTTGTAGTCCTAACATATCTCTCTTAATTGAGAGCAGGGGAATGTTATATATGAAACAAATTATCTTGTGGCCACAATTATAGTATCATTGACTTCAGCTTTTTGGCTCTGTATCATTTAGTGAATTTAAGTCTCATTATTGCTTTTCTTTCAAGACTGATGCTTGTCCTGAGCTATTTCACACTAATCTAACAGACCTTGGTCCATGGTTGCTTTTGTTTGCATTTTGACATTCCTGAAGTCTGTTTCTGCTAAGAGTGTCTTGGCACTAGAACATGTCCTCAAAAATTAAATTTCCTAAAATACTGTATTCCACAGACACATTATTCTTTAAGTGCTGTTCACATTTTTAAGAAGAAATAGATTTGGCAAGGAATTTCTTTTTTTTCTTTCTACTTCCTTTTAAAAATAATATGGAGAATGTGGAGGACTGAGAGAGGAGATCAATTCTAAAACTGTCTGTAATCTTTCTTCCCTCTTCTAATGATAGATTTACCTGGATGTGAAATGCATCAGAATAGAAATTAATAAAGGGGAAAGTTGAAATTTGGATCACATACGATTAGTGAGATAAGCAATTTAGCAGTTATTATTTGTATTACAGTGTATCTCAAATGACAACTGGATTATGATTGTTGATATTCAGAAATAATGAGTGAATTCAAGGTAACTGTTAAAAATGTTCTTGAAAACATCAATTCTGATCTGTTTGTGGGGAACGAACATATTACACTGTTCTTGAAGAAGGCTGCAGTTCCTGTTCAGCAATGGTTTCCATTTTGTATTTTCCCTCAGCAGACAGTTTGCTTTTTACAGAGCATAGTTAAGAGCAGTGTTGTTTCCACTCTTCCTAGGGAACATTAAACCTGCCTATTACAAGGGACTCCTGCTAGTGTAAACGGGATTCGGAGATGATAGATGCAGCCCAGAAATCCCATCCTCCAAATAAACTTGTATCTCCTTGACAACCTGGAGCAATAACAAAATGCAGAGACTGTCCTGTGAAGAGCTTTGGCAGGTCTCTCGAGAGTGAAACTGCTCGGCATCAGTGTGGTGCTGAGATCTCTGTTACAGTTTCCAACTCATGTAGCTGTAAACTGTGCTGGTTCTTTGGATGTACTTATTCCATTGTTTGCAGCGTAGCAGAGTTGTTTCTTTTGGATTACTACAAGTATTTCATTTGGCCCTGGAAGTCTTAATTCATTGCTTCTTTGGGTACCAAGTTATTATAAGGAGGAACATACCCTGTGGAGCAGGTGGCAAGAGAGGGATATCTAAGAGTAATCCTTAGGCCTACAGGCATGGCAATGTTTTCAATTGAAGTCATAAAAAATATTGTGTTGAGCATTTTTTAGCTGATTAAAGTGTTACTTGTCAGATGCATCAGTAATTAGTAATTACAGCCTGAGCTGTCCTCAAAAAGCTAGTTCCAAATAAACTGGGTTGATATGATGTCAGCCTGAAAAATCAGCTAGATTTCAAATGGATATCAAAGATGCTTTCAAAAAGTCTGTTGCACTAGAAGCTGGGTAAGATGGAGCTAGGTGGATGCGTTAGTATTTGAGCAGTCAGATTTACCATACAATTTGCATGTCAAGTGTCAACCTGATGACGTATCTTGACAAATATTTGCAAAACTATACGTAGTGGAAAAACTTCCTTGTTCAACAATTCAAGTTTAGAGACTTCTAGCTAGCTCTTCTTCTGTAGAAAGTAAGTATCTGATAATAACTTGGGTTGTGACTCTGATAGTCAGCTGCTGAACTGATAGAATACTGCACCAGTTGGGGATCTGGGCCAAGGGAAGAAGTGTCACAGCACTGAGTATCCTTCTGTATACCCTTGCTCTTGTGAGGGACATTCTCTTCTATGCACTGGTTTTAAGGAGAGGTTTTCTTTTGTCAGCTTCATTAAGTGCACCAGACCCTAGAAGAGGAGATGAATGTGTGTTTCAAGATATTTTACTTAGCAAGGGATTGTTATTTAACTTTTTAATTATAAAATATAAATGTCTATGAGTATTTTCTTGTTGCAGGGAAGTTTTTAGCTAAACTCTTGTGCTCTTGCAGAGAAGCAAAATTGCTATCATCATGCTGAATATGGCCTCCTAAGGAGAAGTTACATAACTCTCTCTGTTGGTTAAGGATGTAGGTATACTAGCAATATTTCTCTTAGTTAGTTCACATTACCAGCAATATGAAGGATAAAATTGTCCTAGATCAAAAGACTGCAAATATATGGATTTTATATTTATATCATCAGGTGTTGCTCTGTCACACTGCAAATCTGAAATACTGCATTAACTAAGTGTTTCTGTATTTAATCTTAAGGTCCCTGTCAAGTATTATTTAGTGCTTCTGCTTCACATGTTACTAAGTAGATGTGTACAAAGTCTTACATCTGTTGATGTTAACATATCTTGTGAATTTATAGTTGCTTTTCTCATGCATCCACTTGAAACGCACATTTTCTAAACTTGAAGAGATTAATTATTATTTCCAAACATAATTATTAGTGGAGATAAATGGGGAAGGTGTAACTCGTCCTTTTAGAAACAGGAAGTGTTTTTTTTAATAACAGTGGCAAGTTCAGTTGCCTGCTCTGTCAAAGAATTCTTAATAAACTAAACCAAAAGAGGAATGGAAGGTACAGAAAGGAGAAGGAGAAAGGAAAGAGAAAAAGGAGAGGAAGAAGGAAAAGTATTCCGGACACCAGAAGTGGATCTTGACATCTAAATCATATGTCCACAAGTTAGCTTAACTCCCTTAACTCTCCATGCATGCTGCTAGCTGCTAGGATGGTTTCTGTTCACTGAAATGTTGCATGCTCATACAATTTCTGCTTTGGTGCATGACTGGCTGCCTAGCTTTTGCCAGAGTTCAGCATCTTGGAAACCTGGACTTCAGGCAGATCAGGGTCTTTGTTTTCATTCTGCCTGAGTCCTCTAGGGAGCTTGAAGTATTTGCAACATGTAACAAATACTTCAGGAGTGGGGACAACACAAAAGAGGGTGACAGTGATCTCCTCTATATAAAGATACTGTCAGAGCATGGGTTAGGTGTAACTTAGATGTTTCCCCTGAAAAATGTGAGGTAGAAACTGTTTTCAGACTAAGAAAGAAAACGCAGGTGTTTCAGTACCAGGTGGTTCCCTTATGCACTCAGCTGGAGGAGCAATGCTCACTGCCCTCATCTTTTTCATGCTTTCATAATGCAAAGTGGTATGACTTGAGAGAGGAGTGTGGAGACAGGTTATAGTGCACTGTTCTGGTTTACTCATCTTCAGAGGGAATGGAAGTATGGACTGGAGCTCTTCTGGGAGGATGAGTCTGAACTGGAATCTGTAATGTTTAGGGAAGTGCTATACCCCCTAAAGCTCTGTTGTGACCTCTTGGTGCTATTCTAATACTGATGATAATAAACTGTATGATAAATGATTGTATGACAGGAATTCTGCCTAAAGATACTTTTAAAGAAAATGTATGCTCAAAAGCAGAGAAAAGTGAGACTGTGGAACTGTTTTAGCTTTAGTTTCTACTACACCAATTTGGGCACAGACTGTTCCTCAAAATGGGAAAGGGCAGAGCATCAGCTATGGTATTACTTTGGTGCCTGTCTGCCAGCTGGTGTTATGACCTATAAGAGATGATGGCATATCCTTAATATTCTTTGATTGTACAACATTTTTACTTAGACTGTCTTTTCCAGAATGATGCTTCACTGATAGAATGGCCAGTCAATCTCACAGCGTGATAGAAAACAGATGTAAGATTAGGATGCAAAGTAGTTTTCCAGATACTTGGTCCCAGCATGTTGTATAACCCAGCCCTAGAGTTAACCAGCCAAGTGCTGACACATGTCTTATAGCAAAATATCACTCACAGCCACAGTTCAAAGGCCTCGCTACCCTCCAGGGCAATTAATACAGCATCACGTTCAATGGTGCTTGAACCAAATCCATTGAATTCTCAGGGGAGGAATAACGAAGCAATCTCAAAGCTCAGACATGAGCAGCATGCTGCTGCAGCTAAAGTTTCAGTCCTGAAGAGCATAGTCCTTCTTTAAGAATGCTTATGTTACAGTGCATTGTAACAACAAGCAATGATTATTCTGTCATTAAAATTTGTGTCAATACTCACATTAGCTTTACTAAATAAAAGTTCAGACTAAAGATGTGGGTTTCTGCTTTTCAAACTGTTTATCCCATGGGCAGCTTTCTCTGAGTATTTGGAGGTGAGCTTTGAATCAGAATTTTAAAGACAATCACAAATAGATGAAACAAAAGAACAAATGGAAATACAGAAGATTCGTTCTGCACATATCCTTTTTTACATGAAGTTATATGTATACATTCAATGGTATTAACAGCTAACCATAAAATCTTTTCCTTCAAGTAAGTACCTGAAGTTATGACATTTCATGTTAGAAACTGTGGCAGATTTGAATAGTAATGCTTGTGTTATGCAGCCTTTATTCTGATTTTGAAACCATTGAGGCATCTTGGTGTTAATTTAGTCCTTGGTGTGACTTAATAGCCACCTTGTATCTGGAACGGCTGAAGTTAACTGTGCCTGTTATGGAATTGTGTCCTGCTAGAGAGTGCAGGAAATAACAAGTGGCTCTTAATTCCTGATTTCATTTCATTAGTTTCCATTTATTAATGTATGAATGATGTGTTCCCACTGACCATTCTGTTGTGGTGTTAAATCAGCACAGAAAGAAAAGTTGTGTGGGTGTGCTTTATGCTTTGCTGAACATAATGTGAATACTGAACTGAATTTTTGTTCAGGCAGTTCTTGGATGTGATGGTTTTCTGTTGGGAATTCCCAAACAATATGTAACTCTAGTTCTACTGTAATTAAAGGTAGCATATTAAAAGGAACAAACAAAAAAAGTTCTAGTACTTGTCCAGTGAGCATTGGCACTGTTGGATAAAAATCCTAAACAAACTACATTTCCTTTTATTTTTTTTTTTTTAAACTGAAGCATACTTTGCTGATTTCTAATGAGATATTTTCTGGTATTTTCTATTTTAAAAGACACCGGGTTGTCAAAAAGATATTGATGCCTGACAAAGTTCTGTCTAGATAGAGAAGTCACATAAAAATGTACAAAGATGCCATCAGAACAGTGGAAACTTACTTGGTATCCTTATTTTAAAAATGGTTTTCAACTGTCTTTCCACTTCAAACTTTAGAAATAGTGCAAAGTGAGGAAAAAAAATATCAAAAGAAATCAAAATGCTGAGGAAATTGTTGAAAGAGATGGCTTGAATATTTCAAAACTTTGCTGTAAATTTCAAAAATGACTTATTTAAAAAATGAAAAGTATTTGAAATGAATCACCTACGTCACAAGGAAACAGAGTATTCCTGAGCAGTTTTAATTCTTCCTTGTTTGGGCTGTTGCTTCCTCAGCTGACTATTGACAGAAATAGCATTGCTCTTGTGTGATGGGAGGTGAGCTTTGTATATTCTGTGCCTCTGTCATCAAAAAGCCCGTGCTTTCTGTTGTTTAATATGTTTATTGGCAAGCATAGAGAGCATACAGTACCAGTTAAGCAGTGCCTTTACAGTTGTTTTGTCTGTCACATAAAGTACTTCCTCCAGATCAAAGTGGAGCCTGGTGGAGAAACAATTTAGGGGAGATAAAGTACTGGCTGCCATCTGTAGAGCATCTTTTCTATAAATGACTCTTCAGTATTTGTGCTGTTAGTTAAGCAACTTTATTCCTGCCTGACCATTCTAAAGCAATATTGGAGGATCTATAGAAATATGCTAAGTACAAATTAATCTTTTACTCTCAGAGGTTATATGCAAAGCAGTGTAAAAGGAGTTTTTTGTAATGACTAATTTAAAATAAATAGTTGATGGGCTAGAAGATGCTTGCTAAATTGTGCATTATTTAAAGCATATTCAGGTAAAACATATAGTGTTGTATAAAGTGGCCAGCAAGATCTTAGGGAACTCTATTTTTTCAGAAACTGACTCTGAGATTCTTCAAAAAATAGAATAAAGGCATGATTCAGAATCTAAAAATGTACTCTTTTTTTTTGGTTTTGCTCATGTATTCTGAAATCCCTCCAACTGATTGTGTTTAATGGGCTTTTGATGCTTCATATTTGTATCTGCCTTTTATAGCTCTTATGTCTGCTGTTGCCTCTCTTTAGATCAAAGGCATAGGAAGAAAAGAAAAATGGTGACTGTCTGCAATCTTCGCTGTTTCCTTACACATTTTAGTATTTTTCTGCATGTTTCTACCTTACTCAGTGCAGCTTTTCCTCATTATAATTCTGCAAGTCACTGTAGAGAATTCTTCACCACCCCAGGAATCCAAACCTTTCATACATTTATGAAGTTAGTAATAAAGATTCAAGACAAATATCATTTAGATTATAAACATTTTTGTTGCTTCTATTAAATTTTATTTGCTATCTGGATCTAAAGCTAGTAAAGTTTATATTTGAGTTTTCTTTTGGAAGTCTCAAAACTGGACATGACTTTTTCTAAAAAAAGAAAAAATACCTCATTATCACAGCTACAAGCACTGATGATTTTATTAAACTGCTAAACATGAGAAACAGTGACTTGCTTGAGGAATACCAGCCTGCTTCCACATAGGAATATGTTAAATTCCAGAGTCCTTGGGACTAATGCTGGACGTCTCCTTATCCACAATGGCAATGCAATTCCCTGACAGTGTGTGGATTAGTATCATATAAGCACTTAAAAATATCTTCTGAATTTCATTCATTATCTTTGGGAAAAGGTTATTGCCATTGCCAGTTGTAGGAGTATTTAACATATGTGAACTTGGAGCAAGTGATTTTTTAGATTGTATGGTTCTTTTTGCTAGCGTACATTAAGTCCAACAGAATCCGAGAGATCTGACTTCGGCATGAATTTACACTAGCTGCTGGTAGCTGTGGCTGCAGTTCTTGTATAAGGTCACCTTATTTTGCTGTGGGAATTGTAATGAACTTCTCCATTGTGCCATGATGTCTTTCCTTTCCTCTCATGCCAAGCCTCTCCCTCATCCACAGGTTTGGCTTCAGATTACAGCAATATTTTTATTAAAGCAATATAAGGCTTTTGATGCTATAATTATTTTTGATAACTATAGCTGAATATCACTTTCATTAATCTGCCAGTGACAATCCTTGTGGAGTTTAGATAGTAAAGGGATAGTTCAAGTTGTTTGGGTTTAGAAGATGTAATTTAAGTGAAATTATTTATCACCTAAATTCTGTTTGAAGCTGCAAACTTCACAGGGAAAAAAAATCATTGTGCAACTTGGACTAGACTTTGAAAAAATCTTTGAAAATGGTGATTTTCCTCTGATTTTCAGTATCTACATTGTAACAAGTATTGAGGGAGGAAAAAGGATGAACAAATTGATATAATTCTAGAGCACTGCATCTTTTTCAAGAAATGTATAAACCTTCTGAAGAGTTATTTCAGTGGAGCAGTTCATTTTGCAGAAAGTTGTAACTAGGTGGACAGACCGATGAAAAGTGGTGGAGTTTGATATCTATTACAGTGCAAGACTTAAGTTACCTTCTAACTAAATACAGCCATGTGTTTTAGACCTGACCTTGTTTTCGCTTTTACATTGGGAAAGCCACTGATTATCAACACAGATGGTCTGATGCATCATGTCATGCTACTGACCTTGTGTTGGAACAGAGCTGAATCCTGCATTGTGAATGAGGATTTTTATGTTAAATAAAGCACTTAATTAGGAACAGATTTCAATATTTAATGACTGCATAGCGGTTTATTAAAATGTTTGCACTAATGTTAATGATGTTAGGCAGTTTAAATACCAATGCATTTGTTAACCATAAAATACGCTCGCACCACTGTTGCATTGGATCTGAGCCTTACCTTCGTGGTGTTACAGAGGATTTCCAGCCTAGCAAAATTCTCTCATTCTTTGAGTGTTAGGGACAATGTTTGGAGAACTTAACATGATTTAGGAAGAGGAATGCAACTAGAGGGTGCAAGAAGAAGCTGAATGATCCACTGATCTTTCTTGTGGGATTACTGCATCCTTAAGTTGGAAAAACTTAGTTAAAAATTCTGCTTCCAGTCTGACAATACATCATCCTTGCTATTTAGCATTTTGAGTGTTGAAGGCATCTGTAGAGACTTCCACATGCCTTATGATGTACACATGTTCAAAATCTATCCCATTTTCTCCCTGAAAGCACAGAGTAGTTACTTTTTTTGAGTTTAGCTTACCAAACTTATGCAGTTCACTACTTTTCAAAGCAGAAATGCACAGATGCAATTTAATAAATGGCCTTTTAACTTGGAATTGGTGCGTTCTTCAAGGGTCTTTCTCTTTAAGCTGTGGGCCATAAACACAAACCACATTTTTTTTCCTCTGTAACATAGATCTTGCCTTAGTGCATGGTGACATTTCTTTATTATTTTCATGCCATTGGCTTGGCTTGTTAAGTGCTAAAATGAAAAGACCACAACTTTCCTTTTTCTAAGATAAAAATGTTTCAACATTTCTCTTCTTTTCTAGGAGTTCATATAAGAATAATAAACAAATATCTCATCGCTCTTTTCCTTTGGGGACTTTTCCTTCAGTTTAAAGAACAAATACCATTTTTTTTTTTCCTAAACCATTCTTCTTCTGAGGAAGTCATTGTGCTTTCAGTCTTGCATATAGTATTTTACATACACACTGAATGCTTCAGTCTTGTGAGAGATCTTAGCAATTTATACCTCCATCTGCAATAAGTTATGACCACCTGCATCAGTTGTGCTGTTGATGACAGCCCTCCTCCATTCCTGCTATCTTCCCAGATTATCATTTATGGAGAGAGTCTAGATAGCACTTTTAGAAATGAAACTCGTGACCTTCCAGTGGAAATGTGGTTAATCAACGGCACTATCCCAGAAGACTGAGTTAAACATAAAGGAAAAAAAATGTGATCTGTTGGCAATTAATTTGAGAGAAAGAAACATCAATGTTTGTAATCTGAATGACCTTTTTCCAGGCTATTCAGATTGATCTGCTCTGGATCGTGGTTCCTCTCACGCTTAAAATTTTTGCATGTCCTGATGGCAGAACTGCTGGGTGGTGCCTTTGTCAACAAGTTCAGTAAGAGCTGCTCATTCAGATTTGTGTTTAAATCTACATTAACTGTATAGTTAAATTTAATTCAAATCTGATTGAAGCTTTTTGCTGCCAAAAGTTAAGATATTATTAAAAAAAAAAAAAAATCCCTAAAGCAAGAAGTAAGAAATTCAATGGAATTTTTTTTTTTAGATAGCAGTAAAATTTCATCTGTGAATTAATGAATGATTATTAAATTCAGCAATGCTAGAATTCTCTTTAGAATGGTAGGCAACATAAATGAATCTTAGAATCTTGCTATTCTACTCTTGTGCTATTATGTAAAAGTAGGACAGCAAAGTTTCCTGGCTTAGTCCTTTGCAGCTTTCATTTTTGAAAAAAACTTTAGGTCTGAATAGGCTGGCTTTGAAATACCCATAATGATATAGCTAGTTTAAGCTCTAGAAAGCTAGAGTGCTGTGTTTAAACTCTATCAAGCAGAGGAGAAGCAGCAATTCTATTGCAGGGAGAAATTAGATTAGTTTTGTTAACTGAATGTGATTTTCAGTTTGTTTGCTTAAATAATTTCTCTGCAATTAGAACAATTCTTTACTCTGTGTAAAGACTGGATTCTCTTACTGCTTTACCTTGTTGCAATAAAGTTAAGAGCTTAAGTTGAGGTGCTCTGATTTTTTTTTTTTGTTATTATTTCTCTAAAAACAGCAATGAAATATTTGACTTATCTCACCTCATTGGGACAGGTTATTTTGCAGATATATAAATCACTGTTGTATCCAGGTGCATCTGGAAGGATGAAGTCTTACAATTCACCTGCAGCTGTGCTAATATTTCCTCACTTCCTTTTTCAGAAACAGAATTGTGGATAATGCTTTGTGGATAACTTAAGCCGAGACATTTGGGAAATTGATTTAACTCTGTTAAAAGGAATAAGAGAATGACACAGTTGTTTCGTTATCCTATAGACATTTGGTATATTATACAAATTGTTGCACAACTTGGAGCAAATTTATATTTTCACTGTCCATTTACTCCTAATGGTATGGCTAATCATTAAAGTCATTAAATATTTTCCTTATTTATACCAGTCCTGTAGTGAGATCTCAGCTTGATTTCCAGACCTTGCAGATTAGTAGAAGGTTATTGAGGTATGTATGAATTACTTTGGAAGTCTAATTAATTTTTCCTGCTGAAATTGTAGGGCATGCTGCAGTGCTGAAACTGAGAAGCACTTCACAGCAGATAACATATTTTAACTCCTTTCTATGTGCAAATATTTCAGACGTTTCTTTCTGCAATTTGCTTGCCTGCTTTTTCATGTTATTTAGTCAGTTGTGTGTGAATGAGTTCAGACCAGCAGATTTTTAACAATCTGCTCTGAGTTAGATCACTTTGATAATGCGTTTGTTTTTCTTTTTTTCTTTTTTTTTCCCCATTAATACTGCCTGGCAATCTGCTCTTTTCTAATTCTAATTCAGTGCTGCAAATGCTTTAGTACAGGAGGGTTTTGTTCAATCAGATGAAGGGAGGAAGAATGGCAAAAAGTAGTAGGATATGTTCATCTTGGAAGCTCAAAGTTAAGCTCTCTTCTTGGCCTTGCCATAAGTAAAAGCACTAGGCATACGAACCCAGCACTCAGAATGTCCTGATCCTTTTCTGGCTGACAAAGGAAAATACAACTTTGGTTTACAGTCTTTCAGAGAACTTTATATCCCTTTCTCTGTTGTCATGTTTATGCTATTTGATTGTACGTGCAGTCATTCACATGAACCTGTTTGGAAGATTTGTCTGGTCTTTATCTAGTTTATTTATTTCCCCTGAGTGCTTGAACTTACGGGCACAGTTTTTTTAATCTCTGTAGTCCCAGATCAGCAGCAAACTGTTTGACATAAATGCTTTTTTGAATGCTGCTTTACTGAGAATAACCCATGTATTTTTAAGTGCCTTTTCTCCTATCTCAAACTGACTAAAACAGATTTCTTGGGACTACGAGCAACCTGAAATGAATTCACTTACCTTCTTCTTTATAGGCTGTGTTGCAATGCTTTTATTTGACATAGTAGTTCCTTCTCCACTGCTTACGAGAATGTTTGCACTTTCCAATTTTTATGTAGACATGCTAATGGAAGTTAAAAATAATTGACACTAATGGGAGAAGTAGTGGCAATAAAAATACAAGGTTCAGTGTGAGTAATATTTTGGCCTAGTAAATTTTGAGAGCATCATGGATTGGGTTGGAAAGAAGCTTAAAAACCATCCAGTTCCAAACCTCCTACTAAAGGTAGGGACATTCCCACTAAACCAGGTTGCTCCAAGCCCCATCCAGTCTAGCCTTGAGCACATCTAGGCAAAGAGTATCCATAGCTTCCCAGGCAACCTGTTTATTGTCACACTGCTCTCACTGTGAAGATTTTCCTTTTTGTCTCTAATCTAAACCTTCTCCTTATTTGCTTGTTTTAAGTTTAAAAATGGTCGTTATACACCCTGACAAAGAGACACTCCCCATCTTTCTTGCAGATTCCCACTGGAGCCTCCTCTTGTCTGGGCTGAATAACCCTGACTTTCTCAGACTTTCTTTATGGGGGTGGTGCTTCAGCTTTCTGATCATGTTTGTGGCCCTCCTTTGGACTTGGTTGTACAGGGAGGGGGTGAGTCCATGTCTTCTGCTGAGGGACATGCTGAACACAGTACTCCAGGTGGGGTCTTATGAGAGTAGACAGGGAGAATCATTTCCTTGGACCTGTCAGCTATGTTGCTTTTGATGCAGTCCCAAGCATGGCTGGCTTTCTGTGTTGTGACTGTTACAATGCTAGCTCATAAATTTTCATCCACTAGTACCCTCAAGTCCTTCTCTACAAGACTGCTCTCTATGCATTAGCTGTCCATCCTGTATTCATGTTTGGGATTGTCCTGATCTAGGTGCTGCAACTTGCATTTAGCCTTGTTGAACCATGTGGTGTTCATGTGAGCTCACCTTGAGCGTGTCAAGGTTCCTCTGGATGGCATTCCTTTCCCCCCAGTATGCTGACCACACCACTCTGAATTTTAGGTTATGCCTGAGGGCTACATCTCTTGCTAAAATCTTAGAGCTAAAAAGAATGCAAGTATTCAAACAAGCCTCTTGAACTAAGCTGAGAAGTACCAACAGAGGAAAGAAGTAATTAAGTTGTGAAAGGTCTTGGAGAGACCTTGGATGTTAGGTGGAACAGTACAGGATAGTGGGTACAGAAATTTTACTGGCATCATGGGGCTGTATCTTTTGAATGGACGTTTAATGTGTTCTACAGAATGATTGTGTTAGTAACTGCTCGAGGTGCTACCTGACGAGGAAACACTGGAACAGAAATGTCACTATTTTCATATTGTGATTCTGAAGCCTTTTCCAGTTCAGAGTTTAGTGGCTTGGCATATACCTTGGGGAAAGTGTTGTGGTCAGTTCTGTTAGAAGTCACTCTTGATGCAGATAGAATCGTAGTGTGAAAATTTTTGGACTACCTCACAGAGACCACATCATTAGTTAGAGGAAAAAATGGATGAAAGCTACGTTTATAGAATTTTGATTACAATGACCATTTTATCTCAAATAGCTTACAGTGTAAATACATTGTCCAGAAAAGTTCTGTTTCCATTTTGTAGAGCAGAAATAGATGTTCAGAATGAGGAGGTTTGCATCAGAAGTCCATGCAAAAAAGTGGTGGCTCAGCTGGGAATGGAGCTCTGCCTTCTTAGACTGAAGTTTTAACTGCCAGACAGCTCCCAGTGTCTGCAGATCCTCCACTGATGTGGATAAACACTATGACATGAAATACATTCAGCTGATTTACATCAGTTGGAAATGACCTTTTAGAAGAAGATGAGAAAACTTCAGAGTTTGATAATCTATTTCAAATATATTTTGATTTCTCAGTGCTTCTTAATCCAAAAGAGAGCATGTCTGTTGTGGATAAAAATCAATCTTGCTTCATTCTCTATTTGCTCTATAGAGTAATAAGATTATGTGGAGAGAATACTACTTTTATTTATTTATTTTATGTCCTGATTTTCTGGGATGTACTTGGGTTCTATGCCTGTACTGTGTACTGCTGGCATCTGTTTAACCCCATTAAGCTTGCATCTTACAGAAAGGCACCCTGTATGTCATTAAGGGCTGGGGAAAAAATGAATCAAAACATTGCAAAATTAATCGCATAACTATGAAAGATGAATAGAATTGATAACAGAAGATACGATGTGAAAAGTTAGTGAAGAAAAAGATGATAGAATATATTTCTGAGGAGGTGACACTTAGATTTTTATCTGTATCATTAAGAAAGAATTGCTGTTTTTACAATTTGATAATATTGAGGCTCAACTATATTGTGTAAGTTGTTCATAACTTTGAAAATGCTGTAAATAATTTTGAACTAGAAGGACTGCCATATATATGTAGTTTCTCTGAAAGTAATGCCTCCTACTAGTTTCCAAGGAAAATAGAATAGATACAAAGAGCACGATAACCTTATTTGACAATGTTTAGTAGCTGAAATTTGCTCTATTTTTCAACACAGTCAACACCATTAGCTGTGCATCTTTACTGGTGATGAACAAGAATCTGCATGCTGTGCTTGTAAAAATCTGCACCAGCAGATCACCAGGTGACCTATGGTTGCCACTACTGAAATGCAGCATATTCACTGTTTATTCTCCAGAAACGTTCAACAAACATTGAATGTCAGTGGGTGCAAAATTTTCTGCATGGAGATCAATGACACACCTATGTTTCATCTGCACTTCCACATCAAATGTTGTTTTATCAGACTGCTCCTCTGCTGCCATCTGTCTCACAGCAACAAAATGTAACAATATTGGTGGGAAGACTTAGCCTCTGCTGCTGTACCACCATCATCCACCTCTGACAGGCCAACATAATAAAATAGGAGGCATTACTTTTGGAGCAGCCCGTTTATTTTGCAGTCATTTGTGATTTATAGAATTATTTTAGAGTGGTAGTCGAGAAAGGAGCAGAGTAAATTCCAACATGAACTGTGGGGGAGGGAGAAGGCTTTCTTTTTTTTTTTTTTAATGTTAATAATAACTACCATCCCCGTGCCATTTCTGCTGAACTCTTGAATCTTTTTCTTCTGGGAGCGATATTTTTGTGGCATTTTGACATGTTAAGCTGATTCTTCACCCGACATTTCATTAACTCATTGGCCTTGATTTTTTCCTTACAGGGATGAAAATTGAGAGCAGCATGCTGGTGTGCAGCTAGTGTGAGTGAGACTGGGTTTGAATTCAGTGACAGGATCTTCCCCTCAGTCCTATTGCTCAAAGCATGCTAATGTGTCTTTTGGGACTTAGACTGCAGCTAGGGGGTGGCTAATAATATGACCTGGGTAATCTTCACCCTTGTGTTAACAACTGTGCTATTCTAGCCTTAAGCTCTTGCACAAGAAAGTGGTGAAGCTGAGAATTGATTTGGCTTGAAAAGAGGCTGGCAAAGTCCCCTTCTTTATTTTCAGCTAAATCATTTTCAGTGCCGGCTTGTTGGATGGCTGTCAGATGCTTATAGTGGTCTGGTACAATGGGTAAAAGCTGGCAGCAGGGATGTGAGATTGTCATTATTTTATGCTAGCACTGCTGTCAAGAAGTTACTGTGAAAAAGGAGGAGGTGTCTTGTGATGCTTTCCTTGTATTGTTACTGCTAGGTGCCAGGACAATCCCATAGTATGCTTTTAAGCTAAGTGGGAAATTCGTCTCTGGTCTGGAAACCTCAGAAATCTTCCTCCTTTCTGTTTTTGAAATTATTTTTAACAAATACAGATTTTTTTCCCCTCTAATCTTAACCACTTGTATAATTATTTCCTAAGTGTAATTTTTCTCCATATTTCTGTGCTTATTCTCTCTGATATTTTGCAGATGCTCATAAGACATTCAGGGAACGTGAACAGATTCTTTGTTGTGGAGGAAAACAATGCATGTAGCTGTTGTGTTATATACTTCAGGGATTACTTAAGTAGGTCAGTCCTGGATGGAGTTGGGAGAATAAATTCAATTTCTAGTGAGGAAAAAAATACTTCTTTCTGAGAGCTTGAATAGGATGGAAATTAGAGTTTTTTTGCTTTCCCAGATACATGTTGGCATCAGGCTGGAAGATGTATTAAACCTTTCTTTAAAAGTTTCTGGAGACTTGAAGACGTGTGATCCTCTTTTTCTCCAGTGTTAGGTCAATGTAGATGAACAGCAGATGGATGACACTGCACTTACCTAAAACTGGAATAACATAAAGGAGAAGGAGCATTCTGCAATTTAAAAAAAATATATTATTTTTTTATTGGAGACTCTTCACTGTGTGTGACTGACCAGAATCAAGGCTAATTGAATCCATCTAAAACTTGAGCTGTGGGTGGTTTCCAGTTGCATACTCAGTTTCTGTTCTAAAGAACAGAATTCCCATTCTGACTTGCATTGGTAATAGAATAACTCTCTTATAGGAATTCCCATAAATATATATGTATTTTTAATCCTTCAATAAATACTGTCTTTGCCCTTGATTCCTGCATTGTCTTGAAAGGGGGAGGATTACATAGTTAGGAAGGGGGCTACAGAGTTTGGCAATACCACAAAATGGGAAGCATTCAAATAAAAACAAACATTATCAAGATTTCTGGCTCCGTTCAGAATAAGGCAGAATTCTGTTCACTGCAGATTGCTTCTCACTCAGATGCTCTGCCAGCAGACAAAATTGGATTTTTTTTTTTACAGCAGCCAAAGTATTGTATTTACATTATCTGAGTGCGTAATTAAGCCATTAAGCTGAAAGTTTCCAGATTTGAGTGTACACAGAGAATGTCTGAAAAGAATTAGGAGGTTCATACAGTGTTAAGACACTATAGGCTGATGGTGCCATCAGAATGGTCTGAGCTCTGCCAAAAGGCTTTTACAGGTGATGCAGGAATATCAGACACTGCTGTTTCTTCTGTCTTACTCTGACCTGCAGGAGACAGCATACATTGCGATTACAGGTGGAGCTTGTTTTTGCATTGGACCATTTGAACATGTAAATAACTCACTTTTTAAAACTCTAGGAAATGGCAAATATGGCACGGCATCAGCTGTGTTGTGCAGAGTTGCAACTCTGTGTATGTAGTTGTGTTTTTGAATCGCAGTTATTTATCTATTCTTGCTGCTGCTTGTGGCCTTTACCACCACCTGGACTGACTGAAAGTCTCTTTCTTCTCTCTGTCTTTGATAGTTCTCTGGAAATGCCCTAAGGAGGGAGGAAGGGAATTAAAATCAGGAGGATGGAGGCTAGGAGAAAAGTTCAGAAAATAGCAGCTTCCTTCTACTTTCAAAACTCTGTAATGTTGCTCAGTATTGTCATTTACGGCTCAGGTGGTGAGAGAGGATTGCTAGACTTATGAAGGGCTTGCAATTTCATTCGGCAGAAATTAGAAATCAAGATTCTGTGGAGAGTTGAAGATATGAGTTGGAAAAGTCAGAATACTGTCTAGAAAGGAAAGGTGGAAGTTCAACACTTAAGCAGAATTAATCAACTGCTTCAGTATTGGATATTGGAATGTGGGTCAATACCAATTCTAAGGTGCTTGTGTGTCCCCCTTTCTTCCATCAGATGCCCACCTGGTGAATATTTCTCATCTTTCCTGCCCCAGTGCAGTTGAACCCTCTGCCTCCTAGATTTTCTTATCTGTCTTTTGAACACAAATGAAACTTTCATGAGCACTTGTTCAGAATAGCCACACAGTCAATATGTGCCGTGAATTTGAGCTGAGAGTCTGCGCTTACCAAGTCCTACCTACTGTCTCCATAGAGACACTGTCCTTCTCGACTTAGAAATGAGATTTTGAAAGGAACTCAGTACAGTTTGGCCCCATAAACCTCTGTTATAATTTAGAAAAGCCCATGCCCAAATGGATAAAGTATTTTTTAAGATGGATGCGTTTCTTTTCAGCTGCTTTTTCTGGATATTTTAGGAGGCATTCGATTGAAAATAATGGTTGTGTTATTTGAAACAGCTAAGAGACCAAAGTGGAGGGAAGCAAGATAAACAGATATCTAGGGAACTAGTGATAAGTTCAAGAAATAAATGTGAATTAGGGCATCTTGGCTGATTTTATTTTTTTTAATCAAAGAGAGAATTACATATGTTTAAAAACAGTATTCTTTTTTCTTAACTGTAGTGCTTATTCTTTGTTTCTTATGTTAGAACAATTAGAAAAAAGTAAGTATTGTTATGAGCAGATGCACTTGCTAATAAGTGGCTTAGTCTAGCTTCCACTGGATAAAAGGAGAGATTTCTATTGATTTCAGTGGGAAATGAATTAAGTCCATTTTCTCTGAACTTGGCACCAGTTTTTACTACTTCCAGCCATTGTTTAAGAGACAGTAAGTAATAGAAAAGATGTGAATTAATCTCTGATCAAGTTGCTCAAAATGCGCTTTGAGCCCTTATCCAAATTAGATTCAAGTTTGTATAAACTGTCCAACATACGAAATCATTCTAGTACAGCCTTTTTTTTTTTTTTCATGCTGATATTTTGAACTGTATTATTTACTTCACCTTTCCATCTGGACCTTCAGGCTCTATTGGTTCCCAGTTTGCTTGTGGCATCAACTGCTTGTGCCGTTCGGCTTGGGGATGTGACTCGCATTGTGTCCAGCAATGGGCTTAATAAGTGCCATATGCCCTGATGATGTTTCCCTATCCAGGCCAGCCCTATTCTTTCATTTGGATGATCTAGTTTTCTTCTCTAGCAGACTGCTGACTTGAAAATATCCATGAAAATAGTCTCTTTCTAGTGAGCACCAGCAATGGAGCACCAGCAATTTCCTCTAACAGCTGGCCATATGTCATTGTAAAATTGTAAATGCTCAAAACTTTTGCTCCCATTCCCAGGGGTTCCCCCATTAAAATAATTTTGCATTCAATACCTGCCAAAAAGACCTGTAAGTGAGCCAGCAAACCAGCAGATTAGGCATAACCATGAATTCTGAGTGGGACTGAGGGGCAGAGATTGAATTTTTAGCTGAAAAAAATGGGCCTTTCATGGGAAACAAAAAAACTGAGTACCAAGTGCTCTGTGGGACCCTTGTATTGAACTGTAGCTCACAATTAACACCTCTACTTTTCTCTCACCATGGGAATAGAAATCCTTCAAAAAGTTGATTGTACTAAGATTTGCCATCCACAGTTTGGAGATCTCTTCTTCCAGTCAGATGCTCTTATTTTCTATTTCTGGGTGCAGAATAAGTCATTGTGACTTTCAATTTAAAAAGGAGCTGGGTATTAAATGTACTATTCCGGTCTTTTCCCTAATTTTGTAACCATTGGATCTAAAGTTTTAATCCTTTCAGTTTTACAGATCTGCAGAAATAAGTGATGGGAGAAAAGCCTCTTGCATATTTTCACCTTTAAGTGCCCAACTTTTCAGTGTTACAAACAGACCATTCATGTAGTATAGTAGATGCTGTGGTCTTTCATCCGTCATAACAAGGATGGAAAAAAAATTCAATTACATATCTGCAATTTTGTTTTCTAAATTTGCATATTTTTTGTAAGAACTGAAACTGTTCTTCTGTAATGTTTGTTATATGACTCTTTCAGTTCTTAATTATCATTAAGTGCATATCTTCTATTTTCCTTCTATAACTTATGCTGGTGAACATGGTAACTAAATATTTTCCTTCTTACATGATTCAGTGATTCAGTGGCATATATTAGCTTGCATTTCCAGTAACAGACCATTTCTTTTAAACAGTTTATCTTCTTTCATTTCTCAGATGATAACTTGACCTATTCCTCAGTTATTTTCAGCTGATGTTGAGATGTAGTGTCAGGGTTTTTTTTTTAATTGGAATAATTATACTTTACTGTTAAAGGATTTCATGTAATAGGTAGATACAGTTTTGTTTGACAGGCAGAGAGAGAGAGTTCTTCCTATCGTTTTACTACTGAAATTCATTTAATGTACTGTGTTGTTTTTTGAGGTATACATACTTAAGTATTTGTTAACAGGGAGTTGTGAAGCAAGAGATAATTAAATCCTACTTCAGTATTCTGTCATTTTTTAGAACTGACACCTGTATATAAAATAGGTGTCAATTGCTGGTTGACATAATGGAAATATTAAAATATTTCAAAACATGAATCTCAAGGCTACCAGTAGCTGTCAGTTTAGGCTTAACAGATGCTCCTTGTAGATGTGTTTTCAGTGGGATTCCATAGTAGAGAACATGAAAGTAAAGTGACCCAAACTAAGGAAAGGCAAGGCAATCCTTTCTCTTATTTCTGCTGGATTTGTTCTGCTTTCATTTCTGGAGAGACAGAAAACCAGCAAAGAAAGTAACTCCTATTCTCCTCCTGATAATCAGCCTATAAAACCAGTAGCTAGAAGCATAAACAGCAGTTGTATAGCTGCAGAGAGGTCTGGAAACTGAAATCTATGGTGATATATGATGGAATATTAAGTGATGGCTTTATTGGTGATATATTTTCTCTTCCTTGACATAACTCAGGAAGAAAATATGAAGGCCAAAAATAATAAAAAATAGGCTTTAGATGTACTTTTTTTCCTTGAAGTGGAATTACAGATAGAATTAAATATGTGTATAAATGTGTTCCAAGATTTTTCACAGCAAAAGGTTTTTGAATTTAATATCATTCCTTAAGCAAATGAAGGAAATATGCCAATATCATATCTGTCCAAAATATGAAAAAAAAATTGCATATTTCAACTAGATACAGATAGCAATCTAGATTAATGTATTTTAGACTTCGTGGTTGACATATTTTACTTTTCGTTCTAATTCACCATACTTGAGTGGTGTTCTAAACTCTGACGTAGCCCATGGTTGAAGTCTGGAGAACTTGGTACAGTTCCTCTCGTGTTATAAAAACTGAAGAAAGATTTTAGTAACACTTCTCCAGAGTAATTCTCAGATTAGAGAAACATTAAAGGTTGAGGAGTGTACTCAAGTATCTCGAATGCTTGCAGCACCGCTACCCCCAAAACAAGAGGAAATTAAGGAAAGATTCTCACGTTATTAATTTAAGAAATACATAAAAATTGAGCAGGATTTGCTCAAAAACATTACTTGCAAATTGTCTCTTCACAACCGAGCAGGTAAAAGCTAAGAAAAAGATCCAGTCTGTCTTCTGTGGTTGTTATTGAAAATTTTGTTGGAGGCATTCATAATTAATGCTGTGTTTTAGGATAAGTTACTGTTCAATGACCCTTGAATAGTTCCTGACTCTCATAGTGATAGTACTCTCAGCTCTTGAGCTGCATGTAAATTAATTAATTAATTTTAACTCCCGAAGGTTTACCTTTCCTCTCAAGAGGGGCAAAGGATGATTGCTCTTAAGCAATATTACTGCTTCTCCAGGTATGTGATCATCCCCTGGGGGAAGTGAAAATTTGGCATGCATTACCTTCCTCATGTCATCATGGTGCTATTGGTGACATCCGTTTCCTTTACTGATAGTGAGGCTGCCTTTGCCTTCAAGAGAAGTTTTTGAACAGTATTGTTTTCTCAGCATTATGTTTGGTGATTATCTTCAGTGAGGTTCAGCTGCCCTACCCTTTCATGCTTCTCTTAAAAGCTGAGGTAAAAAGTTATTTTGAAGTTGGACCTTCAGATAGTCGTGTGACCTTCACAACTGGGATTTTTAAGGAAAACACCTAAAGCGATGAAAATGTTGGTAAAGCTGTGGGTGCTGGCAATGTTGTACTGTCTATACATTTTTTAATACACCAGCAGGTAATACTGAAGTCCTTGTTACAGTGTAGTGGTGCTTAGAAATACGGTACAAACCACCATTTCTGAAGGGGACTGAGCCTGTCTAGTTGCTCCATATCAGATTACAAAGCTTAGTCATAGCTACTGGCTTTAACTGCTTTTTAAACAATAAATTGCAGATGAACTGAATGACCTCTCATGTGAATTTTTATTCCATTTAGTAATACAGAGAGTGTTGTATATATACATATATATATATTTATATATATATGTATATTTGTCAGCTATATATAGGAATAACAGCGTGCACCGGTACAGGTTGGGGGATGAGCTGCTGGAGAGGAGCTCTGCAGAGAGGGACCTGGGTGTCCTGCAGGACGACAGGTTGGCCATGAGCCAGCAGTGTGCCCTTGTGGCCAAGAGGGCCAATGGCATCCTGGGGTGCATTAAAAAGAGCGTGGCCAGCAGGTCGAGGGAGGTGATCCTCCCTCTCTACTCTGCCCTGGTAAGGCCTCATCTGAAGTACTGTGTCCAGTTCTGGGCTCCCCAGTACAAAAAAGACAGGGACCTCTTGGAAAGAGTCCAGCAGAGGGCCACAAAGATGGTGAAGGGCCTGGAGCATCTCTGCTATGAGGAAAGGCTGAGTGAACTGGGTCTGTTCAGCCTTGAGAAAAGAAGACTGAGAGGGGACCTGATCCAGGTCTATAAATATCCAAGGTGTTGGGAGGCAGAGTGGCGAGGCCAGGCTCTTTTCAGCAGACAGGACAAAGGGAAATGGCCAAAAACTGCAGCATAGGAAGTTCCGCACAAATGTGTGCAAGTGCTTCTTTAGGTGAGGTGACGGAGCACTGGAACAGGCTGCCCAGGCAGGGTGTGGAGTCTCCTTCTCTGGAGATGTTCAAGACCCACCTGGACACCAACTTGTGCGACCTGGTGTAGGGAACCTGCTTTGGTGGGAGGTTGGACTCGATGATCTCTGGAGGTCCCTTCCAAACCCTTGATTCTGTGATTTCATTGAGTAAGAAGCAGGATTTTCTGTAAAAATTCCCAGAGGGTGATATAATTTTTTTTTTCTTCTAAATGTAATACTTGAGATCTTTCATATTTTTATAACCTGCAAGTATTTTGTAACTTTTAGAAAATAGGGGGTAATTCAAGAAAATACGGATGGATGTAGTTTCCTGGTCATGGATCTTTTCATAATCCCTACCATCAGTAGCTGTCACATGACAACCCGAATGAAGGCTTTCCCTAGGTATACTGAAGAACTCTTCATGCTTCCATGTGGTGGTCATTCATGTGGCTTACTCAGAAATGAATAAAGCAGCTGAGAAACAAATAACATCTTTATAGCTGCAAGAGGATGTTTGGGCACAGTGATATTCCAATGTATTTAGTATAACTGAGGTCTGAACCTTCTGAATTTGTCATTAAGGGGATGGAAAAAGAAATGCCAAAAGCTCTGAAAAAGTGGATAAGGTGGTACGGATACAAGGAATGGCTCCTGAGCTATCACTTGTGACACTTTGTTTCTGTGAGTTCTACTTTTCCAGTAATGGCAAGCATTTGTTTTGTTTCTTTATACTCAGTCAAAAACCACAAACAAACCCAAAAGTTCTGCTTTGGCATTGCCTGATACCTCCTCTCAACAGTACTCTTGCTTCATACTGAAGGGTGCCCAGAATTCAGCATGACAGTAGGGTTGTTTTTGTTCACTTCAGAAACCCTGTTTTTCTTCCAGAAGATGGAAGGAAGTTATTGATTTCCTCCTAGGCAGACAGTAAAAGACTGAATAGATTTTGCCCTTTGGCACTGGTGTCCTTAAAGACCTCAAGCAAAATTTATAGAGCACATTAGCAGTTTTGTTTACTTTGTTGTCCTGAAAAAGATTTAGATTATATGATAACACTTATGTGAATGAGACCTATACTGAAGAGCTTGCTATTCTGTGAGGACAGGCAAAAATGAGTATATATCTGTGGAACAGTAAGTGATGTTAAAAAGCACTTCCCTTCAAAGAGTCACAGTGTTTCTTTGTTCTTTTTCTTACACGTTTCCTGTATTTTCTCTTCCTTTAATTAGACTCTGGTCTTTCCTATTTTCTACAGTAATGATAATAATACTTCAAAAGGACTTTTCGCTTAGGAATCACTGAACATTTAGCCAAATGCTAATTAAATCTCATAATATTGCTTGTCAGATTGGGGCAAATATTTATGATACCTGCATATTAAGAGCAGCATTTTTGTACATAGCATCAGTAATGACGTTATTTCATCCTTGTTTCCATTCATTGTTCAAAATGGACAAAGCTACTGAGGATGGGAATTTATTCAGTTTTATTTGTGATTAGTTTTTAAGCTGAGAAAAACCTCAATTTCAGTCAGCTGCAGCTCTGGCTTCCAGAGGTTCAGGATGAAATCACATGAAGGTATTTCCTATGAGAAATTCCACATTTTTGAAAGCATCCTGGAGAAAGTTTCCTCAAGATTTTAATTCTGCAGAATTTTTCTGCCTTAACTTTATAGATGAGAGATGTGAACAGTTTTCATGGTGTTAAAATCTGGTATCCAGCCACATCTCATTTCTGTCCCTTGTGAAGGCTTTAGTACAATTGTGAGGATCATCAGGAATGAATCTCATACAACTTCCCTCTGTGGATTGTACCACTCCTCAAGTTGGGAGGCACAACGTGAGTCAGCCACTAGCAGAAATGTATTTTCAGGGGGGATGGAGTGTGTGTGTCTGCTGGTGGTAGTGGAAAAACTTTTGAGCAGTTGACAAACCAGCTGATATGAGGTAGAACAGGGCAGCTTTTTCCTGGCTAACTTTGTTATAACCTTTCTCCTCTGCAAGCATATTTCAAGGAAAAGTGAGAGAACTCGGGTGACCAGGTCATGGCATTTAGAGGAGATGTGATAGCTGTCAGGTTATCTTAGTGGTATTTTCAAAAAACTTAAAATCCATTCACGACTTAATCTTAGATCATCTCTGTCCCTGTAGGCATCTGTCAGATGATGTTCAAAATGGAGTAAGAGGTTCATGTGTGCTCTGTGAAAAAGTTTCTGAGTATTTATAGACAGAATTTTTCTGTCATAGAACTAATTAAATCAATATTGCAAGCTCCTAAATAACCTCAAACAACAGTAGTTGTATGTAAAGCAGGACATTAATCAGACGTATTTCTAAGACATGCTGGCAGTCTTCTCACTGATACTTTTTCCTCTTCACCCCTGAGGTCATATTTTGTCTGTATATTTTGCTGAGTGCTTTATAAGAACTCTATAAATATAAAGTTATAAATGTTTGCATTTTCCTTGATTAAAAATGCCATGTAAATGTATTTAAAATGATATGCAAATTATGCAAACGCTTCAGGTATATTTTTTTCAGCGAGATCCTACGTGTTGTAAAAGGTTCTTAACAGAGCAAGGAATAAAAAAATAATAAATGTCAAGTCATTACTGAAAGCAAGAGGACCATGAAGGGATCCTCTTACAATTATAAAATGGTTTTAGAAAGAGGAGGGAAGATACAGTGGTCAGATTTCACTATTTTGTGGTGACTACCCTGAGGAATTATCTATATTCTTGTGTCATTTACCTTTTACAAGGCTTGCTTCAGGACAGCATGCTATAATTGCCTACTAGTTAAGGCTTACCTGTTAAAATCCCAGGTATTTCTAGGATAGAACTAACAGGAATATTTTTTTTCTTTTGAAACACAAGAGTCAGCAACTTTCATTGAAAGAATTTATGGTTTCAGTGGTTTCTTGTCTGGATTTTGACACATCAATTTGGTGGAACATTAAGTTGTGATAGGAGCATTTATGTTGCAATTATAAACACCCGCTTGTAAAATAAGAAGGTCATTTCAGAATGTTCTACACTATTTATAGAACTGTATTCATGGAGAGAAGCCTACAGATTATCTACTAGCGTAGGGCTTTAAGATTTCAAGTCTCTGCACTTTCTGCTTTCTTGATATCGTACTTAGGTTCTCTTTGACTCCAGGTTTTCTTGTTTTCTCTCAAGTGTGTCCATTCACATATGAGAATGTGTGTGTATACACGTATGTCACTGTGAACATAATGAAAGGAGGTGAGTCTTCCCTTCTTGAATCTTTAAGTAATGGAAAAAAGGCATTGCTGATTCACACCATAAAGATGATAACCTGGATTGCCTTAATATATTTCCATATAAGAACACAGTAGGAGGAGGTTTTCTGGTCCATTCTGCATATTCTGTACCTGTTCTTTTAGCTTAACTGGCTTTAGAGCTGCTTTTGGTCACTATTTTGGCATCAGGCTCATGCTACTCAGCCAGTTTCATGCTGGTTTGCTGGAGACAGGAACAGGGGCTTGGACTGAAGTTGTCTAAAGGCACTTCCTTGTTAATTAAGAAATCCAAATTTGTTTAAGCATTCCAGACTAGCATAGAAAATTCTCATCAGTGTAAAACTTGCTGAAGGAAGCTGTGTTAGAGGAGGGCTAGGTAACTATAAAACACTTCCCATTGAGAGGTTGGTTAGACACTGGAACAGGCTCCCCACGGCAGCATGGTTACAGCACCAAGCTGATGGAGTTCAAGGAGCATGGGGACAGTGCTCATGGAAACATGGTTTTGTTTTTGGGTGGACTTGAGGATCCTTGTGTGACCTATCCAACTCAAGATATTCTGTAGTTCTGTAAGTTTAAGTCATTTATGGGTAAGGCAGCTGAACAACAGAATAAAATACTTCATCAAGTACCTTTATTTAATCAGAACTGCAATCCTGATTTTAACTTTTGCGTGTTCATTCTTTTATCCCACCGCAGTGGTAAATGCTGTCACTGCAGTGCTAAGAAAAACGAATATATTTATTTTCTAGGTCTGGAAGATTTAGAAAGGGTAGATGTGATCTTTTATTTAATCTATACCTATATTTAAGATACACATAATATAAAATATCACATAAGACAAATATATATGTACTAAATATATATATGTATATAAAAACATGTATATTTTTTATCCAGAGAAAAAGTGTCAGCAATTCTGAGATGCAACAGGACAAGTCAGATAGAATGTGCCTTGGAGTCAATCAAATTCCGTGGCAATGGGATGCACGAGTTGAGAGCTGACTTGGCACAGTCTGTTCCCAGGGCAGCTAATTGTTTCTCAGCAGCTTTTCTTTTATTTTCTCTCCTTTAAGAACGCTTTTCCTGGGTGACGCAGAAGCCAATGCAAATATGCATAATGAATATTGCTTTAGGTTTCAGGCAGGACACAGGGCTTCCCTCACAGTATGTGAAAACTTGAGATGCTTCCCACAGCTCAGTCTGAAGTGCAATCAGAGCTGTGGTAAGATTTGGCTTTAGATAAGAATAAATGAACCCCCATGAGAAAAAGTCAGGTTATATAGCAGGTAACTCCTTAGGTCAGCCACAACTAATATGAGAAAGATTAGGAGGAATTCCTTTTATGATTTAGTTGGCTAGTCTTTTTTCTTTTTTTTTTTTTTCCCCTTTTTTTCCTGAATGCTACCTCAGTTCAGTTAACCACAGAAAAAACTGCCAAGGTCCTTAAGACGTATAAAGTAAGGTACGCCAATAAAGTCAAAAGGTATGTTAGTAAAGTTCAACATGTTTGTACTAATAAAATCAGTGATTCAAGAAACTCACACTTCTGTAGGTCTTTGAATGAGAGAACTTGTTCACTAGGTGTGAGTGAGTCACACTGCATGCATGTCCAGACATTTCAGTGTTTTATGTGCAAGAGGCTAATGTTGTTAAGAGTGCCACTGAGCTCATAAGGAATACAGAGACAAAAAAAATTCCCCCTCCTAAGCTTCATGTATTTTTGGGAGGGAGGGAAATCTGCAGAGGAATTTATCAAATATGACTAGTACATTTAAATTGCTGGTGGTGATAACAAAATGAGACATTAATAACAGATAAAGGAGTTCTTAGTTACACACTCAAAAGCTTATTTAAAGAGCCTAGAGATTAGATCATAGATCAACAGAGCCTCACTGGAAAGAGCAGTCTTGTCTTACACATAGGGCACCACATTGCAGCACTTAACTGAGACTTTGGTGAGATAAAGCTGTTTGGCTTTTAAGTCAACCTTGAGATGACTTTCCCTTTCAAAAAAAGGCACTTTGATTATGTATTTGGTTTGCATGTTAAATAAGCTGCTCAGCTAAAAATATACCCCTGCAAGGAGCTTATGTCATCTCCCCCTAAATGAGTGACACATAGTGAAAGACGGAAGGCTGAAGAGGCAAAAAAGGAGCCTGAGTTTTAATTACAGATGGGATGAACTGGAAAGTTTTGCATTAAATTCTCTAACACCTAGCAGACAAAGGCATTTGCTTTCAGAAGGTAGGTAGAAAATCCATGGCAGTTAGCAGCCAGATCTACAGTCAGCATAATCACACGCAGCTCTGTGGACTTTGTTAATCCTGGGCTATTTTACAGTAGTTTTCGGCGCTCCTATATGCTGTGAGGTACTTCTGTTCCCCATTAGCCTGCTACTTATTCTAACACGCACTGAAAAATCACTAGAAAACCTACTGCAACTGGCTGACTTCTTCACCTCGCTCCCACTGTGCATATTCAAAACCTGGTGCAGAGTTGGCTGTCCTTGGCAAAGAGCTGGATCTTCAAAGATCTGATGTGCGGTAGGTATAGTTGCTGTCTGACCCTGTGCTTACAGACAGCATACACTGTGGAATGACAGGTACAATAGACATATATTTCCTCCTGCCATTTTTTAAAAGGATATGCCCTCCAGATAAATTCAGGCACTGTCAGAACTGGCAACTTTCTCAGGAATTAACAGGAGGCAAAGCTCCTAGTAAATTCTCTCAGCATTTAATTATATCTCTAGTTGTCAATACTTGCTCCAAGAGACCCTAAAGGGCCTTTTTATTGTTCTAAGGAACTTTCTGGAGTAATTTAAAAAGATAGGGGCACCGTGTCCTCTGGATGGGAGGTGGGAGCCTGAATAGGCTATTATTTTATGACAAGGTAAATGAAGAAAACTAGGGTGCGTTTAACATTCTCCACCACTGATCAAAACTCCAGCTCTGCCCAAAGGCCTGGGGAGAGGAGGATACTTTTCAAAATTTTCAAAAGCCTATTCTTTTGGTTTTCTGCACTGTGACTGTTTTTTTGTAATTGGCTCAACAAAACGGGGATCAGAAATGGAAGAGGAAATCTCAACAATGCGGACTGGCCCCTAGGGAAGCAAGGCTAGTTAATGGACAATTTTATGGCTCATTTGTAAAAAGGAAAACTCTAACAGAGTGCTCTGTTTACTTTGTCCATACAATTCATATCAGCATTTCAGGAGGAAAAAAAAAAAGGATGAATGTGTGTTGGATACCTTGGGAAACTAAGCAAATACTTCAGGATATCTGTAGTGGAGAGTCCAAACTTCTGAAGGTTCTATTACAAAGATTGCATAGAATGGTCAGAATCCAGTAGAATTTTCTTTGTACTCACACTTTTCCTTTCAATGTAATTGTAATGATACTTGGGAGATTAAGGATGCATTTCCCTCCTCTAACAGTAGCAGTATTTACAGAACTGCAAGATCTGCAACTTGTTTGGGAGTCCAATTACTTTCTGAAGCCAACCTGTATCTCTTTGTAAACTTGAAGTACCGTGATTTGATCTGCAGTTCTGTTGAGTAACTCTGGAATTAGAACAGCAATAGTCAGTGCATTTTGGATTTCAGTAAATTAGTCTAAGAGGTTGTGATGACTTTTCTCCTAAGTTTTTATTCCACATCTCCCCATTTCCCCTGTCCTTCCCCATTACTCTCTGCCTTAACTCCCCTTCCCCCTCCCCCCCCCCCCCCCAAAAAAAAAAGAAAAAAGAAAAAAAGAAAATGAGAGGCCTATGCCAAATTGTGCACAGAGTGCCTACCTTTGGATCTGAATGCCTGTGACTTTTGGATTTTTCATATGTGTTATAGCTGTCATGAGATATCACCAGGCTATGAATTACACAATGAGAAGACTAATAGGTCATACAGAAAAATCAGAAACAATGAAAGTGGTATTATGGAACAAGTAGCAAGTTGGAAGAAGACTGCTAGGAATGAATAGAAATCCCAAGTGCTTCCTAGATTTTTCCACTAATTGAAGGCAAACAATCTAAAACACAGAGATCATGTAGTCCAATTTCATTGCTCAGAGCAGGATCAGCTACAGCAGGTTGCCCATACTTAGTCACATTTTGATTATCTGCATGAGTAGAGGCTCCATTCGTACATGTCATTTATGAAGATGTTTAACAGCATGGGCCTTAGCCATCGATCTCAACTGTAGTGCTGTACCATCAGTTACTGACCTGCAGCTGGTCTTTATGTCACCAGTCACAACTCTGAGCCTGGCAGTGCAGCTTGTTTTCAGTCCATTTCTCTAGTCTGTATTTCAGCAGTTATCTATAAGGATATTATAGGAGATAATGTCGAAAGACTTGCTGAAATAAACACATAAAACAGCTGCTGCCTTCCCTTCTCTCTCTGAGCTGTCCAGTCATTGTCAAGTTGGTCAAGCATGATTTCTCTTTTATAAATCACTTGAACAACCTCTCCAGGGACATAGTAGAATTCTTATCACTGGAAGTTTTCCACATGCAATTGGACAGGATGTTTGATAATCTCATCTAGGGTCACTATTCTCATGAAAGATTGTACTTGAAGTTCTTTCAAGGTCCCTTCCAACCCACTGTTCTATGTGTCTAAGATTCTAAACTCATAAACTCATTCTAAACTACTACATCTTCATCTTTGTATTCTTGATATGCTCAAAAATGGCTTCCAGACTTACTTGTCTCATACCCTTCACAGGGACCGAGTTCCACAGCTCCTCCTTGTTCAGTCTGTTCCTCCTTTACTGTGGTAGAGTACCCTCTACTCAGATTAAATCTTCCCTGCTCCAGACATTCCTCTGGTCTCAGGCCTCTGGGTTTCCTGGAGGGTGAATCCTACAGTAATTTGTGGGGTGATGTAGGCATTAATTGAGTGCTTCAGGCTTTTCAGTGTTTGTTGTCACAGGGGTCCTCTGCCTCTTTCAGTAGGTCTGTGTTTTCCCTAGTTTTCTTTTTGCTGCTGAATGTACTTATAGAACTCCTCCTCGTTGTGTAGATCCATCATAGTACGTATAGTGTTGCTCTCACTAAAACCAGCTGTATGCCTGCCCTGAGTTGGTATGGCTGTATGCAGTCAGGATCTATTGATGTGTCCCTCCTGAGGAACTGTCCCTGTGCTGTGCTGAGGTAGTGCTGTGTTTATACTTAATTTAGAACAGAATTGTTTTTTGGCACAGAGGATCCCAATGACTTCCTATATCCACAGCAGCGTGCGAAGTAGACTGCAGTATTTGGCCTAAAATGTACTGCATATGCAAAATTGTTTCTCTGATGAGATTTAAGTAAATCTGCTTTAACCTCTTGTATACTTGAACAGTTCTACACCTGCTGTAGCCTGGTAATGTTTAATATTTAGAAGTGTGTGGAATACACCTTTAAAAAAAAAAAAAAAACCTTTTAAAAACTGGGACCACAACTAAAGACAAATTTTGAGCAGGGCAGTTTGTAGTCAAAGACTACTATCTTCATTAAAGTGCTGTTTTGTTCAGTGCATAACTCTCAGTGCATTTATAGATTAAGAAAATAAATCACAAGCTCTTTAGCTTTCCTGAGAATTTATTTTCTTTGTTACGGATTTAATATTGTTACAAAAAAAGCCTAAAGAAATATAGGAAGTGGAGTTAAATGGGGAAGCTTGCATCTAATTTTAAATTCTCTCTACCTGTTACTGGAGTCGGTGGTATCGCACAAGCCACCATCTGCCACAGCGTCCAGATAGGAGATTGATCTAGGATATGTGTGTCTTTGACTTCACCATACCCAGTGCCAATGAGAGTCCATATCTGACTGGTGGATTTCTATATTGTGCTATATTTCAGAGGATTCATTGAACAATAACATTAAGATGTTCTAAAGACTTGCATCTCCAGCTCCTTTTTGAGTTATTGTCTCCTTTGTACCCTGAGTTTTGGGACTGCCTTGCCAACTGATACCAGTGGAATTTGCTTTTTGTTAGGGCATTCTGACCTCTATATTTCTGTTTAGCCTGATTTTATGTATGTTTGAACAGTTGATTTTTCTAGTCTCTTGGCAGACAATTTTATTGGTTAATTGAGCTTTGTCACTGTTTTATGCAGCAACCACAGTTGCTTTTGAGGGGTTGTCCATCTCTATTTTATAGTCTTGTACATTATGGAGATTTTGGCATTGAGGTGATGCTTTTGGCCAGACTGGTTTTATTCAGAGATTGACTGTAACATCAAACAGAAATAACCAAACGTACATGTGATTCTGATCAGCTGGGTAGCTGTCTGACAATGCTGTGTTTAGTGGCACATGCATGTTATTGGGCATAAGCCATTGATCTCCAGAGGGGATTCAGAGCCGGAAGAGTCAGTAGACTAAATGGATTGGCCAGAAACCAGGAACTGAGCATTCTGAATCTCCATTCAACAGTGTGTGCCACAAGTTCCTGTGAAAATATGGCCTTCTATGTTTTCATGGGCATTTTAATGCCTTGGGGTGCCATTTCTCTGAACAAAATCAGAGGAAGTCTGGGCTTCTCATCATATTTCTGTTGCAAGATATCGGAAGTATCCTAAGTGCTAGATCTCCTGTTGTTTCTACCCCATGAGGGAATTTTTGAGGCAAATGCTGTCTTGGAAAAACACGGGCTGATATATAAACGTAGGTATTGATGTACTTTGCATTAAGTTTCTTATGGGATGCTGTATGTAAGGCTTGTCAAATGAGATCCCTTCTGGGTGGCCTTTGTCCATCTTCCAGTGTTTTCATGACACATCTTTTACCACAAAGAGGAATTAAAGGCCTTCACCTCAGAGTAGAAGGGGTCTTGTCTGAACGATGATACGCCCTGCACTTTTGTTCCTATCTCTTTTCTGATAAGCTGAAGCTGTTAAACTCCAGCTAACCAATCAGTAGAACAATTTACTACCCCTGTGTCATTTTAAGTAGGCTGTCTGGCTGGAGCAGGATGTATTCAAATGAAAGTTAACAAAGTATGTTTTCTTTTGAGGATTTGTCTGCTATAAAGAGCTTGAAGGGAACCTTTGAACAGTCATTCTCATCCTGTTGCAGCTGAAATATCCATTGTACCTCCCACAGCTCCAATAACTGCAGTTATTTTCATTTCTAGCACATTTGGAAACAAACGATATTGAATCTGTTTTATTTGATGAGAGAAGTTCATAGAGAAATGGCAAAGGGCTTGCATTTTTTAAATATTTGGCCTTCAGATATCCCGTCCTTTGCAGATCCTTTAAGCCATGCTCAGGTGACCCTTACAGGCTGAGCAGCAAAACCCTGCTGCGAGAAAGGGGCCCAGAGCTGCCACAGCCTCCCTTGTGGTCCCTGCCTATCAATGTCTGCTCTTATTCCACAATGAGGCTGGACTGTCTTGGCAGGGAAAGCTTCATGGGATCAGGTATAATCCCCCGAGGAAAACGATTGTATACAATAAGAACTTGAAAGCGTGAAAGGAAAAGACTTTCAACTCCTCTGAGCAGAGCTTTATTGATAAAAACTGCATCTGCTAGTTTTCCATAGTTAGCTCTCTATTATGCCAAAAACTGTAGGAAAGCAAAGCTCATGTTATTCCTTAAGCTTGCCTAGTAATTGAAAAATAAAGCTATTTGGCCACAAATCCTGATGTAAGTCTGATGTCTGAGAGGGTATTCTTTTCTTTTCTTGCACAGATGTCTCACGTTTTCTCTTGCCCTCGCCCAAATCCAACTGCAGAAAAGTTTATTCTCATTCTACCTCAAAGCCTGAATATTACAGGTTCTGGGTAAAATTCTTAATTCAGATCCTTTTCTTGCATTTTCTGTGGCAATTCAAGACTTGTTGGTTCAGAGAATGTGACTTCTTGTCTTTTCTTTTGTTTTCCTTTCAGTATGGTCATGTTGTTGAATTTTAAACCTCAGTACTAGCTAACAGAGAGATGACAGTGAAATATCTGTTTACCTCGCATGTGACTGGAGCAGTACATTTTCCTTTAATATAGAATGTAGAATCCAGGCTAGATACAAGTATATTTTTTCTCTCTGCTACTGAGAGAACCCTTGAGAATATTCTTAAATGCCACTTTCTGGGATAGCTGAACCCTGCGGGTAAATGTTACCCATAAAAAGGGAACATCACACTCGTGCCATATGTACCTGAAGTGCCTTTCTATGTGACTGGGATGTCAATAGGAATTTCACAGGCACTGCGCAGAACTGCAGCTAAGAACAAAGGCACTAAACCGATCTTTTGTCTGCTCTGATTGCCTTGAAAGCAACTTTACAGACCCTCATTTTCTTTCCCTCGCAGCCCCTGGCCTGCTGTGCACAAGCAGGCAGCACTTCTCTCCCTGATGTGGGATGACAGACAGAGCCAAATGGTTGGGAAGTTTTTGCCTCTGTTCAGTGTGAGAACTTGTATATGGCCTTAAAGAGTGTATGCTTTGTACAGCACCTGAGCCTGGAGTGCCTTTACTTTTGGTCATGCTTCTGCCTGATCTTTATCCAAGCCCTCCTTTTTTTCCCCAGTGTGCCAAGTCTGCTAATTAAATTAACATTTTTTTAAATCTCCCTAGAAATAAGATAGAAAATGAAGCTGCAGTTCATCTCTATCTGACTATCAAAGCTCAAACGTAAGACTACAAGGATGTAGGATAAGTGTTAAAATCAAACCTTTCTCTTTCCAAAGAGACAAAGCGAGGATAAGGTTCCTAGGCTATGTTGTTTAATCCCAGTTGTGAAGAGAATTTAGCAAGAATGATATTCAGCATCTGTCACTTGCACAGCCACTTTCCAGTGCGATCAGAACAAACCTATCGTCTTTCCTGATTAAGGAGGGTTTTTAGCTAAGTGGAGTTACAGGCTGATATCAGCTATAGTGACAGATATATGTCCTGGAATGCTTTTCTAATCCTACTGTGTTTATAAAAGGGATGCATTCAAGACAATGCTAAACTTTTTATGGTCACACTTCTGTGAGGAAAAAAAAACCCCACACCTGTAAGTATGCTGATTGTTCATCCCAGAAGTAATATGATATGCATGCTGAAATTGTTTTGCATGCACACCTGACAACTGCAATGGGTACATGTTAGTTTCATAACAAGAAAATGCTACAGAATGTAAGTACTCAAGTAGTGCTAGGAAATGCCATTTCATCAATGTATGACTTGTCATATTTACTTTTTTATTATTTATGATTAAAGCAGTTCCCAAGTTTTAAATGAAATAGCATAGAACAATGTTTTGTAATGTCATTACACCTCTTCAAAATCAGAGATAAAAGAAACCCATTTATCCTACCATTCTGCAATTGGACTAATTGTATAAAATGTGAGCCTCAGTAAGTCATATTGGGTAATTCTGGCATTGTAATAGGTCAGCCCAAACTCCAAATCCAAACAACTTCTGAACACTGGAATTTTTAAAATATGAATTTAGTGTAAATTCCACGGCTTGATTCTGTATGTCAAAATAAAGAGAACCCCCTTTCCTGTGATAAAAAATCACTGGAAAAAAGGCAAAATTCAAAACGAAGTAAGTGCAGAGTTGTGATGCTCTTCTGCCCTGTAATTAGATAGTTTATTTTAATGTTTGTGTGGTCACCTTATGTTCTATTGTGCCTGCAGTGAGTATGGATGTACAACTGACGTGCACCTAAAAATGCAATGGTGTCACATAACTGCATTTGTATCTTTGTCTTAACTTCATTTAGTACCTGCATATTTCTGCTGGTGAAGGAGAAAGGTGTTGGGATTGTTGGTAATGAGGGTGAAACAGAAGGGACTTGGCCTTGAGCACTGAGACTAGTTCTGGGGCACAATAAGAACATGTTGCTGCTGGAGTGTGTCCAGAGGAGGGCACAAAGATGATCAGAGGGCTGGAGCATCTCCCCTACAGGGATGGGCTGAGAGAGCTGAGGCTTTTCAGCCTAGAGAAGAGAAGGCTCCAGGGAAAGCTTATAGCCGCCTTCCAGTACCTGAAGGGGCCTACAGGAAAGCTGGGGAGGAACATCTTATAAGGGTATGTAGTGACAGCATGAGAGAAAATGATTTTAGACTGGAAGTTGGTAGATTTAGATAGACTTAGACTAGATGTTAGGAAGAAGTTTTTTACTGTGAGGGTGGTGAAACAACTGGTTGCCCAGTGAGGTTGTGGATAACCCCCTCCCACCATGGAAGCATTAAAGGCCAGGCTGGATGAGGCTGTGAGCAACCTGGTCTAGTGGGAGGTGTCCCTGCCTATAGCAGGGGGGTTGGAAGTAGGTGATCTTAAAGGTCCCTTCAACCCAAAGCCAAAAATAATTTTGTAATTCTATGATATACAGATACATAAATATAAGGAGATGATGACAAAGAAGGAAAGCCCTCCAAAAGCTCGCAGAATATATATAGTGAGATGGAAGAGGCAGGGAGAGGTTTATAAATCAGAAAATTTATTACGAAAGTTTTTAAAAAGTGTTTTTAATTGTGTGATAGCTTTCCAGCATGGCTATGTGATACTGAGAATGTTGGTAGATGTGCCAATGAGTTGTGTGAAGCAGGTGTTCCTTTATTGCAGCGCTGGGCACATAGGGGATAGCTCTGCCCAATATGTGCACCTTGATTTATGTGCAGATTACATCTATTGGTTGTGCTTATACATGTTCTTCTTTTTCCCAGAGTTTCATTCATATGGTAAATATTTCTTAGAACTGATAATATCCTCACACTTGGAGCATACACAGTCCACCTTCAGTCTCCCAGTCCTCTCCGGGGACGTCTAGGGATTAAGGGAGGAAGGTTGATAGTCTTCATCGCTCCTAAACTTCTGACCCCAGTCTCAGGAGCATACTCACTTATGGTACTTGCCTTCTCTTCTGGATGTGGTTTCTCTAGTATTTCTTAATTGGGCCAATCATATTTTTTTAGCTTCTCTTTCCATTTATATGGTTCCTAAAGATGCTGATGTGTACAATACTTAAGGTCTTCACTCCATCATAAGATGAATGGAGAGCAGCTGCCTATGTCTATGGGGAATGTACATCCATGTGTAGGTCTGTGGTGGGATCTGTAGATGAGGAGTGCTGGGGAACTCCCTCTGTTCATGCTGTGCAAATCCTCAGGCTGTCTGTAGGACCACAGTGTGGTACAGAGCGAGGCATGTGGTTTCTTCATGCTTGGCTTGGTGCTGTGTCCATGTGCAGGTGTGGACTGGTTGACCAAGGCTGTGGTGGTCTAGTTCCATATGCATCCAGATGTCTATCTGCAAGGAGAGCAGCAACAAAGAAGAAGCTGTCTGTGCTGCCCTCCCCTGCAGACCCCTGCTCACTGGCTTGCAAATCTGCCAGCCGTTTTCTTAGGCATTTGTTGAAAGGACTGCTGCAATCAGTAGTCTGGTACAATCGTCTGCAGTGAGACAAGGTCTCAGCAAATTGGTATAAAATGTTGGGGTAGGGAAAAGAGGGATCTTGGGGAGCTTCCAGGGTTCTGTAAGTCATAGGGTGCCCTTTTGTGACTGACTTATCCGTCTTGTGTATCACAGAGACCAGTTTGAAAGCTGAGGACAGGCATGTGTCATCTGTGTCCAGATGTCCATCTGCAAGGTAGAGGGGAAGGAAGAAAGGAGCAGCTGCCTGCCCTGCTTCCCTCTGCTGCTCTCCCCTGCATGACGCTGCTCACCAGCTTGGTTCTCTGCTAGTCATTTCCTTGGTCCTTTGGGGCGCACTGTGCCAACAATGCCACATTGACACGGTTACTGCTATCAGTAGGTCTGCTGCCAGCATGTTCTCTGGGGCCAGGACTCTGCAAACTGAAGTAAAAGGTTTGGGGTATCAGCATCTGATACTCAGGAAAGGGGAAGAGACACCTGTAATGTTGGTCTTGCTTAATTGTAGTTTTCATATTCTTTTCATGTGCTTATTCTTTGTTTTCATGCAATTTATTGCATATCTGTAAAGACAGCTGCAATCATGCAAATAGTGGCAGAGAAATTGGAGAAATTAGTCCCCCAAACCAGTAAATATGGATTAGGGAGGAGCAGAATCGGAGAAGACTGGAAGTGCTGTTTATGCTAAAAAGACCATTTGCAGCTGTAATTTGTATTTCTTATTGTTAGGTGGCAGGGAGCCCAAGGCTCGCTGGCTCTGGCTCAAATAAAAGCAGAGCTGTACAGAAGGCAGATCATCCCCCTGTTGAATTGAGAGCACACTATCTGCTGCATACAGTCAGCATGGAAATGCCACCAACCTCCAGTGAGTGCATTTTATGGGTGACTTCGGTATTCATCTGAACCGTTTTTCCTACTCAGGGGTTGAGTTCAGACTCTGCCCTGGCACTACTTAAAATAGACTCGCTGTATTCAACAAGGTGAATCTCACTTTCACCCTTTTTGTTAGTACACATGGTATTAAATCCACAATGAGGAGATTTCCTGTTCACATGGTAAAACTTGGGCTGTGAGCACTGCCCTGCCAATTAATTCTTGTGGTACCTGGGGATCAACAAACTCTGAGAAACCACATGATGTTTTTCTTTACTCAATTACATTCATTGTGGTAGGGAGGATGAGGTGGGGATCTCTAAAATAATTTAATCCAAATTTTTTTTGGCAGGATTGACCTGTGGTGGACTCCACTGTGTTTACTGCCAATTTGGGATGATGCATTTCTGTACAGTGCTACCAATAAATGGAAAGTTTGAGCTAGCAGGAAAAGAACAGGTGAGTCAGTCTTCCTTTCTGTGTCATAAGGACAAAGAGGGGCAGGTTCATACTGAGCATACTTGGAGGAGAATCAGCCTCCCAGAACTCTTGTTGTGAAAAAGCACTACCAAGTAAAGTATCATTTGAAACAGCTGGACAATGCAGGGGGGGCTGACTATGCCAGACAGTCAGCAGGTGCAGAGGACAGCAGGAGGGCTGCGGAATTTATTATAAAGCCTGCCATTAATGATCATTTTTTACTAGTAATTTTATTAGAGGAAAGGTTTTTTATTATTATTGCTTTTTTTTGTTGTTGTTGTTAGAAAGAACAGTGCTTGTGTGTGAGGCATATTTATATGTTTTACTCGAGGAGTAGATTTGCTCACAATCTGAAAGAGCATACTGTGCCCTACAGAGCACATTTAAGGCTTTAAGTTGCATTTTGTTCCCATCTCAGTGTGACATTTCTCTGTTAGAGAAGCTGAGTAACCAGTGTGATTTGCGTACATGGTAAACGCTTTGCCTTTTATAGGTTGAGGGCTGGGTTTTGAAAGGGGAAGAAGAGAGTTCTGTGTGTTGTTCAAATACTGCTTGAGATATCAGTTTGGCAGAATGGAACCTGGTAAGTTAAGAGAAAGGTGACGTTCTCTATGCTAAAGTCCTCTGGAGGATTTTGTTCCTAATGGATTAAAAGAGAGGAGTTTCCTTCTGTAACACGTGTGCATATGAGCACATACACATGCTTTGCTCTCTGCTAGCATTTACCAGATATCCAACAAATTTCCTCTGCTAGAATTTTTCAAATAGCTGCTTTGATATGACTGCTCTGAACAAGTCTCTGTCATAGAGTTTTGCACCAGCTGGACGGTTAAGTGCAATTCCTTTGCTGCAGCAGACGCACTGTTTTATGTTACATTAGAGAAGTCAAAAAGTCAATTAATGCACTGGCCAAGACAAAATAATTCTTAGATCTATTGTCCCTCATGAGAAGATTATTAATAAGTATATTATAGGACTCATTTCATCCCACCAGGAGATGCTTAATCCTGCAAGTTGGATCAAGACAGTTATTTGCTTTTAATCAGATGAGCTGTAGCTTTGTGTATGAGAAAACAGTACTTAAGCTTTCTGCATTCTGATGGGAAGCCTGGGAGTCAAATAACTGCTGTAATTTGAGGACTCATTCAGTGTTGGGGAAAGTGAATGAATTCTGTATTTCAGGGTTTTAGAATGACTCCTGTGGTTTCCCTTTGCCTGTCCTTTCAGCAAGCGTTTCACTTAGATGCTCAGAAACAATTTGAGTGAGGGGAACAGTATGAGGGTGAATCTTAATGGGTCACAAGCCAGCTGCTATTCAAATTACTGGGTTGTTTTATGTTACAGACAGCAATACACTGCAGGTGCAGCTTAAGGTGTAAAGGCCATAGAACATGCAGCATCTGATGCATGACCATCCTAGACACACCTGTGCTCATGCAATCCCAAGGCCAGATCCTGAGCTGCAGTCAGTTGGTGTCTCACTCGCCTTCCATTGCCAGGACTACACCAGAGGAGGGCAGCTCAAGGGCATCAGAATGGATAGGTGAGGTTCAAAGCAAGGGAGGCTTCAACTTCAAGCACGTGACTCTGCTATTTATTTACCTGAGCTCAGGCTTTTTCAAATTTGTCTACACACCTCAGCAACTGAGTCTGTAAAAGCCAAGATGAACTGAATTTCAGTGTGTGTTCTTCCCTCCGAAGATTAAGACACCTGGGTATAATTCTGCATAACTAGATGCAGTAGAAGTGGTATAGGTTCTGTTCTCTAATGTCTTGGTGGATAGTAAGAATAGCTTGAATTCTGTTACTTGGACTTAAGTCAGGAGGAGAGCAGAATCTGGCCCTTTAGATGTGATTTGCAGCGTGAGTGCTATTAAAATTTTACTTGAAAAAAGATAACTACAATCTGTCATTTAATCTGAAGAGTCCCTGCAGCACTGTGATTCAGATAAGAACCAATTAATGATAACGGTATTAACGAACATTTCCAAATGCACACTTCTTCCAGCTAAAACAAGATAGTTGTGATATACTGGATATCAGATCAGCTACCAACCCGTGGAAGAGAGACTAGTAGATCAGAAAAACAACAAAATACATTATACTTTAGCCTTAATGAGTCATATGTCAGCTGACATACATTTTAAATAAACACTGTAGAATTAGGTTAAATACCAATCCAGGGTTCTGAAAATCACATCAGAATCGCTAAACAATCAATTTTGTTGACTTCTGTAGGAGATATATCTTAGAGTAGACTGAAGTATAACCTCACCTTTACCTCCTCTGTCACTAGCTAATGCTGAATATGCTTTCAAGAGAGATGTTTTTATTAAGATACATGCACTGTATTATAAATGTCCCAGCAGTATACGTGAGGTTACACTGAATTGCTAAAGAAAAGATAGTATCTTTTATTATTTTGCCCATAGCTCAGTTTTGTGGAAATGAATGCTCTGTTTCCTGTCAAGTTATTTTTAAAGAGGTTTGTATAATTCTTTATCCATATGCAGCTATTTGTTCCTAACCCTGGCCAGTGGATAAGATAAAATTTTTTTCTTTGAATTTTACCAGGTACATTCTATTTTCTAGTTTCTTAAGGGTATATTTACAGTAATCACAATACCAGTCAACCAAAGAACCGGACTGGAATGGCAGGGCAGCTAACTACAGGCTCAAAGTGTCTCATGTGGTTAGGACCACCCATCCATGTAAGCTACTAAGTTGGGACTCTACTCAGGAAAGATTAGTGAGTATAATATCTGTTTTACCAGTAAGAGGGGAGAATAATTTCCACTTATAACTTTGGAAAGGGCACGACTGAAAGTAAGCAGACAAAAACAGGTGGAAACCTGCAAATAAAAAAAAAGTCAAAAAAAAAGTCAAAAAAAAAAAAAAAGAAACACCAGAAAACAAGGAAATGTCATAGAGCGATGCAAAATGTGATGTCTGATGGGGTGATCAGCAAAATGGGAATAGCCCCCATTTAGATATTGAAAGGCCACCATCAGGCCTCCCCAGAGCCTTTTCTTCTTCTGGCTGAGCAGCTCCAGCTCTCAGAGAGGAAGTGTTCCATCCCTTGGAGCATTTCTGTGGCCCTCCTCTGGAGTATCTCCAATAGGTCTGCATCCCTCCTGTACTGAGAACTCCACATGTAGACACAGTACTCCAAGTGAAGTCTCAACAGTGCAGAGTAGAGGGGCAGCATCACTTCTCTTTGACCTTCTGGCCATGCTTCTTTTGATGCAGCCCAGGATATAGTTGGCTTTCTGGGCTATGAAGGCACATTGTTGGCTCATGTCCAGATATTTTGGGGGACTGTATTAAAGGCCTTACTACAGTCCAGCTAGATGACATCAGTGGCATTAAAATAGTTGTGCACGCTCTATTGTGTGGGAACAGAAGAAATCCTCCCAAATGTTTTGTAAAGCTAGTAGATAAAGATGGAATGCAGGATCATGGCGTTAGAGAGATACTCAGTAAATCTAAGGCTGCCAAGCCTTTTTCCCCACTTTTCCTTTACCTGTTTCTTTTCATGCCATAGAGTGGATTAACTGAAAATCCCACAACAATGTGTAAACAAAATGGAACCACTCTGGACTGGCAATGGAAAGAGACTTAGTATATCAGTTTTCATATTCAGAGAAGTGTTGTGAGGAAGAAGCATTTAGTGCTTCGGTACTGCAACAAGTAGAATACAACAGTCAGTAGGGAGATTTAGCTAATGTAAGTAGTATTCATAAAGGACTTACCAACTGGTTTCACTTTAGAAAAGCAGCAGAACAAATTGAGATTTAACAGATAAGAGCTAACAGAATAATACTCAATTTTCTCTTTCCTACCTTTTCCACACTAAATCCACAGTTGACTGTTTTCCATCACAGGCTCAGCAGGTACAATTCAGAGAAATTCCAGTGACTAGTATGAAAAAAATATATAAAATACAGTAGTTGAGAATTTGATTGGTCTTTCCATATAGATTCTGTATGGCTTATATGGCCTACATGGAGGAGGCTAGATAAATAAATAGATCAAATCAGTTATTTATTACATTCGTTTTGAAATATATAAGTTGATATAAAGTTAGTTTATGACATTAATTTAGCCTTTTCAGTGATCATTTTGATTAAGCTCTACTTGGGTCTAGTGGAGGCAGTTGTAAAGGCTCTGTAGGAAAAGCAGTCTACAGGAACAAGAGGAGGAATGTTTTTAGACATTCCTTTGTGTGACTTAAGGGAAAAAACTCGATACTCAGTCTTTAGTTACAGCTTGACATGACCCCACCTCTCTGGAAGAGATCCCTGCTTGCACTTTGTGAAGTGCACAGAAAAAAAAGGAACAAAAATGGGGTTTAGGGTGGCTACTAAGGAATAATGAAATTTTTCAGAAATAAAGATAATATTGAAGGGACTAGGATAGTCTGAAACAAGCTTGTGCTGTGGACAGCAATTCAAGAATTGTCTCTGAGGACAGGGATTTTTAATCCAAGCCTGGTGGAGACAGACTGAGTTCTCTCTCATACAGTGTAAGAAACCTAAAGCATAGGAGAGAAAGGACTGTTCTGCAGGAGCAAGGAGGATTTTAAGGCAAAGGCTTGAAGGCGTATAACTGGGACTGCCACTTGGAGGACTTCATAAAGTACAGATTTTTGTTTTGAAGAGAACTTCAGTTGTTGTGTGAATGGCTTTGTCACTGATTTAAAAAGATCTACTTCACATTTCTGGTCAGTATGCCTTATTTGCATAGGAAGTATGGTTACAGGTAGAGAATACAAGCCATCACTCTGAACAAACAGTTGCAAGTCTGACCTGTTAAGAATCACTTTTGATAGAAGTTCTCTATATCAGTTCTTCTGGAGTTTAAAATCTATATTCATTCATGGTCACTGAATTTATGTTTTCTTCACAAATTACTTGCAAAGATTGAGTGTGGGGCTTTCTCACACAGTCTCAGAATTAGAGGGGGTTTGGAAGGGACCCCTGGAGATCATTCAGTCCAAATTTCTTGCTAAAGCACATTCCCTACAAGCAGGTAATACAGGAAAGCATCCAGGGGAGTTTTGTGTTCTCCAGAGAAGGAGATGCTACCACCTCTTGGGGCAGCTTGTTTCAGGGCTCTGTCACCCTCACAGTAGAGTTTATAGTGATAAAAGTTTTGTTTTTCTGGCCTTAAGCATTCTCTCTTGATTATAATTTACCAATTCATTTCCCTTCTCTTCCAGTAGAAAAATGTTGTCCATAAAATATTTGTGGCAGACGACAATGCTACTTTTTAGGCCATAGTGAGCTTTCTATTCTGTATTGATACAGAGTCAGTAGGGGTCAGTGCCTTAAAACAAGGAACCCCTTGAAATGTACCTCCAATAGCAAAATACCATCCCATTGTTGTCAGCTAAAATGCCATAATTGCTCTGGTTGCAATTTTAAGACTGTTTTCCATGGATGGAGATAATTAAAATTCACCGGTTGTTATGAACACTGCTATGCTTTAGTGAGTTTCCTCTGAGCAAAGTACCTGGGAACAAATAAAGAACACCTGAAGGGGAAGATGGTTAATGATGGGTTTCTGGTACTGAAGGATGCCTCACATTCAGGAACAATGTCTTGTAATCAGTGTCACTGGAGGTGGGGACAAAGCAAAGGAATGGTTCAGTGGAGCGACTGCTGCTAACTCTATGCTTTTATGCTTTATCTAGCTTGGGTAATGAAGTCTGTCTAAACTTTTAGGCCCTGGGCACCTGATTTGGAAAACAAATGTAGCCTTTTTGGGGCAAGCAGCTGGTAGGTAAAGAGACCAATTTCAGTGGGACATCCTTGAACTAAACTGAATCAAATGGCATCTGCTGTGCCAGCGATCTTTCACAGAATGCAAATAGGCCTGTCTAGCAGAAAGAAAATCCACACCATTCACTGTAGGCTGTAAGTAGGTTTTATTTTAATAAGAAAAACAGATACCAAAGCAGACCTTGGAGAAAGATTCTGATATTAAAATCTTCAAAGCTTTTTCAGTGAACTCTTAAGTGTTTTGTGAAGTAGTAAATCAACTTGCAAAATGTTGACTACATAGTGTGCAAATTTTAGAAGTAAAATGGTTGAAACAAGTTCTGTTATGAAACTTGAAGAGCAATGGAATGTAGTCCTTTAATGAAAGTAAATATTGAGTCATGCTGTGATTCAGTCTTTATCTCAGGGAGATGACTTCTTCTGAGCACTGCCTTTTAAGATAATAGCAAAATGAATTATCAAGGACAGTATGTGATTAAAGATACTTTACTCCACATTTAGGTGCTAGGGCATATGGTAAAGATGAATTACAAAGCAAAGGGAGCAAATATGAAATAAATAATAAATCTCTCAGCTGAGGCTTCAGAGCTTTCATTATTATTGTCCCGTCTGTACAGCTAGATTCAGATAGTCCATACTGGCTGGACATTAGAAGAGAAACATACTTCTGGCTAAAGGAGTATGTGGTATAAACTCCAAAATGATTTTCATCCCTGTGCAGCATCCTGCCTTACTCCCTAGGCACTCTAGTCCTGGGAAGCAAGCTATATTGGAACACTGTTTATCTGGACAGTCACAGTTTCTTTGAAGGACAATCATTACCTGTGGATATTTGCCACATTTACCGTTTGAGAAGAGGTGGCTGGCTTGAGAAGAATGGCAAATAGGAAAAAAAAATACTGTCCTTAATATTTTTTTTAAATATTAAATCAGATTACTTGTCAAGGATATGGGTGCTCTGACTACCATCACGAGCCTCAGTTGGGAGCCTCATCCATACCCACAGAAGCTCAGTGTTCCAGGAGGCCCATTTAAGCAGAGGCCTGGGCTTTCAGTGTTCTTCCTTGCTGTTCCTGAATTGTTGTTTGGATTTCCTTGTTTGATCCCAGTCTTGGCTTGTTACCTTGCCTTTGCTCGATGACTGCTGGAGCGCTGATGAGATCTGCTGTTACTGCCATGCTCTGCTTGCCCAGCTTGGGGTTTCTAGGTCTCTGTCTGCTGGGAAAGGCAGAGTCCTGCTGTTGCCATGATCTCCCGCAGCTCCTGGTTCATTTTCCCTCCTGGAATAGTCTTGCTGTTGTTCCCTCCTGACATTACAAAAACTCACACTATCTACATTTCTGCATGAGTGCGTGCTATTCTTGTACATTTTGAGTAGTTTTTACAGCCTTGTGGGAACTTAACATATCTTCTAGATGTCCTTAAAGTTTCTGAAAATCAACTTGTACACATCAGAGATTATTTTGCTTTTGTTTTCTTCCTCAGAATGGTGCAAAACTATACTCAGACCGGAGTGTGTTTGCCAGACAGAAGGAGGTTTATTTCCTTCTCATAAGAGCTGCTCACTACACTGGAATGGTGGAAATGACTGTGAACTTCAGAATTTGAGAAGGCTGTTCTAAAAAAATGCTGGGAAAAGTGTGAAAATGCTCTAAAAGTACAGCTGGTCATCCTAAGTACAAATGAGAGATCTACAAGGTGTTGTTCCACCAGAGGAAGATTCTGTACTCTGCAGACCCACTGTGGACTTGACTGTAGCAGAAGGGGGAGCAGCCTATGTACTTACAGATCAGTTCCAAAAGGTAAGCGTGGGAATGGGAATGAGGGTGGAAATAGAAAAAAGTCCTTCTGAACTTTAAGAAACTCAGCGTCATTTTCTGTGGATTTGAACTATGCTTGTAGCTCTGGTCTTTACCTTACATAGGTTGTCATGTTTGCATCACTACTCCTAAGGCTGGAAATACCTCAGTGGCTCTTGGGTTGTTTATTAAATTAATATTAAATTCAAGTTATTAAATTCAAGTTGGACTGTGATTTTGATCAATATGATGTGTTTCTAGGGGACTTTTGATTGCTGAGAGTTTTACCAGAGCCTTAAGTGGAAAAAGCGTTTTGCTCCCCAGAGAATTTGCACATGGTGCTTCTGGGAAATGTTTGCATGTTTTGGTTTGTTTTGAGCAAGAGCAAAAAGTCTTGTTCTGGATTGTTTCATGGCTGAACTTCTGTCTCTCTGAACTGATGCAAAGTCTCTTAGGTGGCATTGTTTTATTGCCTTATGCTTTTGAACCATGGACTTCCTGGCCAGATTGTGTCTCCAGTCTCTATCGAAAGTTGTTATGTAAAGAACTTAGTGTTTTCTGATAGATGATTGATAGTGAAGCATAGGAATTTGGTTGTGAGCTCATTTTAAAAAAAAAAAAAAAAAAAAGTGAATTTGCAGCATTGAATCTTCCACCAGGTTGTGAGATAGCAGAAATTGTATGTTTGGAATGTGAGGAATGTCAGTATGTTTGCTTCATGCCTAACTTTCAATTTCATGTCCAAACCATTACCCATCTTCACTCACCTGTATTATTTGATTTTACAGTTAGTTTTAGAAGTGTGTGTACTCAGTCATGCATCTTCCTTAAATAATTGAAACTTGCTTTAAATACACGGATTTTTTTTTATGGTAGGCTGGTAAAGCTTTTTGTTGTTGTTGTTGTTTTTTTAAACTGAACTTTAAGAAAGAGTACCGTATTAGAAAAAGCTTACAGTGGCTACAGGCCATGCAGAAAAGTAGCATGTTTTGATCTGGAGAACAGTAGTTTTTGTTTATCTGGATTCTAGCAAGTATTTTACCACTGTCTTCCTTAATATCCTCATAGACAAACACAGATGTTAAAGCACAGACTGGGTAAATGGACAGCAAGTTTGCACTGTTGGGCTCAGAGATGTGATTGGTGTCACAAAGCCCAGTTGGAGACCAGTCATTGGTGGTGTAACACCATGGTTGGGGTCAATGCAGGCACCCACACTGTTTAACATCTTCATGTGCATTCTGCCCCACCTGTGCAGGGGGGCAAAATGCACCCTCAGCAAATGTGCAGACAATAAGCAACTAGAAAGAGAGACTGACTCACTAATTGCACTGCCATGGACAGAAATCTTGTGAAGTTTAACACATGGAAGTGCAAATTGCTGTCCATAGGAAGCAATAACCACCTGCACATAGACAGATGGGCACTAGCTGGCTGGAATGCAGTTTTGCAGAAAATGACCTGGGAGTTCTGTCGGGTGCCGGACTGACCATGAACCAGCATTATGTCCTAGTGGCAAACAAGGCAACAGCCTCTGGCCTGCATTAGGATGTGTGTTGCCAGTAGGCCAAGGGAGTTGATCCTTCCCCTCTACTCAGCCCTGGTGAAACAGATCTGGAGTGCTGTGCCAGGTGCTGGGCATGTGCTCCCTCTTTCCCCCTTTTCCCACTTCTTTCTCCCTTTTCCGTCTCCTCTCTTCTCCTCCCAGCTACTTTGATTGGGATATATTCTGAGCTTGTGTGATGCCACCTTTACTCATGTAGCTTTAGAATACATAATACAGTTAACAAAAATACCACAGTCCTATCTCAACACAAGTTTCTTTCAAAGAACCTTCTTTTTTTCTGTAGCAAATTAGAATCTGTCTAACCTGTCATAAGAAGTACTAATATCATGGACGATTTTTCCTCCCTGGCAGCTATTCCTGTCTCCTATTTCTTGTTAAAAAATTCTGAACTGTAGCAGGAGGTTTCAGGACTGGTCTTCATAACTAGATGAATAAGCACTACTGCAAATGAGGTCTGTTATAAGACTTCAGCATCTCGTCTGGACCTAAGTTTATGAATTGATTCTGTGCTTGCACTGTCTGTTGAGTTCAAAGGAAGGCTTTATAACTTGCTAGGAATGTAGACTGAAATAAATATAAGTTTATAGCAGAGTGGATCTCTAAGTGAGAAAACACTTGAACTTGAAAAAATAAATCAGTACTGTTACTTTGCATCAGTGACAAAAGCCTGTTGGCTGTCTGTAGATTTTTGCAGCTGCTGCTTTTGTGCTAACTTAAGACTAAGCAGTTTTTTCTGCAAGAGGTGTCAATTTAGCATCATCTAGGCTTTTGTGTTTACTTAAATACCTTCCTTGTAATTAGGAGATTGCTCATTAGTTTGCCAGTGTCCCAGAAGAAATGTTATAAGCTCAGTTTGTTGGACACTGTTATGAGTTGCTTTCCTGTCTTGTATTGTTTCCTCCAAATTGCTTCTTAGGAAGATGTTGGCTTTTACTGTAAGGAAAGTAAACAAATTAAGACAAACAAAGATCGGTTGTTAGGAAGAGAACCAGTCAGGCAGGAAATGCCAAGCAAAACAACATTCTTTGGGCACCTGATATAAATATGATTCTTTAATTAGCCTGTTGGGTCCTGCTGCTTGGGGCTTCCCTACACTCACTGCAGACATGCAGAAATGCAGGCTTGCTGATTCTGGCTGAGATGTAGAAAAGCTCATCTACTATAGCATAAAGTTTCAACTGTTAAGCTTATTTAAGTTTGTTTATGTATACAAACTCCAGCATGCTCTTAAGAGTGAGGATCTCGAGGCTTACTCTCTGCAGTTAGGCTCTCTAAATCTGGGCAGGACCCACTGTCCCCATGTAGCATCTGTGCAATACGGGGTCTGCTTTCATGAAAGCACATACATGTTTCATCACCACTTGCTGTGGAACTGTGTGCTGGAGCCTGATGGTTCTTCATTTGAACCCAGGATCATTTACTACGTTTAGAAGGAACTGTCCCTACTGACCAGATCTTAAAGTTGATATTCTTTTAAAACTTAAAGCTATTTGCCAGTTTGCTGGTTTTCTACTTTCTTCTGCCTTAAAAATACTTTCTTCTGCCTTCTGAAAACATGATGGTGTTTAGCTGTGGGATTTTGTTTTTTTGTCCTCTGGATTTTAAGATCTCTGATTTTATACAGCCACACTGCTCACAGGAGCAGGAGTGGCTGCAGGAGTGTTTTCTGAAGGATAAGCCTGGGTTCTCTGCACAGCATTCTCTAAGAAAATGTCAGCATTGCTAGGCAAATAGTATACAGGCAAAACATGTACAGTTTTTGTAGCTCTCCTTTCCCTACGAAATGGAATTGGTACAAGTTAAAATGCCCCGAGCAAAGCGTGGGTCTTCATTACCATGTTCTTCTGCTCTGGGCAAATTTTGCTGCATTAGGAATGGGAATTCCAGCAACTAGAATGTGAACTGGGAACTGTTTCCATTTGAAAAACTGTGATTGTGCAGTTTTCACTGAAGAAGTCAGTACATTCTGAAAAGTTTGATCTACTACTATTAGCATTACAGCAGTTTTATGTGGGAGATAAAAAGAGTTTTGAACTACTCAGCTGCATTCTGGTGCATCAGAAAAAAATGAAGCATGTGCTTTATTAGAAACACATTCCAACTGAAATTAGTCAATGCAGAGGTGAAGGAAGAGTGCTGCTAATTTTTATGAAATCATAGATTTGTATAGAGTCAGAGCCATCGTCATTGATACTGCACTTCTGTAAATTTCTCACTGACTGACATAATACTTTATCGAAAGAGCTATTAAAGCAACTGACATTTAGCTTACTACATATGTAATAGAAAGTATTTAGCAAAGTTTGTTTGATATCACTTCAGTGATTTTCTTGCTCTTGCAATTAAAATTACTTCCCCCTTCTGATCATCATACTAATGATGGTGATGTCTCCATAAATTTGGTGGGGAGTATAATAAACAGAATGTGAATATAGAGTCGCCATTCAGTGGAAGCATGACCTTTACCTCAACACTAATGCCTCACCTATAAAGAGCATTACTAGAGCCTATCTCAAAACTTTCCTATACTCATTTAACCTTGAGGCTACAAAAGTAAGATCCAAGTCTTCTCTTGGGATCTGGCCTCACTATGGCTATCTTTATGTTTGAAAGTCAAATTTACTTAAATATATAGGACCAGAATATCTACAGGTGGGCAGAAACTACGTTTGGCATCTCTTAGGAAGTGTATCATTTAGTTTTTAATTTCAGATAAAAGAACTCCCTCATAATTGCTTTAAAAATACAGCCCTGCAATAAAACCTTCCTGTGTCCATCAAAACCATCGTGTAGTTTTAACCTGAATTTTTTGGTTTATTGCTACAAGTTGGAAACTTACATTATGCTAGTAATCTGGATAGCAAAGCTGTCACTGTGTCACTGTGAACCTGCACACGTGATGAGAAGAAAGAACCTACATTTCTGAAAGACTGAGCTCTACCTCTAAAGATGATTAGCTACTGATAGACTAAGCTGACTTCAGAAAATTCCTGACCTGGGTAGTGGAGGATTGTGGAGGGCATTTCTGTTCCAGACCTTCCAGTTCCTCACCCCTGCCTTCTCTTATCACTTTGTCCTGGCCAAATGCTGATTCATTTATAGTGGGAGGTCTCAAACTTCACTCTAATTCCCAGAGGTTAACTAGAAATCTTATTTGTTCACCTTCCTTATATTTTACATATATTTTAATTCCTGAAGCTTTACATCAGCATGTTTTTTTTTTTCCCTTTAATAAACATATAAGCTTGCATCCTTTCATCATTTTCTTTTTTTTTGTTTGTTTTTGTTTAAAACCACAAAGAAGTGTACAGCCTTTTATGAATTCAAATTAAAAATGAAGTGCAGTGGAAGTGATTTACAGGCACTGTAGCTTAGCAGGGAAAATATACAACTCCTTTGCAGTACATCATATTCTGTTCCTTTAATTTATAAGCAAGCTGTAATGTAACGTATTAATCATACAAAGAAAATGTTGCTTTGCTTTGAAAGATTTGTTGTAGTTGAACTCCGCATACCTGCAAATTATTTATTTCTAGAAGAGAAAACACGTGCAGCACGCGTTATTGCATCCACCAGGAAAATGAATGCATGTTGAAAGAAAGAAATGCCTTTTTTTTTTCTCATTTTTCTCCTTTAACCACTTTTCTGTCTCATGAGCTCAACTTCTCATGCTCTTTCAGTCATCTGTTCTGTTTCCTGTGGAAGTTAAAGGTGCTGGGATCCAATGGAGAAGGCTGAATTTGCTGCTTCAAACCTTTTGTCATATCCTCTTGGTAGAAGGGCAAGAAGCTACCTGTTGCCCCACAGGGGGAAAAATAAGGTCTGAAACAGTCAAATATTTTTCAAATTGATATGGAGGGCTTTCTATATCAAAACCTTCTTTCCTCAACCATTAAGTTAGGAAAAAGATTGGTAGAGGAAAAAGCAAAATAAGTGCTTTAAATAAATGACTTGGCAAATATAATCAGGTTTACTGAGTACATTTAATATATGACTGATGCTAATAGAAAATGGGGTTCTTTTTAGCACAGCATGTTTGTAAACGTCTACTACTGAGCTCACCCTTACTGTTCATAAGCCTCTGCTTAAACCCTGCAGACAAGTGTAGGAGATGAGCAGGCATGGAATGTTTGGAGACTGATCCACTTAAACTGCAGGCAGGTTCACAGAGAGGGATGGACTTGGGCAGGTTGCAGCCAGTGTTTCAGTCTGAAGATGGTGTGGATATCCCTGTGCTGTTAGGTTGGCCTGTGGGTTTCGTTCTGCTTTCTAAATAAACCCTACCTGGCTCATTTCACCTTATGGTGGTGTTTCTCTTGTTAAGAGCTAAACGATTCTGCAAAGAGATTGTGGAGGAGGGGGAAAGCATGATAAAAACGTTGCCTTTTACCTCCTTTCCCAAGCTGGGAGAGGTAGTTAGAAGGCGATAAACAAAAAAGGGAGGAACAGGGAGTGAGAGGGCAGCGGCGAAACTCCCAGAGGGAATGGTGAGTCTTGTTCTCACAAGTTAAAGGCCTGCAATAATGAACCACTAGGGGTAAGTAAAAAGGTAAAACACGAGGTACAGGAAGCCAAATGCAGTGCCTCTGGGCATGTAAGTGTGTAGCATGTATAGTAGGGAACTTCTTTTAACTCCTTCTTCCTGCACTGTTGCAAGGGTGAAGTTTGCCTCATGCATTCCCCTGTGCATTCACCACTGCTTCATTGATGTCCTGGAAATCAGGCCTATGGTTGAATATGCCATCTGGTAGGAGCTACAGCAGAAGCAGTTGCTCTCACAGATTTCCATCAGGTGTAGGTGTTACCGTTTCTGTGGGGGCAGCTCACTGCACCAGTTTTTTTTCTGTGGCAAATTCTGGTTGTCTTAAAGGAAAGAGCAACTGATTGCACGTAATTGAATGAATGAAAAATAAAACACTTCTGCTTGAATGAATTGAATGCAGATCTGCTATGTGTCCCTGTCAAATCCAAAAATTCCTTTTTTGAGACAAGCAGTGTGCCTGTGGGAGCAGATTTAACTCTGGAGCCCTGAGGATTAACACTGCCAGCTGGAGACCCAGGGAAGCTGAATGGCCTCCTCTATTCTGAGCTACTGGGCTGATTCCCTTAGACCTCGGTGCAAGGTTAATGTATTATATAGGAGAAAGAACTGAGGAACTAATCTAAATGAGGGTTGGCTGAGTTTTGTGAATTAACCAAAAGTAACACAGGCTCAAATTCAGTGGAAAAGCCTGATCCAGCGTGTTCTAGAAAAATGGGATGTGGTAATTTTGGTATGGCGTGACCATGCTGATATCTGATCTGTCTTGGTTGGAGGTAGCTCCTTGTATCAGTGATGCACACAGCAAGGCTCCTACATGCAGCAGCACCTGCATGGTGTGCTCTCCCAGGGCCTCAGCACTTTGGCTGAGGTTTGTGCTTTGTGATTCCACCCCACCCTGCTTGAGGTCTGTGCCTTGAAAGCTCAGCCTAGGTCTGTAGCACCAGCTGGCTGGAGTACAACAGCTCTTGCCAAGTCTGAGAGGCTTCACTCCGAGGCTGGGGAAGCAGGAAGGGAGAATGAAAGGGGAAGAGGGAAGGAGCAGAGTATAAAGGCACTGGGTGCATTTGCACAAGCCTAATTGAGAGGTTCAGAGACCTGAAGTCTGAATGTTTGATCTAAGAGACTGTATTTGTTAAAACAAAGAAGAAAACCCAAACCACTGCCGCCGCCAGAAAACCCACATCCCCTCAGTGCTTTGGAGTGAGCAGTGTGTCTGGATATGAATAGCTGACAGTGCTTTTACCTCTTTTGCACTGTTGTGAACTTGCAAAATGCCCCCCACCAAGTCAACTCTGAAACAGTTTCATCTGGAGCAAATGCTTTCAATATCTGGAGAAGTTTTCCTACTCAGAGGTTTGTTTCTCAGCAAAGCAAAATGAAGTTGTGAAATCCTCCACGAAAGGAACTTACATCTTCCACATAAAAGGAGGATAAAAGACCTAAGATATAGATGATAACTTTGTTCTAGTGCAAGACCCAAAACTCTATTATTAAAACAGTATATTTATTAGCAAGCTCTTCTAATGAACCAGACATAACAGATGTGGGCAAAACTCAAGCAGGTACAAACTGAAATAATAATGATGGAAGAAAAATAGCTTGACAGTCAAATTACTGGCTAGACCTGCTTTTAGTGTTGCTTTGGCTCCATCTCTGAATAGAACAAAATAGGTTTAAGCCTTTTCCTCCTCAAGGAAAGTTGGAAATACTTAACTGAAATGGTGAAAATTGATGATGATTCAGTTCAAATTCCTTGGTGCTGAAGGTACATTCTTGGGACACTGTAGCTGTTTTTGTGTTTTGTTTTGTTTTTTTTTCCTCATTTCATTTTTTTTCTTCCCATTTTTATCTTTTTCCCCCTAAATTTAAAATGTCATTCACATGTAGAAAAACTTCCTTTTGGACCTTTCCTTCTCTTCCAGTCCACCCATACTGTTTTCTTTACAAGTGCATGTGTGGGTCCCCAGTGCCCACTGACAGATTCTGATACTGTTGTGCTGGAATTGAATAGTGTGCTATGTGGTGTCTCTGCTGATTGCAGTTTGCAGCTACAGTTTCATTTCAGATTCATGCCATCACTCTTGTTAGGTTACAGAGGGTTTTTTTGTCAGTTCGTTGTGTTGCTGTCTCCTTTGTAATGCCTGTCTTAATAAAGAATATAGCTTGTTGAGTTCATCTAATTTATTGAGGGGTGGTGTTAGCTGGCATACAAAACACCACAAGTTAGCATATGTTTGTAATTTCTTCTTTTAGTGCTCTTCCCGCATAGCAATTTAGATTCTTCCTAAAAACCTCTAGAAAATGATGACAGAACAGCTCATAATTTTTTTTCTGTAGTGCTAAAAGCTAATCGGGTGCAGCTCTGTCTTACTTTTCATTTAATATTTTAGACTTTCTTTTTTATCCTACTAACATTTGCCTGACTTTGGAAATAAATTTGAACACCACTTTTTATAAAGAGTGAATAGTTGTACTTCATTAACATAGAGACTCTGGAGGAAAAGGTATTTTCCTTCTTTCCTTCCTCTACCTGAGTCATTGAACATCAGGTCCTTCTTCATAGCATTTCAGTTTCCAATCGGCACTGTGCTGGCTGACTATGCAAGGCAAAAGGTATTTGTTATTGCTCCTTGACAAAACTGTGAGGACATGTATGCATTTGAAAAACAAGGAGTAAAGATACCTCAGAACACCAACTGTGAACAAGGTCAGATTCTGACTCATTTTCTAATGTTGAAAAGTCTTTACTCTTTGGATTTCGATAAGGCTTCTTCCTTGAGTAAGCATTACTCACTGTGATTAAAAGCTCGATTTTCCTGCCCCATATTATGTAATTAAACTGTGCAAATAATTCAGCTATTCAAGACATTGACTGGAGTAGTCAATGGTACACTTCACAACTAGAATATCTTCAGAACATGTATCTTATTTGTTGAAGAAATAAATGGAACAATTTGAAATAATGAATGTGTTTTAAGACTCTAACAATTTCTTTGTGAACAATAATGAACAACTGCTTCTGAATAAATTATTTGCCCATTTTCACACTGGCCGTTCATCTCTCGTGCAGTCATGTTCCATCTTTCTAGCTTATGGGCTTTTGCAAAGTGAGGATATCAGCAATCTGATGCAGAGTCCTTCCCACTCAGGAAGTCAGAGCCTTGCGCTTCTCTATTTTGTTTCCATGGACAGATGATGATTCAAACTTCCCTGACTTCCCAGCAGGAAAGGTTAGTTAAATACTTGTCTGTAACTCTTTGCAACATTTATGAGAATTGTTTACATAATTCTGGAGGATCTGCCTTATTTGCGCAGTGATGGTGAGGCGTGCCTGCTGAGAACTGGTGTCCTGTCCATTAATTGTCTGTCTGCAGAATCCCACTAATGAGTCAGGGCTTTAGGAGAAACGTAACTCTACTGAAACAGTTCCTCTTGCAGTATTGTCCACAAACAACTGAATATCAGATATATCGGATCAGTAAACAGAATGATGTAGATCTTGTTGTCCATCATGTTTTACTATTAGGGTTGGGAAATGGAAATCATAAAGTTACAACCCCCTTTTAATGCTTCTTTGAAAAAAGTTGTGTGGTCAGAGGAGTTATGAAATGATTCAAAAAGTGCATGCAAGTTAATAGAAAGATTCCTATAAACTGGAATTTAGATTGGACTTGTCAATATGGATCAGGGATTTATGGGAGCTCAAGCAGTAGTGTGCATGAATTTAGTGCTACTTGTAGATTGTCTTCAGATCCCCAGGTTAATTAACTGCACGGAGCACTGTCTTGAATAACGCTGCAGAGTAGGAGAGAAATAAGTTTCTGTGAACTTCAAAAGGGAAAAATACGATGTGTTGAATTAACCAACCATCCCAGGGAAACTCATCTCACATATAAAATATATCGATTAAAATTTCAAGTATTGCATGGTGTTTCTCGCACTTCCTCCCCTCTCTGGTGCCCTTTATCAGATCTGTGGTCCCTGGTGCATCAGCAGCCCTGCTGATGGGCTGAGCCTAAGCTGGAACTGACTGGAACCTTCTGGATGCGTCCCACTGGGACAGAGCCCCACTCTCCCCCCAGAAAGACCCCACCAGTCCCCACTGCTAACAAACCCAGTGCAAGTGGGGAGTGTGAGAAAAGGCAGTGAGTACTAGTGTTCTCACTAGGTTTTTTATTGTGCGTTTAAAGGTTACCTTGCTTATTTGCTACATACTGCTTGGGCTTGTAGGATTTAATAACAAACCAATATTGTCTTCCTTTCCCAGGAGAAGGAGGGGCTCATTTTGCAATGGCATTAAGAATTCATTCCCTTAAATGAGAGATGTCACCTTGCCATTTTAACTTGGTTCATTAAAATAGTGGCTCATTAGTTATTCCCTTTTGCGGTATAGGATTTGCACATTAAAGGCATAAGCATTTCAAGCGCTCACTGCATTCAGGGATAGATTTCTGGCCATCCTATTTGAAAAGAAAAAGTGTGGGTTTTGAAAGAAAAAAATATGGCAGACGTCCTAGTCAAAGATTAATAGAATGGCTCAGGTTGGAAGGGCTCCATGGAGCCTTATTTTCTCCAAATGGAACAAGCCCAACTCCCTCAGCCTTTCCATGGAGGAGAGGTGCTCCAGCCCTGTGATCATCCTCGTGCCCCTCCTCTGGATCTGTTCCAAGAGCTCCACATCCTTCCTGCATTGGGGACCCCAGGCCTGGACACTGTTCCAGATGGAGCCTTGTGAGGGCAGAGCAGAGGGGCACAGTCCCTCCCTTTCCCTGCCGGTCATGATATGCAGCCTCTTGATGCAGCCCAAGATACAGTTGGCTCAGCTCATGTCCAGCTTTTTGTCTGTCAGGACCCCAAAGTCTTTCTCTGCAGGGCAGCTCTCATTGAATTTTACTCACAGTCATCTCTTCTTCCTTCTCCTCGTGAATTTCTCTAATTTGTTCATACCTCTCATACTTCATTGAGAAGTCCAGACTATAGAAACATAGGACCTACTGAGGTAGTGCTCAGCTTTTTCAAGACCTGTGTTAGTTTTGAGGACCCTTATGTGTCTTGTAGGGTGTAATACAGTTTTACCTTATCTTAGTCTTGCTGTGAAAATGACCGTGGCTGAGCTGAGAAAATGCCACGCATTGTAGGCAAAGAGGAGTTCTGCCATTGTCTGAGTGGGATCATAACTCCTGGGGATTCATGATTGCCTTGTGTCTGCCTGGTTGGAGAAAGGCATCTCCAGCCCTTTCCAAACACTGGCCTCTTTCCTATGAGTAGATGGACAGAGCCTCCCATTCTCAAATGACACATTTTCTGGCAAACGCCCTGTGTTATGATTCAGAATGTGAAGGGCTTGTTTTACCATTAGGCATGCTGTGGGAAAGCATGCATCAACTAGAGGAAAGTAGGATGCTCTGGGACAAGCTCATTGTCCAGTGTAGTGTAACTCTTTATTATATGAAGCAGGAAGGGGCAATGCTGTGCAATCTCCTTGCTTCCCCTTGCCCTCATCTTTGAGCAGACGCAGCTGTGTAGGATTTCAGTAAAGTTCACTGACATACTGGAAAGAGCAGAACTCCCAGAGGTCTCAGGGCATTGAGTCAGATTGGTTCTTGAACCTTGCTAGGTGAGCGTAAAATTCAGCTCTGGGAGAAAAAAAAAAAATTGCTAAGGACAGTGGAAAAGAAAAAGAATATGTATATAATAAATTTGAAGAACTGAAGGGAGCAGACTGGAAAAAAATATTTATGTAACATTGCACATTCCAGACGCGGGCTGATGAACTGCTTCCATCTTAGAATTTGAGGGCAGAGCTGTTCATTTAGCAGTAAATGCTAGGGCTGAATGGAAGGAATGTCACCCTTAACTAATGCTGAAGTCTAATCCTTTGGTTTCCCTAGTGTCTCGGATTGCAATAATACAATATGTAGAACTTTGTTTTTTTCCCTTCTTCTTTCTTGCTGTGTTACAAGTAACCAGTAAAGTAAATGTAGCAAAAAGCTGATCCTGCTGAAAATGCAGTTAAATACATCCATATTGCATCTCCTGTCTTGCCTATGATTTTCTTTTCTCTGTATCTTCTCATGCTCTGGTCATGATTATCGTTTGTGCTTTCAAGATGCTTGCACTGTAAGTAATTTTATAAAATCCTGAACAAGGAAATCCTTGCTATGCAATAAAGTTCCATACAAATATAGCTAATGTCAATAAAGTTAAAAAGATATGTCAGCAAAGACCCAAACAGTCAATTTATTACAGTTAAACATCCTGCCCAGACATCTTATTTATACTCAAAGCTTGTTATATAAAGCAATTCCTCTCCCTTGATATCTTTTTTTATTATTATTATTCCACAGTTTACAAATTACTGTCTTTCTCTTTTTATCTCATATGAAATACTGAATTCATCTGTGCATGCTGACTAAAACCACCTTTAGATGGTCACTTGGAGGTATATACATTAAAAAAATCATCTGTGAATTCAGCCCTTTTGGCCAAAAGAAGCAGTAGTGCAATTAATTTACACAAATGAAAGATATTACCAAACACTGTATTTTGTTAATAGAACCCCCCAGATGATTTAGAAACATAGTTTACATTTTTCCCTTATTATCTTACATTTCATTATACCCTCTCCTCCCTTGTAAATATACACAGGAGGAAATGTACGTCGCTCTTCATATGTTTTTCAGAATTTAGCTGTTTGGAGATACAGGAAATGTACAGGCTATTCTGAGAGAAAAAGAAAGAAAGTCTGTTAAATATTGAGATACAAACCCAGCAAATCATTCATGTATTCCTGATAAAAAGTCTGCTTTTGCCTTGTGATGCAGACAGATCAACCCTCTTTAAGGCTCCCAAAACCAGCTTTTATGTGTCTTTCCAGCTGTATACTCCATAGCTTCTAAATTGGCCCAGTGTTATGAGAATGCTAGGGTGGAGACCTCTGTTAAGTGACACTTTAAATCAATCCTCTACAGATGCTTATGTTTGTTAGGGAAAGTCTGGGGCGGTTCTGCAGCTTCTCTGATGGAGTCCACATATGCAAGTGAGTTCCAAGGCACTTTATCTGGCACAGGAGAACAGTAAAGGCTTCCATTCTCCAGACCTGCTCCAGAGATACTAAATTCCTCTGTGATAATGAGGTGTCCAGAATAGTAACAAGAGGCTAGAAGCGTACTATAGGTTTAACTGTGCTGATATTTCTATGCTGACTTTACTGGGGGCAAGTACAAATTCACACCAGTGTACCTGAATGAACTTGGGCCAGAGTGAATGATGAAACCTTATCAGGTGCTGGATCTCGTGGGCTGTGTGTGAGAGGTGTAGGGTTGCTGTATGTCTAGTGCAGCTGTGGCAAGCGGAGTGAGAGGAGATTGTGTGTCAAGTAGGTGAAGGTATTTCTCTTCACAGTACTGTAGTTCCTGCTTATTTTTTCCTGGGCTTTAATGCTAGTGGTGAGAAATATTGCTCACTGCTCTATTACCATATTTTGCATACAAAATGCATGCAAAACAACACATCTTTCCAGGTGCAGTTAATATTGATCCTAAGGAGTACAAAGAATTACCTGCCTGGCAATGGAAGTGGAGAAATACTTACCATTCCAGTCTGATAAGTAGAGAATGGAACTGTGAAAATTCACTGAACTGTGTCATTTTAAGTTCTGCAGATGTTCTCCCTATGGCATTTCTTTCTCCCATCTCCGGTATAGGCACAGTATGAAAATGTTTTGACCAACACTGCAGATTCAGGAGAGGTCATACATGTACCTTCTTGTGACATGTTTTTCTAACCTCTCTACTTGCCGTGCGTAGTCTGCAACCTCCTGTGATGACAAGTCCCATGATAGCTAGGGCTGTGATTAATGGGATTTCATTAACACTTGTGCAGCTATCCCCGAGAACCCTCAGTGGTGCTTTGGCCTCTTCCTCAGACTGCAAATATAATGGCAGTAAGTGCAGGTAGATATGTTTCACATTCTTTATCCAAGCTTTTCCCCAAAGGTATGGGTAAATGATGATTTCTATTGGAAAACTTAATATACAGTGATTACAACTGCATTGTCCTAGTAAGAAAGGAGAATAAAACATCCTTTTGTTCTCACCTTTGTTAAAAGGTTGCTTTGTGGATGTCTGTGTTGTGGGGTTAACTGAGACTTGTCTCTGCTCTAAGTATGGATGGAAGGGAAGAAAGGAAGAAATGTGCAGGCTGACTGCACCATAGTAATTTCTTCCTCACAGTAATAAAATGGCACTATCTTTTCTGTGAAGAAAATTGAAGGATCAAGTGTAAATCTGAAGGTAGATATGCAACGCTGGTTGTAAATGCATATATCTTTGCTCTGTCCCTGTTCTGCGCTGGCTGATGGAAGTGGTCCACTTGTGTTAGCTGTGCTCGAGTGAACTGTACTCTCCCCTTGGTTCTTTTCTAGATTGGTCTTGTGCAGATTTACATTGATTCATTTGGTAAAGGTCTGGTCTTAAATTTTACTTGAAATAAGTAGGGCTAAATTACCATCACTTTATTTGCCTGTTGTGGTACCTCTCTCAGTGTAGAACAGTGTTGTATTTACAGGGATTACTACGGGTAGAACTATTCAGCATCTGCAGTGTTTTGGTTGTACTGAGGCAGGGTTAATTAATTCAGGCATCCAGTACTAACTAGTCTAGCACAGTCTTGTCCTATGCTCTGGTCTGATGTTATCTGTATGTAATGCTGCTGACTCTTTTTTTGTTTGGGATTACTGTTTTCTACTTTAACTCTGGACTTGGATACTATGGTAATGTGCAAATATGTGAATATGCCTAAATTTCTTGTGGCATGTTGCCTCACAGCAGGAGCACTGAGAGGGCAAGGTGTGAATGACAATGGTAGACACAGAAGGCTGATTAACAAAGGGTATTAATCTCAAACTGCCTCAACTGGAAGGAGAGCTCCCATAAGCTGCCATAGATTCCAGAGGACAATATGCATTTCCATTATTCAGTAGTATTTATGGACATAAAGGATGAAAGATAGCAAAGGTAAAATAAACTACCATTACAGTTCTTGTTCTCCATGATTTTAGAAGACAGGAAAATGAGATATGCTTTTGGGTGGAAAAATGAACAGAAGAATCAAAAATTATTCATAGATATAACAGCACTAGTGCTTATAGCAGTCAGATTGCTAAGAGCTCATGGATTCAGGCAGAAGCTGGCAGAAGCTACAAAATGCAGCTTTGTTTCTTCCCAGAGGGAGGGGAGAAGGAAAGGATAACAGAGGCTGCAGACCTAAGATTGATGAGGCTGCTGTGCTCCAGCAAGGTATAAATTGAAGATACTGTTTGATGTAAGAGGAAATTGTGTAGTTGGCTTAAAACACAAATTCCAATTTCATGTGTATCAAGGTTAGGGGAAGAAGCAGAAGTCCAAATATTCTTCAGGTAGAACAGTTTATCTAGAAGTTGCCAGAATCTATGCCAGAATAAACAGCAGGTAGAAGAGGCCTTTCTCAGAGGGGGAACTATGGGCATCTCACAACAATTCTATGTTCTCAAATTCTTGAATTAGTGAAAGGAGTTTTTCAAGCCCTTTACCCTTATCCAAACAAGTTCCACTCACAAATCAACTAAGCTCTAAAAAATTGTTATCACTGTGTAACTTTGCATCTAATATATATATAATTCTGAAATAAGTAAAAGTTATATTTCCCTGGGAAAAAAAAAAAAAAAAAAGTTAGTTTTAGAAGACTGTATGAGCCTTATCTGTTCCTGCTCTGTTTATGTATGTTAAAAATGTTTTCTTCTCCAGGATTTGTGATGCTTTCAGAAAAAGGTGTAGTTTATTTTTCCATGGCTTTCACGGATCTGTCCTGAAACCATAGGGATTTTTCTTATGTTGCTTTATGAAATCCTATTTGGCAAAATACAGCATTAATCCTTGGCACCAGGTTATATCAGGCTTCTTTTTCTATTATGTTTCTTTCTCTTTAAAAGAAAAAAAAGAAAATCCTAGCAATGAGCAGAACTGATATACTTTATATTACCATAGTCTGCTGCAGTCTAATATTCATAAGATAAGGCTGAAAGCTTGAAAATGAGAATATGAAGGGCAAGACAAATCATTGATTCTTCCAGCTTTTTGTCTCAGGATTTAAAACATTATCACTTTAAAAATTCTCTAGAAAAGCTTGTTGTGGTGATAAAAGTAAATTCAACCTTAATCACCTTTTCTGACACCAATTAATAATGGAGTGACATTCTTCTGAGGCTAAGGCAGTATTTTCACATCAAGCACTTCCAGCCCCATCAAGTGATGCCTCAGTCACAAAGGATGGCACGCTGAGGTCTCACAGCCTCACTGTGCGTATTGAAGCGTTGCAGCAAAGCGATCAGTTCCTCCCTACCTGACTTGTCCTATAGTCTCTGATGATCTTGACATTTTTTATGGCAGGAAAGGCACACAAGAAAAAAGCTTCAAACTAGCAGACTCAAAGACAGCTCTCTTTCTTTGGGCATCAGACTTTCAGTAGTAGGCATTTTCACTCAGAAGCGTTGACACCAGAGCTTTCAAGTTGCTAGAAAGCCATTCAATGGAAACTGCTTGTAGAGATTCACTTATGCACTCTGTTTGAACTCTAGTTTAAAAACCAGAGTTGGTTGAACAATTCTCAAGGACAATATGAAAAAGAAGAAAATGGGATTTGAGGGTTAGTTGAGAGACTTTTTGGATCATGAAGCGTGTGTTTCTTGACCAAAACTATTATACAAATATTTTCTTGAAAACTTGTGCTTTTTCAGGAGGTGGTTTGTAAGTGTCATCGCACCATTCCCCTTTAAATGCCAGAGTGAAATGTTTGTCCTAGTTTAAATTCCACTTCTGCCAGAATCAAATTGGTGCCTTCATAGCACCTTACCGCTGAATGGCTAATTTTCATTTTCAATTATTTGATGGGTGTAAAAAGTGAAGAAAATCTATCTATTGTCTACTGTCATCATTTATTATCATTATGAGTTTGTGTCAATGGAAAAGAGAAATTATCCTAGCCATTGTCTATTCTATCTTATTTTTTGGAGTAGTTCAACTGAGTTGTTTTCATTTCCTTCTGCCTTCAGAGTAGTCTCTGATAGTTTTTTTTCAAACTTCAGAACAGCCAGTCTTGTTTAGGCTGTACTCATTTGTCTTATTATGCTTTTAGCTGACCATAGTAAGAAAGTGGTTCTCATGCAGAGTTATTAGCTAGTAGTCTTTCCACTGTTTGCTTGTTTTCTCAGATGTGTCACAAGTTTGCATAGCAGAGTTTTGTGTTACTTCTGTACATCCTTCCAGAGAGCAAATAAAGAGTAATTTTCACATAAGTAATTGTATCATGGTGATGTCTGGGACCTGCTATTGCAACTCAGACTCCTTTAGAAATGCATGTATTCATCTCATATGAAGAAAGTATGTACAGGTAGATAGCAAGCACAGTGGTTCCTCTGGCCAGTGCAGTAGACTGACCTGGAGATCAGTTATTTCACAAAAGACATGATACATGCCAAGACGCACTGTATAAAGGTGAACCCACATCTTTAGATGAATCACACAGGATGAAGCTAGGAAAAATGTAAGCTTAATTGCTTAGGAGTTTTTTTTAAAACATGGTGGCATTCAGAGCCTTCGAAAGTTGTTTGGGATCTGTTCTCCTTTGTGATTGTATTGGTGAGTCCAGGATTACTGTATTATGATTTTGTACTAAAATTATAGGTTGGTCTGGGGATTCAAAGTCTAGGGGTGTGCAAGTTAAAAATGATGGGTGTGCAGCTTATTTATTGAGACCACGTAATGCTCTGTTCATGCTTTAGTTGCAAGCTTCACAGATTTCAATTTAACTTGGCTATTTTTTGTGTGCATTCATTATTAAAAAAAGAAATGAAGGAAGAAAAATGCTCCTGTGTGTCTATGACTGCAAATGGGAATGAATGTGAAAAGTTGTTTCAGTTCACATTGCTTGGCAATCACTACATTAACCTGCATTTTGACTTGATCCTGCAAATATCTCTGAACAGCTGAATATATGGAACAAAATCTATAACCAAGACTAGAAAATTGCAATAGTGTTGAATCAGTAGAGCTGCAGAAATCAATTGGGCTGTGCTAAGTAACACAAACTAACTATGTAGGTCACTCCAAGGTACATTTAGAGCTCTGCTCTAGGTAGGGCTTTTTCCCCATGGAGGAATTCACTGACACCCCTTTGCTTCATATGCCCTTCCAGTCAGACGCCATTTTGTCTGACTGCCCCACTGCTGCCATCTGTTATACAGCAACAAAATGTAATGGAATATTGATGGGAAGGTTTAGCTGTACTGCCACACCACCAGCATCCACCTCTGATGGCCAACATAGTGAAATAGGAGGCATTACTTTCAGAGCCCTCAGAAATGACCTTCAGTATTCATTAATATCATTAAAATTTCCTAAATGATGGCAACTGGAATTTGGGAATGGTACCAGAAACAAGGCAAAAATATCCTTGCACCTCCCCTTTACCAAGAAACACAAAGTAATGTGACAAGTAAATGAAATTGCCGTAAAAATGATGACTATTTAGTATGTTCTCTGTGGAGAATTAGAATAAAACCTACTGAAATCAAACAACAATTTCCAACAAATGCCAGAAGGACTCCTTGTTAGAGGGAAAAAAAATAAAACAAGCTTCCTCAACTGTGTCATAAAAAATCATATGGCATAGCACTTTTTATTTTCCTCGCCTTTAGACAGCATTCAGACACAAACAATTTGTGAGTCAGAAGAGCTTAATACCTGAGGAATTCTGATCTGCATATTCCCACTTCGAGTAAGGTACTGTTTTCTACATATTATAAGAAACTTCAAAGCACTCCTTGGTTTCCCTCCGGCCAAAAGTTTGAAGAGGGGGGCTGCATACCGTTGAGTTATCTGTCTTCTTAAGCCAAGTCTCCAGGCTTGATATATGAACATACACTTTCAATTAAACCTATACAAACCTGTGTGAATGCACAGCAAGCCAATACTATTGTGGTTAAATTTGGGTTACTTTATTTTGGGGTTCTTTTGATTCAGGTTTCAGAAAATGATGAGGTAATGAAAGCAGCAGGCTGTTCACCAAACCTCCTGTAGTGATTTCCAATTGGCAAACTGCAAGGCAAACTGTAACATCTTTTGAAGCAATTCTACTTTCCCTGAAGTCTGTCTATGTAAAAGGTTTCCAGTAATAAATTGCAGTGCTGGCTGCCAATAAATAGCCTTCTGAATCACAGTGAAATAGTTATTAAATTCTTTTTTACCTGAATAAATTTTCTTATTTAAAAAATCATCCTTATTATAGGTATTTTTTTTCCAGAGGGTTTTTTATTTGTTTGTTTAGTTTCTGGTTTTGGTGTGTGTTTTTTGTTTGTTTGTTTCTTTAGAAAGATGTAAACATTTTTCAGAGCTTTGTGCATGTGTTATCTCTTTTGTACAGCATTTGTCAGGCAAGTGGACCTTAAGTTGATCAAAGATTCTCATTTGAATCAGTGATCTGTAGTTTTCAAGAACAGTTTTGTAGACATTGGTTAAGTTGTTTGGAAAAGGATTTTGGCAGATTTAAAGTATTAAAAATGTGCAGTGCAAGCTGTCTTCACTGGTCAGATGGCTTTGCTGTAACTGAGTATCTTTACTCCAGAGTTGTGTTTCTGAGGTGAACAATCCAGGTCTAAACCAAATGTTTTCTGGTTATTTTGGCAAATGAGCTTGGTTTGCCACATAACTAGTGAAAATAACCACAGTTCATTTATTTTAAAAACTAACTTACTGGTTATGGCAGTAGCTCCTCAGACCAAGATCAGCTCTGTATTTACAGAATTTGCAGTATGTTTATGAATCCTTTGACCTGAAAAGCAATTATTATTTTTGACATGGAAATAGCGATGCTGTGCTCAATTAACTTAGCAACAGTTTTATTAATCAGTCTTCCTTGCTCTTATTCATCCCTTTCTATTTAGTGATTTTATATTTCTAAGTAGTGAAGTATAATGGCATCATTTCTGTTTCTTAGCAAACAAGATAATAATAATAATAATAATAATAATAATAATAATAATAATAATAATATGTGAGAGTCAGATGTATTTCCTGTCTAGTCCATATAAATAAATTGGATTTTGAGTGCGTGGGATTCCCCTCTTGCACATTTTGTTAAGGAATCCCTGAGAAATGACAGACACTGTGAATAGACTGCTTTCTAGTAGGGGAGAATTTGAGCACAAGTTATAGCTATCACGTACTTAGTCTGTTTCTAAACTGTGGAAAATTTTTGAAACTAAAGGCTTATTTTTGTTACTGAGAAGATGCACAAAGATCTTAAAAGCTGAACTGAAATTCTCACTTTTTTAGTCGCTCTAGAGTGACATCAGCCCTAGGATGTAAATTAAACCTTCTGAACAGACAGTGTGGGATATTTTTTTTGTATTTCCTGGTTCATTCTGTGAATGTGTTATTGAGAATGAAAACAGAAATCACAGACACAAATGGAGTGACAGTCTCAGAGGTTGTTGTCCTGGTAGATAATAAGGCTATAAGGATGGTACAAAGATTGAGCTCCAGTGCGCAATAGTTGTTGCAGCTCCTTCATGTGCTTTTGCAGCAGACTGAGGCATAGGGCACTTCACAGTTAGGGTGCCCGTGTTTATGATGCCTTGGGATTTTGTACTCAACGGCTGGCTAGTTGTCAAGTGATGTTCTCGTATTCTGTGACTAGTGTGGCAGGGTGGGTACAGAAAGAGGATGCGCAGAAGCTGCACATGAGTTGTGGTGTTCAGAGGTACCAGATGGGGAAGGAGATGAAGGCATGTGCATAGCACCTGTGACCTGCTTCCTGTGCATCTGGTTGGTCTTGTTAAGCAAGGAATCCATTTGTCACAGGACGACTTGCACATACTGAGTCAGTCCCTGTCCTCTGTGTCCTAAGATCAGAATCTGTACTGCTTACATTGCGCAAGGGGTCTGGAAAACTTTTTCAGCCCAGTCCCAGTAGAAAAAAAACAAGCTCTTGCTCAGAAGTGATTCCTTCTAACTCTTATGTGTGACAGAAACACCTCCTTTGTCTCTGTGCTGTGCGGTGTTAAAGATCTATGATACTGCCAAATCACTGGACATTCACACCAATATGGTCAACAGCAAAATGGCGTTTATTACTTGTGAATTCTAACTTATATACTCTATGTGCTTCGTCTACGCCCCTAAAGCAGGTGTTATACATCCATCACAGAGCAGGGGAGGTCCTGACACGTCACATCCCGATATCGCCTCATTAACGCCTACTCCTGGCACGTCACATCCCGATCTTGATGCCAGATGCCTAATACAGTATCTGCAACATCTCCCCCTCCCCATGCTCGGTAAAGCCTTGCCCCATTAGTGCAATTCGCCTAATAGTTCTACCTTAAAAGCCTAGCAGCCTACTGGCCTTAAGATGGGTCTTACATGAGGCGGTGTACCACATTCTTAGATAACGCTGAATCGAGTCGGGACACTCGTCTCAGCAAGCACCACATCTTTATATAAACTATAAGCACTAAGCATAGTAATGCTAGACCTAGCACAACTACGACCGGATGCAGTACAGAGTTAAATATCCCCGTTGCTGTGGGGGACCACCCAAAAAGTGCTTCCCACCAGTGATGTTCTCCGTCCTTCTTTACTCTCTCTGGGACACGATGTATCTTTTCCATGTCATGGTGAGCAGTGATCAACGTTTTCTGTCCATTGTCTCGAATGCGTTTTAGCAGTTGGTACAGATCATCATGTTGCAAAAGCTTCCTTACTAAAGCGAGATTCATTCTGATTGGTGCGGGCTCTAAGTCTTGGATCAACGTGTAGTTAGACTGCAGTACGATGTAACCAGAGCTGTATAGTTAAAATCACATCCTAAAATACTGATAAAGTTATAGACACAAAGATTTGAATGATTGCTGGTATCTACAGCCATATCATCTATTTGTATGGAATCACAGTAAGTCCTCATGCAAGCACATCTTTTTCCAATATATATAAGAACTGTTTTGGATGTTACACTGGGTTGGACCTCAAAGTGGCAAATATTCTGCTCGGTGTCAAGACAGATGTCTTGCGTCTCAAGGGTATTACTTTTACAAAATAATCCTTGATGTTCCCGCACGGCACATTAGCTAACATCCACAGTCTGCCATTTCCCTTCCTTTCAAAGGGCCCATATTTGATGTTTGACTGGATAAAGCATACCCCAACCATGATATATTCCCAATGCAACAACCGGATGTATTGTAAAAACTAAAGCCTCTTGTATTATTAAAATGAAGGCTATGACGTAACTGGTGACAGGATCATAGGTGAAACTGACTAAAAGCCACCAAGAATGAAATTTCTTTTCAAATTCATTTGCATTATCCCAAAACACCTTCCGGATTTCTGTAGGTAGAGTACCTCCTTCCCCTTCCCTGACAATTGCTGCTACCACAGATTGTATCCATATTTGGGCTTGGATGCAGCCAAGTGCTAGAAAAGTATCATTTTGGCTAGCAGCAAGTGCATCTACAATTAACTGGTGGTCTTTCATGTTTATCTTTTCCCACTGAGGAAGTACATCTGATAAAAACCACTGATTAGTCCCCAGTGCTGATAATGAAGATTGCAACGGATGCCACAACGCATATAAATCACTTGTTGTTAAACTTAATTTGTTTTCAAGCACTTCAGCATCTATGCTGTTCAAAACTCCTAAACCTGTTCCCAGTATGCAAGTCAAGTCCCCTTGTACTCTCCTAGATGGAGCGAGAGTCCGTTGATGTAGTCATGTTAACCAGCCTGCATAAGATGTGTGTAAAAATGGCGTACAGTGTGGATCGAGGACTGAAACATTAGTCTGCATTGCCAGTTTCACTCGTTTGAGAGACCACATTGGGTTAAACATCACTTGCTGTAGGCCTGTATGTTTGATAACATACGGGCCGATCTCATATACGTATGGGACATTTCACTCCCCCACTGTAATTTGGTCCTTGAAGGGAGTTGGAGTATATGGGGTAACTGTGGTAAGTGGTTTGTGGAAATCTATTTTAAACTTAAAGGTTCGTCCCTGCTGTGATTCTGACCAGACGTAATGGGGGGCAGTATTTCCCTGGGGTGGGTGAGAGTTTGCCCAGAGACAAATCACTATGACAGGTTGGGATAGAGTAAAATTGTACCAGCAGGCCGATACTTTAAGGCCGCAAGATGTCCTATTCTTTTTTCCGGTCACGTTATCTGTCACGGATATCTGACTTGCTGTCTCTTGTTTGGATCCATTAATCATCCAACATCCCACTTTTATTTCTTGTCCTACTTCCCCCCAAAGCCTGTGAATTCGACTATTGTTATCCCATCCCCACTCCTTAGTTTTATATGGTTCATCGCCACGCAAGACCACTGTTAGCAAGGTTACATTGGAGGATGGTCCCATAATTCCAGTGTGTCCTACATAACCGTACCAAGCCGACCCCGAAACAGCGCTTACCGTGAAAGCCAAATGAACAAAGACAAAAACAATTGATACCTTACATATCACATTCTTATTGGGAGCCATTGTAGAGGTCTTACACGTCACATTCTTGCCCGATACTAGCGTAGATGCCCTCCCCTTATCAGGCGAGTTCATCAAGAGTGGTTCCTTCTCTCTGTCCAGTACATATCCTAGGGCCTTTCCCGGAGTTTGAAACTTTCTAGGGGCTGCACAGAGTAGAGCTCTGATATTATCGAGGGACCTCTGTTGTAAGTAGTCCAATATCACTGGATTATGGACTGCTCTCGATAATTCTGACCTTTCTACTGCCTTTATTAATCTATCTGTGAAATCCTGAAAGGATTCCGTTGGACCCTGGTTAATGTCTGTCCAGGGGGTGGAAGGTTTGGCGTTTTGGGCGAATCTCCTAAATGCAGCGACTGCTGAGTGTGATGTAGCAATCAACTCCCCTGGGCGTAATTGCATAATCTGTCCCTGGGGGCTGAGCATTCCAGTAGCCGCACCTGTCAGTCTTTGTACATCTGAACCATGTGTAGGATGCCTGGGATCGTTTTGGGCTGCCGCAACAACAAATTTCAACTGATCAACCCATTCCTCTTTCCAGACTGTAAACTGTCCTGGCTTAGGTACAATACTCATAAGGCGTTCCACATCATAGGGTAGCAAGGGTCCCTGTGCTGTGAGAGTTTCTAACGCATTCAGTGTCAATGGTGATCTCAACCCCTTCTTATCAATGGCCTCCAGTAGCCGAGCTACCCCTTTTGGATCGAGGGAGACCCACGTAGGTCCCTCTTCCCCAGCCAAAACTGGGAATGCAGATGTATCCATATAACCTTTTTCCTCTGACCAGTTGGAACCTAGGTCTCGCAGGCCCCATCCCCAACATCCTCCCCCTTGAATGTTGCAACATTTATCTTCTACCCTTAGAGCAGAGGCAGGCGTTCTGCCCCGGTTCACTTCTTGAATGTTGCAACGTTTATCTTCTACCCTTAGAGTGGAGGCAGGCGTTCCGCCCCGGTTCACTTCCCCGCCTACCCCCACAGGTGGTGTAAGATCATACAATGAAGGATACAGCGGTTGAAGCGGATATGGCGGGGAGGCAGCTGGCTCTGACGGTTGAGGGGGGTCAGTTGCAGGTTGAACACCACTCTCCGATTGTTTGTCCGAGGCAGGCTTTGAAGGTGTGGCTGGGGAGCTGGGCACCATCCTCAAGGCGCATTCTTCATCAGAGCATCTACGAAGAAACACGCTTCCCAAACCACTTTCCCCTCGGTTAACAGAGCCAAGCCCCAGCGTGGCACGCATCGCTTCATTAGTTTTACTCTCCTCCCTCACGGCTTTAAGGGCCCCAAGAATCAACCCCCATATCTTAAGCTCCGACGCTTTCTGTTCAGCCATTGCATACTGAGCGAGTGGGGAGGTGAGGGAATCCCATTTGGTATGACCTAAGATGTCCTGAGCAGAGGAGAAATTCCCCTTCCTCTCAAGATGGGTGAGAACAGTGGCGACGTCCTTCCTGGAAGGAATATTCTTGCCGCAATAGCACTTAGAAAATTGAAGGATTACCTTAATAACTTGGTCCATCACCAGCACGGTACTGATGTTGCGATCCGCGAGCGACTCACTCACAGGGCTCTCTCCACTCCTGGACTTCCACGGATGGCTGTGCACAGCCTCCGCAGGCATGTCCCCACAGGACGAACAAAACAAATGAACCCCTCAACCACAGCAAACATCCATAGGTGCCAACAAACACCCGCTGGCATGTAGAAAATGTCAAACACCGAGAAATAGCAATCGCCTCATTGTGTGAGTTCATTTCTCACACGGGGCACCATTTGCGGTGTTAAGGATCTACGATACTGCCACGATAGGGCCAGGGCCAAATCACTGGACATTCACACCAATATGGTCAACAGCAAAATGGCGTTTATTACTTGTGAATTCTAACTTATATACTCTATGTGCTTCGTCTACGCCCCTAAAGCAGGTGTTATACATCCATCACAGAGCAGGGGAGGTCCTGACACGTCACATCCCGATATCGCCTCATTAATGCCTACTCCTGGCACGTCACATCCCGATCTTGATGCCAGATGCCTAATACAGTATCTGCAACAGTGCTCCTTTATGTCCACTTAATCTTTCTACAACCTTTTCTCCATTCTGTTCTTTCTCAAATCCTCCCTGTCCTGCTATAAAACCAGTCTTTCCACCTAGTGCCTACTTGGGATGCACAGCTCCGAGGAGCCTTGAGTTTTCTATGGTTTAACTTTATTTCTGTTCATTCTTTGGTAGTAAAGGGACTGATATTTTGTCCTGATACAAGATGAGGAGCAAGTGAGCACTGCTGATGTCTAACTCTGGGGAAAGAGTTAGGCTGTATAAATCAGCTTTCTCCTGTCACTTATCTGTGTTTCACACTCTGCTCCAGGGATCCCATATATTGCAGAGACATCTGACACTTTGTTGACATGCAGCAGGTCACCAGGGACTTGGCCTAGAGGCAATGGCCAGTTGGTTCCTGAGCTCCCTCTCTTATCAAAGAGTCACAAGGACAGCTCTGGTGAATGTAGAATGTCAATTATTGTGTGCTGGACTCTGCATGCTGACCTCTCTCAATCACTTGCTTCTTTTGAACATGCCCTGGAAGACTGAATCCCAGGCTGCCACACTTAACACCTTCAAGATACCTTTATTGCACATTACTTAAGTATCAGTGCTTCCCTGTGAGTTCATTAATTTTGATTATAGGAAAATCACTGTTCTGTATCCAGAAAGAGAAGCTTAACTTCCGAAGCTTTGTGATCAGAAGTGAAGCAAGTACAAATGCGATGCTAATGTCTTTGTGTAGGGTACATGAGGAAACTTTCCCAGACTGCCTGTAGTTCGATTTTGCCATGCATTTATTGTTAGCATGTCTGCAAATCAGATTTAGGCCTCCTTCCATATATTGAAATATCATTTCATGTTTTTTTTTTCCCCTCTCTTTTGATCCATGATGCAATCCAATACAGGGTGTGCCGAAGATTTAGTCAACAGTCCAAAACAAATACTAAGGTTATCTGGTCAGATTCTATCGTCAGTTGAATCAGATTTGTACAACCTGATTAAACTGGGACATATACAACCATTTAAATCTCACAAGACTTGGCAGAGGGAGACATACCAGGAGGTCACAATTCATTTCCAACAAATGAAAACACTTATTACTTATGAATAAAAGATAGACTTCATTAATGCACAGATTTAGCTAGTCAATCCACAGCTACATAGTCTGCATCAAAAGAAATTCCTGGGAATGACTTTGCTTGGCGTAACACCTGAATCTCTCCTGTTGCCTATTAATTTTCTCTATTTATATAGAGCTGTAGTATGGCAGAATACCGCATGAAGAATGTGCAATGGAAGGCACAGGTCCTGCAAACCATAATGCAAGCATTCAGCTTTGCTTTTATGAGGAAATTACATATATAAAAGTTTGTGGGATCAAGACCAAAAATTACAATGTTAAAATGAAGGAAAAAATGAAACACAAAGTTATTCTTTTTGAACTGAATCTGAAATAAAGTGAGAAAATATTCGAGTTTGTATTTACTTTGCACATTAGCACTTGTGACTTAGCTTATTCTTTGACAAGGTGATGTAAAATTGTGCCAAAAATAGTTCTCTGTTGGAATTCTGCTGTGGCTCACACACTTGAATCTGGGGATTGGTTAAATATAATGTATATCTTTTCACTGTGGAAACTCTCAACAAATTTATGTCCTTTAGATAGTCCTCTCCATCTTGTACGCATCATTCTATAAACCTTTATTTTGACTTAAGCTTTCATACTTATTCTGGCTAATTCACTCTGTCTCTAAGGAGGGTGTCCCCCGGCTCCTTTGTTGCTGGAAACAGATTTAGTACTGACAGGCAGAGTCTTGTGTAGGTGTGGGAAGAAAGACACACCTCATATAGATAAAAAGCAGAAGTTTTTGGTGGTAAGATTATGAGGTAGTAGGAGACAAACTTAGGGGAGGGTCTTCTACTTGTTTTGAAAAAAAGTAGAGAATGTTGCAATGGTTTAAGGTGAAACAATATTTTCGTAGTTCATCCGCCTAAGTATTTCACAGAGCATGTGAGAAGTGCATACTTTCCACAGCAAGTGTCCACCATGACAATCATCAGCTTTTATTTGAAGACAATCCATTGAAATGCACACTTCAAACTCTCATATTTTGAGAAATTCTTCCCTGCAGTTTTGACAAAGGAGAAATGTTCTATTCATGTTGATGAACTTTGAGAGAAAAGCGTCTAAGTGAATGGTTATAAATATTTTTCTACTTTATTTTAGTAAGATAAAATTAGATAAAACTTCATTTGTGCTTGTTGGCTTCGTATTTACTTTACTGAAACCAATCATTAGGAATCTTACCTTCTACAAAACTGTATTCATTCTGAATGGAACCAAAAGTGAATGCCCATATTTTGACTTTGAATAGACATATAAGCTCATTTCTGTTGGAAAATAAGGCTGTGCTTGGAAAAATGGATTTGGGATTGCATTCAGTAGCTAAAGCTTGTGAGTACATTTTTTTTCCCCCCTAACAGACTTCTATGGCTTTTTAAATTCTATCCCAGTAACCATAGTAACCCATATGCTTAATTTATACATGCCATTACCACAGACAGAGACATAGAAGGTCATGCAGTTGCCTAACTTGTGTAGAAAACAACCGTGTTCCCGAGTGTCTTTGTATGGCATCTGTGATGGATAAATTAATTCCAAAGTCTTGCTTTAGGATTACAGGATAACTTTTCAGATTTAGGTGGGCAAAAAAGTGGACCACTGTCTTAACCACTTGTTTTTGTGGGAATACAGGGCCATTTAATGGATTTTTATCTGACTGGCATGAAGGTAATGGGGAACAGAGTGAGATATTGCAACCTTGAAAGGTTTTTCCATCTAATTGTTCTCAAACTGTTGACAGGAAGTGGGTTTTATTTTAAGTTTCTTGTGTTGTAATTTATCCTGAAACCACAAAACCGACAGGTATCAGCCAAGCAAATAAAACTAGACTGCTGAATCACTATTCTATGTGTTTTTACATCTGAACCCTAAGCAGTTTGTACTTCGAGGAACACCTAGAAGTGGCAAGAGAAGTTAGTGCTCTCTTTTCATGCTCTTTGCTCCACGGTATTTGAGAGAGACAGTAGTTTTCTTCTGTAGACCAGTCACCTCATTCTTCTTCAGTTCATCCATCTGCAGTCTACTCCTTCTGCTTCACATTGGTGATGAATTATGCTCTGCTTCCTCCATCTAATCCTTTTCATTTATTTATATTTTATGGAGGGAACATGAAAGACTTCTCATAAAAATCCAACTGTTTTTGATAAACCTTGTCATGTGCAAATAATGGAGCCTTGTCAAGCACAAGCCTTGCTGGAAATTTATGTCTTCTAATAATAATAAAGGGAGAGAATCAGGAACAAATAAGGAATATACTGAATTGGATCCAAAGTATGTTTATGGTTTTAAATTGGTGGCAATAAAGTGTTTTTTTTAAAACCAGAAATGTTTTTACATTTTAGTGTAATTCAAATACTGTGTTGTGCCTGAACTCTGCAGCATTCAGCCTAGTAGAGCCATGAAAAGCATCTTGTACTGGAGTGCAGCAGAGCAGACTGACTTCTCTTTCCAAGATGTGGTGGTAGGAAAAGGCATACCTGGGACAAAGATGCAAATTGCTGGTCAGCTGAAGGCGTGTCTGTGTATCAGCAAAGAGTGGAAGGTTAGAAAAACTTAATAAAACATAGATTTTAATTAGAATGTTGAATATCTATAGCAGCAAACTTCCTTGGCTGGAGATGACTTGTTATGAACAGAAATAGTGGTTGTTTCTGGCTGATAAGGCTGTGGGTATCCAGAAGAGTGTAAGGACAAGGAGTTATACAGAGATAGGTTTACCATCTAAGGGGAAACAATACTTGCCTCTTTTTACAACCTTCAGCTATTTCTTTGCTATGTGATGTTTTATTTCCTATTATAATTTTTTCTTGGAGGGAAAGACTAAACAGAATGTTAATGATTTGCCAATTATACAAATTAGCATTTTATAGCACTTTACAAATGTCAGTGAATCAGGGAAACCTCTCAGGAAGAAGTCGTTGTGTTCAATGGGCAAAATCTAATCCAAACAAATGAATCCCTCCCTCTAATGAAGAGGTTCTGTAGTAGCACAGTTAGATCTCTTAACATATTGTCTGTGAATCTTCACAAAACTGATATCAGCATGCTCCTGTGACTGTTACTCTTTACATGAAATAGATGTTTTATATCTTTTCAGGAGTAAGAATCCCTGTAATGCCCTTTCAGACAGCACATCTAAACTGTCATGTTGAACTCCTGGTAGAAATAATATTAGAAGGTGGAGAAACAAAGGCAAAAATATTTTTCACTTTAGAAAGCTGTTTTGTTTGAGGCTTTTGTTTGGGCTTTGCAATTACTGATGATTTCTTTCATCTTACTGATGATTTTTCATGAAGAGGAATTTTAACTTGCAGAGGATACCGATGTTTATGTTTAAATTCATTTTGGTGTGGAACAGAAGCCCTTTCTGTCCCCTCTCCCACCTTTTCATTCAGATCTCTCTTGGCAGACGGGGCTGGAGCTCAGCCTTTGGTGTTCAGCTTTGCAAGATTAACACGGCCATTGCCAAACTGGGAAGTTGTCAGTCAGCCAGGGAAGTAAGTTCACAAGAAATCAGACAGATTTGAAGGAACTGATTATTTTGTGCTTCATCAGTTATCAGTCTCTGTGAAACAGTGGGTCTTAATGATCTCTGGCAAGGATATTCTGTCACTGTTTTTGTCTTGTTCCATGTGGCATCGCTGGTAACACATTGTATGAGACCAGATGTCATTTATGAGCTGATTTTTTGGTGTTATCACAAAATGGTAACCTTTACAATGATGCAAAAGGACCACCTTAAACAACCTCTTAGTCAACTCTATTAAGTTTCGAGTTTTGCAGGTGCTAGCTTCTGTAGTAAGGTTGATGACAAACTTTCAAGAGGATGTAACTTACATCTATGCAACTTCCATCTGTTGCTTTCTTCAATGGCTCAATGTAGATTTAGGTATTACACTGTTGCCAAACCTTTGTCTATTATATATGTCCATACAACTTCTAAATTACCTTCAGAGCTGATGATGCTGTTCCCATCATTTTCTTCCTCACCATCAATCCATGAAATATCACAGCAATTTTTAAATAGAAATTGATATAGTTGGATGTTTTACATAAGGTATCATTTTCATATTGCATAGGACTGATTTGTATTTCTCCTTGCCCGAATTACATTGGTGTAAATGAAATTGGAAGGGAGAGCGAGTGGAGTTTTTTTCTGAAAAATTTTTCTCCAGGTGCTTGAGGTCCGACCCTTAAAGTTATAAAGTGAATTGCCAATTGGATGTTTAACAAATGCCATTTATCACTTGTGCATGAAGGTACACAAGGCATTTTCCAAGAAAAAGAATTGTCATTCTGAATGACCCATGGAACTTGGTCAATGTATACAAGTTGTAAATTACTTGCTGCAAAAGGAGATTTATTGAAAACAGTTATTTAGACATGATCTTGTGTGCTGTAGCAAACAGATTCTATACTTGTAATCTGGATACAGACAATGGCAGCCTTTCTGGAAGATAGGATGAGGAAACAAGTAGGGTTGCTGGCTTTTTTACGGTTTTATTATTACATTAATTTTTGAAGGATTGCTATAAAGGCTGTTATTTCTAAGGTTGTTATTACTTAACTATGAATTCACCAGCTTTTTCTCAGTGTCTGAGATGCAGAGTGCACATCACCCTAAGAACTGCATGAGTACTAAGGCTAAAACTAAGAATTTCTGATTCAGAAACTAGTTTTTCCTTTTCTCGCTTAGGATGGGAATGTGAGTATACATATCTTTCATTTATGTATGCATATATTCTGTAGTCTGAGACTTGGAAATCATGTGTGATTCTCAAGTCTGATAATGTTTTATTGCCACACGCATGGAGAATACTTGAAAAGATAAGATTCATCAAACAGCAAGCAGCAGCATCTGCCTGATTTTTTTTTTTTTAATGCTTTATGAAACTTTTAACGTAGAACATCCGAATGACTTGATTTCAGTGGTATGATACACTCGATTATGCAGTAGTGCTACTCACAAATTGGAAGAGCCTGTAAAAGTATAACAGTTACAATTCTACATGGAAAAAAAAGTGAAATATAGCAATCCTGAATCTGTGGGAACTGAGTATATTTTACTGAAATTGGAATTTTGGTGCATTTTTCTTTACAACACCAGCTTTCACTGTCTTTCATGGAGCAAGCCGTGTTTGGTAAGAAGAGGTTCTTTTCTCCATAGTCTCAGCTCTGTCCCCCCCAGCCAGCCCAAGTTAGGCAGCACTGACTGCGCAGTGGGGTTTTAAGCCCACATGTCTACTTCAGGTGTTTGTGATCAACAGCGGGAAGGCAACTGTGAGCTCTCTGGCCTGAAGGGAAGTCCAGATGTTTCAAATAATCCTTTAAATGCTAAAGTTTATTCTTATAGTGTATACAGATTTAGGACGTTAAATATATTTATAATCTCATTCCAAAAAATCCCTCAGCTCATGTGTAAGGATTTGACCAATCTGTCAGACACCTGGTATGGAATTAGAACTTCTATTTTTTTATCCTGCGTCTATTGTGTCTTTTTATACATTCTCCAAAATAATGGCTGAGTAAGGTCAGAATCTCTCAACCTTGGCCCTACTTTTCTTTTCCTTCTGCATTTCTTGGTTCTCATGTAGTTTATTCTGTCAGCATTTTAAATAGTGTGCGTATCACATTCTATCATTCATAATGTGAAATGATGAAAAGCACTGTTAGTAATTTTATGCAACATAATGAAATTAAAAGCTTTTGGTATTACTATACTGCAAGTATAAATCTTAACTAAATGTAGTGTTGGAAAGAGATGGGCTTTGAAGGTGTTGAGATAATTTAGGGTTATTCAGCATTTTCTATGGATGTTAGTTCTTGATTCTTCACAAATACTTTAAGTAATAGCACGGTTAGTATATTCCACACGTGACCGAGCTTGCAGTGTTCTACTATCTTTAGTCATTGGCAATGAAAAGGTAAAGCTAATAGAAAACAATCCTTTGAAGTGACACTGTAGATTTACTTACGCATCACAGCCAAACGTTAACCTCTGTAATATGTAGGTCACTCCGAAAATAATGCCTTCTATTTATTTTCATGGAAACCATAACAGATTCAAAGAGCACAATAACACTATTTGATAGAGCAAATTCTCAGCTACATAAGACTATTCTGTAACTAGTCACCACCATTAACTATCATTTTTGCCAGCAATGAACAAGAGCCTGCATGATGTGCTTGTAAAAATCTGCACCAGTGGAGATGACCCAGTACTGCTGTTACTACTGCTGAAATGCACCACCCACTGCCTAACTGTGCTCACACCCATTGCTTGGTCGCCGCCATAAATATTCAGCAAGCATCCATTAATGTCAGTGAGTGCCATTTTTTCCACCAGAGGAATTCTGTTCCACAGCTTTGCTTCATACGCGCTTCCATGTCAGACGCTATTTTGTCAGGCTTCCCCTTGTCTACCACCTGTCACACAGCAACAAAATGTGATGGGATATTGGTATATTCAACCTCTACTACCATTCCACCAACATAGTGAGCTGACGTAATAAAATGGAAGGCATTACTTTTGGAGTAACCCTTGTGTTTTAGTGAGAAATTAAATGTCAGATGCAATATTTCCACATAGATGCCCTTAAATTTCAGAGGACTGCACAAAATCTTGAATTTTATCTTTTAGTTTTATCCATCAAATTCTATATATTTTCCATAATCTGGATATTATAAAGAATATTGCTTGAGATTTTTGCTTTATTCCTATATGGAAACATTTAAATGCATGAGAAAATGGATTTTTTCCCCAACTCTCTTATGCATTGTCTTATGCATTTACATACTTCAGTACTTGCTTCTAACAGATACATACTGCACCTCTTAAAAGCTTTACTGTTTTTGTCTTTTATCAAATGAGATACTATTTGTTATTTCTTATACTCCCTGTTGACTGGTATTTCTTTTTGCACTTTGGGTGAGTCTTCACTCATTTTTTACTTGTTTTTTTACTACTGAACTTATTCTCCTGAGTTAATTTTTTATGTATCATTTATTCAGTTCATACAATGCAGAGTTTTTCTGCCATCAAGCACTGTGCGGAAGATAAGAAGAAGACTTACATTATGTGTAATTATCTTTTGATGTTCAGTGTTTTGTAATAGAGAAGTATGTTGATTTTCTTATTGCCATATTACATTGTCTCTTTCATCTTGGATCTGCAGTTATTTATCAGTGCATGCTCTTAATCAATCTAAATTGGACAGAACTTTATTGCTCTTGTTTTGTATTTACAACTGTATTCTCTCAACTTATCCAGCATTTGGTGTGATCATCAGTTATTTAACTGGCATTATGTTTCTTCAAGGTTGTTTTGCATTTAAAGGAAATCTTTAACTAGCTCTGATTTTCCCTTCCCAATCTTCTCCCTAACTTCCTTGTCTGCTTTTAATATTGGTAAGATGTGGAGCATCTTCCAGCACCTGCTTAGGTTTGCTTTCTCTCTACATTGGAAATCTTGGATTACACCTGGGCTGGCATTACATACAACTGGGCTTTCTGGAAATGTGTGGATGGTCTGCACACAGCATCAGCCCAAGTACCATCTGGAGTAGCCCTGAAATCCTTTTTTGCCTATGCTGACAAGAAAATTCTTTCCAGTTTCTTTGCAGAGTTCCCAGAATTTAGTTGAGAATCAAGTAATATTTCTTTTTTTATGTCCAATATTATCTTTTCTCTGTGGTTTGAATGCTAAAACATTTTGAATCAAGGTTGATAGCCTGCTTAAGCCTGCAAAGAGGCACAGTGCAGTCTTCCTTTGAGCTGCCTTTCACAAATGGCTTAGATGTGCTACTGCCATATTGCTAGTATTGGCTGTGCAGCCCTGTGCGCAGTAAGAAGACCTCTGTAGCATTCATTTATCTTCCAGTACTTTCTCTTTTCCTATTTGTGTCCTTTTCCCTCCATGGCTTTATCTCTTTCAATTTCACCCAACATTTCCCTCTTTCTTCTTGCTGACAAGTAATTCATATAGTTACGCATCTTTACAATGATTGAGTTTTCTGAGCAATCCCTTCTCTGCAAGGGATCTTTAAAAAATTCCCTGATGTTAAATGCTCAGTCAAGTGCACATTTATCTCTTTTGAGCTGTGCAAACAAAAAGTAACAGGGAGTAGAGAGTGCAGAGAAGATTCTTTTTAGTTTATTGGTTATTTCAGGACATGACAGATGCAGAACACAAGAGATCTCATTCGACTAAGGGAACAAGTTTTAATTTCAATTGTTTTTTAAATTCAGTGTTCTGAAAACAGCCACTTTTCAAGGCACAGAACCACTGAGTGGGAATTTCAGGAAAAACAACTTGACAGAAAGTTGCAGGAAATCCTTTAGGCTGCTCTTCAGCCTTAATTTTGATTCCTGATTTTATTTTTATGAATCTGCCATACATTTCTGAGTTTTTTCAGCAACGAAGTAAAACTGCAAGTGTTACTAACAGTTGGTTTCTTCATAACTATTTTGAGATGGTCTTTTCAAGTCTACTTTCAGAAAGAACTCTCTAGACAGCCTTATCTCATTTCTGAAATTCTCAGCCTGGCCTGAAAAATCAAGGCAATTCTTAGTATTAAATCACTATCAGATCAAGGGCTTCATAGGACAATATCAGCATGGCTGAACTGCATTAACATACTCCCAGAGTTTGCTTAATCGTCCATTGTATGCACTGTTCCACCTGTTTTCAGGAAAGGAGCCCTGCTGTTTCCATACCAATACTGGCACTTCAGTTCTGAACAAATGACATGCACGAGGTGAATTTTTACAGCTCTTGGAAAAGGCCACATCTGGCATTTCCTGAAGTGCAGTCTAGAATGAATCTAACATGTCACATTATATAGCTGAGAATCAACTAACCTGTTCCTCAAGCCAATATAACTTCACTGTTTGCTCTATTTCACCTGAGTGTGTTTTTTATATCACAGCCTATTCTAAGATTGCTGACAGGATATATTACCTAGAAAGGAAGAACCAGATCTATTCTTAAAATATTGTTTGGATAAGCCAAAGCTACCAGGCAGTATCTTTAATCCCTTGTGCTTTTATGGGGAAGAGACAGAACCTGTGACTGAGAAGAAAGACAGTAGGCGCGTGTTGTGGTTATGCGGGTCCATCTGGAAAGCAATAAATTGATCCTGTGCAGTCCTCTGCCTGTTAGGTCTCTTATAGCAGGCTGGACATTCAGTACCCCCAAATGACAAATGTTAAAAATTTTGATACAGTAGATACAGCATTATCTTTAGCTCCATAACCATGTGTTTATCAGCAAGTGCCAATGATGTTATTTTGGGGCTATCACCTGGCCAAAAGTGCATGTCTGCACTTCTGGAAATGTCTGGCTGCCAATTGTGTTCATTTTAATGCTGAATAACAGTATTGTTCAGAAGGAGCTATTTCCTTAGTTATAAAACTAAATGATACATGGTATTTCTCTATTAACATTTTTATAGTGAATAGTTTAATTAAATCTTAAGCATTTTATCACTACAGTTGACTTTTCTTTCTGCAATTCACGGAGAAAGTGTCAGGAGGAGAATGAAACAACTAAAATTTACAACAAACATATGTAAAAAATAATTATCTACACAAGTACTGTCCCATTTATCAGTGATTTGCTTTGCATACAGCAGAGCAAAGTATGACCTTCCCTGTAAGTATGGTTTCAAGAATCAGTTGAAGGTACTTTACAACATTTCCATTTTATCTGGTCCTGCTGCTTTATCTCCTGCACCTAGTTAATGGGCTGACTGTGCTAGGGCTGTTTCTCCTCTCTTCAACTGTCCAGGATAGTAAGATCCTTGTCCAAAACCTAAGAAACGGAAGAATTCTACATGATTTTAATGAGTAATTGTCACAGTGCATCCAAAGCAGTACTACTAAAGAGTCTGCATGCTGTTTTGAGCGTCAAAGGAAGATGCTCAAAAGACATTTTTGAACTAAGTATTAGGCAGAGAGTTGCAGTATCAAAATTCTGTGATAAAAAGTGTTAGGATTTAGACACATAAATGACTTAGCTTGATGTGTGGTACTTACACAGTATTTTGAGGCCAAATCCTGCCAGGATACAGTCACTCCAAATGAATTCAGTTTGCAGCACCTCATTGTCTTGTTGTCTTTCCCTTATCTAAGATAGATCCCAGCTCCTTTGGCTGTCAGGCTGAACATAAATTGCTGGGATTGGCAAAGGTCTGGAGTTAAGAGTGTACTCTGTAGGACAAGAATGCCAACATGTTGCTTCTCCTTTAGCTCACTAATTGTATTTTGATTGAAACAAATAATATGAAATCCATTTTTTTGTAATATGTAGATTTTCCAAAAGGCAGATAATGAGGGCATGAGAGAACTTTGTGGTTTTACAGAGTTTGTAAATTCTTAGAATAAACAAAACCCTAGCCTGTTAATCAGTAGAATTAATGCACAATGGTTGAGATCACAATTACATTGATTAATATTTCAATTTATAATGAGAAGTAATTCAACATTCATGCAGAATCACTGTATGCACATTGAAGCATTTCTGTTTGGTAAGCTTTGAGGGCTCTGGGGTTGTTTTGTTTCATGTGACGATGCTGAGAATGAAAGATGGCTAAAGTAGATGACTAGTATTGCTGTTAACATACTAGGCTAGGCAGTGAGGAGGCTGTTGTTTTGCACCTTGAAAACATCAACTACATACTCCAGACATATTTGATTGGCAAACAGGGATGGATTGAAGCCTGAGGGTTTTTTCTGACTTTTCTGGAGTATCTGAAATTTAGAGCCTGATCTTGTTTGCAGCCTAGTTAATATTAGTTTACTTTCACAGCACTTTCTCCTGATCAGACCTTGAGATCCGCTTAAATAATCCAATGTGATTAATGAGTTCGTGCTGCCCCTTCCAGTCCTGGTTGAATGAAGGTCATGAGATCAGAAAGAATACCCTTTTTAACCAAATGATATTATTGAGTGGTGCAATCAAGCACTAATGAGGCACTTCCAAAATTTTTTTGCCATTATAAAAAATGGCTTTGCTTCAGAAGAAGTGACTCTAATGCCTCAAGATTGCAGATTTCCAGAAACATCAAGCTTAAAAAAAAATTAATCTTGTTTGATAGTAAAAGGGAATAAATGGTTCTCGTTTTATCCTCATCTGTAAAACATTGTACAAACAAAAATTAGGCAGCTTGCTGATGTGCTGTAGCTTGCCTATAACAATAATTGTGATTTTATATATTTATTTTTTGTGCACATTTGATTTAGATGAGGAAAAGCCTTTGTCTTCATGTTCTCTACAGAATAGTCCTATTGATCAGATTTCTGGCTTAACATAAGGACAGTTTGTGTTTTTGTTCTTTTTATTAAAATAAGCAAGAAAAGGAAGAAGATGAAGTAGTTACCAGTTCTTTCCTGGAAAGCATTCTTTAAAACTGTTAATAGCTTTTTTCTGGAAAAAAAAGTAAGACTGTCCTTCTTAAAAGTGTTTCTTTGTTTGGAAGACTTGAAAGCATGCATGAAGGTCTGAATAGTGAATCTGTTTATTTCAAGGCTAAGCTTACTGGTGACATTCTGGAAACATTGTCCTGACAAAGGAGAGAGTGCAGACCTCTTTGGCTGAGCGAACACTCAGAACATGATTCTAAACTGTTCTGTAGGTTAAGAGGAACAAAGTATTTTTGCTTTCCTAAATAGCTTAGTGCAAAAAATTCAAAACTGTTAGCTACCACCTTAGGTTGTGCTAGAGAGGGAAAAACGCTGACATCGTTTTGATTTCATTTGCTATCTCTTTATTGAGAAATTGCTATGGGCCAGAGACTACTGTGTAGTCCACAGGCTAAATGACACAGATGTCATTAGCAAACTTGCTGAAGGTGCACTTGACCCCACTGTCAGTATCATTGATGAAGACATTAAAGAGTATCACCCCCAGCACTAACCTCTGGTGGACACCACTCACCACCAGTCTCCATCCAGACATTGTGCCACTGAGCATCACTCTCTGAACTCGATCCTGCAGCTAGTTCTTCACCCACTGAACAGTCCACCCATCAAATCCATATCTTTCCATTTTGGAGAGAAGGATGTTGTGGGGTATTGTAACAAAAGCCTTACTGAAGTTGGGATAGATGACATCAGTGGCTCTTCCTTTGTCCAGTGATGCAGAGACACCATCATAGAAGGTCACTAGGTTGGTCAAGCAGGATTTTCCCTTGACAAAGCTTTCCTGATTCTCCTGTATCACCTCCCTGTCTTCCATGTGCCTTAGCATAGCTTCCAGGAAGGTGTGTTCCATAATCTTCCCTGGCAAATAGGTGAGACTGGTAGATCAGCAGTTCCTGGTGTCATCTTTTTTAGCCTTTTTAAAAATGGGCATGATGTTACCTTTTTTTTCCAGTCACCAGGGACTTCACCTGATTGCAGAACTTTTCAAATATCAGAGAGAGTGGCCTGGCAACTACATCAGCCAATTCCCTTAGGACTCTGGGATGCACCTCATCAGGACGCATAGACTTGTAGATGTTCAGATTCCTCAGGTGGTCACAAACCTGATCTTTGCTTACAGTGCAAAGGGCATTTCTTGCCCAGTCCTCTCCCACCAAACCAAATGTTTGGCATATATGGCATCACATAACTGTGAGTAATGAAGATTTTTTTTGGGATGGTGGGGGGGGGGGTTGATCTGAAGCTATTTCATGACTAGAACACTCGCTGAGATTCTCCTTTTGCTTTTAATTTTTTGGATTTTTTTTAGTGCTTCTAGATATACGTGTATTGTCAACATATATTGTCTACAAGGATTGTCTTTACTTGAGACCTTAGACTAATTCTAGAGTCAGTGAATTCAGCCTGAGTTTGATATATCTTTAATTTTCCTCCTTAAAACCAACTTTGGAGCAATGTATGACTGCAGCCACTTCCATAACTCACTGAGTATCAGATTGAAAAGAGAAGGAAAACTGGTCTAAGAACACTGAATGAACATTTGACACCTCCTGTATATGCGTATAAAATCTAAAGAATGTACAGTAAAAGACCACTACCAGGCTAAAGCAGAGACAAAAAAATATACAAGTATATCTGAGTTACATTGATAACTGAGCTTTGAGGAATGTGCATTATGTCATGACCACTGACAGCTTTAACTAGACAGGAAAATGCAAGCACCTTTTCTGTGATAACAGTTTGTGCCTAGATAATCTTTACTGACCTTATCTGAAGAATAATAAATGCTCCAGTTCCTCAGTTTGTCCTTATTTTTTTGGTTGATTTTTTTTTTTCCTTTGCCTTTTTTAGCAACTCATTCCCCTGATGATCAAGAAAAAATATCCAATCTTTAAATGGCACTGAAGGGTTGGTTCAGACAACTGGCAGGAGGACACCTTTTAAGTGTTCTTGGTTCAAAGTGTGGATTAAGAAGGGGCGGACATTTTTTAAGGCCTTGTGCAGGGAAGACTCTGTGAGCAGTGATGCCAGAGGGCTGCAAAAGCTGCAGAAGCAGCTACCCTTATAGGGAAACCTCAGGGAGAGAATGATACCTAAGAAGCAGCACACAGCCTACGTGCTTCCCACACAAAACACTCTATTTTGTCCTGTCATGAGCAGCAAAAGCGAGATATAGGAAACAAGCTTTCAAGAAATCCCAGGAACGCATGGTAAATAAAATGAACTAAATAAATGTGTGTTGTGTTACAAATAGCACCTTCGGATTGGTGGAAGCATGCAGCTATTGATCAGGAAGAAATTGTCATACAAAATGTCACACAAAAGCCTTTTGCTTTCCCTAGTCCTAGAGTGAGCTTCTGAGGTCAAATTTCAAAGGACACTGACAGTCATGCTGTCTTCAGCATTACCAGACATTTACTGGTGATTTCAATACCTTAATTGCATATAAAATTGGTAGGGGCCGGATGTTCTCTGTATTCTTCATTTTTTTAAAAAATATCTCCTCAAGTGAAGAGACATAAATACTTTGATGTAATTTTAAAAATGTTATTTATTATTTAACATGTTCCAATCAATTGTATAAAAGGCCACAGCATGAAACAATTGCAGATATTAAAACACATCACAGGATTCGTCTGTTAGCTAAATTCAGTTCCTTTATTTACAAAATAAACATCAATATAAATATTTAATACAATAGCTCTAGCAAGAAAAAAGGACAAACTATTATTACTGTGAGAATGCTGAGCACAGTGGAAAGTATCTCTTAAATTATAACTTTCTCTTAGCTTGGGCTAGAGCACTTTTTCATAAAGGCAGAAGTCATAGTGCATTAATGGCAAATATCCATCAGGAAGTAAGTCTAAAAGCAACTCAGAGGAGTACATTGCTTCTGAGAAAGATGGCTTTGCATTTGTGCCATGTTTATAGTAGGCTCAATACCAATATCTTGAAAATAACAGTAAATATTTAACTTAAGAAATATTTCATATGATTGCAATAAATGTTTAATACAGTGTAACTTTACAGTACTTCAAAAACTTATTGCTGCAAATATTTATCTAGAATTTTAATTAAATGAATGTATAATCCATGAAATAAACTATGTTGTAGCCTTGATTCAGCAAGCAGCCCCATGGAAATACAGAGTTATACTGTCACCCAGCTGTTCTTTTTGTCAGAGCCTAAGACTGTGTTGGAACTCCCAGCCTTTGCCGTGCTACAGATCCATCAGTGTCAGGACTATCTCTCCTCTTTAACATCTCATATATATATTCACTTGTAACAAAATCAGAGTCCAAGATACACAGACTAAGGGCTGTAACCATTGCCTAACTCTTCTTGCAGTTAGATGATACCTTCTCACACAACCAACAAAAACTGAACCGTAATTGCATTAGCCTCAGGAGACATTCTCCTTCTGGATTGCTTGCAGTATGCTGAATATCTACCCCTTCTCCCCAAGACTTTATGACATATAAAAGAAAATAAACATAATCTGTTTTGCTGGTGCAGCAATAAATTTAATTTAGTTCCCTGTGCTGGAGAGAAGAGAGGGTATGACGAAATCACAAAAGAGTGACTAAAATGCTTGTAGGCCAGTGCTCAGGAGGAGTTTTTGGCTGATGGTCACTGCGTGGTTTTGCATGTTGCCTGTAGAAAAACCATGTAGCCTCTTTAGCTCTGCAGCAGCGTAGCATTTCTGATGTTTTAACCTTTGTACCTCTACCGTACATCCTTGCATCCCAGACTTGCCTGTTTTCCTTGGGTAGGTTAAATTCCTAGGAGTCATAAGTCAGACTTATATTTATCATTTGTTCTGAAATGTCACTGGTTTTTAAAACCACATGTGAGGGATTTATTCTACATTTAGATTTCTTGTGATTCTAAAACACAGAAACTTCTGAAATGCTTTCTGGTAGTGCACTAAAGCAGCAGATCTGGAGTGAGACGCTTGTGGAGCACAGCTCTGTGTCATATGGATCAGTACAGCTTTCTTTAAAAGGAATCATTTTATTTGTCAGCTAGCAGCTCTGTACATGAATATGAGGAAAACAAGAAAACAGTTATGTTAATATGTGCTTTAAAGTGATTGTGGAAATGGATCCTGCATTTTTGGAAGCAGCAGATTTTTTTTTAAATAATAGTGCAGAAGTTTGTGATCTCTTTGACCATTTTTGAAATGATTTTCTTATAAAAAGCATGGCTGCTTTGGCAGTGGGGGAGTGAGGAGAAACTAAGCAGAGAAGAAATTCGTTCTGTTGTTGAATTCTGTCTACTACTTTATCTCAAAGGAAATCTGTAACTTCCTTTCCTGTTTCTGTGGATCTGGGTATGAAAATAAGCACAGAGGCAAATGTAATTGACAGTAAAATAACGATGCTTTATGATTTCATAAACAGTTACCAAACCCATTTACTTTAAAGTCCCCTTCTCTATTTCATTAGCATTTGGAAAAATTTATTCTTTTGCTCTTAGTGGTGAAAAGACGCAATGATTGCAAAGTTGAAAATATAGGACTAATTCTCTTCATTTGACACATTTTAGTGCTGTGACTGTTTTCTTCTTCTAAATGGGTGCTAGTGATTGTAGAAATAGATCCCTAGGATGAAAAAGAATTGATGTGTTATAGTAGTAAAAGCTTTTTGATGCCGTATGGCTACTGCAGATTAGTAAATGTTACACAGAAATAATAGTGGTCGATAAAGCATTTTATTTTCCAGGATTCCTCTTACAATGTAGTCAATGATTGTTATCTAACCAGATATAGACACAACTGACTACTGAATCAAGTAATTACAGCATGTGAGTGTTTGCATAAGTTCACAAGTTAAGTGAACGTGCTCAGTCTGCCCCAGAAGCCTGCTGGGAGCACTCCTCCTTGCACCACGCAAATAACATGCCAGCCACCATTAGTAATAGCAGTGCTCCAGATCCTGTAAACAGTAATCATTTGAAAAATGTTTTAGTGAGCTCACATCAATATGGCAAGGAGAGGGGAAGGGGTACTTTCATGGTTTTATTAAGCTGCAACTTTGCCCTGATTTCAGTGGGGTTTTGGAAAACGCTTCAGAACTCCACGTGTGAAAAGTAAATGATGTGGTGCGAAAAAGAATGCACATTTTTTGTTGCACGTTAGTAGAGATGGCCATTGCTTATTTTTTTCACAGCCATAAATGTAGCTGAGAATGTTGTCAGGCAGGTAATGTGGTGCCAGAGCTGAGTGCAAAGTTATTGTATTTGACCTAGAATTTATGTGATCTGAAAATAAGCTTGGACACAAAATCAGGGAATAGTTTTCAATCTCTAAGGGCTTACATGACAGAATTACATTCAGTTCTCAACAAAATAAATTGGGTTTTTAGAGCTGATTTCAGTGGGACAAACTCATATTTTAGGGACCTGCATGGGCACTGGACAGTGCATAGCCTCCTTCAGCATTTCCTTGCGTGAATAATTCTCTGCTTCTCAGGCTCCTGCCTGCTCTCCGTAATAATCTGCACTGAAGGATACCTACCTTTCAAAGTTCCCTTCAAACTGATTATTTTCAAGCACCTCATCCTGAAAGGGCCATCCTCTGTAATTGCCTTTCAATCTGCACCATTTATTAGTTGCCCATTTGAGCGATCATCAGGAAGTGAATGCTACAAGCAAAGCCATTTCTAAAGCAATATTTTTGGTGGTGCTGAATGGGGACCCCTTAAAAAACAATACCTCTGTGTAGGTATGCAGTGCACTCAGTCAAGAAACAATGACTAAGACAGGCAATGGGGCTGTGTGTGCATAGAAAATACTTGGTTATCATAGGTTGAAAACTTCAAGGAAAAAGGAAAAGAATGCTGTAGCTCGCAGCATTAGTTATTCCATGCTGAGCTCCATACCCTTTCTGTGTGGATTACTTCGACAAAAACATTCCTTTATTTTGAATTCTGCAATGTTTCTCATAACAGCATGGAGTTCTGAGAAACTTACACTAACTCTGTCAGATTAATCATTTTTAGAAAGTTCTATGTACTCATTTTGAAAAAGGATAAGTTTTAAAAATGCAAAAAATGAAGGTAAGGAACTGTTTTGTAGAAGACAAAGTTGTTTCAAATTTTTTCACATGACCCTCTCATCGTGTGTCTGTTTTTGGCTCAGTGCTTCTGGTTCCTCAGCACATTTTATTGTCCACTCAATTATTGACTCAGTTATTGTAGAAGCACATCGCAGCAGTCTTTGCTGCACATCCCCTCCCCTTAGGCCACTTCTCAGAGCAGGCTGGTTCTTTCTGGTGTATATGTGGTAGCCCGGCATTTTCCAAACTAAAGGCATTGAAAAAAGGTGCTGATGAAATCAGGACACTTTTTCATCTGTGCCATCAAATCACTGCTAATTGCAATTGGAAGGGATTAACTTCTGTTCGCTGATGCGAAGATTATATGAAACACATCACATCTGTGATAAGAAAAACAACGGCTCTAAACAGTTAGTTGTGTGGCCTCTGCCTGTTCTACCTATGCAGAGTAGGGAATTTGTCTTTGCTTCTTTGTGCCGGTGGCAATTTCACTTCTAACAAATATGGGGAAAATGTTTACAAAACAAGAATGTTTTGCTCCATGTCTGCAGTTACAGCTTTCATCTAAAAATATTTCTGGAGTAACAAACCTGAGTAGAGACTTCTGTGCTCCATCCATAGTAGAAGCCGCAGGAGAATTGGGATGAGGCATTCCAAAGGAGGGAGTAAATGTTGGCAACTTGTTTTGAGCATCATCCCAAGGTTAGCACCCATTTTCAAAATGTCACAGGGTCTTCCTGTAATGAGCAAAGGTGCATCTGGGTCAGGACAGTCAGTAACTGCTTCTGTCTCTCCTGTGCGCAGACTCACATGTTACCCTCCCTGATATCTTTCTCACTTATTTTAGAGCAGAGGGCAGAAATGCCTGAGACTTCCCATCCCTAACAACAAGTCACTGTGAGAGAGCTAGTCGGCCTGCTCCGCAGCTGGGTTGGCAATGTGTTTGCTAGCAGAACCCCAGCAAGACTGTATGGTGCCCACCAGCTGGCTGGGATTGCGTGACCTCACATCCTAAAGATGTCCCTGACATTGTGATAGGTCATTGTGCTGACACATGCACTGGCAAGGGATATGCTTAAAAGACCTGTGAAAGAGGCAGCAGCTGTGAATAAACGGAGAGGCATGCTTAATCTTGACAGGAACTGCTTATGGCCAAGCACTTCTGAAAATTCAGAAAGCTGCAGTTAAATGGCTGAATAGGTGCCAGACTCAGTGGAAAATTAGGACTCCATTGTGAAGGCTGAGCACTTCTGAAAATGCAGCCTGGAGAACGGCTGCAGATGGCCTGGCCCTCTCTCAAAAGGGACAGGCCACATCATAGAGGGCAGTGAGCGGGATCAGGCTCGTGTTGTTGGTGACAGGAGGCAGATGTGAGCTAACAAAAGGATGGCTGTCAGATGCAGCAGCAATCCCAAGGGTGTATCTGCCTTGCTGGGATGCTGCTCTTGAACTGTTCAGGTTACTGAAACTTTTCTTTCTCTTACTAATTGTATTTGCTTTTCACGATCAGTTTTATAATTTTGATTTGATGGTTCTATATTTCTGTTGTTCAAATTGTGCCAACTACTGGCTGAGGAGTAGAAGTAAAAATGTGGAATTAACCACAGCCAACTGGGATTATTCAGACTTGCTTCTTCTCTGGCAAAACAAAACAATCCACCTCTCCCCAAGGTTCTCCAAGCTAAAAAAATATTTTTCCCACTCCTTTTTTTTTTTTTTGTCTTGAAAAAATGTGTGGTTTGCCTTGGCCCTTTGTCATCCTGCTTGAATTCTCAGAGAAATGCTGTAGTATTCTAAACTTTATAAAAGCAAACCTGAGTAGCCTTTAGGAAAAAAATAAGTTTAAATTATAAGATGTTCCAAGTACAGAGTTGCTGTAACCCAAGTTTAACACTGAACCCAAAGGGAAACAGAAACAAAAAATGTGTGACTTCGGCTTCCTGCTTCCTCAAAAACTAAATCACTCCAGCAGGTATAAGTTTGTAAATATGGACAAAGGTCAGCTAGTGGAAGGATGCCATTGCAAAATACTTGCCTTGTTTTCCAGAGAGTTAAAAGCTATAGTCTAGGTATCTAGTTTCAATTGAAATGCAACCAGTAAGATTTATTCTAGCTATAGAAAGAAATGCAAGTGTGCTGCCTTACAGTAGAACTTAACAGAGACTTATGCAATCAGGGAAGAAGTGGTGACTAAAAAGCCTGTAAGAGTAAGAAAGTCGGAGTGGTTTAACAGCATGTTAGCTAAGTTGCAGTAGCTGTGGGAGAGCACATACGTAGCCTACTTCCAATCCAATAACATACAGAATGTGTAACCCTATCTTGCATCTGAACCTTTATACTAATGACCCAACGTGTCTTGTGGTTGCATGTATTACAAGTGAACTTATAAAATAGAAAGAATATTTTGCAATAAATGAGTTTAAGTACAGAAGGGACACGGAGAGGTTTGAAGTAATGGTATTTAAATGAGAAGATCGGCACAAATTAAGCTGAAGGTCTTAATTAGGATTGCTATTCTTTCTGTTCCTTTGAATAGTCAGTCGGGTAAAAATAAAGCAATTGTGAAGAGTCCAACAGTGATAAATTTCAAAAATTGTCACTTATTTTATGAATAAATTAGTGAGTCATTCTAGACCAGCGTCTCCCAGCATTTCTGTTGCTTGTAATGGACATATTCTGTGGCAACTTGTGGTTTCAGGCAGTTAGATCGGAAGGCACCAGTACCATGGTAACTAAGAAATGAGGAGGTCCTCATCTCTGGCGTTTGTAGATTGTGGAAGATGATCCACAGAGTAGAATTCATATTACCAGGCTATCTATGCTATTTCTGATTGCTGAACTCCACAAACAGCAGAGAATTTGGTCTAGTAAGTGGCAATCTACTTAGCTGAAGTAGGAGTGTGATATTTGTGGCTATATCAGATTGAAACTGTTGAAAAGCCTAAATTGCTGGTTTGCCAAAGATGACCTCCTGCTCTTTTTGGTCAGTTTTGAGTTGTTGAAGACAAACCAAAATATCTTTTTTTTCTGGTACTAGTTTGATAAGTTGCCCATGGCTGTCTTTAACATGTAAAAATCTGCTTTCTACCACCTTTTAGTAATTAATATCTTTCTGTTAACAGTAGCCAAAAAAGAAAAAAAAAAAACGAATAAAAAACCAAATCCCTAAATTCAATGACTGAGCAATTTTAAAGATGATTGGTGAATTTGGCTTGTACCAGAGCTGAAATGTTTACCTACTTTTTTCACTGAAGATAAGACCCTCACTGTGAAAAGCTGTTTCTTTCAAGTAGTCATGTATATTTCATTGCCTAGGTTTTTTGGAAAAATGTGTTAACCTTCCCTTGTGTGCCCTTCAACAGCAGTTAATCATTATAGCAGGATCAGTGCTCTCTGTAAGCGGAAAAGAAGTATTGTTCCTGATTGCAGCTCTAATGATTCAAAGATTGCAATTTCATAATTAGGTGTGTATTTAGAAGTTGTTTACTTCACTTGACTTTGCTTCTTCAGAATTCACGGAGGTGCCTGTTATGACAGATTTCTTTTTGCATATGCTGATAGTATACTCTAAAATTCTACTCAGTGTGTCCCCGTGCTGAGTCCTTGTGATTTGAGCACATTTAAACTTTGCAGGAATTTGGATTCCCATCTGAACTGACATCTGATGGTTATCATTGAGGCATAACCTTCAGTTTCAGCAAGATCCAGACTGAACAAACACAGAGCATTTACACATTTAACAAACCCACAGTTTATACAGAGATTATTTTTTGTTTAAGTATCACTGTCAAGCAACTGGGACAGAGCCTGCTGCAGATCTGTATAAACAACAGATTTTACACATTAGATAGTTCTTATGGATCTAGTTTAGAACAGAGTACAGTGAAAATCTGGGTGTGCCCTTGTCCTGATAAGGTGTTTTTGTTGTTGTTGTTGTTTCTGTGTGTGTGTATGGCCAAGGAAAGCACTAGGGTAGCATTTAGGCCAAGAAGATACTGAAAGCAAATCAGATATGTGTAGTGCTGTGAATGAGGAGTCGCTGGTTCTTTAAATGACTGCCAGATGTCAAATAGCAAAATGCCTCTCCTTCCAGAAAGTAACAATAGCTGGCTAATAACAATTCAGTCTTGAAGGTCTAGAATTTCTGTCAGAGTTGTATTTCAGCACACATTTGATATAGCCTAGGGGAGAAGCTGCAAACATGAATGTAACATAGTTTACCCTGTAATCGGAGGAGGAGGAACAAAAACCTGTGAATTTTAGGACACTAGGCTTCCATTTAACAAGAATTAAAAACAACTACCAAAATTAGTTTTCTTCTATTGAAGAAGAAACAGTAGTTTCTGACATAGGTTAAAAATCATGGCCTGTCTGAGAGCGTATATTTGCTTCTAAGAAATTCTTTTATTCTAAGAGGAATCGTGGCTGAACAAAATGTGATATAGTTCTACATACACATGCAGATACCCATGTTTCCATATGTGCGAGAGTAAGCAAAAAATTACATCTGTTTAGATTTCTTTTTCAGTTTCAATGCTTTAGTGAGTTTTATATCACATGAAATTTCATTAAAAATTAAGTCCAGTTGTGTGCATCTCCTACGAAGTCTAAACTCAACGTGTTTATGAGTTGCAGTGTACAGAAATATTCATCAGAGATGTTTCCTTAAATTTGTTGTAAAATATTCAACACAATTAAACTGTGAGATTTGATGGTCTAAAAGTCTTAATTCTGATGATGTTTAATCATTACAGACTCTACTAAAGGAAGTCATGTTGCACTATTCATTAGAGTATTTAGAATAAGTCCATACACCAGTGGATAAGGAAAGCAATCCAACTGTGTAAGTTGTTTATATTTCAAAAGACTTTAGAGAAGTTTAATCACAAGAGGCCAGAAAAAAAATGAAAAAGTCAGAGAGTCAAAGCATAGTAATTTATCAAAAGAATGTGTGAGGTAAAAATTAGAGTAGTAAGAATAAACAGTTGGCTTTCATTTTGGAAGAATACTAACAGCAAGCTGTTGTAAGATTTTGTGCTAGGAAAAGACCTTATCTGGAAAAGAGGAGTATGCAGGAAAGTGACATAACCTGTTGCTTTAATGAAAAGACGGTTTGGAGAGGCTTGGAGCAGGCTGAAGTTGTAACAGCATCAAATCATGTTCTTTCTTCTACTGGAGTCAGTTTACATGCAAAAAAATTAATTTGTTTAGTCTGTCAAGCAATTCTATGACAAATTTTACAGTTTTTACCCTTAAGTGATGGTTCTTGATGAAGGCAATTGCATGAGGTTTTATTAAATGTCTTAGAAATGGTTGAAAAATTAAGGACTGTAATCAGCAAGAACCTGTATGAGGCTGTGACTAAAATATGCTGCGTGCATTGTCCAACACGCGTGCTGGTATTCTAGGAATTTTAGTTAAGCATAAGAATGCATTGGACATAGTGAATATATTGTATCTGTGATTTGGAAAATATCTATATGTATTTTAAGCCAATTTTTTAAAAGGAGAGAAAATTGAGAAAATTGAGTTTTCCAATCATATATACAACTTTTCTTAATTCTGCTTTTTTAACTATTTGCCAAGCCTGAATTACAAAAACAGGCTTGTTTCTTTCCTGCTTGTTGTAATGCCTTAGTGTCTCTTCAGCCACCTACGAAGAACTGCATGCTGCGATGATTTATGGATGCCACCTTTGGGCTTTTCAGAAACGTATCTTGTTCTGTAATGAGTTCTTTTTAAATTGTCCAAAACTGTTTCAGAAAGATCTTGGACTGTCGAGGCTTCCAATTAAGTGTTACAATCTAGGGACAGAGTTAAACCTATCCCCTCATTTATAAAACAGGAAGTTTTGCTAAGGCTTAAGAATGACTGCTGGGATATCTGCTCAATTTATATACAAGCTATAAAAGATACTTATATTAATTTATTGTTAGTATATGTTACTTTGTGCTCTCAATAAGCAGCCATTTGGGGGCAACTTAGAGGACTGTGATTCTTGCATGAGAATGTAGGAGGTGAGAGAAGCTGAACCTTCCTCATCCCTTGCATAAAAGGGATTGCAAATATGGTTCCTTAAGATTGCAGTATTCTTATAGTGTCAGACACACGTGCTGCAAACACTTTTAAAAAATGCTACTTCGTGTTCCAGCAAGTCTGTAAATTGAAGTGAGCAGAACATAACTGGGGATGGTAGTGATGGATGCGGGAGGAGTTGATCTCTGTTGTGAAAGAAGTATATTGGCTGAAAGGAGCTACAACCTGGAAGAGTGAGATAGGTATAAAAACAAGACTGCTGTGGTCATAAGTGACAATCATCTCACACTGACATAGTGAGTCAAGTGAGACCTGAGACTATGGAGGATAATTGTAGGGTGACAAAAATCATACTCCTATATTTTTCCAGCATCTAGTTTCTGTTCCTCCTTCTCCTATGCTTCTACTGTGCAGACTTTATTTCATACTTGCAAGTTAACAAGTCACTATCATCTTTTTCCAGCACAGTAATAAAATTAAAAATAAATTAGCCTTATAAAGCATGCTCTAATATTCTTATTTCCATTTTATGGTAAAGAAATTGTGCTTTGGTTTAAAGTCTGTGCAGGCAGATTCATGGTGCATGCAGGTGAAGCTGGGAACGGCCAAAGGAAGAAGCTGGCTGATTTGTTGGGTAAAAGCTAGGAAGGGACATTCCCTCAGATGGAACTTGGCTGTGGTTTGCATCTATGGAGAACACATGGTTTAACAGTCACATGGGGTTCCCCTGCATTAATGGACTGTGCATTTCATGCATTTGTTTGACTGGCTCTTCCATTCCTGTTTGCATCCTGCTTCTTTCTGCAGCTTGATTCTCTCACTCAGAGTCTGGAGTGACCTCTCTTTGACTCAAGATCAGACACTTCTCCTTTCTCCTGTGTTAGGCACCAGATCACACTGTGATGTGGCATCTGTCTCCTGCCCTGGCATTTACTCTAGTGTTGGTTTTGTTTCATTTCAGGAAATTGAACATAGACAAGGGTCAATTGTAGGACAGTGCAGTGTTGGTAAAATGACAGCTTAGTTTAGTGGTCGAAATACTGTCCTCTCTGTTGTCTATTAAGTTGTTTCTCTCCGAAAGAGGATATTACTTGGGGGAAGTCCTTTGCAGAGACTTCTGTACTGTTACTATGTGCCTCAAGCACAGCTAACCCTTCCTTTTTTTTTTTTTTTCCCCTCATATATATTGCAATTACTGAAGAGAATAATTTTTCTGTTCGCTTTGCTTTGTGTGTGTGTGTGTGTGGGTGTGTGTGTGTGTGTGTGTAAGTGACAGGGAAGAGGGGGAGTTGGGTGGTTCCATTTACTTATCTTCATCTTTTAGTGCAACTTGTCGCTTTTTCAGTGATGCTTTTAGCAGGGACTAATCTGTACAGTATCCGTAAGACATGCCATACTTTGGAACAGCATTTCAGTAAAGTAGTTCAAAAGTAACATACCCAGATCTTAGCCATGCAGTGTTTCAGCAGCTGCACTTAATTTGCCAGTAGGTTAGCCACAATTGCGTCCATTCACATTCCAACCCATATTATGGCAGAGCTGCTAGTTATGGTGTACATCAGTCTTCTTTAATTTCTATTTTTCTTTTATTCCAGAGGCAAAGCTCTTTTAGCTTCCTAAGAAGCAATCTTTTTTTCCTGTGATAGTCTTCAAGCAAACTGTTTTTACATCAGTCAGAAATCTATTTTGCTCTCTCTTTCTCTCTCTCTCTTTGTCAACAATAGCACATCAGCACCATGTTACCTTCAGGAAGGTCAGTGAAAAAAAGGAAGAAAACCTGTAATTTCAACAGATGCGTCTGAAAGACACCTGCTTATTCTTTTTATTGGCATAGCCAACCACTCCACAAACAGTTTTTCTGTGTTCAACAGCTGAGAAGACAGATATGCAAAATATACTCAATTGTATTAGCAACTGTTGAAGTCAAGTCACAGCACTGGTTCCTTCTAAAGCTTTAATATTTTACTGGCATTTTTGGTCATGTGTTTTGGGAGTGAGGTTACAGTTTAGGAGTTTAGGTTTGATTCTTAGCTCTGTCAGAGGCTCCTTGTGGCACTGTGGGAAACATCTTTAATTCTCTCAGTGGTCGGTTCCAAATCATAAAGTGATGATAGCAAGGCTTTCTTTTTTTCCATTGTATGCACTTCTTGTCCAGTTATACTGTAGACACCATTTCTCCCAGTAGATGCTTGTATTTTTACAGACTCAAGGATGTCTCTACACAAAGACATCTATAGTATACATATGTACTTTGCATTTATTCACTATAAAAGAACTTAAGTACTACTGTATCTGTATTGTACACGAAAAAGAAATATTAACGTGTAAAAAATTTCGAGTGTAATGTTAACTTTCACAATAACTTGTATGAATCATTTAAAAATTGCAAGTGTCATAGCTGCCACTCTATGCATTTTAAATAGCAAAAGTAAGATATTATTACATGTAAATCAAAGAGAGCTATGTTGTGCAGAGTGGCATTTAAATTCACATAAAATTATTCATGCTTCTTGTTCTGTGCTCCTGATAGTTTAAAAATCTCTGTATATGTATTTGCCTTCCATGAGTATTTGGATGCTGGGGAGCTATTTTCAATAATTACAATTAATTTCCGTAGAATGAGAAGTTAGCATATAAGAAAGATCACTCCTCACTGGTTTTAAGCTCCCTTGACAGTTTTAGTTGCTAGAAGTTAATTGAAAAGAAGAAATAAGGATAAAATTTGGTTTATCAGATTGAATTCTGTTAGCGTGACTACCTGTTTTGTAAGGAAAGGCAACAATAGGTGAGTCCATCCTATCACCACCTGCTTATTTTTAAGGACTGGATCAAAGGGGCAAAGAGGGTGCTTGGTTACTCCTGAGTGCCTGTTGTTTGCACTTAGGTCTTCAATCTTTGTGCAGCTAATTGCATTATTGGAACTGCTACCTGACTGCAGTTTCAAGCTGACTGAAACGCTAAATTGCATCAGAATTGTGTTCTCTTTCTCACAAAAAGAGCCCTTTGGAGGGAACATTTTTTTAGGTTTCCTGTCTTGTGTTAGATAGGCATTGGTGAGAACATCTGAGACAAATGTGAAGGTTTCCTCTGCCTTACAAAAACACACGAGTTATGTAATACTTCTGCATGCTGGTGGAGTTGGTGGTGAGACAACAAGTAAGCCTCCCCTCTAAAAAGCCCTCTGTGAAAGTCTCCAGACCTCTTCACATTTAAGCTTTTGCTGGGTCTTCAAGAGGCAGACTAAAAAATCAAAATAATTTCTGTTTTTGTTGTTTATTTTGTCTTATTTCTTTCCCTTCTTTTATTTACAAAATAGAAAAAGGAGGGGATGACGGAAGATCTGTGTATGTTGGGTGAGTGGGATAGATATTTCTTTTACAAAACTTCTTAAGGAATGGACATTTCTCTCAGAAACATTCCATTAAGGATATATTTCTGTGTGAGACTTTTCATTTTAAGACAGTGAAGGCAAAGATTACATTCCAATATTAAAATGATGTTGACGTAATTTTTTGCTTGGCTGAGTTCTAAGGCTGATCTGATCTTCTGTACTGCCCAGGGGATTTGGCTGCTCAGATCATTAGGAAAATCTCAATCTTCTTCTCAATATTGATTGGAGTAGTCATTATATTCAGTTCTGTCATAGGTTGTTATCTACCATGCTCAGTGGTGAGTGACAAGAAGTAAACGATAATGTGTCCACCTAGGGACTGTAAGACAAATGTTTTGTGTGTTCTGTGGACTTTTAAAAATAAACTGTAGTCATATTATGCTGAATAAGCATGGATTTTGCACGAAAAAAGGAATTTGAATTATTGACACATAAAGATTCTTAAAACTCAGAAGATGGTAATTTTTCAACATGATTCCTGAGATGAGTACATTTTCTTGAAATTCTACTAGAAATGCTAAATTTTTAAGTACTCTAATTTGACATTACAGTCAGTGTTGTTCTTTTTGCATTACAAAATGGCTACCACTGTGTATTGAATTTTACCATTATGCACATAAAAAAGGTCTGTCTCTTATTTTTCAAATGACTACCTGTTTGTGATTTTGTTTAAAAGATACAGGAATGTGATTTCAAAAGAAATCTTTTGCTCTAATACAGATGCTTCTAAATATTTTAATTATTTGGCACAACACAGTTGTTAGTTCAGTTTAGATCTTCAAGTTAAGCTCCGTTCTTGGCCATAGGAGGATAGAGTTTTTCACCTAGAAGTCCATTCACCAGCCATCATCTGCCCTGATGTAGCTGTGTAGCCCTCTACAGTGTGCTACAAAAAGTCCTTAGCCTTGTGCATGTGGTCAGCATGCTTAGAGAAGTGCTCAACAGTATTTTTCACCTTTATCATTTCAGACAGGCTAGAGGTGGAAACGCTGTCAATTTGCTTGTTTTCATAACTGACCTATTTTTGGATATCTTTAATAAGAACATGTTTCTTATACATTTACAGCCTGTGGTATTGCTTTGAGTGTGACATACTATTACTTGCTTATCTCGGTGAGGTTCAGGGGACTTCTAAACTTGAGGGCAAAATTACATCAGTTGTTGTAATAGAAAAACAACTGTTCTGAAACAGGGTTGATATGAGGGCATATCAAAATAATCAGTACGATCTTAAACTATGAATAATAATGTAATACTCTAATAAAACTTGTAATGCTGGGTAGACTGGGAACAATTATCTTCTTTTTCTATTTGTCTTGGATGCTAAAAGAGAATAGAAATACAGTGTTATAAACTTCACAAATGATCAAGCCTCTTGAACTGTCAGATTCCTGTAATAAAATGTAATTCAAGAAGATATTTTTCAGTTCAACTGTCATATTCAAATACCAATACATTCTCAGTGATTATGTTTCGTAGACCTCTATTTCATCTCTTATAAATACAGATAATTCCCCTCAACTTTATGAGGCTAACAAAGGTGACTCCAGTGAAAACATTTGAAGTGTGCTTTCACCTCCCCCCCACCTCTTAGTGTCATGATTCAAACTGAAGATAAAGAGGGCTTTCAAAGGCTTATTTTTTAATAAATAGTCTCAGAGGAACAAAGAACCATGAATTTGCTTGTAAGATACAGTAGCCTCATGACTGAGAGCAGAAGAGCAGAAAGATCCACATTCTCTTGTTGCTTCAGTAGCTCTTTTCAAGATGTTTCCCATTTGACCTTTGCCACAAAGAAGAGATCTGTCCAGAATCTCTGAAAAAGAAGCAAGGCAAGATCATTCAGAGATGTCTTAATACTTCCTTTGCACAAAACTCTTTTCATATCTACCTAAAAGCAGTGAACCGCAGCAAATAACTTGTGGATAGGACCACTCAAGGCCAAATGGCCTAAAGGGGCACCATTTAGAATGACCTTTTAACATCCTTTGTCAGTAAGCCTTATAAGTGAAGTCAGTTGTCTTAGAAGTCTATCCTTGACTAGCAAGTAAATATCAGTGAATGTTTCAATTTCAATTGCAACTTAATCTAATTTGTCTGCAGAAATGATGCAGAGTAACTGTTAGATTTTTAACTCATGTTTTATGAGATCCTGGAAGCTCTTACACTGAGACACAAGAGTTGCTTATCTATTTTGTGTTAACAATCAAGAGCAAAAACTATACCTGACTACAAAATTTTGCTTATATTTTCAGCTGCTTTTCTGCATTTGCATGGTTCTGCTAGAAAGTTCCATTTTCTTAAAAAAATGGTATAGGAAAGTAAGAAAATTCACTAATGTCTAGTTTTGGAGCTGTATTCATTTTTCAAATAGTTTCGGAAGATTTTAATTCTAAGTATGCTGGTTTTTGTTTGGACAAAGTATGCTATGGAAAGGTTGCAGTTCTTGCCAGCATGGTGACTGTGTTTTGAGTATGTGATAAAAGAGTCAAGACCAACTGAAAGGTCTAAGTAAGGTAAATAAGATGACCAACCTAACAAAATGTCAGTTAAGTTAGAATCATGCGTGTGGGAGAGAATTCACATTGGAAAAGAGAGGTTTGGAACACCTGTCTTATGAAGACAGGCTGAGGGAGCTGGGTTTGTTCAGTCTGGAGGAGGCTCTGGGGAGACCTCATTGCAACCTTCCTGCACGTGAGGGGTGATTACAAGCAGGAAGGAGGCAGGCTTTTCACATTAGCTGATAGGACAAGGGAGAATGGCTTTAAACTAAAAGAGGGTAGATTTAGACTAGATGTTAGATGGAAATTTTTTACTCAGAGTGGTAACACACTGGAAAAGGTTGCCCAAAGAGGTTGTGGATGCCCCATCCCTGAGGGCATTCCAAGCCAGGTTGGATGGGACTCTGGGCAGCCTGATCTAGAGGTTGGCAACCCTACTCATGGTAGGGGGTTTATAGCTATATAATCTGTAAGGTCCTTTCCAACTTAAGCCATTCTTTGATTCTGTGTTATGATACAAAAGCCCATTAGGAATCAGACTACTAGAGGGCTTAGGAGGCTGTAAAAGTTAACACTTCTAATTAGCTATTTAAGCCGTACCATCAGACAGACTTCAGAAGTAGAGTTGTGAACTGCCTAAGAAAGGTTCTTTATAGGGATTTTATTGTAGATTCCAGAACTGATGAGAATAGAAAGGGAGCTATTAAGAGCGACATTTCTGGAGGACCTCCATCTTTCTCCTGACATTCACCATGCAGTTAGATAAGAGGAAATGGTACAATATATAATATATAATAATGGTACAATATAGTAGCTGACTTTTTAAAAAGACTTTTGCATGCTGATCTATTTGGCAATCAAAACAGAACGGTGTGGTTGATTTGGTCAAAACCTAAGACAATCTAGAGTCAGAATATTTGTCCCTACAAAACTCTTGTTTTCCATGTACTAATGTGTATTTGAATAAGTCACAACATGCTTGCAAGTGTTCCATCAGCATTGAGTTAATTCTGTTAATCATTTATTCATTATTATTGATTCAATATGGTTTTGGTTGCAGCAATACTTACACATCTACTTCTGCTAAGGAATTAATACTATGAATTATATAAACGTACATATATGAAGCTCCTAATAATTCTGAGCATCTTTGCTATATGTACAGTGTGTTCCTTAGTAACTGACAATTGCCATCATTGACAGTTATACCATGGATTTCACTGGCAGCATGGTTGGGTCTTATTATTAGGTGGATTGATTAATGAATTCAGCAGTAACCTAGCTGGTCAGCATAAGGGAATATATTTTTGTTTGTTTTTCCTGTAGTAATAGTATCAAGTTTCAGTACTGGAAACTATCTGGTAAACTAGATATGTTGTATACAATCTAGGTTTCTTAGGAAAAAAGAAATGACAGCTGGCCCAAGCCAACTTTTGCCCAGTGAGTGACTTTGAATCAGGCAACTTTGTATTGCATAGCAGAAGAGTCCTGATTAAACACCAAAACAGACACCTGCATTCCTCAGTTATTCACGTTAAATGTGTGTGTATGCCTCCTGTTTCTACAGTAAGTAGAATCAGCCAGGGATCTCAGCATCCCTGTATTCCGAGGAAGCCAGATTACAATCTAATATGTGCAGCTTGGACATCTCCCTAATTTGAAACAGAACCACTACCACTCTGTGAATATTTTGAAAATAATTGAGGTCTGACCAAAAGCATTTAGTGGTTTATATGAAATTCATTTATTTCCTTTCCTTTTTTGTATGGCAGCATTCTGACTCCCTGGTTTATGAATGGAAAGTATGTTGAGAACAAGTGGTTTTCTTGATACTGGCTAATGATGGCTGTTCAGTATCAGACTTTCCACTGAGACATAGAAAATTTCCAATTCTTAATTCTTGCCATCAGAAAATTGAAGTATCCCCAAATTAGTAGTAATATTTATGGTCTTTGAACTCAAATTTATCTAATTCATTTTTATTTGTACAGAGTTGAACTGAATGTTACTGAAAAGCAATCCCATTTATATGTTTCTTAAAGATGCTGGCTGGCTGCATTATTACCAGTTTTATGAGGAACAAAGTATTACAGAATTATGACATACTGCTACTTTATTTTGTATATCTCTTGTTAAGCATTTGGAAAGCTTTGCCTGTTTTGTAAGACATCCGTGGAGTGGAACTCTAAACCTTAAACTTATAGTCAATGCCAAACTGCACCTCTCATTAGCATCACTTATTTTTGGTTTGTGTATGTCTATCTACGTAGTAATAGACCTAATGTAACAGAAGCTCAAACCTTTTGTTACCAATTCATTTAAAATCAAGAGGAATAAAAGGGCTAGTCCATGACAGAAACCATGAAAACCTCATGTGCAAGGCTGTAAAGATCAGAATTTCTGTCACTAATGGTTAGTTAACTGATCTGATTTTTTTTTCTCTGTTCACATTTACTTTAGGCAAAGTAAGTACTGTTATGAACACAGCAAGACCAAAGATACTTCTTTAATTAGTCTAACTGAAGAAACAAAAATTATAGCTGAACTGGTATTCGAAATTATGCCAAAGAAGTGAAAGATGGGATAAAAAGTATTGCTGTTAGAATCGCCCTGCAATTTTAGTGAGTAAATTCATCAAATCTCCCATTGATGTTGAAAAATTTGTTAAGCCAAATGTGAAGTCAGGAAAGTTAGGAATTACTTTAATATTTGAAGGGTCGTAACTACTTGGAACGCTTGAAGGCAATGGACCAGTGTCTGACCAAAGGGAATGGTCATCTGGCACATCACTGATGTACATTCTTCAAAACAGAAAGCATTGCTGACTTCATTGTATCTACTTTTCAAGCAGACAAAACAATAACTTTTGGATCTGTGTTGCTCATAGAAGTCAACTCTGACTAAGCTCTAGCTGAGCTTTTGAGTCAGGAGACCAAGCATCTTAAATTCCGAACTGAAGGCTTCTTTCTGGCCAGTTCAAGGGTGCTGAGCACTGGACTTAAAACATACTTCTTTACCAGCTCATCCACTTGAGTGTGCATTCATGCTTATATGACGTGCTATGAACAGAAAGCAAGACACATCTGTATGTTCTAAATAAAAACCTTCTGTAGGTGGATCATTCCTTAAATGATCTAGCTGTTTAATTAGGGGCTAGGGGAAAGGAGCTCACGTTTGAAGGATCAGGAACGTTTTCACAGGTCACTGACTCTATTTCTGTAAGCCAGCTGAGACTGATGCAGTGTGTGTATCAAAGAGAGTGAGGGCAGACAGTGACAAAGGTGGAGCTGATAGTTTTTCCTTGGTGTCTGAGTATGAACTGCATTTCATGAGTGATGTTTTTAGTTTGCGTGTGTATACAGCTCTAAGAATTGAAGACACAAGTCTTCACTGTTGAAGACAAGCTGTCAGTGTAGTTCAGCCCTTCTCCTCAGGAAGGATCTGGCCAAATGTGAATCCTGAATATTACAACAAAACACCCACTGAAAGATGGGAGAGAAGAGAAAATTCCAGCCAAGTAGGTATTTCCAAGTAAGGAAGGCTCATTTTGCGAAGCCTAATGAGCACTAAGAAACCATGCCTGTGGAATCCGTACAGATTCCATGAAAAAGCCAGAGAGGGACTGATGAAAGCTAATAATGCTCCATGGTTATAATCTCAAATTCCTCACTCACATTTGTGTTCATCTTAGGCTTGCAATCATTATTCGAGAAGTGGTTTTTGCCCTGCAGCCCTGTGCCAGCACCAGCTTCAGCCACTGTTGCTGTTGGCCACTGTGTGCCATTAAAAATGGTTTGTTTTTACAAACATGGTCCTTCTCATTAAAATATTTGTTCTGGCTCTCAGACATTTTTATAAAGGCACATTTGAAAAATTGCTTTATAGTTTCTCTTATGAAGTCTTAGTTCTTACTCTGCAAAGCCTTTCTGATGGACAGCTTGCTGACTTAACCCCACCCTAGTATGTGAAAAGCAGTTGGGCAGCATAGTAAATAACAAGATGCTGGCATTACTCAACTGAGCTCGAGCAAAGGTGCAAATTTGGCTGGTTTTGTTACTTAGAAATAAAAATAATCGAGACTGTAGCTGATGCTTAGTGGATGGCATATCAAAAAACCCTCGCTCAAGGCATAACTCTCATTCATGTCAGGTAAACTCCCACATTCAGTCAGGGAATTAAGTTTTGCTGTCAAATATCCTGCCTATTAGTTTCTGGCAGATTTTTTGGCATATGCTTCAGCCTAACAAGATTGATCCTGCCCAACTTAAATCAATGGAGACCTTGTGACTTGAAAAGGATGGAGGGTCATTTCATAGAGTCTGTAATATGAACGACTTGGGTGCTAAATCCTTGACAACTATTTGTGGTTCACTTAGATTTTTTAAAGTTATTTGGAAACCTCGAAGAGCCCTTAATATCCCTATCATTTCCTCCCACCTCAGAAATAGGCTGAAAGGTGAAAAAAAAACAAGCAGTGACTGGGAGTTAGAATTGTAAATAAGTAAGGTGTTCTATCCTGTGTACTGTTGGTTTAGGTAAAGTGAATCATCTATGAATTTGCCTACTGAACAGCACTGTGCTGGCCTAATAATGGTTCCAGTTCAGGTGGAATTCACAGACAGTTCATGGCAAGTTAGTACAAATTGCTGTTTTAAACCACAGATTGCTTTAGGCTGCTATGAGAAAAAAATAAATGCCAGTGATCAGTGCCATACATGATTTTTACATATGGTTTTCTTTTCTTTGAAGAAGTAGATTGATTAACAATATTGATAATAGCAATTTTTTTTTCTTTTTTCCCAAAAATTTGGAGACCCAGGGAATCATCTCTTTGCTATGTTCAGCTTACTTTTGTGATTACATAGGATAATAGATTTCCTGATGTAGCATTACAAAACCAATCAAGAAAAACTTATGTGAGTGTTATCAAAGGGATAAGAGCACGCTTCTTGCTTCAGGGATTGTGTTAGTACGCTTAGAACAACAGCAGAAATGTGTTGGGGAAAGGCGGATGGAGTTGCCAATTGTCAGTCCCTATCCCTGGTTTTCACTTCTCTTAAAAAACTAACTGAAGACTACAAGATCTCTGTTGGGTTCATCATTTTAAATTTTGTATTCTTACTCATCTTTTCCAAGCTAAACTGCCAAAAGCCCTAGTAGGGGGAGAGCTAAAGATGGAAGGGGCAGAGGGGCATTTTCTTTTGCTTTGAATATGTTTTCCAAATTTCCACATGCTTGTCCTTCATCTTTTTCCCTCTTCATCCTCTTATTTCACTAGCACCTTTCTCATTCCTCTTTTTTCTCAGAGAAAGAATATTTTTCAGATATTTCATGGCAGTTGCTCTAGGGGTTTTCTTTCTTGGTGGCCTTTTTGCTGTTTGCCTATGCAAAGTTATGACCCTTTCTTGCAGCTGGACTGGTGTGCTCTCACAGGTCACCTCAGGCTTGTGCAGGAGAGATGCACAGAGTTTGGTCAGCTATTTACTGAACTTGTGTAAGAGCTGCAGCTGTAGTTCACTGCTCTAGGGCATGGCCAGAGAACAGAAAGGTTGGGATGCACTAATACCTATTACATCTCCAACTGTCAGAGAATGTAGGTGGCATGTGGTTGGGTGGATTGAGGTCATGATGAGTCCTCACCTTTCTTGCTTCTCTTGTCTGTTCTGTACTTCTCAAACCTGTCTGGCAATCTTCTTCCCCAACTGTTTCCTCAAATTGGGAAATACTGTTTGCCAACCAGTATAATAATACCAAATGTTTTCCTGCAATTCAGTTATCAGTGGAAGTGAGTGTTTTGCTTTGGTAAATGACCATTAGTCACAAAGATGTAGTTTCATAAAAATAGGTTACTGTTCTTGTTGTTGCGTAGCTGAAATGATGTCAATGGCACAGTTCAATGTTCAGGATGAGAACTTGTGCAATGCTGAATGAGGCAATGGTTAATCCATTGAAATGCTTGAAATTTTACAACTCACTCTGACATGTTGTAGGGAGGCCTAGATAGGGCTATTTGTGTAAACCAGCATAACTTCTCTCCTCACGACTTTTCAATATGGTTGCTAAAGTTCAAAATCAAAATGTTGCTGTTTTCACTCTCAGCACATAGATTAAGTGACTTTGCAGATGACAGAGTGGCATTGATTCCGGAAAGTACAACTTTCTTCAAAGAAGGAAAACAAATCTAGTGTGAAATATGGGAGATAAATCGTCTGGTAGTATTTATTGGTTCAATTATACTTTTTTTCATTCCCTGTTACTGCACATGGTGCTGTTTAATCAAGAGCCTAATCTCAGTTTTGCTTCCATCATGGTACTCTAGTATCTGAAAGAGTACCATATAACTTAATTTTAAATACAGTGTGTCTTGGTCTTTCATAGCATGACAATTAATAAGAGTGCTCAAAATCTCAACCAGGAGGAAAACTATGTATTCATCTTAATGGAGTAGGTAGAGTTTTCTTTATTCTGAGGTCCCTTAGAGAAAGGTGGTAGACTGTACTCAGAATTATCTGTCATATCTTTCAATTTCTTTTCATGAACCATCATCATTTCTAATTTGACAGTGACTTATTGTCCTGTATTTCAGTTCTACAGAGCAGAATTTTGTTTCAGTAGTTTAATCTGGTTTAATTTTAACCAAAGATTGCTCAGTTTGGGGAAGGGGAGAGGAGGAAATTCACTTATTTTGGTCCAGTTAATTTACATGAGATGTTGTTTTATGAGTAGAAATACAGAAAGGAACTCAAGAAATTTGTTAGTGGCTCCATTATCCTGACTTGTAAGATGGTGAGGGTTACAGCTGGCTTGAAGCGGCAGAAATGGCCATGATTAAATGCTCCCACTGCTTTCCAGCTAAGTGGGTGGGAAGGATTTTGTTTCCTCTTGACCTTTGATGACTTCCATTTGTGTAAAGCTGGTAACTAAAACTTTGAATGGAGAGCCACATTTGTTCTTAGTACAGCTACATATATTTTCTCATAAAAAAGATGAATGGTGCATTCCAACCTAAGTCTTACATAGCATTTGACTTTTAAATTGGAGTTGTGATTGTGGGAGTTGAATAGTTCTATCATGGGCTGTTCTTTACCCTGTTCCCTCTTTGTGGAGTAAATATTCCTGAAGGGTCTACGATCTTCCCCTGAAGGTAACCCCTCAATTTTAAACATTTTAATGAATCAGTTTGGAAACATCTCCAAGTTGCAGAGAGAGCTGATTCACACATTGGAAGGTTGTAGACAATTTTTCACTGTTTTCTAGAAAAAGATGTCACTGTCTTTAACAGATTCACATTGAATTTACTTCCTTGCACTTTAATGATGGCCTCTTCACTTCCCTGGACTTACTATTTCAGGAGGTTTCATTTAAGAAAGTTCTTTTTGTAAATTAATGTACTACAGATTTATTCTCCATCATGTCTACATTTGATATATACAGTATTAAGTTTGTATTCACTTAGCAAAGCATTTACTCCATTATCATGTAATCATTTCCAGTCCAAATACAGAATCTAGAGATTAATGTACTATAAATTTCTTCTTGCAGCAGTTTTATTGCTGTATCAGATATTAAGTTATGTTTTCATGGAACTTCCATAATTGTTTATGTTTTAAAGTGAGTCTTTTAAATGGTTAAGTCTAAAAGATTGAAGATTATAATGTGCAGTATCTTTACAGTTGGTAAAATGTTACCGTTTGTATTTGAAAAAAGAAAGCTTCCATTATCACAAATGCTTTTCCTTTTTTTTCTTTTTTTCCCCCTTGTGTGGTGATGGAATTTTTTTTCAAAGGCTACTAAAAGCATGAATTGGAAAATGTGGAAAGAATACTATATTTCTTTTCAGCCCCTTTTTTTACTGGCTCATGAAAGGAAACTATCTCACTCTTGCAATTTTTTTTCTATTTGAAGTCCTGAACTCTTTCACAGCAAGGAAACTATATGGAAGATAAATAGCTAAGGTTACCCCTTAGTTCCTTGGCATGCTTGCTTAAATCCAAATGGAGATGGTTAGTTGCTCAACACGGAACATAAGTACTTACAGCAACTTAAGACGGGGCACAGAAGTGTTTTAGGATTCAGTTAGACGTAGGTTCACTGTATCTGGATCATCCATGAGGTCATTATTTTCCCTGTGAGGCAGAATGCTGTTAACTGAGAGTCCCCACTGATATTTGCTCCACTTAAGTATACTGATGTATTTGTGATACTTGAGGAAGGAAAATTGCTAATCTTAGTCCAATCTGTATGAAGAACTCAGAAATCAAAATGAGGAAAAGAAAGAGGTTATTTTTCAGTATTATCATCTCTTCTCTCTATCCAAAATGTTGTCTTTTGCTTCAACAACTTCAAGACTGTTAGAAGGAATGTCTGTCATTGATCACTGATCTGTCTCTAATCACTAGATTTGATATTCAGAATGGCAGTGATTATGATAAATAACAGAATAGCTCATTCTGTGCTAGATGAAGTACACATGGATGTCAGATTTAAGAATAAACATACAGTACCAAAGCCTATATATGTACTTCTGTTTATCTGTACAAATACTGATGGTGGCATAGGGCAAGTGATTCTGATTGGTTGACTGTTTCTTCTGAGTTCTCCAATCTTAGCTACTACTATGTAGCCCTACTCTCTAATAAGAGGTAAGCAAATATTTCTAAGTATGCCATGTGTTTTCTCATGATAAAATACATATATTCTACACAATATTTGTGTTACTGTACATGTACTGAGGTATATTATTAACCTATTTTATTAGAGATGTGTGTAACTTTATTGTCCAAAATAAATTTCTAGCCGCTTAAAATATGAATTGAGCACAAGAATGTTGGATTGGTCAAGAAGAGGGAATTTACATTCTCTGCCTCACTTCATGTCTGTCATTCCTGTCCCTTTTTTCCTCAGTTATTAAAATGCACAAAGCCAGTTCTGCCAGCCCACTTATCCCCTGCCACATTGAATCAGCATTTCCACACAGGGTGTTTCCTCTGAGCTTGGAGCTGTCACAGATGGACTGAAAAAGCTGCTTTCTGGTGATTCAGTGCAGCAGGGGACAGATGCTCAAATGGCAGCAGCAGTGCACAATTAACATAGGCTAAAAGAGCATAAAGGAAATTGTAGGGCAGAGTGAAAAGCTGCAGAACTCATAGCTGTAACTCACACAAGGCTTTCCAGTTCTCCTTGCAATAAGGTGAAAAGGCAAGTTAATAAAGCACTGAATATTTTTGTATGTCAAACTATCGCTCTGTTTTCATGTAGAAATATGTAATATTTCTAAAGACTAAGAAAAATATTCTTAGGGAAAATTCGTGGAACCAGATGATGAATTGTCCTGGTTTTGCCATTTGTTAGAAAAGATTTACAAAATGCTCACAGCCTGTTTTCTTGATCATTTTAATACTTCAGAAAATAAAAATGTTCTCAAATGGTCTTTACTGAGAAGACGGTTTTGCTGTGAGTTCCCTTGTACTGCCGAGGTAATCAATAGCTGTGACTGATTGCTATAACTGTTCCGTAAGATATGGACTGAAGCATGTAGAGTATTTCAAAACATTGCTTAGAGCAGCTCCCAGGAGGGGAGCAGGCCTTCCACTTAGACAAGATGATCTGGTTCCAAGCTTTGCTTACTGCTGTGCTTTCTCTCTGGGCATGGAAACATCACACTATCTACTGTATCATACTGCCTTACTTCCTCCAGCCCTGCAAGAATCACTGTAACATCCACATGCTTGCCTGTTAAAATAAATAGTGCTAATGATCTCCACAGCAGACTCGGCAGACTTTGGAACTTCTCCCTTTTCAAGGTCACAACTCTGCTTGAGGTTGATAAATTCATGAATTAATAATGTTTAGCACTTTTCATCCATGAATGTCAAAGGTGAGAAACCATTGTTATTCCCATTTTTACCAAGGAGGAAATTGAGCTGTAGAACTCCCATACAGAATCACATCGGAAGCAAACAATAGATCCAGAAAAGGTGATTCCTGTCACTCAGCCTGCATCTCAGGCACTGCATCCCACTGCGCCACCGTGCACTTTGTACAACAGTGAAGTCTTATTAAAGTTGAGATTTAAGTCCCACAAGAGTCAGGAAATTAAACTCAGCCACACAGTGTGCTCACTGCACATTTTTATTGGACTTAGCTTATGCGTTACCAAGTGGTTATGCTTTTTTCAAAGGGCAACTTTCAGAGGACCTCATTCTAGTAACTGATGCATATCTTATCATTTACTGTAACTCTTGTTTATTTTACACAGTAACTGCAAACAAAGCTACATAAAGTTCATTACTCTAAGTTCTGTGATTATTCTAATTAGAAACACTATCACAGAATCATAGAATCATAGAATCATACTATTGTTTTGGCTTTACAAAAAGGAATTCAGCAAAATGTCATTAAGTACAAATAAACGTCTGTGTCACTTTATTGGGGTAGTCCAGAGATGACTCAGAGGTTTCCATGCTCTTCTGGACGATGAGAATATTGCCCAGGTTGAGGACCCTCCCCTTCTGGAAACAGTCTCTGGCCATGCTTGATTTTGACATCCCCCACAAAAACCTTTTTTTAACATCCATTTGACAAGGATGTTCTGTCTTTTCCAGTACCTGTCTGATTTTCCCAAAGGATCTCTTGACTGTCTATTATAATTTTTGTTTCACTCTCAAGACATTTATTAAAACAAGTAATTGTAATAAGCTCCTCTATTCAGATAAGCACTCCAGAAAATCCTGTAGATGTTAAGAGAGGTGCTGAAGAAACACTGAGAGCTGTCAGAGCAATGCTTTTCTCTCTCATGTGACTCTCTGTGAGTTACTCTTGAGAAACCCTGAATGCTCTGCCAGGCACTTGAGCTGCTATTCAGCCATTTAACAAATGAGAGAGCTTCAGCCCTAACCCTGTGTAGGATATTCAGACAGTGTGGTTAATACCTAGGGGCTGAGACAGGCTGGTTATAGAACAGTCTGAGCAGATCCTCCTTATCTATCTTATCCTATATTTTGTTAAAATACTGAAATTGCTTCTAAGAAACTAACTATAAAGTTATTTTGCTTTCTAAAAACTGGTTTAAGCTTAAATGAAAGATTAAGCTTTTACACAGTTTGTTTTGGCAGAAGGCAGACACGATGTAATACGTCTTAAAATAGCCATGGTTCTACCTTTGCTGATTTCATTGTACTTTTTCCTTTTTTTCCTAATGTTGAGCTGTAACAACATTATCACTGAACTACTTGTGTGCGATTTCCCATGCTGCCTTGGACTGTATGGTGTATTTGTTTTGAAAGGGAACTTTGCAGAGGAAGGAAAGAAGTCTGAGAAAATATTATAATGGCAATATAGTGATTGGTGAGAAGCAGCAGATTTTTGGCCTCAAGGAATTTAAGATGTTGTTTATCTGTGTGGCTGGTACAGCGCGCTCATTGGCAACTTCTCCATAGCAAGAGAGGAGAACTGGGCCTGCTGTAATTTTGCAGAAGCTTTCTCAGTCTATACCAGGGATCGGCGCCTAGAGGAGCGATCTTGTTATTTGGTTGGGTGGCACTTGCTGCCTTTTCTGTTTACATGATTTTCATGTACATTTTCTACTACTCCGCATACTTGCCTCATGTTTATTTCTATACAGAAAGACAGAGACCTTTCTGCTAACAGTTTCTCATTTTCCTCTCCCTGCTTCTAAAGACAGATGCATCTAATTTCCTGTTAAAGATCCCAGATAAAGCAGTTTAGTAATGAGGTAATTTCCTATGACAATAAATAGTTTAACTGGAACTACCACTAGAGGGCTTTAAAAAGGACTAAACCTTATGTCTGTTACACCCTTTTCAATCTGGAGTAATTTAATGGAAAATCTTGTCGCCCATCTGTCTTGAAGTTTGAAAGACTGACAGCTTTTTTTTTCTTTTAAAGAAAAAAATCAAAGTTCAGCTTAATAAATCACGTAGATGGTTTGTTTCTTTAAAGTTCGGTTAAAAGGGAGACTGGAATTTTCAGAGAGGGCTTGGAAAATGAAAAGCTTGTCTTAATTGTGAAGGAAAAAAAAAACTATTTAGAGTTGGTTTGCAGAGGGGTGATTTAAATGCTGAAGGTGGCTCTGTTCATGGACAGGAGCTCAGGGTTTGGCACTCAGCAGTGAGAGTGAGACCGAGTGCTGGGATTGCTCTCATGGACCAGCAGCCACAGCTTGGCACAGCTCACACAGTAATACAGAGCAACAAGATTTCTCCAGAGCCTAATGACTAACATTCATCTAATAATACTTAGCACTTACCACTTTGGGTACATCTTCAAAGAGCTGAACTAATAGCAGCTAATTTAATCTTCAAACAAGCTGAGTGAGGAGCATTATCGTGGCTGTTTAACTGAGGGCCAGAGCAAAGGAATGGCACTGCAGAGAAACAGAAACGTATGTCTCTGCCCAGCTGCTTTGTGCCTGACTAATAGGAAAGGTTTTTCATGGATTTAATCCTGATAGGCACTTTGGGGGGCTGCTGGCTCTTCTCAAATTCCAAATAGCTGTTATTTTAAAATCTCAAGGTAGGGTCAAGGTTGTAACTGTGAAAAAGAACAGCAAACACAACAACCTGAGGGTGCTTTCCGTGAACCTGGAAACACACTCACTGTTGTAGGAGGTGGCTAAATCAGCAAGGAGAAGTTTTAGGTCCTTCTCCCTGGTACTGTGATTCTCAAGGGTGGCTTTTACTCCTGATTCTCTTACATTATATTGCAATGGAAGCTCAGCATATTTAGCCAGATACCTGGCAGTGCTCCTGGCAGACTGCTGCCTCCATGCTGCCCAAGGGTGCTGCAGCCCCTGGAGGGGCCTGTGATGACACTGTGACCCCTTCAGGGTCACATCATGGGGAAGTTTTTGGGCTGTGAAGCTCTACCAGAGAACAAGTGCCTGGGCATTACGAAGCAGAGGACAGTGTCCTCGTTGCTACACAGTTTGCAGCACTGAGCCTCCATGACTCTGTCCGAAGCCCACTGAACCCCATGCCAAACCCATCTTCCCATCCTGCTGTGATTGTCTTTGTGACACTGTTTCTGCTGTGATGGGGGGCATCTTGAGAGGACTCAGGGAAACAATACAGAGTACAGTAAAATGGCAGAAATGTTAGAAACAGACATGAGATTTGTATGAGAAGTACTGGGGGCAAAGGACGATAGTGTTTGATCTGTAAAGAAACAGTAATAGAGGAAAAGGTCTGACCAGAGGCTTGTTTGATTTAATGAAGCCGTTGACAGGTCTTTATGAAGCAACGGAGAGATATGGCCAGAGGTGTTTGATGAACTTTCCAAAGTCTGCGTTCAGTCTCCTCTGAGACCCACAAGGACTATGAATTTATAGTCAGATGCAAAATTTAACAATCTCAACACTGCATAGGCTTACGAATATTCCTCCTGTTTCGTGCTGTCTCTTGCCTGTTGGCTACAGAGGAACCAGTGACAGTCAATGACACACCCAAATAGTCATGTAAGTCTGAAATTTAAATTTAGGATATGTGCTATGTAGAATGTCACAGGCTCACACTCTTGATCTGTTCCTTTTCTGTTGGTCATTTCTGGAGCTGATCAAGTCACATACAGATCTTAATCCCTCGAACAGCCACTGACATTTGCCTTCAGGAGAAAAGTTAGTTAGAAAATAATTGAGGTTTGATTTCTTTCATTGCAAATCCCAAAACCGAGTGCACACACTTTTTGTGTACATATGCTTATACTTCTATGCATAAAATTAAGACTGAGTTTTAAGCAAATAACCCAATTTTAAACAAATGACTTTTAGTTTTCAGTACATGCCTCTACATATTAATATGTTTAAGTGTTAACTTTTTGAGGAGCAGACAAAATGCCTGAGTAAAGCGAGATGGTTTGGTTAAGGAATCTAACACCTTTCAGTATTTTATGTTTTAGTAAAACTGAAGGGTGTTTCAAAGAAAAAATACTCTGAATTAAAGATTCAAAGCCCCTGGCTCTATGAGATTTTTAAAAAGTTACTTTCTAATATTAATATATTTTATTTTATTTGATACTTAAGGTTTTTGTTTGTTTGTTTGTTTTACATGGATAGCTTGTTATCCAGAAACTTCCTCACTCCAAGCAATTTATGGTATTGTTCACACTCCGAAACCTTGGCTCTGATCCCCAGTTCTCCCTGATGCATGCTGACTGGCCTAATGGAGTGATCTCCCTTTGCCATCCCAGTCTGTATTACTGTGATGTGGCTGTGACCATTGCTCCCCTCCTGTCACCATCTCCTTGCAACTGCACTCTGTAGTATCTAGAGATTTATGTACTTTTGGAGCGATCTACATGGAATCCAGAGTAGCTTCAGGACCTCACAGCTTAAGGGACAAGATAATGAAAAGTACATACCTTGATTAAGATGTCCTGAGCCCTTTGTGCGACTCTTTTGAGGTGATAACCTTTTTATGAGTACTTCTGCTTTACACAAAATGGTACGCATCAGAGCAACAACAATTATTTGAAGTTGGTTTGTTTTCATGGCTTTGACCTTGTTATAGATCTAATTCAGGTGAAAAGGAAAAAAGGATATATTGCCCATTTGGCCATTTCTTTAGCAAGTGGGTGCAGGGCAGAAATTTGGGTTGCCTCAGGCAGGTAAGCAATTACAGGTTACCTACCTACAACAGCATTAAGTCAAAGAGCAGTTACAGCCACTTCTATGTCTACAGGTTATCTTTGAAGAGGAAGAGGTGTAATGTGATCACAGAGCACTCAGAAACAAATTCATTGCTCTGCTTTTGTCTTTGTAAATCTTTCCGGTGTTCACAGCCCTGCCGTGGCTGCTAGCTATTAGGGCTGCACACTGCTTTTCAGATTTACAGCTCTGTGCTTGTCATTTCCAGATGCAGTTTTACTAAGACAGTCGCTCAGGAAACGTTGTGAGAAGCAGCAGGTTTCCAGTAAAACATGCCCATAAACACTATAGTTGCTGGCAAAATAAGGCTTACACCCAGATGCTTTAGGAAAAAAAAAACAACAGTCTATTCTTTGTTCACTTTTACCCTGAGGGTTCAACTCATGTCCATAAATATGTACAATGGCGCAGCTCATCCAGCCCAGCCAGTGGGATGCGTAATTCCACGTCTCAGACACTTCTACTGTTTCTATTGTACAAGGATTCTAGCTGATGAAAGTAGTTCAGAAAGATATTTCAATCAAAACTCAGCTGCCCAGGCACTGCTGTCCTTGACATCAGATGGAAACACCAAACTAAACCAGAATTTCTCTGGGAGCAGCAGTGGTTCCTTACAGAGCCTGCTTGCCAGTGTTTCCAGGAAAAGTGCCAAACTTTGGTTTGCCACTATGAAATCAGTAATGGTTAATGTGTATGCAGAAGTCAGAAAGTACTGTATATATCTTATGTTTCTCAGCCTGTATATTGACCATATCAGCGAAGTCTAAATACCAGAAATAGACACACCTTAGTGCCTTGGGAAAGCTTTTGATTCCCCTCCCCTCCCCTCCCCTCCCCTCCCCTCCCCTCCCCTCCCCTCCCCTCCCCTCCCCTCCCCTCCCCTCCCCTCTCTTCATCTTGTTTCTTTACTGGATCTTTTCTGTTTGCTTCTGTTATTAGGAAAATAAAAGAAGAGCCATTCCTATCTGAGATTTCCTATAATATTCTTTATTGTTGTATGCTGCATTTTATAAATCAAGTATATAGCTATTACTTTTTAGTGTGGCTAGTAAAAGCATATCACATGCCTCTTCTTTTTTTCTTTGTTTCTCCTGGCTTTTCTATTTAAATGAAACAAATTCCTCAATCAGTTTCCACTTGAATGGTGAGCAGCATCGCATGGAAGACTAGATACTGTTGTACCTGTATTGATGATATTTGCACCCCTGGTCAGAAGGGGAAGGTTTTATAGTCTGCTTAAATTCAGATGGTGTGACCTAAACAGAGCACTTTATCTTTCTCCTTCATCTCTCTGATGGAGCAGGGCATTTATTTTTCTGGCAAGTGTTGTGTTTTCTTTTTAGTCTGTGTACCCCCTCTGTAGCACAGAAATCATTTCCTTATAGCTGTTTTTACAGAGCAGGGTAAAAGTTGATGTATTCATTACCAAGGCTCCCCAGGCATTTTTTGTGTGCAGTATATAGAGATGTACTGAATGAAAGATATCCACTGCCAACTTGTCAGCCCAAGCATGGGGCTGTGCAGTGCTCCTCGGCAAGTGCCTTGTCTTGTGACTCCTGTCTGCTCTTCCATGGCTTTAACAAAAAAGCCAGACCATAAGTGATAAATTGAAATGTAGAAGTGATACTTCAGACCATCTCCTTTCCGTGCACACATGGTGTAGGATGATTGCTGCCCCTTGAGATGCTGGCTCCTTTGTCAGATGTTTTAGTTTAAAAAATAAAAGAAGAAAGGAAAAAACGCAGTTTTTTATTTCCTGTAAACTTAATTAAAATGTAAGAGGTCACGCCAGTAGCATATCAGTAGTGCTGTAGTTTAGAAACGCTGCACCTATTGCATGCTACCTAGATTTGATGTTTCTTGTACGAGAAAAAATATGATTCTGAGGATAAAAAGAGAAAGTTTATGCTGACCTTATGCTTAGAATTGTGAGCTGAGAATGACATTCCTGGCCAACATCATGTTTTCTTCCTAAAGGATGACAAGGTTCATCACAAGTGAAAATCCTTATGGTCTTAGGAGCTTCTCTTCTGATTGTCTTCTTCTGCTCTTTCTTCATAGGGACATTTCCCATGTGAAAGTCTTTCCTTCTTTCATGCTTTATTTTTTTCAGGCTCTCCACAAGATAAGCAGTGTATAAAATGTCGAATTCTAGGCATATGGATATTAGGGACTTTTGCTGTCCATAATAGAAGAATATATTTTTTATGTATTTTGATAAAGGGTTTTTGTTTGTTTGTTTGTTTTTGATTTTCTTTCGTCGTTTCTTTCTATCTCTTTTTTTTTTTTTTTTTCTTTTTGCCACAGGTGTGTTGGACATCACACTGTCTGGATACTCAGGCTTCATTGCATTTGCTTTTGTTCAATTTTAGGTTTCAATTTTACTTTTGAGTAATAGTCTTTTCTTTTAATTTTCCTTCCTCTTAGTACTAGAAGTCAGCCTGAACATATGTAATGTTTTAGAAGTTTTAATTATTTCATCTTAATTTACAGTGATAGATTTTTTGTCTGCCTTCAGACCAACTTCTCAGTTTACCTGAAGTGACATTAGCTGGCACTGCTTTGGATGAGGATGAGGTCCTCCACAGCTGTCCAAAGAAGCAGCTGTGATTTGTGCTTCAGTTGTGTTCCTATGTGTTTGCGCAGCTTCAGATTCCTTGATTTTGTCTTACCCCATGTGTGTGGCGTCAGTACAAGCAAACCACATAATGAGACATGCAACTGAGAAAAAGATAAATGGTACAAAAGAGAAAAACGCAGTTACTGCAAATGAGAGAAAGAAGTGCTGCTTTACACTGAGCAAGAGGTTTCATTAGCATCTTACTCTATTAGCAGAGGGTATGCCTTCAGGTTGTGGTTCAAAAAATAACTAAATAAATGTTTATTTTGAGTCAGTGTGGCTAATGAGCAAAAGTTATTAGTGAAGCCTCCCTGGGAGCATCTTAAGCTTTAGGTCCCATTCTGAATTTCTCCATTTAGTCTAGTTACGCCTAAACTTGTTCAGATAGTATAGTGTCAACAGTTTGTCTTTGGAATTATTAATTGAAGTATATGCTTGAAAGTGGCTGTGTGTCTTGAAAGATAGGCATTTACAATTCAGAGAAAGAGAATGGTTGTTCTCCTCTTGTATTTTCTTTTCATGGATGATACTGATGACATTCAGGCAGGGCAGGGTGAAATACAGTGGTTAGGTCACCTTAATTAGGGTAAATAAAATGTGTTTCTTCCAAAGAGGTGGAGACCCTTTTTAATTAGACATTTGTGAGTCACTGTTATTTTTTATGTGTTATTTTTATTGGGGTTGTTTTCCCAGGAATCTACACTTAACAGAGAGATGTTTTATGTGGCGTGTTCTGGTTTGTGCATGGAGGCAGAAGTTTTAATGTAATTGTTTAGGAGCAAGTAATATATATAATGTATATATACTAGTTATACCTGCTGTTTAGATAGACTATCCATGTTTTTATGACTTCAGAATAATAGAAAAAGTAAGCTTTTATACATACCATTTCCTGCATAGCGTATGTAACAAGACTTCTGGGGATCTGTGTGGTTGTGCTCCGCAGTTCCCTTGGTCTAGCACTGTGGAATAAAGAGCTGTGTGTTTCTTTGTCATTATTCTAATAGACGAACCTTCTTCATTAAAAAGTTTTCCTCTCTAAAACAATCTCCAAGATAGGTAGTGACTCCATGTCCCCACTGTATTTTGTAATGGCTGTGAAAAGCTTTCAGATTGAGTTTCTTGTTTGAAATAAATCGCCAAAGCATCAGAGGGACCTAAAGGGGCTTTTTGAGACCAAAGCTGGAACACAGAAATTTCAGATACTTGGCCACCTTCTGGAAGGAACAAATTCCATAACAGACTCCCTGAGGATGCGTGTGGATGTCTGAAAGCAGAGGAATGAGAACCAAAAAGTATGCAGTTGCCTCTGCTTTTGACATGACATGCTAAAAGCAAGACTGTGTCTTAAGTGTTGCCCCACACCAGGACTTCAGTGTTTGCGTGCTGGGAGGACTCCTTCTTACACCTGGGATTCCCATTCAAGTGACAACTTTTCTTGCTGGATTTCAGATACTTTTCCTTCAAAGCACAACTGCCATGGAGGAGCTAATGCCCTTATTTAATGTAATAACTCAGTGATTAATTTATCCTGTCAAAGTGTGGGAAACCTGAATTCAATTTCCTTTTCTGCCTGAGGGATTTGAACTCCAAGACCACACAGAGTGACCTGATCAGCAAGCTACAGTATTTCGTAGGTGAAGAAGATTTTCATTCATGCTTTCTAAGATGTGCAAGCAACATGAAAGAGCATGTATTAAGAAGGCTAATTGCTCTGTTACTTGGTGGTCAGTGGTCAGAAAACTGATCCCAGCTTTTCCCACTCTAAGCTGTAGCTATTATTGTGCTGGGTATCAGGGATGCCTGCCTCAGCCATGTATGTACGGGCTGGGAGCTTGTGGGCAATTTCCAAGCTGAGGTCTAATAGAGCTGTGCATGTTTAGGACATGAATGCACACGTTACTCAGTCCCATAGGACCTTACAGGCAAGCGCCTGTACAGGCGTCTCTGTGCTCTCTGAAAACAGCCAGAAACACAGCTTTAATGACCAGGACATCTTGAACACATCTTGCAGCTTTGGGTGGATCTTGAGCAAGTCTTTTGAGGGCTGGAATTCTGGCATGGGCACAGGAGCCCACAGCTTTTTGCAAGTTCAAGGCCCATCTTTCAAAAGCTGGAGGAAAGGGTAACACTTAATCACTTCAGTGTGTGTGCAGGGCAATACCATGCTTGGCTGATTGCATTGGGTACGGTTGCCTACTATTCCAACTTGCTGTTACACTGTTACATTTTGTTGGTACTGAATTATTTTCATTCCCAGTGCCAGGGCAGTCCTGAAACAGATTGTGGATATGTGTAGGTCAAGGGGAAGGAAAATTAAGGGTCATTGAAAGTTTATACAGTGGTGCTTTTTCATTTTCTATAAAGCTAGCTACATTTAGGCTCCCTGTTGGGTTCGGTTTTTTTTCCCTTGTCTATTATTTTCAAAGAAGAGAGTGCATATGACAGTCTGAGAATAGCACCAGCCTGAACGCAGATGGTAGGGATTACACCACACTGAGCCCTGACCTTCAAAAGCCTGCCGTTTCTTTTCAAGGTTTCTCTTCTTTGACAGGTGGACTGGCTTTTGTCAATTACTTTCATTAATGCATTTTTTTCATTATGATCAATTACCTGTGCTTTAGTCTTTGTCTCAAAATTACAGCAAAGCAGGTTCCAAATAGAAAAAACTGAAACAGTTTCCCTTACTTATTCCCTTTTTTGTTGCCCCAGGGTTCTCTGAAGCGCTGGAACATTTAACTCACAGTGAAGAAATACTGCCCAGCTTCTGCTCACCATCATCGTCAGCTGCTTGGTTTGGAGGTTCTGGCCAGTGCACAAGGTAAAAGATACTCCATCTAATCACAGATCAAGTTTTCAGGGGGCTATGTTTAAAATATATTATTTTCTGTTATTTTAGTTATAAATGACCAAGACACTAGAAATGGAAGCAGTTAAGCCTTTATTTTATAATCTGAATGGCAAGAGTGCATAGGACCAGATACGGCCATTCTGTGTGTAATGTAATATTATGTGAAAGTCAGCTATTCCAGAGAAAGTCTGCTGAACTCAGTGGGAATACACTAGTATAAGTGAAAACAGGATTTCTTCATTAGAGATACTGACAGGCAGGTTAGAAATTCAGATGCTTCTTGGAAACCTCACAAGCCAGAGCATAGAGTCCAGAACTGGGCTGCTGATGTAAGAATCTACTCTTGGAAGTGTGAGTTCTTCTCTCCTGTTTTGCATTCTGCTGAAAATATTATCAGTGGTTTTCCTCAACATTACAGAGTGTCTGTGACTGTCAGAAACAAGGGAAGTGGTGACCAGTTGTTCCTGCAGCTCCACATCTCACCAAATGAGTCTGGTCTGCATTTTTTTTTCCAACAGACATACAGATTTCACTAGTCACAGTAACTTCTTTGTCCCTAACCTGACATTATCTTTGCTGAAAATAAACCGTGATCTTATGACAACATGGCAAAATGAGGTTCTTCAGTTCCCTAGTCCTTTTTGCAGCCTCCTTGCTCTCTGCCTCTGGAATGAGCGACAAGAGGCTGGGTGCTGCTCTGCCCTCCCCTGCAGTGTTTGCCCTTAGTCATTCAGAACAGCTCAATGTCTCCTAAAATACTGTGCGAGATTTGGCCCAAGTTTCCATTTCCAAATGAGTGTCAGCAGACAATTTCTAAAGAGCTGTAGATGCAGAGGGAAGAATTTGTAAAGGACTGAAGTGCTTTCCTGCTTTGGTTCCTCCTTTTACAGAGGGATGGTCTTGGCCCGAATCAAACCTGAAAAGGTGCTAATGTACAAGACAGCCAGACTTCTAGTACGCAGTGGAGGTAAGCAATTAGTGCTCAGTAATGCTAGTAAGATTTCCCACATAGATCCTCTGTTTCCTGGCTCAAACAGATCAACAAACAAAATAAATCTGTCTCAAATTTGGTAATATTTGCTCCAACTATGGTACAATCTTTAGAATAACATTGTGGTGCTGTAAAACATGTTGAAATACAGTGTTACATCATCAGTGCCATTCATTCCTACAATGTTACTACAATAAATTATGGTGCAATGCATGCCTTGGGATTAAAAGTACATTTTTAATATGGCATTTTTAATTTGCGTAAGACTTACCAAGTCTTATCCAAGACAGTAAAGATTTTGATGCAGTGTAAAAAGAAGGTGATAAAAAAGCCTAATGAGGTTTGCTTTATTTTAAAACTTCATTTAAAAGGGATTTGTCATTAGCACCAAATGTGTGGGGTCAAAATCAAGACCTCAAACACACAATAGATGCATTGCATTTTAACAGTAAGTTATCATTTAAAAGTAGCTTTAAATACTTGTTTCCAATAGAAATCACTTACAAAAATGAGGTTTGAGAGCTATAAGGTACTTAAAAACTGGAAACAACTGTAGTGTTGTTCATTTTTTTTAAGAGAGAAGCGAATATTATTTTCAGACTTCTGATTATATGAATGAGAATTCTGCCTCAGATTCTAGTAAAAAAAAAAGTAGGTTAGGTCTCTAATGAGTGCTACTGCTGTGAGTAGCTTGAAGGAGGCAAGCCAAGTATGTGCAGGGTTCTGATTTTTTGAACAAACAGAGCAGGAAGATATAATGCATTCTAGAAATTCAGCTATTTAGGAAGAACTTTGCAGGTGGCATCCTCCTAAAATTTAATTACCTACATTACTTCTTATTTATAGGTCTACCAGCTGGTTTAGTAGTCACAGAAAGTATTTATCATAAACAAAGGTTTTGGGAAAAGGGAAATTACATTGCAATCTTCTATATGTACCAGCCCTTTGAAAACGTACTAAAACATTTTACAGAGTAAAGCCATGAGAGTAATTTCATCAGTGAAGCGATGCACCTCACTCTGCACAAAAGCTAGTTTGCATCCTTCCACTGCAAGCCAACGACTGCAGAAAGAGCTGGCCTTTATTTAGACGAGATGCTTGCAGATGCACAGGAACCATTTTTTCCTTCCTGTACAGCTTGCCTTGGGGATTGCCTTAACATTCAATGTGGAAATAGCGAGTGAGAGCTACTGACATAAACTCTGAGTATTCATGGGTTATTGTTGCATTCCTCAGCAGAAAAGCTACAGCATCTGTCTGAACACCCTGGCGAGTAATTGCAGTAATACATGATACAAATAAAAGCCAGTTCCTTAGAAATATGTTGGTTTTCTATTTCATAATTCTTGTCAGTGACTTCTCATCCAACTAGTACCACTACAGGTGGTAAATAAAAATCTAACTGATCTCTCTACTGTGGTTTAGTTCGTGCTTATTAAATTATCTGGATTACTTATGGTACGCTGTGGAATCATGACACGCCATATATTGAAAAAGCACACAAGAAGACCAAAAGCATAGCTTTTGTCTAAGCCATATACAACTATTTAAATATGTATATAGTTTTGATACATAAATAAAGATGTAGCTATCTAAAAGCACTTGTTAGAAATATTTTCATTTACTGCTGGAATAATACCTAATTTGAAAATGTGTTTCACTCTCTCTCCCCTTCACCATCCCACCCAAAAATAGAGTTGTTAAAAGTTTTCAGTAAAAAACATTTTCTCCCATGATCTATGATCACATTCTGTTATTAAAAAAAAAAAAAAAGCAAGAAGTTACTTCTTTGGTTGTTTCAAAGAGAAACATTCTGTATAACTAGTTAATATTTTATGATTATTACCTTTTCCTTATTAATTTGTGCTCCAATTCAGAAACTCCTTTGTTGTCAAGCATGTGCTTGGACCTTACTAAAAGGTACAGGTAAAAAGGACTGTGTGCAAATAAGCTTTGGTGGCATATCTCAAATGTTGGATTATTAATAACCTGTGCCTACATTGTGCTGAAATGGGTCTGACTGACATTAATGCTAGTGTAAAAATAAAAAAATCGTCAATTGCAAATATAAAATAGTGATTTTTTTTTTTCCATTGGATCATTCCTAGTGGATTTAGTGGCTATGCCTGAAAGAGACATTCCCAAAGAATTTGACTGAGTGAAATTTGCACAGAAGTCTAGATCTACTGAAAAGCTACAAACTGAGATTTGAAACCAAATTTTACTGAGAGCAGAAGTTCAGTTCATATTTCTAAGTAGTTAACAAGGAGTAATAGGTTTTAAGACCTGCCTTAATACGCTACTGCTGTGTGAACTTATCCCCAAACTTTGTGGGTGCTTGCTCTTTAATTCCTTGCTTTGTTCTTTAATTAGCAAGCTCTTAAACATATGACAAATTTATGTAAAATAATGTGTTATTTTTCTCATTAGTGACATAATTATGTTGCACCACTGTAAGATTACTTTGTCTAATTATGTCTAGGCAGAGATTACAGGTAATTAATATAACAAATAATTTTGACTATAACTACTAATAATTGCTTTCTTGAAGAATTTTCTGAAACCCTTAAGTAATTTTATTACATCCACATACAGCATTACAATAAATCCTTAGCAGTTGGTAATTAATTACTTAAAGAATTAATTAATTGCTACATTGAATTACATGTTTAAAACCCAGGAAGAACAGAATATACTTTTACTGTCAGAAATGAGGCTCCTTCTGGTCAAGGAGTCGCAGAGTTCCAGCGGTTCTCAGCCTGTTGCTGAGCTGTGGCTCAGGTGTGAGGTTCAGGAGCACTGTCCTAACTGCTGCTCTGCTCCATCCAGGAGCTGCAGGCGCCCTTCAGTCATTACAGGACACCACCTGTGTCCTGAGACACTTACTTCTCCCACAGATGGCATCTGCACCATGGGGATGATACTGCTGTTTTTGCTGGCAAAAGCTTTGGAAACCTAAAGCAGGAGTCCCAAGGAAATTCCTGTACTCACAAGGTAAAAGAGTAAATTTCTTTTATTGCTGACCAGTGTTTTATGTGTGTATGTGCATGTGCGCTCGTAGCTTGATTGCTGGTAGGGTGTGTGCAGCTTTGGTTATGAATGTCACTGCAAGGGTGAGGGGTCCAAGCCAGTTTAGGCAGTTTTGCCTAAAAGGTGATCTGTGTGTGAAAGAATCTGAGAACCACTGATATGCTGTATTATCCCAGGACATGCCACATTAAAATACGGGTCTGTGAAAGCCTGTTGTTTAAAAGCCCATCTAGTTCCATGTTTTGCAACGGCTGATGCCTGTTTTATCTGCAGATTATTTTTTTTTTTTTTAAGATGCATGGACTGAAATTTAAAAGTAAAATTTAATTTCCTCTCCTTACCAAATACTGTGCCTTAGTACCAGGCTCATGCTTCAAGATCCATTTCACTAAGAAATCACTTTCATCTTCTATATTGTGTTGTCTCTTTATGCCAGATATTTATTTGTGTTTTATGGCTTCCCTGGGCCTTATTTTTCCACTAATACTGAGCACCAATTGCTGCTGTTGCCACTCATGTCTGTCCATTTCCTCAAGTCCTGAAGTTATCAATCCAGGGAGAAGTTTCATAACTCTGAGAAAGAAAGGCCAAATGATTTATCCAAATCCAAAAGAGTTATACTTTGGCTATTATAAGCAACAAAACATAATAAATGCTGTGTGGCACATGAATGTCTAGAAGACCAAATTATAGGTATTATCTGGTGCTCATTCTGCCAAACAAAGGTGGAAAGAAGCAGCAGCTCACTGGACCTAGGTGGAAATTTTCCAGCTTAAATTGTTTTCATCAGAAAACCTGTCATTTGTCCAAGATTTACTGAAGCACAGTAAGATGTGACCTCTGAGCAAGGTCTGTTTTGGCGAAATATTTTTCTATTTCATTACATGTTTCGGTGTTTTCAAATTTCCTACAGTCAGGTGAAGCATGAGCAATCTAACCTAAAATTAAAGAGTTTGACTTGTTCAGAATGCACTTATTTTGGTCCTGGGAATTTGATTTTGGAAGACATCTCCCTTATTTTCTGAATTTATTTCTTTCAGTTAGAGGGTACAATTCAAAAACCATGACTCTGAAATTTCCAGTACCCTCAGTCTAATAGATGTATGAGACAGCAGCAGCATGAATTGCACACTAATCTGGGTGCCCCTACCAAAGCACTGCTGGTCTTGTCCTCTGGAGTGCTGCTGGACGTCAACCAGCAATGTTAACAAAGTAAACTAAGAACAGTTCTTTCTCACTTTTAAAATAAAATTTCAGTTTTAAGTTTTTGTCACACCATTGACTTTTTTTATTGGATGTGCAGATGTTTCACAAAATGCAAAGTTTATTTTGAGACTTGAACAACATTTTGGGCTCTTAAATTTAAGCCATTATTTTGGATATTATCCTTATTATAATTATTAAGCTAAATAAAATCCAAAGTGGACCTCATGTTTTTCCTTTATTTGTAGGAATTAAGAAATCAAAATGCTCTTTTGCAAACATCCTATAAATTTTGAGCAAAATCGTGAATAAGGGTCATAATCCTCCTTTATTATGTTGTCCTATTAATGCACTAAGCTAAAAATATCCTATACATCGTAAAAAGAGTAAGTACATTCTGAATCCTAGCCTAAAGGTTTAATACTGATACGCTGATTCAAACCTTTTCCTGGGAAAATTGGGTCTTGAGTCATTATAGGTTAGATTTCAGAGAGCATTCCTCAAGCTGCTATTTGAAGGCTAAATTGGTTTTAAGAAAAGCCTTATCTGGGAATTTATTATTGCATTGCTCATAAAACAGCATCCCATAGTTTTATTTCACTTTCTTGTGACATACTCATAGAAATCAGAAAAGGATTAGCTGACAGTAATACCAAACATATTAGAACAATCCCTTTGTATCTGAAAGCAAATTGCAAACCGGAGCACTGATCCTATAAGCTGTCGAGTTCATATTTCAGAAGTGCTGAAATATTCAACAGCTTATTAAAAGTCAATACTCACTGTTTCATCTGATGGAAAAAATGCAGTGTTCCTCCAGTAATTCCAGTTACAGCAAGAGATCTATGTAGTTGAGAATTGGAATCTTGGGAATTTCAAAGTGATCTTTTTATTAAATTAATATACACCAATAGAGTAATAATGAACTTTCCTGTCTGCAAGGATGTGCATACGCTCACCATCTTCATGCAATGTACATCTTGGTACTCAGTGCTGTGCAGGAATACTTGCTGATTCATAAGCATAGCAAAGTTTGGAATAGGCTCTTAAAAACTTAATAGCATCTTTACATTGTGGTTTGCACAACAGAGTTCTTCACAGGATTAACACACCATATAATTTAACTAAAATTAACACAATTAAATCTATTACAAGGCCTTACTAGATAATTTACTAATCTAGAAATCATAAACCTTATATGTGAAGTTAATAAATGCTAAAATTGGTATGAGAGTGGTTTGAAGTCTAGCATTAGCTCATAGACAGAGCTGAACATGAGCAATCTCTTTTCCCAAAGGAAAACAAAGGAAATGAATTATGACTTTTTTCTTTTTCATTTTTAAGACATTAGATGTTGCTGTACTGGATAGAGAGCAGGAAAAAGGTGTTTGTAGGAGTAACTGCTCAAGATGTGTAAAGATTTAACATATATGTAAAATTTAACAGGAAGTCACACAAGTATGTGGAAAATTCTATTACTTTGTTGAGCATGTCATACAGCTCTGTGTCAGGCTTTGTAGAGAATCCTTACCAAAAATGTGGAAAGACATCAAAATAATGTTTCTGTTCTCAGTGTCAAAACTGAGTGGTGTTGAACCCCCAGCAAAAATCTTGGCAGCTTCCAGGATCACAGTAGAAGTTCTACAATACTTCTGAGCATACAGCTGATGAGCAGCATCACAGCTGCACCTGTAATATTGCTTTTCTGTGGAGATTCTGCTTTATCTATGTTCATTATCACACAGCATTTGTATTTGATGCCGCTGTGCTGCTGAGTATCAGTTGTTTTGTGCTAGGGTGAAAAGAGAGGGAATTTGTTCTTCATGGAGAAAGAATACACAATATGTTGGCAGCCAGAGGCAGGCCTATACATTTGGTCACTGATACACAGTGACTCACAAAAAGATGTTCTATGGTAACTTCTATTAACAGAGGCATTCCTCTATTCATTGAAACGGGATAGCAGAAGTATTTGAATGTTTTTTGTTTGTTTTTTATTCAGCAGTGCATTACTACAGCTTTTCCTTTTTTGCTTTGTATAGTTTTGGTAAAAAATGTTTAAAGACTACTTTAGAAGAGAAAGGCAATGTTAGAAGACAAAATGAAGTCAAGATGTGCCCTTCTTACAGAGGTAAATATCATAATGAAGTATACCAGGCAACTGTTACCATGAGGCGTTTAATATTTGCTGTTTATTTTATTTTTTAATACTAGAGGCAAATGTACACATAAATCAGAAATTTTCTTCTCACAGTTTAACTATGTATATTGCAAAGGATTACTTGCAGTGCTCTTTGCAACTCCCAGTTCCTTTCCTGTGTTGCATTCAGGTTTCCTTCAGTATCTGAAGAAAAATTCATAAGAAATCAATTCTCTATTTTAAGAAGCTGGTTTAGGCTTCTACCTTTCAGTAAAGGAAAGAGATTCCTCCATTAAAAAAAGAAAAAAAAAAAGAAAAAAAGAAAAAAAAGAAAAAAGCACTTGAGACCATGTCGTGTTCTTTGCATTCTGCTAGATCCATTATCATTAGTTAAAGCAGGTATGCAGATGTGCAGGTTGTACAAATGCAAAGCAACCCTTGCAAAACAAAAAGAAGAATAAAATAAGCCATTCTTATTAATTTGCACACATGCTAGACTTGTCCAAACACATTAGGTGTGATAGTTTCACTTCCCAGAGATCTCTGATACGTACTGTGGTAGCCCATAAGGTCAGGAGAAGGGGTAATTGCAAAAGCACCTGTCACAGAGCAAAGTACTTAACTAAAAAGTTATCCAAAGGCTTCTTGCTTTTTCTAATACCCCTCTACAAGATACAGTGCTTTGTAGCTCCATGTTGATATTACTGGTATGAGGTGAATCAGAAACATTGCACAAATGTGATTTGTTTTCTTATGTTGAGCAGTGGCGAGGTGTAAGAACATGTTCATTGACTGATGTATTTTCATTCAGTGAAACCATGATTTTTTTTTTTATCTAGAGAGCTAACATGAGGAGTCCTGTAGCTCAACAATGTGAAAGATCATTCCTTAAATCTCACGCCTGTGTAAATCAGAACAGATATAGTGCAGCTCTTAAATGCAGTCTCACTTTGCACTTCTGTCAATGAAATTAGAATTGGCCAACTGTGGTAGTTAAAAAGACATCAAAAAGACATCAAATCTGAGCAGTGGCAATCAACGTGACCTGCTGGGCAGTTTGCATCAAGACTTAGGTGTAGAGAAATGGTCTTACATGCCTTTGGAAACTGATTTGACAAAGGAGGAGTCAATTTCAATATCCAGAAAACATCCAAAGTTCAATAATTTGGTCTTGAAATGTCAGAAATATGTTTGCTGTTTATGTATGTGGGTGTTACATGAGCAATTCAAAAATGTCTTGAATTCCACAGTTTTTCTACATTGAGGATGCTTGTCTGTTCCTAGTGGCATCAAACCACAGAACTGTAAGAATTCAGTTGTGTAAGCCTAGCACTGTTGACTTCTGATCCACATTAGTCATTTCTTTTGGATTTGGCCATAATTTCAATGTTTCCTAAAGGTTTTGAGAAGCGCTGGTGCAGAACCAGAGCCTGATAGTCTCTGAGGACATTGGAGAATGCCTGAGAATGAAAAGCACTGGGACCCATAATTACAGGCTCCAGAAGATAGGTTCAGTTCACTGGACCAGTGGAGAAAGGATTGCATAAAGATCAACTTTTCTGTGACCATAAAGTTATCTCAATACAAAGAAGTGGCACTAGCTAAAGATTCAGAGACAGCATACTTCTGTTCGTACGTAGTTTGATCATAAGGTCATAATCCCTTCATTGTACTGAGTAACTGCATTTGTTTATAGTGTTTTTGACTATGAGCTTTAGTTGAAATTGCTACCCAGTAGAACAAAGTCATAATGATTTGTCCTGTGTACTAGGGTTAAAGTGGTGTGTAATGTGAATTAGGATATCTTTGGAAGAGCAAATCAGGAGAAACCTGCTGCTGCAAATCACAACTAGCTGGATGAGCCTTAGCACTACAGATAGAATTGAAGTGTATGCGAACTTCACAGACCAAAGGCACTCAGTAATTAAATATTCTGAGGAGTCACAGAATGACATGGCAGGCTTTCTTCTCTTAAGGAATTCTTATTCACTTGGTTACATATTTCCTTCAGCAGAAAAAAGCCACAAGCATGATTCAAGTTGGTGTAAACAATAAAGATTGAAGTCCCAAATCCATGTAATTCACCACACAGTACTCCTTTTTTTCCAGTGAGATGCACTCAGCCTAGAAGCACTATGGAACCATAGTGTGCAGTTTGTCATGTTTTGTTTTGTACTTGTTTTTCTTTTTTGCTCTTCCCCTGGCTCCAAACCTTTCTTATGCCTGCAGTTGCTTCCCTTTTTTTTTTTAAAGGTCGACAGGTGGAATAACATCTGTCTGCTTTCTCAGCAAAGACTGGATAGACAGGTGATTCCTCACCATGAATCTTTTCATGGATTTTGTTTTTTGAAAAAAAAAAAAAAAAAATCCAAACAACAACAAAACCAACAACGCTACAATTGTTTATTTGGAGCACAGCCTAGTTATTCCTTGTTGGAAAGGTTCTGCATCACGAGTGTCCAAGACTTTTCAGACATAGAATGTGTTCATTTGTAAAGGCAGAGTGAAATAATGTTTGTAGTCTAGTAATCTACTGCCATCCTAAAAGAGAGACTTCTGTTTTAAAACACATACAGCATACTAATATTTTGTAGATATTTCCATGCTTTTATCAAAAGTTTCACAGTGTTGGGTATTTATTCTCAAGTCCAATTGCCTGGAGTGGTGTGATCATGTAAGATTCTTGGGCATCGTTTAAAAAATTAATTTCTTCTTCTTTTAGCTGAACAGAAAAGCATGAAAACATGACTCAAGTGCTTCTAAAAGCTTGAAAGCCAAAGGCAAACAAAAAGAACCCAAGCTCTGTTATTTAAAAAACAAGTTCCTTAAATTGTATATTCATAATTTTCAGAAGGGTAAGACCATTTATTTCTCAACAGCCAGACGATCAATTCTGCACAGCTGTAATTGGAGACTTACAGTGTATATATGTGGAAATATATTTTAAATTAAGAGTGTGTCCTTTCATGCTAGTCTGTTTTCTTAGCTTCCTGCATAAGAAATCAGTTATTTCCATTTGCTTAAGAAAATGATGTAATTGTTTTGCTCTTGTAAAATTTAAAGCACTGTAAGCAATGCTGAGCTTTTTCACTATTATCAAACACTTTCTAGACGATGACATACTAAGCTGGCAAGCAATAAGTCAAAGTTAGCAATTAAATTACCATTAATTTATTAAAGTTGCTTAAAGTTCCTAGGGAAACAATTCTGGTTATTCATTAATATCCTCTTCCTGCATTCTTCCTGATCACAGAAAAAAAGAGCATTCTCCTGAGTCCTGAAGTTCTAAGGACTACTTAAGTAGCAGGTATTTGTAATCTAGTCTGTAGGTGCTATCTTCAAATAAATGCAGGAGTAGGATGTAGTGAGCGACAGTAAGTTCAGGATGCAATGCTTCATTTAAAAAATGAAAAGAAAATTAAAAAAACCCTCATTCTAATTCCACTGTGAGGTACTAATACATCAGTTCAAGTTATTTGTGGTTAAGGTTGCTATCTTTATTTCAGTAATATAATGAAGTTGCCAAATATTCAGTTTTAAATGCAAGTCACAATGCCGACTTCACTCTTAAACCATCACAGCCATCTGCAATAAAAATCATTCTTGCTTTAGTTTCCACAACCATTTTTAAGCTCCTAGACTAAACATATAGCAGTTGCTAGCAGTCAGCAGCTTTATTACTTCTATTGCTCTTGCAGATGCATCCTGGATTCAATTTGTCCGTGTACATCAAAGTATTTTAATTTTTAAATACCCCAAGCATTTTCGACTGTTTTAAGACTTTTTGTCTTCTCAAATGTTTGAAGGTAAACAAAAATTGAAAATTGTCTTGATTATTTTTTTCCAGTTTTAAAGGATTGTCACATTTCTGTTCTGAAAAGGCCTCTAAAGCTCAATTGTACATGAACCTACGATAGGTCATTTTCCCTTTTTTCCCCCCAAGTAACTTTAATTCAGTCAGTTTTAGGTTACATAGTCAGCTTCAGCTCCTTCATTCTGAGAATTGTCTCTTCCTGTAGAGTTCAATGAATTAAACGCTTACTAATGCCATCAATTTGTCTCAACTTCACTCTTAGCTTTTTTTTTCTTCTTGTCTTTTTTTTTTTTTCCCAGCACTAGACTGCAAATAAATACATGGTTAATTGATACATTAGCCTAAGAGAACACATAAATACACAGCTACTCTTAGACAGGAAAGCCTAAACTGGTTAAATGATATTTAGCCAGCACAAAACTAGATGAAATATGAGTTGCTGGCTTGCAAACAGTCATGTAGTCATTTTTTTTGAAAATGCATTCATTACTTTCCAATATTTAAAATATTGTGTAACTAAATATTAATACAATTTAAGGTGAGTTGCTCAGAAAGTAATGCCTCCTATTTATTTCCATGGAAACTACAACAGGCACAAAGAGGACAATAACACTATGTGATAGAGAAAATTCTCAGCGACAAATCACTACTTCTCAATAGAGTCAGCACCATTAGCTATGCATTTTCACCAGCAGTGAATGAGAGCCTGCATGCTTCTAAAAATCTCCACACCAGTGGAGGTGACCCACTACTCTACAGCTGCCATGATGGTGTCATTGCTGAAACACACCACCCACCTCACTGTGCTCACATCTACTGTTTGGTCTCCAGAAACTTTAAGCGAATCAGTGAATATCAGTGGGTGCCATTTTTAACTCATGGAGGAATTAAATTCCACTCCTTTGGTCCATACGCACTTCCATGTCAGATGCCATTTTGTCAGACTGCTCCTCTGCTGCCATCTGCCACATGGCAACAAGATGTAATGGGATATTGGTGGGAAGGTTCGACCTCTACTGCCATCCCACCAGCATTCACCTCTGATAGTGCAGGCCAACATAATAAAATAGGAGGGCATTACTTTCAGAGCAGCCCTTGTACACTGTTATAGCTGTTTTTATAAGCTTTAGAAATTAACTAATAGAAATGCATATATATGCATAACCAAAAGTTTATTTTGGTCAATGTATACATATTAAGTCAATGCCCTGGACAGGCTTCCTCATAGCATTTTAGTCCTCTCAAAACTTCAATGAAGTCATAAACGTCTCTTCAAACAGATGTACATTTTTGCTACCATACTCATGATCTGGATGTTATGCACATGGATGCATGCAGCCATAGTTACAAAACTGGAAAGACCTTGTGAGGTCAGCTTTGTCTATTCTGCATGTTCAAGACAGAATCAGCGCTGCCTGTGTCACTTCTACCAGATGTTTGTCAAAATTGTCATTAAAGAGATGATGGCAGTGTGAGAAGATCACTAGCCCCACCTGTCTTGGTGAGTCCTTATCACTCCATTTTTTTTGTCCTAATGTGAATTCTCCTAATTTTTATTTTGATTCATTAATATACAGAACAAGTTATAAACTTCCTCTTTACAGCATCTTTCTACGTACTTGAAGACTGTTCTTCCATTTCTAGTCATCTCTTTCTACTTTATTGCCAATCTCCTGCTTGTCTGTAGATCATTTGCTGATCAGTTCTCGCCTTAGGGAATTTGTATACTGACCCTCCCTGTTTTCTGGATCTTCTTTAAAATAGTCTCCCCCTGGTTCACATCTTGGTTGAATGTAGCCTCTGGAGCTGAGGCTCAAGGGATGAGCACACGGCTGTGGCTGCAGATAGCACAAACTAGCTTCTCCTTGGCTTTTCTTTTTGGCTTAAGGATATCCCCAGTATCCACAGCAGACAGTATGGATGGCATACTGCAGCCTACAGGCATTTGAATAAATGGAAATTTCTAAATATGCCAGTCCTAATAAGTGAGAAGAACCTGATCCATTGGAAAATCCACTCTGCTTCAGCAATCAAAACAGCCACAGAATCCTTGTAAACTTCTGGTTTGTGTGTCCTAGAATGAAACGTTCTAAAGCATGAAATCCAATTTGTGTTTTTTGTTTTTTTTTTTTAAAGAGGACAGGCTGGTTAAAATTGTTGTGCAATAATGCCTTCTAACTTATGTATACAGTTTCAGTTCCACAGGATTAGTTCCCACAAAATTACAGACTTGTGAGAACAAAAATGCAGCAGCCTAAATTAAAGAATATTTGAATATAGTCCTTATTTTGTAACTTGGGCATCATGCTCCCATTTTAAAACTGCCAATGAACCACTGGGAATTTTCGTCCTCTTGCTGATTCTCTTTAAGACCTCCATGAACAGCAGAGAAAACATTTCCACTGTAATAAAAACAGGGGTTTGTTTTCCTTTTTTAAAATTGAGACACTGGGTAAAATAAAGGTCATTGCAACAACCTTTGAAAGAACAAAAAGAGTAATTTTCCCCCTTTTGCTTTTTTACTGGTTTTCGATGCAATGTGAAAAATCATTTTTAAGTTTGCCCATCTGTTTTACATAAAACCTTAGCTGACCTTACACAAAGTGAAACAAATGCACAAAAAGCTTTGCTGTTGGGTTCTTGCCAGCAAGACAGAAGAGAAAGAAAATAATACATAAAGTTCGATCCTGTTCTTGTGTAGATTAGCCTAGCTCCAGTGGGGACTTGTGTTGATTTATACCAGCAGAGGCTCAGGCTTGTATTTCTTATAAAAGCCAGACTTGTCAGACCCAGTGTTTCAGCTGAAACACTGAAATCATCTTTTGATACTGATTTTTGTGGGAAAATGGACACTCACTGAAGGAGCCATGCTTATTAAAAGTAAACAGCACATATCTGTATAGTCAGGCTATTGGGCATATGAAGTAGAAGAACACAGTGTAAATAACTCAGATTGGTGGATGAGTAGGTGTGGATTAAGGCTTGAGTTGCACCTCAGCTTTGTATGCTTTGTGTACATGACAGAGTTCAAATCTTGTCTGATGAAGCTAAGGAGCTCATTTGACATCAGTCATGAAGCAAAGAGATTCTCAGAGCGTACAAGTGAGTCTCATGTCCCACTGCTTCATTTTGTGTTAGCCTGGCTTTGCTCATGCAATGTGATCAGGTACAGAATTAGGCTAGGCTATGTGGAAATAGAGCAGCTAAAAGAAGAATTTCTAAATCCTCAAGCAACTTACTATGCATTTCAATAAAATTTCTATTAATGTGACTGAGAGGTGAACTATGCCCACTATATCAACACTCCAATCTAATATGATTAATGAGTATAAAGTAAGGTTCAAGCTTTTAATTAAAAAGGCAATCATGAGTTACTGAACAGTGAATATCTAGCTAAGTTTCTCAGAAGTAAGTTATTTAACAGAATGAGATACCCCAAAGAGGTACTAGGCCAAAATTCTTTCATTTTGTAGACAGGTATTGGCTGTGATTTATAACAGAGAACAGAATTTGATGTATACAGAAATAAGCATATATGGTAGTGCCTACATTTAGAGATTGCCTAAATGTTTTGTTAATAGCCAAAGCTACTTCAGTTATTTGTTAATTTGCTGTACTTCAGAGAGTGAAAATTCATCTTTGTAGTATATCTATCTGCCACACTTCTTTAATTTTCATTGCATGTTAAAAAACCCTAAGATATTTTATTTTCACATAACCAAGCAAAGACTTTAGGAAAGAATCTCTACATATGGACTGTAGACTCCTAAGAAAGATTCAGTATTTGGATCAAAAGTAGTTGATGTGTATTCGTCAGGCAGAAGCTTCTTCTTTCTTTTTGTTGAAAATTGTTCAAATTTGACCACGTAATAAATTCCAGTTCACTCATGTCCAATCAAGATTTGATGGATGTTGGCATATGCTGTAACTTTATCACTTTTAATTATATTTTAATTAATTTACTTTACAGTATAGCTTATTCCCTAAGTTTTTCTCAGGCTTCTGTCTATGTGAAATGATGGAACTGGATGGAATAGTTGCAATGAGTAGCAAGTTCTTTTCTGCAAGAAAATAAATATCTGTTAATAATCATCAACATTTTTACATGTAATTAATATACAGTGAGGCATATGAATACAACAGATAGTAATTCTACTTGAATCCAACAGTCTATCTGTTAGTTTCTTGTTGACAAAGAATGGAAAGAAAGATGAAAGAAAGGTGAGCAAAACTTTCAGTCAATAATTGTGTGGTAACAAGTCCCTCAGGAAGGACAGTTCTGGGGGCAAATAACAGTAGCTTTTACTGTGATACTTGAGATTTTATATCCTTATCCATTTCTGTTCTATCTACCTAAAATAAGCTACTGATTATTAAAAGGGAAAACAAGTGACAGCTAATGCTTTCCACTTATTTTACTTAGAAAGATAAGATCTATTGAAACAAAGGAATCTAAAATCTGAATGGAATCATTGGCTTTCTTTTTCTTTTGTGCTAATGCCATTCAAAATGGAGCAAAATCATTACTTTTTCTACTGAAACCAGTGTAGCAGTCAGAAAACTGTGGGCTAGAGGAGCAAACAATGGCAACAGTAACACTCAAAATCACTTTTTTCCATCTAGGGTAGTTTTTCATACATGAACACCATTTCTGACAAGTAAAATGATTTTTCAGCTAGAAAAAAAGTCACATATGGCAGAAACTATGAATACCAAGAGAAAATGCAAAGAATTTATGTTACCTGCTTGTCTGCGTGAGCTTTTTCTGACCATTTTAAGTTTGCTTACCTATTTCAGCAAAATGTTTTTTGTTTTATAGGCAAAAGGAATAAAAATTTGTGATAAAGTATTTATAGAACCACAGAACAGTCAGCTTGTCTTTTTTGTCAACCTAAGGCTGCTGGTAGTAACCTCGGGATCTGTGGCTTCTTTAGACAAGTTTAATACTGCACATATTAGCATGCTTCCAAGGACTTTATACCCTCTCTCCCAGATTAGAGGACAAGCCTGTAACAGCTACCTGCAACACAGAATCACAGAATGGCCGGGGTTGGAAGGGACATCAAGGATCATGAACCCCCCTGCCATATGCAGGGTCACCAACCTCCACATTTAATACTAGACTGGGCTGCCCAGGGCCCCATCCAATCTGGTCTTGAACCCTTTAGGGATGGGGCATCCACAACTTCCCTGGACAGCCTGTTCCAGCACCTCATCACTCTAATCCAACAGCAATTACAGGACTAGCAACAGTACCTTGGCCAGCCAGGAGACACTATTCCTCACATACACAAGATGGTATGGAGTAGTGGCTGTTAGCTGTTGCTGACAATGATTCTTGTTCCTGTTGAATTTGTACCCCAGTATGAACTGGGTGTTAGGGTTCAAAGCAGCTTCCTGTGAGTGGGTATGCTCCCAACCAGCAGACGCCTCTGGAATGAACTCCTGCCAGGCCATTTCGGCAGCTGGCTAGCACTGCTCCTCTGGGTGCCTGCCTGGAATGTGTTGGAGTGTCTCTGCAAACTGCTTCAGCAGCTTGTCCTGCGGTACTCTAGAGCAGCTTTGTGGTTTGGTGCAAGAGGAGACAAGCGCATAGAAGCTAATAGCTCTGGCACTGCTCTCCAACAGTGTTTAAGTAATTGATACTATTTATCTTGAACCATTATTTTTCTTTACATCCAATTTTTCCTGAAAAAATAATAAATAACCAGAGCAATAGTTTTTATTTCTGAATTCCTACACAGGAACTTCAGGTCTATTAAAGGCTCAGTTGTGGCACTGAGAATTCCCATTGAGTAACTATTTATTCACAGCTGCCAGAATTATGGCTACCCTGTACAAGAGAGCAAGATGAGGTAGAAATTAACCTTGCAGCAGCATATGTAGAAGATTCTCATGACATGGTGAACATATAGAGGATGGAAGGACTGGGCTGGGCCATGGACATTCTGCATAGTCATTGATGAAATCTGTTCTTCCAGTAGATTTCTGGTCTTTCAGAGGTAGCATCCAGAATCCTTTAGAATACATCACCTCTGCTCACTGCCCTTCTTCATTTGTCTGGTATGAAAATGTTAATGGCCCCTCTCTCTCACCTTTTAGCTTTCTGTTTGCCTGCTGGCACTGTGAGATCTTCAGGGAACAGCTTGTTTTATATTTGATGTTTGAATAGCTCACGTCCCCAGACATAAAATTATCTCACCTATAAAATTTAGGCCTACTGGAATACAGACAATAAAGAGCTGACTGCTAAAGTATGCAAATGAGTGAAATCCCTGTGGTCTCTACAGGTGTCACTATGAGGCAGATGAATCTAACTAAAGATAAGAGAAAAAAACAGAAAGGTAGTGTAAATGAAAGGGATTGCTGTTTGTTTTGCCAAGATCTGCTGAAATTTTAAGATATGATGCTTTGAATGCATGCTGAGATGAAGAAAGGTGCTATTTTTTTAAGTGCTTTGAGGCATTCTTCCAATAATTTAAGGAGAAAGCACTACATATTATAAGAAAATATTGCATCCATGCTTGTAATGAAGGTTCATTAGGCATCAGATTGATTTATTGTATTGTTTCTTTTATAAATTATTTTCATTATGTTTTATCACAGTACATGACTACTGCCCTAGGGGAATATGCAGGAATGAACTGAATGGCAAGCGTAATAGACTGCTTTAATTAAAATAGTGTAATGCATATTTCAGTGCTATTAACAAAAACAAAATTGATTTTGTTTTCTGGATAATTGAATATATGAAAGCCCAGGTGCTATGCCTCTATTGTTTAACCCCCTGAGTTCAGTTTCATTTGGTGTTTTGCAGTAGGAAATGCATTTATTATGAAGCATTTCTGAAGAATTTTCTTCTCTGCTGGCAACATTTCCATCTTCCTTTCTTTTCCCCTTCCTATTCCTTTGTGCATATGCATACTATTATTGAGGAACAGACAAACATAAACATGAATTTCAGTAATGAAAGCCCTTTGATCCTTTCCAGCATCTCACACAAGCTCCAGACAGTGAGGACACCGATCTGTGATAAAGGAAAACCCATTATTTATCTGTGCTTTTTAACCTGATGTTCTGTGGAGACATCAGCAGTCAGCCACCATAATTCCATTAGTTAATGAACACTTCAGAAATTTGTCCATCATAAGAAAGACCCTTTAAAATTACAGTCAATCAATGACACCTGCTCTTCTAAGTGGCTTCCTTTTCTCCTTTTTCTTTTGATTTATATAGGCTATGAGTCTTTTTTATTTCCTTTACCCTCCAGGTACCCAGTTTACCTTATATCGTGAAGATGCATTATGCTAGAGACATGACAGACACGGGCAAATCAGGTTAATGATTTCTGAGTAGAACTGTCAAATGAAACCAACCAGCTTAGAAAATGAACAGCATCAGGGAGCTACGCTACATGACCCACTGCCATCTGCCATACCCTGAATAGCAGACAGCCCCTTCACTTTTGTCACAGGAATTTTCACTGGAAACTACTACTTTGCAATGAGTGTTGTAAAGAGGCAGATGTTTCTGTTTCAGCTGTCATGACTCTCTGAGTTTTTATCAGTTGTTGGGATGGCATGCTGCATTTTATATAAATGACTTCCTTAATATCAAGGCCTGAGTCTTCGTCACATTCACCCCTGCTTTCTAATTCCAGGAAAAGAACTCACTCTCAGGTGTCCTTCTAGTGCAGTCACTGCAGATAATTGCAGCTGGAAAAAGGAAAAGAGAAACATTTTAACAGACATCTTTTCTATTCTCTGCAGAGCTTATTGCAGCAGGGTCATAGGAGGAAGATACGTTTGCAGGACTGATGCAGACTCCATTGCTCCGGGTGGATTCTGAGGAATAGCTGCTATTTCTTGCAGCCCAACGTAGTGGAATTCAAAACCAAGGAGATCAATTATCCTCTCATCAGATCTGAGGTGTGTATTGTTTATAGCAGAGATGTAGTTATGTAAGATCTTATTTTGCATTTTCTTGGGCGAAAGATTTTGGTCATCCTAGTAAACAATAAAATTCTCATTGATGGCAACAGGAGGTAGTTCACCATTTTGTAAAGCCTGCCTTACTTTCCGGACGTGCAACCTGCTGAAAGTGAGCTGTGTTGTAAGAGGAGGAAATAGTAATTTTAGTGACAGCAATAGCAATGAATGCTGCAACTGAATCAGTGTCCAACTGAACTACGGCATTGTCTCACTGGGATATATGAAATTTAGGAATAAGGCAAACAGCTGAACAGAGAGAAAATATATCAGAAATTCAAAAAGGAAAAGGCAGACTGCATAAAAACAGCTACTTTAAATCTCTCTAGTTACTCAGGAGCACTCAGACAACACTAATCAGTACGGCAGTCTGCAGACATTCTCTATAAATCTTCAACTCCTTAAAATAAAATATGGGTACCTTTTTTTTCCCTATGAAAGATTTTCTGTTCAAACTCATTTACTCAACAAGAGCCTTTTAAAAATAATTGTTCTGCTTTTATAACAGAAGAGTAGGCCATAATTAAACTGGTGAGTCATCAGTCCACTGAGTTTCATAGGAAATCCCTTATTACTTTAGAGCACCTGCTGTAGCTCTTCTACTCATTTCCCACAGAAGAGTTGCAGATACAGATTGATTCCAAATAGTTCCCATAAAAGAGTAGGCCGCTGAACTGGTTTTACATAAATTTCAGTCTTTATGGTTCTATTCCTGTGCAATTAATGAGATCTGGCTGAATCCCCAGCCTCTTCTAGGTTGTGATTTATAAAGCACAAGTCTAGATTCAGACTTTTTGAAAATGATTTCCCACATTTTAATGTTATTAGCTCACTTTTTATAATGCATCTCTCTCTGTTTCTTTTTCTAACTGGTCACCTTTAAGCAGTTATAGGATGTGTTTCAGGATTAGGAGGAATATGCTGAACTGAAAAATAAATGCAGCATGAAAAAATGACATCTGTACAGAATATTCTTCTATTTGGATACTGTTAACTATTTAACTTTACAATATTGAATTTAATCAATACATTAAAACAAGCTAAAACATAATATTATAATATCAGCAGTTTGTAGGCAGTAGAAATCAGCGTTAGATAGATGGAAATTTGGACTTGTTCTTCTATAAAATTTTCAAAGAAAAGACGTGTAGGATGTGGAACAAAAATCATTTAAATATGGTGAACAGTTGAAATCAGCAGAAATAGATTAAGTATTCTGAAATATGCCCAAATACTTAAAAATATGTCAGCAGATATGAAAAATATTTTAAGTACTAACTTAATTAAACTGTATTGATCAAATAATCCTGAACAAAGTGCAATAAATTCAGTAGATTAAAAAATATTTCAGAATGATGAAAATATTATTTTTATAGATAAAAGTATTACTGAGCCAGAATGGAGACAATTTAGCTTTTAGAGAAGCAACAGGACTTGACTATTCATGATCAAGCACAGTTTGTACCCTCATTTATATTGTGGTATTTATTTTCCTTACAAATGCCCATAACACAAGTATAAGGCCATATATGCTAAGCAGCTGCTTAGAAAGTACATGTTTTGACTGTGCAAGAGAAGGGAATCAAGAGATGCATGAAAAGAGGTAAATGTGGAATTAATAACAATCGAAACAATAAAGAACTGTCAGAAGTAATTCACTGCTTTACAAGAAAAGCTTAGAGTTTAAAATTTCCATGCAGTGCAGAAGTAAAATAGGAGGGCTTTTTTTTTTTTTTTTTTTTAAATGGAGAATAGCAGAAAATAATTTCTTTCAAAAATGTGATCTGGGAGATAAACTTTTACACTTTTTTTTAAGCAATCCATCTTTGAGAAGCGCAAAAGATAATTCAGTTTGTTCAGAAACATGCAGACCTTTCTGGGTCAAATCTTCACCTTAGTCATGGAGCACTTCCATTGAAGTCAACCTGCCTTCCCTTTAAAGCTTTCTCTTCTCAGCTAGCCAGCCCTGGTGTATTCTATGAGAAAAACATATCCTCAGATGTCAGTCTGTGGTGTGTTCTCTGAACAATTGCAACAAGGCAAAAAAATGGAAGCAAGTATACAGAGTGTCCCAGGTTGCTGTAGCAGGCTCACAGCTTCTGTCATCACTAAAAAGGTATTGGAATTTGCTCAGAAGTAACAGCCAGAAATGTACAGGACTCATATAAAAAAAATGCGAATTTAATTTAGATTTGTTTGGTTTGAAATGTTACGCTCTTGTTATTTATCTTTTATTTGTCCGTCTCAAAAGTTCATGTAGTACTAAACCTGCTGCAGTCAAGGGAGGAATGTGACAGTGATCAATACATGTGCCATTGAGGTACACACTTAAATCTTTGCAGTCTCCTTAAACTGTAAAGGCTTCAAGATTCAAAGATTCAGATTATTATTGTTTTTTCATTTGTATTTGCAGTTTCTGCAGTGCCCAATGCACACCTGTCCTTTTAGAAACAGTAACTTATTACAGTATGTTACATTTTCCTTCCAAAGGCCAAGAAGTAAGGGTTAGTTATGTGACCATCAAACTTTCTGCTATTAGGTGAGACACTTTCTACTACTCCCTGCCATTACCAAAGAGAGCTTGGACTGCTTTCCTTGTGTACTTAAGTGAATATGAAATGGAAAACAGTAAATATCTGCTCTCAGACAAGCTGCTAATGTAACATTATTTTCTATAAATAGTCCACATCAACTGAGTTTATCTATTTCTGTCTGCTAATAAGTTGTGCATACTCACTTGTTCCTGTATAGCTTCTCTGAAGTCAAATCCATTCCAGCTAAATATGATTCTGAAAGTTGAATTTAATGCAGTAATTCTGGCTCTGATCCAGAGTTTGAACTGGACAGCTGAAACAGGAACTTATCTTGCAGTATGTTTAGATATCTATCTGCAAAAGCCTATGAGATTTTTCTGTAATGTGTGCACACAGAACTGAGGAATAATCACAAAAACCACCATCTTTTAAAGGAATGAATGAAAAAATCCTGATTACCTTTCCCAGTCTCTCAGTCAGTCATGAATGAAAATCCTTCCCATTCCCTTGTTGTTCTTTCTTTGTTTTTGAAGGAGAATGAATTCCAGCATTCTCTCTGTCGGTAAGGATCAGGACTTCACTGAAATTAGAATATTAGAATAAATTTACCTAATTTAGGAAATCCTGTGAACTTCTGGTCCTTCATATAGTGGCACTTAAGAAGGAAATTCAGAGTCCTTCTGTTATATTTTACCTGTGAGCTCAATTTCAAATCTTAGACTACAAGTCTAGAAAAGAATCAGAGAGTTTATCTAGTTCAGCTCTAAACTAAAGTCAAGATCAGTCCTACAAATGTCTGACATGTCTGCCTACCCTTTTCTTAATGAGATGTTGGTCTCACAAACTTTTCAGGCTATTTATTTCAATACTGTTTAGCCTTCCAGCTGAAATGCTTTTCCCAGACTAGCTTACATGTTGTATACTGAAGCGTTCACTATTTTTTCATTCAATTCCCAGTACATAAACTAACATATAAGGTACATGGTAGGTGAATGGTTGCCCTAGATGATCTTGGAGGTCTTTTCCAACCTTGGTGATTCTGTGGTGCTATATATTGTCTTTTTCACTTTAGCAAACCGGTAAGAACGTGTGTATGTGAACGATTATAGCTGTCCTCTTTTAGACCAGCCCAGAAAGAAATAACATCCCTTGTTTCTTCCTCAAACAACTCAAGGAACATTCACTTACTGTTTGAGGTGAAAACTCGTTCCAAATATCATTGGATCTCTTTATCCCAGCTTTTATATTTTTCACTATTTCTGTGAAACTTCTACTATTTTAGTGCTTCTTATCAAGTAAAACAGTCTGCAGCACCATAAAACAGTCCTACCTGCCAAGATGAAATGAATACACAAAAGTATTTTGAAGAAACAAAATGGGAGACAGCCATATGATGCAGGTCTCCTCATAATCATGCCAAAATGTGAGTCAGGCTACTTTCCAAATACTCTGAATGGTGGTGTGACAAACATTCCCTAAAGATTGGAAGGAGTTAGAGAAGAAAGGATATGTAAATCTGTCCACTCTTCCATTAGCTATTAAATCTCACATTGTCTTTAAAACATACAGTCCAAAATTTGAGCTAGAGTAGTCAAATATATAGGGGAAAAAAAAAGAAGTTATTTAGCTTCAGAATATAAGATGTAAGACTGATTCCTCATCTAGTCTAGAAATTCATATGGAAACATCATCAATTTAACTAATATTTAGTTGATCAAATTCATCCTTAGTAGCATAAGATACATAAAAAATTATTCATTCATTCATATATTTAGAATAGAGTTATCTATTTTGTCTGTGTACGCACAGTAAGCAGTTTATGACACTTTCTTGAATTAAAAAAAAAAAAATTGTAACAATTTCTAAAATAATCTTCTACTTTTTTTTTAAGTTTTGATACATAGTATATATTTTTGTAGTGTGGTGGAACAAATTACTTCACAACTGAAGGAAAACCAGAAGATATTTAAAAATGGAAAGGTACATCTCGGGAATGTATCATCTAAAGGTATAGAAAATTGATTTCATTTAAATGAAATGACAGAAAGCAAATCTGTCAGCATACCTGTGCTCTAGTGCGTTTCTGAGTCATGACACTCCCAAGCCATAAAGAAAAGTTACAAATGAAACACAAAGAAGGAAAAAAAAAGCACAGAGAATTCTTCAGAGATAAAAATTCATATTTTACTTCTTGATAAAATATGATTCATTGCAGGCAAATTACTGCCTATCGTAATAAATCATGATTATCTATATTGTAGCAGAGGGAGAGAAAATTCAGTTGTGCTTCAGATTACACTCACTCCTTCTGTATTTATTGTACAAATATATGAAAGCAATTACAAACTAATAACTTACAAAATAATAAATTGAACCCAATAGTACATAATCCAAGATAAAATACCAGACATATGAAGGAATTTGATGAACTGGTAAGTATCTCTATCTATAGCTAATGCCCATTTATCTGTGAGCCTGACATGACGTGATGTGATTCCTAAGAGCACTTTCTTTGTTAGTTGAGTTTTCTCAGACTGACCTTCACTAGATTAACATGGCATCACTCCGAAAAAGCTGAAAAGGGGCTGTATGTATGCGTTGTAGGTCATTTCCAACCTTGCGATTCTGTGACTCTGTTAGAGAAAAAAATGTATTTTTTTAAGAATTAAAAGCCATAGATTTTCTTAAAGTGAATATTGCCTGATAGAAATGCTTTTTATAGGACTGAAACATTCAAAGATTTTAAACCTTTTCTTTTAGACCATGTCATTGCAAAGAATATGCATTTCATCTCAGATGAACCAGGTTTGTAGTAACTCATCTGTAGTAATTGTCAATTTAGACAGAAGTTATTAGCAGATAATAATCCCAGTCTTTGGCCATCTCACCCATGTTCAAAAATAGAGCTCTCTTTGGTAAGAAGAATGCACAGTGAAAAGACTTTATTGGACTGTGACATTCCTTCTGAATCCAGTCACAAGTTATATTCATGCAAGTAAATACAGCTTTTTGTTCCCAGATTCTTATTAACACATACATATATATCATGTAAGAATATAATGTAAAAGCACTGCCTATGAGTGTCTGGATAGGAAAACTTGAACTATTTGAAAAATATGTCTTGCAGAAGAAATGCTAAACCAATAGCACAGGCATATTTGTAAAATACATTCTTTTTATTATATGTTGTACTCATTTTTTTAGATAATGTTCTTCTATGGGCTGTGTTGTTGCATATGCTAGAAGTCCTACAATACATTAGAAGATGTAGAAATACATGCTAGATATTTTTGTCTTGAATTTAAAAACCCAAGAGTTCTGGAAAGGGAAGAAGGATGAGTAAGATAAGAATTTTCCACTCTGACTTGATGTTATTCTGTTAAGATTTCCCCTGTGTTTTCATAAATATGCAAACAGTTAGTTAGCATGGTTACATGTATGCTAACAGACAGCAATCTAAAACACAATGGAAGTCAAAATATGCAACATATAATGCCACATTTCTGTAATGAATACATACCACAATTAATCAACAGAAAGTCAATCCAAGAGAAATGTTACAAATTAGTCTTTCTTGTGTACTGATGAAACATAGCCAGTAAGTGAGCAAGAAAGATAAAGACTTCAAGAAATCTTGAAGAGATTTGTGTGAAGGTTAAAAAAAACAAACAAAAAAAATCCTGTAATTTTCTTCTGTTCTAGAATAGATGCATGTGTGGACCTGTCAGTGTGTGTAATATTCAGTTCTTCAGTTAGAGATGGGTGCATAGGTTAGACAAGTCTGGAGCTGTCTTCTTCACAGCTTGGATGTATAAATGTCCTTGAATAACATGTGTCTACAGGAGTAGAAACAAGCTTAGAAGTCCTGGATTTTTCTTATTGGAATAATTATTTTGCCTGTGTCCTCTAAAAGAAATACATATCTACCTTTTATTCAGCACATATTAGAATAATTTTATTATAGTTATTTCAGCTGTAAATGCTTTCAGACATGCTTCACAAATGATTGAATAGTTGTGGAAGTGGTTTGCTGTTTTGAAGCCTGGGTACTCAAAGCTAAATCTGGTACTTAGTTGCTGAGAATAACATTTTTCCTAAGTGTGGTTTGCTCTCTGATGAAGATGCAAGTAATGCTGTAGGGTTTTTTGGCGGTGTTTTTTGTTCATCCGTTTATTTATTCAGTTGTTTTGTTTTTCATGTACACCTAGCTTTTTTTTTTTAAACCATTAAAATAAATAATTAAATAATTAAATTAAGGAATAAATACAAGATTATGGAGAAAAAAAAAATCAAAACAAAATAGCAATGAAAAACACTGAGCCTTTTGCCTAAGGCTAGATAGGATACATTTTCTAAAAGACAACAAAAACCATGTGGAAAAAAATAACACAATGCCTAAATGCCGAACCTTCTTCAGGGGCACAGTTGGCCAAGGTTCTCTACAAAGTCAGTGGAGAAAGAGTGGCATCTCCAGAGAGCTGTTTGTCCTACTGAAGATCAGTATCTCATTATTCTGATTATAGAGACAGCATAGAAAATGCAGATGACCAATACATGTTTTTCACTTACGGTATCATCGTAGACATCTAAGCAATCTGAGATGCTGCAGGCCACTGCATCTGCCCTGCTGCTGAGATTCCAATGTCTGTAGATTTTCTGCAGGTGCTGCACTGAATCGGCCACAATCTTGCAGATGTCCTTGGTAACCAAACATCTCATATGGCATTACACACCTTTGCTTAGGAAAAAGATTGACACATTAGTTATCTATAGTTTGTTGGGGTTAATCTTTGCTTTGGAGACGTTAAGAAAATTGCACACTGAATGTCTTACAAACAATAAACAATTTGGGTTCATTTTCATAAATCCCTGACCTGTAACTTTGATTAGGCTAAGTTGTTCACTCCGTCATCATTTCACACGTAGATAGACTGTATCTGTGTATTTTGGCCTGTCCCACGTGTGCTGGAGACAACTTCCTTCCCTTTCTCATGTTGCTTATTTGGATACTAAACTGTTTGAGATGAGAAAGACCTTTTACTATAAATTTGTACACAAGGCATATGAGTTGAGGGTCTTCCTCTTAGTTGAAAAAATTGGTGTATTATTGTTAAAACCATTAATGTAGAGCTGAAAAATATATTAAAGTCACTTGAACAGAATATAAGCAGCTTTTATAAAAGACTATACTTTATTCTACATCTTTATTATGTTTCCATTAGGCTAATGAATGTAAATATTATGTTTACTTCTGAAATCGGGGCCTTCAGCCCCAGATAGTTTCACAGAATTATGTTGCTGGTGGTTTTGGCAAGACTAGATCTAATTATCCTGGCTCAATCACAGGAAAAGATTTACAGAAAGATTGTGGTTTATATAATGTCTATCCTTTTCTTTTCTGTAAAGGAAGAAACCATGTTGCTATTGTCATGAGCATCATTAATTAGGGACTGTTCCACAAATTGCCTAGAAATTTTTGTTAAGCATATGAACATAGGAAAAAAAAGATTAGTGGATACCTACCTATCTGAATTCAAGCTAAGTAAAACATGCCTTTGTACTTCATGGAGTCTTCATATGGTCATCTTGAAGCAAAATAAAGATCGCCCAAACTACCAAATGTACCAATGACAGCAGTGATAGCAAAATCATTCGCTGTAGATGGAACTGAACAATTCAGCAAGTGATAGAAACAACTGAATGAAAATATTTGTCATTCAGTAGTTTATCTTCAAATTCTCATGGTAGACTTAGAAAATATCTTCAGAACAAAGCCTAGGAAAGAGAAGTATATAATTTTACTGGATACAAAAGCAATAGTTCCATGGATTAAGTAGAGATATTGATTTTAGGGGACGTTTTAATATTCTCCATTTTCATTTTAACTACCTTCTCACAGTTCTTGCCTGGCATTTTTTCGCATCCTGCTGCAGAGGCTTAAGGTCTTAATATAAAGATAATAATCTGAAACAAGGAGAAAAGATCATTAAGTTGTTTAATTGTTAGCTTCCTTGTGTTAAACTTGGAGAAATTGTTTGCAGCCCCTATTTAGCTGAAGGTTGACTGCTTCTTTTCAGCCAGGCATTTTTCCACCTCTGTTGGCTTAATGAAAGATTCTCAATTCTGCCTCTCTGATATCCTTGCATCAGGGTTACAACAGCAATCCTATAGCAGGTTTAGAAAGTTTTGAGGTAAAGTGCCTATGTAATTCCCTGAGGGAAAACAGCAGCTTTACAAACTTTGCCTTCTTCACTTAAGGCAAATGCTGAAGAAATATTGATAATGCTCCTGTGCACAGCTTATTTCTAAAAGGCCTAAAGCCTTTGGGATGCAGTGAGAAGAGATAGAGGTTTTCATAAGAGATCTTAAATAGCCTGACTTAGGAAGAGTGTGTAAATAAAATCTGGTGCTTGTGTTCTCAACACTGTCTGCAAACTGAGATATGCACGATTTTTTTTTTTTTTTTTAAACAAATTATATTCAGAATCACTGATATAATAAAAGGCTTTGCATTGAATTCAGAATCCTCTAAACAACATTCTTGAAGTGAGAAAAAGAACATTGAAATGAACTAGACTATGTCTCAGAGTTACCGAGGACCACATATACATACTGATACATATACCACAGATACATACTGAGGTTCATTTTAAGAGTATTGAGACACCTAATAGAACTTTATGCATCTTTTGATTTGTTTCAAAAAAACCCAACATGGGTCTTGTAGATTAAGTGTCATTAGGTTTGCATACTACTTTGAATACTCAAGGAGCTTTGAAATGAGATCCAATCTCCTAAATCAGGCAGTTCTGGAAATGGTTGCTTCTTGTTCTTTCGACTGGGATGTGAATAAAACCTGATTAGTCAACACAAATGGCTCCAGGTCCCACAGCATTTTGTCAGCACCCACCTCTTGATGCCCATCTCGGGCAGTGGAGTTTAGTGCTGCCTGGATCCTGAGTAATCATTTTAACTGCTGGGCTCTACACCATGTCCTGATTTTTCAGTATAAGCCCCCATGTTGTTATCACACTTGTTGTAAGAAATCTAATTTGTTGTATAGCACAAGCCTCATTGACTATTGTAACACAAGCTGGGTATTTAAGTAAATGAATTGATAATTATTGATAATTATGTGCAACAAAGTGTTTACAGGAAATGTGTATTGTTTTCCTTATCGCTGCTAAATGCCATTCAAGAAATTTAGTGGGCATTGATTTTAATTAAAATGATGTTACTTAAGACTAATAAGATATATGAATAATAATATTTTTCTGTCATTAGTCAAATGCATAAACTTTTGCACCTGATCTTTGAACAATCTTTCCTTCAGAAGTACTTTTGAGAGGTATCACCTATTAATCTAATTAATAATTTAGCATGTTTAGTTTTATTTGATTTCTTCATTTTTGTACAGAATAGTCAGTTCTCTCATTGGTCAGAAATATGAGATAATTTGGAGGGGAAAAAAACTAATTTCAGACAAATGCTTTCACAAGATCATTTCATAGACTTGTGCCTGTCGTATTTCCAATGACTTAGCAATTACATTAACTTTGTGCTGGCTCTATTGCATTGCTAGACAGGCTGATAAGGTTGATTAATAACAGTGATGCTGTTCATCTAAACCATACTCAGGCAAAGCATTTAAGTGTATGAATATCTTAAACGTATCTATACTTCACTAAAATCAATTCAACTGCTCATAAGATCGCTTTTATGTATGCTTTGCTGGGTTAAGGCTGCAATTACCACTCTGCTGGATTGAAGCTTAGTAAACCAAATTGAGAGGAACTATCTCTGTGAATAAAGCTAATAATTTGAGAAATTGTTATATAAGTTGTAAATATAAGTTGAATAGGGTTTGATTTTCCCTATCATTTTAGAGAATGGTACTAAAAAGCCTTTTCCTAATTGGCTGAGTCATAATTCTTGGCTGACTCTCTGTAAGGCTTCACACTTAGCTCACCTCAATGGTCTTTCAAGTGATGCCTGTTCTCAGTCTTTTGGCCTTTCTTCATTTTTTCTGTTTTTCTTATCACTCTGTCTGGCAACCTACAATGTAATATAGCTCGAAATCCCACTCTCTTCTGAGACCTCCTAAAAGATCTGTTGCTATTCACTGTCACAAAATGGAGTTGCCAGACCTAATGCTTTCCTTCACAAGAGTTGTTCAAGAGAATACAACCTACTGGCTTGCTTACCTCAAGGAGAGACATGGCAAACCAGGACCTGACAGTTCTTTATGGGCCTCTTACCAGTATCTCTTCCTTAATTTTACAGAGCACCCTTTACATCTCTATCTTGTGCATTGATCAGAATTCACTGAATTCTTCTGAGCTTCCAAGCTACCATACATGGATCTGGTGCACTGAAAAAAAAAGAGCAAGCTTAGCACCAGCTATCAAATATGTTAATTCTGTGTCGCGAACTACAGAGGATATAGGAACTATATGATGAATACTGACCTGTAAATAGGTAGGAAATTACTTATTAAGTATTATTATAATTTGGATTAAATTCCATGATATTCCATGAATTCAACTTTATATATTTTTAAGTAACCTCAAAATCATAGTAATGTACTCTTTTTCCTGTTTTTCTTTTCATATGCTTCTGTTCCTCCTGAACTGACTTGTAACTTAAAACAAGCCTCTCAAATTTCACACAAGTATGTCGTAATATAAAACATGTAAGTCAAGCAGCTTGAAAATAAATGGAAAAGCATGAATGATTTTCAGTATAAGAGGGTTGAACACTGTGGAGATTTGTCAGTCTTGCTTCTTCAGTGAATGTGGAGGACAATATTAGAATCTATGCAGAATGGTATATTGAATTCTGGTTTTCAGTCAGAGGGTAAGAGAGAGAGCTTACAGAGAAGGACCCATAATATTCCTACTATTCTTCAGCATACAAACTGTAATGGGATTCCTTCCTTTGACTTTAATAGAACTTAGCTTTATATGCATATTTTAACGAAACAATTACACCCTCCAGTCAACTCTACCTGTAATTTATAAATAATCGGAATGACTATAAAACCAGTAAAATCATCATATCATTTTCTATCATATTTCTGAAATAATCTATGGCTTAATTTTTGTTTGGATTTAGATGGTTGGGTAAGCATTACAAATAATGTGAGCTTACAACCTTCAGAAGAAAAGTTTGAGCTTCCTTGAGTTCCCTTTGTAGGGAACATGTAACATGGCCATTCCTTGTCTGGATATCATCTGTTATCTCTTGATGCTGGTTTCTCAGTGGGCTCCCTTGTGTTAGAATAACATCAACACGAGTCACATTTTTAAGGTAGGCAAGTGGAGTTCTTGCTTCATGTTAGATAGTTACAAAGATGTTCACAAAGTTCAGAAGTCTGAATGCCAATGAAACCTGTCTCCTGTCTTCCACCTACATGACTCAGGGGTCTGAATGCAGTAGCAAAGTAGGGTTTTGCTCCATCGAACCCCAAATCTTGTGATATTGTCAATAAGATTTTCATATACAGATGGGAAAACAGAAGAAATAAAAAGAAATAAAAATAACGAATGGAAGTCAACTTCAGTCCCTTGCACTCTGTTGTTTTTTATAATAAAGTTGCCAGGATAACAGACTTTTTTTCCAGAGAAAAGCCTGCAAATTCTTTTAACAGAAGAGTGACCTTCCCTTAGAGTTTATGTGATTGAAAACGCTTTTAAATAAACTGTATTTCACTCCACCATAGCTCATTATATTTCCATTTTATTTAATTTAGAGCAGTGTGGTTTGTAATCTATGAAGTTCCTTAGCTGGAGAGAAGAAGGTTTAAGCTTCAGAACAAATACACAGCATTTTTTCATTTCCTTAATCCTTTGCTGTAGGTGGTCAGTTCCAATTGCTGCATTTGGCACTGGAGATTTGTTTATTTTAAAGCCAAGTAAAACAGACAGAGAATAGCTAAATTGAAAAATTGAATTTAATATGGTAAGTATTATGCTGCAGTTTATATAACATCAGTATTCCCTAGAGTTATATATTATCGTTGTATTATTCTTTGACATGGACTGATGTGAACCAGAAGTATAAAAGTACAGGTAGAAACATCAGGTTTACGCCTGGGGGAAAAGCCTGAAGTGTGGTATAAAATTACTCTGGCTAAGGAATAGGCTTCTGCAGAGCTGTGATGCTGTAGTGACAGTGGCATCATGGTTGGTAGAGTAGTAATTCACAATCTGGGACAGTGATGTTGGGACAAAATTATTTCTAGCTGCTCATTTACTGCTGGCATATATTACTTAACTTCCTTCACAGAAAAGAGAGAAGTAATTAGATAAGGATGATGGTTTTTAATATCATTATATTGTCTCAGGAATTTGAAGGTGCACCATGACAAAAGGCCATATTCAGTGACACCTAACTTGGTACACAGCTCAGTGATGATATCACAGAATTACAGGGGCTGGAAGGGAGACAGTTGATCAGGAAGAGCAAGCAGAGGAGTGCAACAGTTAGCTGCTGTTATGGCACAGAATCTCTCTAGGAAAAAGAAAAACCATTTTTTTGCAGCAGTGCACTGGCTTCTCTTCAGGGCATTAATATTCAAACAGTTAATGTTGTGAGGATGTCTGTGGCCTTTTTTGCACTTTATAAATTCTATAAACATTGCAGTTTGTTCTATGCTTTCTTAGGCCAAGCATTGGGGCATATTCTAATGGCTTTGGGTGGCCGATTCACGTGTGTATAAAACTACATTAATCTTTGTACTCCACTGTAACCATGACTCTTCCAGGGGCTGAGAACCCAAACCACATTTTTTCATGACTATCATAGTAATAAGCAGACTTCTAACAGACAGGCAGAGTGCTAAATGTACTCTACCAGGTGAGTTCTCACTGACCAGGTCTTCTCAAAAACTGGGAAATTTGTAATTAGATTCTTCAGTGCTATTTCCTTGTAATGACCCATATTTGAAGCATTTGTATATAACTAGGGAATTATCCTACTTTCAGAGAAAAACAACAACCCAAACTCTCCCTGCCTACTGCAAAGGTCAAAGTTTCAACAGAATTTTCTCTCCTTGCATTCAGGCAGCTGTAAGCCTAAAAAAGGTCTAATGAGGAAATGGAAAGTAGGGCCTGGCTTTTTTTTTTCATAAGGAGGCCCTTGGGTGGTTCCTTTCCCACATTTTGGATGTCTGTCTCATAGATATGTAACTGCTTAGAAAATTTGTAAACTGGAAAAAAGATAAAAATAAGTAATCTTTCCGAATTTACTGTCACTAATAAATGTTATTCTTATTTCCAGATTTATGCCAGCAGAACAGTACGTTATTCCATATTTATACTAACATCTTCTCAGATAATACTTACTGTAAAAACCAAGAATTTAAGTCTGATTACTTCGAATTTGAAGACAAAACTTCTCATTTTGTTCAAAGAGAGAAAGTTTAGGCCTAAGTTTTCTTTCCTTTTTCTTTTTTCTTTCCCCATGAATTATTATTAAAATGTTAAGTGTTATAAAGCTTTTATTTTTTTGACATCTAAGCAGAATGAGTAGATGAGTGAAAGATTTTTCCAGTCATCTTAGAAAAATGCTTGTCTTTTTAATATCTAAAAATGACAGCTTTGCAGTTCTACTCTCATTTTATCCATCATTTTTAATTGCAGAATAGAGTGCTACTTCCTCAACTGCTTCTAACTTCTGTCGTCATATATTCTACTGCAAAAAAAGTGGAGAAGACATTATGCAATGCTGTTTAATTCTTAAACTGCCTGTATCGAATGCCTTTTGGAAGCTGATATTTCTTTTTATCTCTACCTGTGACTGATGGCTTTCCTAATGGTTATAGTGACAACTAGAACAGAGATAATTAAAATTACGATATTGGGTAAGACATTAAAAATGTGAAAATTCATCATGCTTTAATGTTGCCGAGCTCCCTGTGCTGGCTGAACAAAGAATGATATCTTATTTTGGTAAAATTCTTACAAGATGCTTGTGTGGGAGTTTGGGCAAATTATCATCCTGAGGAGAAACAAGTATCTCTAGAAATCTTCAGACCCTTGAAATATAGATAGAAACAGCAGCTAGCACATTCAGAGCAGTGTTTAAACGTCTGCTCTCTCTCCTACCCAGCATCAAATGACTTTGGAATTTAAGCTTGAAAAATGAGAAGCTGCAGTGTTTAAGAAATGATCACTACAGCATAGTTCAATGGAAGAAATACTGAAAAATACACATACCCTTCAGAATAGCTTTTTTTTTTAAATCAAATTCACATTGGCTGATGAGGTGGCCATATATGCCTATTTGTTACAGATAGCTTATTGGTATGTAATGCAAAGGGGCAAATGTAGGGATTGTTGGAGAGGAAGAGACAATCACATTTATGGCTACGACACTGCAAGTTTGATTCTGCTGTTTTAGATGCGTGCCTCTGCAAAAGGGTGGACCCTCTTACCGCTGACAGGAATTACTGAGCACAGTAAGAGTTCTCCACAGCCAGCCAGGGGCTTATTTCCCTTGTGCAGACAGAGCAGGCTGGAGTGGTGGTTAAATAGGTCATAATGTGTTACAAAGGGTACAGAGACTACTTCCAATGCTCTCACTATCACAAGTCATGAACACTCTAAGACAAGAGAAGGAGCAACTAAAAATAATCATACAGATACACTAGCTTGTCCCAAAATAAACAGAAGTGCAACATTCTTGTGCCAGAGTAGACATGAAAAGAAATACAAAATACTTCATTGAAATTAATAAATATCTGTACTTGCTTTGTATTCGCATCTGTGGTACACATCTATGGTGCTCTTACAGTGAGTTAATTTTTTGTCTTTTATGGTTTTGATGGCAAAAAAACATTGATGAATTAAAATATAATTGCATAGATTGTTCCTACTGTCAAGATACACTATTTTGATTTGAACTTGCTTTGCCATTATGTTATCAGAAATGAATTATTGTCGTTTTTTTAAAACTTATTTTTAATGCAAATGTTTTGAATTAGGCATATCTGCATGACCTTGTCCCTGTAATTTTATGTTGATTTAATGTTGTTGAATGCAACTTTGCATATTTGTACAAGAACCCTGTACCAAAGACTGAAATTAGTGGCTATGTTGAGCGAGTCTCCTATGCAAGTCAATGCTCATATGTGAGGTGACTGATACCTGAGTAGGGTGCAGGCATTCTTTGTGAGAATTTCCCACTTTTCCTCTCTCCTACAGACTGCAGAGCAATTCATACATTTCACGTAGGCTCTAGTCCTAGTGCTTGGTTCTCCTATGTTCCTGGGAGGAAATCCATGCAAGCTTTGCTATTCCACTGATGCCATATTCCTTTCCTTTCTTCTTAGTTCCCTTCCCAAGCCATAATGGATGACAACAGTAGGGACCAAAACAGGTATGGATAAAGTTATATTACCATTAAAGTTGACTTTTCCCCCTATAGTATTTGCACTTTGAAAATAAATGATTTTGCTTTTTTGTATTAGCTTTTTTTCATGTTGTACATTACATGGAAATCCTTGACAATTCTGGTGGATGGTGGATGGAGACACATCTTCATAGTCTTACTGATTTGCAAATTTTGGAGAAACTTTTACTCATTTTCATATTTTGCATAAACATCCCTCTGTTTCTGTTATGGAAGCTCTCTGCAATCCACTAAATAGCCTGGTATACTCAAGTGTCTTTTATAATGACATTTTTATTCATTCCTGTTTTGAAAATGAAGAGTATTACATGCCATTTTGTAAATAACTCTTACAAGAAGATTAGACTCATTTTATTACAAGTCCTAGCAATCTGAGCATACCTGTTAATTTCTTCCTCCAAATACTTATCGATGAACTGCTATTGTCTCATTGTGCTCCTGCAAAATGATAATTACTTTCTTCAGGATAAACAATTTATTTCTATATTTAGCATTTCTAGAAAAAATAAACCAAGGATATTTTTCTAATTTAGTCAATGGATTTGTTACGATAATGTGTTTGAAATTCACTGTAAGTCATTTTGTTGATGTAGGTATTATGACATATCCTATAAATGAAATTGTATTGTATTGTAAAACTGTCTGGTAGATCAATAGATGTTATGAAGGACCAAGGTGATTTATTTCAATTTCCTTTTAAGTGAAAAACTAACTAGTCTGAAACCAGAGTCTATGAGGGCTGCTCTGGAAGTAATACCTCTTATTTTATTATGTTGGCCCACGCCATCAGAGGTGGATATTAGTGGTATGGCAGCAGAGGCTGAACCTTCTTACAAATATCCTATTACATTCTGTTGCATGTGACAGATGGCAGCAGAGGAGCAGTCTGACAAGACGGCATCTGACATGGAAGTGCATATGAAGCAAAGGTGTGGAATTGAATTCCACCATGAGGAAACAAATGTCACCCACTGACAAACACTGGTGCTTGCTGAACGTTTATGGAGACCCAACAAATGTGCGCACACTGAGGAGTTGGGCGGTGAGTTTCAGCAATGGCAACAGTGATGTGAAAGACAAGCTGTGATCCAGGTGGCCTTGCAGGACTGTCACTCCACAAAATGAAGAATGTCTTGATCAGCTCATCTACACAAATTGGTAGATTATGATGAGGGAATTGTGTATAGAGCTGAATATTCCATTACATTGAAAATGATAGTGGCAACACTGGAATTTCACCAAGTTTGGCCAGATGGGTCCCACAAATGCTTACATAAGCATGAAAGAATACTGTGTGCATGTTCATCAGCACCTATTGAACCAATATGAGGATAAAGATGACAGTTTCCTTGATACCCTCATTACTGGTGATGAGCCAGAGTCAAAATGGCCAGAGGAGAAGACAACCTTTCTCCCACAACACAATAATGCCAGGCCCCATACCAATTTGAAGACGGTGAAGCACATTGCCAGTCTTGGCTGGAGAGTCCTACCACATCCACTATATAGTCTGAATTTGGCACATTCTGACTTCTGTTTGTTTGGGATGATGAAAGATGGACTGCATGGGCAACATTTTCCGAGCAATTGTGCTGTGAAATGGTAAGTCACCTCTGCTGGTGCAGAATTTTACAAGCACAGTATGCAAGCTCTTATTCATCGCTAGCAAAAATCCATAGCTAATGCTGGTGACTAAAAATATATATTTTTTGTAGCTGAGAATTTGCTTTATCAAATAGTTGCAGTTTCCGTGGAAATAAATAGGAGGCATTACTTTTAGAGCAGCCTACATCTACTTGAAATAATCTTTGAAGAGAGATTTTCTACTTAGAATAAGGTTAAAAAAAATCAAGAAAAAGACAGAAGATAATTTAAGGCTTAATGATAATTATCTCCCTCTAAAACTTTACAGGATAAAGCTGAAGAAATATATGAGGGAAGAGGAGAGATTGATACCGCAGCATTGGAACGAGGTATTATAGCTCTTTGTGCATTAGTGCTGAGAGAGTGCTAACTTCTGCTGGAAACAGTGCAGGCTAGGAATTGAAACCATAATCGCATTAGTAGTTTGCTGTTGTTCTTGCTTCTCCTATATATGAAATTTGTGTAAATGTACACGTATGCTCATCATGTCTGAATTACTGTGCAGCCTGTTCTAACCTGGCTGTTGGTCATTATTCTTGTAAGAGCATCTATCAGATATCCCAGATGTTTGCTTTGCTATTTAAAACAGACAAAAAATTAAAATTGAGCCAACATTCTGTAAAATAAACAAATAGTTTCAGATTCCTGAGCCATATGAATAGTAGTTACTCTTTTTTTTACATGTTCTTAAATTTGAAAGAGTTCACCAGGAGGACCAGGAAACTTTATTTGTGCCAGAATTTGATGTCCAGTTAACCTCAAGGCAGAGCAGTGGGGCTTTTAGTGTAATAAATGTGAATACTTTTGCTGGTTAAATGTAGAATCCGTTTCTCATATTAGGTCAGGCAGATTGGTAATTACATAGTCAAATAGCTGTGTGCTGTCTTCTAAATGTCACAGGTATGTCTTCCCATGCTGTGGGCATAGTTAGCTGGATGATTAACTGGACAAATTTTAAACATCTGAGCTATCATTACTTTATGTGGCAAAAGATTGCGACTAGATTAGATCTTAGAATGGCATGCTATTGATACAGCTTTATGTAATGCAATAATTATGACTGAAGGATAATTCCTTTTTAAACAGCTCATTTTTGAAGTTGAATGTTTGCCTCATAAATAATTTGAAATTACATAAAACATTTGCAATTTTTCCATAAACTGTGGCAGCACTGTGATAAACGTATGGTTCTTGGTAAGTCATGGGATACTGTGTTTGCTCTGAGATGCCTCCACTTTCCATTTCAGAAAATGGTTTGCTGGCATTTGGAATCAACTCAGAACACTAATTCATACCAGGAAAGTATTAATTTAGTTACTTACTGAGAGGACACCTTGTAGCTCTTACTTAGGTGCAAATCCATTCAAAGAAAAGTGCTTTTCAATATTTTTTTTCATATTTCTTTTGAATTGCAAGGGAATGGAGAAATGCGGAATTTTCAGGGATCTTTCTTATGTGTCCAAGTGGCAGAAAATGCTGCAGAAATCAACTTCAGAAAGTATTCAGGTTACAGTATCCTGTGTTTACTATTTTTATATCCATGGTTGTGAGCTAAGGTTGTTTCGTTTTTTTTTTCTGCCTGTCCACATCCATGCTGCCTGCAGAGCTTTCCAGTTGCTAGGCTGTGCTTAATGTGTTATTTTCTCATTGAGACATTTGTGCTCTCTGTCACATCTCTGTTGTCTCTTTTTCAGTACTGTATGATCTTCATCTCTGGCTTCCCTAAATGTCAAAGACCTCTCTTCCAATTATTTATACAGTATTTAAAATAAGTCTCTCAGTAACCTTGACTTCATCAGCCTGACCTTCTGAACCACCATTCGATCTTGGTTTATCAAATCAGGTTTGGCCTTCCTGCCTTTAGTTTAGGACTTTTTAATTCTGTCTTTCAGCATAGCATCTGTCTCCTATATTGAGATTTATTAAATTTATTTAGACATTTTAAGATGAAACCATGTCTGGTTGAATGTTCAAAATCAGTGACTACATAATTCTCACTGAGACGAACATTCATTCATTCTTCTCATCAATTTAGCAAGAGGACTTAGAGTCCAGCACTGGAGATTGTCTCCAGGCTTTCATGCCTGAATTTCTCTTTCTCTATTGGGAACATAGATCCTTCCTCTTTTAATGACAACAAAATTCAGTGCCATCCAGTCTGTGGAGAAAGTTTGCTGCAACTTGGAACACTTTCTTTCTTCCATCTCCAACACAGTTTTTTAGGATTTTCCAACTAATCCAAATAATGAACATATTATAAGGCCACAGAAACTGCTTCGGGCCAAAGATGGCAATTACAGCTAAGAGCTAGAGCTAATTGGAAGGCTTCCTAGTTTTTAACATTTTTCTGTGGCTTTGAAGATCTTTTTGTGTCACTCTGGAATGAAAACCAAGTGCACAAAGACTTTTGGCAAAAATGGGACTTTGGTGAAATGTTCATGTTTGGCTCCAGAAACCGTTTATCTTCTACTCTCATCTTCTAGGAAAGCCTATTGTAGAGCTTAGAAATAATCCTGTCAGAACTTCATCAAAGTCAGTATTTGTTTTCAAAATTGTTCTAGTTTTGGCATAACGTTAATTGGAGAAGAAAGTATTTAGTTCAAAATTTTCTGACTAGTTCCATAAATGTCATTACATTAATTAGGTACATAAGTAACAGTAGCTGAATTAGCTATGTTTACACACATCGAGTCATATGAAGTCAAACAGGGCTCAAGGGTTGGCTGAGTAAGTGTCATAAATTTTAATAACCCTTGATCTTGATGCTCATTAGTACACATCTGTGAACAAAACTAATTGAAACATCAGGAAATGGTCAAAACACAAATGAAAAGCATTAGCAAAAAAAAAAAAAAGAAAACATTTTTATTAATTTAGAATAATATGTTAGGGCAAATTAAATTGCTATTCAAGTCCTGACACAGTTTTCTTATTTGAAACTATAACATGATTATTTATCAAATGATAATATTAACTTTTAAGTAACACATAATGACCTAAAAATAGTTTAATACAAGGCTTCAGGGTCATCATCCTCCAATATTACTGTAATCAGGAATAGTTCCTATTAATATAATTATGTTGTATTCATATGATAAAGGATATATAATTGAAATCAAATTTAGAGTTTCACATTTCTTGTTTCTTAGAATCTCTTAAAATTTTGGTGTCTAGTACGACCCAGTGCACTGAAATATCTTGTTGTTTTCTAATGTTCTAATCTCTGGTTCTGTCAAGGGTCATGCTCATATTAGTGAGGGCTAAAGAGAGCACCATTATGTGTCTAGCAGAGATAGATCTTAACAGACTTGTCAAGTCTTAAGCGGTATGCATGAAAGTGAGGCACCTTGTTACATCTGATACCTCTAACTCAAGTGCTGCTAGGTAGCCATTGCCTTCCTCCCTTCTTCAGGACCATGCAGGCCAGACATGGCTCCTCACATCACTTGTGGAGAGCTGGCTCCTTGGCTGCAGTCATCTGCCAAACTCTTGTGACACAGAACCTCATGTCAGATTAAAAGTTTCATGGAGATATTCAGACATCAGTCTCACACCACTTCTTCTGCCCCCAGGGCAAAACAACTGTAGCCCCTAAGAACCCTACGGAGTTTGACTTTGTAGAGAAATAAATACTGATTAGCTAGCACAACTGAAAAAACTTTCCAAAGTGTACAATAACATAATTTATAATTCTGTCCCCCCACCGTGTTCTGAACTAACCATGTTCTGTTGAGAGTGAAGCCTGAATGGAATTAGCACTCACAACACTACGCAGAGCATAGTTTCAGATTAATTTATATGATATGATGATGAAAATAAAGAAGAGACTGACCTAAGTTTTCAGAAATCTTGTACTGAGATAAGGGAATATCTTTCCATTTTAATAATTGTTGATATGGTCAGTGTTAGCTTTATACATTAAGGGTAGGAAAGTCTCCGTTGTGTGATTAATCATTAAGCACGTTTGTTGAGGGACAATTACGTGGGGTTCCCGATATCAGTGGAGCAGTGGCAGCTGTAGGACTTAGTTTTGCCCGGTTTAAGTTTCTTTTTAAATTGAATATGTTGGATTCTCAAATAAGAATTATGATTTTTACTTTTCTTATTCACTCCATTTTATAGGGGCTTAAGTGAAACTAGGTGAATCAGGCCGTGTGTAATATATATCATCTTACATGATTTCCAGTGAAGGATATTTTCAAGTAGGAGCCTGAGCTAAAAAAAAAAAGGATTAACTTAATTTCTCTTGAGATATGGTAGAATTCCAGTTGCCCACCTGAATAAACATACAATTTTATCATTTTTACAGTGTTTCTGTGCTGCAAGAGCACAAAAGTACAGATGCATCTCATGAGTATATAATAAGGAGAAAATAAGCTACTATACCCTTTCAAAAGAACTAATCAAGTACTAAAAGGAAAATTAATGTAAATAAAATATTGATTAAGAACTAAAAGGATTTTAATTATATTACTTTCAGAAATAATTTAATTTAACCTAAACAGACAACTAAGAGCAGATATTTTGCCTTAGTGTTTTTCAGATTGCTAATTAAAATTTCTAGGAGGAAATTCAAGTTCAGTTACTGGATTTTAAAGATAAATAATGCTTGCTTCTTTTCATAATAGTTTTATGAAGGCTTACATAGTGCCAAAATACAGTACTGCATGCATGTTTTTTTAAAAAACAATCAGATAACCTGGATGCCCTGTGCAAACACCTGGGTTTCGAGCACTCTTAAATTAAGAAAACTTGAAAATTAAGCATGTTAAGGTTAAATATCTGTCATATGTTCATTATGTAGATTTATATCTAGATTGTTTATGGAATTCTTCGGAGATAATTGCTTTTTGGTAAGATAAAGGCAATTATAGTGATAGAGCACTCTTTGTGCTTCCATTGCTACTGAGTAGCAATTTTACTATTTATCTGAAAAGAGATGAATGTGATTCCTTATTCTCTGCTATAATGACTTGATCCAAAATCCAGTGAAGTAAATGGAAATTGCTCATCACTCTATAATTTTGTATAGCATTTGGCTTTCAATGACACTTCCTACTTTACATTGTATTATTTGTAGGACTGCTGATACATATACACCACAAAATGGGATGGGAATGCAACAGTAAAGAGGCACAACATTTGGAAGATTTCTACAAAGAATCTTTAACAAATACAAATTATTTGCAGAGTATTTAGCCAAACTGGAATTTAATTAAACTCCTTTCATCTTCTTTAGTTGCAGAGTTCTAAATTAAAGAGAAAAGGATGCAAATGAGCTACCTATCCAAACACTTCAAGCAAAAAAGGTAGAATGAACGGTCCTTAACATTAGATTAGGGAGCAGTATCAGAGAATTCCCTTTATGCCAAGACAGAGGGCTAGAACATGCCATAGGGATAGGACAAGATTCAGAACCACTCTGAAGAAAACTGTAACACAGAAAATCATGTATCCCATTACCCAGTGCTCCCTCTCTTGATCCACTATGTGTGCACATCATAAAGCATGTGACATACAATTTCTGTGCAATTTGAAACATTTCATGCAAATTATGCAATGCGTGTCTGCGCTACTAGTCTCACTTTGCCTATTCTGTCCTTGCAAAATTTTGTTCAGTTTTATCCAACTTTTCAACCAACTTGACAAGAGGATTGGGGGGGGTCTCAAAATATGAAAATCAGAAGAGATAGAAAATCTCATACAGCCCCTAATAATCTGCAGCACACTTTCATGAGTTACTAAATAATAGAGAATCTATAAAACGCAGCAATGTTGCAACACCAGCCTATGAAAGCTTTGGTTTGGTCTCACTTCACAACACCAGAAACTTGGAAGCACATATCTGAGGAAACCAGGCTTCACTACACTGTTGCTTATGGAAATAATTCCTTTTAAGGAGATGAATAGTAATTTACATATTATTGGATTGTCTAATCAACATAAAAATGACAACACAGTGAAGCTTAGGAGTTTGTCCTCTCCGTAGACTTTGTCAGAGACGCAGTATTGAGCGTGATGGACTTGAACTGATAGGGTTGCTTCTCTGTTCCTTTGGCTTAGTCATGAACAGATAAAAACTAATTTTGGCCACTCAGCATTCTGTGAACCATACAATCCTCTGCACACGGTGCTTCTGCAAGAGTAAGCTTTAAAAACGAAACTCTTGTTCACTGTAGGCACTAGAGATGCAAATTTGGTGGGACAGAATCTGAAGGCTGTCTCCTCAACTGCCCTTTCTACTACGTAATATTTCCTTTGCACTTTGAAGTGGTTGTATTTAAGCTCAGTTGTGTACATACAAAATGATCTCTGAGGATGAAAGGCAATATGAAACTGAAGAAAGACTTTGCAACATAGCGCATGAAAGAGGAAGAGAAATAGAGGAGATGCACTGTTGTACACCATTAATCATTCCAGCTGGCTGCACCTACATTAAAAATACATATACATGTATTTACACAGTACACAACCATGCCATGATGCAAATAGTACCCTACATGTTTGTTGTGTGCACTGAGTGTATGCAACTACATCAGAAGTAAATGAGAATGATGCTGAAACAGGAGGTGTAAGCTAAAGGGAATGTTTGAATGGCTGGATGTTCAGAGATGTATGGAGCTGACATTTGCAAATCTAAATTATATATTCTGTTTTCATTTTTTGACTCTGTCAGTAAAGCAATTCTTCCACCAGACAGGAAAATGAAAGAAGAGACATAATCCTAAGAGGTAAATTGCACTTACTTTTCCTCAGTGTGTCTTAGTCTACCCTTTTAACCTTTATCTGCCTCCCTTTGTCTAAGCTTTACATATACAAAACTTGGAAACATAATAATATATTAGATGTACTTACTTCATTATGCAGAATTTTATTAAGAAAACTTTTATTCCTGCAAGTCCTTAAGTACTGCTTCCTATTTCACATCCAGTAATACCAAATGAATATTGCTGTAAACTGATCTTAATGCAGTATCTTTTTTTCCATTAAAATCAAAGGCAATTGGACACTTAATATTTCTCTTAATCTGGGCAGCAGTTTCCACTAAAATATTAAAAGTTTTTGGATCATTTGCTATTACTTCTTTTTCTTTTTCCCTCAAATTCTTCAGTTTCCCAACTTTAAAAACCAGGAAAATAATGCTCTAGTAGGTGTTGTGAGCATGAGTAAGTCTGAATTTGTGACATGTTTAGGTCCTGCAGTTGTCCAGCTTATAGGAATAGGTCAGACAGGCAGTGGTATTTACTGAAAAAATGAGATGAATAGTTTAGTTGGTAGAGACCTTCAATGATCATCATCTAGTCTAACTGCTTGACCACTTTAGGGCTATATATATATTCCTTACTCAAGTTGAAACAAAAATGGTGTAAGTCCACAGACAATCAAAATCTAACACAGTCATTCAATTTTTGATCTGTCTGAATGTAAAATAAAAGCGATCTAAATATCAGTAGGTTTTATTCTAAAGCATACTAAAATACCTAAAAAGGATAAGAAAATCAGAAAAAAACTGCTGTCAATCTGTTGTCTGAGTTTCAGCTGGGATGGAATTGTTTTCTTCAGAGTGTTTAGTAAGATGCAGTGTTTGGTTCTAGAGAGAAAAACAATGCTGATAAGACACTGATGTTCATAGCTGCTGCTAAGCAGTGTTGTATACAGCCAAGACAATTCTCAGCAAAAGGCCTAAGGAGCTGAGTGGGAATAGAATTAAGACAGCTGACTTAAACTGGCCAAAGGGATATTCCATGCCATCTGACATCATGCAGAAGGAATTTTTAAAGGGGTGGGAGTTCATCTTCTATTGCTTAGGGGACTAGCTGGGCATCAGTTCTGGGGTGGTGAGCAATTGCTTGTGCATCACTTCTGAGATATATTAATACACACACACACACATATATATACATATATATGTATATATATAGTCATAACTATTATCCTTTCCCCTACATTAGTAAATGGTTTTATCTCAACCCACAAATTCCATTTTTTTTTTTCTCCGATTCACTCCTCCATCCCACTGGGAAGGAGGGAAGTGAATGAATGACTGCGTGGTGCTTAGCCACCTGCCACTTTAAACCACAACATCTGTATACCAAGTTCATGAAAGGTCATAATTTACAAAAAATGCTGTATTTATTTAGGCTGTTCCATTTGTTTTGTGATTTTCAATCAAATTCAATTCTTATTTATTCCTCTTTCTGACCCTCCTTTGACAGAGCCTGATGAATATATATGTTTGCAATTTCCCTTGAAATCTGCACAGAAAATAGGAGTCAACCCTAAATTCAAATAAATCACTGCAAAGACTCACTGGCTGACAGGTATGTCTTGCCTGAATGTGCCTGGTTGTGTGCATATGTGTCTGCTCATTCATGTGGCTGACAAGGTATCATCTTAACAGCCTTTAAACTGTGACCCAGATGTGGACCTTCCGTAGAAGCATTTAATTTCATGAATTTCTCTTTAAGGTGAAAGGGGCAGATCTGAAAAAAAAAAAAAAAAAAAAAAAAAAAAAAAGGGATTATGTCAGCAGTGGAATATATATCCCATATTCCCTAAGCTTTGTTGCAAGATTTTGACTGTTTGATATAAGTTGGATGAATCCTACAAAGAAAGTTGTCAGTCATTAGGATATACTTATTTGTTAAACCAATTTTCCTTCATCATTTCTACTTTTCAGCCATCTGGTCTCTAGAAGGAGATTAATTATTTGATTCAGTTGTGTCAAAACAGCTGAAATGAATTAAACTTATGAGAAAGAATATAAGAAATACAAGCATCAAATTTTTTTATTTTTTTTTTTTCCTGTGTGTGTCATGTGGCTTCTTTCTTTCTTTCTTACCATCAACTGCAAGCTACTTCATTGTACGTATTCATTCGTGGCCCTGAGTCAAGCAGGTGAGTTACAACCTCTACTTAAGATATCCAGCCTTTAAATTCTTTTAAGTGGGACTGGAAGAAGGACAATTATGACCTGTATGCCTGGTAATCTCTAACATGGTTTCATGGTCTTTTGGCAGCTGAGCAATACTAAAGAAAATTCTTATTTCATTTGCCCTACGGGTAAGTTAATAGTTAGGCACCTACAAGCAAGGTATTTGCTTGCTAATTGTACTGAAACAGAGTATTTTCACTTGGTCTTATGAGAATTTTCACTCGTATGAGAATATGAATCTAGATATGCACCAATTATGTCACCTAGTGAGTGAGCTGACTAGAGTAGGCATAGAGAAGATATTAATCATTCCTGCTAATTATCATGAGGTAACGCTTGCCTTTCTTTATATAGCTCCTCAGAGTGGGAGGAGGTAACTGCTTCTGTGGGATAGCTTGTGAACTGGATTGACGATACTGGGCTGAGGGAGTGGTTGAGTCTCTGGAAATGTGTGGTGGTAAATACTTCTGTGAGCACAGTAGTATTATGCCTGCAAAATGCTGACTCTGATAGGTGATTTATGTGAAGATCTCCATGAGCGTCACTAAAATGATGGTGGCTGAAAAAGACATAGTGAGAAGGACAGGTAGGATACAGATGTCACCAGGCCCCCCTTCCTGAAGTGCTAGTCACTGAATTGGCTTTTGAGACTGGAAATACACTGAAAATGTTGAGGCTGAGGAGTGCAGGGTATTCAGGAGTGATAGCTGACTGTGATACTGTGATGTGGTGTTAAGAGGGAAGTACTGTTGACGGCACTGGGAGATCCAGGCATAACCAGTGGGGAAAGAAAGCTCACAATTCCTGTGCAGATGAGATTACAAGAATATGTTACCTGCTGTTGTTATATCATACTATACACTTATCATGGCTACTGCTGTTCTCTACAGTAGAATAACAATAATGATAAAATTATCTCTGACAGACAAAATGAGAGAAAGTTGCACAGCCCCTGTATTCATGCTGAAATGGTCAATGCTGACTAAGGGGAAGACGGGAAGAAAAATGGGCTAAATCTTCTGCTGCTATTAGTAAAGAAGGTTCAGAAGCCTGGAGGGAAGAGAGATGACCAGTCTAGAGCCAGTTTATCTGAAATCATTCTCACAGTGCCCAAGTATTCACAGTAATGTGTCCTAAAAAGTAAGCAGCTTAAGTTATCTACATTGCACTGCGTTGTTTGTGACTAACAACTATTAGTAGATGTTAATAGGTTACTAGGTAAATTAGTAGGTTAGTTCATCGATTAGTAGGTAAAGCACCATTAGTAGATATTAATAGTAGAGGCTAATTATAAAAAAAATGTATTTTTAATTCATTAATGTGACAGATATGGTTATGTCTATTTCTTGAAAAGACGGCAAATTTTAATGCTGAATAGCCACAAAGGAATGCTCTTGAACTAGCAGAGGAACAGAATTGTATTTGCAAATAATGATATAGTGCCTATTTTCAGATAATGTCTGTTCACAGAAAGATGGAGTTTACTTGGACATTACTTCTGAACATAGAAACCACTTATGTTCCATCATTAAGTCATTCGTAACATTGGCACAGCCCCAGTGTGATGGAAGTGGTGGTTGCTTTGCCAGGTCACAGTGCTCTCCTTACAGCTGGTGAATTTCTATGTGTATTGTGGCATGTTTTGAGGATTTAACCCTCTCCATGCAGCAGCTAGTGATATGATTTGCTGCTGATGGAATAATGGGTGAATGAGTGAGGAAGAAAGCTAAAAGGCCACCTGGGCTTGTCAAACTCGTGACAGCTAGTGTTCTTTCTTTTTGTATAGCCACGCTTTATTCTTTCAGAAAATATGAACACTTCGAAAAGTTTATTTGGTTAATCATTTCTTCTATGTTGTCTTCAAACTGAAAGTTTCAGAGCCAAGTAGAAAAAAAAGACTGTGTTAGCTAAAGAGGTTGAAACATCTCAAAATATGTGAAGGAGCTAGGAATGTAGGTATTGAGACCTTTCTGTGGGAATTATAGTCCTGTTTTACAGTTGTATGGCTTCCTTATGATCTTGCTATCTAACATTTTGCCTAGTTTCTTTTGTTGATGTTGTTTAGCATAAGATACCTATGTTTCCTTTGAAAAAAATGTAGAAAAGGCTTGCCTATGTTCTTCCTATAGATTCTGTGCAGCATTTAAAATGCTCTTCTTTTTTTATTTCCTGACTTTGATTGGAGTTTTTACCACCCTGCCTCACGCACCATTGCCATTACACTTCATCATTACATTTTCTCTATGCTCTTATCATTGTATTCTATAGAAAATTGCCAGTAAAAAAAGTATGATAAGAAGAAAATGATTTGAAAAATGGAAGAGAAAGCAAATAGTATTTATGAAATGGTGGGAGTATATCAGGTAGATCTAATAATACAAAACTTTCATGAGTATCACTTTCTGAACATTCAAACCAACGTCCTGCTGGATGGAGGTCACTGAAGTAGTTGTGACTGTCACATTTCACAATGTGTTATAATGAAACTGAATCCCTCTGTTGTGCTTGAACTATGAAACAATGTGGTTATTACACAAGCATTGCTGATGCTAATTTTTGGTTACCAGATTTTTCCTTACTGGAATTTTTCAATAGCTATTATCTTTTGACATATTTATTTATTTGCTGTATTTACTAACAACTGTTATACTCCAAACCATTCAAATCACTTTGCAGAGTTTATTAGTAGTCAGTGGAGACCATCAAGTAAATTTTTTGTTCTTGTTCATATGATGTTACTATGACACTGCAATCTAACGATGAGCTTCACCCCAATTAAGAATCTTGTTATTTTGTTCTTTATCCATAACAACAAAAGATATGGACATTAATATCCCTTCTGATCTGAATACATAAATAATTCTTAATGTTAGACTCTGAAATCCTGGCTAGAGCAGGAAAACAAGTTAAATGTCCAGACAAAGTCAGACTCCAGAGTTTTTGGAAGACAGTGGGAAAATTTACAGGGATGTCAGATCAACCTCAGAGTCCTGTCAGAGAAGAGTGGTAGATAGTAACTCCTGATACGGCTGATGTCTGTGTGTGCCACAAATCAGAAAATGTTAGGGAACTCGCACAAATGTACAGAAATCCATTAAGCTCTTTTTCTCTCAGCTCAGAAACACATTCATCTTCCATCCATTCTCTTTCTCATTACGATTCTGAAATTACAAGCACTGCAAAAAGCAAAATATGTCATGTCCTTTTTCTAGTCAGTCCATCATAAAAGGGTAGTATTTCAGAGACATTTTTGCTCTGTAGTACATAAAAAAATTACCTGAGAATCCAGTTTAATTCTTAATTCTTTTCAACTTCTTATACTCTGATAAATGTTCATGAGAAAAATCACTAATCCAGAAAACAAATTCATGGGCAGAGTCTTAACGAGGAAAGGGTACAGAATTAGTGAGCATCCTAACAATACTTCTGCAAAAAGGCTTTCTTTTATGATCTGTTAATGTTAATCTGAGCGGTTCAGAAAGATTCCTGTTCAGTCTGTTGTTAGAGAAGTTACTTGTATGATTATTTACTATCTATTTTTAAGCAAAGTGAAAACATGAAAAGATGGTAGCAGTCACTTCTAGAGACTTGTGTCCTAGTCCTATTATCTGAAATGCATTCCAGGGCCTTACACTTTGTCACGACATAGTTACCTTCTATCCTTGCAGAACAAGAAGGTGTGCCGTAATTCTATATGGCTTTCCTCTGGTATTACTCTTTCAGTCGGGATAAAAGACGAGAGGAATTGCTAAAACAACATCATCAGATTTAAACTCTAATCTAGAAGAGTTCTGTGACTGGAATGAAAGACATAAGAAAGCAGCAAATGACTTATGTGGCTGTGAAGAAGTCTGAAGTCTTTACATCATCAAATAGTGCTAACAGACATTTCTTTATCTGCTCTATTTTGCTTCCCTTAGAGTCATCACGTTTTTCCAGTGTTGTATTAATGTAAGTCATACCAAGCAAGTCCATATGTGTTTGAATGCTTTCTATAATTTGTTATTGGCCAGTATTTTTTATTCATTGTAATCAAGTAATTTCCCTAAGTTCTGTATATTTCCGTTGTGGAACATGGAAGAATCATCTCCTTTTTGATAAATAAATTGTCCTAGCACAAAGGTTAAGTGAACTGCTTGACAGAGAAGACTAGTCTTAAATCCAGCTGCCAAAATGAAGGCTCTAGAAACCTTTTAAAGTATTTCAGACATGGCTACTATCTTAGTAATTCACTCAATGAGGCCCCCTGTGGGAACATTAACCCTATCTATCTCATATCTTTCTTGGGGGTAAAACCATGCAAAAGGACAAATATTCAGAACATTACTATCACTAACTTAGTGTAATCTGCAGAAATAGGGATGTTCTGCAGCCTTGTGGGGCCCTGACTGCAGTATAATTGAGATCAGATTAGTCTGCAAGAGAACATTACTGCCTGTTTGATGATATTAATTACATGAACACCTCTGGTGCAAGGGGTAATTCTGAGTTCTTTCAGTACATTTGACAGGCTTAGTAATCACCAATTCCATGCAGTCCAGAGAGTCTAATTATGATGGTGGAACACAGGTAGACACTTCTCTGGGACCAGAAACGCTCTCTGAAGTCCAGAGTGGCTTGCATACAGGTTCAGATCTCAAGTTGGCTTAGTCTAGTTGGGATGAGGAAACAGCAAGCTCATAAAGCAAGCCCTGAATGCTGGCTTGTGTGGGGCTCGTTGGCATCTGTGTGGAGGTTCTGCCCACAGGGAATTTTGGAGTCACAGAGTCCCAAAGAATATTCTGAAACCAGCGTGGCATTGCAGAAGTCAGTAGTGTCTCTAATGCTGATGACATTTGTGAAAACAGAATAGGTATATGTATACAATTTGTACATATTGTCTGTGAGTTAAAATGTTTATATGAATAGATACTCTTGCAGATGTGTAAATAAGGGAGTAAGAAAGAAGACAAATTCTAGAAATGCCAAGCAAGATTAGTCTCTGGCAGACCTAATACACTCCAGTTAGGAGGAAAAAAAAACAACAAATTGCCTTCCAAACAAACATTTGATTAAAATCTTTTGAAGTCTGTGCAGGTCAGTAGCATTTTAAAATTATTTGGAGATCATGGAGAAGAATTCAGTGTCGACAAGCACACTGACAGGACTCTCTCTTGAGCTCAGATTCTTGGGCTGCTGCTGCAGTAGCTTCATCTGAAGGCCATATTTTCCATAACAATGGAGAAGCCCGATTCACACATTGCCACTGTGACACATCGCACTATTCCTCAGAACACCAGGGTGCGTTGTTCATGTCACATTACATTTGTGTTACAATTAAAGCCGGTGCCTGAGTCTGACACAGTTTTATATGATTGTCACACAGTAGATTGTGTGCTGAATGATCTTAAAAAGCAATCAAAAATAATCCTGGAGCTGGCCTGGGAAAGGAATAAGTGTTAAAGATTAAGTTTGTAACTATTATGTACAAGTATACTGTATGGATATCTCCCTCCATAAAATATCTAAGGGCATGGGTGGTTTGTTACAAAGGGTTTCTCAGCCTTCACCGCTTACCCCTTATGCTTATCCTCACATAAATAAAAGTTAACAAACCTCCACAGCCAAGTGTAATGTGATAGAATAAAGAAAGCAAACTTTCTTTTTAATTAATGATTAAATATCAGCCAAAACTGTCTCAATCCTATGCTGAAGTGGCCTGAGGAAATCTATCCAAAACAAAATGGTGGGAGTCCGCTGCTCCAAGCATTGAAAGCCACACTGGCCAGACACTGTCACGCTGCCCAACTATGCTACTCTAATTTTCATGATTTTGGTAGGAGCAAGACAGTTAATAGATCCTCCAAAAAATGAATCAAAGTACGTACTCATTCAGAATTGTGTAGTTTTTTTTTTTTTTTTTTTTTTAATGACTACACAGAGAATTAAAATTTTGTATTTAGGCCCTTAGAGGGAATGCTTTAAGGAAAACATCCACAATACCAAAGAATGAACAGTTCATTCAGGAAGTCTCTTACTGGCAGATATTTTTCATCTTTATAGCATCTCCTTAAATCACCATCTGAGGTACCCACAAAGTTTTCACTAGGCTTCTATGTGGAAACCAGAGGGAAGCAATTTCTCTGAGCGAATATGTTGGCGAGTTCGAACAAAATAAGGATTTGAGAAATAATACCTTAATGACAACTAAGACCTAATGAATAATTATAGCAATGGCCAGGATAGTTTTGATCTGGTTGGACAGCTCCTACCTTTGTTTAAAAAAAAAAAAAAAAAAAGGAAACAAACAACAGAAGCTGCCTCAGTGCATTATGGAAAACACGATTCAGATGAAGAAATTATGTGGCATATATCAGACTTCTGAAATTTAATCCTAAGTCAACTGAAGCTGTTCAGAATTTGCCACTGATGTCAACAGGTATGAAATTTTATTTCTAAGATAGATGTTGTGATAAGGAAATCTTTTTTTCTGATTTAGTAAAGTAAACTAAAGCAGAGGCATTGCCAATTTTTACTTCGTAGGTATATTTTATGACATTTCTGTCATGCTGTAGTCAGTTAAATAGATGTTCTTGATTTCACAGAGAGCAAACAGAAGGACATGTGTTACTTAGATACTTATTTTTGACACTACTGGGGCTTTTTCGAGCACTTTCGCTGGTGAATCTATAATACAGGGGTCAATACATGGAGATATGCTATAGGATCATAAAATACACTCCAAGGTTAATTTTTGATAGTGAAATAATTAAAGAATGTTGACTGATGAATATGCTTAATTGATTATGAGCACTTGATTAAAACCTTCTAAATTCCAACATGAAACATATAACTTACACATTTCAAACCTATTATGTTGTAAAGTTGAGGATTTTAATAGAAGTCTTATGATGGTGCTAAGCCAATCTTAGAGGCATAGTGTAATAGCCTTTTCTGCTTGCAAACAGCATTTTTATACCAATAGATTTCCACTAAACCATAGACCACATCAATATGTTAATTATTTTGTTTCTTGTGTTGTTTGCATCTAAATTCTCCCAGTTGCCCACTTCCTGCTTATCATCTTTGCTTCCAGTAATGATCAGTATGATGTACATATCCAAGTAAGCACTAAACAAGCCACCTCCACTTACACAGTACATTCTTATGTAAATTGAACACTTGGAAGTAACAGATCTTCTGTACTCAAGTATTAGAAATAATTGAAATATTGGAAGCTATAGATCTTATGCATTTGAGTGGTACTTGAGCTGATAACTATAGACAAAGCTTGGTAGATGGAAGAGGGTGTTTGGAGAAAGGCTGTCTGCTTCAGGGAAAAATATGTATAAATGAAGGAACATGTGAGTGGCTCTGCATTATATTCCCCAGCACTGCCCATTTCAGAGTGAAACTACACAAAGCACACCTGAATCTGCACGCATTATATTAAGCCATTAACATTAGTGCTCAAATTTAACTCCATAGGGAAATCATGGGTGATAGAGGAGTTATGAGAAACCCTGAGTTCAGTAAAGTTTATCAATGGCATGTTTTATGATATTTCCATTTTTAGTTATAATACTTGCCACGCAATCCCAAGCCATTAAATTTGAGCTGCATATCAGATATAAAGCAATATGGAAAATAAGATAAGCATTCCACCCGCAACTTGGCACTGTAGCAGTTGCTGGAGGTAACAGGTTGTCAGGTCAACTATTTGGCCTCACTTTTTTTAAAAGTAGCAAGATGTTCTGTCATATTAGAAATGATGAATTAGCTGCTCATAACTGATGAAATACTAAGTGAAAATAATTATACTTTCTATTACAGAAGAGTATTTCCAACACAGACCTTTGTTTTCACAAGGCTTTCAAATGATGCTATTTTCTTCTGAAATGGTTTCAAACAGCATGAGTTTTTACAATTCTCTTTAAATGAATAAATATATTTTGTTAGTAAAGGCCAGAATCAAATGCATTGTTTCTAGAGTGCTACTGACCTTGTTCTGGAAAACGTTTTTAACAACTTATGTTATTTTAGTATGTATGCAAATCTGTAAATCTTATATGATTATTAGTATTATAAAAGAGGGTGGACCTGACAGATATTCCAGGCTACAGTAGAGACGAGTCATGCATGTAAACCTGCAAGGCAGATGTAGGAAAAATCAAGATTGCAAGTACTGTAAGCCTTATCCAAGTTAATGGCTTTGTCAGAGGGAGAATGAGTTGAAGACTGGGCTAGACATAAAACAGATCAGCTGTATTAATCTCATTTAAAGGTTTTCAGAGGAAACAGAAAAACACTGATGGATTTGTTAGTAAGATACAAAACCTAAATCTCTTCCAATCCACCCCCTGTTATCTTAGGTTCAGTCTTAAAAATATTCAGCTGAGTTTGGGTGGCTTTGATTGCTTTGTATTATCTTCAAAGTAGCGACATTTTTACAAAATTCCTAAAGTCTCCTTCCATAAATAGACAAAGTGGTGATGTTTCATAAAGGGAATATCCACTGGCCTATTGTTAAAGCTCTCCATGTTTTATTAAAACTAAATAAACAAGCATTTCTCCAACAGCTGACAAATCTTGATAAGGAAAAGAGGCAAACAACTTACTAAAAAAGCTGCATAGTGTAAAAAAGTGTTTTCCCTCCTCTATTCAAAAGAACTCCGTTATACCAAGAATCTCGGTTTCCTTAACTGCTAGGTAATAATGATAATTAAGTAAACACATGAGGCTCTTGGTAACATAGATTTATTGATGGACAAACTACTGTTACAATGGTTGGTTGCTCACTAAATTTGTGCTTCCATGTTGACGCACTGAAGGCAACCAGCCTATATTGTTCTCTCTTTTCACATATTTACTGAGGGGGTTCCTACAGATTAATGTTCAGCTCTTTATTCTCCCATGTTGTGTCTTTATTTTTTTTAAGGGTACCTAGGTGACTTTCTGTGGGTCAGTCTAAAGAAAGCAACCATCTTAACATCCATGAAGACTGAAGTTAAGATGCGTAAGATTTCAAAACATGACAGTGCAGGAAAGTAGGAGATAATCACACTTAAGTCATACCCAGAAGCCTAGAGTCAGTAATAGGCTTGTTCTGCCTCTACCAAACCAAAGTTAATGTTCAGATCTGCCTTGAAACTTTTCTAGCCAAACCACTTAGCCCACACATAGTTTGGCTTACATCTTGCCAGCTTGTTCACATACTAAGAACTCATTAAACTGTAAATCCTGTAAGTAATGTTTTCTTGTTCACTACCCTAAGGAACACTTTTCAAAAGCAAAATTAATACCTCGATTTGCGAGGGATGAATTCAACAGATAAAGTACAAAGGACTGCCTTTCCAGGAACATTTTAGTTCCATTAAGCTAGATATAGTAGTAGACTAGGAAAAGCTTATGAATGATTTTCCAGTTGCATTCTTCTCACTGTCACATTTTCTCTGTCAACTTGTGGTTCTCAGATTAGGTCTTTCTGAGAAGAATCAAGTACCACTGCAAATGACAACCACAATTTCTTGATTTCATTAGTGTCTTCAGATAGCCAGCAAAACTGGCCACTTTGTAGTCATCATCTTGGAAACTAATTTAATACTGCCCTATGAAATGACCTTTTACTGGTAAGGCACAGGGATTTTCTGTCCCAGATACAGCAGGGATCATATAATCATTGAGGAAATAGTGAGAGTACTGTCAGTGTCAGTGATGGAGGAGGTTATTTTAACCCATACCAAAAGTGCATGGTGTCTTCAATAGAGAAGAACATTTTCTTTCTGTTCGAATGCAAAGGAATGATTGGTTTAAAAAGAAATTAGTTATACACGTGCACTGTTCGTCGGTTGTCACCTTATCACAAAGTGAAAATTAATTTTAGCAGTTCACCCAGACTGGGAGAAGGGCAGACTGTAAGCATTTGAGAAAATACTAAGGAAAGTAAAACAGATCTGTTATTATCAGAAGATATATAGGGCCACAATTACAATCTGTTCTTTGGCTTCTGTAATGCGGGAGAGATTCTGCTGCCATTTCATACAAGTATGTTTATAATGGTTGTAAATGGCAAACTGTGAAGAGAATGGATGCTTGGTTCAGTCCTACATTTCTAGAGAGATCTGTTTTTCTGTTAGCTTAAAAAATTAATTCTGAAATCTTTCAAAAAAAATTATTTTATTTATGTTAGTGGTTGATATACTACGTTCATCTAAAAAGTTATACAACTGTATTACCAACACTGGGATACAGTAGAAGGATAGAAGAGGAATCATGGAGACTAAAAATACAATCAGTGGCCTGAATAATTAAAAAACACTTTGAGATTTGCTATGAATGAAAATGAAAAAATGTTTTAAACGTGCTGGAGATGGATAACTTGAGTAGTTCATTATCCTGATAGTGCTGTGAATAATGTATATTATTCAATATTATCACTCTGAACAGAGTAATATAAAATGTGTTCTTGCTCTTTAAGTTTCCAAGAGAACCTAGGAGGTGAGCAGCTCTCTTTGCCTTGCTTTCCTCCTCTTTTATTTATTATAAAGAAGAAAGAAAGAGGTAATATTCTCTGCCTACTGTCCCTTCTCCTGATGGAGAGATGTTTCATGCCTGGTAACATCATGCAAAATAGGTGACTGTGCATACCTAGGGCCCTAGATAATCATCCTGTAATTTAATTGGTAATAGTAAATAAATCCCAAACAAAACTCTTGACATATTTTTTTCATAGTTACGTATTCACTGTAGTATGTTAATATCATTTACATGAGATAATGTCAAAAGAATATCAAATTATGACTTTTAGGACTGTAGTGCTTCTCCAATATCCTACTACAAAATAAGAGAAAAGAGATGCAATTAAGGTTGTCAGTTTAGACCAAGACTAGGCAGTACTGTTTTAATACTTTACGAAGACATCAGGACAAGATATTTTGATCAAAGGGGGATCTGATGAAGCTTTTCCATTCTCTGGTACTTCACAGATACATCAACAGGTATGACCTCTTTTTAAAAAGTTGTTATTTTCTTAAAAAGTACTACAGGCAGAACAGGATAGTGATGATTCTGGATATGGCCTGTAAAATTCCACACCAATGGCCATTTTTATGCAGCTTTGCTGATGTACATTTGTGCTTGCATTTATGTCTACCATTATAGGAGAGAAAGCTGGTAAATTGAAACGTGTTTCAAAATATTCCCAGTTTTAAAAAGCAGAAATGTAAAGCCTGTGCTAATCACATAATTTGTACTGAAAAAGACATGAGGTAAATAATTTTTTCTCCAGCTGCAAAATGAGAAGATCTTTAATGTTGGTTAAATAAACATTAACCAATGAAGTCAAGGCTATAAGTATTTTGACAGATTAAGAGTAGAAACTCAAAATCACTTTGGAATGTTTACCATTAACACAGATAGCAATGAAGCAATAACTGGAACTGCATAGCAATTTCTTCCTATAAGCATTTAAAAGAGAATCAGTCTATAATTTTAGATCAGTCTGTCTGAATCTGTTTCACTGAATCACATTTTAATCCCAGGGTACTGGGACACTGGGAACCAGTGGGACACTGGGAACTACTGATATTTAGCAGGGGAATTGAAAAGGATGAATAAAAAAAGCTCAGTGTTTTGCTTTGGGATGTAGAAAATTCCCATGTTAAAGCAATAATACAACTAAAAAAAAAAAAAAAGTCTTAGTTCTGCTATTAGAAGACTTGTGGCATCCAAATGATTGGACTTCTGTTGAAATAGTCCTGTGCTCCTGAAGCAGAAACATGTTTTTAAATGCTTCCTCTCTGTTGTTTGAGTGGTTAGCTACTGAAAGAGAATTTATAAGGATTCCTTATTTCCCAGTGACCTGTCTGAGGTGTGAAGCTCCAGTAGAAATTCTCCATCTTTTTGAGCAAAAGGTGAGAGAAGATTTCAATGTTTTGCTGACAAAAGTTGAAGCACTGAGGCACCTACACCAATCTTCTATTATATGCTTTTGTATCCACTATGACATTCAGACTCAGGAAGCAGCTGCTGAGGAATCCAGCAGCAAGGTCTGGCACAAACAGAACTGGCATTTCAGGACTTAATTTTTTCACGTGTTGCTTTCTGCACTTACTTGGAATTTGGCAAAGCAGACATTTACTGACAGAACAAGATAACACAAGCAATTCACATTCACAGCATGTAGGAATCAGAACTGTGCAGAATCTGACAACTATCTAAATATTTACCTTAATGATCTCATAAAAAGGAGAGACTTTTACACGAGAATGAGGGAGACTGTGGTGGAGACAAACTTGGAGAATGCCTGAAAAATCAAGGACTGGTTATACATATCTACCCCAGTGAATTTCTGCTAGGAGATCCTTAACCACTGAATTAAATTTTCTGATGTTTCTAGCATTTGTAACTGCAAGCAGATGCCAGGGAAGATAGAAGAGGCACACATAAAAAGAGTTTCAGTGAGTCTGGTGAGAATTTTGTAAAAACTGAAATAATTTCTCTATAAGCACCAGTTTTTGACACACCCATAGAGTACTCAAAATCTCATTTCTCATGCTCTGCTCGTATGCACTGTCATTCCAGCAAAGGAACAGTGATGATGCAGGAGTGCATACCATACTGATTTATGTGAGTAAAGGGATCATTGACTGTGAGAGGTTTGCAGGTTTATTTCATTTTTATTAAAGGCACATATGTTTTACATGGGCTATGTAAAATATTTCTGCTAATGGGAAGTTATTACATGTGCATCCTCTGTGTATAATACACAGAGAAACTTTCAAACAGGGTATGGAAATGTGCCTTTTTTTCCTCTACCTTTTTTCTGGTTTTGTTTTTTTTTTTCTTCCCTGTAACATGCCAATCATTCAGATTAATATCTAGGTAGCCTTACTTTCTAGCTGAAAATGCCATCTTGACAACTAGAGTTGGATAGTTGCTGCCTTCCAAGTCTGCAAGACTCTAACATTATCAAACATCACTAACTGGACTTTACTAAATGGCATTTTAAAAGAATTCTTAAAGCACACATATTTGATCTTAAAAAAAAATGTATTAAGGTGGAAATACAATACTGACTGTCCAACTGAGCTAAAATCTTTCATGGCATTTGCTGTTCTTTATAGAGTTTAGTTAACCTTTCATTTTTTCAGCATCTTAGTTTTTGTTACCACGCTTAAACATAATCAGCTGGCACTTCACTAAATTGCAGTAGCTTTAGCCTGTTTTCATGGACTGGATTCTTTTACGGTGCCTGTATTTGCAACAGAAAAGATAAAAAGGGAGTAAACATTCCAAGGTTTCATTGCAAATACCAAACAAAGGTGAAAAAAAGTAATCAGCTCATATGGTGATGTGAGATCATATCTGAAGGGGAAAAAAAATCTGCCTATGCTGTTTCAACCAAATCTTTAAAATACAAATACAACAGGGAATCCAATCCCAAAGACATCTCAGGGACACAGTGGTTAGTGACCTTATACCTGGTATATGAAAAAGTGCTTGTTAACCAGCTTGAAGAACAACCTTTGCAACAACCTTTGTAGTCTTCACACGAAGGTGTAATCTAGACCACAACAATATCCAGACTTTACCTGCTCCACAAATGTGAAAATCATAAACACAGGTTTCTCTCAAGTTAATTGATTTGAATTGCCCTTTGAGGCACAGTCATGTGGTATTAACATCGTCAAAGCCAGAGTTGCAATGTCTGCAGCATTTGGATGCACCAATTGAGGCTGATCTTTGTTCTGAGACTGCTGCACTATGCTCTAATTAACTTTAATAAGAACCTAATTTGGAAATAATTACTGAAGAGTTGTTTTCCCTACATTAAAAGCAGGGCACATTTATGGGTAGCTTCCATATAAACTTTCCAATCTGACCATCTCCTACCCACATGGAGACCTGACTTTGGCATCCTACCAGAAAATGTAGTAAGCTAGCTAATATTTGGTAATTATATATTCAACTGCTTGGTAAGTTTGGGCATGTCTGAAGAAAGTCCATCGGGCTGCACTTGCAGAGTTGTGATTTGTATTCCTTGTGAGTGGACTTAAGGTGAAGGTGTAATTCACATTTTAATGTAAATATGAAATCTGAGCAACCCAGCCTGATCTCATCAGTGACTGTGCTTTGAGCCAGAGGATGTTAGACACCCCCTGAGAGGTCCATTCCCATCTGAATTACCCTGTGAGGCTAAGTAGATTTACCATGGAATCACTGATAAATGGTAAATATGCAGTTGCTAGTAATGCTTTTAGATGTACCTTTTGGAGAAGAATTGCATTTCAAGGAGCTCTTGCCCTTTCTGTAAGTATAATTTCCATGTATTCCCCTAATGGGAAGGAGGTCATTAGGTAACCTAATAATCATGTTCTCTTTTCAATAGAATCCTAGTGTATTCAGTTCTTTATCTGGAAAACAATGAAGTAACAAACTGAAATGAAGAAAAAAACATCACCAATATGAGGGAAAAAGATTCAATGAGGACAATACAAAATGCTGCACCTAGAAACCCTTCCCCTTCCTTCTCTAGAGAGCTGTTAAAAGATCAAGGTACAGAAAGAAACATGGCAAAATAAACAAGCTGTACAGATTTTGCAGTAGGTGGGACCATCTGGATCCAGGTAATGTGACCCTAAACAATCTGCCCTTCAGTTGCAGGGGAAGGCAAAGAAGTCTTGTGACTCGTAGCTAAAAAGCTGAGATGGCAATGTAGCTTATTTGCACCTTGATCCCATTATAGAAAATAATTATTATTTGTTATTTCAGATAAGGCAAGTGAATATGACCAGGCACCAGATTACATGTTCACGCTATGTGATTTGTGTCAAGTATCTAAAAAACACCAACTGAGCTAATAGATGTGTGCTGATATTCAAGTGGCTTTCTCTGCTGTATTTCTGCAGACCAACTAGACCACAATCTAGTGTTTTTCCTCAGCATTTCTTCCTATGCACCAAGATTTTGTCTAGCCTTAGAGCAACAGTACAAAGATGGACTGTTTACGCCAAGAGCTTATCTGTTTATTGCAGAATTAGAAGCATATCAATGAATAAGCATGAGACTGAGTAGTAGTAGTGTATGTACAGTGAAGCAAAGCAGAATAGTTCTCAGCAACTAGCCAAGAATTCAGTCCATTTAGGAACTTGTAGTGTACTTTTATTTTACATTCTTAAAATAATCTTTTACAGTAATGCAGTCAGAAGGTAGCTTCTGAAGGTCATATAGTGTCACTGATGAAAAGCTTAAGCAGGAAGCTGTAAGAGTTCTACTAGATGTGAGGCTTGCTCACACTCTAGAATTTTAAGAGCAACTTTGAATATGTTCTGAGCAATGTAGGGAACTAACTCTTAACTTCCTGTGCAAGAATTGTCTTGTTGGAGTCATTAAGTTCTACCACACACAAATTATTTCCAATTAGAACCTAAAGCTGCTTCAAACAACAGAATCCTGACTGATGTATTAGAAGGCAGGTAACTTGATTTATGGCAACAGTAAAAATAACAAGATTTATTTGTTACCTTGCTGCACTATTCTTCTAATGGTATGATTCACGGTCACAATTAGAAATTACTAAAAACAGGAAAACAGAGGACAAATATGACCTGATTTCAATTTATGTCAAAGCATTGTGCTTCCTGCTTCAAAGTCATGCTGCATGAATATGGGAACATTTGCAGTGCACTTACAAAATCATGGTTTGTTTTATGTGAGATTGGACCTCTGCAGAGTATAGGTGACTTGATTCTCTGGCTATATGTGGGGTATTCTGGAGTGCAAACTAGAGAGTCTTAGGCTTACTGGTATAAACTGTCCTGAAAGGAATAAGGAAGCTTGAATACCTTTGCAAGATCATTTTGGTTACTGCTAGGATTGTATTGTTTTGATAAAAGTACTAAGGTTATAACTGGGAAAGCATTTCCAAACATATTACTGTAAAGAGATAATACTTTTACTCTACAATAAAAGTTGATATTACATGAAGGCATGAGGTAAAAATAGCAGGCTTCAAACCTATTATAGAGAGGAAAGGCAAAACGGTAGATGAAAGAAGTGAAAAAGTATTCATTACATTCAGATTACATGGGTGAAAATTTCCTTTTCTTGTACAATCTCAAAAAAAGCTCAATCTAATAATCTTCCCAGATAATCACCAAAACACATTTCACTCCATGCCTCTACCTTCTCTTTTTTTACTTTTACAGCTTTCCAATCCAATGATTGTTAGATATGTATACAATTATCTACTTGGTTATCTGCTGTAATACATTGGATACAGTCAATCAATTTTCACTGCACTTACAGCTAAGAAAGCTAGAAATGCCTTCATGCCTTAGCTGCTAGCTGTATGCTAGAGAATAGATGCAAATACAAAAATGCCAAGTGATACTTTTGAATAGAGATCATAACATAGTTACATGCAGATCCTGCCTCCATTATAATGCCAATTTCCTCTTTGGGTTCAGGGATCCACATTCTCCTTGATTCTTATTTTAATCTGATAAACATATAATTGAAGAAGCTTTTGTTTTGACTTCAACTTCTCGTTTCTATTGTGCCCCCCCACAAGTCTGCACTGATTACTCTTCTTTCCTTAAAGATATGCTAACATTTTTAATGATTTGAAGGTAAGGAATTAAATACCACTTCAGCTTAGACTAGTTAGAGCTTGCATTATGTTTCTGCACAAAGATGTTCTCTTTGCTTTTCTGCATGTATCACAAGCAATAGGAGATGAGGTGTCTCTATCCTTTGTTCTCCATTTTTCAGTGAGAGAGAAACTACTTGCAAGTTCCTCTGGCTGATGCACTAAATAAAGAGGTTCAGGTCTCTTTCCCCTATGAATGGTAATGGCTTCAAAAGAAGAAAGAGAAACAGGCTGTACGAGATCTTACAGATCAACTGGGGTACTGTTCTCGGAAGAAAAAAATCAGGTTTATATCCTTACGTAAACATTTTTGATAACTTATAGCTTATTAAAAAGTTGGGTATTGGTTTAAGGTAGTGGGTATGTCTGTAGTACTGTTTTGCTGTGCTATTTCCTTTATAATTGCTGAAGCAGGCTGTCAGGCTGCTTAGGGTTTAAAGGATAGGATATTTGATATACCACCAAAGTGGTAACTTCGGTGGGAATCAATCTTAGTTGGCAGCTGAGCATATGCTAGGCAGACTGAATCCCTAAAGCCTGAAAGTTTGGGGAAATCTTAGATGCCTTAATATGTGAGAGTATCTATATTTGAAGATAAGCTCAACGTTAACTTACGTGGTTCCTTTTAGCACCTGTGTGTATTTGAAATTATGGCTCAGCTTCCTCTAGAGCTTCTTTCAGATGTAGCCTGTAGCCATTGCAGATAAAGGCAAGTCTGGACCATAGTATTTATTCCTTGCCCTCATTTGCCTGAAATTCTCTTTGTTTTAATTTATTGTGTTGGATTTGCACAAACGGATCTGTAGTTTAATAACTTATTTGCTTTCTGCCCCTGTCATTTAAACAATTTTTGCATTCTAATTCATTTCTCTGAAACTTCAAAACTTTTTTCTCAGAAATCCTGAAGATAGATTTCTTTCACTTTGAATTTTGAGATTGTATCCTATGCTTAAAATCTTGGTAGGAAAAAATAAAAAGCATTCATCGAAAATTTTAAATAACCCCCACCCAAAATCAAACATACTGGAGAAAACGTCATGTTTTCAGTGGACTATTGTATTTTTTTCCTTCGTTCTCATTTTTCAGTTCAGACGAAAACATACCATCATTATTTCAGTTCAGATCTCAAACTGCACACTGCCACATCACTACACTCTAAGTCACCTGCTGAACTACTCATAACACTGCCCAGTGCCTCAAGGAGAAGGTCCTACATCCAAGTGCTAACCATGTTTAACCTGTGGAGACTGACAAAATCACAGCAGAAGGTAATAAATAGTTTTCAGACAGGCACTGTATGCTTTTCTCTGGAATTAATTTTTACAGGATTTAGGTTAAGCTAATGTGAGCTACATTATTTTATTGTACTAGCTGTACTAAGACACTGAAATAGCCACAGCCTCATTATTTGTGCAGGACTCAAAAATGCAAGAAATGCAACATGGCTTGCATAAAACCGGAAAAGATGTGAAGCAGCCGTTCAGATCTGCGCACACTGAGATTTCCTATCATTTGATTTTCTGTTGCTTCACTGGTGCTGCTGCCTGTAAGCAATAATCTGGATGTTTCATGATCTTTGAAGTCCCTTTAAATCTAAGCCATTCTGTAATTATATTTCATATGTAATTGGGATAAACAATGCTTTCATTTTCCAAATACTAAGATTTGAGTAAGAATCCCTTTTCATTGCAGGGGAGTTGGACTAGATGACCTTTAAAGGTCCCTCCCAACTCTATGGATTCTGTGATTCTATGATGTGACCACATGGACTATTCTGCTGTGCAGGCTCTTCATCATTTTTGTTATTATATTTGTGCTGTTTTGTGTTTTTTTTTTTTAAAGTCTGGTTTAAGGAAGCTAATAGAACTGTTTCCAGCCTTTGGGGGCTGGATTCAATCCAAATTCATGAAGGATGTAGATCATCATCTTAGTAAAAACACTTCCAAAATTTGTCTTTTTGCTAAAACAAGGCCACCTAGAAGATGAAACCTTTCTTCTTTTTTTTTTTTTTTTCCCCTCCTCTAAAAAACATAATTACACTCTGATTTAAAACTCTAATTGAGTGCACTTGCATTGGTAAGATGTTCTTTCCCTTTAGGGACCGCATTCCTATTAGTCACACAAGCTGTCTAATCATTTCATGGTCCTTTTTTTTTTTTTTTTTTTCCCCACACCCTGTACTTCTATTATAAATGAGAAATTTAAAGCTTTTTTTTTTTTTTTTTTTTTAAAGTATCACAATTATATCCCTATAAATTTAGGAATCACTTATGTTGAAACAGTAAGTCATATCTTCATTCACTGTAAATTATGATGATTTTGTGGAATTCAGCAAGGAAAACTTACTTATATCAGCTAAGAATCTGACCCATGATAACAAAATGAATATACTGAAGAAGTGAAAACTCTTAATTTTTTCAGTCTGGAGAATTTATACCCTGGCTACACAGCAGCTGTGCTGTTAGCTTGGATCTCATTAGTGTTATAAGTTTTTTGCATTAAACACAAAAAAAAAATCATTCAAAATGCAATACAATGCAATCCTTCTGGTTAAGGACATTGTAAATTTTATGAATATAATGAGCTTTATAGACAACACTACCTTTCCTATGGCTGAGTAGTTACTTTATTTGAACCCTGGTTTTGTAATGAGAACAAAGGAAATACTGGAATTATCATCTTTTCTGTTACCCCATCTCTGCTATCTCTAAGCTTAGCTTTCTAGGCTTTCTAGTTTGTGAAATTTTGAAATTGTACTTTTACAATCAGAACCTATGCTTCACCAAGTACTTTGTTAAGCCGACAGTGCTTACCTAAAGCTATAGGAGTATTTAAATTCTAGGTTATCAGGAGTCCACATTGTTTTTCTTCCACCAAATCACATGGAATGCTGGTAAGTCCTGGTAAAATCAAGTATGTGCGCTTTTCTAAATCTAAGGAGTTAGTTATAGCTTCTGTAGTCATTGCACAATCTGTAAAGTAAAAGTTGCTAGCATTTAAGCATATTTTACGTTCTTTACCTTCAGGCCTTAATTCATAAGCATCGTCTTTGTTGTAAGTTTAAAGTTTTTAAGGAAAAGCACTCAATTACATGTAGTGTATGGAAAATCTAGGTCAACCACTAATCTATGGCTTGTAATGAATTTGGATGGAAGGAATTCAAGGCTCTGAAGTATCATGTTTCTCTCATGCTTCTCTTTATTGACTGCAAAAGTTGTAGGGTTTCTCAGTGAAGTTCATTTTGGTTTTTTATTTGAGCAAATGATGATCCACCGTGAATCTTTTCAATTTTGGAAATCTTTCATTGCTTTTGTGCTTTTCTTTTGTAAAGATTTATCCATGATTGCATGAAGGAAAATAACAAGAAAGGAACATTTCTAGAAATAATAATAATGAATCTTACAAAAGATTCACTTAAATTCAATACAGATAGACTTCTATCAGTGTTTACTTTACCGGATGCAAAAAACCATACTGGTCTGCTTTCATAGTTTTTCAAGTATGGAAACAAAAGATAATCCAAAATACACTTAACAGTAGAGGACCAGATACACTGATGAACCTGTACATAAGTCAACTAATATCTGGCTACTTTCTGTTTCCTCTAGCTGAAGATCAAACTCAGGACATGTGACTTTTCCATTATGGTGCCAGTAATTATCCTCCTTTCTGCCCTGTCAGATCTGGATGTATTTGGTCTTATCTAAAACAAACGCATCTGGTGGTGAATCTGAAAATACAGCTTGTTTCAGACCCAAACCTTCCTTTCTCACATACAAGGACCCTGAGGATGTTGAACGCTATTAAGGAAAAATTCCAAGGCTGTAAGAAAGCCTCCAAATGAATAATATTTTAGAACAGTAGCCCAAGGCTGCAGCATTTAATTGAATTCATTGAATTTCAGCTAAGTAGGCAACTATCTTTCTGACCTGAGGGAGACCTGTATATATTAATAACATAAATGTTATTAACAAAGCAGCTAACATAGCACTGGAGACAAGTTAGGAAGTTTTATATTGTTAGGTGAAAAAAATACCTTTGATTGATATGATTCGTGATCAGTCATTTACATCTTACTGTTGTGACCTTGCTGATCCTCACAGTTCTGCTGCATTACATTTAATTGCCACAGTGTGTAATTGCTATGTGCCAGTTGTTATCACCCGTAATGTAGATGGGCTATTTGTCATCTAACTGTGCTTAATTAATAATAGAAAATCCTAACTCAATATTCACTTTTGACAGCCTGAGTTCATGATTAATTGTTTGCTATTTAGTTATTATGATTCTGTGCAAGTGACTAACTGTCAGCTGAGAAGGAGCAGGCTAAAGTACAGTGGATGTTTGTGGTATGCTGAAGGAACAAATTTAGCCGAACATTTAGGGATTAAAAATACCACGGTGTCATCAGTCAGGCATCATTTGGGTATCTTATGGCTCCATAAAGGCCATTCAGAGGAACAGCTGAATTTTCATGTGTGAACATGCTCATTTTGGAACTCCCTTAAAATTGTGGGTAGTGTATGTTAGGCCAAGTTTGGTAAAGGATGAAATACCAGCTGAGCTGGTGTCAGAAAAAACTCTGTGTTTATGGAATTTATTAGGAATGTATAGACAAACAAACAAACAAACAAAAAACCACCACCACCAAGTCATAGTATTTCAGACTAGTATGTTCTTTTCCACTAGCTGCTGACAGAAAATGAAATTCAGTAAATTGCTCCATTTAGTAAGGGTACAAAATACAGCATTTGGGTTTCCTGTTAAAAATATCTTGAAAATGTGGGGGTTCTCTATCCCTGACACCGCCTCCCTTATCGCTGTCTAATTTGTATGGCCTTTAAAACTTACAGTGAGATAAAACAAAATTCTAAATCAAGAAAAAGTAAATGAAGGTAAGAAACACTAGGGAGAAAGTGGGCAGTTGCCTACTTTTATCACAAGCACACACTGAGAAAGAAAACTGTCAGGCAATGACAGACTCTCTACCAGTAACAGCTGTCTTTGCAAGCTTTCTTGATAAATCCAAATAAATAATACAGCTAAAAAAACCCAACACCACTGTTACTGAGAGATTTTCATAAATACCCACTTTGCAGGCATAATAGATAGCAATTTACATCAATGGTTCATAACTACAGCACATTTCTAAAACTGAAACCGATGATTCCTAAAAATGTCTGTGTCCCAGCTATTCTTTATTGCCAATAAAAGTGATGCTTTCCAATAAGCAACTTAGATACAACACTGAGAAACTTGGCTTCTGATCCACATCTGAGAATCCGTGTGAGATAGTTTGGAGACGCTGGAAGCATCTGCAAGAGGAATTTTGGCACTTGCTCTTCCTCTATTGATGTGGCACTGGCCGTTCTTTAAAACGATCAGAAGTAGCTTTGAGGCAGGAGTTCCCTCAGAAGAAGTGACGTTATCAGCATAAGCCAAAGTGGTGACAGCTATGTCATTTTTCCTTGAATTAATAGGAATGGTTAAAGAAAATGAAGTTCCTATTAGACTTGTAGTGGTAAAGGTAGTTTATGGAGGAGCACAGATTCTCAAAATGTTTGTACCAGCAGACACATTACAAACATGCGACGCTGGGTTTGGTTTTTTTTTTTGCATTATCTCTCTTCTCACCCAGGCAACTCTTAGATGGATTTAACACACTTGATTAGCTTCTATTTGTCACTATTGCAACAATGAAGAAATTTACTCTGTCCATTTCAATGCTGGCATTCTTGTTCACCAAAGTGAATGCTTTGTAAAGCCTTAAAGTCTGTAGGAGATCTTCAGCTGTTATAGATCTGCCACAGTACACAGTTCAGTGTACGGAATTACATGATGCAAAATTTATTTCTTCTGCAAAACAGAGTCATCACTGAGGCCATAGAGAAGAATATAACATTTCATTTGTTTTAGACATGGAAGATTTCATAAGGAAAAGTCATATCAATGCAATCCTAATGGTTAATTCTGTGTATCAAGCTCCACTCTCACATGGCTGTATCTAAAACATGATAGAGCCTTTCAAATACACAGCAAATAGTAATAACGATGAAAAATGTGAAAACTGTGGCATGGGCTTCTTTGTTTAACTTTGTGTATAAATTATTCCATACCATAAGGGATGACTGTGTCAAGCTAATTTTGTAATGTGCTTGAAATCTTCGTTTAAAAAAAAAAGCTTTTATACTACCTATTTACTCTTCACTATTTATTAATGATCATTTCTTACGTATAGTTTAGAACAGTGTTTTCTATTTTTTCTTTCTGGGCAGAAGCTTTTGGCCATGGCAGCCAAAAGCATATACATTCCTGTCCCATTAATACGACTCTTACAGAAATCAGTGGAATCACCAGTACTGTGAATGCATTCAACTGTTAGTAAAAATGAATGTCTCACTTGGGACTTAAACACATGGAAAAGAGGGCAGCCAGTGAGAGGCTGCTGTCTTCTGCTCCTGTCTACTCTCCTTCATTCTGTAAAACACAGCTGCCCTTTTGAGCAGTATTGCTAACGCAAGGAAAGGCATATTGCAGTTTTGGTTTCCACTTTGTAATTTTTGATGAGCCAATCAAACTTCTTAGGTTAGATAATAATTACCTATGAGGCTATTTCCTGATATTTTATGGCAACAATTTCCAGTCTTTAATTATATTACTTTGAATATTTGTTCTTCATGATGATCAGCTAAATTGCATGTCACAGCCTTACTTTCTCACTGTATTGCAATGGAGCAGGAAATGAATGCCAGCACAGCAGCAAATGACACACATACTTTCAAGATGGATTTGAGCCAAAATGATTCACAGCTACATTTATGAAAGTTTAGACATTCAGCACACTTTCATAAACATGCATCAGTCACTCATCTCTTACCTAACAACAAATAACAAAATATAACTGCAAAGAGAGTATATTGATATTAATCCTGAAAATATTTGTGAATTGCTCTTTGTGTTATTTATCCACTCATATTATATATGAAGTTTCTTTACAAGTATTGTTTCTGAGATGTTTCCTGACGCTAACTATACCTTTAAACAATTACTCACCTTATTCTTTATCAATCTAAAGTGGTTTAACTTGTTAGATAATTGAAAATGCTCATCTAACTGCTATTCAACAGCTGACATTCTTTTTCTTTTTGCTGTTTTTTTTACACTTTTTAAAATAAAATCAGACTGATGAAGTTATTAATTTTCTTGAGATAATTAATAGCTTGTTGGTGTTTTATTTTTTATACAATTTGCTTGCATGAGAGAATCTCTCATAAAATCCATTTCAGCATTTGTCTGATTTCTTCCTTTGATCTCTAGCTATCCTATAACACTGCCAAAACAACACAATTAGGATTACTAGTTCAAAAATTTCCTTTTTCTGCATCAACCCAAGCAGAGAATCTACTTTCTGTAGAACAGTCTTATTTCTGAACTGCTTGATACACCGACATCTTTTCATTTAGCTTACCTTCATGCGAAGCACTGAGCCAGCCATGTGCCAGGCCACATAGTCAAAAACTCTATGAATTTAAATGAGGCTAGGGATTAATGTTTATGAGAAGGAAGGCTTAACAACTCCTCTTTCTATGAGCAAGGATTTCTCCAGCAAAAACTCCTTCCATTGCAAAAACAGCTTGTATATCTTTTAGGAACCTGGAGCTAAATTCTGAAGTTTGGACTAATTGCTAATTCCTTTTCATTTTAAAGAGGTTTTGCCAAAGGTGGTAGTGGTGCTAATTTTGTTCAGCATGAAAGAAGATGCTTGATATTGAGAAATCATTAGCTCACTGCTTTTACCTTTTTACAAGTAATTATTTTACTTATATTAGTGAAAAGACTGCAAGAGTTCAATCTCATCACCAGCTTCCATCTCTTAATAAGAAATCATTCAATTATTATTAATAATAATTAAAATAAAATCTTAATTTTTGCAGGTTAAGATAGAGCAAAACAGCCAAAAAGTTATAAAATCTCATGTATAGTAACATTTACTGAGAGTAGTTTTAACTTCTGTTTATGAACCAACATCTCAGGTATAAAGTGATCTCTTAAATAGCTATTTTATCCTACACAGAGTAGACTTTGTTTTGTTCTATCAAAAGAGTTCAATGAAAAACTGAAAGGAGATCAGTACCAAAACTACCATCAAACACTGACTGTTTTGAGATAACTGAATGTTCTTTCTGCCTATGAATATGGAATTCAACAAGGTCAAAGCAGCACAGAACATCAAAACCAGCACAGAGTTGATGGAAGGAGATTGTTTAGACATCAGCCAACCACACCTTATTTACTACATCTTAGATCTCTAGCAAGAAATATGCTATCAGCTGGTATAAGTGCAGTTAAGGTATAAAAATGCCTTGATGATTGCTATTCCTAATTGGTCAATTCTCTTTGACCAACAGTAGTTCAAAATAGAGAATGCAAAATCTTGCACTTAACAACGATATCATTTCCTGTTCATGACACACTGGAGAATCATTTTAATGTATATTTTGGCCATTCCTCTTAGCTTCCTTGAGTCCTGGTACAGTATAGTCAAGCCATAGTTAGGGCTGTAGATTATACTCCTAGCTTTGCATCTGATAGATACAAAATAGCATCTCACTATTTTGCTAGGGAGTCCACAAGCATTCTTAGACAATTAATATATACTTCATGTTGTTTCATGAAATTTTTGTAATAATTCATTTGTATTTTCATCTTAAGTAATATTTCTAACATTGCTCCAATTCAGTTGTGCTTACAAGTTTCCTGTTAATTCAAGCACTGGTTACAAAACAAAACAAAAAACCAGAACCAAACAACTGTTATTACAGCAACAAAACAAGAATTCTAGATAGATCCAACAGAATGGTTTTGTCACTGTACAAGTCTCCTAGTTCTGACAGCCTCATCAAAACCCCAGCAGAGGAAACATGGATGCTCCTGTTTGCTACACTCAACTTTCAGTGAGCCCTAAGGGGAATGGACATCAGTTAATGGCCAAGATTAAATTTTGGATCACAACATGGTTATTTTTATCTGATAGAATCCTGGTCAGTATAGCAGCCAAGCTGCTATTCAGCTGAAGTTCCTGGTACAGCTTTTAACTTGATGCAAATTGACATAATTTTATTAAGGCTAATGCAAATTTTATATTTGCTTTGGATTTAATTTTGGGATAGCTACAGATATATTGCTGAGGAAGAACACTATCATGACCAACGTACAAGTTACTAAAACAAAAACATTGTGAACACACAGTATTTTTTTTTATATTGCACAAATTTGAAATAAATCCTTTTATAGCATAAACAGATTTAAAAAAACATATATGGGGTGGGTTTGAGCCTACTATTTTATCCCACCTGATTGTTGTAGCTGAAATCACAGGCTGTCTGGTCAGAAGCAAGGAACTTCCCTCACGCCACAGGGAGCACAAATCAATCATGTTCTACCTGCATAAGATTTCATCTTTTGTGCCATAAACTACACAGTAAGGTCCAAATCCTTCACTGTGCATTTACATGTAGAAGAATTAAGAGTGACCCTGTCCTTGGGAAGCTCTCCATATTTCACCTGGGTATTTTCTATCATGTGTAAGAGAAATTATTTATGGAAAAGGTACATTAGTATTCCATGCAATTATTTCTTTAAGTCCTATTTGTTCTTCTGTTGTTACTGTATATAAATCATAGACATAAATTCCTGTCAAAATATTTTTCTCCACATATAGCAATGATGAAGAGGGCAAGAGGTTTGAGAAGGCAGAATATCAATGCTGAATTGCTTTGCTGCATCTATATTTGTTAACTTCTGCATACTGTGAAACTGTTAAGGCTGCTGAAGGGATCAGTGAACTGAGAGCAAAGCTGGGCACAAGTAAAACAAAAAAATGAGAAGCAAAAAACTTACGGTTAGATGGAGATGTCTTTGCAGGGGCATAATGAATGTAGCCATTAAATAAAGATTTTACAGCAAGGGAAATGCTGTTTGTAGGAGGGAGAAGCCAGTTCTGCCATAAAAAACAGAGAGAAATTCTTCATTGCGAAATGCAAATATCCCTTTTGCTCTTACTCACTGTAACAGATTCTAAAATAAATACTAAGCTCCTTCAGGATTATCTGTAATTCTTTTATGAGGGCATGTGTGTGTGCTTGCATGTGTGTGTGTTCATACATGTACTTCTGAAAATAGATATACTATGTTACATAATTACAGTTTTATTCCTTTTATTATTTCTTCCTGGCAAATACCTGTGCTTAAAGGTCAAGCTACTAGAAGACATAAAGTTAACAACAGGGACAGAAACTGCTGAAGTAGCAGAGTTCAGTGAAATGTTTCTTCAAATGCTTGTATTTGTTACTCTAGCACATAAAAAGCTCACAAAACTCTCAGGGGAGATGATAATGTCCCAGACTGTCAGACGACAGCACCTGGTACGCTAGGACCAAGGGCTGGTAGTTCCTAGCTCTGCTCTGGAAACAACCTGGCAAGAGTAGAGAAATCTCAACAAAGCTCAAAAGGCTGATGGGGAGGAGTGATCTAGCCTTCTTACAATTGTTCCCAAACCTTCTACAAATCTTTTCCAGTGTCTTTCCTGAGCTTGCAGATGCATTTTCTTTTATCTTGATGCATTTGATCCGTACTTGATACTTTAAAGTTAGCTTAAGATTGGCCCCTCTAAAACTTCCAAACAGTCCTAGATATAAGGAGGGTCTCTGTTTTCCAAGATGCAGAATAACCACTATACTTCCTACTTTGTTTGCAATCTGGTCTCAGTGACTTGTACTCAAATTTGAGAAATAATTCATAGAAGAAGCAGTGAAGAAGAATTATAGTCTCTCATGAGATAGATAATCTTGTCCTGACAGTTCAGTTTTCAACCTCAAATACTTTATTCAGAGGAGAAAAGCCCAGAAATGTATTTCACATAGAGCTCTTGGACGCTGCTGAGCTAAATTTACAGCAGCAGATAGAAAACCTGACCGTAGTCAGATAAGGGTAACATAATACCAAGGTATTATGGGTCTGTTTAGAACATGAGATAGAACAAAAAGTTGATTTTCAATTTCAAATGTATCCGCAACCAACTCACAAATCATGCTTGGCTTAGCCACACAGCTACCCCTTGGAACTCATGCAGGGCTCTAGGAAAGTCAGGGTGTCCTTTATCAACTACAACACCGAGGCCAAAATGAAGGATATATGCTGTGGAATAATATGGGAGAATTTTCTAAAAAGCTGATATGACAAAGAAGATTGGTTTTCCTAGAACAGACATTTTTATGTATGTGACTACAAGCACTAACGGGAGCATTTTGACAATACCCAAGTTTTTAAGATTAGGACTAAATATTCTGCAAATGAAATAGCCTCTAAGAATCAGTAGTTCTGGCACTCTGAATTGAATCAAACCCCATCAACGCTTTAATTTTTAAAGGAAGCTAAGAAAGAAAATTTGCATGAAGGAGAGGAAAATATACATATATATATATACTCAAGCACAACACCACTTAACCATCTTAACCACAAATTCTGTTTTTTTCCCAGGTAAAGTAATTCCTATCTTAAAGAAAAATGCCACTATTTTAAAGTGCATACTTTAACACTCATCTGAGTTAATAATATACTTCAGAACATTGGTTTTTTGAAATCCATCCACTATTCTAAATATTCTGGAACCTCATCAGCCATACAAATTCTCCTGCTTAATAAATCACTTTGGTAGCCAAGATGTCAGACTTCACTACCTACCATGTAGAAGGAGATCTCCCTGGTGAGACCAGGATAATTACAAACGCATTATTTGCTTCAGATTTGCTCCAGTGGGCCAGAATGTTCACTGTGCATGAATTAATCTCTAAGTCAAGGGACTTACGTGATGATACCTTATCTCCTGAATAATTTGAATTAAGTACATGATGACAAAAAAATGGGATAACTTTTTTAGATTCTCTTAAGTTATATCGCTTTTCTGTCAGATAAAATTGAAATGTAATAAATGGAATCAAAGAATACACTTGCTATGCTTGAGAACAGAGGACTTATGTATAAAATGGTGAAATAAATTTGAAGGGAAACATTCTCTAGTAGTCACTTGCTACTGATCTGCAGATTGGAAAGTCTAGATAACAGAAGATACATCACTGCTTTTGCAAGGTTTATTATGTGCTCTCATATTATTTGATAGATTTATACATAGATCAGGAATCTTTTTGCTCTCATAGAAAGTTAAAATTGATTCAATTCTTTGTCATTTTGTGTCCACTTTTTGAAATGGTAACAGGACTCTGTCTCATACTCCTCACTTTGTGTCTTAATTGCTTCTCTTAAAGAATTGCGTTCAATTAAAGAAGCATAGAGAATATATTTTTTAAAAAACAGTATTTTAATGCTGTATGCAAAGAGCATGAAAATCTGCTTAGTCCTCCACATTTTTGGTGGAAGACATTTTTCTATATTGTTATTTTGATTTGTTTCACTAGAAAAAAAAAAAAAAAAAAAACCAACAAAAACAAAACACCCCACAAATCTAACAAAACAGTTCTGAGTAATTCTGTCATAAATACTAAAATGCAAGACTATAAAAAAGTATCCAAGTCTGAATAATAAGAGATGGTCATCTCTTTCAGAGTTCACTTTTTCTTTTTTTAAAACAGTACTTTCAAGTTTACTCTTAGAAAATGAATGCTATTATAAATGGAAGTCCATTTTTCTCTTTCTCCTTCTACACTCTGACAAGTATTGGTAGTATTACACATTTTAACTACCAGAAACAGCTCCAAAACTCATCATGTTTGTAATCCTTTCTGACACTTAAATGAACCAAGGATTCATGATACTTCCTAGAAAATCTGTTACAGGTATCAGAGTTCACAAGCAGGTTTTCCATTTTCTGAGGATGATAACCACAGAGGCCACTCCAATTCCCACATCCTACATTTGCTCATGACCACCTTTGGAAAGTGTTCTCAATATTTTTGTTTTCAAGTCAGGTGAAAAACTGGTCTACTGGAAATCTTTTGAAGTTAACATACAAGAAACATCTTAGGAGAGGAAGGAAATAATTTAGCCAATAGGCATTTAAATGTGTAGCTGAGGGGAACAAATATGATACATGATATGAACCTAAACGATTTAAGCATTATGTCGTGGATACTGGAATGGCAAATGGTATGCTACATCAATTCCTATACATTTATCAGATGGATAGAATATTAAAAAGGACACACCACAAGTTAAAGCACCTAAAACTCATTTTAACTTGTTCACTTAAGGAAGAAGAGAACATCATATTTATTACTACTGAAATATGTCAAAGTTGCAGATACAAGCACTGAAAGCAGCAAAGTGCAGCCTAGTTAAATCTCACCCACATTTGAGGAAAAATTACTTGTAGGGCAGAAAAAGTAGATTAATCATTTCACTCATTCAGTACTTAACCTTGTGTCTTAGATTGTCAAAAGTCTGACAACTTCACATTGCTGTTCCTGCTCATTGTAAACCACTTGAAAGTCACCAGTTCATTTTCTATAGGTGGCTAAATTAATTTTCTGATGCTATCTTGCAGACATTCTCACAGTAGATAGTCTAAAAAATGATGGAACACTGAGCCTGAATTTTCCATTTCTAAAACACAATGAGATATCATTTAATCTCTGTGCCATGCAGTTTTCCCAGTTATGCTTTCATAAGAATGGGCATCTGTGGAAATGGCCAAAGTTTGGCAAGACAGAACTGGAATTAAGAGAGTCACAGTCATAGTCTTATTGTAGGATTCTCAGCCAAACTGCAGAGTGCAAATTAAATGGTTTTCTGATGATAAAATACTATATACATATGATTCCATAGGCATGAATATTTATAAAGTAGTCCTTATAGAATCTGGTAACTGGTTTATTTGAAGGAGGAAACAATTATCTAATTAAAACAAATGTTTAAATGGAAAAAGTTCATTATTGAAGTCATAGCTGGTTATAACACAAGTTTATTGCCTACAGACTTTCAGCTTATATATCAGTTTATCCAGGAGAATGTTACAGAACCGATTTTTATCAAACTCATGTACTGACAAATATGTGAGAAAAAAATTCTCTCAAGTCTGAAAAGCAACCTGCTGCTCCATATTTACAGTTCTGTAAATCTTAAACTGCTTGTCTGCAGTTCTTCGCAAGCAAAAGATTAAAAAATGAAAGATATTGGTACAACAAAAAACTGGAAATTAATGTTTTGAAATGGTTTATATATACTCAGATGAAACAGACTGTATTTAATGTATATTAAAAATTTATTCTATAAACAAAACATGATAAGTTTGCATATTTAATTGTTATGAAAGGTGTGAGTATAATCCTAAATCTGATTGCTGGAATTTGTTTTTAATTATTTATACTGTCCTTGGAAGTTTCAGCATTACAGATTTCAAAGGAACATAAAAATTACTTTCATTTCAACGTAATTTTGTAGTTTAAAAAAAAAAAAGACTGGAATCAAATCAGTTATTTATGCATACATTGATATACATCTCCTGTATAATGTATCTAAAAAAAAATACTATGATACTATGCAGGGCTTGACATGGAAGGACTGGAAGAACTGGGGTTTTCAGTTTTACTGGGGAAGCAATATGTTTATTAGGACAGTAAGTAGATGTACAATAAGACGAAATATACAGCTGCCTTCCAGAAGAGAGTATCTAAAATTTTCATGTAAAATAAGATAGAACTAATGTCTCACATTAATAGTGGAATGTTTATGGGATATCCTGTCCACATGCCCATTCACACTGCTGAAACAGAAAACGCCAGAAGAGTTCTTCTTCTCCCTTCTACAATTACTATTTTATTTTTGTTACTCCTTCCCAGTTATGTTACATGTATAGGCATGGTAAATCAGTAAGGGTGGTTTTCTTTGTTGGTGGTTTTTGGTTTTGTTTTTTTTTTTTTAATTGAATGTTCCTCACTAATAAGGCAGTAACTCCAGAGAAGTACAGGACGGTGCGTGGGGTAAGTATCTCTGAGCCTCAAGATTAAAATGCTTTAGTATGTGTAGATAAAAGAATATTTCTTTCTTGTGACATACGGCGTGCCCAGTGACAAATATCATGCTGTAGATATACACACAGGTGTCTATATATCAGTGTCAACTCACCACATTAGCATAGATTCTTCAAAGGCAGCAGAAGACACAGGGGCACATGAGCAACTCAACTACCTCAGCAAGCCTGTTCTGATGAACACAATAAGCTTTGTGCAGAATTTCCACTGAATTCTGTCAGCACATAGTTTCCAAACATGTATTTTTGTATTTATTTTGTGATTGCTGAGATTCCCATTTAATATTCCCATGCCTCATGACCGCTCCTGACCAGAATGTCAGATATACATGTGAGCAGTCACTTAAGCCTGATCCATTACCTAATTTCCCAACCAAATCTATATTATTATCCAGCAGTTGCAGTCTCCTTTGCAGTCTGCTTTGGTTCATTACAACTACCTGAATGTGACAAAAACCAGAACTGCTTCTCAGTTTTGAGGTTGATGCATACAGCCCTGTAGGAGCTTCTGCTAAACACAGCGTGGGGAGCTGAGCTGTGCACACACTGCTGTCATATCACAGGCAGGAACCACAGCACACAGCCCTGACAGAGGCTAAATGGGGGCTCATGATGCAACAGATCACTACACTCTTCTCTTCCTCGACATTTCAGTGCAGATACTGTCTGTAAAACTCTGATCTCTACCAACAAGATCTGCAGAGTCTCTCAAGTTTTTCTTGATTGATTTCCCAGTCTGCAAGAAGTTCCTGGGGTCATAAATCAACATGCTTTACATTTTGATACATTTGCTTCAGAAAATCATGCTCTTTATAGAAACAGTACAACTAAGTATCGGTGATTACAAAGTAATTATAGTCACACCACAGTGTGCCCAACACTGAAATATGTTTGAAAATTCCTGTTAGGGATGGATGCTGTGTCTGTAACATTTAGGAAACTTGATTCTGCCTTCCTAAATTGATACAATATGAATTATTCTTGAATTTAATGGTCATCTCCTATTTTTTCTTACGCTAACCAAGTCAGTTCACAGGATTGACTCAATGTTCAACAGACAATGTGAACAAAAATTAATGTTCATTCTTCCTCTCACACTCTCACTCCCAAATGGTTGATATTTCATTTATTACAGAAATGTGATCTAGTTGTCTATGAGTTTTCTTGCATCCATCTTAAGTATTCTAAAGTCTACTAAAATAATGTAATAAAAGATACATCTGTCTAGCTGTAAGCATCAGACTACTATATTTTATCATATTAAGCAGAATGTAGCTCTCTGACAAGCAAATAAAGATTACACTCACTTTTTGCTACCCTGTTATCTGTTTATCACAGAACAGCTTGAGTCAAAGGAAGTGAAGAGCTCACATTCCACCCGCTCTGCTGCAGGCAGGGTTGCCAACCTCTAAATCAAGTACTAGATCAGGTTGACCAAGGTCCCATTTCTCATAGGAAACAGAATAATTTTTAATGAAAAGATGCTTTAAACTACAAAGGGAATATACAGAATTGCTCCCTGGACAATGTAAGTGTGACAATGTATTCCTTTTAAAAGGACTTTATCATTTGCTCTTTGGTGTGAAGTATTCTCAGTCTGCACTGCTTCCTCAAGCCTTTTCCTATTGGACAGTGACAGGAGGTGGGTTGAAGAGAATGGTAGGCATTCTGAAGCTTGTTTCTTTTTTTCCAGTCTTACTTAAACACATTCTATCTTTCCATTTGCTACCCTCTCTACCCAGAGGAGAGATTCCAGAACTAGACCAATATTAAAATACCAAAACATCACTAAATGTACCTGAGGAGTTGTAAACCTTGATCATAAATTATTAAGTGAATTAGAGAGACACATTTTGAAGACTAACTGCTGGTTCAGACTAATGGGAGGAAACTGCAAGCACATTCACAACCCTTAACAAGTCTGTATTGATTTTTACTTGCAAACATTTTTGTCTGTATTGTCTTTAATGCATTTCAAGTCTAATCCAAGTCCTTCTGAAGTTAATGGAAATATCTCCATTGACTATACTATGCTTTGCATTAAGGCATTCATATAGCTCACTAATTTACTTTATCTGACCCTAAAGGTTTAATATTCTCAGTCTTTTCCTTTTAAAGAAGTTGGTGAAATACAAAGGGATATAAATCGGTGAAATTTGTTCTCTAAACTTTAGTTTTCTTATTTTTCTTTACATAGGGATTTGTCATATAAGTGCTTGTGACTATGTTTAAAACAAATGCAACATTTAAGGAAAACATTCTCTTTTTTTCCTCTGAAATTATTCCTGCTAAACCAATAGAGTTTGTTTAAGGACAAGCATGATTTTTATTGTTCTTCAGTAGAACTTAGTCAAAAGCTAGGACTATATTTCCTAGACTAAATTTTAGGGTATTTCACATTACTGCAAATTTACTGACTTAAGCAGAGATGTACAAGTTTTGATCTCCTATAAACATGAGCCTTTATATTTAAATTGCCTGCTGGTCTGATATAGTAGACAGGCATCCATCCTTAAATAGGAATGAAAAATGGAGTTACAAAACGTGTTTCAGATGTTGTTAGTGTCTTAGGAGGCTCTCTCTCTTTTTTTTTTTTTTTAACTGTCCTATAAAGTCTTATAAACTGGGAGAGGCAGACTCCTTACTCTTCTAGTTGTTTCTCACTGAAGCATGGCTAGTAACAGTCTCACTCTCAGCACATCACTCATCTTACTCTTCTTACTTTTTCATTCTTAATCTTTAAAGTTTCAAAAATCTTCATTTTCTATTCAAATATATATATATTAAATTGAGGAATTCATGGGATTAATAACCAAGAATAGAAACTAAATATTAAGAATTATTCTATAAAATTCAAAAACTGCAAATTTTTCTTGCAAGGAAAATGGGTAAAATCAACCAAATTCCTACAGAGGGAACGATCTGCTGCTAATGATCATGTCTTTTGAGCACATGTACTTGAAGACTAATTATTTATCATCTGATGAGAATAAACAGATTATTGTTCACTTTAGGTGACAGATATTTTTTACATTTCTGACTTTAGCTGGGATGGAACCTAAGCTTGTTCTGGTACTACAACATTCTGAGGCTAAGAGTAACCAAAAAAGACAAAGTAGAAGAACCAGACATCAGAATAAAATTAAGTCACATGGAAAACTAAGATATCTCTGGAAAAAGAAGAATAAACTATGACGTGACATTGAACAGCCTATAGTCTGGGATCAAAAGAGCCACCAGATAAGCACTGTCCTGAAAGGCCAAAAAAAAAAAGTTTCTGGCGCAGAAAGCTGATGGATGAAGCACTGCAGTGGATTGGAAATCTTAAGGTGAATGAGAACAAAAAGGAGATGCAACTAAGAAAGCTGAATACAATAAAAGAACAAGATAAAGAGATAAAGATCAAAGAAAAGGACAAGAAGAAATTATATCCTGAGGGACTCAGATCAAAGAAGGAGGAATTAAAAGGATGACATAAAAAGAGGAAATGGATTAGCCACTGCTGATTTGGAAACATAGCAATATCTAGATGTAAAGAAATTTCAATAAGAAATGGCAATAATTATATTGCTTGTATGCTACTATTACAACATGGAGTGGGACAGTACGCTGAGGGAAGTCAGTGAATGAAAGACACTTTAGCTGGGTCGTTTGCGTGGGAAAGAATTTAAGGACTGAAAAGTTAAACATTAAAAATGATAGGAAAACAGGTGAGATGAGAAAATTTACTTTTGTAAAAATTCTTGAGAAAGATTATTTTAGTATATAAAGAATGGGTCTATAAAGTATGTCACACCTAAAGGAGAGAAATAAAAAAATCTAATAAACAACAAAGAGAATACAGTTGAGCAGATGTAGGAAAAGTGATATGAAATATAAATATGAACAGAATAAAACATCAATGAATTTGGATAAAACTGGAAACTGCAAAAAGTAATGCAGTTTGGGCCTAGAATCACTACTGGACTAACAGACAAAGAATAATAAAATAATCCCTTGGGTTACACAGGAAGCAGTAAAGTTTCTGTTTAGTCCAGACTATATATTTTACTAATATTCTAGAAAGCATGATTTAGCAAGAACCTGTACTAATGTCAATCAATCTTTATGTTTTTGAACCAAGGATGAATTAAAAGCAATCAAAAGGATAAAAAAAACCCACTGAATTTAACGGACAGAAGTTCACACTGAACATGCCTATGTCATCAATTGATTTCTCCAGTCTTTAAGTTCAAACTGGGTGGCATGTTTTAAGTTTAGGGCTAATCTTCTGCTGGAGGTCAGGTTTTTAATTTCATATTGTGGCTCAATTCAATATTCAGTTTGTCTGCTTTGCTGTGTAAATTTCTGCTAAGATCACTATGTGTTGTTACTGTTTAAAAAAAAAAATGTTGCTTGTGATATATAATGCACAGAATTCCTCTGTAAACGTCTCTTTTGCTAGAGGTGTTGAAAACGTGGCCCAGTTTGTCAAAAACACAGCTGCTTTCCTTGGGGTTCCAGAATGCTCATAACAAGTAGATTTTTTTATGAATTTGTGAGAACACCCTGAGGAAAACAGCTGCGTTATTACAGAACTCATGAAATCTCAGACGAGTCTGAACTGTTGTATTTTTAAATGACTCCTACTTTAAGGTCTTTCTACTTTCAAGAAATATAGCTTGATTTGATTTTAAAAATACATATTTCAGGGGAATATACAGTGGTGATTATTTGAAAAACCTTGGTTGTTGCTATCACCTTTTCAAATGGAGAGAATGCATACCAACATACTAATAAAAACAGTGGTGGCAGGATTTTCTATTAAGCACTCAACAACTGAACTGGGAATGAGGTGATCCAAGAAACTGTATAGGAAGGTAGTTTCACTAATCTGTATGTACACAGCTATGTCAACAAATCCAAGCTTACTTCATGGCTGAATTCCTACCCCTCACTGAGTGTTTGCTATGAGGATTCTCAAAGCCAGCATTTATAGAGCACTGGTAGGTTCTTTAGTGGAAAAAAATGCTCAGGAAATGCAAAGTAGTCTTTGCAGCAAGGAATTATTTCAGCTAAATATTGAACAATGGTAGTTGGCTTTCACAGATAGACTGTGACTTGACAAAGTTTATGCCTCTGTCTATAAATCCAGAAAATCTCTATTGGCACAAGACAAAGGATGATGAAATATGGTGCAATCACTTCTTCCTAAATAGGTCCTAAAATATATCTATAGGCTAGGAAGAAGATAAAAAGTAGACAAGATATAAATAATGTTATTTTATTTATATACAACCTATTTAATTAATTTACAACCAGCAGAATTAAATGGCCGTAGGTGTCTCTGCCATGGCAGACATTAAACTTACTCAAGAACAATGATCCTGGGTTTGATCATTAAAATTGAGTCAACCATAAATCAACTTGCACTGTTACAAAGTCTGGCATCATACGGTACTGTTGTGCAGAGGTGTTAATTTAATCAGTCTGATACTGAAACTTGGCTTCAAGCAGCATGTATTTGGCAGACACATCTTATAGCTAATGCAGGTGAAAGTTCTGTAAACTAAATTGCTACTACAAGCTACTGTATTTCATAACCTGTTTTCTTTAGCTTATTTCTTTCCATCCAGCCATCCATGATTTAGTAAATATAACTATGTAAACTGTTTTCAGTTCGTTATGCCTTTGCACTGAGAAAAAAAAATCTTGACTGCAAAATACCTAGAAAAGTTTTCAACAGAAGAATTCATCAGAGGAAACATGCTGGGGAAGTTCCTAGAAAACACTGGATGTTTCCTAGAGAGGAAATTCCAGAAGGAAACTAGATTTCAGAGGAGAGCTCAGGGGATGGGGATGCTGGGGAAACACAGATAAAAGAGGATAGGATGCAATGGGATCCCATGACCATGCAACAGGGTTTGAGCCCCTCTCTTCAACATCCAGATATCCCCAAGAGACAAATGGAGAATCTCCTCGAGCCCTGCACTGGAGCTATACAGAGCGTGACTACAACATGAACAGGGAAGCAATTTGTAAAATTGATAATAGCTGTGATTTAAGTGCTTTGGTATTAAAGTACATTTAGCCTGCACACTGTCATTTGGTCTTGAAACACAATGGCTATAGAAATCTCATTTACATTCTGTAAAGTGATAATCTATCATTTCACCTGAAAACATGGGTCAGGCATAGCACAGAGCACATGCACAACAAGAACAAGTTGGAGTCCAACAGCAAATGCAATTTAGAAAGTCAAGATAGACAGTGGAAATATTAACCCATACTTTTGAAGGAATGCACTCCATGTTATGTAGCAGGACAACTGCAGATTACAGACCAGGGGCAGTCAGCTAACTAGCTCAAGCCAATAAAAAATGTGCTCTAAATTTAACTTTAACCTAATTTATTATCTCAGTTTTGAACTGCCATCAATGTTGCAACACCACCAGTTCTCTGGCAGTACTACTGTAGGACCAGCTTCTAAGAGGGTTTGTTAAGTTACTTCCTTTTACACCAGTCCTGTTGCACAGCATAAAGAGAACGTGTGAATTTTTTACCCTAGGTCTCCTGAGTCCAAGCTCAGTACAGCTTTTAAAATTTCACTGCTTCTGTTCAGTGGCTACATACAGATTAGAAAAGATTTAAGACTCAATTACATGGAATTACCTCCAGAGATGTTAATCATGTCAAGAATCTTTTTTTTTTTGACAGAGCTTTTGTAAGGATAGATTATATGAGATAGTTGCATTTAACCAGAATTCTAATCAAGCAAACATTTTAAATAAAATAAATATTGTCTATTTTAATGCCTCATTTGCTTAAAGACAGAATTCAGTAAAAGCTGAATACTGTCAAGTTGTATATCACAAGGTGAACAGCACTACTTATGACAAAAAATTACGCAGGAGATGGTTGAAAGATGACTCCCCTAGCTCTCTTGTGCCATAGCAGTGAATTAATAAACCAGTGGCTGAATATCAGAAAGGAGAAGGAAACAGTGACCTGAGAGATGTTACTTTAGGATATTGTGGAAACTTCTGTAACACTCAGTAAAGAAAATAGCGTTCCTCTTGAAAATAGTAGTCACATTTTTAGGAATATAGGCAATTTGGGGCATTTTAAGAGTCAAGAACAGATACATTTCACTTCCAAACCATCTTTCTCTGTCCTGTTTAAGGATTGCTCAGCTAATTTAATTTCTGTAAGAAAACTATTATTGTTGTAGTGCATAGTGAGGCAGCCTATAATGGTGAATTATGACCCCCAGATATTCTCTTCAAAAGTGTTGTGAGAACAGCAATATTTTATTAGTTTTAGAGGCCAAATGATTTACTGAAAGTTGTACAGTGCCTTGCTTGGATCTAGAACAGCAGTTATTAATCTGGAAAAAGTTGATCTGAGAGAGCCAAAATCAGAATCCTATTAAAATTCATCATTTGCCTTTAGAAACAAACAAATAAAAAATTAATGTTAGCTGTAGGCTGGGATTGATAGTTCTGGTAGGTGATTTTGTGTTTTCCACACACAATAGTTACTCATTTTTATGCTTTCTATATTTTGTTACATTTGAAAATAAAGAATAATTAAAGCCTAAAACTTTGGAGGAAGCCACTAAATAGGTCAACTTCTGAACTTTATACATGACTGTACTCTCACTGTTGCAACAAGTTCTGCTTTTATGTATCTTCCAAGGTTTTAGCATTAGTGCTGCAATTTAGAATTAGAAATTACTGGCATTCCATGATTGTCCAGATATTGATTAAAGCCCTGGCTGTATCATTTTCCATCCTTATTAAAGATCCATGATTCTTAACCGTTCACATTTATGATCAAAATCCAAAAGGAAGGTAACTGGGGATCAGCAAGCATCTACAATAAATTTACAACTATATAGCACTGAGAGCCATGTCATAAATCTTCAGTGCTTTTAAATATCTTCCCACTCTGTTAAGGGTGTGGAATTCAATTTTAAATTCTCACACTTAATTTCACATAAATATGTTTCGTGTATAAGTAATTTTTGTGCATCTGTATATGCCTTTGAATTTGATCACCTGTATTTGCAATAACAGTGAAAATTCTCCCTATATTGAAAATTGCAAGATGTTTTGCAAAGACTCAGTAAGATTTCACTTGTTGATGAGCATATCCAGAAAGCTGAACAGATACTGGAACATGCAAATAAATTAAAATATAGACATTTCACAAAACATTTTTTGGTAGAAAAAAATGATGAACTGATTGATCTGTATTCCATGTGTGCTAACTTATTACTAGACTTTTGAAAACCTTGAAATTTCATTTTTCAGGCACGTATCAGTTTAAATGCCCCTAGTGTGGAAAACTGTTTCCTTTTAACTTTGGCAAGCTGAACATTAATGGTTTAATTATGCAGTCTGATTAGTTTTTCAATTTTATGATTGTAATATAGATGTACATTTTCATTCTTCTAACATTGTTATTTTTTACTCATTATTTATTGAATATTTCTAAATATATATTCAAATCAGTTGCACTCTTATTCCTCTCTGTTGTTGTAACAATTGTGGTGGCAATTTCGCTTTGTATTTATTGTGTTTCATTAAACAGCCAATTATGTGACCTCTCCAGTAAGGGGAATTTCCAGTTTTGGCAAATTATATATTAAATACGTAAAGCTGCTTATTTAGCATAATATACACGTATATACACAGAGTGTATGTAAATACATATATATGTGTGTATAGATATACACACAGACTGTGAAAGCCTTCCACTTTCCATGACATACACACCTACAGGGATTTCATAATGTGAAATTTAATATACAGATGTAGAGTTTTACAGTAGTAGACTTTATCAGTTACTCACCACTCCTAGTGAACAGTAAGAATGTCAGTTATCGGACTTGGAATAAAACACAGACACAAGACTGAAAGTCAGGGCATTCAGGATGTGAAATCTGTGGAGTCTTCGAATCCAGAATCAAAGCACTCAGCGAATAGCTAGCTGGCCTGGGCAGTTAGCCCACTGTAAACATCTGGAAGGTAACCAAGTGGCCTGCCTGCCTGGTTTCCATCATAAACATTAATAGGTTCAACATATTCCAGTAGGAAATTTGCCCTTTGACTTTTCTATATGTAGGAATCAAATGGAAGGATTTGGTATATGCTCTATTACTCATTCTCTGCATAGTATCACCACAACACTGAATACCTACAGCTTTTTTTTTTTGTTCTCAGATTCTTTCCATGCACCTAACTCAGCAATTACTGAGTCTGGTAAAGTTGAAATAGAAATTGAAAACAGGTTATTCATAAAGAAACAGGAGGGTAAGAATATTCTTATTTTTCTGCTTTCACAACAGATCTTCCTGTCTAAGAGAAAAAGTCAAAAAAGGGAAGAAAAAAAAAAAAAAGCCAAATAAACCCCACCCTCCTAAATAACAAGACTGTAAATTTATGTTCATATAAAGCTTCTTTATCTCCATGATGCATCAAATCAAAAACTAAGCTGCCCTTTAGAGAAATTCACAAATAACTGACAAAGGTAATAACAAAATAATTATGTTTTAGGTGCTATCATTCAAATTGCCATAAAGCTTCTGAATTAAGAGCTAATTAATATGAATGAGAGCTACACTGTTGCTATAGGGATAGAAATGGCAGAAATCTATTAAATAAAAACCAGCATCACTTACACCTCTTGATGACATTCTAGCAGTCTGTCTAGCTCAGCTTCAGACAAAGCAAGACTGTAGAATTAATTTATACAGTGAAATTTATCTTTGGAACTAGGGTCATATTTAATTCGTATGTAGTTAGAGGATTGTGTAGGGACTTCAGTGGGATTCCCAAGCACATGTGACTGATTTAGGAATACAAGCCCTTCTGGCTTTCAAACACAAGTCAGGCTCTAAGTCACCTAGACCTTTACTTTTTTGTTCAGAGCTCCAATCACACATCAGGCACAAGAGAAGATGAAAAGGAAAAAAAAAAAAAAAAACTGTGCAAGGAAAAAAAAAATCATCTGGAACCTACTACCTGATCTTTTTTTAAATCTACATATTTCGGTTGTATTTCTCTGCTTAGTTACAGATTACTATTCTCATTTTCAAACACAAGAAGTAAATTGCCAGACCTGCAGAGTGATAATTGCAGGCAAACATAGAAGCCAGTATCAAGAGAACTGCTGGTTTCAAGCAGTTTTCATATTCCCTAAAGGCTCATATTCATAAGCCTTGGTTGGGATGGAGAAATGGGCTTGTTATTTTTGTGGAATCTATCTTGCGCTTGGTTTACACAGATTCCACTTATTTAAACTGTTTTTATTTATGATAGATATAATATCATATTCTATTGAGTATGCTGTTAATTTTAAAAATAAGGCACCTATTAACAGTGAATCAAATGCACTAAAATCAATTAAAATTTTATTTACATGTTATATTTTCAGAAAATAAATTAGAACTAATTACTGTTCAAAAGTGCTTATGAAGCATGAGAAAATAGTGCTACAAATAATAATAAAAATAGAGAAGACAAATGAAATACTTCAAAGCTACACCTCACCCCTGTTTACTTCAGTCCATTCTCATATCTTTGCATGACTGCTGTTCACAAAAACTTCCAACTATAAACAAAATCAGGAGGAGGCTGAGTCAGTTATTCCCTTCTAATAGCTTTCAGAGGTTAGTAAGGAAGGACAGTATTTTCTCCTTTTGCTCACGTAAGCCTGTAATCCCACTTGTGATACAAAAGCAGGAAGTTGCCTGAAATAAAATTGCCTATTTTATTTTAATCAGAAGAGTGGTAGTGACAACAGGAATTAACGTACTTCAGTCAAAGAAGCTCATATGAACACTCAATCTACGCAGTGATCAGAAGTAGAGTGCAAATTCACATGAAACCAATAATTCTTTCATTTCCTACACTAAGTATTTTTAGTTCTTAAGAGTTCACTGCATTTAGATTTCCTGCATATTGCTATTTTCCTTTTGTTCAGTATAAGTACTTAGTATACCAGTACAGTCATTTGCAGACATTGTCAAGAGTACGGAATTTTCCTTAGCTTTACATAAACACATCATTATAAACAATGATTCTGTGGTATAAGAGAGGTCAGGGAGAGCCTTCCATAGCTCCTCATCAAAGCCATCATCGGATATTTGCAGAAAAACTCTTTCAGACGATGCAGTTAGAGAAACACAAAGTCCACCAACCAAGAAAATGAAATCTTGACAAGTATCTAGTCAGTATGCTCTTAATGAAAGATAGACAAAGTAACAAGCTAATCCAGGCATTGCAGTTTGCTTGATTTAGTAATGCAGGAGACAGGAAGTTTCAGGAAACTCTTAAGAAGAACAAGGAGATGAATGGGATAGAAGCCCAAAACTGAAATGCTTCAAGCTTTGTGTTTGAAGAATGAGAGGATCCAAAGGAAATCCACTCTGCTTCCAAGTGTTTCTGTTAAGACTCGAGGGGAAGCCTGATGCTGCCCAAAACAATATTTCATTGTAATTCTTTTCAGGCTATCATAATTTATGGGAAGGACTATAAGGCAAGTTCAGGGTCAGTAATCAGAAGAATACATGAGTTACTGTCCCAGCTTGTACCCTTGCTGGCCTTAATTTAACACGGCCCAGTCACATTCTCTCAAGCACTTAACTTTTAACCATCCACCTTAAAAGATACAGCAATTACTGATTAAAAAAAAAAAAAAGAGAGAGAGAGAAAGGCTACATTCCTGAAACATCTGGAGGAGAGGCCTCCACTCAAAGACATTTGCAGACAGTGGGATGCCTCAAATAAGACAGAAAGAAAAAATGTGGCTTTGATTTATGTAAAAATAAGCTTTCTAACAAAACAAATTTTATGACAAAGTCTTTCATATAAGGAATCATAACATTTCTTCTAACATTAAATTTTGTTTGCCAGGCCTCATATATAAAAAGTAGTTATAATTTTTCATATGTATTTTCAGTAACTTATGAAGCAAAGAAGAGATATATCTAAGAACAGGAAGAAGCTTATACTAGTTCATTAAGTTACATTCTCTTCACATGTAGAATATATTTTTCACTTGTCTAAACCAGATTTAGAACGTAGGACTTCCACACGTTTTTTTGTTTTTTTTTGTGTGTGTGTGTGTGTTTGTATAATATTGAACCATTTTCTACTTACTACAGCTACATTTTACAATTTTTTTTTATACTATACTCATGGCTTTCCGTTATTAGTTTCAGTTTGGTTTTCTCCTCCTGTGTTACTTTTATGTCCTCTTTCTTGGTGGTACTCTAAATTTTTATTATCTTTTTGGTAGGAAAGTGCCCAAACTCTGAAACAGTTCAGGTAAGGTAGCATGCAAAAGAAGATACCCACTTTTGTTCCATGCTGCCATTCCTGTTGTCCATGAATTCCTGATAAATTCACTGTTTATCTGCAACTTTCTGCTCCATTTGAAATTTACCTCTTTGTTGTTGTTGATAATGTTGGCATGAGCTTGCAATCATCAACAAGTTTATGGCATTACAAGCTTCAGTATTGCTTAGTTTTGTCCTTCCAGGTGCTCCATTAGTTGACATCACTTAAAACTAAACAAGGAATGATTCTACTTGATTTCTTTTCTGGATAACAAACTAACCTGGCTCTATTTTGATATAGCGGTATAGTTCTCCTCACTTTCTAAACAGAGCAAGAATCTGCACAATGTAGCCTTGGGGGTGTTCATTAATAAAGAAAATTTTGTCTGTATTGATGCAGAAATTGAGAAAGGAAGGCTTAAGTTAATTGGCTTTGTTCTTTGGGTCAGCTATCATCTAGAAGAGAAATTCTAAAAGCCTTGTTTCTAGATTTTTTTTTTCCCCTTGGTTTTATAATGAGAATATTAAATATTTAATTTCACTTTTCAAATAACAGAATTACTTCAACTGGATAAGATTAAACTGGCTTCATTTACAATCTTCATTTTCTGCAGATAAAAGTCACAGCATTTTTATAACAATTTCTTGTTTGAATAGTCTGAATATTTTCTAGGCTTTGTCCACATAAAGCTTGAATTTAAAAATGGAAAAATTTGTTCTTGTGCATACTATGCTGCATCTCGGTAACAGTTTTTCAGAGCACTAGAAATGTGGGGTTTTATTGTGGCTGTCTTTTGGGGTTGCAAATTGTTAACATCTGCCTTTTTTTTTTAACAATAGTCTGCTCTCTAGATATTCTGTTAACGACAGTAATTTTCAAGTCAGCTGCTATCTGTCAAGGTAGTTTAAAGGTCACTTTTTGCTATGTAATAGAGAACCTAATGCAGAAAGTGGACACAAGTTTTGTATAATAAACAGAGCTTATGCTTGGATTTGCTTTGTGCTTGAAAGCAGGGAATTTAGAAGCCTTAGTCCACATTGATCTTTCAATTTTTATTCTACTTTGTTGCTTGAACTTTGGTCAGACTCTTTTCTATACAATTTTTTTTTTTTTTTTCCTAACAGCAGCTTGCTACTTTTTTTTAATCCCTGCTTCATTCATAGAATATTTCTTACTCATCTGCATAACTAGTAGCACTAGTAAAACCTACATACTGTACATTTCTCACTCTCCCATAGCGAACTTGTTTTCTTAAGATTTTAATTCAATTCAAAATGTCAGTGGATGCATGAAACCTTTTCATTATTACTTACAAATGTTATGCCATAAAGAACATTAAAGAGCTTGCCTATTTATAGCTTTGTTTATATATGCTGAATTAAGCTTTTTGGCAGTGACTAAATGCATGTTTGACCATTTGCCTTGGAAATACCATTCCCCCTACCCTAGGTATTCGTTAGTATGACTTAAATCAGAAAGATTGTGTTCCCCCAATGGCTAAAATCAAACAAAGATTATGAGAAAATATTTAATTTCTTTTAGTGAAAAGACAGCCATACATGAGGGAGGGAACAGATTCACATATGAGGCATATATATATATTAATGTTTACATAGAATTTCCTGTACTTCAATACATCATTCTCAAAATCATTTACAGTTACACATTAAGGGAAAGCATAGTCATTAATAAACCAGGCTGTAGAGTACAGAAGTTGAGAGCTGAATGAAATTTATTGGGCAAAACTTAGTCCTCTTAGCTTTATCAGTCAGAGTTTAAATTAATCAGGTGGTCTTTGCTCTTCAGTAAAGCTCACCTGCTCCCACTGCTGAGCTGTGAGAGGACTTTCATCTTATAGATGAAAAACATGAAAAATAAGCACAGCATCTTGTGGGGGTATTTTGTTGTTGTTGTTGTTGTTTTTGTTTTGTTTCTTTGTTTTTACAGTAAGGTCTCAACTGGCACTGCCACTTCCCTAAGGGGGCTTATGGTTCTGAGTTCTGTCTGGAAAAGCTGAGGCCTTCTAACTTGTCTTCACCACTTTGACCTTCACCACTTTGACTTGTCATCTGTGTCACTTCTGCTACTTTAGGTAATGAAGTTTGATGAAGTTGGTTTGTCTTGGCCCTCTTTTAAGAGAAAAAGGAGGTACCTACCTGTATAAATCTGTGTTTACAGAAAGAAGGTAAGGATATTGGAAAGTTATGTTGGTTAGATAAATCATGTAAGAACTTTCTTTTTGCTCCTGGTCTTTGACTCAGGTCTGCAGCTCCCAGTAAGATAAGTGCATACATGTAAAATTTTGCAGAACTGTAATGCACATTCCATTTTTAGGGTTAGCTTCAAGCCTCAGATCATTTGGTGCCCTTGTGTATGTAGCAGTGAAGAGCACAGGAACAGAGCAGAGCTTAGTGCAGGGTACCATAAGCCAACAGTCTAACAGATACCACAGTGCAAACCACAGTAACAGATCAGATCATCTAACAGATACCACAGTACTGAACAGTTAAGAGGGAGACCTTTAACTACTGAGAGAATGCCTAAGGACTTCTGTGTTTAACAACTCATTTTAAAAGTGCACACAGAAGCGATGAAGATATATTTCAAAAGTCATAAAAATACTCGCCTGTTATGAAAATTATTCTCTAAATGTAAGAGGTTTGTACAGGTGATTTCTGAAGAAAAACAAGTCATTGCGAGAGACACACTGTAGCCATCTAAGGTAAGATACCACCTGTCAGCAGAATCGCCATAAGAGAAACCTCAGCTTATATCTGTTTGGAAACTCACTATCGTGGTGAGACATCAACCAGATCTTTCACTGTAACTGACAAAAACAGTATGCAGAATTCTCTTCTCAGCTGTTGACTGAAGATGATGAATAGTAATAGATTTTGCATATTGAAACTAATAAATGCAGGCACTGGTGCTCTGGGACTATAATGAATTCTATGAAATTGCTCACTTGTTAGCTGAATGGCATTAATGAATGACCTTCCCTACTCAAATTCAGAAATTCAGATTAGAAGGTCATCTCTAACTGCCATCACCTATTCATATGTATATTCTACATCACACTTAAAATTGGGGCTGTTGTCTCCACATTAAGAGAAAATCAACAACATCATTATTTCCAAGAATACTTTGTCTTGAGAATGATAGAAATCCTTGCATAATAACAAGCATTTGAATATTAATTGCCATAGGAGTTGTGATCTGCAACACCCACCCAGTGAAGATTTACACACTGAGTTTTGCGCCATGTAGTGTTCCCAGTAAAAATTATCAGCTTTCAAATGCAGTACTTTACTAGTTATTTAGAGGAGGACATAACACATTAAAGTATTATTTTGGATATACAATCTCAACTAACCTTTAGTAAAAGAGAGTTTTAATTTAGTCTTCGTTTTAGTGAGTCATATAATTTGAAGAATAACAAACATGGCCTGAACTTCACCATATTATTTTGTACCATTGACTAGATAGAAGTAATAAAAAAAAAAAAAGTGTATCAAAAATAAGGCAATGAAAACATATTGCTCTAAACTATCATTTTTCTGGAGTAGCAAAAAGCAGTGCAATATTAACAATTTTGATCAAATCTGAATAGGTCTAGTAGATAAAGTCCAAAACATGGTATCCTTTGAAAAGTCATAGTGCAAAAATAGATTAAAAGTAGATGTTTATAGGTGAAATAACCTTTCATACCAAGAAGCTATTAGGTTATTGAATAAAGCTGAATTTATCATCGCCCTGAACTCTGCAGAAGTTTCCTCGGCATGGCAATTGGCTGTTGTTTATTGATATTTAACTTAAGAATGATGTACATTTTGTAAAGCATTAGCCCAACTTCTTTAGTCCATATACTGGAACAATAACTGATGGAAACAACTAGAAACAAATATAGTTCAGACTTGAGAGATTTCAGACCTACATAATGGATATGAAGAATGTAGTGGCCTTCAGCCTCCTGTCTTTAGTCTTAAGAAACAGCCTCCTAAATCTGAGAACCTTTAAAGCATGAGCCTTGCTTACCATCTGTACAGTAGTATTTGTCCTAAGAAGTATCACAGAAACTGGGTATACGAAATTTACTTTTGAAAACTTGAGCTTAAGTCTTTACTGTTATTCTTCTTCCTTGTGAATTCAACTATTATATTAAGAACTGCATATTAAAGCCACGGTAAAACATCAACAGATTTAATCCCACGTTTGAGAACAGAGTATCTTCATATCATTATTAAGTGTTCAGTGTACTGTGTCTGGTTAATAACTATAGTGAATTAATCTATTGGAGAGTATTACTACACGTATCAGAATATCTCACAATTCCACAAAATATTTGGATCATATACTCTTCCTTCTATAAAATGGAGTTAGTGATATTTATCTACATACATATTTCTCTTTCAATGAAGAATGATATATTTAACTCTCGCTATGTTGTACATTCAACTTAACTGTTATACTACTCACTTGTATTATGATACTTACCATTGACTAGGCAATCTCGTTAGTACGTATTATACAAGCACAGAATGAAAAGTCACTCCTCACTTGGCTTTTGCAATCAAAGACAGCACTGACTGGGTCCTAGAACTGGTCTTACCTTTCTTTCTTTGTCCACTGTCTTTGTGTGCGTGTTTCCCAATGCTCTTTGTCTCTATTATTTTTCTTATCCTCCCAGTAACCACATCATTCATCCTGTAAGCATAAAAATCACATTAGCCTTAGACGGTGGACCTATAAAGTAGCTAAAAACTTTCTGCTTGCTGTCTGTGCTGTGCAGCTCATGTACAGAGAAGAAATACAGCAAGTCCCTTTAACTTCCAATTATTCTTGAATCACTGAATTACATTTCAGTAGGTTAGACGTCATTCACGCACAATCTGAAGATTTACATTAGACTTAAGTAGAGAAAGAGATGGGCAACCAGTACAGCTTGTGACGTACTGAAGCTGGAAAAAAGCTATAGTTTTTCTTCTTCCTAAATTCGCAAAATAATTACCCTTATTTTTGACAGAAACTGAGTGAACACATTGAATTAAACATATCCAGTATATGTTCTGTTTTACTAAAGCAGTTTATAGTAAGATCTATATACTTCAGATCTAGTATATATCTTTTAGCCATTTTACACAGAATACAAATGGTCAATATGAAGCCTTTTAACAAATACCAATTAGCACTAGGAGGTTTTCCTTCATGTTGGCACCCTTAAACTACTAACAGAAGACAGCTATTTTCCTGTGCCCACAGTTCTACACTGAAGCTTAATTCTGTTCTGCCTAAAGCAGATTTGACAATGACAATTGTCATTTACACATTTATTGCTTAGTTTTGAGTTGAATTACAATTACTTTCTTTCAATGTCAAAGTGACTGTGCTGGATCTACTAAGTATTGACAGCTGGTGACAAAAACAGAAAAAATGTACAGAAGAATGGGATGTGGAAATTCAGGGTTTTTGTTTTTTTTTTTTTTTGCAGCTTTGCAATAACAGTGAAAAGGAACAGAAAAAGAGCAAGCAGGCACTCACTCTGTGATGCTAATTACCTGTGAAAATTATTAATTTTTCTGGAGTCTTACTTTCATTGGTGTTTATAGTTGAAAAGATTATCTTGTGTACAAAGTGCATATTCATAGGAAAATACATTCTATTTTCCTTCAACTAAAGAAGTCAGCCACAGAGAGCTTTCCTAACAGAAAGTAAATCAGTAACTTGGTTCTTAGAATATGGAAGATAGACTTCCCATCTTAGCTGAGAATAAGGGCATTCTATTTTTGATAGTGATAAGGACATAAAAGACAGAGGTCTTTAGAGTTACTCTTGTGTTATAAAAAGACCAACAGCCTTAGTAGAGGTAGACAGCTTATATTTGCAATTGCTGTCATATTGCTTTAGCTACCTTCTCTTGTTTACAGGTAATTACTAAGAATTGCATGCAGTGTCCATTGGACACCAATGTAGGTGACATTACCTGGATTTCTAGTCTGTAATTCAAACAAAGTACGATTTCCTGAGCCAACCATCATCTTACAGTGTCTCACAGTGGTCAGGAAAGAAACATTGCTGATAGCTTTAATGCGATCTGTGTTAACAGTCATATATCAGTATACCTTCCAGATAGATATTTCTATTTAGTCTTATCCCAGGAACTTCAACTTTATACAAACCTACTCACTGTCCCAGGTCATGTTTTTCTATTAAATATTTTTTTCTTATCCAGATCAAAGCATACTCTAGTTAAAATAGGAGGAAATTTTCATATTTTCCTGTACATCAATTTATGTGTCAAGCACAACACAAAATGCAGTCTTAAGAAAGACTATCTCCCACATGGAATGCTTAAAAATAAAATGTTTTTCCAACAGAACCTGCCAGAACCCTGCTGATCTATCAAGCTTAGGAAAATACTGGACATCAGCTGCCTCTTATAGAAATTCTTCTGTAGTCTGTGGTAAAAAAAGTTGTCTCCCTTAGTTCTATTTATAAGCAAAGGAATCTTTTTATTTATTTTTAATTTCCTAATTATTCTATATTTTCTATCATCCTCAGAGAACTTCCCCTTTCAGCCTCAGTTGGGTTGCTGTTTTCCTCGGAGAGCTGAAATCTTTATGCTCCTTTTGGTATTCTGTTGGCAACTTCTCTGCCCTATCCCACCTCCAAGCATTATTGGTGTTTTCCCCCCACCCCTGTACCTCTTATTACGCTCTCATTACATAATTTCATCCTTTTGTTACGTGCTTTAGAGACAAAGTTTTCCAATGGAGGCAAGATCACTACATGAAGCCCAGTATTCTGCTTGTACTACAACCTGTGGCTAATCTTCAGCACTACTTTTACTGATTACAGCGTGCTGCTGATCCACGCATTGCATTGAATAAAAGCTGTTTTTCTGTTTGCTTTCAGCCTGATTGTTTCTGTGGAAAGGCAAAAAGGTTTCCAGAAACCAGGGATTAAAAACACGTCTAGCATTTTTTCTAAATAAAATGAAATACCACAGCTTTCTAAAAATGTATGAAGAAGCAGAAAACCTAAGTGTTACCAGCACTGGTCTAACAGCCAGACACCTTCTGTTCTTTCTGTGTTCAGGGATATGCTTCCTACTTTGCTACCTCTTCTAGAAAATATCTGCATATGCTCCATTTGAAGTAATGGAACAAAAGAAGTATTCTCATGGTTGATTTTCATGTTACAAAGCCTCAACTGCCAAAGCACCGTAACATCAAACTGCCTGAATTCCCGTGCCACCAGTAAATGAAGCTTAAGAGTACCTCAGCATCATGTGAACTTACCCACCCTGTTTAACTACAGCACTTTTTTGAGAAAGAAAAGGCAATTTCTTAAAACCCCAGGCACCCTTCAGTCACCCTACCAGCTCTTTATTTTAACTCCTCCATGGTACAATTCATTTTTATAACTATTTCATTACTGAATCAAAAATGTTATTTACAGTGCAATCTCAAAGCACAGCACAAACACTAAGTATTGCCATTACTGCAGGATGGCAGCAAAGCTCATACATACAAGATCATCTAATTTTGTCTTTGCAAAATGGTGTGATTTGGTTTTTTCTTTTCATTTTTCATTGCTGAGCACAAAGTAGCCCAAATGTCAAAAAGCAAATGGAACAACAAAGGAGAACAAAAAAGAACAGAGTCTGGTTTGAGGGTTATAGTCATACTTCAACAGTTTCTTCTGAAATTATGATCTCAAGAAACCACACACACACACACACACAAAAAAAAAAAAAAAAGAAAAAAAAAATTGAATTAGCACAAACCTTGCAATTATAGCCATTAAATAAAAATAATTAGTGGAATTAAAATTATACATCACAAAGCCTGTTCTTCCACCATGAGCTTTTATTATTTTTTCCAAGAAATTCAAGTAAATTTTTGTTTGAGAGTCCACTTAATGTTACCTTTTTAGCCTTTTTCTGTTAGCATTGAACAACTACACATGGACTTGACAATGACCACACATGAATTTTCAGAATTTCTTTTCTATGGAAATTATAATTTTTATTGTTACTTTTTCAACTCTGGTTTGCAATGCAAACAAATACATGGTGTACTGCTCAGAGAAGAGGGACGGGTGGAGTATTTACAGAGATTGTGAAAGAGCACTAAACTAGAACTGGCAGAGAACTGCTTCTAAGCAGAATGAGAGACACATGAACAGTTGAGTCATATACTTCTTTCATTCAGCAATGCAGAGTTAACAGAAATGGGACTGCTTTATCTGGGAAATAAAAGGAATGTTTTAAAACTATATTTTAAAATATTATTACATTTAAATTTCAAAAAAAGCAATTAAGACTCAAACTGAAATGATAAGTGTAGCCATAAATATACCGATACCATTCCAGCAGCAAACTTTAAAAATGCAGATTAGCATAAAAAAAGAAACAGACAGAAAAAAAAAAGACTCCATAATGTGTTCAGGTCCAACTCTTAGACATTATATTTAAAAGTTTAACCCTTGAAGTTTACTGTGAATTTTCCCTCTTTTAGGTCAGCCAGGAGATAACTTCTCAGCCAAATTATACAAATTGTTTCTTTCTATGGACATGATCATTTCTAAGAGACTGAAATTGTTCTGAGCCAGCCCTTTTGCCTGCAATTCAGTAACAGCAGGCAACGGGCACAGATTGTCCCTGTAAAAGATTTACTGTGGGTCTAGAAAGAGAATAACAATCTGTAGTGTCATAATATGTTTGGCAGATTCTCATTGTTACAGGCTATGCTCATTCCTAGGAGAGAAATGAAGCAAGTGCAAAGGAGCATGACTATATTTTGCAGTACTAAACAAATGATTGAGATATCAAATCACTGTCAAACACTTCTACTTTTTCACCTTCTGTGAGCATCCCTACACAGCCTTCAAAGACCATGAAATTCTCAAAAACATCAAACTCTATCTAGACTTAAAATTTATTCTTTGGCTCACTTGAAATTTTACCTTTCAAACTCAAGAGAAACTGAATGTATGTGTACATACATTTCTTTGCTGTTTGTTTTTAAATGAAATGTTAGGAAGCAAGTACCAGCATTTATTGAAAATTAAGGATTTTCTCTAAAAAGAATGCCACTGGGACTTTAACAGAAACAGGAATCCTTTCAGATAAATCCCACTGAAAGTTTAAGACCACATATTTCAAACTTTAAAAAAAAATCAAAGGAAGCAGCCAGAACTCTGATTTTGTGCAAACGTTTAGGCAATTAGCACAGCGTAGCCCATTGGAGTAAAGCAATAAACAGGAAAATACAATTCCTGATTTCTGCTATAGAATCCATTACTCAGGCAGGTAATTGTGGCTCCCTCCACCTCTGCCACTCATTATCTACCTTGCTGATTAAGGCTGAGATCATCTGCACAAGAACTGCCTTTCATCAGATATATATATAATATCCAGCACAACAAGGTGACAGTAACTAGCAGAATTGAGAGGAGGACTTCTGGTGGAAATAAACCTTCAATAATACAGCAAAAATATATAAAGAATAACAATTTCTCCATCTCTTCATTTACCCAGGAATTAAATATGTAAATAAAGATAAAAAATGTCTTCTTACCATACGAGTACAGATATATGTATATTGTACTACAGCTCTACAGTAATTATCCTCTGAGAGTGAATTTCATGTACAATAATAATAAAATATCCAATCTTGTGACTGACAATTACTTGTTGTAACTACCTTTTTTCAAAATAATTTCACATCTATATATGACTGACTATATTAATGACTATATAATATTTTCCAGTGAAAAATTTATCCAGTCATTTCACTCATTATCTAATCAATTGTTAAAATAAATTATTCATGAAGAGAATTAGTATCTCTGACCATTGGAAGAAAGAAGACACACAACGACCTCAAATAATTAGGAGCTACAATTACAAATATGAAGGAAATAGGAAATTGTGTGACTGCACTTTGACTGCAAAGTCTCACAAGAATTAAGCTGTTCATAAAAAAAGTCTGCATTTAATTTCCTCACTGTGATGATGCCATGAATATTTACAGGACTGTAACATTTTATTCTTTACAGTCTATTTCTAATTCCAGTACACCTTTAACCCAGTGAAACACATCAATAACCAGAGATAATTTTTACTTTACCAGTCAGAGTCCAAACAAAACAGCCAGCCAGCTCTTCTGGAGCCTGCTCTGGGAAAAGCTACTCTGAGTGCATGGGCAGAAATTCATGTGATTCATCACTTAAATACATGATCAACTTCTCTGAACATAAAATAGCTATGCATGCCACTGGTGAAGCAACACATATGAAATATAATCTTACTACCTTTTCTGGTGGCTGTGTTTACCAATTGTAAGTCCTCAATTATCTCATTTTTCTCTTTCTGAATGTTATACTTCAAGTACATTCCTTGATTTCCAGTTGCTTGAATTTCTGCTACTTTGGAAATACTCAAACGTGCAAAGATGCATGTTTGCCCTTTTTGTTAAATAAGAAATTGAAAATGTTTTTTTCTGTAGTCAGGTAATGTTTATATAAAATTGCTTTTTGTATTTTCTTTTTAGACTCCATGAAACTGCTTCATGTCTGCTTTCTGCACACTGCTCAACAGATCAAAGCTCAGCTTCCATATTTGGAAGCTTCTGATGCTTTTGACTTATTTCCTGGAGAAGCAGTAAACTTGGAGAACCACGTTCTTGTTCCTAATTATATAAGAATTTTACTGCAGGATGTGGCAAGAATATTTTCCTTACTGCAGAGGTAGTATGAATTTTATTCAGGATATGGTATGTAGATATGGCATCCTTGTTTAAATTACACATAAACACTTAAAAAAGGACTTCTAAAATGTAGGATAGATTGAAAACATGTTTTCATCCAAGATCTAACTTGCCCATAGAATATTAAGTAGGACTTTAACTTTTTATCGTTGTCTTTTATAAGTTGCTTTAGAAATGCTAGAAGAAAATGTACACATTTCTTTTTAATAATCAGTCTTGCATTTCACTGCTTTTGCCCTGTTAAAGAAATTACAGGAACACACGTGAGAAATTGTTAACACAAAAGTTAAACTAAAATTGTCATTGCTTGCATTGTTACAGCAGTGGTCACCAGCAGCAGGATTTCTGTATACTTGCTGTGACTCACTCAAAATCTACTGTGGAACAAGAGTTACTTGGCCTCCAACAAACAGCTCTACTTCATTTTCACTGTTAATTCTGCAAAAAGATGAGGCTCAGGTGAGTGGTGTGGGCTGCCAAAAGTCAAACGTTTTACTCAACATCTTTGTACATGATTGTCTTATTTTCAGATGCCTACCACTGAGACCCTAAAACCACCCTATTCCAACACTAATCAAAAGGCAAATTCTGCAGTGCTTGAATGTGATGATACAGGAAATGGGCTTTCTTGGGGCTTACCTCAAACAGCATGTTTACTAAAGGAAAACCCACATTGCTGGTTTATTCTGCCTTTTGCTAGCTGCATGAAATTGTAACTAAGCGTTTTTTTTCTTTTGCAAAGCTGCTTGAAATATTACAGTGCTGAAGTCATAACCCCTTTGTAGCTTGTGGGGCTGGACGGCAAACGCAAGCTTAAAATCTGCCAGTCCAAAGGTGCTGAACCATGAATGCCAATGAAAGCCTCTTGCTTTCTGAATGTCATCAGCATTAGAAGTTAATTTATGGACTCCTTTTCCTGAAGTACAGACACTTAATCTGAAATCACTGACAGGCTGGCAGTTTTAACATTGAGTTAGGTATCAAAATTCTTCTAGACAGAGAGGCGGGAGAGCAGCTTCCCTGATTGCCTGATCAATATTCCGCTTCAGCTGAGATACCTGCCACTGCTATTGTATCTCCTGAGTACATTCTGCTGCTTCTGCTTAATATTTAAAACGTGTACCTATCTAGTGCAAAACCAGATGCAGAAAGATATGAATACAGTTTTATTCACAAATTCTAAAGCATTTTAGACTGTCATATTTCTGAAAAGGTTGCCTTATTAGAAAAAAAAAAATAATGTAAAGAGAACTCAGATTTTCAGGTGTTTAGGGTTTTTGTTTTTCTCTCAATATCTTGGAAGACAGAAAAATGTACTGAAAGCCCACAGCTGAGTTTCTGAGGCTCAGGAGCAAATCAAGCTCTCATTTAGCTGGGTCTCTTCAGAGTAATTCCATTAAAGCTCCATTGAGGGACTGAACAGACAACAATTTAAATGCTGGCTTCCAGTTTTGACTAGGCCTTAACTTTAATTATTATTATTATTAGGCCTCCAGCTACCATTCTGTCTTGTGATCAGCTTAAGGTACAGTGCCATGTAATGTCACATAATGACTCTCCATTCTGAGAGCAGAAAACGCAGAATACTACTACTATAATCAAAAGAGAGATTTTACAGATGTTTTGCTTTTTTAGTGCAAAAACTTTGAAATAGGAAAGCTGTTTGACACATTCAGAATTTTTGGTTAGGTTCAAGTCCCTTTTCAGGATCAAGAAAAAGTAATAATGTTGGCATCTCTTTGCTGTTGTCCAAAAAATGATTCCCAGTGAATCATACTGAAAGAAACCAGACTGGGATTCCTAGAGGATGAGAGCTGAACAGGAAAATCAAACTGGGAGATGCCTATGTAATTTTGAAATAAATTATATGAGATATTAAGTTAGTATTAGAGTTGTGTACTGCTGTTAGAGCAAATAGGAAATCTATAGTTATGTCATCACTTTCTGCTGACACCAATGGCTCTACCTATGAGCAGTCTTCAGGAATGCAGGAAGCAAACAGAAAGAAGAATGGGAAAAATGAATGCAAAAGAGAAACATGACAAGCAACCGGCTGATGAGGTTAGGGCGGTCATCACAGCCATTAAGAAAAGCATATGAGGATAGCTTTGTCAAGAGGGCTAACCAATTCCAAAATGCATTTTTCTCACTCTGTCGCATGTCCAGCTAACAGATTTCAAAATGCTTTTTTTGCTACAAGTCCACCACATTTTCAAATTAATCAATATAAACTGGGGCTCCATTGTTTAGATTATTCAACTGCTGTAATAAGCATGCTCGATTGCCAGGGTCTGTGATTCCAGAGGCCAAATCAAAGACATGATATTAACTTCTTTCAAAGATGCAGCAACCAAGGCAGTAGAAGAATGCAAATAAATCAATTCTGCATGCTTAATCCCATCTCCCTTTCATGCATGCCTGGTAATGGAAAATGATTTTTTTCCACCCTGCCTTATCATTCTGAGGTATGAAAAAGAGATTTTGTCACAGTAATGAAGCACAGGAAAAGGGAGCTTGTTATAAACTGATTACAGTTTAGATTGAAGGGCAGTTTTTCATTAGCTTAGTTAGATTGGGCATAATCACTGGACTGGAGTAATTACCCCACAAGAAACTTCTGAATGAGAAGGTGAGTCCAATGCACAGTGCACAAAAATAAAAAGCAATGAACTAAGGTGTAAAAAAGAAAAACAGAAGATCTTCCAAGCTCCATCAATGAAAACAGTTGAACTTCTCATTAAGAAACTCAACAAAGAATCCTATTTGAGAAATCAAGAATTTGTTTAAATGTTGTTCTTCATGCAGTCAGCTATCCAACCTTTTTTTGTTCCATGATGTCCAGGATGATACACCTATCTTTTCACCTGCAATTACTCAAGCATTAGTGGCAGGAATACAAATCAGACTGCTTATTGTGTGACTCTGACTTACAGTCAGAAGCACATATATACCTGAACCCACCCTGAGTGCAACTTACTGTACTTACTTGCTTCCATAGGCATTAACCCATTGTAATCTGCACCAGCCTAAAGAAACTGTTACAGATCTTACCTCTTTTCTCAGGAAGATGCCAAACAAAATGCTTTCATTTCACACTCAGAAGCAAAACCTCAAAAAATTTGCTTACTCAAAAATTTTAGGGAATTCTTCTCTAAAGGACAAATTGTTCACAGAAGGAGAAGTAGTTCTCTATAAAATAAAGACTGTAATGATGGTATCATTAATTCTCTTACAATTCAATCTCTTCTATCTATGTATAAAGGGCCAACCCTCTCAACTACATTATTTTTTAGTGCCCAATTTATGAAATAATCCCAGAACATTAATGATGCCACAGGTAACAGTTGTAATATCTCAAGCAGTTTAAGGCACTGTTCTAACAATAGAGTACATTTTGTTTGAACTCCATTGCACTTTATTCTTCATCTTGCAATACTTGCTTTGGGGAACACTGAGCAATACAGGCACAGTTTCAGTTGCAACACTTCATAAATTCCTTTCTTCCATAACTTACCCTCTCTCCTGACTCTCCACTGGTTGCCCTTTACTCTTCCCTTGGTCTCCTTTCAGTACACACACCTTTGCTGCTGCAGCCTTCTTATTCACATACACCAAATGTGTTTCTCCACATCCTTTAGTAAATCTACCCATCTTCTCTTGTCGTTAATACTCCTAAGCTCCTTTTCAAGCATGGTCTCACTTGTACAGATATACACATGCACACACACAATTTTCCACTCATATTTAGAATGCAATTTCTTGCAGGCATGATCCACTGGTAGAAGTTGTTCAGTGGATATGTCATCTGAGAGGAGCCAGATCACAGAGGCTCTGAGGCTCGCTCAGTAACTGGTTCTTTATTCCCTTTCCCTCCTGCTCTCTGTCACAGCTTGAGTTTAAGCAGTCTCTAGAGCTTCACACAGCACAGTTTTGGTTCATTTGCCAGTGGCAGTGCTGCTACTACAGCACCTTGCATGAGTGACCTGATCTCAGACTGGGTCTCTGCAGATTAGGATGACACACACAGACAGCATTGGATGTAACAGCAGACTTCTGCGTTGAAGATCAGATGAGTAATGGCAAGACATTATCTATTCCACAGAAAGAATCAAATTTTCATATGCATTTTATCCTGGCTTATCATAAAAAGCTGAAACCTCAAACTGTAGTGGGGGTGAGTGCAGAACAGCTATAGGGAAGTTCTTAATTATGCCTTCTGCAATGAATGCCCCTACAACATCCTAAATATTCTTTCCTATGTCCTTCCTATCTCTCTCCCTCCCAGTCTTTTAATCCATCTCTATCTTACCACAAAATACACGGAGTTGCAATATATTGACATGCCCCAAAGTTACAGAGAGCAGATTTCTATCTATGCTGGGGTCATTTTAAGGTGAAACAGCCGATGTCACTTAGCAACTCTTAACTCCTGAAAGTTATGGAAAGAGGTTATATCCAATCCTGTGTTATTTACCTTCGGTTAGGCTGCAGTATGAATGCTTTAGGAAAGAAGTCTATGTGGGTACTAAATCAGACAACTTTGTGACTTGATGCAAATTTCCTTTTTTTTTTTTTCTTATTTTTTAAAGTATGCTTACAAAAGCAATTTCTTTCAACTTCTGCCCCAATATCTCCTTCAACTACACATCTATAACTTGTAAAAACCCAAACAAGTCACATTGTTCAAAAATCTATTTACTTGTTTTCTGAGAAGGGCATGAATTTTCACTGATAACAACACTTTTGTTCAATACTGTGCCCTTTATCTGACTAGTTAAGAGTTTTATAAACTTTAATTAAATCTGAAAGCACTCTTACAAATTAAAGAAGCAATGCTATATTCACTTTGGGTCACTTAAACTGAAGTGAGTGAAAGAATGGATCCTGTTCAAGCAAAATTTTGGGCCATCACTGTACAGCAAAGTAATTTCTATTAACTTTTGCTGTTATTGAGGACTAAATTGGATAGACTAGTACCCACTGCAAAGCTCATTCGTGTTTGTGTATTCCCATCTGTTTTCACTTGATTAACATCATAATATTTGTAAGGCAAAAAAACTGAACGAGTGCTGAAGAGGATATGTATCAGTAACAGACTGAGATCCTGTTTCTCATAAATATTAAACTTTGCATCAAAGTCTTTTCAAAAGACATCTTAAAATAGTTAATGCAAATGATCACTCTCTCTCTCTCTCTCTCTCTCTTCCTCCATTTTTCTTGAACAAAATTGAGAGCAAAAGCATTACCTATTCTATTGCAAGTTTGTATGACACAATCACTGTACTGATTGCCATGGACATCCTGCTTCTTCCTACTGCTACAAAATCAAGTTTTTAAAGGTTGCTGGAAGAATTTAACCCCAATAGATCCTGCCATCACACTTCGCTTTTACATGGTTTTTTTTTATTTCTACTGTGCACGACACTGTGAAACCAAAGGTCAGAGTCTTATTAAGACAGGTTACCAAAAGCTGGAAGGAAAGTGAATTCCTATCCCCATCACCGTTAGACGCAATGATCAGATTTGCCTCTCACTGTTCACTGTTCAAGTCTAACCTTGACCTGGAAACACAAAAAAACCTGGAACAAAAAAAGGAACTTTACTGCCTTCTTTATTCTCTACTGATGAAAAAGAAAGCCTTACCCTCTATTTCCAGCTCATAAATCTAATATCCATCACAAAGACTAATTTGAAAAACATAGGCCCTAAAATGTATCGCATTAAGCAGAACTACCCAGAGCCACGAGCAACATGCATGACACAACAGACTCAGCATCTACTTTAATATTACAAAGAAAAGGAAAAAGTTCTGAATTTGTGTATTGAGTTGTCTAGATTTGTAGAACTTGGCTCATTCAAATGTGAGGAACTGACATACAATTCTTTATGAGGTTTTTGCTTTGTTCCAGTATAATAAATACCATATAGTTCAGTCAAATGACCATCCACTACCATTCATAGCACTTATACCTGCACTAGGGAAGGCAAATCACATGGGTTTTCACCCTTCTTAAACAAGAGAAAGCTTAGAAAGTGCCAGGGAATAGATAAACCATGGCAAACAAGCAAACGGACAAAGGCAGAGTAGAAACATCCGTCTTCACATGGAAAAGGGGTGGGTTGGGAGCATGTGTGTAATATACAGAATGTCGCAGACAGAACCAGATTTTTGGTAAATCCACACAACCTGTTTCAAACAACGGAAAACAGTCAAGGAATATGTATTGGATGCAGAGAAAGAACACAGAATAGATGACACAGTAGAGGAAGACTTCAAGAAACTTAGCAGAGAGTGAGAGGAACTATTAGCTGGAGAGACAGCTTTCTTTGCCTAAGATCTTCTCATTCAGAGCCTCATACAATGCTTGCTCTGTAAATTTTGAGAAATCCAAACCATGCTTCAAGTGTAAGGAATAGGTGTCCATTAGAGGAAGAGAAATGGAAAAAAAAAAGAATAGTCAAGATAGAGTTGAGTGTCAGAAGAGATTGCACATTTTGCTTGTTCTCTCATTTCACTTGAAATAAATCAGCCTTTTTTTTTTTCTTCAGTTGTGTGATCTATGCTCATGGGGATGCAAAGATTGAATGCAAATGTGACAAAACTGAAGATGGATGTCTTCTATTTACACAATTACCATTCCAATTAAACAACGCTTATTGCCATTAGTATGACATCAGTTCTCTGAGATTAAGCAGATTCTTGATTAGGCATGTCCTGAACAAGTGCGATACACTGTGCAATTGTTTTAATATTATGCACCAGTAGATATTTTGAATTGCTCAATTAAACAATACTTGAATTCAAAATTAAAAGGTAAAGGAAGGAAAAAAAATTCCCCACAATGAACAAAAGAAAAGTTATTATAGCATGATGGCACTTCCTTTGGGGAAAAGGGCTTTGAAAAGCTTACCAGACTAAGATGTACACCTATGCAAGATTTACATTATGCAAAATAATGTCCTGACAGTGGCAGTACTGGCAAATAGCACGAACAAATCAATGCTAAACATGCTAATCTATTAAACATATTACTTAATACTTCCAACAGTTTTCAAGCATATAAGATTTTTTTTATGTTTTTTTAATCTCTGGACAAGAATAAGTCCATCATTCTATAACCATATTATGATATTATTATTACATCAGTGTGACGTTCCTTTCCCTCATTTTCATATGCTTTATTGTAATGTTTTCCTCATTTTCTCTGATACTGATTATTTTAATTTATAGTCAGAGCCAGAGCACTTGTAAAAATAAAAATATTTTTTGTTCCTTATTACAATACAGAAATTAAGCGTATTTGAATCCATCTCTGACAATCATCAGTTGAGGAAAATAGATCATTTTTACCTGATGCACTGATTATAGACTGGGTTTCATGAAACAGCAAGGAATGTAATGACCTTTCAACCATTCTTCATTGCAGAGAAATCATCAAGTTCTTTAGACTCCAGCAGAGCACTCATAAATAGTAATGCTTATTTAAGATAATTCAACATGCAATAAAAGAGACATAGAGAAGAATCCTCATTAGATTGAATGAACAGAAGGGAGTAAACTCATGCTGCGTATTTTTTCATTTCTAAATAATTATTTGACATAATCTGTATAAGAATTTGAGCTATCTTAGCTTTCTACTGCAATACAATGTGGATTACTATAGGATTGTAAATATTGGTCTTCTAAAACTGACACTCAGATTTATTTGGAGTAATCATCCTCTACCCATCCCCAACATGATTAAAGTTTCTTCAGTCTTCCAGCCATCCCCACCAACTTGGATGCTTAAGTTTGTGGATTATGCACCATTCCTTTTAGCAGCATGATGCTGTTTTTCAATACTGAACCAAACAAATTATTTGATATCTGATTATGATTCCATCAAAATGGATCTTTTTATTTCTCTGTCTCATCATAAGATAGATTTACAGATATAGATTTAATATTAAGAAATGTCTGATTACATTCATATAGACCTACCCAAATGATCTGTTGATCTATACTCTGTAGAATTAAAGTTCTCCATGCCATTCTCTCCTGCACTTCATGGCCCAAATTTTCTTCTACATTAGACTTCCCCTAGGATAACTACACAGACTTTGCTGGAAATATGCTGGTATAAATCATAGATAGAAAGAGAAGGACTCTAAAAGATATGGAAAAAAGAAATTGAAGTTCACAAAAACCTCAAAACATCCACTCATAACACGTCCACTCTAGCTCTGAATCCCAGCTCTTGAAACAGGATGTTTTCAATTCCTTTAATAACAAAAGAAAAGAATGCTGAATAAGCCTATTATCTTTTCTGTGTGCCTATTTTTGCTTTGATGTAAAATAAATAAAAAATGAACTGACAATTCTAAGATATGAAGACACCACATTGTTGTCATTCTGTGTTCTTACAAATCTGATTCACTCATGCCGTTTAAGCTGCTGAAGCCTTTGAAGTTGGAAAATACTACCACATGAACTTCTACCATTGGTAATTAAGACATAGTGTGGCAAATCAAAGGGGACGTGCTACCTAGTGTCTACAGTTCCTTCCTAAAAAAATGCAAGCTGAGAGTCATGATAATAAATCAATTGGTTCTGCCTTTCAGTAGGAAAAGACCTGTAACTTGTTATATTATAACTCAATCCCATCTTGTATCCAAGATCAATTCCTCTTTCTCTTCATTCTTTATTATCTTTGAAGTTCTTTTCCTTCAGATTAATTTTTCTTCTAGGAATGGAGGGGAACACTGAGTTTAAAAAAAAAAAAGGGAAAAAAGAGAAAGAATCTCATCATTTGTCTTCTCAGTGGGAAGAACAGGAGCATTTCCTTTCTCCTCCCTACTCACTACCACGTATTTCTTCAAGTTGTTGTTTTCCCATAAATTTAATCAGGTTGATCTTCTCAGGCCATGCTAAGAGCTGAGCTGGCAAAACACAGCATATAAAGGTTTATTAGCACAACTGGATTATTTAACGTGTGTGAGCCTCAGGGAGTCTTATATTCCATGTAGGAGAGTACCTTCACATTTCATACTGTATTAAAAATATAAACTATACAATATTTCCATAAAAATAAATTGATATGTGCCCTAATTGGAAAGGTACAGAAAGCTCACTGCTACGTTAATTTGCTTACTACAGTAAACCATCGTATGGTGCATGTATTTTGGCTAAAGTAAAGTCATAGATTTCATAAAACATTTCTTTTTCTCATCTTTATTATTTTTATGGGTTAGCTTTTGCTTCAAAATGGGTAGCAGGATAACTAGCTGTTAAAAATTCATGTATACCTGGGGGCACTGAGTAGTTTGTTTGATTCTAAGATGGAAAAATAGAAAAATTTCTGCACAGTAGTAACATAATTCACCATAACATAACTCAGGGCTTTAAACCGGCCTTTTCTGTCTGAGTTTCTATTCCTCAGATAAAGCTTTAGGCTCCTTCTCAAAACTGTGTGCATCTCCAGCTTCTATAAATCTGCACTAGACTTATGGGTGGTCAGCACACCAACCCAGGCAGATTCTACTAGCCAAACTGTGCACATAGATAGCACTAGCCTTTTCCCTCCTCCCTTTCTATTGCTGTTACTACAGTGAAGCCTGGGAGAACAGATCTAAAAGGATTTAGACAAACTGTGATAAACTGTAGTCACACATGCAAAAGGCAATCTCATATGCTTACATCGTTCCATTACCTTGGACTCCTCAAATTTATTAGTGCATTACCATATGGCTGTTAGATTTGTGCTGAAAAAAAGCTTTAAGCTCCTACTTGTACTGATGGGTGCTGTTTGAATAGCACTGAATGCAATTTTGCTCATGGCTCTGACACTTACTGCATGATCCTGCAAAAATTATTCATTTTACTCAGAAAACCTCCCTACTTAAATCATAAGGTGTTCAGGACGGAGAGTGTTTTCTCATTATACACGTGTACAGTGTCTTTTCTAAAAGGAACTGATTTGTTTGGGATTTATAGGTGTTTTAAAACTAAATATTAAATACCAGTCCCAAAATGCTGTCTATTGTGACTTACATCACAAAATATGGTATATCTTCAAGTATGAGCAACTTAATTAGTTTTAAGGTCCTTGTTGTTTTTTTGTTTATCCACAATATATGTATCTAAATGCTTCCAAAATGCCAAGTGAGATAATTTTCTCTTGATACCTGAACTGTGATATTAAGTATATATGGATACATTCAGTGATATCCAAATATTTCCTTATGTTTTGCATGTCTAATACATAAAATTAGTACAGAATTCTGCCACAGAAATCCTGAAAGATGATAACTGCTATTTTCATTTTAAAATATCGTTGAACAGTAATAGTATGAATAAAAGGGAAAAAAAAAAAAAAAAGGAAACTATTTCACAACAATGACAACAGCAGCAAAAAAAAAAAATAAAGAGAATCTTTTATGTGTTTGTGCATATAAACATACATAAAAAACAAAGCAAATTCCATTTTTATCCTCCTTAAATCTATTCCATATCTGGAGAGAGCTTGCTAAGATGACAGTGAGACACTGCACTGAAATGAAACACACAATCAAATACCACCCAGGGCTCAGAAAGAGTCATATTGTTCATCCAAACAAGTATGCCTATAATAGTACAGACACACTTTGCTGGCCCAGAGACAGCTCTTTCTACCGAGCAGATTATCTCTGCTGGTAGCAGAGGGGACATGAGCATCTTAAAGATAAGATCATCAGATAAACTTGAAAAAACATTTTGACCTGACATTTTTAACTGACAAATCAATCCCTTATATTTTTCCTACAGTTTCCTACCCCAGAATTAAAAACAGTTATTTAGCAGTGACTCTTGTCAGTATCAAAACAAGCCTATGATTCATAGTTAATCAGGGAAATTCAAAAGCAAATGGAAGAATAGGTTCAAAATGCGGCAGAGAGACATTGCTGAACATAAGCATTTCACATATCTGATTAAGCTGGTCATTTAAGCTTTCTAAGTTGTGCTCCATATTCCTCGAAAGCTTCAACTGCCTTAAAATAAACAAAATCATTTGCAGGTAAATATAAAAAATAAATGCAATCAGGCTTTGTAACACTCTCTCAACTAAAATTATATTTAAAGAGATATATATATGATTAGATAATAATCATTTAGTTTAAGAATGCATTGTCTCAGTTAAATTTAAACCTGCACAATGCACAAACCAAACGGATTATCCTGTTTCTGAATAATTATATGCATAAATTCCTATACAAGTATTTGAGTGCATGCCATTGCCCTTCATTCATCCAGTCATGATTTGTATGAGTCACAAATGAAAAGCCATAGCTATTAATAACACAATATTTTCTTTGAATTTATTTTTTCCACAATATTGCTATAAACTAAGACATATAACAGAATATACACTTGAATTCGGTTAGTGCAATAGAGTCAAAAAACACTGAAGTATTCAAAAGCTAAAATGGGACAAGACTTGCCATGAGCAACAAGTTAAAATTCCTTCTTAATATCAAAGTAGTCAGTTGATATAATCTCTTATCTTATTTAGGTAGTGATAAAATAGTGTTAGGTGTAGCTAATTAGCAGGCAATAGTATATTTGCAAGTAAGACACTAACAAAGTTCTCCAGAATATGCTCCTCCAGCACAGAACCTGTCCTCACAAAGAGGTTCCCACATGCACTGCCCCAAAACCTTGTAATCCTAATCTCTTAAATTGTTTTATACAAAGACTTCCTCCCTCCTCCCAGTATTCCACAGCAAGAACACATAGGTGGCTTTCAGTTCTTTGGAATGTTTTCATTTTTTAAAGACGCAGGTATTTTCCCAAGTATTATTAGGGTTGATGTATTTTAAAATAAAAACTTTGATCTCTTGCTTTTTTTTTTTTTTTCTGAGTAAGTTTAAACATAAAATCATCATGACATGACGCCACGTTTGAGTGAATTACTCCAGATACCAGCCTACTTTTCTTATCACTTGGTTACAGCTCAGTGATTTTGGTTCTTGAAACTCCCTTGTAAAACTTCCTGGAAAGAAATTCCTTTTCTCACCACTTTCAGAAATTTATTTATAAGACACAAGCCTAATGTATGCAATAAGATATCCAACTGCTGAAAAAAATCTTTTTTCCTCTCTCAATTATATAAAAAAAGTTTTTCTTTTCTTTCAATGATATTGCAGCAGAATATACATATACATATAAACATGTGTCTTTATAATATATCACATAGTAGGGCCTCAACATATTGAAATGATACACAGCACAGGAAGAGAAGATTCCATAGAGAACTGACTTGCTAGAAGAAATAGCCCATTGGATAGCCATATAGGTCTCTGGAAGACTGTGTTCAGTTACAACATGCACTGAGAGTTTACAGCACTATAATAGTAATAAAAAATAATAATAGAAAAAGAAATCAAGCTTAGAGACAAGTGGAAGGAGGAACAAGAAAGGCTAACTCAGTTTTAAAGGCATTTTAAATGTCCCCTAATAGAGGTAGCGTCTTTAATGTTTAATATATCATAAGGAAAAAATATATCATTCTTCACAGAAAATATTTTCTGCAACTTAAAAAAAAAAAAAGGAAATTGATATTTGGTTGATATTTGCAAAACAAACAAACAAAATTGTCTTGCTTAAGAGGTACCATCGATTTATATAAGGACTTGTGAAAAAAAAATCCACTCATAGATTGCAGAACATATGCATGTGCTTATACTTTAGGCTTTGCTTCCTCTCTGGTTGTAAGCAAAGTTATGTACATGCTGAAGCATTTGTGAAAGCAGCATCTAAAATTAGAAACCTTAGCTGCACCTAACAGCGTTCCTGTTCTGTATAGCCAGCTAATATCCTCCCCGAGTCACCATTTTACCTCTACGTATGTAAAGGAGCTTATTTTTTACATAGAGTCTGTGTCTACAATGAAGGAAAAATAAGATTATCCTGAAGATTTTCTGATCCCCTGAAGGACTTATATATCTTTTCTTTCCTTTTCATAAACAAGGACATTACTTTAACAAATATCCGCCTTTTACAATTAACATACCAGGATCCTCTCAAAATCACAAGTTAAGATGTGCATCTCATTCATGGAAGTGACATGACAGGTGTTAAATCTGACAACACTCTTTTTTCCCATAAGAAAATATTCATAAATGTTTCCTGCCCCAGTGACTCATTTCAATTTCAGTTTCAAATAGATTTCACTTCACACCTAAGGCTGTCAGATGCATACTATGGTCTTGGGCTTAAATTTAAAAAGCATCAAGGGAATGAAGGAGATAACGCCTCTTTTATTTCAGTTTAGAGAAAACAAAAAAAAAAATCACATTCAATATCTATGTATTGCACAGACTACCTGCTAAGCTTCACTTTGTCCTTGAAAAGCAGAAAAAAACCCACATCAATTAAATACAGTATGGGTATGCCATTTCTCCCAACATTTAAGTACACGGATATGCAAAAACGTCAAGCCTCGATACTCACAAAACAGAAAAATGATCTATTGCATGCAAAACATCTCTTTCCTCTTTCTCTTCCTGCCCCTCTCAGCCCCATGATGCTGGGAGCACCAGAGCTATTTTGGTTTTAAGTTCTTTTTTCTTTTCTTTCTTTTTTTTTTTTTGTGTGTGCATTTTTTCCTTTTCCCCACTCATAGAATGTCCCTGGCTATTGTCTATATCCAGAGGCTCTGCAGTGCTAAGCAAAGCATCATAAAGATATTCTTAACATCATTTAATCTTTCTAAAATTCTGGGGTTTTTTTTGGAAACTGACTTTGTCTAAACACAGGACAGGGCTTAAATGGTGGGAAGAAATAGGGGTTAGTATGCTGAGCTGTTTTCCTAAGTAAGGATAAATAATTCAGTACTTTACATGTTTCCCAAAACTGGGAACTAGTCAGAAGTGTGATGTAGGAGGGAATCCTGCTCAACAGAAACAAACAGAATGGGTTTTAAAGTCTGATCTCACACTGGATAGTTTTAGGTTAGGAGGTGAAAAGGTGAACAAAACCCTAAAAGAGGCTTTATCAACCCCCAGGTAGATCAGCAATCAATGTAGTATAGGAAAAAAGATGGGCAAAATCAGAAAAGGGAAAAAAAAAAAAAAAAAAAAAAAAAGAGTAGCAAGGATTTCCTAATTCCACAGGAGAAATAAAAGATCTAGAGAGACAAAACATAAAATAGTTTGCGGGAATAAAGGTGGAGGATTCTGGGTAAAGGCAATCAAAGAGGTTTTTTTGATGGTTTTTTTTTTTTGGATAAAGAAGTTTGTCTGTATTGTGGAACTGTGAAGATCCCACACCTCTAGTAATTAGTGTCCTGCTAATTAAGTTGCCACATTGGTGAGGCAGATATTGTAGGTGTTAGCAGGATTTAAATACACCTTTATCAGCGGACTCTTTCTTCCAGTTTTCCAAAGCTGGAACTTCTATTGATGCAGACACCCCTGGTAAACACTGCACTCTGGTGAATGATCACTTTCTCTTAGTGTCATGAAGGCAGTATGCAGAAGCTCAAGTCTGAAAACTACATACGGTTTCATAAAAATCCAACACTGTAAGATCACATTAGGTTACTAGAAATGACTCTTTGCCCAGTATTAACTATACTGTGCTCCTGCCTGAAGGATGTGCTGTGTTCTCCTTGGAAAAAAATAACAACAAAACCCCAGACTGCTTGCAGGAAAATGCCCACGTTCACAGAATCACAGAATTGTAGGGGTTGGAAGGGACCTCCAGAGATCATCGAGTCGAACCCCCCGATTCAGTCCTCTTCCTGATTCAGTCACTCTTGGACTGTTACTGAAAAGCACCTCCCTGCCAAACAGGCAGGAGCTCCAAAGCACTCCATGACTCCTAAGAACCATACCTACAAAGACAGATATTTAAATGTCAGCAATAACTAAGCAGTACTGTATAATTGTTTAACGCTTTGGATTGACTAAATAAAGAATATACTGTAAACTCTGACCCCAGTTTTCCAAGTCCTGTTGATATCAGCCTAGGTGACCCTCTGAACCTGATGCTTCTTCAAGTTTTAAGGTGCTCTCACTAAGAGCAGTCAAATTTTTCTGATAATACCCTAAGGACCTTTCCTAGTCTGAGACTGGATATCAATACAGAATTCTGTAATTTTATGTAAGGGCTTTTGATTCTTTGATTTCTTTCAGAATCACAGGTGGAATTTTCATTTTCATCTTTCTTTTTTGTGTGATACAATAAAAATCACACAAAGTCAGAAAACCAGACTGAAATTAAGAGAGGGAGGGAGAGAGAAAAAGAGGAAAGGGGAAGGGTGGAGAAAGTAAGTGGGAGGGACAGAGAGAGAAAGCACATCATGGTGGGAAAGCAAGAGAGTGTCCGAGTGCATGAGCAAGAGAAAGAAAAGCAAGAGCAAAGAGAGAAAGGGAAAGAGGGAAAGGCAGAGAAAGAAAAAGAAAGCGCAGAGAGAGAGAGAAATAGGAAAATGGGAGATGAGGAGAAAACAACTGTCTTTTGGCTGACTAAAATACGGGCAGGTAAAAAGCTGTGAAATGGATTCCAGGAAACAAACACCTGCTTACTCCATATGACGACTGGTGACTCTTAAATCTTTTATTTATTGTGTTAGAATTATTAATGAGAATTTGTAGTAAGAGCAGATCACAAAAAAAAGAGGAGTGATGATATCTTCTATGCACCTTTCCATCCCAGATTCAATCTCCCACACCAAAACTGCCAGCTGGTGTGTGCACGTGTCAGACTCCTCGGTTCACTGTTCCAATAATTAGCTCAGGATTAACTTCACTCAAACAGTCATCCAGAACTCTGTAAATCACTTTTTTTCCCCCCCTCTCTTGTGCCTTCATATGGAATCCACATTCAAAGCTCTATCTAAAGCATAGTTTGACACTTTACACACAACATGACTTTGTTAAGACTTTCCCAGTAGGAAAGCAAGCATACCAACACGCTCCTGCCTGTCAGGGATCTTCAGATGCTCTGGGGGGAATTGGGGTTTCAGCTTGCTGTGCCCCCCCGAGGAGCCCTTTAACATCTGAGACTAACACACTGCAATACACTTCAGCATTTCTTCTGGATCAGATACCTCAGACTGAATGTGATATTTTGGTGTAGTTTTAGTAGGGAAATTTAATTAGAATTACCCATGGATAGTTTAAAAGGGAATCTGCAGATCATTTATTACTGGCCTGTATTTACTGATGCAGCAACAAACCCATCTGGTTAGGCCCTATTCCTTAATTAGTTCATTTAACATTTTTGTCTGAAATGAAACCAACTACAACTGTATATGCTGCACAAGGCATAAATCACTCTCTCTATATTATATAATAAAACAACTTAATGGGGAGTGCTTTTAGTTGAAGCCAATTTTTATATATTTCATTCATTGTGCCAGAAAAGTCAGTGTGAAATTGTGACTGCAGCTGGCTGAAAGTAAGGGATTATGACCTCTCTTCACAGTGATTACATGCTAAAAATTAATTGTGCTCCCCCCCATCACTGTAGCATTGTGACTGTTTGAAGCAGAGCGTAGGTGGGCGTGGGTGAGATGCATGTAAGAACAAATAGATTACATGGTGCACAAATCAATGCTTGTTATTGCTAAGTCATAAAAAATGGTTTCTAGCTAACAAGTACTGAAAGAAAGAAACAAACAAGTTTAATTTAATTACCAGTATATCTAGTTTGTACACTGGAGTAACTGAACTGAGATAAATTGAGACTGGTATTCATCTGTATGCTATATTAAGATGCTGGTACAGCTAGCCTTTCAAAGCACTGAGTTTACCCCACCAATCATGTAAAAACAATACCGCAGTCCTTTTCTATGCTGAATGTAATATATTAGCTCTTGTTTCTTTTAATGTTACAGCATCTTTCTTTTTGGTGCTCCTTCTTGCTAGCATTTGCTACAGGAAATATTGATCTCTGCTTCTTCAAAATGAGATTTTCTTGTACCTTTTCTTACTCGGCAGACCCTACACTTTGTATGTTTGATATTACAGATTCTCTCTCTGGGGAAAGCTCTGTTCTGCCACTTCACAGTTTCTTTCAGCAGAATTCTTTTCACACTTCAAATAGCATTGCGCTTTGCCAATTGTGAAAAAAATAACTGGTTTGTTTTACTGTATACATTTAGTTACACTTAAACCATTAACAAGCAGCCCAAAGGCCAGATGAAGCATTAAATCATCTATGACTTAGCCATATCCTTTCCCAGAGGTTTACAGCATGATAAGCTCACACAGCTTTGGAGAAACTTCAATATTTGTGTGACAGTCAAAAGCATATGAAACATCTTAATTTGAGAACTCACTCATTCTTCACAAAACACTACAGTTAACATAGGAAAAATGGACTTTTCACTCAAAATTCAAATTCACAGTACATAAACGCATTCAAAACAAATGTATGAAGGTTGCTCTAGAAGTAATGCCTCCTATTTATTTCCACAAGAACTATGACAGATCCAAAAAGCACAATAACACTGTTTGATAGTCCAAATTCTCAGCTACAAACCACTATATCTTTTTCAGTGTAGTCACCACAATTAGCAATACATTTTTGCTAGTGATGAATGAGACCCTTCATGCTCTGTTCATATAAATCTACACCATCACTGCTACTGAAAGATACCACCCATCACCTCACTGTGCTAACACCCACTGTTTGGTCTCCAGAAACATTCAGCGAGCATCCACAAATGTCAATGAGTGCCATTTTTCTGCATGGAGGAATTCAGCAACACACCTTTGTTTCATACACACTTCCATGTCAGATGCCATTTTGTCAGACTGCCCCTCTGCCGCCATCTGTCAAATGGCAACAAAATGCAATGGAATATTGGTGGGAAGGTTCAGCCCCTGCTGCCACAGCACCAACATCTGCCTCTGATGTCGTGGATCAACATAACAAAATAGGAGGCATTGCTTTTGGAGCAGCTCTTGTTCTGCTCTCTGAATATTTGTTTTTGCATCACTTTAGAGGCGTGTTCAATAACCCTTCATTTCCTGGTTTAGATGTCTAAAGAGCGGCTTCACTCACTGACAGATGGTAAAGCTCAGTAACGCTTCCCATGGGTTGAAATTGTGTCTTTATGTTCAGCACAGAAAGGGCAAACAAAGTACGATAAATAATATACAAGAACTTTTTTGTTTGACCGCTGATGATGGTGGTTGAAAGTACAGCTATGAACATGGGCAGTGGTTGAGTTGGAGTGAGTGAACTCTGCTTGTGCTGCCATATCATTCTAATCCATTATTTTTATTTTCTAGTGCTTATGTATTTATTTTCCTTTGCTTTTAGCACCACTTTACAACACGCGACGTAATTTTCAAAAATGCTCTGTCACCACATTTTCCATGACTTCAGTGGGAATTGCTAGTCTCAGAACTTATCCATATTTACTCTTCTTTAAGCAAATTAACTAAAAATGGCTTTAAAGAGTATCTTTAGGTCCTCATTTTAAGAATATTTCTAGTAGCAACATCTGTGTGATCTTCTTCCAACAGGACAGAACAATAACAGCTTTCAGTACTCTTCTTTGAATAATTTCAATTGCTGTGTGGCAAGCTGATTAATTATGTATGGCAAATGATATGATTTTATAGAGGTAGAATATTTGTACTTAACTGCATCTCATTGATTTACTGCACTGGTAACACATTTTTTCCTTAAAAAAAGAAGTTGAATGGACATTATCAATTTTAAATCTTGCCAATTTTTTTTTTTTAATTTTAATAAACTTAAGTAGCTTCAGATACCATGCATATTTCTGTATTTAATATCTGCTTCTGATTACATCTCTAATCCTTACATTTTGAGATGATTCTGTTTAACCCTTGCTGTATTTTGCTAAGCGCAGCACATGAAGAAGTATCCTGTTTCATGTTATGCTGTGCAGAGAGTGTATTCAGACCTATATAGAGAAAGAATGAAAATAAAAGATCCACAATGATCTCAAGAAGTCACATGCTCTAAATAATGCATTGTTTGGTCTGATATTGGTAAGTTACCATCTGGTCTACAAACTGACTCCTCATTCCAAGAAAGACATTCTTTTAAAAAAGAGAAAAAATCTTGCAAAAAGTGACTCGTTTATAAAGAACTGCTATAATAGCAAAGAATTGTAATTACAAAGTTGTAACTGGGACATAATTTAATGTGTTTTTGATACGTATACAAGAGAAAAGGTACATGCCATTTTCTTCTGTATATGCACACAGGTATCCATAAATGTGAACGACCTTCTCTACAGCAGGTAATCAGACTGCCATCAGGCCACAGGCTGCTCTGCCTGTGTCGTGGTATGGCAGAGCAGTCATCACCTGCCTCGAGTGCTGGCTTGTGCCTACCATATCTACAATCTCTTTGAGTATAAATGGATGTTTGCTGGGCTCTAAGACCACACAAATCACCTCAGGCAGAATAATAATTGTACTTGTAGCAGCCGCCAAGCTATTTCATGGACATGTTGGGTTGGCAGAAGAGTGAATCAATTTATAAAAGAGTGTGCAGGATTAGATAAAGCCAAAGCCCTGACGGCTTTATCTGATGGGTTCAGTTTGTTTTCTTAGAAGTAAGTCGCCCTGAGGCATTTTGCTGAGTTTTATCGAATAGTCACTTTATTTTAAGCAACAACAAAGGCTTAATAGGAAGGGGGAACTTGCTGAAAGGTCACCTGCAGCCAGCTATTATCATCTGGGCAGATGCAAACTTTGTAACGTGTAAATCTCCCTACAAACTGACAAATAGCATTCATCTCCTATGATTTGTTTGATGCCTGTTCCCATACTTAAAGCGCTGTTGCATCGTCTTCAATATTTCAATATGATTTTCATATAACAAGCATGAACAATGTAAAAAACTATATTGTAATCAAAAGAGAATAAAAAAGGGTGGAATTCAGTTCACTCAACACAGTTCTTTTGTGATAGAATATATTCTAAGATAATTTCCAGAATGGCAAATTGAACAAACACACCAATAAACTTCTACACAGTTTGGAATCATGATCACACGGTGTAATTACAACTAGGTGCCAATTTTACTTACTGCCAGCAAAACCATAATTAAACATTGTGAAGAAAAAAAAATTGGAAAAGGGGAGGAAATTTAAAAAGTTTTGGAGACTATATTCTCAAATTTTTGTTTTATATGCAAAAGGTAAAAAAAATAATATCAGTTTAAACAAATGTATATGTTGTAATCAAGTATTTTTGTCACAACAAATATGCCAAGTCCTATGAATTATTTAGGATATGATTTTTGGCCCCACCTCACTCTTCCTGCTGCATATGTTGGTAATTCATTAGCTGCAGAGCACTGCAGCACCTCTCCCTCTCTACGACCTGCCAGCTCCCTCCATCTGGCAAACAAGTCTCCTTGGGAGGGAGGGAATCTGTAGCTGCTCTGTCTGAGCATGGCAGAATGTTCAAACAGTCCTCACTGTAACCTCCCCCTCTGCAGTGTTTTGCTGTTGCTCTTCCCCATGACACGATTCTGTGCCACAACACAAATGATGCATGAACACAATGCTGCCATTTGACCTGATGTGCAACTGAAAATAGCAGAAATGCTGCTGCTTGAGGGATCCGTGCACACATGTGGTTGTGAACGCAGAGAGCAGTGTGTGTGTGCCTCCAACTAGTGACTGACTGCTTGTGCCAGCTGAAAAGGAGGAAGACTTGCCTGCCTGTGTTAATGTTTTACATTAGTGCTATACGTAGGTGCTTTTCTGCAGCAGTCTGAATGCCTGGCTGCATCAGTGTGTCTCTGGACTATGTGCTCAGCTTCACTGCTGTCTGAATCCAAGAAAAGGAAGGCAGCAGCCATATGTCTGAGTCTAGGCAGAGGCATCATGCTCCAGCGGCTGGGCTGGAGGAAGGCCTGGGCCAGGGTAGCTGGAAAACAGAACCATGCCCTTAACATGACCTGGCAAGAGCAGAGACAAATTTTCTGTTCGTTTACATCCTCAACAAATTCAGTAAAAATGCATGCGTTGTAAAGCAAGGACTCAGTGTAAATAAGATTATCATATTTGTCTCAAAATATGTTTGACCCTTTAATTGCCCAGATCTAACTAAATAAGATGAGTGTATGACATATGTATTTAAATGACTACATGATTCTGCTCATTTTGTGAACATTTGACTTTTTGATATACCAGTGCACTAGAGTGGAAAAGTTGTGGCAGCTTCATCTATTGAATAATTAATTACTTTATTGAATTAAATATGAAAATGCTATGGGTCATATAGAATGTCTTACACTACTTAGTAATAGAGTCTTTTTGTTACTTTACCTCATAGCAATGTCTATTTTATTTACTACCCATTCTTAACATGCAGCAAGCTGCAGTATTTTATACCTGCAGCCATATAAAAACATCAGATACTGTCAAGTAGGAAGCGAAGGTTTTGACAGCAGGCTACTTTGGTGCTGTCAGCTTGGAGGCTGACTGGTACTGCAGGATAGACTTCTTACCTCAATGTTTAAAAATGAAGGCAGACACGCAGTTAATATGGATATTTAAGTAATAAAAGTTAGTTTCTTGGGAGCCTCCTGCTGCCTATAATACTAAAGATGAAATAGCATTGTGACTCACCACGACTGAGAGGGCTAGAAAATATCTAGCACCAAATGCACTGTGACCAGAATTAGCAGGTCTCACAGAAGGCAATTTGCTACAAAACCTACTAGCGGCACTGCAATGTTTCCTAGCAATGGGGCATGTATCTTCCCCATTCCCCACTTTTTCTCAACATATGTTAAAAATTTTATGGGATAAATTCAGCCCCACATCTCCCCACAGCTGCTCCAAGCAGGACACATGGGGAGTCCGCTGGAGAAGCTTCAGTTAATGTTCACTGTTTGCAAGAAAATCTGAGATGACAAGTAATCCCTCATCACTAGGAATATTAAGGTAACTAATGCCAAAACATAAGAAGTTAAGATTTGATAATAGGAGATGAAAAACATGTAATTGCCAAATTCAGAAACTGTACAATAGCACTGTTTCACTTGTAGGAAACATACATGCAATATTTGCATTGGGACAAAGAGATAAAACACACGGATAGAATATATTACAGACAGGAGGTAAGATATACCTGTATAGAGCTAAAAACTCAAAACCTTATCAGAAGTTGGTTGAGTGTCATATCTTGAGGCTATGAAATTCTAACATTCATTTCTGAACTCGCTTGGTCAACTCATGGAAGCATTCAAATAAAATAAATCAGACAGACGTGTAGAGAGGAAGAGCACTGCTGAAATACACAAAATGACCAACGTACAACAGAGCTGTAACAATCCCTGCTATAAGCAGTCTTGAAGCATTTCTTATTTTTCCTTCAATCCATCTAGCAATATCTCAACTATCTGGTCCAAGTTTTGAGCCAAAATAGGCAATTAAATAATTATTATAAGTAATAAAGGCCAGAACAGCATATATTTGATACAATGAATATTTTTTCTTTGTGATCAAAACTATGTTGTCTTTAAAAACAAACAACCTGAAAAACAAAAGAGTAGGTTGATGTGCTCTTTGAAGGGTAAAATGCCATGCTTTAACAGAAAACTGCAAGCTGTTTCCATTGTTAGAATTAAAACAAACAAACAAACAAACAAAAAAGCAACAAAAAATGTTAGCAATAAAATGCAGTCAATTCAGGCTCTTTCTGCTTCAAGTTGAGAATCTGCCAAAATGTATAAAAAAATTTGCATTTCAAAATGAAATGTGAAATCTCTCTCTACCTGTTTGAAATTAAAAGAAATCCCAATGGAGCTTGTAAAATTTGCCTATTGTTTAACGACCTTCTAATACTAGTGAAAGAACATCCAAGATCATTGCAGAGATTTCTGGCCTAATCAGGTTAATGACAGAAGCCAAGGCCAGGACTACAGCAAGCTGTTCATTAGCATTTGATATTTCTGGCAAATAAACTCACTGCTGTTCATCCATTAAGTTCACATCCAAGAAATAGTAGCAACTGCTCCTGACATTCAGTACAGAATATTCTGCTCTCTACTGAATTCTGTTGAATTCTACTGCTGTAAAGAAGCCACCATTGGCTTGAAAGAGGAAGTCAAGATGCTTTCAATGGCTTCAGTTAAACAAGTACAGCAGTAAAGCTACAGCTGAACAGGGCAAAAGCTAATCATTTATTATTATTTTTTTAACCATTTTGCAGCATGTTAGAAAGAATCTGGGGATATTTTGTTTTTCATTGAGATGCAAGACAGGAAACAATAAAAAGAAGTACACACTATTAGGTTCTCAGCCTTTGTACAGAGATTGTGGTTCAGTGATCATGTTCTGAACACGACAATTTTTCATAAGTACCCTTCAATCCCATTTCACATTTCTGTTGGCCTTTAAGTCTCAGCTTAATGTCTCCCTTGCAATCAGTATGCACTGGTGAGCAAATGAACATAAACACGCTTGCTACGGCTGATCACTGACCAGCTTTAAAAGGCCCAGAAGAGCTGTTTTCTCCAGTTGGATTGTCAGTTAAATCTATCTCAGCAAACACGGTATATATGAGCACTTGATTCTGAGCCATTTACTTAGACAGTACGGGGAAATGAAAGATCTGCTGAGGTCAGACTGAGACATGTATAAACTGATGGTCTGCTTGGCCAGAAGTTATTATTTTCCTTTTCACTAAGGGAGTCCCTGGGCTGCAGGCTGGCAGCCTTTATTATGGCTTGGACTTGTAAAACTCTTCAGACTTCTCCAGGCTCCCAGTGTGAGCCCTAATTCCCTGCTGCCAGGGGAGTCCTGAACAACATCTGTTACTGACAGCCTTCAGGAGCTGCTTGGGTAACTCCTGACTCCTCACGCAGAGAAGAACTTCTCCCCTTGCATGAAGAGGACAGTGAAAAGAAACTACTCCACCTAAGAATATCACTATGCCAGTGTAAGAAGTGTCAGTGGAGAAGTTGTCTGCAAGCCTGCCTTCGCCCCACCAATATTACTCCTAACCATAGCAATCATTTTGATCTATCCTCACACATTTTCCTACTATACTGTAAAATGTACTGGAGATAAGCACATGAATAGATTCAGAAAATGAGCTAAAGGAAAGCTGGACTCAGTGATCCTTGTAGGTCCCTTCCAACTAGGGATATTCTTTGTTTTCACATATGGCATGGACCACATCTACACAGTACAGCAAAGCACTCTGCAGGGAGATCCATCAGATTCTCCTAGAGGGCTTCACTGAAACTGCTTTGGAATCCAAGCTATTATGGTGCTAAACACTAGCTTGGATCAGTGTCATCTTAATCCCTTCTATCGTCACTCAAGATCTACCTAGCTCTTTTTGTGGTAGGGTGAAACACATCATCCAGGTTTAAAATACGAACTCTGCCTGGATGCCAACTTGAGGCACACACAGAATCACTGAAGAAGTATAACAAAGACCAAAAAATAGAATGGAAACTTTCAATAAACAAATATCACTCAGTACTGCCCGCATTTAGTGTTCATTTAACATCTCTAACATCTTGAAGTGCTGAAGTTAACTAACAAGCTTCTCAGTTTCCGAGCAAAGAAAACACAGAGTTTATAATTCTTTACAAATCACAAGCAGAGTGCTCCTAATGGCTCAGAACCAAGAAGAAAGAGCAGAACAGATACATTTACAGCATAAATATAGTCTCTTTACATTTATCTTTCAATATTGCCTCTGTATCCAATGGAAATGTCTTTACTAGGAGGCAAACTACAGGACTTGCCAATTAAGTCAGAAGAAAGGAATGATGAGAGACAGATACCCTGATAAGGTTTTATAATTTAATTCTTCAACTGTGGCATATAGCTTTAACTAGCTAAACAGGCACCTTCAGTTTTCTTACTGCAAGTTATAACTTATTTGAATAGTCTTGGAGTTCCCTTTGAGGACTCGGGTGATACTTTGCCGTGACATTTAAATAGTTATGAACACTGAGTCTCCAAAACTGCAATGATTATGCAGCCTATGCATCCTAAGAGTTTAACACAAGCAGGTGCAAGGGTGCTAAGTGAGAGGCAACCTGTGATAGCTGGGAAAAAAAATACTAAGTATTTCACAGATACTTATTTCACCTATAGATATACGTCTACTGTGAAAATCAGCTAATGGTTATAACACCAGCTCTCAGCCAGGTAAGAACATCCTCCACACTGCTCTAAATTCAACTATTTGTCTTTGATCCTGAAGAAAATACAGCCTAACCATCTCTCTTCTCTACACCAAAATGCACAATACACTTCAGCAGCTGCTGACTAAAAAAACTCACCAATCTATTCAGAAGACACCATCAAGGGTTCTCTCACATATAAAAAATTCCTGATTGAAAGACAACTTAAAGGATGATTCACTTGGTTTATAACTGCTCGCTCTGGACAAGCTTAATTACAATTTATTTCAACAGAGGTGTGCAACATTATACATCTCTCCTATTTATGAGAATTTATATTTCCCTTGACTTTGCTCCAAGTACAGTGGAGACTATCTTCCACTCAAGGTACTCTTTGTTTGCAGCTTCAGAAATATCATCCTCCGTTGGCCTCTTCCACCCAACTCCAGCAGGTTTCTAAAACACTGGTGGCCAAGTAGCTCTGTCCTTGTTGAGTCTACACTTCCAATGATTACAGGCTTGCAACTGCATCTGCATTTCTACAACGGGAACATCTCTTAATATAAAGATGAGAAATCACCCAGAGTTCTGAGGAACCTGCCAGGCTACTTAACAGTGCAGGTGGAAAGGAAGCAGCATGGAAAGGGAAGCAGAACAAGGCAGAAAGCAACAACTGATGGCAACAGTGATGAAATCATGGGAGAGTAGGAAGGTACAAGATCATAAGATAGTGCCATTTTAGAGTGAGAGAAAAGAATCACAGCATTATAAATTAACTACTTGCAATAAATAAAAATAAGGTAAAAACAACAAAAAACAGATGGAAGTAGCAACATACTTTAGTACATTATAAAACATTCATTACAAGACCGCCTGCAGCAGGGGCTGAAACCTCATTACTCATTTGTACTTCTCTGCACCAAATGTGTGATATGATATTTACAGTTATGATTAGTTTATAGACTACTTGAAGCTTAGACCAATATCTGTTTTTGTTCTTTGGCACTTGAGCCATCTTCAAGGTAAACAGATATGACTGAAATAAAACATATAACAGAATTGCTAAAAAGCATCTCAAACAGCAAAGCCACCACAAATGAGATCTAAAGAAAGATACTCAGAAAATTAGAGATGAAAGCAGTCTAGTGGCAAGCATTTCAGATTGGGTACACATTCATACCCATTGAGACAGTTAATGAATTAACCCCTACAAGTGTTACTGCTTACGAAAATTTCTGCCTGATATCAGCTGAATCATTCCTCCCCAAGTTTGCTGGACATTTAAGCTGTACCACAGCCTACACAGAGAATCAGTTTTCTCTTACAGTGGTTGTAATGCATTAGTCATGAAGAAAAAGAGAAATAGCAGGCAACATTGTGCTATAGTAAGAATTTTTAAACTAAAATTCTTATGTAGCTTTCTCAAAGTACCTCAAAACACTTGTTCAGTGAAGGCTGACTCTGAGTCAGGGCAGAATCATAGTTGCTAGTAGTGTTTCAGGATGCTTCTCTGCACTTGCAACATAAATATAAAAAAATACCAGTTATAACTGCTGCAGGAAGCACATGCAATGAAAGCGGAGGAGGAAAGATTGCTGAATAGAGAAAGGCCAAAAGGAATTAACTGGCTCACCCTGGGAAGGATGAAAAATTAGCAGCTGAAAAAGAGCTCATCACAGAAGAGCTTTTTAATTTCTTTCAAAGGAAATGGAAACAGACTGTTGCTGCTGGAAGAACCAGAGTCTTCAGTAGAGTTAATAATGTTTTCATTGTGGGTTTAGTGGGTAGAAGTAATTGGCCGTGAGGCCATATGAGTGACAGCGTTGATCCTGAGTGGGTCAATTTTAAAATCAGAAATGAGTCAAACTAACCCTTTCAGCAGCAGCAAGTTGTTGAGTCAGCTCATATTAGAACAAATACTGTCTAGCTGGTCCTTGCACGGATCCCTCCTTCTAAAACTGGTAAAAACTGACCTGATAACAGAATTCTAATACTACTTGGGCAAGAGCTATCTCTACTGCAAATGAGATCTCTTTTAACTTTATGATTCAAAGCATTCAGCCATTTGATTGGTTACTTTTAGGAGCAATTGTCCCAATGATTACTAACTAGAACTCCCCCCTAAGTATCAGTGAGGAATTAATTTCTGCCTAAAACAATTAGCGTGCTATGTTTGACTCTTAGCAATTCGGTATAGATCTCACAGACATGTGAGAGCAAGCATCTATTCTGTTGCCTATGAAGAAGACACTCTGTGAATGACCCCCACATTATCTGAGTTATTTCATTTTTCCAGATTTATTGCTGGCCTTCTTTGCCATTCTTTATTAAATATCAGCATTTGTGGGGAAAAAGATTCTTTATTTTTATATGTTAGTTGGGGTACTTCATACAGCAAATCAAAGGCAGTGTTTACAAAGTTAACATAAAGACATTAACAAGGAAAATCAGATTGCTGACTGCAGAGCAAAACAGAAAGAAAATAACTTGCAAAGAAATGAACACAGAAATAAATTATTTACAGAGGTCAACATCAAATGACTGAAGCACGTGTGTACACACTTACGCTGTTTGCCACAGAAAGTGCCAAAAGAGTTTTCTACAACTAAATGATGACAGATTCGTCTACAGGTGAACAGTTGTTAGGAATGAGGGGGAGGAGTCTTAAACGATTATCTGTATAAATACAGAGAGCACATGCCTCATGTCATCTCCACAGTCCTTAAAAGAAACACTTAAAAGTTTATCTCCCTGCCCATTTATTATATTGGATACCTTCTGGATTTGATCACTGTAATTTAACAGCAAAGTAAATAAATAAAAAAAACATCAAATAATCCAAAATGTTCAAAGCAAAAGCTAACTGGTATTTTCTGTGTTCAGGGCAACAAAGGGACTCTCTAAACAAATGAGCTTTAACTGTGAAGTCTCTTATAGGAAGTTTCTACAGATAAAATGATATTTTAAACCATTATGAATGTATCAATAAATAGCAGAATTAGTGTAATTAATGATAAGATATACTTTCGAAGGAAGATTACAGGTTGACATAAACCCTGAAACACATTCTCTAGAAGTTCAGAATAAGGATTAGATGTATAGAAGGATGTACCATGATATATCTGTCAGCTATGGGCCCTTCTGGAGAATCTGGTTTTGGCTAGTTCTAGAAAGAGGATATCTTTTTTTCCATGATGAAATTTCTGTGTTCCTAACCAACTCTAAAGTAAATGAGGATTTGTTTCCAAATTTGGTTAAGGGCAGTCTTTAGAAGCTTATTTATTGTCTCCTCAGAGGTTTAAACATTATTTATACAGCAACTCTGATCTAAAAGATGCATCTTAAAATGCATACCATATATATATATATATATACACACACACACATATACATACACACATATATATAGGCTGCTGTGAAAGTGACAGCTCCTGTTTATTTCCATGGACAATAAAATAGATACAAAGAGCACTCTATTTGATACAGCAATTTCTGAGCTACAAAGCAGTGTTATTCAACACAGTCATCACCATACGCTACGCGCTTTTGCCACCACCTCTGACATTGTGGGCCAACATAATAAAATAGGAGACACTGCATTCAGAGCAGCCCTCATATAAATGATAAAACCAAGAAAAAATAGACTAGCCTAAACCTAGCCTTGTGTTTTTAGTACAACACTATTTTTCAAAGTCTTGGTCTTGAGCAATTCAGACTGTAATACTGAAAGGCCACCCTCTTACTTTTATTCGTATTTATGTTTCCAACTCCCACTTTTAGTCATCCTTAACAAAAGCTTAACAAAAAATAAAGGTGACAGTATCTTCCAGCATCAATCTATATTATGCTATCTGTGCTCTGCTGCTTTTGCTCTATTTCCAGCAAAAGATGCTTCTCACTGTTGAACACAGATTTGAAATTCAGTTTTTGCATGTTCTTACATAGAGCTTTTGTTTGTCTATTTGTTATTAAAAATTAAAACCATTGAATTGCCAAACTTAGAAGGAATAGCAGTTTGATGCTACAATCAAATTGTCTTTTTTAAGCCAGGCTCAAACAGGATATAGAGATGCTATCCTGCTATCATAATATTCCACTGCCATACCGAAACTGACAGTTTACATTCTTTGAAAGAAAAAAAAAAAATAACAGCAAACATGCCACTCTACAGAAAATATGTATTTCATTAATATTTTCTCTGTCACAAGATAGTTGTAATTATCTGACACAATTACTATGTTTTGTATTATCTTTGTACCCAGACACATTTCATGTGCTCTACAAGCTCAGAACAAAAATGAAACTTTACTTCCAAAATGATTGTCTGTGATGTTCCTTGTGGATGTGTAGGGAGCAAGATTACATTTCCCTAGGCAAGTGGAAAATGCAGCAGCCCAGACGCAACCTTTGGGCAGCAAGTCTGGCTTTGAAAACAGACAGAAAACATAGGAGTTTCAGAGCAGAATGACAGAACACAATCAAGATATGCAGGAAGCAAGGATCTGCAGAGATGTATGAAGATGATGATAGCTGTTGTTTTGTCTTCTGCTTCTGGTTGCTTTCTGTGTTTTTTGTTTTTGTTTTAAATAGATAAAGAATCTTGCTTTAAACTGAATTAGTCTGGAAAAGAAGATATTAATGAAGAAACTGAAATAAGGTACAGGATCTTAAAACATTTTAGTTAGACTTCAGGTTCTGTCTTGATTTTGACAGTGCTGGCTTGATTTTCATTGGAGCGTTCATTAATCAGTATTTTGAATTTCATTCATTTATGAATGCAAAATTCTCTCTCCCAAAATTCTCTCTTACAAGAAAGATCCAAGATTTAATACAAATTGTCTGATAACAATAACATACATTTAGTAGACTTGCTTTTTTTTTTTTTACATATGTTTTTCATATGACAAGACCATGTTTTTTAATTAATTTGTCAGCATGATTCAGTGTAATCCAATCCAGTTATATAAGGAGAACTATGTGTAATGCAGAAAAGTGCTAAAACAGAACTCTTCTGAAATGGCATTTGGTGTGATGGTGAAACTTCAGGAAACCGAACTAGAAATCTGAAGCAGGAAACAGAAATCTAAAACAGTGCTACAAACCCCAGTGGGACAGCCATTTGTAGATGTGAAATATTCCCATCACAAATCTCAGTATTCATGCATTATATAAAACTAAGTGTTCTTCTGGGAACAAAGGAAAGAGGAAAAAAAATCTTACAGATTGTCCTGAAACATTACAGCATTATTGTTCATTCTTGTGTGGCTTAAAATCTCAAAGCCTTCCCATTTTGAGCCTCCATTTTCAGGGATATTACCATCAGGCTTAACTATGCATGTTTAGTTGCAATTTGGCATGCAAGGTATAAGCCCAGAAGCAGAATTATTTTAGCTAATTGAAGGGGAGAATGTAATCAGTGAGATTCTTTTTCTAATTAAAACCTGCAAAAAAATAATTAATTCCAAATGCTTTCTTGCACAAAATAGCTCCAAATCAGATAGGGATTTAAGATGCATAATTCAAACCTGAATACAGGGTTGAAATCCTCTCCAGAAATTTCCAGTGTTTACGCTCAAATTTTAAACTGGGAATAGTTCCTGCTCAGTCATTTTAAAAGGGGCAAAACAAGACAAATAAGCATACAAAAATATGATATGAGTTCTTTGGCAACTTGAATTTACAATATTTATATTTAGTAAGAAACGCTGGGGGCTTGGTTTGGATTTGAAATACCCATGAAACTATGAACATGTCATTGTTTAACAACTTCATTCACGTAACAGAAACACAGGCTGTAGGCATAAACAGAGCTTTGAGAGGTAATCCTCCGGATAATTTAGTCAACTGCTTCATGATTTTTATCATTAGGAAGTCTCTCTTTGTCTAATTTAAATCTTCCTTGCTGTATTTTAAGATCATTTTTGCCTATTATACCCATTCTACTGAGGGATAACGAATTCCTTTACTCTTTTGAACACTAGAAAATGTTTTAACATTTTCACATCCCTATTTCCTTCATTCCTTCTCTTCCTGCTGATTTTCCTTTGAGTTGTGCAGCCAATTTATATTTCATGGCTAGTCCTTCCCAATGCTAAGTACAGCACTGAATGATTCTTGAACTCCACAGGCTGCAAAATGTATAATGAGTACTGCATGTACATATCTTAAGTATACATCTTCGTTGTGATATATTTCAAACATACTCTCTTTTGGTAATGCAATATTTGTTAATTATGATTTATACGTTATATCCTGTATTTGCCTATATTCTTTTTCTGAAGGATTTCCAATATTATCTAATTCTGTGAATAAGTAGATTATTTTTAATCAAAATATAAACTGATTTTCAATGAGGACAAATGCAATACGTTTTTAACCAATATCTTGAATCAGTCATTTTGAATCTCTTACTGTTCTTCAGCATACTTTTGTCTCATTTCACACTGCTGTCACCTGTAGCTTTAATAAGCATTCATAAAAATATTGAATAGCCCCTAAAATTCATTCAACAACTTTTAGAGACCTGTCACAGTGGATGAACTGGGGAAAAAAAAGAACACAACCGATAAGACCAATAAATTAAAACAAATAAGTAAAAACTTCATCTACATGATAGTTAGATACTTCACTCCAAGGTATGTTGAAAGACGGTCAGCGTGAAAATTAATTTCTGCTGATAATTCATCGAAGGAATTTGTTACATTATCAGAAAAAATGTAATTCGTTGTATGCGATTTGCTCCTTACAGACATACGCTGTTACTCATCTCCCTTACTTTTTTAGGAGTTTGAAAAGACTGATCCCTTCAGTACTTTTACAGAACCTGAAGTTAAGCTGGCTGGTCTATGTAAAATCTTCTTCCTAACCTTCCCATGTCCAAACTATATTCTGCGTGCTCTCAAAGATAAAGTGTTCATCAACAAAGTTTGGTTGATCCAAACAGTTATAAACAAAATAACAAAAGGAACCACAAAAGACAAATCCCCTCCTCCCAGGTGTATTTAAATAATGACTATTCTGTTGAGATATTTCATTAATATTATTATGAGTATAGACCATTCTTTTAGGATGGAAAATCCACTGGGATCAGAAAATAGCATTCCTGTGCAAGTCAAGATAACATCCATAAATAAGCCAACACACTGAGTCATCTGCCTATGTATTTATAGCACTTTCTGACTTCTCTACTCTTTTGCTCCAAGGTAGCTTTGGGGATTTCAGATTGAAAATTTTTCCTAAATTTCTCTGAAACTACAGAGGCTCTTTAGCCTTCAGTCACATTCTGCAGACACATAAAAGTTAATTTGATTAAAAATGTTAAGTTTATGCAGCACGTAGTTTGCTGTCTCCAGAAAACACAGGCTGTCCCCTGATATGTTCTGAGGAGCTGAATGACTGAGTCACCATCCCAAGGAGGCCAGGCTGGGAGATGAAGAGCAGCCACTCGTCCCTTTGTAACGTGGCCTGTTACATGAATACGACAGGACCATTTCTAGCCCACTTTTTGTTGGATGGATCTTCAGCTGTGTTCTTGCATACTTAGAAAGGAACCATAGTTTAATAGAAGACCAAACTGATTTACCACACCGGCTAATACAGATTGAGACTTTCTAATTTAAGAGAGACATTATTTATCTTTATGACAAAATAAATAAATAATCACTTCAGCAATAGCCATATTAAATACCTTGCCTAATTATATTGTTTTGTGAAGAATTATGGTTTTTTTTGGTCTTGTTTTGTTTCTCTCTTGTCCACAAATTAGATTTATGAATTATGCATACGAACAATTAAGAAAAACAGTTTGTGAATTACTGACATTGTTATTTTTCAATGTGCTGAACAATTATAACAATGCTTAGTTTATGCAAGAGGCAAATGCTCTCTTATAAAATCATGACCAGTTCAAAGTTTTTTAGTATGACAAATGCACTGCATGTGCAAGACCAGCTTTATCCAACTCCTGCTTATTTCCAAGTGATTAACAGGCTAATCTTCTGAGCAGGAGAAATATTGACCATGTATATAATTGAGTTAAATTCTAAGGAGGTGAGGGGGCTAGAAAAAGTACTATTAAGATTATAAATATTTGATCAATATATCATAAATTGTTAGCCTTGATTATGAACTCTCATAAGAAATTATATTATTCACAGCCTTTCCACATAATACAGATAGAAGACAGTACTTTGAGTATTCTTAACAAATTGTACTTGTTTTCTGTTCTCATTTGAAAGGAATTTATTTACCTGCCTGAGGCACAAGAAGACACTTCTATCGAGAAGAAATCTGAAATCACTTTACTGAAGATTATTTGAAAAGTATTCTGAAAAAGTCAGATCTGAATTAGTCTTCCAGTCAACTGTAATCATATCCGTGGTCCTCTTTAAGCCTCTTTATTATCAAGAAAAGGATGTTTTTCAAAGGAAGCATTCCAAAGACACAAGAATACAAAGTGCATGAACACTTGTGTCAGCAATCATGCATCATTTGCTTCCATATAAGTTACCACGTAAGCAAGATTAGCCACCAAATAACCACAGTTCATTTAGCTATCCAGTGTATGAGTTAGTTCTAATACCTCGCCTTTACTTCCACTTACTGTTATTATAAACTGGAAGTTTATGCTATATGAAAGTGCTATTTAAGCGTTCAAAAGTGCATTTATCTGCTTGCAATAATCAAAAAATCAACAGAAAATATGAAAACTATTGTGCAAAAGCACTACTAATACAGTTAATGCATACAGTGCAGATTGTAACTTCAAAAAGGTTGTGCCATATGTACACTACTTAAGTCTACATGATTAACAACTCAGGGCTGGAACCTTATTTTGGACACCTGGAAACACCCCTGTAAGAGTGGGTTGAGATGTGTAAACTGAAGTACACTGCTTGAAAAAAAGGGCATCAAAATATACTGTCTTTAATGTTATAAGGGATGCACATTGATTAGATCTGTATAAGTCACAATCACCTTAAAAATCAATGCAAAAATTGCAAATTGTCAAAACGTAATGGCTTCCAAAGTGAAATTTTCTTTCGTTTTGGCACTAATTCATCAATTTTCTGTCCTTTTTGCCTTATTCATTTGAGCTTGATTTTATGGCTCCAGATTTGACTCATAAGGCCTTAAATAGACATACAGTATCTCTACTGCACCCCATAAAATAAATACAGGCTTTATAATTACTCTGATCAACAGTAGCTCAATAGTGAAACTAAAGATAAAATGCTGTTAAGACTCAAGGTCACACTTCTTTTATGGCCTTCCTAACCTCAGGATATGTCACAGATTCATTTTTCCTCAGAGAGGGTTCAACTTTCTACTAGGATTCTGCTTTAAAAAAATAGTTTAATACTTCACGTAGGACAAAAGTAAATAGCGTGAATTACAGGTGTAAATGAAAAGCTACAACATGCCAGAGCATTCTGTGCTACTGTTGTAAAGCAGTCTCGTAACAAAAAAGCAACCAGTACAAATTATCATGGAATCACAGAATTGTTTGAGTTGGAAGGGACTTTTAAAGGCCATCTGGTCCAACTTCTCTGCAACAAACAGAGACATCTACGGCTCCATCAGGAGATCAGAGCCTGGTGCAGCCTGACCTTGAATGTCCCAAGGGACGGGATATCCACCATCTCTTTGAGTAACCTGTGCCAGTGCCTCACCACCCTGTTTGTAGCAAAATTTTTCCTTACATCCAGTCTAAACCTCCTCTCTTTTATTTGAAACTATTTCCTCTTGTTCTCTCACCACAGATCCTGCTAAAGAGTCTGTCCCCTTCCTTCATATAAACCCCCTTTAGAAACCTAAAGGCCACTTTCAGATATTCACTGGATCCATCTTCTGCAGGCTGGGCTGCCCCAGCTCTGACTGCTGTCATAGGAGGACACAAAACCAAGGTGCAAAACCTTGCACCTGGGTCACAGCAAATTGATGCAGAATTTATGGAAACATCTAATTTATCTTTTGAAAGAGTTTCTGAAGAAAAGGTTTAGCATAAAGTCTGCAGGGAAATGGCTTCAGAAGAGTCCTGGTTGGAAAGAGTCTCTGAATAAGTCATTGCTGTTGGATATTACTCTATTTACCTTACTAGATGACAAGTTATTCTACTCTATTAGATGTATATCTCTCTTTTTGTCTATTTCCTTAGCTCACCAAGAGGAATCAAAGGTAGAAAAGGAAGATTGCTGTTCGCTACAATTTCAAAAATTGACTTCACTTTATTGTATAAAATTTATCTTGGCAACATTTCACTCATTTATATGTTTTGTACTCTAAAGAAGCAGGCAAATCCATGTACTGGTTCTTAATTGCTAGATTTTGACTGGATCATTTACTCATCAGAGAACTGTTTTCAGAAGACAGCAGTGTTTAAGTCATGATATAATGGGAAATAAATGTCGTACACTCCATAAAGTAACTAGATAGTTTAGAACACTTTAAGACACTAGGTTAAAAAGAATGCTATATTTTCTGACTATATCACTGTGACATGCAGAATACAAGAAATAAGAGGAGGAAGTGGTTAACCAGATTACTTTTCCTTGCTTATTCAGAAAAGCTGCTGAAATTAAACTGTCTATGATATGAAACGCAATGCATTTATTTCACATTTATTTTGTGCCACTGAACCAACTAGAAGTACTTAGTATTAGAAATAAGTCAAGCAGCTTTGAATTTGACTTCCTCGAAATATCTTCATTACTGCTTAACTTGTAGGGTTAACTGATTGTTCCTTCCTACCCAGTACTAAAGCTAGAGTTATGATTTCTCACCTTTACTTTCCTGCTGCTCCTAAGACCATCCTTGCATCACTTGGCTGTGCTTGTAAGAATTCCCTCTCAAAGCCTATCCAGAAGAGTTTAAGGCATGAAGTCTATATCTTGCTTCAATTTCAACACAAGTTGTTCACATAAAGTGTACTGAACACAAAAAATGAAAGTGATATACGTATTTTTGAGGAGTGTTTTTTTAATTTTATTTTTTTTTATTTTCCAACTCACCCTTGAAGAATCTGGTATAGGCAATACTAGAAACAGAAAACTGGATAAGATGAAAGCTGAGTGTACTTCAGCAGCTTAATGGATTCTGGGCTAGGAATGAAAGTGGATTGCCATCTCCCCTTTCACAGTATGAAAAAAATATATTTTTTGGAGACTTTAAACAGGGCAGCTACAACAACTTGCCATCTGTTTTTCCTGTTTGAATCTACTTCTTTAAAAAAAAATAGTATTTATTAATGTTGAAATAAATGCAGATAACTTATTTCTGATAGATAGCTTCCTTGTGTCATTAAAGAGAGTTAGCATACTACCAGGAGGAGTGTTCTAAGAATGTAGTGCTGCTCTGCTATAAACGACCAGCAGGAAGCATTAACACAGGCATATGTTGTAGGGTTTATTTTAAAGAACTGAAATCTCTTAATCGAGACAGAATTAATATGGTAAGCAGGAAGATCATCACAGATGTAGCTCAGAGGCACCCATAGATACTATGGGAAGTAATCAGACACTGAAGTTTTCATATCACTGAATGACCGCATTGAGCTGGGAATTGTGAATTTTGGGAAAAGGAAAGAGAGATGACCTTTCTCCTTCAAAAACACGGGATTTTTCATATAATTATGTAAGTGTTAGGAAAGCATACATAATGGTATTTACCACTACAGTTTCTGTATAATACTGCATGTAAGTTACGTACATATATGCATGTTTATATCCATGAGTAGTACTTATTTTATACACTACATAATATAAAATTGGTTTCAGACAAAGAAGGTGAAAAGCTTTATGCAGCATAAATACAATTACATATGTACTGGAAAAACAACGTGATATTTGGAGATACTGAAAAAGTATTTAAGTTAATGCCCTGACTCAGGTCTGTCATATTGATCTACAGAGATAGTGCTGATATAAACATAAGAGGCATGAGCAAAACAGCTGTGTTAACTTTTCAAAGAGAAGAGAAGGAAAGCATAAAGTTGAAAGTAGGCAGCACCACTTCTCAGCAGCACAGAACATGATTTACTCTTTTTCTGTCTGCTTGATGGCAATTTTACTTACACAGATGAACAACAGGATTCCCTTCACCTGCCAATGACAGCCTGAATGTTGAATCTGTCACCAAACTCCAGTTTCTTCATCCCTAGCATTTTCACTATTATTTGCTGAAATTTTGGGCTAGCGATACTGAAGTAGTTTTCCTATTCTTAGCATATTTACTAGATCATTGCTACAAAGACAAAACCTTGCTCTCTTTTAATTCCTGCAGCTCTGCACCACCTCCCAATCAAACAAGTTATCTGTCAGCTTCAGCAATGGTTTTCATAAAATTTAGGACTGTTTCTTTTCAAAGTGAAGTTACAAATGTAGAAGGAGCTTGTCTTGCAGACAGCCCAACATGGAATTGCCAGTGACTTACATCAGAGATGCACTTATGAGACTGCATAGCGAAGCATAGAAATCCCTGCTTACTGTGAAGCCACTAGGTGTGGTATGGCACTGCACACCACTCGTACTAAGAAACTGTGTACTTGTTCCAGCCTGCCAGAAACATCCACATTTTTTCTCCAAACTCCTCATTCTTCAAAGTGTCGTTCACCATAGGGAGAATTCCCCAAAAGCAAGATGGAAGTCTGGAGTCCACAACATATTTAAAGACAATTTACTTCTAAATTCAGCTGGAGTTTCATTTATTTTAATGTTAAGAAAAGAAAGATACATTTTGCAGCTTGAAACTGCTCAATATGCAGCTTGAAGATGTCAAGCTAAAAATGAAGCGACAATTGCAGTATTTTAAGCTAAGTTCATTTAGCTTTTCTGAATTTAGTAAATGTGCTTTAGTTTAAAGGTACTACAGAGAAGACTTTAAAAGAGTTAATTAAAAAAAACTGAATTGGTAATATGGGCACTGGCCACCCAAAAGTCATTTGCATATGTAAAGCATTATTCTGATGACCGATTTATATCAGCCAAGGGTATAGTTCATACAGGACTCCTTTCAATGCATCACCTTACTAAACTAAACCTTACAAAAAAAAAAAAAGAAACACCACAAGTATATCAGATACTTGCACTTTAGAAGGATCCAACTGAAGCCCAACAATTGCACACTTGAACAGTACATTTATTTGGAATTTATAAGCATCTGAAATAGAAAGGAGAGTTTACTGATAGAAGATAGAGCCTCAAGCTTCTATTTCATATTTATTCACCAACATCAACTCATGAATTACATACTCAACACACTTTATCCTTTGCGTTGGCAAAAACACAATGTTGGTTGCATGTAAAGAATATTAATTATTTAATTCCTGGATAAAACAGGAGAACTCAAGCACTTTGTAGCTGGGAATGTACTTTCAGCAGAGAAAGAGGAGAAAACCAGTGCATGAAACTGCCTGAACAGTATGCTTCCCACAATTATTGATGTAATCAATAGTGCTCTCAACAGCACAAGCACAAAAAAGCCCACTGAAAACCCAGGAGGAGTTACTGCAAGATCAGCTTCACAAGAGTTAGAGAGAAAAGCTCTTGTCTTGGCCAGGAATTAATCTAGCTCCCTAATATCACACAGCTAATACGTACTCCCTGTTCTTAAGGTGACATTTAAGAGAGAACATTTATAGTTTGTTCCTCCACGCAGTCTGTATTTCCAAATTAAAAGGACTATGAGATTATCAGCAACAAGGAGTATGATGTTCTCTATAAAATGCCTTCTGCTTTTCTTTAATTTATCAAGTTCCATTCTTGGATAGCATACCAAATCTGGAAGATGTATATCATTGAACGTTAGCGTGTATTTATTGATTTCCATTAAATGCTTTTATTTCTATTAAATAAAGTATGAATTGATGACAATAATGACAATTATTTAGCAGAATGGCAGCATAAGCATTCTAGCAGGAAGGATGTTATCAAGTCCTCTGGCTAACAATAGCAGATCGTCAGTCTTTACCAGTGCAGTAGGAATTAACTAGATCATTCAATCTTTAAGGTTTGAAAAAGTTCTGGACACGCTTCAGTATGGTGCATATGTCTTTTATTTTTGGATAAAAAAGAAAATATAATAAAAAGATGTCAAGTATGAACCATAACTTCATTAGATTTCAAGCTAGGAACTAACCCTAATAATAATTTTCTCCATATATATGCAGTTTGGGTAGATCACTTATAATCATCAGAAAAAATCATGAGGGATTACTGAGAAAACAGTATGAAGTTTACATCCTGTATCTGTAGTTTACAGAATTATGCATCAGTGGTGGAAAATCCATTAAGATCTTTAAAGGCTCCTTAGAACATTATTTTGTCAGCTCTGGAATGCATGAAGAAGCCTGGGTCAATTTGGGCTTGAATCAAAATCTAAAATATTAGTAAGCTTTGAGACAAAACTTTGATCAGTTGCAACTAATATGTTTAAGAAATTTTAAGAAGTGTTAAGCCGTACTCATTATAATTTAGAAACCGTAGCAGAAATTTATCTTCTTAAAAATGCAAGTGTTTTAGCACAACCCATGCAGGAAAAAGAGTACAGCAAAGCTTTTCTGGCATGAATTTTTTGAAATTTATTTTTTGTTTTCTTCCCTACCTTTCTCTGAACATAAAATTTTAGAGACTTTTGGAATTTCTGTCCTTTGCTTCTCATTACATTATGCATCTGAAGTACTTGTCTTGGTTCAAGCAAATCACTACTTTCTAATACACAGGAAAATCAGAAAATCTGGTAGTTTCATATGAAGAGAAGGGACTATCTTGTCAGCACCTTTTTCTAAGACAAATGAATGTTCTATTAGCTAAGTGTGAGCAGAAAGAGATGGAGTGGAAATTTTTCAGAAAGGAAGGATAAAGAAATCTTTTAGGACTCTATAACTCAAAGTTAGGACTGAAAACATAATGAAGAATCCACAAACTTGCATCTAAGAATTTTTTCCCCAACCAACATGGAACCTGAGCCAGCATATCACATGGATTAAATTACAAGAAACATTTATTCATTTACTTATTATAACATTAGAATTCGCTCTAAAAAACAAAACAAAAAACAAAAAAAAACAAAACACAAACACCCAAAGCTAGATTCAGGTTTTTTTAGTAGATAAAGAACTGTTACCAGCAAATTAAACACACTGGCTACTGGATTGGTTAAGGGAACAGCTGGCAGAAGCCCTTTTTGTCCATACACAAGAATCTCAACTTTCTCTTCTTGGATTACCAAACATCAAGTATGGTTAAAAAAAAAAAAAAAGAGTTTTTAACTCCTGAATCCCAAGTCAGAACTCTCTATTCAGCTCATATGCTCTGTGCTCAGACCAGCTAGAAAGCTGTCCAGCTTAAAAGCACACAAATCAGCATTATCCTTACACTATCAAAAACTATAGTTACAAGAACAGCTCTCAGACAAGCCAATATTCTAGAGGTAAACACATTGCATAATAAAAATGCACATACCAAATGGTGTAAGATGCATTTAGACTCCTTAATAAATCAATTCTGCTCCAATTTATGTCAATAATTTGCATATAACAAAATAGTCCTTGAGCAAATAACTGATAAAGTAATAAACCTGTCATATGCACAAATTGACTGCTCACTAAGGCTCTTTGGCAGCGTGTTCATACAGAGGCAGATGCTCTGGTACAGCACAATAGCTGCAGGAAACATTTATCTGTTGTGCGATAAGACGAGAAAACAGAGAGTAAAAATTAGCTTTGATTTTACAGCAGTCTAAATATTTATTGCAGAAGAAAGGAAATTCCCTTTAAATAATTGATTTATTTGACACTTGTTAAAAAAAATCTGTTTATGTCAAATTGTTTGAATTAGACAACAATTCTGTCTTCAATTGGTGTAAAAAGGTGAAAGGTTGTTTTCTGAGTATGGGAGGAGATCAATAAACTGAGTATTTACACCAAGCACTTATTTTCTACAAAGCACTTCAGTTTGGTTGTATTAGTTAACAAGCAACTACAGTAGAAAAGAGCCGAATAGCAATCTACCCAGACAGTAAGTTAGACTGTAAAAATGTATTTTTAAACTGTTAGGCATCTTTGGTCAGAAAATACCTGTGCTGTCAATACATCAATTGTATATATTATTATACTGACATATTTACTCCTAATGCTGTGTTAAAGCTCTGTTCCCACAAGATATTGAGCACAGTCCTTTCACTTGTTCAATAGAGCATTTACATTAAAAGTTTCTTGTTTTCTGAGACAAGCCTTGAGAAAATGACACAGCCCTGGTCTGTAACTACATCAGATCTACTCTAAGGAAAAAAAAAGGAAAAGTACCGAGGAAACAAAGCTGTCACAGGTAAGCTACAGTTTCTGTCCCTTTCCTTGCCCACACTTTGTGAACACATGGCTGCTGGGAAGACAGTTCATACAAAGATGATAAGGTACGAGCACTCATGGCGTTAAATCATTCAGACAAAAATGTTACTCACTTTGATGTTTAATTTCCAGTGATGATATTCTCCTTGAAATATGCTATTAAATCATGTGGAGTAAAGCTAATATGAAGAATGATAGTAAAAATTCAGTGTTTCTGAGGCTTCATCAAATAAAGAGATGAAAACTTGCAGATATTACTAACTTTTTCTCTCCTGCTATCCTTGGAGGAAAAACCTAGTGTTTTTTTTCTTAAACTACTATTGAAATACTGAATAAGTACCTGAAAGCATATGAATTTCTTACAGCTAAATTCAAAGTGCATTGGAATAACCATGAACTTCTACTTTTCAAACTCCTGGGAAGGGTGATTTTTCAAGGGGTTTGAAGTGTGGTAACTGTCACTGATGATGCCAACTGCTTATGTGGTTGCATCCAGTAGATTTTCAGCATGTCTGCTCCTAATATACTATGTACTGAATGGGCCTCACAAGCAGAAAGAAATAACTATGCTAAAATCTGCTCCAAATAGTAGCAATGAAGGGGTGCTTAAACGTAAGGCGTTGTCAGAATCAACAGAGTTGAAGGTAGCATCTATATGTCTATTTAAATACTTGCATTTAAATACCTAATAAATATTTAAACACTTTTTTTTTTTAAATGCAGTTTGCAGGAAATAGTTATTGCAGAAAAAAATGATATATTTATTTATATTGACATCATGTTTAAAGCACTACGTATAATCTTTCCTAAATTACCTGTACAGTATAATATTTGGACTATTTAAAGTTAAACCCAAAGCAATCAAGTTCATATGTGTTACTGCAATTTATCACTTGTAATGAAGAAATGGCTCTCAGCTCTCCAGAGCTTCTCAAGTTGTACTGTTGTATATCAGTGGAGAGTTTAGACAGCCCTGTTTCAACACAGCTCTAAGAAATAAGAAGATCCAGTCATTCTCCTCTGATTTGGAACTATTCTCTGCTAAAGCTCTTTCCCCAAGCAGCTCAAATAAGTAATTTGGGGATATGAAACAAACACCAAGCTCCAGAACATCAGGGTGCATAGAAATATTATCTCGTCCAAAAAGCATCAGCTTGGGCATCACCAGTGAAAGCACTACAGGCTCCCCGCAGGCCCTTTTATGAGCCACACTCAGCATGTTTAGAACTTACCCAGAATATGCTTTGTTTGCATCAGGCTCTGTGATCACCGTTCACAGGAACTGAAATAGTGAGCTTTTCTTCACATATACTCCTTGTTTTTTTAATAAATAAAAGCACACAGACTGGGCCTCAACATAAAGGTATATGACCATCCATTTCATTAATTTCATATATTTGTTGAACATTTGAGAATACAGCCTTTATATTATATCTGTGCTAATTTTTTGAGAGTGAGTTCCTCACAGGAGACTGATTACTGCCTCTAAAAAATCCTTACTAGACTCAAAAGCAAATTATAAGTCAGCTTGAATCTGCAACAGCTGGCTGTAGTGCCTCTGGAGTCATGAAGAAAAAAGCAACTGCAGTATCTATTTCATATTTTTGCTTGACCTTACTATTTCCCACCATCACTCAAGGGATCTTTGTGTCACAGAAGTCAACATATTAACTGTTTTACAGAATCTATATATGCCTTAGTACATCCTTTTGCTGTGATTCCCACTATCCTTAGGCAGAGTTTTTGCTCTCTGCTCTGTCAAGGGACAGCGGGGTGAAACAGGGAAACCACCTGAAATTTCTAAGCTATCTTAGGGCAAATCAGAACTCAAGGGAGAGAGTTAAAAAGCAGCAGCAAGGATCTAGTCAAATAAAAGAGGACTGGCTTGTTAAATATATATATCAATTAATAAGCTGCACCTAGATGCAATTTAACTATTAGAACATGTTGGCTATTATTTCACATACATAAGAATAGACTCAAAAGTAGATACAAAGCACATTAGAGGAATACAGAGGTGGGGAATACTTAAAACAATTATACCATTGTGTTTGGGTTGTATTTGCTTTGATAATAAAGTACGTAAAAGAAAAAATGAATTAGAGATTCCAGATTTTTTCTCCCACAATGCTTGCACTGATAATTTAAGTCACTTAGGTCCAGAGGCATACCTCTGCCTCAACTCTTTCCCACATACAATTGTAATAACCTCTCTTTCCACAGAAAAAATAAATAGAGAGAAACACTTCACCACTGTAAATCTCTTTTCATCAGCGCAGATACTATCATTTTATCTTTGACAGATGAACTAAAATCCAGCATCAGGTTATGAAGAGCCTCTTCTGAAAAAGCAAATAATTCCAAATCATTTCTCAGTTTTCACATCTTTGGTTATTGTTCTGTCACTTGACACAAAAGGTCAACCACATGCACTGACACAAATGCACCACTCTGCTCGACTCTGTTCTTTGCCAGGTCCACATTCCTCGAGATCATGAACTTGACCTGGGCATGATCGCTACAGCCCCTACTGACTCCAATCTTACCCTAGATGAGTGCATAAAATTCCAAAAACTCTCTCAGAAAACATTTTAGGCTAAACAACCATTTATTTAATCTCCAACAAGCAGAAAGGAAAGAAGGGAAACACAGACAGAAAGACTAACATCATTACGGGCATGTTTTATATATGTGTTAATAGTAAGTATCTCTTTCCTACAAGATGAGCATATTATTAGTAGAAAAGCATAATAAAGTTAGGACAACCACACTGCCCGAAGAATAAGAAGCATAAAGCATGAATCACTCAGGCTTTTAGCAATTACAGTTTCTTTTGCTAAAGGTATGAATTATGACTCCAGCTTCATAATGCTCAGTGGAGGTTTCACATTGATTACAGAGTCCCCATTTGTACATTCTCCAAAGGAAAAGGAAAACAGAATGGATCTTTCTTCTTGGCCACAGCCCCTGAACTTTAGCTGTTATGTTTGAGAAAAGAAGGGGGAAAAATCTCAAGGGAAAGTATATGATATGCAAATTGCATATATTTCAGCTTCTTAAAAGGCAAACTCAAGTGGATTCTGAGCCAGTCAAAAGGTTTCAGAATCAAAAGGTTTGTAACCCTGAAGTGAGAACAAGGATTCATGTTGCTAAACTCTCTCTGATCTCCTACTGTCTCTTTCAAGTGCTTAGGAACATTGTACTTTAACCTCTGGCATTTCAGTAACGCTTCTCCACAGGAGCTTTCAAGAAACAAGCAGAAGTCACACGGACTGCCACTGAGATAATAGCACTTGATTTACTTCCATGCCTAAATTGTTCTCTGAAACAGGGGTATCACTCATTGCATCAAGGAGGTCTCAAAGCAGTACAGCTATAATCAGGCAGTCTAAATTCTGCCTCAGTTTCATGTTAAGCTGTCCTACATATCAGCTAGTGCTTCCCATGCCCCAGCTTGGCATTGTACACAGACTCTTCATTAGGCCTCAGCTGAGGGTTCATTTGGGCATGGGACTAAGACCAAGGGGGCTTATGCTTATAGAGGGAAAGCATTTAGTGATTTCAGTATGGATTATCTAGGGAGAGAAGAGTGGAAAAAAAATTAAAAAAAAAAAACATAGCAAAAAAACCCAAAACCAAAACAACAACAAAACAAAATTACCAAAACAAAAAAATCCATGACCCTGAACTGCAAACTGCAATTTGTCAGCTAATAGGGGAAAACATCAACACATGATGTTGCTCAGGGCCCTATGAAGCCAAGAGGGAGGGATGGATTGGTGCTCAGTCTGACATGATGTGGCTGTCACTGTGTGGTAACATGGAAACAGTGAAGTAGTATTCAAAATGTTACGGCTCAATAATAAGAAATGAAGCACACAAATGAGCTCCTCAGCTGGGTGAAAAAGTGGAGCCACAATGACTTACACAAGCAGAGTCTCATTCTAACATGTTGATGGCTTTTAATCAGTTCATCAGAATTAACAACAATGTAAAACTAAAGCCTGTCAATAGAAAAGTAGTTGTTCCGCAAACAAGAAGCATTTCTTTCTAATCAATACCCTACAGCTCTCTCAAAAAAATTGCATGTCCTTGCTCTTTGTAACTTTCCAAGTATATGGAGATGCAATTTGTAAAACTTAGTCACAAAGGACCAGAACTTTGCCTATAGACTTCAGCCCAGCATCTTTCAGAACTGCAGGATACATTTCTTACTTTGGATAAAAATCTCATTTTAAGTAAGCTTAGTAATCACTGCTGTGATAGTTATTCGGGCAGTTTTTAATGACCTCACCAGTAAATAGCTGTGTAAAATAGTATTCTGTCAATATGTTTCCTCATCCACTACTTTGAAGGATGATTGAGTAAATAGTAGGGTTTTTTGAAAAGGAAATAAAATACATGGGGAATATATTCTCCCATAACCTCTTTGACTCTAAATTTAATACACAGATGTAAGTACACCTGGTTTCTGCTGGGAATAAAACCATGACCATCTCATAAAGAGGCATGGGGCCAGCTCCAATAAAGGACTTCATTGCCTACAATTTAGGCACTGTAAAGCCCATACTTCAGGAAGTTGGCCCCAAAGTGAAATCCAAAACCATAAGGGGCTTCTGGGCTTTCTACACATTCTAGGAAGCTAGAATCTAAACCTCTCCAACACTCATGCTGCTCAGAATTAGCCTGTAGGAAATGGTGAGCACAGACTCCAGAATTATTTCCCATATTTCTCCAAGTGCTGTCAAAAAAAAAAAAACAAAACCAACAAAACAACCACCAAAAGGCAGAAATCAGTCTTGCTGGCAGGGCTTCTTTCACTTACTTGGATACTTAAAACTTAAGGTTGATCCTGCTGGTGGTTCTCCCTTTAAATATTGCATTGCTTGTTGCATAGTGACCTACATTTAACAAGAGAGAAGCAGAATAGCTTTGGATACAAGAAGCACCTTAAAAGAATGCCCTACTTGAACCCAAATATCTGTTATCAGTGGGGTTCTTCTATAGGAGAGAACAGTGTGAATTTAATTGTCCTCAGCCTGAGGAGAATGATGAACCACATTGTTTAGTGTCTTGGTCAAGGCAACTTCAGCAATCAGATGGTGCTTAAGGGAACACTACTACTTCCTCTTTAATTTAAAGAAGGCACCTATAACCACCTTTCATAAGAAAACTGTAGGGTCTGAGCAAGAGCTGAATTCCTTGGAGAAAGGCATTTTGGGGCATATGAACAATATACAAACAAAGGCATCTGATATAAAAATTATCAAAAGGAGTCACCGGGGAGAGCTACCTTCTGGATAGCAATGCTTTGACTTTTGGTTTTGGTCAAGGATACCCAAAGCCTGGATATAAGAGACAGCTAAAACACCTACGAGGAGTCGTGTGCATTTCTTTTTTTTTTTCCTCTCCAATATTATAAACATGTAATTCCTTGGCATGTTAATAAAACGTAATAAAGAAACAACTTCTTCCTCTGCAGCTGCAGGCAGAGCCCATTGTCAGTATCTTACTAAGAAGCTAATCTCTTCAAATTCTGTCTCTCCAACTTCAAATTCTCTGATTGAGGACCTTATTCTTTGGGGAAAAAATAAGCTGTCATTCCTCCAAATCAGCACCTTTCTGCTCATAATCCATCATTACTACACAGCATCTGTAATCTTAATAGGTACAAATGAGAGGCCCTTCACATTTTGATTATAGATAATAGAATCACTCAGGTTGGAAAAGATCTTAAAGATCATCAAGTCCAATATACACAAGTAATAAAGAAAAGGAAGTCTACTGAGATCTCAGTCAAGTAATACGGTAGAACACTGGCTTGCTAAGATCATAGAACAGAAGCAAGAGTAATATAATGAATGTGAAGTATTTTATGAGATCGTGACCCAAAAATCTGTTCATTCTTCCAGTATGCTGATAGGACTATATTATTTAATCTGTTTGACTTAGACTAAAACAAAGATTTTATTGGTAGATCATAATGTTTTGTAAAATAATGATTTTAAGTCAACTTCAAAATGGATTACTCTAACTGTTGTATGAAAAGTATGAATCATTTTTTGTATCTTTCAAATAGATACCAACAACTATGCAAACAGAAGCTTTTGCAAAACACACAGTCACCAAGATCTTCTGGCTTACATTAGATATATTCAAGAAACTCAAAGACCAGTATCAGGCATAACAAAATGCCTTGATTAGATAGATGAGACATAGGTAGCATCTGCCTGTTTAAAACCAGCTGCTTCTGATTGTACTATATATAGACAACTTATTTAGTTAATTGCACATCTCAAATTCAGTATTTTAATAGTTTTAATTTGTCATTTTAATTATATCTTCTGATGGCCTTAGAACAAGGTCACTTCAGAATTAGGAACCTGAGATAAAGCTGAAATGCTTGTTCTAATGCTCAGCTTTGCCAACCACTGAATGATTGAATTCACTCTAATAGCCACAAGACACTCACTTCATTCGCCCCTCAGAAAGGGCAAAAGCCCTCTCAAAAATACTGCAGCTCTACACCATATACTGTTGTACTATATCTTTCAATAACATATAAAACTGTAATTGTGTATAAAATCAAGGTATGTAGCTTGATGGGCAGAGCTCAGAGATAATAGATGGCAGAGTTTATTTACCAGCCGAGCAAGCTCAATAGGGACATCAATGAGGTGCAGTGCCCAAGGAATCCCTGCAGTGCAAGTTTTTTTTTTAATTGTTGTTCAAATCATCTGGGGGGAGGGGAGGTTGAGGACATTTGCAGGAGTACTTTGTGCACAGATAAATCCAGATTGTTAACTCTACAGTGTATGATAAAAGGGCATGGCAAAAAGGGCAATTAATCTGCAAAGGAGCCGATCTTATGTTTTAAAACTCTCTCTGTGGTTGCCATGGTTACTAAACGTACTACAAAAACTTTGCTACTTGCTACATTGTCATGCCTTCTTGGAGAAACAGTGCAATATACGTAGCACAGATACATGGAAAACCCATACAAGATTCATAATTGGAATTAAAGCACTATTAGCAACTTGCACTGCTAATTTGCCTTTCCAGATGAGAAGACAATGCTTCTTGCTATGGAAGCAGTGCTCAGACACCTGAAGGGAAAAAGGCAAGCAGGCTCCTGTGTCAAACAGCACTGTGATGAGATCCAAACAGGGAGTGTTCCAACAAAAACTGTCAGGACAATACATTAATAAAGCAGCATTATCTGGGTAAATTAATCACATTGGTATAAAGGCATCAGATATTCCCTATTCTTTATCATTGAAAGACAGTGACTAAACATTAGCTGGTATTCAACCACTGTTCAAGTGATTTGGGCACCTTGATTGAGCAGACAAGTAATTCCATTCTCTGCTGCTCTTGGAAATTTAAGCTGAAGGCAGCTATATCAATTTGGGAAACTCATATAGAGCACTGACATTAACAACTGAGGACTACACACGAATTGCAACCATCACTGCGCAAAGGCTCATTATATAGTAGATAAAAACAGAATTGTAAGGGTTCTTGCCTGCTCACTGTGAGGCAGGGGCTTGGAACTAGATGGTCTTTCAAGGACCTTTCCAATCCAAAGCAATCTGGCATATTGCTGTCTTCTGGCATTTGAAATTGAATTATTGGAATTGAAGATCTGAACTGTCATTTTTCACCTATGCAAAAATGTAAAATCTCACAAAGAGCTGAAGCTCAGGATTACTGTAATACCCTTTAGTAAAGATACTAACTCTAGAACCTAGGCCAAATTGCAATATTAATAATAAAGCTATAAAAGTACCCTGAAATTCCAGGTAGAAAATTTTTTCTAAATTAAAATCTTGGGGATTGACATCCTTGAAGCAGGGTAAAAGAATAAAAGTGTTTTAAAAAGCTACTGAAACTAAAACAAACAAACAAAAAAAGATCCTAAACATGCTGTCTTCTCCAAAGCCACCTTGATATAAAAATTGAAGTACTGCCTCCTTTGGGATTTAGACAGATTCTTATCAAATAGAGTCCACTAGAGTTAAGTTTCCAAAGCCCTGTGTTTACGGTAGAGAAGTCAAAGACAACTGCTTGAATAAATATGAAAAATTAAAGAAAAGCCAGAGCAGTCTCAAGTACAGGAAGAGTTCCCTTTTTATTTTAAGTCCAAAGCCGTATAGGCATGAATATAACCTGTAAGTAAACTAGTAGAATTAGTAGCTTCAAACAGTCTGCTGAAGCGAAATCAACATCAAGGTTTATATTACCTGATATTTCTGACTGATTTCTGATCCATATTTAAAATAGTTCATTTGGAAGGAACCTTCAAAAACCCAAGTTCAACTGCCTAACTATTTCAAAACTAACCAAATGTTATATAATGTAAGTAGTGTTTTGGGATCCCTCAGTAACAGAGAGGGGGCATCAACGACCACATGAGGAAGCCCGTTCCAGTGTTTGTCACCCTCATCATAAAGAATTTTTCCCAACACTCAGATTTGTCAGAAAGTGATGCAACCAGAAAGGAAGGAAAAAAAATGTTAAAGCTTCAACAAGAAATAAATTAATAAAATCAAAGTCGAAGTAATTTCCTTGCCCTGGATTTGAAGTGTAAATAATCAAAAATCAGTTTGGTCAACCACAATACTTTCAAGTTAACCACTCACATTTTTGAAATTCTCTCTTTATGACATTTGCTTCTATGACTAGTCAGACTCAAGTCTGTTAAGATTTATCTTCACTTCTGACAGTGGTGGGCTAATTTAACCCCAAACAGACTTTCACTGAATTAACCCAATGGTTGACAAGTTACTATGCATGCAAAATAAAATCAAGGTGGCTGAAGTGAGAATAGAATCAGTTTCAGTCACTGACTCCTGAGGACAGGGAATAACAGAAGTTGAAAGATCAATTAAATTATTTCTTGAAAGAGTGTTTAAAAACATTTCACCTCTAGAGAGAAGCAAATTCAAAAATTGATGAGAGATATAGAGCTTTTTGTTGTTTGATATTGGCTAGAATCCCAAGTGGGTCAATAGTAAATGCAAGTCACTTCCACTTAGCACTGTAATATACGTGAAGTGAGTAAGCAATCTGGCCAGCTTCTAGAAGACTCATTTCAGAAACATATGAGCCTTAGATGAATGTATTGCACTCTTCTGGTAACAGGAGTGAGTAATTGTGAAAACTGAACAGATAGTGCTTAAGTAGCCTAGCTTCATCAGAGCACATTAAATCACAATATGGGAATAACACCATTTTGAACATCAAAGATTCAGTCTAATTCTGTCAGTTTGGCATCTTTTCAGAAACAGTTTATGGTACAAATCTCTAAAGAAATTGTAAAGGCATCAAAACCTCTAGAAGATGCAAAAAAGCATAAATAATTGGATGTCTGATTAAAAATTTCCAGTCTATTGTTTCCCTAGTACATTTTCATTTACTTGCCTAATAAAACAAAATGCTTTTAATATGGAAAGTTCTGTACAAAATCTCTTTATATATCACAAGTTTGTGTCAGTATATCGAAGACAACACAATCTCATGCAGGAGTATGAAGTCAGTCATCTGAAATGGGGTTTCATCCTGTCATTTATTACACTGAAAATTCCACTGACTATTTGAGCACACCACAATCACTGTTTCTTACGGCATTCCTAATTAACGTTGCACTGTAGAAGCTAGATACATTCATTTATGTTTCCAATAGAGAAACCACCTTACCACCTAAATACATTAGGCCAGACTACACTGGTTCAGCAAATTGACTTTTTGGTAAATATACTCAAACTTGATCAAAGAACAATGTAGTTGAGGAAAACTAGAGAATATCTTCAGAAAAACTGTTTTCTCTAGAGTGCAAGTGCAGCACTGCAATGAGTTACCTACACGGGCCGGGGAATTTTTGTAAGTCTTCCAAACACAGGCAAGGCTACAACTGGAGCTTATTTTGAATGCCTGGACTGGATGATCTCTCTAGAAGTCTCTTACAAATAGTATTTCTATCATCTTCCCTTCAATGAGTTATTGCTATGAGTTGTTCTGATTTAGTAAGAGCACAGAAGCATCGGTTCAAGGAGGCAGCTAAGGATGAATGAGGAAGTGTTGGCATCAACAGAATGGATTAAAACACTTAAGTATTCTTCTGAATTAGGACCCCTGCACCCAGACATTAATGGCTTTAGTACCACCTGAAGGCACAAATAAATAATAGAATAACAAAAATAAAGAAGTGACAGTGGGGGGAGACCAAATATTTAAATAGGTCAACAACGTAAAGAAAAGTGAAAAGAGAGCAAAAAGATTTAGATGATCAGCAAAAAGATTTTTAAAAAGATTTAAAGATCATTTAAAAAGATAATAATAAAGATCAATTAAAAAAGATTTAAAGATCAGCAAAGGGATAGAACAAAAAAAGTAAACTTGTAAAGAAAAAGTGTGTAAAAGTGTTTCTCATATCCACAGGAGGGTTGTTTCCCCCTTCTTCAGCATCTTTAAGACAACCATATATGTTAGGGTTTTCATTCTCTGTTACTCTCAGTAGTAAAGGTAATGCTGAAGTTTTTGCCTACCAAGAACTTTGCTACTAGATTCCTCAGAAGGCTTCTGTCTTTTTTGGCACTACTCCATTCTGAGATTTTAGCCTCCACATGCTGTTCCTTTTTCATAACAGGAAAAGAAATCTAACACTGATTTCTGTGAACCGAGTCAAGGTTTACAGTACACATGTGCAGCTAAGAAACTAAAGTCTTAGTTTACTTTCAAAGCTTCTGAGCAGTCCATGCTGAAGCCTGGATAGTACATTGTTTGCAAGTTCTCCTCTTTATGTGCCACTCACAAGTCAGCACTACTCAATCTTTTGAAGATAGTAGATGAAGAAGCAAATATAAAGAACGTAGAAACCTCTTAGGATAAAAAGTCATAAATCGACTGCTATTCTCAGGCTGACAAAGCAGGCTTTAGCCAGGTGGCTTCAAATTTTTATGTTTCAGTCAGTAGGAGACTCTGGTTAATACTGCTAAGCATTACAGAGTTACCAGGTGGGATTCACAACTTAGCCAAAGATGTTATTTAGTTCATACCCTTCTCAGTAATTTTCCTGTGTTGCCTGGATGTATGCCCACTGTTTTTAGGTTGCTCTGGTCTATTGGCATAATTTTGCACATTTGAGAGAAACTGCTAAAATAAGCACTGTTCCACAGAAATGACCCAAAGATAGAGAAATATAGACATTTTAAGTCTCCAGATTGCTTTGACCCTTACTTGATTGAAAGCAACATCTGTTTTCCAGGTTTCCAGCTGTGCTCAGCCAGCCAGAGGTAGCCAATTGCAGACATGTGTGACATTTCCTCAGTACAGTGTTGACATCACTGACATTCACCTTATTAGAACAATAGGCAGCAAAGTTTCTCAACACCTTTATGTCTCAAGTAGCTTCATCCCAGCAAAGGCAAATACTTCAGCGGCCTTCTTATTTTTCGCTCCCTCCCTTTAGAAATGTTCTGAGGTCCTACAAGGCAATCCTTCACTAATCACTATTTCAAATTTGTACATTCAGAGATATACATTTAATAAAGCTGGCATAAATTAATCCTTATGCATCATAAAAACAAGGGAAGTCCCATATGAAAGCACTCAATGGAAAATGAGTGAAAGGCAATTTTATTTTTTTCCACCACAGAGTGAGTTGATATGCATTACAAAAGGAAGCCAAGAGTAACCAAGACAAAACATTCCTTCTGGCTTCAGAGAAAAACTAGTCAAGAAAAAGTAGTGCAGAATTTCAAATCTGCAATTCTATGGAATTTGAAAGAAGATTAGGAAAATAAAGATTAAAATCCGTATGCCAGTTTTTGAGGCTCCAAATAAGTGATTTTAAAATCAATACACTGTTTTAATGGGCTACTGAAATGGAAGTGACCAAATTGATCAAATGTGTAAACAGCATCCTTCACAGGAGTAGACATTTGATAGCTCCATCTGGGACATGAGATAATCTCGGGAAAGCCAGAAGAAGTGTAGTGACAATAGCCTAATTCAGTACTGAAAGAGAAATAAATGTGCGACTGCTTTAAGATTACTTTAAGATTAATGACATATGAGACTCAATTTCCCTTACTCCATCTCTCTAGCTGCAGCTCTTGAGCAGGTAGCAGGAGGTAGCAGCTTCCCTGCTACTCTGACAGTTGGGTACTTGGACTTACTGCTGAGAACACAGTTCTGATTCAGCTCACCCTGGAGTCAGCTGCATCATTTCAGTTTATGCTGCCTAAAATTCATTGCCAGACACAAAGCCTGATTACTTCAGTTCTGCATTAGAAAACAATCTGCTCTTTATCCTGGAATATCAATTGCTGCCAGTATTTATCCTCTATCTTTGGTGGTAAAGCTAATGGCCCTGTTTGCTACTTTAAGCCTGTCCACTTCAACAACTTGGTTCCTGAACCACCCAACCAAGGGTTCCAGCATATGTAAACTAAGAGGCAGATCAGTCAGTTCCATGATCATGTTTCATTTATGGCCAGATTAAGAACGGATCCGTGTGCTTTGTGCCTAAGATTGCATGCCCATGTGGCAAATACATCGGCAGAATTTAAAGACTTTCTTTTTTCTTGACAGTGCAACCAAGGAAGAACAAAAAAAGTCCTAACTTAAACAGAATTGGATAAAAAAATAGTTACTGTAATTGCACGTAGTTCTGATTGGGGCTGTAGAAGATGGAGAAACAAAAATAACAGCTTAGGCAGACTTCACAAAGTTTAGGCCTGGAATTAAATCAGTATTCCAGGCTAGCAGCATTCTATTCTATAGCACTAAATACATAAAACAATTAGTGTAGGTATTGAGGTAGAAAATATCTAACTCCCCTGTAGTTTTTTTGGGTTTTTTTGTTTGCTTTTTTTTTAAATACACACAGCATTTCCAAGTTTGGGATATGTACAGTTTCATGTTTAAGGAAAAATGCTAGCTTTCAAAATCTGACCAAGAAAAAAATAAAAAGAAATCTTTGCTTCTATGATGTATATCGCCTTTGATTACTGAACTCACAAGAATGTTTTAAATTGACCTTCCATATGACCAATTACCATGCTTGCTTACTCTTCCCATTTACTGAAGAAGCAAAAATAAACTAGCCATTTATATGTTTGTTTAGACTTCAAGATGAGTTTCATTTTCTGGTTCTCACACAGTGTTTGGGTTACATGCACCTTTGGGAACGCTTGTTTAAAGATTCATTTTATGTGAAATTTTTAGATCCTGGAAGTCGGATAGGAAAATCTGTGTTAATTTCGAAAGAGAAGTGCTGTGTATCTCATAATATTAACATGCAAGATCAAATCTAGTTTTACTTCATTCATTTAAATTTCGCTTTCTAACGGTATCATTGTTATAGAGTATTATTGCAGGTAATGAACAGAAAGATCTGCTCAATTTGCCTTCATTACCAAGCACATCAGCAGTGGAACCAATGGACACCACCCAACAGATTGAGGAAAAATTACAATAAGAAATATTTTCGTGGTCAGCAGCATTCAAAAATATTAACACTGTTCAGAAGTCAAGATGAGTCATGTTGAATTACTTTCCCTCCTTGCACTAGTGATCGAAATTAAACAATCTTTGCTGGTTATAAGATGAGTAAGGATATTTTTTTTTACCTTTTCAGGGACTACTTAATTGAATCTAGCAAAAAAAGTTTAAGGTTTTTGACATTGATTATTTGTTTATATATGCAAATAGCTATGCTGTATGTATTCAAATTTATTATTAAGCTATGCTCTAGATAGAGGTGAGACTTGAATTTCATTCTGAAGATTAATTTGTTCAATGACATTTTCTGTTTGACAATACAGTAATGCACAGGGGCTCTAGACCAGAAGCAGTGTCAATCAATGATAGGCCTCAATTGCTTCAAAATAATAGTACAAAAGAAACCCTGTACCCTGTGCTGAGGAATAAATTAACAATACTGACAGAGACAACGATGAACAATCCAAGGAAATGTAATTGCAACAGCAATCTTAGCACTTTAACCCTCTAACCATTGCTGAGTTAACTGCAAGCATCAATTTATTTACTCCGACAGACAGCTGTGGTGGAACAAAGTTAGTTTTGTACACAGCCATAGGTTAGAAAAACTAGCAGAGTACAGGCAGAAAAAAGTTACATTACAAAAATCTTGAAGATGATCAAAAACTTGCTCATAGCAAGTATATATAAAAGTATATATATAAATAGGCTATGGATTGGCCATGTTACTCAACAGAAACAATACAATCAAATACACCTGATGGACTGCCATATTCTGAGCTTCAAAAACTGGTGTGATGGCACTGGGAGCTAAGTAGAATGGCATCTCCCATTACTTACACCAACAATCAACCATATAGTGCTCTGCCATTCTATCAAAGGAGTCACGACACACTGTTATAAGCTCACAGCAGGAGGAAGTGGCAAAGTTCATAACTAATAGGAGAAAAAACAAGTTACTTCATGAAAGAAAAGTACATACCAGACAGGATACAAAATGTTACTAAAACCATTTATCTCAGTACTACTCTCTTTGCTGCTAGAGTGTATCCCAGAAGCATAAAAACTTCAAGATGCCTTTGAGAAAAGCTGTATAAATTGCTGAGAGTATACATTTCCCTCAGAGCTTTCCTACAAATACAAGCACTGTGAATATTCATGACTCTCCTTCTCTAATTTTCTTGCAAACAAAATTTGACAAATATTTGTAGAGAGCAAAGGGACGGTGTGATGAAAACAATAAAAAGCAAACATACCTTCCTAAGGCATTCAGCAGTTACTGTTTGTGAAATCCATTTATTCCTACCCTGCAAAGTACATTTGAGAAGACGTAACAAAATAACATGAATTTCTAGGATATTGTAAGCTAATTAAGAGAATAAAAATCCTGAACTGTAAATTCAGTCATCTATTCCACCAATTTTCTGATTCTGTGAAATTGAAGCTAAATTTTTTGGAGACTGGAGAAATTCAAACTTAAATGAATAGGTAATTAGAACTTTGTTACCTTTCTCCACAAGATCACAAAATAATGACAAGTTTTATTGAGGAGCTCTTAAATCACTAAAACTCCAAATGAAAGACTACAGATCCACTGTCTCACTCTTCACTGTAATCTTCTTTGGGAGAGGAGCCATTCAGTTTATGAAGTCTGCCTTCTAGGACAGACTAGCCCTCTCAGTTGTGTTAGATTTCTCATGAAATATTCTGTTACAAAAAGTATCCCTCTGTTTTCCTTTCAGCGCTGCCACATGCAGAATGTGGGACCAAGATGGTGAATCACTACAGAATTACTCCATAGTCATGACTGGGGTTCACATTTCCACCAGATTCCTTTATTGGGCAGTAAGTATTTACATACACACACAACACCAGTTTAAGCTTAAATAGAGCATAACTTTTCCAAACATGTAAAGTCGGTCAATTTTCAAAACCAGGTTAGGCTATTCTGTAAAATAGACTGTCACTGTAATCCAGAACAAGTGACCTGATTTTCAGAAGTGCTACACACCTTAGCTCCTACTAACTTTTGAAAGTCACAATACTCAAATATAACTCAATAGTAACTCAGTAACTCAAATATGATTTGTGCAATCACTATAAGGAATCTACATTTCTAATTGTTTCTGTTATTAGCTATTCTGTCATAATTATATATTAGTATCAGTTATGCTATTAAGTCCTTACATTTTTAATTCCTCATAGAATACTTCGCTGTTTATGACTCTTGTCAGCAAGACACTGAAAAGATTTTCCACACAGGCTTTTGATTAATATCTCAGCTTATTCATTAGTACTCCAGTATGCACAGGTCTTTCCACAACACCCTAGGTCTTTGCAGACAATACATTCTAAACATAAAAAAATTGATCTTCTATAACCACAAGTTCTTAATGTTGATATAGTTAGAAAGTAGCCAAGGCAGCCAATGGCACCTTGGCTTACATAAGAAATAGTGTAGCCAGCAAGACCAAGGAAGTGATCATTCCCCAAAACGCAGCTTTGGTGAGGCCACACCTTAGGTATAGTATACAAGAAACTGTAGAGGCTGTTGGAGCACATACAGGGAGGGGGAATGATGCTGGTGAGGGGTCTGGAGCACAAGCCTTATGAGGAGCAGTTGAGAGAACTGGGATCGTTCAGTCTGGAAAAGAGATAGCTCAGGGGAGACCTTATTGCCCTCTACAACAACCTGAAAGGATGTTGTGATGAGGTTGAGGCTGGCCTCTTCTCCCACCCAAACTAGTGATAGGGCAAGAGGGAATGGCCCCCAAATTGTGTTAGGAGAGGTTCAGGCTGGATATTAGGGAAAATTTCTACTCCAAAAGAGTGGTCAGGTGCTGGAATGGGCTGCCCAGGAGGTAGCTGAATCACCATCCTTGAAGGTGTTCAAGAAATGTGTAGAAATTGTACTAAAGACCAAGGTTTAGTGAGGAAATATTGGAAGTAGGTAGACAGTTTAACTAGATGATCTTGGAGGTCTTTTCTAACTCTAGTGATTCTACGATTCTATGAAAACAACTGGACAAATTCTTAGCTAAAATTTTGTTCTCTAAATATGTATCTATATGCTACACTTTGTTAGGAAAAGTGTAACAGAGTTGAATCTCCCCAAAGTCCTTTAAAAATCTCAGCTTAAAACAGTTTTTAATCACTTTACATGTGGGAAAATTAGTTGCAATACATTAAAGTCTTTGAACTTATAGTATGTCAAATCTGCATTAACAAAATTGACCCCATGATAGCCCTTCAACATTCCTATTTTACGTGAAAATTTATAATAGGAAATGTTATCCTGTGCATTTCACCAGCCCCTGCAATCCAACACTAATTCAGCAATTCCAAATTATTTCCTAATTTCATTTATATTTAAATGAAAATGCCTCTCCCACTTATCTATTCAGTGCAAATTCTACAGCAACTTGGAAGGTCTGAAGCCATCTGGAAACCAGTGGGTTCCCTCAAGTGATGACGCATGACTTGCATGATTCTTAAGAATAGCATCTTCAGTCCACAATCACTTCTTCCCTGATACATGTCTACGTGAATCTCAATGTTCGAAACATCCAAAGCAAAGCAAGACAAAAGGAATCACTTGTACAGAAATTCATGCCCTTGAATATGGTCCAGGAAGGCAGCAAAATACATCTATATGAATGTAGATGCAAGATGAAGCGATGCAATTGTTCACCACCTCCTGACTGATGCCCAGATAGTCACTTGAACTGCAGCAGAGAGTGAGATTAACTCTCACTCCTATCAAAACTCTTTGCACATGATGTCATACGGTTTGGATAGGTATTCCAGTTTAAGTCAACTGTTTTAATTCTATTCCCTTTACTGAGAATGGCCTTGGCTCCATACAATACACACTATAAACATCAGTGTGTTATCAACAGTGTTTTTCTCCTAGAACAAAAAAAAATAGCATTATACCAGACACTGAAGAAAACAATTCCATCCCAGTTGAAACTAAGACACCAGGATCTAAATAAACAGCTTTCTAAAGAGTAAGAACTTTTTTTTTTAAAAAAAAAAAAAAAAAAAAATCCCTAAAACCAGCAGATGAAAGATGGGAAGAAAGTGAGGAAAAACCCCTCTAAATCATGGAGTACAAATTGCTCTCAAATTTCATTGCTAAGCTCTCTGATAGTTCCTCTGCAAGAATTAGCTGCTTCAAGAAAACAAGTACTGTCACATAACTTACTCCAAGGACACATCATCATCCTACCACAACAGCCTCTCATGTACGTCATCGCTGAAGTGATTTGTAAGATTCTGAAAGAGCACAGTTGCCAAGAGCATCCCAATCCTTTATTTCTTTGACATCAAACAGAACAGAGAAATTTATTTCTGTTCAGCTCAATAGCTTCTGGTGAGCAGTTCCAAAAGCATCTGGCATATACAGGTTCCTACATATCATAACCTCCAAAAGTCTATGTAAATGTAAGTGTAAGAGTGTAAAATGTAAGTGTAAGAGAGAACATTACTGCTGGAGTTGCTGGACTATTCAAAGGTCAGCTAGAGCTGAGGAACATTTCCTCATCCAAAAACACACACACAAAAAAATCAAACACCATATACAGAGAGCATGTCCTCTTGGAATACATGTATATACGAAGCACAGCTAAACTCACACTCAGCAGAAAGAAAGAATGAGCTAGCCTTAACCCTTGCAAACATCTTGCACCTAGTAAAGTTCCACAGAGCATTTCTTTCTAAAGCCAGTTCATCTATATTTTCCACAAATAATTTATTACAGAACTCATACATGAACCCCATGTCCATGTTCTTCTGTAAGATATATTCTCTGATTTATTCCATATAATGAATGACACACACAACATTGAAGGAACATTCACATCTGCACACTTCAATTCTACGACTGTTTTCAAGTACTGAATATTTGGATATATTCATTCAGTTCTAGGCTAGCTAAGTTCTAGGGTGGACTTTCTACATTATCCCACTTTCTTCTAAAGAAAAGAAAAAAAGAAACAAATCTACATTTCCTCGGAATAGGAGTCCTTGCATGCTATGCTTTAAGTGTACTGCCATCCAGAACCAACTACTTAAACTAGTGAGGTGACAAGGTGTGCCAGTCCCAACCTTTCCACTTGCTGAAGACCAGGTTATCTTGACAGCAAAGCAACCAGCTGTCTGCAGAACTGGAGAAACAGGTAACATGGCAAAAAATTAAGGAGACTAGACTATATTAATTCCTAAAAACAGAGTAGGAACTTTTTTTTTTTTTTTTTAAATCGCATCCAGTTTGGAGCTGGAACTTGAAATTTAATTTGAATATTTCTTATGAGAATAGGAAAAATGGCAGAAAAAAGTAATATTTTGATCAAACTACTAAATGAACACTACAGAAGATATGGGATTTATTATAACTTCGCTGTTCCTACCAGCTCAGAGACTGAATATTTATGTGAAAACAGGCCTATTCACATCTTATGTCAAACAAATGCATACCTTATGACTAGTTCTGATTTCCTCAGATATAAATATACATAAAACTAAGAACCACCCTCTTTACAAAGACTGTACAAGCTGATTGAACAAAATTGTTACTGGCAGTATTCCCCTTTCAGTGGATTCATTCAATACCCCAGCACATAGTTTACATTAATTTCATTTTTTGTTTTCCTACCCCTTTATACTTTCATGGAATTCTCCAGGGGTGTTCCAGCCCTATTGTGTACTATTGCACTCCAGCTGCAAAAGGGCTGGGACTGGGGCCAGCGTATGTGAATACTTGAAGGGTCACAGGGTCAGAAGAAATTGGCTGCTTCTGCTCTTTCACTCTTCTGAGAAACTGTTCTACACCTCATCACTGAGAAATACACCTCCCACGATCGTTTTTGCCTAACGCAACCAAAACACACTAGTAGAGAATGTGAGGTACTGGAAGGATGAGGTCACATTCCAATCAAACAGATGTTGAAAAGGAAAAAAAAAAAAATCACCTTTAGAAAGACCTTGGGAAAATAAAATCATTTCTATTCACGCTGCCTGCAAAGATGTGCTTTATAATCAGTGGAATAAAGTCAGGGTTGAAAAAGCTATCTATCTGCACTCAAGCGTAACAAAATATTTCCCATGTGTAAATTCATAATTGTGGTAATGTTTACTTCTAGCAGTTCAGAAATAATACCACCAGAAACCGAGGTCTGTGATTCAGCCATGTGAGCTGCATAGCAACAGTGAAAGCAATGGATATTTTCCTCCTTACTCTTGTCAATGCGTCTCAACATCAGGGAAGCAGGTTTTCAGAGATTCCCACCCGTTCAATCATATGTCTTCATTGTGGTATTTCCTTGGACATGACTCACTAGCATTTACACTGGCAGTTTCTAACTTAGATAGCAGAATAAGATCTCCACTTACTCAGATGGTGGTGAGGCACTGTCCAGAGAAGCCACAGATGTCCCTTCTCTGGCAGTGTTCAAAATCAGGCTGGATGGAGCTCTGGGTAACCTTATTTAGTGGGAAGTATCCCTGCCTATGGCAGGAGGGTTGGAATGAGATTATTTTTACGGTCTCTTCCAAACCAAGACTTTCTACAGTATCATAAAAAATAGTAGCAACTAAGCTCAGCAATAATCTGAGCCAATTTATATTCAGCAATATAAATAGGTGGAAATAGATCTATCTACTCTATAGTACAGATTCATTCATTTTTCACTAGACTAAGGAATGTGGCACCTTTCATCTGGAGCCTTTGGAGGAATATTTATACTATTTTCCTTGAGCTGTTCTCTTGGCTTTTGTCTATGATATTTTTAATTATGCTGCCATATACAAAATAAATTTTGTGTATGTTCCAATGCTTGAGATCCAATAGGTAAGAAAAATATATGCTCACACTACCCATGTACTAATTCTAGAAAGTTCTCTATATGAAGTCATCGGAAACTTCGTTTTTGTTCAGTTATGCTAGTAGTAACTGCAAATAGTCAATACAAATATGCTTTCATAGCCTTCCAACCTGAGGAGATCAAGATAACGATCATAAAAGGAGTACTTTTTGGAAGAGGAATTTTGATTCTTTGTTTTTGCTTTGCTTGATTTCTGGTTTTCTACCAATTTGGCTGGTAAGACTGAAACTTCTAGGTTTGGATGCATATTTCTTAATCTATCTGGATGCTAAACTTACATATATCTTAAAATGGAGGAAGAGAAATGTTAGGCATTCTGTTAGAGAGTGTCACTGTATCCTTGAAACCATAGAGACTGATTTGAAGTACTAAAATATGTCATCAGGTAGACTAAATGTTCAAAAACTAATCAAAATTGAGTAGAAATTCCCCTGCTCACAAATGACAATACTACAGTAATGAAAATACATAACAGTTTGTTAACAATGTAATCTACAAGACAGGCAACATGCCAAACCTATTTCCAAGGCTCAAAAAGCAAGTAGAGGCTGAAGCTTATACTTCACAGCTAGTCTAGCAGTGTAGTAGATAAAGGAGCACTCATTAGCTACACCAGTCCAGACACTGACATAGTAATTTCTAGTTGTGAAACAGCAACAAGACTCATTAGAAAGTGGTATCTTAAAATTGCAATAGCTGTTTTCACTTGCACATATGTTCTCACTGTTAGTGACAGGATACTATCTCTACTGAGACAAGAAGAAATTTTCTAGTGTGGTAGTACTAAAGTGTTACTGCATGGAATAGGAAGAAATTATGAAAGAATTTCTGATAATTTCTGCTAATTTGAAGATACTGATATTTGATATAAAAGATAAGGTATTTGAAGAAATGCATTACAGATTGAGCTACTTCACTTGAAATTATTATCCATTTAAACAAGTCATGGAAAAATAAAGCATCATCTACATTGACCTGGTCAAGGTACACTAACAACTATTTTCTGGCTGCAGATGATTTAGGTTTACTTAAACTTAGAATCTCTGTGCAGGAGTTTCAGAGCTTCCTAACTTTTTCCTTGCTCAACAGCTTGTAAAGGTATTTTCTGGAAAGGTACATAATTTTCACTATCACTTACGCTAGCTTGAATTAATTATTCCCCATCATTTCAAAACAAACCAGAAAAGCAACAATGTAAAACTTGGTGGAAAAAATACACATTGAGTACTTTTTCGTCACTTAAGAAAAGGGTTATATGAGTTACTATATAAAAAAAACTGAAAAAGCAGACATTCTACTCTTCTCCCTGTATTCCTGGCAAGTTGGCAATTAGTTAAGAATGATCAGAGAATGGTCTATTTCTCAAGGACCTCTGGAGCTTATAATAAATTAAATCAGAATCTTAGGAAAATGCTTAAAACATTAAAGAACAAAAACAATCTTCCTTTTAAAAAAAAGAAAAACAATAAGAGTTCTGTACTTTAAACTGGTTGAGAGGCAGAGGTGCTATTAACGATGATTAGAGGAAACTTTGAGATACCCTACATTGACAAAGACTCAGACAAGGCTGAACTTCTGCCAGAATAAGCACACTTCATATGGAAGATGAAAAAAAATGGAAACAATGTCATTCATAAGCAAAAGTAAAGCAGTACAATGGTTCAGTGGTACAAATGAGACCAAATCAGCAAGCATAGGGTTGAAAAGGATGTCTAGAAAGGGAAGAACAGTTTAACAGCCCTCAAAGTTTCCCATAACCACACAAACATTAGGAAAAGCCCTTAAGGCTGAAAGTGACAACTTTACAGTGTTTTTCATACTATGATCACCATGTCCTCATCAGAGGGACAGAAACTAAGACAAAGGAAGCATCAAGCCAAGCTAACTTGTTCTCTGCTCTGTGACACAGCTTGTTTGTAACATATTTATAAGTGGGATACAGATGGATGGAGTGCAATTCCAGTAGCCCAGGGCTGGCATTTAAGGCACCTTCATCCCCAGCATCTGTGCTAACACTCACTTCAGATGATTCTGCAAATTATGCACTGGATGTACATTTATCATCTTGAGGATTTAACCACTTCAGTTCATTCAAAGTTTAGTTCAAAATTCATTAACAACTACACAGCAAAAAGGTTCTCCATCTTACACAAATTCAATCCAATACCTTCATGTATGTAGAAACTACACTGTACTGTAGTGTTTAGCAGCCAAATAATTACTGAAATCTGGATCTTAATTCCCCTGTGTTAGTGACTGTGACACAGACATGAAAACATTTATTCTTACAGCGTGTCTGTGAGAAGACCACTTATCATCATGCAATGCTCTAACAGTCTTTTCTCTTTGGGGACATTAATTACATTAATTTACTTTGATGTTATTATTATTACCTTCAGCATGAGACACCCATTTAATACATGGAACATTAGAAAAATTTCTTTTAACTCAAAAGCAGCTAGTTTAGCCTTGCACACCAGTGTGTAAGTGATTTTAATTAGAACACAACTGGTCAACATGAATATTCATTACTAGTTCTGTTAATGTTAAAGTTATTATGTATATGCACCACAGCATGAGATAAAAATGCACAGATTGTCTGCATACATGGTTCCTACTCTGTGGTGGTCAAGTATTTTGAAGTAGATTAACAAAATTCCGCTATCTTGACTTGTGTAGATTTGCATAGTAGAAACAGAAAGATGGAAGTACGATGGGTGAAGTAACTGCTCAATAGCATTGCTTTTCTGATATTCATATATTTCAGATTATCTGTTGGTGTCAATGTACAAAAATATAACAGGCACATTTATCCTTACATTATTTCAAAATCAGTTTGTTCAAATTACTGCGTCCATTCAGGAAATTTCTGATTTCCTGCAGGGGAAGTGCAATACTAAAGGAAGGATGCAGCCACAATGTAGTAAACATAGTGTCTCCATTAAAAATACAGAAAACAGGATTAATTTTCATCCATCATTAAGGCTATTACTTTCAAACACTTCATTTTACAGCCACTGGCCAAATTAGTTATCAAAGGACAGAAAGGAGCCTGGAAAATAATTAGTTATTTCTGTACAGTTGTTCAATTGCATATCATTTTAGTTTTTGAATACTTTTCAAAAACAGTGAAATAATGCCTTCTTGTCAAAGCATTAGACAAGCTTTTATATTCCATGACATACTTCTTACATAAAATTTATGAGATACTGGAAATAAAGTAGTCATGATATTCACTTTCTGTTGGAATTCACATCACCTATACACAAAAAGAAATCTTGCAGAATAGCTTATTTCATCTTTGTTTAAACAAAGTTTATTATCTTTATTTCTCGCTGGTTTTGTATAAGTTGATGAACCAACTGAGCGATTTTTCTACGTTAAGCCCTTATTTGTTTTATGTCCACATTTCATGGATTAGCACCAGTGTAGGTTAAGTAACAACAATCAGAAATTATGATAATAAATATTTTGCCAAGTAGTTTAAGTGAAGGTCTGAGGAGATGGAAAAACTGGAAAAGAAAATCCCCTCAAACATTCTCTCCCCACTTCCACCTGCAACAGAACATCACTAGGGGTTGCTGTCGTTAATAGTTTTGATAGCTTTTGTTTTAATATCCATACATTTTTGCTATTCCTGGGACATTTAACACAACTTCCTGTACACCTGTGAGTCAAATGCGATTGTTCAGTCCTCCTATATACGAGAGAAATAATGAGACGTCTCATTCAAACAACTTGACAGACTTTTGATGATCAGTGACAACCGTCTTGACTTTTGCCAGGCACATGCCATTAATCTTTTAAAGAACCATCATCTCCTCGAGTGAAATTTTGATAATTCTGACCACAATTGTTATGGTCTAATAAGAGGCCATGAAAACACACAGACTCCCAAACAGAGCTCAGCTCAGCCTCTGACAAAAAAAACTGTTTTCATAGAAGCTGCGAACACAGTATTTAACCTAAATATAATACAGAGTGCTCAGACATGCTAATCTCAATTACCTTGTTGAATAAACAGCATTTTATATTTTAGAGCGTATGACCATTAGAAGAGTGGAAAAGTCAGAGGTGGTAACTATAACCAACTTTAGGCTTTATTTGTTTGTATTTGCTAGACAGAATTCTGGTCAATGAACTATATAGAAGACATACTTACTGTGTCCAGAGAACTAAGATTCAATACAACAGGTCTGCGCTAGAAATGCGCATTTTGTTGAAAATTGCAGAAGGTAATTAAAATCTTCTAGATCATTTTGATACAAATCCATAGCCATTCATATCTGTTCAGTGACAAAGGGAGCACTTCAATTTAAACTTGTTTTGCCCTTCTGGAAGCGTCTTATTCATCATAGATGTTTTAGAAAATGTGAAGTAGTATTTTTACTTATTTCCCTAACACATTGCACATACACAGTTACGACCATCTCAAATGCATCTTCCTTGACAGCAACACAGAAGTTGAACAGGATGCAACTGTTCTGCATTGCCACTGGTCTTTAGAAGATTAATTGGTCACCTTATTTATAAAATTAGATAAATACTTCCAACTCCAGAATAATTGGTACTGTTCTTTCCCCTGTATGTATTATCTTGGAGTCTATTATAAGAAGGAAAATGTTATGTAAATTGTAGTATTGAGCTACATGAATATGGGAACTTGCCAATCCCCAATATACATCGTGTCAAATAATTTGAAAGCATCAAATAAAGCATAGTTTCCAACCTTTCTGATTCCCCAATAGATAGGAGTTTTGATCTACACATCTAATGGACCTTCAGCAAGATCCACAGCAGCTTCATTACTGTACCTTGTAACCTACAAAAGCCATCTGTATCAGTTAGCAAAGTAGATTGGCATCACACTGCTAGACACCATATGACAAGAAAGTCTTCATCACTATCTATAGCTGATCAAATAAACCACTGCAAACCGCTTAATGAACCTAGCATGAGCTATCTATGACCTAATAACAATTTGACTGAAGTGCTTACACCACAGTGAGAGTGGATATATTGGTTCCTGGCTGATTCATTCAAGTAGGAGAATGCTCAGCCAATCTGGATGATGATGTCAGGTAGGATTTAAGAGAATTTTCAGTTATGTCTTTCTGAGTAGCTGGGGTAGCATGCTATACATACTGCCTATCAAAGTCTCTTAACCCTGATACTGCTCTGCAATTCCATTATTTAGAGGCTACACCTGAATACAGATGAGAATTCAAATCAGAACTCAATTCAGATGTTCTCTTCTGTGAAAAGAAACAAAGAGCGTTCTAAAGTTTGTTAATTTAATTATTTACAAATATTGCTTTGGAGAAGGAAATGAACACAATGGGAAAAATCTTGAATAAACATCCCTGAACATAGCAGCCTCTTCAGTTAGCCTGGCTAAGCATAATATGCCACAGCAAGTCATATTATCCTATCTCCACTTCTACTTCCAGACAATTAGACAACTATAGCTCCAGAAGACTCTTTAACCAATACATGATGATGACACAAACATACTACCTATAATTCAGGTAGAAAATGCACTTTGAGACTCTTGTTTGGTGACACATGAAGCACAGCCTCTTGAATACAGCAGGTTTAGAGAAATAGCACGTTATCTCAGACTTGAGTGAGTTCTGCTAGATTTTAGTTGCAGAACAGAATACAGAAAAACACACAGCAAGCATAGACAAACATGTTTTCCAAAAGCATGACTTGTCTTCTCTCACATATAACACAAACATAACCAATAAAGAAAAAGTGCACAGGGCAGTAATTTTTCAGTCATAATACAATTGAAAAATCTCAGTTTTATATGTGCGTTCTTCCAGTACTTAGCAGTACTCAGTCAAAAACAGTATCATATTCTCTTCAACCTTAAACCTGTATCCAGAAGAATACAAGTGCTTCAGTCTATAATGCAGCTTTCCTTAGCAGATATGCCTAAAAAAAACCAACCATGCAATACTTCTCATTATTTCATCTGCTGTTTATCACAGGACTTCCACAGGAATTACTAGTTTAATTAATAGTTACAAGCACCCAGAGAATGATTTTTCAGCTAAGGCTTAAATTAGGTCACTTAGTATGGACACTATCAAGAGGGTTGGTATGGCATCTCTCGTGCCACAGGACTTCAGTCACTTAGCAAGTATCTATTTCATTACACATGCACAGCTCATCTGAGCATTTGCTGAAGTTTTAAAACTGAATCCTGAGGTCAGGTCAGTGGAACAACTACTGATTAAATAGGATATTTCAAAAGAAACTCAGTTACACACTTCATCATTAAAGATGCACAGAAAAACTGTATAGACTTAGTGGCCTGCAAAAACTTTAAAAAGTGCATTGCTTCCTGACTGATCCTTGACTACAGCAAAACACCTCGAAATATCAATTAATGCAAATTTAGCAAGTATTTATATCACTTTATATTCAGGGAAGTACGTGCCCTTTAAACGTTGCTTATTTATTTTAGAACACAAAAAGTTAGAAAACAATAGCAAAGTGTTTTTTTTTTTTTTTTCCCCATGTGTTTTTCTTTTTTTAAAAGGTTGCTATCATGTAAGAAAGGAAATATAAGTAGATAACTCTCCTAAGAGACAAGTTATTTATTGATGAAACTGAAAGTATATCCTTAAGGAAAAGAATGTTTTTCTCTTGAAGGTACAGAAATATATTCTTACTGTCACATGTGGGTACCATCATTTGTGAAAAAGACTGATAATACACCAGGCATAAATACAAGTAAATTTATGTTGTCAAGCTTCCCTCTTCAGTCTCAGAGAAGAGGTAATCAAAGATACCTTGTACAAAGCAGGAGAAGAATTTCCAGAGATTTCCCCACACTAGGAAACACACTGCAGATAAAGCAAGTCTCAAATAATCACTAGTAAAAAGCTGTCATGAGTACATTTTAGAGGTTGTACTTAAACTGCTTTATAACTTCCTTGCATTTTGGTTGGCAACTCCTAGCAGATGAGCTGACAACATTTAAGAAGAGTATGAGAACAAGTCTGATAAAGCTGGAGGAAGCAGTAGAGTCAAAGCTTACACCAGGATTTTATGAATGACAGCATATATTGATAGAGTGAATTGCAGGATTAATTAAAAAATGTTGCATAGCTAATAATTAATCTCTTTCAGAATTGGCATTGTATTACTCAAAGAAAAAAGATGCCATTAGGGACTTAAAATATAGGTCATGAAAGTACGGCAAAGACATAATTTAGGGAGCCCTTTTAGGATTTCTATCGTTGGAAGTGAACAGTTCTGTGAATTCACTGAATAGCTTTTGTTCCTTATAAAGATATAGGTGGCACTAGCTCAAACAGTCTTTTGCTTATGACTTCTTTTCCTCTCACTTCAATTCAGTGCTTTAGAAAAGATACAGCATAATTCTCTCCTTGTCTTCTTGGCCTTGAATTTTTCCAGCGAAGTCACTGGCAAAATTCCCACTGAGCAGAACAGTGGGAATCAAACTCTAATTCCCCGTTATTAAGACTGTCACATTTAACACTATCTTCCTTGTCTCTCATCATTTGCCACTAATTATTTGGGGCAACAAATGTTCTTTTTCATTAAAAATCCCTGCTACTTTTCATCTTCAGTGTCACAAACAAAAGAAAAAAAAACGATGTGTAAACCTCAGATAAATTGCATAAATATATCACTTTTATATAAGTAAAACTGAGATTTTTAGGGTTTTTTTATTATTATTTTTTATTTTTTTACACATTTTGACACTGTTTCACTATCCTACAAGAATATTCATCTTCAACAAACTAAGAGTAAGGTAATAATCCTGGAGGAATCATCCCATTATAAGATAATGGCTGGATTTTCAGTTAATGGACCAAGCTGAAGACAAGGGCAGTTAACACTATAACAAACTACAGTAATATAACCAATTTCAAGGGGATTATTGCTATCATAAACTGTATTAAATGGTTTATAAAAGCAATGGCTTGGGCTTTTTTTTTTTTTTAGTTACATGAAGTAGAGTGAATGAGAGTCAGTTTTGTTAAATAGGTTGTTTCCAACCAATTTTCTAAGCATTCAGGACACAGGGAATGCTTCAATAGTTGCATAATGAATATTTTAAATGCACTAGAGGTTGTTCTTTGTCAAATGGGCGGGGAAAAAAAACTATTAACTCTTATGTGAACAGGTTTCAATGAAGCTTGTCTGTAACACTGTGGAGAAAAAAAAGGCACCAAATCCAGTCTGCACTCAGTTCCACTGCAAGAGCTCATCACTTGACCATTTAAAAATCTCAGTCTGCCATCTGATTACATTACAAGGTCAAAGGAGAAAGAAAAATATAAAGAGACTTGCTCAGCACTCAGTTTTACAAGTAAACTAGATTAGTAACTGCCAAGGAAAAAGTCAGGCTGTATTCACTTCTGTACTTTGACTACACTGCAAAAATAGAGTTTACCTCATTTACTTCCAGATATTATGCACATCTTCTTCACATGATAACTTTCTACTTAGAAGAATTCATCTAAGATGGAATTTATTCAGATATCACATTTCTAGCTGGCTTAATAATAATTCCAACTACAGCAACCAATCAAATATTTTCAATTCCCATTCCATCCAAACATAAGCTAACATTAACAAAGTACTGGAGAAAAGAAGGGAGAAGAGATGAGGGTAATAAGAGATACTGGGCGGGAGAAGTGGAAAAAAAAAAAAAATCATACAAGGAGAGAAATACATGATGTACTGAGACTTCACTATGTACCAACTAATGCTTGAGCTACTCAGATAAACATTACACACCATGGACAAATTGTTAGTTTATTACCATATTATACCACTGATACAACTACCAGCAGAGCAGTAGCTTCAGACTCCTAGATTAGGAAAAGTAGTATAGGATTTTTCAGTAATTTTACAGTAGTAACAAAATGTCATCATTTTTTCTTTAACCTCTACCATTGAAAGTGAGAGGCCTTGAGGGAACTACCAGACTGTGTAACATTATCCTAGTGGCCTTTATAATGTATCCTTCATCCAGAAAATGACCTGAGTTTACCATAGGACTACCCCTCTTCGTTCCTCTACTCCATTATGCCAGATCTCTGTTTGAATTACTGTGGTTAAAATACAAACCTTGAGTAGTATCAATTAGGCATCATGATGTAGGCTAGTATAGCTTTAAATCAGTTTCCAATATATAAATCAGAGACAGCATTTGAGAAACAAAAAATATCTGTTCATTAAGAGCAGGATGGAATGATAAGGCCTGAAGTTACTTTAGCTACTACATAAAAAAGCCCTCAAAAACTAAAGGTTCCTTGTCTGTGGACACTAAATTGAGAGCAGTTAATCATGTTCTTTTGTGTTATCTGTGACTCAAATATTTCCTTAGTGTCTATTTGAATAGCTGCATCAGAGAACATAAGAAAATGTCATACTGTTCCAAAAGGGCAATCATCATAGTGGGATACATAAACATGAGCGTAGACTGCCAGATGCTTTTTGCTTTCTGCAGCACTGATAAGACCTCAGCTAGAATACTGTCTGTCAAGGGAGATGTGGTTCAACAGCATCGTAGTGCAAAAGATGGCAATACAAGTTATCACCGGTTCAGAAGATGTGACCAAGAAGAAACGATAAGACATACTCAATTTAAGAACAGGAAAGACTGAGGGAGAAAAATCTTCAAATAGAAATATTTCTCAGAAAAAGAACAAGAAAATAGTTCTCCATATTCATACTCAAAAGGCTAAAGTGATAAGCTTAATGGAAACTCGGGAAGCCCTAAGTCTTACTCTAATCTGTTACATGTCCTCAGATAAGCATAGGCCTGTTTAATCCATTAGCCTCAAAATACCCCCTAAACTTAAGTATAGGATTTTTTGACTCTTAACATACAAAAAACACCACCCTCTACTGGTAACTAATTCTTGTTTCAAGTAGCAGTCATATTATAACATTAAGAATTACAAGCATTCAGACATTTGATCCGCTAGCTTTCTCTACATCTAGTTTTCTTGGCATAAGTCTATTTAGAAAGCACCAGCAATGTGTGAATTTGCTGATTCGATACAGGAAATAAACTTTTTTTTTCCAGATAGCAAATAAAGGTATGTGGATGGAAGAACACATGACTGAATTCTAACTTCTCATGTTAATTAATACATCAGTAAGAGGAACAAAAATATCTGTAATTTTGCATTGCATGAGAAGTACCTGCTTTCATAATCAGATAATAGTTCCTCATCTTTACAGTGAAGTTAGAAATATTGAAATTAGATCTTTAAATTATTTTAATAATCAGGATAACAGTTCACTACATATGCCATAGAGGTTAAATATCATCAGTTGCACAGCTTTATAATCCATTTATTGCCTTCCTCACACACTCATTACATAGATTCTTTTCTGTGTCAATGTTATTTCATTTCAAAATCCTTCGTTCTTCCTGTTTCTGAAGCTGCTAATCGAAATCCTTAGTAGATTTAGCAGATTAGCCTTCTGGCATCCATTTCAGACCTCCTATTAACTTTGACTTCTGTCCTTTCGTGCTTCTTTATGCCTTATACCCTAAAAGCTGCTGTATTAAAACCTCACACTCTCCTGTACCTAAAACATAAATAATATTTTAAAAAAGGTTTAACCTGTTCTAATTTCTTTATCATCTTACTTATAAGTGACTGTCTCCAGTTGATTCAAATCTATTTAAATGGAAATCATGTGTTCTACGATGTCGCTCTTCATCCTAGTCTAAGCAGAAGAAGAGACAAGCATTTCTCTTTGCCAGGATATCAGGAGGACAAGGAATGGCATTCACCACCTTCATTCTTCCTCTGTCAGAGGAGAATCTCAGCAATGCCATGCTCTTTCACGTTTTGTTGCCATGTTGCAAAATAAAATGCAGGGAAATATTGCTCACATTTTCAATGGTATTCGCTACAGACAAAAATTCACATATCATACACTTGCTCACTATCAGCCCTAGCATTTCGCCTCACCAGTAGTCGGTTTCCTTCTCCCAGTGGAATATCAACATGAAAGATTTTTTTTCTGAAATAGAACCCATATTCCTGTTTCTCACAAGTTCCATTTTGCTATTTGCTTATTTTTACTGCATTTTTTTGTGTAAGATTGCTCTGTCCAAAGGGCTATTGGCTATTTCATGAACTGAAAGCGTCATCAATATGCTGGTTACTTTGTCTTTTTTGACCATAAAAATGGATTTAATCCCAGCTACAGCAGTACTCTTCTGGAACACCTCATCACTGACTGTGATCCTTTTAAATTATGGACTGTGAACAGACACATCAAATTCCCCCCCTTTTTTTTTTTTTTTAATAAAAAGATCATGCATGGTTAAAAAGCTCCTTTGACTTTACCAGTGTTGATTAGGGAAGATCTGGACTGTTCCATGCTGCTTTACATCCTGTATATCTAACTGCCTCACCGGCTGTGCATCTATGTTTCACTGCAATCTGATCACGACAGACAACTATCTCTTGATTTTCCCTACTATGATTTCAAGGCAACAAGCAGTGAGGAACTTATGGCACCATTACTAAAAGACTGGGATTTTTGAGCCTTCTAATGAACCAGCTGACCTCTGACTTGCAGCTGGTTATTTTCTGACTTTTAGAATCTCAGCAGTCAATGCTGCATAAAAAACTGTCAGCTTAACAACACGTACACATACAGCACAACGTCTTTCAATAACACTGCCTGCCAGGAGTCATCATCTGCACTTCTGCTGAGAAACTATCACACAAAGTCATACACTAAGCTAACGTGGGAATAACAGACAGCATTTCTCACCAGAAATATCAGTGTGAAAGAAGGCTTCACCTTGATTTTCAAGGTGCACAACAATTATTCAGATTTTTAAATCGATTCAATTAAATTCCAAGGCAGACAAAGACCTTTTGGAATGTTAGGCTTTTCAAGCTCATGACATCCAGTCATGCCTTCCTATGACATGTTCTGAAAGAGTGAAAAGCAAAACTACTCCACTCATCAGCCTTCAGAAATCAGAATGATTGAGGCATTCAGAAGTGGAAATTCAAGCTTTGTTTTGACTAATGCAAGTGTTGTTTCCTAGCTGGTATAATCTGATAGGGTATTGATAAAACATTATTATTACATAGGTCACTCCAAAAGTAATGCTTCCTCTTTACTTCCATGGAAGCTACACAGAGATACAAAGAGCACAATAACATTATTTGATAGAGCAGGTTCTCAGCTACAAAGCACTATTTTTCCATTAGCTAATCTGCATGGATGAGCTAATAAAAACACTTCATTTTTTGAGGTGACAGCTGTGCACAGCATCCAAAATGAGTTTGTCTCTCACACTACTGTCATCAGTGCTGAAACACACCATCCACAGCCTCACTGTGCTCACATCCACTGTTTAATTTCAGCAAGCACCCATGAATGTCAATAGGTACAATTTTTTTCTGCATGGAGGAATTCAGTGACGCACCTTTGCTTCATGCACACTTCCATGCCAGATGCTATTTTGTCAAATTGCCCCTCTTCTGGTATCTGTTGCACAGCAGCAAAATATAATGGAACTTTGGTGGGAAGGTTCAACCTCTACTGCCATACCATCAAACATCTACCTCTGGCATCATAGGACAACATAACTAAACGGGAGGCATTACTTTCGGATGAGCCCTCATACACATATCACAGCTCTCTTTCTACTGAAATTCTCAGTACTCTGTAAATTTTTTAAGAACAAGAGCCAGCAGAAACAATACTGTGAAGTTCCTAGACATGACAAATAAAATCCTTTTATTCCTGAGTATCCTTATTGCCATTGTAAAGAACCATACTTGGCAATCTGATGGAGAAGAGACAAATGCAATTCTAGCCAACTTTTTTTTTTTTTTTTAACTGGTATGCATGACAGCAGACATATAGGAACACACAGTAACTTGTACTCTGCACTTCTGCTACTTTGTAAGAAGTTTCCTGAAGAAGTTATCTCTATACCTGTGGAAATAGGATCTCCATACCTATTAGGATAATACACACTGTTTCCTTGTTACTGTCTGAGACAAAGGATGTTTGGGGGAGGATAAAAACCCATGTAGAGCTGATTCTGAAGGTACTAGATTTACCTTAGAATTTCTCCATGATTTGCATTCCCTTTATAGTAAACAGCTGTGCCAGAATAACTACCATCATTATGACTCCTCCTTGTTCCCTTTCCTATTTTATACATACACAAGCAACATGTACTAAATAAACATACATTGCAGAATTTAGGTTTTAAGTTTTAAAGGTGACAGTTCAATAATGTTTTGATAAGTTGCCCAGGGAACTGGTGAAGTCACCATCCCTGGGGGTATTTAAAAAAAAAGGGTAGATGTAATACTTAGGGAAATGGGTTAGTGTGCAATATTGAAGGTAGGTAGACAATTTGACTAAACAATCTCAGAGGTCTCTTCCAAGATTTTCTTACAAGCTACAGAGTTATTTAGCATTTCTGAACAATGCAAATGCCTCATCCTTAGGGCTTCTACATCAAACAACATTAATGACAGAAATTTCATTTTGAACCTACTCACTGTAGAAAATTATATCTAGTCTTCTACCTCACTGAAAGCTGAGAAGCTGTTCAAATAAGTTATTACACCTTTCCACTGTCATGAGGCTTACTGAAAATTCAGTTGAACTCAGGACAGATAGTTTTAAAATCTGCATAACAGAAGCCATGCAGCACCACACGTTTACCCAAGCTAGCCAGCCAGCCTATTACTTGAGGGAAACATTCACAGCTAAGTAGCAAAGGTAGAACAACACAACACCAACACAGCTGCTTCTGCCAGTTCTTCAATTAGGAAGATATAAGGTGCACCTGGGACCTCTACTGAGCCAGGATCCTACAGTCAAACTTGCTACTCTATGTGCAAGGATGAAACTCCTGATCACAAGAACAACCTGCACCATTTTACACTTTCAAAAAGGAAAAGTTATGCCTTAAACAATTCAATCATTTGTTTGTAACAAAGATTCTATGAGGATCCTCTTACAGATTTTAAACATTTCTAAAGCACTCTACATTCCTGATGCTTGGCACAACAAACGACTAACTGATACCATAGGTTGAATTACCTATTTCACATTTTAAATATCCAGACAGGCTTCGATAACAGCAACACTCTACTTCCATATTGATAACACTTCTATGCTGAAAAACATGCAATACTGCATGCAATTAACTACTCTATAATTACAGAGTCCATACACACCACTTTAGAAGTCCACCAGGACAATATTGCAGAACACTGTGCTGGAAAGGAACATTTGCTCAAACTGCTATAAACCAACTTAATCAGCAAGTCGGCTGCCAAAGTTCTCAAATGCCACACTACATATACTACTACCCTGAAGCAGAAAGCCATTTATTCTTAAAAATCCATCTTATCTGGAGCCTATGACCATTCTTCAGCTACCAGAATTTTCTTTATTTTTTTCTGAAACCAGATGAGAGTAGTTCTTTCCAATGATGCTTCTATAAAGAAAGTTTGACTCACCTGTTCCTGATTCCTCATCTCCTACAGCTGGGCCAATTTTCTACCACTCTCCAATTGTAACTTGGGTTAACACCTTCATTACTAGAAAAAAGTAACAAGTACAAAAAACATTTAGAAAAATAACGGCAACGTCCTAACAAGTATTGCAATTTATAGATCAATTTATTCATCAGTCTCTTTATAAGCCAAAGAAAAGACTGGTCCTGTAGTTGTACTTGTGATTTCTCTGCATAATTCCTACATTTTACAAAATTTCAAGGACTAAAGGCTTCAAGCTTTAGGTATAGCATTTAAAAAAACAGCTTTACCAGCAGACAACAAATTGATAACTGCTATTTGGAAAGACTCAGATCCAGTAATAATTGTGGGCAGGCAAATGTTCACCACCTCCAGCCATTTGCACAATTCAGTAATTCCGTCTTTACCACCATTACAGTTTGCATCAATTTTATTTGCCTTCAGTTCCTCAGCAGTGCAAGAAGTAACACATCACTTTAGAAGAGTTTAATGAGAAACTTCTGGAATCCTCAGCTTCCATTTAGCTTCTTGGAATTCATGAGAAGTACACTAAGTATCTATTTAGCCTATCTAAATTCTGATTTCTTTATTACATAAAGAAGAAACAATGGCCTTATGCAAAGCTTACCCTATGTAGCAATGCATGCCTTTTATTACCTAGCTGTTAGCAACATATGCTCAAATTATATTTGTGCTTGAAAAAGAGAAGTTAATCACAGGTGGAGCAACTCTTTGAAATACTGCCTTTACTCACACATATTTTATCACTGAATACAAGCAGGCTTCTGAGATCTCTTCTGAGATCTCTTCTGAGATCTTCAAGAAAGATTGAATTACAGCATTCTGAGATAACTTTAAAATTTTAGGAAGCTTAAGTAAGTGTTTAAACCACCAGAGACTTTTCCAATCATTCAGGCTTAGAGAATGTAAAAATCAGAACAACACAATGGAATGATGCTACCTGAGATGTAATGACAAAGGGACTAGCGTGATAGAAAACGCATTACAAAGAAAAAGCACTCACCCAGCTCTGAAGATTTAGGCTCACAGGGAGAACTCCACAAGGGAAGGATCTCCGATCAGAGATCTACACCCCCTGGCAGTCAACCCTTAAGAGAGGTCTAAGAGAGGTGCAGCCAGGCTCCACCCCTTCTGGTCACACACCTAAATTCCCTTCACCTGTGCTCCCAGGACTGATGGCTTCTTTCCCCAGGTGCTCAATCAGTGCTTCAGGCCAGGACTCAGCAGTTACCATACAGAGAGTCAGAACTGAACCAATTTACATGAACTAAATTTTGCTTGAAAAAGGCAGGAATAAGATAAGTGAAGCATACTGAAGAATTTCAGAGGATTTAAGGGAATAACAAAGATCATAGTAAAGAGCAGTTTGTATTTTAATTCAATAATCTACTTCAATCCCTCCAAATGGCTGCTTACTTTAGGCAAACTGCAATCAAATCAGGTCCCTATCAACCAGTTGCTAGGCTGCTAGTTGTTAAGATGAACCACTCTTACAATCATTTCAATATTTTCCAGCCCTCCCAAAGAAGCACTGCTGGCAGACACCGCAAGCTATGATTTGTCTTGTTCCCCATTTCATTCACACAAGTTCTCCCATCTCTAATTCCTATACTGATTCCAAAATTTGACTCTTTATGGAAGTATTTTTAAGGACTTTTAAATTCTCAGTATTACCATGAGTTTGGAGATGAAGTGGAATGAACTGGTTTGTATTCCACAGGCTAATTTCCTACCGTTTTTCAAGGAATAGAATTCTTAAAGGCAGGCTACAGAATTTATCAACTCTTAGATTTTTACTCCAGGAAAAGAGAAAAAATAAAAAAAGTGGTTAAACACAGGCAAGACCAATGAAAAAGGGACATGACTCATAAAAAAAACAGCCAATTCATAGAATCCTCTTCAATTTGTCACCTTTTCTACCATTTCTGTAAGTTTTAAACTAACAATTGCATTTAATGTAAATCAGTAGATGCATGAATGTAAATGGTTTATGGGCTGTTCAACCCAGTTCTGTGGCTAAATGGGGTGCATGGGCCCACGGACCCATGCCCTAGGAGAGGGGGAATGGGGAAAAAGGGGAAAGGGTAGAAAGGTTGACCTAAACACAAAACAGTGGCAGTCAGCTAAAGGAGAAAAGTATACGCTGTATACAATACTTTAAATAAAACAGTGTATAAGCCAAGCGAAAGCATCTAGGAGAAAGCAAAAAGTAGCTGATCTGATTTGCCTACCCCACGAAAATTTTATTTTTTGCTTTTATTAGGCTTTTGCCCAGGACCAACCTACCTAGCAGGGTAGGTTGGCATGGGACCCCTTTCTCTTCTCTTTTTCTTCTGGGTCCTCTTGGGTGACTGCAGTCAGTCTGTCAACTGCAGCTCAGGTTTGATGATCCTAGTGTTATTTACTGTCCGTAACTGCCTAATTGGCACGTGTTGCTTCAGTCAGTGTTCAAATGTTCTAATTAGCATTCACAATAGCCTCAGAAAAGAGAGAGCAAGTGTCTGCTGTGCCTTGTTTAGATATCTCCTGTTTCATATAGCGCTTTTATCCTTAGAAAATCTTGTGATGCCTGACCTTGATAAGTCTGGAAAATTTTGCCTGGGCATGCAGCCAGACATTTTATTCAATATCTAAACTTTTCTCCCTATTGGTCTTCTTATATATTTTTTTTCCCCTTCTGACTTCTTGGCCTTTTTTTTCATAAGGACTTCAGGTATCATTATGCTTATGCAGAGACAGAGAAACTAAAGATCTGGGTTTTGAGTCTTTTCCCCCTACACTTCCTCAATCACTTCCTGTGAAATGTAAGAACTTCCTTCTTTATTTGTATTGCAAATAGTCTTCTTCTACTAGAGACTTCAGTATAAGTATTCAAAAAGAGACTTATTCGGATTTACTTTTCAGTAAAACAGATCTGAATGATACACATCACCACTTTTAGAGTTATATGCTAAGTGGATACAGTTCTCTATAGCTATTATTCTGCAGATTAAATCAGATTGAGCAATTATTGCCACAGTTTGCACGTATGTTGTGGCAAAAAGAGTACAATAATGTCCCACATGTCCAGCAGGGATCCTCAATCTTTTCCATATTGTTGCACTATAGGTAACCACTTGACAATTATGCCTTCTTGGTCAGAAGGTCTGGCTTAAAGAATTAAATAGTTATAATTAATAAAATAAGACCGATATAAATAAAGACATAAATGCTGAGAGTACAGGGAACTTTCAGTTCTTTAGATCAAGGACATTCAGCACCTTTGAGGAATTTGTAGAGAAAGAGCACCCTGCACTTTTAGCAAGGAACTGATGTAAGGTCTTATCTTTTCTTCATCAAATAGTGGGCATTTGGCTGTGTTCTTACCGCATCAGATCCATGTTATTATATTTATAAAATAATGCATAACACATTATGGGTACACCCTACACAAATGCAAAATCAAGGCAGACGTATTTCAATTGATAAAACCCACAGTTTAGCTTTAAAACACCATGAAGGTGAAAAGAAGTGATGGTGCTTACATTTGACATAAAGTATGTCATCATGACAAGATAAACCACTTACTACTTCCAAAACTGAGAAGAGTTCTCTCTACTGTTTCGCAGCCTGCTATCTTTGGGAACCTTCCATGGCTTTATAATATGTTCCTTCTATTTACCGAACTTACTGAATAATTTTTGCTTTCATCCCCATTTATATAACGTGATTACATGTATCTTAGACTGGAAAGTACTGCCTGATTTTACTCCTAGGAGTTCTGCTGAACATCAAAAAGCTGAACTACAGCTAATTTTCTTTAGTAAGGAACCCAGGAGACACATGAAATTCAAGGGAAAAAAAGGACACTGTAGCAAATCAGAACTTTGAAATCTGAGGCACTGGGAAATAATAGCTGTCACCAGCTTGCCAACACTTTTGTATTGATGTGCTGAAGGTAACATTTTATGAATCTCTGAGCCTGCCAAAAGACAGACAGTATTTGAAGGAAAGCTGGAGGAAAAAAATAAAAAGAGATTGAGGCAGACAGACAGACAGAACCTTGGAAGCTTAAACAGAAAATGATTTCCTAATTTCTCTTCAGGACTGTGGATTATCTAGGCAATTGCATTAAGAAAAATGCCAACCAACTACTGAAGGTCTGTGTAGACAGGATTAAAAAAACTTTAATCCTTAAAGGAAAAGGCAGTAAAAAAATCCCACTGCATCAAGTCCTAGCTCAAAGAAATGACCAGTCCCACCTAGAGAGAAATAAAAGGCTATCCAAGCTAATTTTGTATGCTCTCTGCAGACAGGATGTGCACTTCACCCAGATCCTCTCAGATCCTTAGGAGAAACTGTAACCTTTCAAGCTTTATACACAGTTATTAAATTACATGCAAGGTGAAGTGAAGATGTGCTTTTTTAAAATAAAAGGAAGATGTCTGCCTGAAGCTATAGTAAATTAATATTGTTGATCTTGGCCCTGACTCTGCTCCTGTTTAAGTTAACAGAAATACTCCTATTGATTTCACTGAGACCTGGATCAAGCCTCTAGTTGAAGCAAAATTGAAAACTGTAGGTTAGAAAAATTTCAGGCAACACTAGGATTGCTGACATAAAACAGGACATTCTAATATCAAAGAATTTGTGTCTCCAGGTTGTTTTCTTTATTAACAAGCAAACCTTGTTTATGCATCCAAAAAGACACTGGAATCCTGGTTAACTGTGATAAGACATTTTATAACTATTTTTAAATGCAAATTAAATCTGTGACTTCATGTATGCAATAACATATACACAGAGCATTTGATAGTTCCGGGCAGATTAGGAAGATTCACCTACTCTGATAACATGGAATAACTCTTACGATTACATCTGTAAAGTGACTATTCTAACATACTGTCTATGAGAAATCTCTTTACTATTCTAGTGAACTTCATAGGTACAGACTGTACTGCTACATTACTAAACCGTACGGAAGGCTTAACTTAAAGCTGTACATGGGAGCAGAGTCACACTATTATATCACTATTTTGCAGGAATGTAATTTTTCTACATCAATTTTCCAAATTAACATTTATTCCTTACAGCTTTTTATAAGTAACACACTCACTGCCTGTTTACAGATCTTTCTTAAGCATTTCAAATTGTTATATATGGTATTTAATGTTAACTCACATTTTCTGCTAAAACCTGGGGGACTGCATTCAATAACCCAAATCCTGTAAAGAGCTTTCTGCTCAGTGTGCACTCAAATGAGGGAGAAGCAGTATCCTCATCACTTTTTTAATCTCAGGAATGATAGAGTGTAAGAGTTAATTTCTGCTTATCATCTGAGTGGAGGAAATGACCTGTATTATGGCAAAAATATATTATATATAAAAGTATATTATATATATTATGCACAAGGGCAGAGAAAGCACTAGATCCTGTAAACTCTTGACAGAGCTTGTTGCTGAAGTTGGCTATCTTGATTATCCAGTAATGCAGAGCACACAATATAGCTATGACTGTGGATTTCCAGACAGAACAAAGCAATTTCTTATTCATAGTTTTCACTAGCTTTGATTGCCTATCTTCAGAGTGTGTGGCTTATAAATCATTTCAATGGCTTTCATTAATAAAAATCTTTACAAGGTGGAAGCAAATCCATACTTCAGAGAAAACAAAACAATTATTTATTTCAAAGTAAGCAGGATTTACTTGTACTGATAATTTTTTGTTATGTAGTGTTACTGATGCTAGTATGTATATAGTTGAACTAATTAAAAGACTATTAGGTTTCAACACAGGAATACCCACTGGGCTTTGTCAGTAGCATAAGCAAGAACTGTAATCCAGTGAATATTACTGATATGTTTACTTTGGGACTCACCATTAGTGTCTCTAGTTCCTCCTCATAATACGAAGAATGGGGGAATATCTCCAAAAGTACAGAGATGCAGGGGCTTCAGCCTCTCTCCACATCAAAGTACTGACAACAGGTAAGGGACAGTGACTGGAGTAATGAGATTGGATTTTATCAAAAGAGAGAGAGAAGGAAATAATACTAAAAGAACAAAAGCATGATGTGACATCCACAAAAACATTTTGTTATGCAAAAAAAATATATATATATATGTGATTAACATTGTTTTTTATTAGTTTATGATTTAACATGAACATGTAACAGCTGAGAACATATCATCACTAAAAGCTAGTTCTTGGAAGCTAGTAAATGCAAAGTTACAGCCAAAAGATCAATGTTAATTTTGTCCCACCTGCTTTATACATTAAACAATGTCATATGATTTCAGTAATTTTGCATTTCTTGATTTATACAGGTTATATGGAAAATTCTAACTAGAATTTCTCACAGCCTGACACACATGCATACAAAATGAATGCAATGTACTCTATTTTTGGCTTAAAGTTTCAGTCTCGCCGAGATCTAATAAAGAAGTCCAGTTTGAAGGAATTTGACTTAATAACATTAGTTCTGTCTATGTTTGACGTTAGCTGGTGGAAACTTAACACTGGCTGACCCTGACAATATTAGCATATTTCAGTTTGTTTTGAATGCCTTCATGCTGGATGAGCCTTTAACAGAAAAAACGGCAGCTGGCTCAGATGGGGTAAGTGAACATGAGAGCAAAGAACTAATTGGAACTTGATTCCCTTCAGATTTATGTTCTTTTGTAACTCCAGCACTGTGTTAACTCTGTCCTCACTTCCCACAGTACCGATTGTGAACAAGAACTCACGCAGCCTGAAGCTGTGCAGACAGCTGACCGATGGTTATCTGCCAACTGGTAGGTGAGCAAACTTTCACCAGGCAGAGCACATGATGTCTAAGCTTCCCTTGTGCTTTCCTTTATGAGCACTGATCTGAATCTTTTTCCTTTCCCTCAGTAGCTGATTCTCATAGAATGTGAAGATGTGAGTCTCCTTCTCCTACTCTGCTGCAGCTAGCTGAAGGTAACTTGCAGCTAAGAAGTTGGTGGAGAAAGCAGGCAACCTCTACATGTCATACAGGATCCAAATATGAAAACTGGAGATGGAAAATAAAGCCTCTGAATACTCTATAGGTTTTTTGCATGCTTCTTATGATATTTTAAATATATAGTGTAATACACTGCACTTATATGAAAACTAAATGTTCAAAAGTATTGTATCACCCTGTGTAAACTATGGGATTTCACATACCAGAAGAAAATAAGAAAAAAAACTCACAAACATCAGTGGTCCATAAGTCCTTATTTTTCTTAGTCCACACATCAAACAACTGGATATTCGAAGCACTCAGGGATTCATTTGGTTTGTAACTTTTAAACGGATTCTGAAGGTCACGACTTAAACAGAGGGAGCTGTATTTTCTATTCTGGTCTGGCTTTAATTTGGACAATCTTTCCTTTTAAATATAGCTATTTATGACATTTGTTAAAAGCCTATGCTGCTAATTTAGCTAAAAAAAAATCTAATGGAGTTGTATTGGAAGTTTTCCATAAAATTAATGTTCCAGACTTAATGGATGTCTAAGGTATCATTATTAACGGGAATATTCCATAAACTAAAATCAGAGCCTCAAAGTTGGTGATCTGATACTGTTAGATCAGAACTTATTGAAAACTGGAACTGAGCCAAAGTACCCAGGAATTCAATTTAAACACCTTATGGAGGTTAATGCTTTTACAGTATTTACTCTAATTAGTGTTTTATTAAATGCTCAATTTCACTCGTATACTTAGGCAAGAGAAGTGGCCAGCCTGTGGGTAAAGCAAGTCTGACAGAGGTAAGATCACTTTAATTTCTACACCTGTCGAAAAATGCTAGCCTTCTCTACAACTTCTAGGATTATATTGCCTTTGAATACATAATCACATAATTGAGAAAGCCATGTGTGTATGTCATAGACTGTACCATGATCCTCTAGGTATTCTTTAGATTCAAGTCTTAAACACACAAATTGGTTTTGGGTGTATTCAGAGTGTCTTTGGGCACTAACTGGTATTCCAATATGCAAACAGCAGGCTTAGATGTAGGACTGCTCATCAGAACCCCTTGCACCCCAGTACACCCCTGGGTGCCTATATGCCTACTTTAGGTACATAGCATGCAGCAGGCTTAGCCATGTGGCCTGCAGGCTGCATATGAGCCTCTGTGCAGACAGCAGATACCACCATCCAGACCACTTTCCCAGGTGTACTGTAAGGTGCTTGGGCTCCCCCTGAATGGAGCTTGTCTCTGAAAGTTGAGCAGGTTCAATAAGTGATCCTCTGACAAGCCCATGCTGCATCTTTCTGCCATTTGAGTCAGATCTTATTTAGGCATTCACTAGTCAAAAAGGACAGGGAGCCTCTAGAAGGCTTTTATGTTTGGATCAGGATTTTGGTTTTGAAGCCAGTCTCACGTGCTGCACTTTGCTTCTCATTTCGTCATGGCTTCAGGAGCACAAACTAGACTCTGTTTGGGTGGCACTCAAAGTTCCTCTACCGTGCTTCAATTCCAAACTGGCATTCAAACAATTAGAATTGTTCTGAAGCAAAAACAATTGAATAATATGGATGCCATTCCTCAGCACAAACTGTTTTGCTCAACAGATTCACTCACATTGGGCTATATTGCTCAATAATGCATACATGGACTATAACTCTCATAGACTAAGGTGTGTCAAAAAAAAGCTAAGACAAAATGTAATCACTTTATAAATTAAGATGAAAAATAAATTGTTGAGCTACAACAATTAGAAATTCTATAATTGTCATACATGTGGGATGAGTGTATTTACCATAGTCTTTGTATCATCATGTCTAGCCTATATGCAAGAAGGTAAACTCCACGAATGCTTAACCTTCCATCTTACATGTCAGCTTCACAAGACTTCATAGCATTTAAGCTTGTTTTAATGCAAAATAATCTGATGGCATTTCTAGGTTTTTCTTTACCTAATGTGAGAAAATTCACTCCAGGTTGCATCTGCTAGTACCCAGTAAAGATAATGATGCAGATAAGAGCCAAAGTCAAATTTTCTACACAGAAAAACATCAACAGCTGATATTCTCTTATTTTCTGGCACTCCAGGAGTTTTTAAGAAGAACAACAGCCTCTCAGAGAAAGCACATTCTCAGCTACCAAGTGGCACCTAGCAAAAGCCATTAATGTAGATAACTGCCAGTGTACTCTTTTATCATTTACCATTACAGACAGCTGAATTCAACAACCACTTTTAGCAGACCTTTGTCAACAGGGAGATTTTTTTGCCTGATTCTCGTATCATATCCTTTTTATTACAAATACAGAAGAGTATGTAAATTAGGGTATACATAGTATATATATATATATATTTCACAAATTAGTAAGATGGAACTAATATCTCTGAATATTCATTTTCAGAGCAGAGCACAGAGGCTCATGTAAGTTGCAGACCTCACTACTAGCAGAGTTTAAATAAGTGAGACTTTTGGAAGTGTCTTCTCTGAAGATGAAATCACTGCAGAGCTAATTTGAAGACATGTTTAAGTATACATACGTCTTGAGGTAAACTAGTGAGTGACTTTCTAATATTCCTGCTATTCCTTAGTAACTGCCAATGATGAAAGAAATGAAAAATTATAAACCCCCTAATATTTACAATAGCGTACTGAAACAGAGGAATATGTACACAGGAAATAACACTGAGCAGTTAATGCAGTCAGGACAAAGCTCACACATTATCTTATCCCCTGGAAAGTTATTCATATGCTAGAATCTGCAAATAGTCTAGATTTAATTCTTATCTCTATAAATAACTTTTTGTAGCATTGATCAAAACATTGTGCTGCACTCCTTATACTCAGTAAATTAAGGATGTGCTTATCAGAGAAGAATTGGAATAACTAATCACTCAGTTATTAAATAAATGAGTGAATATTTACCGATAAAAGGTTGCATAAATATTTGGATACTGATGTGACATTGCAGCTAAGTGATCAGGAGGGGAGAAAAAAAGGAATTGGGACATTTACATTCAGCTCTTTGTGACTGTGCACACCACTCTTCTCAACCAAATATGGTTGCTGGTCTTCTTTGGTAATGTGGTAGCTGAGAATGGCAAGACTGTGTCAGAACTGTCTACAACATGTTTTCAGCCAGTTTGCTTATGCTGAGCTCCATATGGCTATAACAGGGACCAAAGAGGGAAGCAGAAGCAAAAGTGGCTAAAAAGCTATACAATTTCAGGACTGAAGCCAAGCTCTTCCATCTCTACTAGCTCTATTAATAAAAATATGCAACATTTACAATGTAAGCAGTACTTTCAGTATTGCTTTTTGTTTCTTAAGCAGCTCTTCAGTACGAGAATTAGACTGGAACATCATGTACCCTTAAGGTCTATCTGGCTGCAAGGGGGAGTGGCAACCAAATCTCCAACATGATTTCAGTAGCAGGTGCTATTACATTAATTCCTGAAGTAAAGGAAGGCTTTGAAGATATTTGCTCAGCTCAATATTTAAAAACACTCTGATGTCTGGATTTTAATCCTTGTGCTCAATGAGCCAATTACAAGATAGAAAGGCGCCTTTCAGCCACTGCACATGATCTTCTGGCTATAAATAAAAGTAATATTTCTGACTGCTCTTTTCCAGCATACAGAAATAGAGCTTATTGCATTTAAGACACAAGATACCACGTATAGCAGACAATTGTCACATCAAGGCCTTTAATTGTAATGAGAACTGTCCATGCTTTAAATACCTCAACATTTATGGACCAAAGCAGCAGCTAAGTGCATAAGCTAGTCTGCAGTGTTGTCTTCTAGACACTGGCTGAGAGCCAGCGCTCTTAAGGCAGACAGTAGTAATGCAGTTTAATTCCCCCTATTGACCTAAACTGGAAGACCCAGATCCAACTTCAACAGACTAGTTACGTGGCTACTCTCCAGTGAAAATGGAATTTTATATAAAACTCTTATCAGACTGAAGAAATAGAATAATATGCTTGCCATGCTTCTTCAGCCAACATGAAGAGACCAAAAAGACCAGAATAGTTAACATCAGAGGCCCTCTAGAGGGGTTTGAAGCAGACATAAGATGCCCTAACTGGCTTTAGTTTAGTTTAGTGGCATCGCTGAGAAACAGCAGGATAGTTGAGCTGATGGTAATATGGTATCTCACTGTGGTTTAACCTCTGCATTCCATCAGTGCCCAAGGACTTGTGGGAGTTAAGTTTGTCCAGATAATTTCTAACGCAAGTCTCTTCCACCCACAGATGGTCTTCCTTTTTCTGGACTTCCTCCCTGGTGTCCTGGGCTTGGAGTGCCACAGAGCTAATCTCAAGTGAATACTAAAGCAAAGAAGGCTTCTGACTCTGCCTTTTCTGAATCCTTTGTCACCAGGGCCCCTACCCCATTCAGTAGCAGGTTCACATTTTTGCTAGTCTTCCTTTTGCTCCTGATACATTTGAAGAAGCTGTCCTTGTTGTCCGTTACACCCCTTACTAGATAACATTTCAAACAGGTCTTAACCTTTCTTTTTGTGTCCCTGTATACTCTGACAACATTTCTATATATCTCCCAAGTGGCCAGTCTCCTTTTTCACAATCTGTACATTTCTTTCTTCTGTCCAATTTTTTCTCATGATCTTCTTACTCATCCATGGTGATCTCCTGCCTTCTTTTCTAGAATTCTTACTAGTTCAAACACAGTGTTGGCACAGTATAATTGCTGACCATGATGCCACACAGCATGGGGTATCCCTTTGGCAAGTCTGGGTCACTTGTGCTGGCTGTGTCCCCTCCAAGCTTCTTGTGAACCCGAGCCCCTAACTGGTAGTGCAGCACAAGAAGCTGAAAATCCCCTGGCTCTGTGTGCACTGCTCTGCAACAACTAAAACATGGGTGTATTATCATCACTATTTTCATTCCAAATCCAAAACACAGCATCATATGAAAGCTTCTATGAAGAAAGTAAACTATCCTAGCAAAAACCATGACATATCTTTACGTACCATCTTTGCAGGAAAAATACAGGAATGTAATTGAAAAGCTGAGCAATTGTTGCATTTTTCAGCATAGCACAAGAAAGGTAAATAGTGTGGCAGCAGTGTAACTAGAGTGAGTTTTAATAGGATGTTGTATTCCATGGCACTGTAAGACTAGCAGCCTACAGTTCAACTGTCTGTTTCTTGAGAAGATGATGTTTAAAACATTCAGCCCTCTAAGCCACATGAAAATTCCTGCCCTGCTGGTGGCCTTCTTGTAGGTTTTGTTGTTAGCAGGAGTGATTTGGCCCCAGGCAAGGAATTTTAAAGCAACCCTTGTAAGCTGGATGCCAGAGAACAGCAGAGACTGAAAAATCTTCTTCCAGATAGACAAAATATATTTAATCCTGTAATAGCTAGCATGAGGTGTTTGGCAGACATCCCAGAGTGAAGGGCAGAGCTAATCAATATTAAACATTCACAAGCAAGTAGAGCAAACCAACAAGAAAAACAGAGGAGGTAGCCACTATGTTGAGAGAAGAGGAGATACTGAAGCTAAGAAAAGCCTCAGAAGTTAGTATTTGGAAACACAGATCTGCTTTGTTGATTAAATGTGGAGTTTTTCCTTTTGTATACTTTTCAGTAGTTGAACATGATAAGCACATATTTCTGCCTGTCTTACAAAACCTCTCAAGAATATAGCTTTTGCCAGAGCTCTTCAGATTCTGCAGCTGAAATGACATTCTAGTAAGTAAACAACTCTGAAGGTATTCTTTTAATAATGTTAGCCTGTAGATTGTCATTTATATCCTTTACGCAGAAAAGACAAAGAAAAAACAGCAACCTGCCTCACCAAACTTGAAAAAAGAGAAGGAAAGTTGATTAATTAAAGACAAATATTCCCCACCAAGTTAAGGTATCCTAAGAATATATAGCTCTTCATCTTCCAAGAATTTTATTCATCCAGTTTCAGAAAAGGATCAGTTCTTAATTCATTCACACAAGGGCACAGCATGGCCTGTGTTGTTCTAAACCATCAGGACTGTTTAAGATATATATCATGATTAAGTTCATCTGTGTATTGAACTTAATTTCCACTTCATAGGCTTTTGAATCTTTCATTCAAGAAAGTCCATTTGAGATGGTTCCTAGGTCATAATAAAAAAGAATTGCTTTGACATGTAACTGTTTTAGACTCCACTGCTTAGCACAAGAGCTAAAAAGACAATGAATGAATATGCATTCATATTATAACAGATGCTACAGAGTTTGCTTATAAGTCCCTACAGAATTCCTCCTATTCCCTTGACTTTCTACATTTCATTTTTATTTATCCTTACTTTAAACCAAAATCTGAGTTCTTTCTATATTCTTCTTATCCCTCTGTTTTTGCATCCTAAATGCCAGACTTGCATATTTCAGATCTGTACTCTGGATACAAAAGTAAGAATATTAAAATAATATTTCAAAACGTTAACTAAACACATTTCCTTTCAAACATCCTCTGTTCATGCTGTTTCTGTTGTACTCTTCCTGATTAAAATACACCCTTTTTCTCTTGAGCTTTTCAAAGTGATCAGAAGAGTCTGGGAAATTTGAAGCACCTATCAGGACAAAAAAGGGAGGCAGGTCTGTAAACAGCAGCACCTGACAATGTCCATTCAAGCTGATGTCATTCTTGATAGAAATGAGGAAGTAAGGGATGGAGGACATTCAGGAGCTGTTGTCTTAGAAATGGAGCATTTGCTTTTACCACATGGCACGTAGTTGTTCAACATGTTAGAAAGGGCAGAAATATGATCACTTCCAACTGCCAGTACAAAGAATAATCTTACCATTTTCTCTTCATTATTATTTTCCTCACAGTCTGAGAGCGAGAATCTTCTTACATAATACCTTTGATCTTCTTGCACACACTTAACTAGTCAATGGATCCAAATTAGAGACCGTGACCCCACCTGTGACAGCTTGGCTATGTAGCTCCTTATTGTGAAAATTATCTTGTTTCTATCTACAACACTTGAAATTAATTCCACTCCAGAGGGTATGAGTCCCTTATCACACAACTCTTATTTTAAGGTGAGGTTTAGTAGAAACCTTAAAAGACTCCTGCCATCTACTATGAAGGTCATTTTATATGAGAGAAGGCTTCTGTAGTATCTAGTAATAAGCAAAAGATGTTTCTCCAGCTTCCCGGTGTGTTTTTTATCTATACTTAATTCTATTCCAGTGGAAAAGAATTATAAAAATAATCAATAAGGAAATCACACAGGAACAAAGGGAGACAACTGAATGTAAATTCACAGTTGTTATGTAACTCCAAAGAAGAAAATTCAAAGAAACTAGGCAGCATCAAAATCATTTGCTGCTGTAAGTTTTGGTGAGTGATAGCTCTGGGAATAAAATTCCAGCAAGATTTGTCAGTTAGTCAAAATGAATGTTTGTAATTATGAAATAAAGTGAGTTTTAATTCAATTGACTCAAAATAGAAAACAGAACATAAATACAACTTGCATTGGTGAAATTGGAGACAGAAAACAAATCATGATTGTTTACAAAGTCTCCAAAGAGATCAGAGTGTGTTAGCATATGCTCATTTTCAAGACCTTTGGAGTGGCAAATTATTTTTATTGATGTTCCCCAGAGAAATAATAGATGGGCTGTTGGACGCTATCGTCAAAGACATTTCTTATCCCCGTATTCATATTTATCTGAGCAGACAATATCATTGTTAGATACAATCTCAGTTATAGTGATAATTGATGGAATAACTGTACAAACACCATGTGAAACTCTACAGTTTAGTCCAATACAATAAATGCTACCTATACTGATATTAAACAACGTGAATATAATCCTGCTATTGAGAGTCCAGCTACATGCTATTTTGTTAATGAAACAGTTACTTGGTTCACTCTGCTAGGGCCCATAGCATTTAACTGAGCTAAGAAGTGCCATTAGAATTAACAGATGAGCCATACATGGCATTTGTAAAAGAAATTAAAAATGCTATGATCCCACTTCAGCAATCACATTAGCTTGTTCTGTGGCACATGTTAAGAATTTGACTGCAGCTAGTACCCAAAATGGCCTGTTTATTCCACACCATTCTCATGACAGGCTTAGGCCACTACAGCTTCTGAATACCTCTAAGAAGACCCCTTTAGCTCTCATAGTTCTCCCAGCTATGAGTGACTACTTTGACCTTAGCATCAATGCTGAAGGTGTGTATTCTGCTACTAAGGTAACAAACTCTCTGTAAGCATAGGCAAAAAGAAAAAAGAAAAAAAAAAACAGTTCTATGAAGATAAGGCTGGGGCTTCCTAAGTATTTTACACTCATGTTCGCTCAGTGACTCAAACTGAATGTTTAAGAAGGATGAGACCCTGGTGAGCTGGATTCAGGAACAAGAGCCTGGAGAAAATATGGACAATTTAAGTACTAAGCACAAAGAAACTGATAGGATATCTTTCTACACAAGATGGTAAAAGCTTCAGTTAAAATCACGTACCAGTTCTTAGTCTCTTGAGATACTAATTGCTGGCAAGAGACCAGATGTAGCTTGACTGCTCCTGTAAAGCCCATAAGAGGCCATCTATGTGCTTTTCTCAGAGTCTCTTCACTACTAAACAGTTCTTGGGAACATTTTTAACAAGCTGTGCAGCTGTACAATGGCTTAGGAAGCAGTCAAAAATTTAAGACCATGAAATACAGAAAATTGTGAATTTCTTCAGGAACAATAATAAGCAACACAACATCTTCAGATGATTTAAGCTGTATAGCCCAGTTTTTCATTAGAACTTTACCCTCTACTCTTAAATGTGAGAACACTTCACAGACTCTATCAAACCTCTGAATGCTGTGACAAACAGCAAGATCTTGTATGCTCCAATAAGCCTCTTTTCCCTACTCTATCTTTATTAATATCAAGCTTTGGAAATAGCTTCTAAAATGGTAATATAACATGCAGAACAAAAAGTCACAGAATCAAAATGTCTAGAAAAAATGATTGCTTGATATAATGCATAAGAAAAGATTGCTACCTTAATGTCACAAAGAAGAAACTTGAGAGATGAATTCTGTTTATCTTCCTCACTTATGAAGCTCTTCATCAAGCCTTTTTCTTCCAGTAATGCCTTCCTGTGGCCTGGAACACTCCAGCAGAAAGCACGTTCTTACACACAGTAGCAGACTTCCCTCTTCCTAGGAACCTCTTCTCCACCAGCATCCATGGTATTCCATAGATTCTGTCCCCTGGAATTTATATAAAATGATTACAGTTTTCTTCCACTGCTCTTCTGTGCTTCAAGAAACCATCTTCTCTGCCTACCCATAGGCTCCTTCTTCCCTGAGCTGAAGGACAAGTTTCTTCCAGCTCCTGCAGGACCATCTGCTGTAACCTCATTACCCACTGCCTTGGAAAAGCTCTGCAGATCCCTGAAATGTTTCAAAGTTACCATTGCCAGCAACACAAGAAGATCTCCATGCATTTCTAGGAATAAATTTTTCTATCACAGAGACATGTATTTTATAGTAGCTCTACCTCAAAGTCTTTAAAGAACTGCTTTAACCCACAGCAAATCTAGATGGAATATTGTACAATGAAGTAATTCCTATTCCCAACTGATGTATTAGTATGTTGGCTACTGAACCATCCTTTCTTTTTTAAATTCCCACTAAGAAAGTCACATGGTTTCTCAAAAAATCAAGTTGATTAAATTAGGTGAAATACATTTCTGTAGCTGTGATATCAGGAAAATCTCATCTATTATTTTCTTTGGAAATGCATAACCTGTTATTTATGAAATATATTTTACTGTCTGCCTCAGTCACTGATAACTAATTATTTAATTGCCAGCACAGGAAAACATGCAGCATGTGCCAGCCATGCCGTAAATAGCCTCTGGTGACTGGTTTAAAAAAAAAAAACAACAAAGCTCTGGCTTTGCCCCTTCCCCAGCTAATCTACGTTAAGTAAAGATGTAACTTTAATATGCTGAGGATGTGAGAGAGAATAAAAGCTTTGAAAGGGAAACACACAGCACTAAACAACAGAGATTCATTAGTGTGGGTATATCACAAAGGTCATGTCAAGGAAGTTCTCAATCAAATCCTTATTTACCAAGGTGTAATAACTTTACGTGAAAGCATACAGAACACCTAATTGACATTCCAACATTCTGTACCTTGACCTAAAAGTCAGGAAAATATTGGTCTATTATATGCAATTGCAGATGGTTTTCTCTTTTCTCTTCCTGATTATTTAGAATTTCTCAATGATTTCCTTAATACTTTTGTATCACTGCTACTTTTGTTCTAAGAAGTTTAATAGTGATGATCTCTTACTAGGTCACCAAACCTCTGAGAGAGAAATGGTTGAGAGCAACAATTTCAGACTTTGGATTAAGGTAGGAATGATCAAACACTGTCACAGGCTTTAGGAAATAAGGTCCCATGATTCTCCTGAAGACCTGAAATCTAGGGACCAAATAGCTTAGGATTCGATATTATTGCTGAAAAATTGAAATAGTTTAAAAATATAGCTTAAAATAGGTCAAGTTCACTAACTGCAGTGTTTGTAAGAAAATATTCAAGTATATCATGCTTTTATCCATGTTTCCTATTCAGGGTTTTTCACTTAAGATTACAAAGAAATAGAAATTCTGGGCCATTAGAAAGCACCATTTTGCCTTATTCAATGTCATTTGGCCAAACTTCCCTTCAAAATATGCTGTTGCATGCAGTGTTTGAAAGGCAGGCAGGCTACCAGTGTCAGTTCACTGTGTCTTTAGCCATGCAGAGATTTCTGGTTTACTAAATTTCCTAAATTTAATTCACCAAGAGGCCCAGCTTCCTGCCATCTGCTCCCATTCAGTGTATTACTGTCTAACTCACCATTCAAGAAAACATTTTTATTAAGAAAAGCAGTGCTGAGTGTTCTTGCAAGTTATATATAGACTCATTGATTTAGTCGCGTGTGATAGCTTTTCCAATTAAAATATTCTTCATAAAAAATTTAGTAATCCTTATTTTTCTTTAGCTTTCAGAATCTTTTCAATGTGCCTCATTGAGCATGGAGTAGTTAATAAGATTTTTCAGCTACTCACAGTTTGCCATGCCCATACATATATTATATGAAAGCAATTTTATAAATTAAAAGTTACACATCCACCAAAATATAACACAGACAGTGTCAAATGTGCACTAAATGCTAACTTTCTACATTCTGTAGTAGCAAGAGGCAATTGCTACATAGTGCTATTGTGATAATGTCACAAGCCAAAGTACAACAAGAATATTAAATTTTCTGGGAATATCTGACAGCACTGATTATACTAAAATATAAGAAAGGGTAGAAAGATGTGCAGATGAAAACACCTTGATTCCCAGTACACTGCAGATGATACCTGAACCTGTCAAAGTAGTACTATTGTTTTTTTTTCAACCCACTGTGTGCTTCAAATACAGTACTCAGCACATTGCCACCCATGCATCTTCTCAGAATAAAGGTCAAAAATCTTCTTTGGATCAATGAAAGAACACTGCACTATGTCACACACTTTTAATATACACCTCTTCACATTGTAACACTCTCAAGAGCTATTTCAGAAATTCTTTCAGAACTTCGGGAAAATATTAACAGTCATGTTCTTCATTCTCAAGTCTCTATAATTGCAATTACATTACTTGGAGACTTTGCCAAGCAAAGTAAAAAATGTTCTGCAAAATAACTGTAATATTACTAAACCATTTGTTTCTACACAGGGACCCTCAATGGTTATGTGTGTCTAAGCACACACTACATGATTTCACACAGAGGATTCCTGTCTCTAAAAGAAAAAGTCATTTCAAGGAAAAGAGGGAGGAAAAGTATTATCCAGACCTGCTACTATTGATGCTGCAGGCACCTAGTTCAGCAGGTCACATCAGGTGACTTTTGTTTTCTTTCTCAGCTTACCTCCACAGAAACATACCAACTCTCAGAACTTAGCCATGAGTGCCATGGTATCTGATGTTTCCCTGTGTCAGATAATGTAATAAGAGCTTCAGCTTTTATTTCAGCCCAGCTGATTTACCAAGAAAAAGTCAAATAATTGTTTAGGTTCAATAGTTTTAAGTTACCTTTGTGATTTCTAGTGGCTTAGCTCACATGCCAACTTGGAATAATTGAGATTAACACCATTCATGTGACACACGAGTGTTCCTACACCACACCTTTCTAGAAAAGTTTGATCTGAACAAGGAATTACATATTTTCTATAGAGCAAGGGAAGGAATATCATCTGACCTTTCAGGAACTATGTACATATTATAGATCTTCAGAAACTTGGCTATGTAATAGTTTTTCAAAAGCAATCCAAAGATTAATTGCTTACATAGTTCTTATGGAAAGGAACATTAATTTCCATAAATGTAATCATAACATACAGAAGAGCATTCAAAAGAATCACATATTTACTATACTATATATTAGGGAAAAAAAAAAAAAAAAAAAAAAAAAAAAAAAAAAAAAACCACAAAAACACCTAATCATTATATTATACCATGCTGCTAGAATTAGCTTTTCAACAGGAAATAGATACATTTATCTTTGTTAAGATGTTTTCATTTTAGCCATTCAATCCCATCCTAGGTGTCAGCATGTACGCACTGTAACAGGGAGCACCACGGATGTAAATTAACGAGGAGTCAGTAACTTCCTTGTTCTAACCCTCCCTCTTTTAAGCTTTCTGCTTTCTTGCTCTTAGCACTTACATCAAGTTCAGTATATCATCAAGTAAATATAATTATTCACGTTAATGCACTTGGAAACAGACACTAAAGCACAGACCAACTATGTCAGAAATAGGATTAAATATTAGGCTTCCTAAATTCAAATCAATGTCCCTAGTTCAGCAGGTCACATCAAGTTCCACTGCTTGCAAAATCTCTTGAGCCAACACTAACAAACTCATCTTACATCAACGTATTTAAACAGATAAGAGATCTCCATGCTTAGTGGCTCATAAAAATAAGATATACTTAACTTGGATCCTAAATAAGGGAATGAACAATTCATTTTAAATAGCCAATTAAGTTTAAACTTCATAAATCCTCTTGAAAAAACAGAGTAGGTAATAACCATTCCTAAAAAAAGAGGTGAACAGATTAGGTCTTTAAAAGCATGATGTTCTGTAAACACAATATTAACAAAACCAAACACTCCCTTGGTTCCTTTGTAGAATAACTGCATGAGTTCAAGACAAAGTGGAACTTTCATCTTCCATTGTTCTACAGACACCATTATTCCTCGCACAGAAGACAAAAAGCTAAAACATGGCAGGATTGGATCAAAAGATAGGACTAAGGCTCCATAACAATAATGGAAATACATTAATACTTGAGAGGAAAAAAAAAAAAAAAAAAGAAGTCAGGAACTGAAATTGTTTGAAAAAATACGCAAAGTTTTGATTATTTTAATGTGTTTAAATTTAGCCCACCTCCTGTGATTATTACGTACTTCCCCCATCTCCCATTGTCACAGTTCCGACCCAGTTCAGCTCAGTTCTGCAACTGATGGGGCAGAGGCACCCCAGGAAAGGGGAAGAGAAATAGAGGAAAGATGGGGAGATTGGCCTTAAAACAAAACAGCAGCAATGAGCTAAGGGAGAAAACTAATTTACTAAATATGATAGCAGAATGCAAGATAACACAATATAATACAATATAATTGGAATTGAAGCTAATAAATCACACAAATGACAACATTCAGAAACGAAAGGCCATACTCTAATGCACCTAGCACACAGAGACAAGGCAGGCAAAAGAAAGATGGTCTCGTGACTCCCAGTCAATTTTATCTTTCCCAACAACCAGAAAACAGAAACAGAATAATGAAGTCTTCTAGGATCTGTATTTCACTGTTCTTCCAAAACCAGAGCTGCAGCTTTAACTCTTTAACTTCCAGTGGACTGAATGATGTTACTATGCAGAATACCAACAAGAAAATTCATAAGACTACCACATTCATTTATTTCAAAAATTTCAGAGTTCAGGTAACTGAAGAGTTGGTAGTTTTTACAAAGAAACGTTGTCTAACAGCATTTTTTACATGGTAGTTTAATAACTAAAATCAAATTATTGTAAGGTGTTGATCCCATCAAAGCAAATGCAAGGTTCTGCATCTGGGTTGGGAATCTCAGGCACAGATACGGGTTGGGCAGAGAGTGGCTTGAGGAGGAGAAGGATTTTGGGTGTGTCAGTCAATGAAAGACTCAACATGAGGCAGCAATGCACACTTGCAGCCCAAAAGGCCAACTGTATCCTGGGTTGCATCAAGAGAAGAATGACCAGCAGGTCAATGGAAGTGATTCTGCCCCTCTACTCCGCTCTCATGAGACCCCACTTGAGTACTGCATCCAGTTCTGGAGCCCCCAACAAAAGAAGCAGCAACACATGATGCGAGTTATGCTGGCCAAAAGCTGGAAGCTTTAATACTTGCACTCTGTTAGAGTTACTGAAACCAAAGAAAGTGAGAAAAGTTGGCAACATTTTCTATTATGTCACTGAGGCTATATGACAGATCACAATGCATATCTGAAAAAACTAGGGCAAAATTTTCAGGATAAGCTGCAACTTTGTCCAAGTATCTTCTCCAATGCTCTATGCTCTAAAGAACAGTGTATTTTTATTGTATATTTCAGTACATAGCCTAACAGGAATTCACATTTTCTTTTTTGTTATTTAGCCAGTTAGCAAGGGATAATCTGCTAACATTTGGATTATTCACAAAATGTGGTGTGTCTGAAAGCCACTATATAATGCTATATATATAAAAAGAAACGTCAATAAATAGATACCACACAAACACACAACAACAACAAAAACCATGTACTCTCTCTGCTTTTCAACTGCATGGAGAAAGCATTCAGCATAAGGCCTCCTAGCCTTTCTTTAGATGGACAAAATTAGCAGAAAACTTCAGGAAAATACACTTCAGGATGACGATACATGACTAATCTTTTATGACTTAGTACATGACTGCACATAGGCTCAGAGTTATGATGAGTGATTTGCCTGTCTACTTTCCATTTCCAAGAAAATTGCAGTCATGTCACTCATTTTCCAGCACGTCTGAGTCAAATTATCTTGTGTTTGCTGCAAGGACCCACACAGGGGATAGTTTCCACAGAGCAGCTGAAGTGTGGCAGCTTTTGAAGAAAGTGACATGTTTATAACCAAAAGACTCAGTTAAGCAGGATTCAAATTTTTATGCCACTTCAGAACAGAAACAGCATTGAAGAAAACAGTGAACTAGTCAAGAAAAAACTGATTTTCTATAATTATTTCAAGACCACCACCACCATAGTCCTTTCTTAAGACCAATGGCAAGCACATAGAAAAAGAAAGTTTTCAACTCTATTCTCCTCCATTAAAATTTTCCTCATTCATATTTAGCACAGAAAAAGAAAAGTTGTAGAATGTACACTTTATTAAACTTTCTGACACATCTCAGTTTCAATCATCATTTACAATACCTAAAACTGGGCATCCTTTTCAATAATGTAAGCCCAATATCTCCGAAGACAAGGACTATTTTGATCCCAGACATATTTTGAGGATGCAAGATCAACAACTGGAAGAATATACCATAAAACTGGTTGTATTATTTAACACATTCCGTTAATCCTTTATACTGTCAGAAGCATGACTGAAGGGTTGTTTAGTTGTTGTTTTAAGTAAATGAGAAATATGGCCCTGAAAGGAGTTTTAGAAATCTCAGCATAATAATAATAATAATAATAATAATAATAATATGGCTATTTAAGTGCTGGAGTATACACCCAATCTAAGAGTAACGTGATAAATAGATGTATCAGTGGTATACTTTATGCCTATCAATATTGAAACCCCTTAGAAATTCTGCCAATTTTTAGCAACTAGCGTCTGAGCTTATCAATCATTTCCACTCATTGCTTCAAATTTAAACTGATGATAAATTGTTGGAGGTGGCTTCTTCATCCTGCATCTCTACTGGAATGTAGGGCCCAAGAACTTCTTGCTTTATCTTCTCTCCTCAAAGAAGAGTGAATGCAGATCTCCTGTCTCCCATTTTAGATTTAAACTATATGATTTTGGCAGTGCCTTTGGAAAGGAAATATATATTCTAATAATAATAAAATAAAATAAAGAGACATACAAAAGTAAAGGACTATATCTAAATTACTAGCTTGGATGTTTTCTTAGATACATAGAATACCTAAATCTAAACTTAACTTTTCAAATTTGGACATAATTAATCCATTGACTATAGAGAGCCTAAAATTCCAGGGTGAACTAATAAATTCTGAGTTCCATAGTGAAATTTTTACTTAGTAGCCAGGCAGAGAAACAGATTTAACAACTGTAAATTGGGATGACACATGCAAACATCAAATCCATTTCTATCCACACAGCCTAATCTTGGTTCTAGTTGTTTCATGCATTCTTTGTTTTCTATGTAATATTTGCTCTCTAATCCACTCTTTCCTCCTCTTTATTTTTTTCCTGGCCTAATGCTCCAAATTGTCAAACTGCAGCAACTTACTCAAGTTTTGAAGGAAGTTCAAAAATATTATTTATCAAAATATTTTTACAACACTTAATACACGTTCAATAAAGAAACAATAGAGACATACTAGTTTCCAGTACAATACTTTGCTCAACAAAATAAGTTTAGAAACTGGAAGTCCTTCCCAAGGGGGCGGGGAGGGAGGAGGGGGAGGGGAGGAGCAAGAGAATAAGAAAGTGTGATTTATCTTATTTCACCACCTCTTATAGATTCCTACCTGAGCACTTCTAATTTTTGTTGTCTAGGATTAACCAGATAAAATACATTAAATTAGGGGTGGAAATACAGAAATATTCCTCAGGCTCAGTTAATCTGTAAGCTTTCATACCCCCCATTTAGCTCACACACATGAATCAAATTAGAATGTGACCAGAGACTGAGATGGTGACTCTGAATCAGCACAGATAAATTTACAGATGTGAAACATACATTTAAGGAGAAAGTAATGGAAATTTCTTCTGGCTGAATGGGTCTCTCTATTAAAGTGGGTTTTTTTGAACATTAGTTTCATGTTTCCTTCTCACTGCAGGTTGTACACTGATTATATGTTTCATCCCAAATGTTGAATGAACAGCTAGAATTTGATCAGATGCTTGATGCCTGGTTTGCTTGTCCAGCAAAATGAGTTGAATATAATCAACAAAGAATTCTCTTTTGAATTATATTTTCAATGCTTCAAGGTCCTTCAACCAGAAAGTATGACTTGTTACATATTTAGCTTTGATTTCTTTTCTTTGGGGTTGGACTGACATTTTTCCTGCTGGGCTGGAAAATGATGCATTGAGGCACCGTTCTAAAACCAGGAGATGTGTGCATTATAGCAAAGCATTTAAGCACATAGCCAGCGAGAACATTCTGAGTGCAGAGTAAAGGCCTCAGTCAGAAGTAGCTACAAGCAGACCTTACAAGATGATTTCTTTTTCTGCACAACTTGATAATAAAAATTGTCCTCCTGGCAGTGTGTCGGAGGGCATGTTAGGATTACGTGTAACCACAAGAAGCCTAAAGCCTGCTTCACAACAGTTTTATTTGGCAGAGGAGATTGGAAGTATTTGTATATGAGAATGAGAGACACGGTCTGAGGAAAAGAGAAATGCAAACAATCAACTTAGTGCCTGACAGGCAATATGCTTTTTTTTTTTTTAATAAATAAATAATACTCCAACATTCAGAAATTAAGTATGATTTTGTTAAGGACATAATGAATGATGCACAACACATGCATGTTTCCATATATATCCCCAGAGCCAGAAGGCAGTGCCAGGAGATTTATTGGTTTTTCATTTTTGGCTTTTCTACAAATAGGGAAGATTAGAAGATGTGATTCACAAGTAAAGAAAGCATAATTGTACAGTAACTGAGATAAAGCCAAGAGTCAGACCTAATGCAGCTAACTTTGTTATAGCAAACATTGCTTATTATTTACCAAGAAAACCATATTTTGAGGATTCCAATATTACAGAAAAGTGTCTAATTTGCTTCTTGAAAGGGACTGTGCTGATGTGAGCCACCACTTCTCAGTTCCCCAGGAAGGTTTCCCCATCACCATAGCAAAGGTGGAACATTAATGCTAGACTTCATTTTCTATTAAGGAAAGACACAAGACTTTGCTAAAAGTCTTAGCCCTAGTTATATATGTGCAAATAATGAATGCCACTGCTATACTTTCACCAGATATTCCTAAAGCTACATTGCATTTGTATCTTCAATAATACAAGAAACAGAAGTAGATAAACTATTCACAGAGGTTACATTATCCATTTTAAGAAAGTAAAAGTAACAATCCATTTGGGAAACACTATTTTGGACAAACGCTACTGAACAAATGAAATTACAATATGTTATCAGCTAAGGACAATTACTAAGTATTATGTGCAATTTTCTGATGCCTTTGACCAGGGTGACATTACAAAGACTGAGTCAGTCAGGATTTATAGACAACAAGCAGAGTCAATGACAATTTGCCTCATTAAGTACAAATGTTGGATCACTAAAGAAATATATTTAGTCATTTATCTGTCAACTCTAATTTTTAAAAAATGCCATGAAGTGACTGAGTTCACTCCTTCTGAGTGGGCCTAGTGCTCACTGTGGCTGTTCTTCCTCCATGTGGAGCCACAGTGATCTTAACATGCAGCACTCTACACACAAACAGCCTCTTCTCCAAATTACATCACACTCTGCTATAGAAATGGACTGTAGTTAAGTGTTCAAAAGGAAACACCCTAAGGTGCTTCCTTTATACCCACAGTGATGTACAGACCTTCTGGCAAAGGAAGCAATCAGGGAGTCAGATGTTTCGCACATAAAGAGGTCAGAGATATGCCACCTTTTGAACACATACTGAATCTAAATATGGGAATGCTTCATGAGACCCATTTTACGTCGATTCAAAGCTATTAGAATAGTTTTGTTTTAAACACGTAGAATAGTAGTATTTAAAACAATTTAAAAAATTAGGATTGACTCCTCCAGTTTCTTTCATACATTCCTAACTCCCTACAACCCAGACTTTTTGGATACTGGGAAAGAACCTTATGATATCTAAGATTTCCAGAATTAATGGATAACACACAGAGCTAATGGATAACGTTACTTCAGTGCATGTTGTATATTGGAAAACAGGATGAAGTAGTTACAATTGGCATGAAAAAAAAAACAAATTAAAAAAATAAAGTATCACCAGCTCCTGAAGTACTATAAATCTATAAACAAGAGATGATAGGTAAAATACAGGGATTAAAAATAAAGAAGGCTTCTGCAGAGTAATAAAAACAATGCTGCAGTTGCCTGTGCCATGTCCTATAGCATAAAATCTCATTCAATAAATTACCCTCTGCAATTTAGCTCCAGCTTATATTGAGAATAAGGAAACAATACAACAGCAAGTCTTATCTCCAAACACATACAATCTTATTCAAGTCTTTTCATTGTTTTTGTTTTCTTTTATAAGGTTTCATTTTCCTTCACAAATACAGTAGCTGATGTTTAAAGGCATATAAATCACGTAATTAATATAGGTATATATGTATGTATGGGTATATATACTTTATGTGTGCTTATATCAAATGAGCTGTAATAATCAGGTACATATCAGCATGCTGAGTGTTTTTCCAATAGTGAAATATCCTCTTATAGAAACAATCAGTTTAGCAAAATGGATAATTTTAATTGACACGTTGCTTTAGAACAACTCTTTACCATCTGTTCTGCCCTCTAATTACAAATGCAACAAGAATATAATTCACAATTGCATCATTAAAAAGACATAAGGAATGTAATGTACATCTCTGCTCCATTTTAACGTAGCATGCATCTGTTCCTCGTTTTGGAGATCAAATATTTATATATATATATAAAATAATAACAATTAAAATAAATCCAAGGAAAACTTCTTTCTTTTAATAGATAAAATTCTCCCCCTCTACAATTTTTCCATAAAAGGCATTATTGGTATAAATGAGATTACTGAATATATGTGGAATGCATTTGAACACAAGTGCCTGCCTGTCCCTTATCAGCTTGTCTTATATATGCACTTAAAGGAGAACATAAATAATACCTCCACATATCTGGCTCTATCAATAGACAAAGTACTCTCAGACAGTCATGAATCAAGAGCAAAGGAATCGGTAAACCTGAACTAGCTTTCACATAGTCTAATAAAGTAAGCTGTTGGACATCCTTAATTGATTCAAGAAAATGCAAGTTGAAAGAAAACTCCTGATTTTCACAAGTATTTAAAACAAAACACTGATGGATGTTTCATTTTCTCCCAAGATGCCTCAAATCCCACCAGGATCTTACTGCAAGTCCTTAAATGTCTTTTCCATCACACACATAGATCTCATAAATCTTAGGTTCTCAAGATCCTAAATACTGTCCTTCAGCAAAAGACAAAACTATAAATCACCAAGTTAAAATTACAAGAACACCATTGTTATTTGTGCAGCTTAGCTTTTACCACTAGTAAAGCACTACTGTTTACTGCATACATAGCAATCAGTTTGAAATTAGCTCAGGTATGTCCCTGTAACCTGCTGTCACACCTCTTGGGTGCAGGACGAACGTGGAGTGCAAACACCCAAACACTTAGTTGAGTTTTAGAGATGTATCCCATGAAATTATATGATGTATTGGAACCCCCATTTTATAAATCACAGGACTACGTAACAAAATACAATCCTTCCTTGAACCTAAAATCTTTCTTGGAAAGATAAGGTCATACAACCTGAGTGTGGCAAAACATAAAGGTTCATTCTAGCTCCCTTTTGTTTGAAGACATTATGCTTTAAGGCTCATCATCAAATATTTATATTTAAAGACACAATACAAAATAATCACATAATGTATATTCTTAGGGTATCAGATAGAAGAAGTTGAAAGATCAAGCACACAATACAGGGAATTCTAAAAATAATGTTGCTACAGCAACTCACCCACATTGCGAATACTGTATTTTTTATTATGTTCCTTTCACTGCATAAATGGAAATTTATTAAGGAAGAGTTTTAACAAAGAAAGTAGTAGTAGAGGAAACAGTCATCAAATACAAAGTCATCAGGTTACAACTGGGATAGGCCAACTAAACTACAGTTTTATTCTTAAAAGGGCATTGTGGAGCATTAGAAATCCCAAGATCAAATTGTTCAGTTGAGAAGTTATAGCAGTGCTAGTTGATTTTTTCTCTTAAATGTCAGCCCTCACTACCCCACTGGAAGACAAAGTGACAAGCTGGTTCCTTACTTCTGATCTCTTTTAATCTCTTTTTCATTCCCTTACACAGCAGCAACCTCATGCAGCAGCGAATACCTTCAGTACCATCCTGTATCCTTTTGGGAACTTATCAGAAAAACACACCATTTCCTTTGTAGAAATTAAATATTAATTTTACTAAAGGATAAGAATAAGTATCCCTTTAAAGCATCAAGATGATCAAGCTTCTGCACCAATCTCTATAGCATTCAGTTTTTATTCTTTAATGTTTTACTGATATTCTTATAATAAGAAACAAGCTATATATACTCATTTAATATCAATACTGAATTCATTAGCAGCCTAAAGGATCATTTTTAGCTATTCCTCTACAGTGGGACTGGTATGGAACATATGGAACCTTATAGAATGTTGCAACAGACATTTCTGATAACATTTTAAAAGGAATTGCAACACACAGTGTACAGATCTGGTTTGAAAACCTTGTCATTTAATGTAAAGCCAAAGTCTTTTGAAAGCCTGATCTCAGGTTCTTGGTACACAATCCTTCACAGAAATGCAGTTTTCATTCCTCTAGAAGAAATAGTTCTCTTCTTGAATTTTTAACATGGTAGAAACAGCATACTTGCAGATATGTCTACTAGAGGACACACTGTTCAATGGACCCTAGCAGCTATGAGATCTATAGCTCTCCTTTCTTCCACTCTGCAGTAATGAAAACACAACTAGCCTGTCCAAGATCTATCCTCTTCCTGACAGGCTGAGTGGGGAAAATGTGGAGAAGCTATATGGGTTACCCATACTGCAGTTTGAAATGCTCAAGTCCATCCCACTGTGCCTATGCACTGCCATGTCTAGTACCTCCTCAGCTTTCCATGGAACAGAATTCAATATCAAAACAGGAATAAAACTTATTTAAAGACTTAGTTAATACAATTGCAGTTCAGCTGCATATTTAAAACACCAGAATATTTTCCAAGCTATAATAATTACACTTGATTGACAAACCTAGGGAGACATGAAAGACAGGGCACACAACTACATTCAACAACAATTTCTACCACTTTTCAGATTCCCTTACAGAATTGAGCATCACCAAAAGGAAAGAGATATTGCAGATCTATTGAGATCTAGGTCCACAATTTTGCTAGTGATAGTAGCTTATGGTATGCAATTCCACATAGGAAAACAATAAACATTTCTAGATGTCTCTGGTGAAACATGTTTCCTTGCAAGCATTATGTATTCACACGTTTTCTTTTAGTGTATTCATGGAGAGGGGAAAAAAAACCACAAAATACCACACTTCGATTAAACAAAAGCTCACAAAGTTTAGACATTGCAGGAAACCAAAACAGCAAAACAGCAGCACGCGTTCCTCCTCACTTTGTGCTCTGGCCCAATAAAATAAAGTACCATATTACATGAGAGAAAGTGTGAGTCACTGAATATTGTAAATTTTCCTAATGTATCACAGCTACAGAAACACCTGTGCTAAACTTAGTAACTTTGTGCTAATCCTCTGTGAATATTTCAACAGCCCTCTGGTGTTTTCTTTCCTTACCAGCATGCTGGGGTGGTCGGTGTTATTCTTTCTCCTCTGCACATGCTTCCAAGATGTCCATGTTTGACTCATCTGGTCCAGCTGCCCCCTGCCCAGCCTGAAGCAGGCAGGCTGGGCAGCTGAGGCAGCCCTTAGCATCTGAAGGCTGACCTGCCCTTCATGAGCAGCAAAAGGCCAACATGAGCACTTTGCTCAGGTCTATTGCACCAGTGCCTTTTTCTATCCCCACATAATAAAAGATGTTAAACCTGGAAGGTTGTAAAATGACTGTTTCTACATTACACTCAAAGCACTGTTCTCACACCATTCCTTGATAAAGACCGCAGAAGGAAAGCCACTGCATAGTGCCACACATTGCTCAAAAGCACAAAGTGACCCTCAAAGAAAAAAACAATGCAACAAATTTTAAAAACAGCAAAGATCGTGTCGGACTGACCTTCCCAAGGAAAGGCTACATCAGGTTCTGGTGCCCAGAACAGCTGCACCTGGGTTCAGGTGTCAGGGAGTGCTTTCCAGAATCACTGCACTGCTCTGCACCTGTGGGTTCCTCCAGCAGCTGCTCCCTGAGGGTGCAAGGGGCGCTCGGAAGAAAGTTCCAGAACCATCCGGAGAACCCAGCCTCCCCAGCCCGTCTGGGGGTCAGTTTACCCATCTCTTTGATAACAGGCTAGAATTGCCATTACTGAGCATTTAAGGTTTATTCTCAGGATTTAAGCAAATTCCTAGCTTTTGTGAGGACGAAACGGTTTGAAATTAGAGGGCACAGACCCAGCCCCTGGTCCTCAGGCCTGGCTTGCACTATAGTTACACCAGCACAGCTCCCTGCGCTGCCACAGCCATGGATCTTGGGCTGACAAACTGCTGGAGGTTAATCATGCGGTGTGGTGCATCAGAGGGAAACGCAACACGGATGGAAAAATTAAAAGGACACACAAATCAAGGACTGCAAAGCTGCAGTTTGTAAATAGATTACATGCAGCTGAGTTTATTGCACCACTGATAGGAGTAGTGCTGAGACCGAGCTATGGAGTCAAAACCAGATTTCAGATTGTTAAAAAATTTCACAGTTTACATATTTGCTGTTTTCTAAAACCAGGTTTTACATTAAAAAAAAAAAAAGCAGTGGTTTGCATCTATCAAAAATAAAGAAATAAATGTCTAGTACATCCATAATCAGTAACTCTTCTTTCTTAAGATGGTTCTATTAAGGCCCCTGCTCTTATTTCCCCTCCTTGCACCAGCACTCATGCCAGTCCAGCCCCACAATTTTGTTTACCATAAGTAGAATAGAGGTAATAATTTATACTTTTTTACTATTGATCTAAGAAGGAGGGAGGTTTGGAGAGCTCTCAGGCATAGAGATGAAATGCATAGGGCACAGATGTCCCTTTTATAGCTGTTAGCTATGTTGATCACACTTTTTAATTAAGAAGGATTTTATAGGAATGTAACAAGTGAAACTCCTACTTTATCAGTTAAGTATACTCCTCCTTCACACATGAAGCTTTTATTTTATGGTTAAAAAAAAAAAAAGTCCTATTGCTTTCTGTAAAATACAGTATCCATAAAACTCCACTTGACGTGTATTGATTATATAAAGTGAATAACATCAAAGAAGGGGGATGGGATTTCTGCATTATGCACAAAACTGCTATGGCTACAATTAATAACCACATGATTCTATTAGAGCATTTTCAAAAGGATCTATGATTCTATGGTTTACCAGCACTTCATTTCAAGGGGCTCACCACAAATATTTTGGCACTGGTCTGAGGATTATAACACAGGTTTTATCTCCTTTTCTTAACTGGGAACACCCTACCCTCCAGAGATGTTCTTCTTTCCTGTACAAAATGGAGTGGATAACAAAAACATTTGAGAGTGACACACTTTGGAATACTTCGTTGTGGGATGATATGTCTCTCTCTTGCAAAATAGAAGTGTACAAATTTCCTCCAAAAGATTGATAATGAAGAATCTCTGCAACAGCACACTTCCCATGTTCTCTATTTATGAAAAGAGGTTGGCTCCTTCTGTCATATTTTGACAGACATAAAACAGTAGCTTTTGCATTGAGAAGGGGATTCTGATTAAGCAATTATTTTATTTTCCATTTTAGCTCTTACCGAGGCAGTGCAAACATTTTAAATTAGCAAATAAATCTATTTATAGGATAGTTGATATTTCATTGGATTAACAAGACACTATTACTCCTGTGTTCTTTATTCCAGGTAGAACTCAACTATTTCTGAAAATATGAGAAAAAAAAAGTTCTATCACCCATAATTATTTAATAATTCTGCTTCACTGTGTGTTTTCTGGTTTCATATCAGCAGTACAAAAACTGATTTATTAATGGCAAGACCATCTGCAAGTGCAACTTTTCTATGTTATCAATGTCTTCATACATCCTTTTATCATCTCAATGATATCTCCAGTTAAAGTCCAATTTCTGTCCTTATCTTCCAACCTATTTAGGTTCTAGGAAAAAGTTTTGCAGGCAGTTTTGAGTCTTTCCTTTTCTTATTAGAGACTAAAAGTTAATGGGCTCATCAGAAAAGCAGTGCACTGTGTACAAACATTCCTATTGCAGTTCTAAAAACTATCATAAGTGCAGTTGTATTTTATTTGGTTGGGCCGTTGCAATTCCTCAAATATCTGAAACACATGCTTTCATAAAGAAAGACGTATAAGTTTCCCTCTCTATGCCTGATCACCTCTATGGAATCCTAGTAATTAGATTTTCTGTCCCGTTAGTCTTCATTCAATAAAACAGTGTTGCAGACACTCCCCTAAGCATGGTTCTGAAATCTGCTTTCACCTTGCCCAATCACCAAATGATTGGTGAGGAATAGTTACTCTATTTTTTTTCAAAAACACTGGTTTTCTTTTGCACAGGTGCTACAGAACATATGTATAGTGTAGAAAAAATTCTCTTCTTCAAAGTCCTGTAGGAAGCTTGTGTCTGGCTGTACCAGGTCAATCACTAAGTAACTCTTCATTAATGCAGCCTTCTGAAATTAATTTCTCTATAGAGCAACGAGGAAATTCTAAAAATCTTCAGCTTCTGGAAATTTCTGGAGCTTTAGGAGCTCTTCTGTAACAAAAATCCATGCTCAAAAGCCTCTTTCAAATGGCTGAACTTCTGAATTAGAGTTCTTAGCAACGTGTTTCAGACCACAAGGTAGAGTGGCAAGTAATCAATCATGCAATTGCTATTTGCAAAGACTTTGTTTTCTAAGATAATTAGAGTTCTTTCAGGAGTTGTCCAAAGGTATTGACAAAGCAAATCAATAAATCTATTACTACTGTTTGTTCAGATCTAACTTACAACTTTCTTTACTAGGCTATATCAGGATGAACTAAAATCAGAAAGAAAAAAAAAAAGAAAAAAAAAGACAACAGCCTGAGCTTGTCGTATCAAAAGCTGTCAAATTTAACTATGATGCCAATAATCTCTTGTGTCATTTAGCTTTAATTAACTCTTCTAAAAAATGAAGGAATTATCATATCGGGTCAAAACAGATTTCATCTCATGCCCTCTCTCTCCATGAATACTTTATAGGAGATTCTTCAGCAGCACACACAAAAAAACAAGATGAGCAACAGTCGGGTCTCCGGAGACTCCACTTTATAAGCTCCTCAACAGTATACAGATACACATTCTGTATCTGTAGAGATAGAGATACTGTTCTGGAGACCATGTAGCATAGTGATTGTCAAACACGTTTTAAAAATGGTTCCACCTTTTTATGAATTACCTACTGATTAATATTTCACTGTTTTACAAGCATTGCCCTGCATCATGAATCTGAAGTCTGAAAATAAAAGATGCTCCTTTTCTTCTCTTGACTTTCTAGATATTATAACTTCACTGTAATTTGTTCCAATATGATGTTCACATAAAACAGCCATCTTGCTCTTCCCCACAGAAGTTTTCTTTTCCTTTGCATTGCCACACTATGCAACCTTTTAGGACGGTAAGGAATAAGAAAAATACCTTTTTATTTATTCTTTTTTTACTGTCTTTGTAGTATCTTTACAATACTATTATGATGAAATTAGTGTATTTCTTCTGCCTACATACACATTAACCAAACGAGTAGTAAATTATCTCCCTGTGTATTTGAAGGATATTAAATTACTTTGTGTTAAATTACGTTATCTGGCTCCAGCTTTTACAGTTAACATGCTTATCTAAAGAGAAACAAAAATATTAAACAAAGCTCCCTTTTTACATAGGCTTGTGCCACAAGCTTTAACACTGACTAAGTATATTTCAGAAACTTATAGACTTAAAACATCATGATAAGTTAGGAGCCTAGCCTGCAACTGTCTTCCTGAATATAGTTGGGATAGTGATGCTAAAGTGAGGGGAAATCCTCCTTTCACAGCATAAGTGAGCCTCATCAAGACAGGTGGTGCAAGACGGGTAGAAATCTCCAGTAAGATCTTTTCAGAATCTTGTGGACCTCTTTCCATAGAAAAGTGCCCTTCCTCTGCATAGAGGGTTATCTCTGTTCTTATCACTGCACTCTCGATTGGGCACTATCAGTAGAATTATTTAAGTTCATTCTCATTTTTACAGGAGGATACTGGTGAATGTATATTACTAGTATTCATCCACCTATACAGCACAATATATGTCATCCTCACATATTGTACAGTGGTATCTTGCTATCTAAACAGTAGTGCAAAAGAACCTCTGAAACGCAACCATGTGTACATGACTTCTTTAGTATCAAGATCATCCACTTGATACTATATAAATAAATCAATCACATCATCATAATAGCCAAAAGGCAGAGCTCACAGAACATTTTCTCAGCACTCTTACACTTACCTCACAGTAAAGAGTACAAAGAGCAAAAGAAAAGTATATACAAGATATATTAGAGAATCCATAGCTGATTACTGTATAGCTGTCTCTCAGTTTATGTTCATATGCAAGAGTCCATAGATGAGTCTGAATTCCTCCCCCATACACTGGCATTCATTAAAGACAACATGCTGACTGCTCCTCCATAGGCTTGCAAGAAATTCCAAAGGAGGAGAACCTGACTGCCTGAGCATGATATTCTTTATTGAAGAACTTTTTTTAAGTGACCAACTACCTTTATCAGAGTAATACCAGGCTGTATGTACAGTCTTCCATATGCATACATAAACAGAGAGAGATCCATTTCAGCAAGTTGCTTTAAGTCAGCATCCTTTGCCTCTATAGTCACCAGATTCAAGGAGTTGCATTTAACTGCTGATAGTCTTAGTCAGAGACCCTCATGGAACAAAGCACTCTTGTTAGTGCAGTAAGACACAAAGGAATAACGGAACTGTGTATGGTATAACAGTTGCAATAAAGCTAGGAAAATGTCACACTAATCATTATACACAAGTAAATATACTATGGCAATGGGTTCTATTTCTTTTTAAGATAATGTGAACAACAGCTTCAAAGAAATTGCAAATCTTTGCTTGAAGGAATTGTGAGGACTGTTTTACACATGTCATAAAAAGCATCATTTTTTCATGTTTTAGTAATGTTTAAGAAACTGACTTTTATAGCACTTTGGCTATGGAAGTCACATGTCATTATTTGTAAAGAGTGTTTTGGAGAGCTGTTTATAAAAAGGCTAAGCATTGTATTACATGTGTATATTTTATGTCCCCACTTAAACACTGGAGGAGTCTTGTGGTAATAACACACAATGGGGCATTTTGGTGATACTATTCCACTTCGCTTTTTGATTCTTTATTGTTAAAAACTCTCTGATGAGAGTATTTCTTTCCTCTATGGAGTTGCTTATGTTTGGTCCTGGATTTAACAATAGTGATACAGAACTATACAATGCTCATGCCATTTCAGTTTCCCTAGGATTAAGGAATCAGACAGCATTGCAACATTCCCTAACAGGGTCAGTACTTAGAAATTGTTTTTCCTTTTTTTCCTTTGGCTGGCACTGATTCAGTGATGCACCCTAAATGCTGCAAAACAAATAGTATGTATTTCCAAACACTGTGATGACCACATAAATGAGTTTAAAATTTGTGATATAATATCTTTCAAGTTGCCAGTATCGGTGCCAAAAATCTGTCTGAATTTAGGTTGCATGTCACGTATTTAAGGTATAATCTACATAGCATGTGTAAACCAGAAAGCATCTATGATATCTCAATTTTTCCTTGGGGAAAGGTGCAAAAATTTTACTGTGATGAAACAAACTGCAGGTGGCCATGTGTTGAACATTATGTTTCCAGAGCCAGAAAAAGCTGAATGCACATTCCAGAATGCACTAGGAATCAATACACATATTACATTTTTTAGAGAGAACTGTTACTTTCTCATTCTCAGTGGATGCATTAACTGAACCTGTGACTTTAAGTACCCCTCTGGAGAAAATATTGTTTTGTACTTTGAAAGCACTGCAGACATGGTACGTTGCTGATGTTCAGCCTGGCATTTCTTTTTATACATGGCACTGCTGTTTTATAGAAAGTGTCTTACTTTTGAAGTTCTTAACTTTCAAGCACCCTTTGTACAAGTAGATAATGTTAAATTTTTAAGTGCACAAGTAATACAAATGGAGCTGAGTGCATAAATACTTGCATAATCTGGGTCCATTTTTATTCTTTCAATTTTACTACTCATGGTGAGATCTGCCAAATCACATTATAAGCATTTTATACAACAACAACAAAAAAAAGGCACTTAAACTTCAGTATGTTAAATACTGAAGCAAGGATAAATGGAAAATGATTTCTGTGTTCTTGCACGTCTCTCTTTGATTTTCTGGTCCTATTGAGTATTCTAACAGCAGATGGTATGATTATCAAGTATTCATCAATTGGAAAAATCTCAAGCTTTGAAAAATATTATTGCTTTGATATACTAATACTGAACATCATCATCAGTAGTTCATTCTCCTAAATGGAAAATGCAGCATTATTTTATTTGAATCTCAACAAAAATTCCCACTTAAATCTAAGATATTTCACACTTGTCAAAACTTATTTTACAGAGAACTTCTAATTCTACCTGTTTATGGGTTTTTCACACATTTTTCTCATCTTTCTGTCTTAGAGTGATAATGGATTTCTGAGACAATTTAAATCCTTAAATATGCACAAAGTGAGCAGGGGGGCAGTTTAATGTGACTCATTTACATCAACTACAGTACAGAAGAACACAAATGAATCAGTCAGAGCAAAATAAGGCAAATTATTTAGTGCAAACGATGCATTCATGCCAACAGAGATAATGGTAATTACACCATAACTTACAAATCATCTATGTGTGTAACTCTTGTCACTACTCTGCACCCCACAATTCACATTATGATTTGGTACAAGATAGAAACTCTGAATATATGAAACATATGAAGATGAATTAATTATATTATGCTCAGTCTAATATGCCACGTTTCATTCTTATAATTCAAAGTAGCCAAATTTTAGATCTTTAAACATAGTCTGAAAAACATTTTGAGTTTATCCCAAACCAATTTTTTTGGCACTTAGTTTTATTTCGCTCAACTATATTCATACACTATATGTAGGTTGCTCCAAAAATAATGCCTTCTATTTATTTCCATGGAAACAACAATGGATACAAAGAGCCCAATAACACTAAGTAACACAGAATTTTCAGCTATAAAATGCCAGTTTGCAACATTTACCGCCATTAGCTATGCATTTTCATCAGCAATGAGCAAGAGCCTGCACCAGTGGAGGTGAATCACTGTTGCTGCCATCACCGCTGAAACACACCACTCACTGCCTCACTGTGCTCACATCTGCTGTTTGGTCTCCATAAATGTTCATCAGGCATCACTGAAGGTTAGCAGGTGCCATTTTTTCCACACAGAGAAATTCAATAGCACACCTTAGCTTCATACATACTTCCAGGTCAGGCACCATTTCATCAGACTGCCCCTCTGCTGCCATAGAATCATAGACTCATAGAATTGCAAGGTTGGAAACGACCTGCAAGATCATCTAGTCCAACCACCCTCCCATTCCCAGTACCACAAGCTACTAAACCATCTCTCGTAGCTTCTCATCCAGGCGCCTCTTGAACACTGCCAACTCCACCACCTCCCTGGGCAGCCATTCTAGTGCCTGACCATCCTCTGAGAGAAAAAGTTTCTCCTAATGTCCAGCCTAAACCTCCTCTGGTACAACTTCTAGCCATTTCCTTGGATCCTACTATTTGCCTGGGAGAAGAGGCCAGACTCTTTTTCATCACAACCCTCCTTCAGGAAGTTGTAAAGTGCAAGGAGGTCTCCCCTGAGCCTCCTCTTCTCCAGAATCTGTCACACAGCAACAAAATGTAATGAGATATTGTTGGGAAGGTTCATTCTCTACTGCCAAGCCACCAGCATCCACCTCAAATGTCATACACCAACATAATAACTTTTGAAGCACACAATGAATTCGCAGTACAGTATTAATTGCAAAGCATTAACACTTTTCAATAGAATACATCAAATAGTGATTCACAATCAGGATCAAAACAGAAAAAAAAAAAAAAATTCTCTATTGGTGCCCTTAGTCATTTCACTGTTCACAATTCAAATCCAAATATGGTTCAGTTTTCAGTTTCCAGCTTACCATTACAAATCAAAATGGTCTGCCCTGGAAAAATCATCTCTTGCTTCACCACAGGTTAAATAAATTCACTGTAATATTAGCAATAAATAGTTTTGTAATACATTACCCAGAGCAAACACTTTGTATGATATCCCATTCCATTAAGAGTCTTCCTGATATAATCAGCAAACAGACAACAAAGATTGATTAATCAATAAGTGGGCTTGGCCTTATTACAGCACACAAATTAGACAATTCAGGATATATTGCATTATAAGCAAGATTTCTTCTTTACAAATATTCTCCATAATTGATAGTAGTGACCTTTTGGCAATACTGAAAAACATTCTCAATTAATAGGCTATTTTTGCAAAACAGATCACAGTGGGGAGAACCATGTAAGACTTGCACAGTAAGACTTGAGAGAAGAGGAGAAAAATGTTTTTTAAACCTGCTCAGCAGGAAGCAGATGAGAGCTTTACTTTCTGAAGCAGTATTTGTTTAATAAAAGCACTGAAAAGACAATTTAGTTTAGATACAGCATTTCAAAACACACATCACCAAATAGGTTTTAATCCATTGGCCCCTTTGTTTCCAGAATGTCTGGGAGTCACTTACAACTTGTTAATTATAATAGATTCCAGATCAGAATTTCTTATGTAACAAACACATTAAAATCAGATTCTTTGCAATGTACACTATGTATCAAAATCAACTACACAAATTTAGAAAAGAAATAAGAACATGTGGCAATAATAGCACAGAATCTCACAAAGGAGCAAGCTTTTCTCTGCCCAGGGTCCTTTTCAGTGGAAGAGATACCCAGGTACTGTGTTTTAAGATGATTTTATAGCAAACTGCACATAAATTCGCAACAAATCTACTAATAAGATTAATACGCCTTCTTGCCTTAGGTATTCTTTCAAGGGAAGGTATGAAATGCAGACAAAAATGTCAAAATTACTTTGACTTTTACTACTGCATAAAGGGAAATTAGAAGGAGTCAAGGAAAAAGAAAGAAAACAAAAAGTAACATAATCAATGGTCCATATGCAAGTGAGACCTAAGCATTAGGAGTTTCCACAAGGTGATACAGGCTGAGCAAGAAATAAAATAATTCTCAGAAATGAAGTCAATGTAAGGAAGAAATGATCACCTCCTTGGAAGTTATTGTCAGCTAACCTGGGAAAGTTCAAATAAATTTGATACCAACTGAAGTGATACAGCTCAGATGTTGTCTTAGGACGTCCTAAGATGATACTTGGTCCTACACGCAACACAGATGAACCTTGTAGTACCAAGCTAGCTGAAAGAGACACAGATGTATCTATTTTCTCTCTAACATTAGCAAATAAATAAGTTCAATCCACTTCAGAATGAAGGAAACAAACTTTAACCCTCCCGCTCAGCAAGACTTACATTGATGGCCTTGTGTGTAGCTATTTTTACTAGTTTACAAGCTGTAAAAATTTCAATGTGCTCTATCCTGAAGGAAAATGTGTCTGCAAAGTATTTTTGTTCCATTCTCCCCTCCAGAGAAAAGCTAATTAGCCTTGATTCTTAGTCCTTTATTTTGTGATATTCAAGTCCACTGGTTTTGTGCAGTACCTTCTGGCTACACTGTGATCAAGTGTCACAAAAATACCATAAAGTCCAGAAGTTGCTAATTTAAGCAACTTTACTGTTTCCTGCCCACCCTCCACCACACCACTGTTTCCATCTCAGCCCAAGAATTTATAGAACTATTTAAAAAGAAAGATTAGGATTGGCTATGATTCCATAACAAGAATTGATTGAAACCTTGCACAAGTTTTCAGGCACAGAATTTGCGTGAGCTGGCTTAAGAAAAGAAAAAAAAAAAAAGGCAACATTTGTCCATTACTAATGTAATGTGAACCATTCCAGTCTGTATATTATTAGACTTGCAGGGCAGTGATAGGAGTCAAAATAATGTAATATATAGTTACAGTTACAAAATCTATTACACGCTTCTTTGTCAGCCCTTGTCACTTTTCATAGGCATATCTAAGATCCACTTGGAAACTAGACAGCAGCATGACAAGAGTATTCACAAAGAGTTTCCTTTCTCCATTCCATTCACCACGGAACTGCTGAGCAGGCACTTCAAGCCAGGCTGATGCATCTGCACCATCTATCATCTAAAGCCGACATGCCAAATCCACCGTCTCTTCCCTTGCCTATGATCAGAATAAACACTAACAAGAGCCAAGATGCATTACAGCCCATAAAGCTGGCTGAAAATATTTCTAAAGACAAGGCAAAAGTGCAAAGTAGAAATTCCTACAATTTCATAATATTTCATATAGTTGCTTGTGTCTACTGCAGTATACAGGATGTACTCTAGACAAAATAACAGCAAATCCTATAATTTGGGTCAGCAGTATTATTCTCTGAGTTTGTGGATAATTGTCATTGTACACATAATCCGTGCCTTCATTTCAACTCATCAGCATCAACTCAGGTAAACTTCTTTGCAAACAATCCACGCCAACTAGCTTACAAAGAGCTTTTTAGAAGCACAGTTGTCCACACCTTCCTCTCCCAGACACAGAAACCTAGCACCAAACGTCAAGCAATTCTAGTTATCCACTGAAATAGCATCAATTATATTCAGCTATATTTAAGGTAATTTGTACTCCTAAGCAAATCAGAAAGCATTCTGACAAATCAAGATAAATTTTGAAGACCAACGAAACAAATATATCTGGCTATAGCCTGTCTTCAAATTTAGCTTTCTGTACATTTTCTTGTGTTAATTACATATGTAAGATTTTGAGTCAGGAAGGCATCCTTTGACTCTACCATAGTTTTCATTGGCACAGTCATTTGTTAAAGAGCCTGACTTATTCTCTTTCAGGTACAGAAATATAGATTGGCCTGAATTTCATCATATTGATACTATATATCCACAAAATGACAGTCTATTTACCTGTATACTTCTACCTTTTCATGTCATATCTTCTTTCAAGGGTGCTTCACATGCTAGGCATAAGGCAAAATTCACATATATGATGGAAAGATCCATTGACTTCAATGCACTGACTTTTATGAAGTGCTGCCAACTTATACCATGAGGAACTGGATCACTCTATCGAGAATGACCTGAAATTAAAATAAAATTTAATGTCTGATACATGAAACTAAACACATCATTTGATCAGCATGCTTTTTTTCAAAGGAAATACAGTCATTAACAGTTACTCTGTCAGGTCATTCTCTGTGGTTGCCCTCTTCACTCATCATCAAGGCATCACAGAATTGCAGGGGCAGGAAGAGACCATCATCTAGTCCAATCCCCCTGCTAAAGCAGGTTCCCTAGGATATACAGGAAAGAGTCCAGATGGTTTTTGAGTACTTCTAGAGAAGGAGACTCCACAACATCTCTGGGCAGCCTGTTCCAATGTTCTGCCACCCTCAAAGTTGTCAAATTTTTCCTTATGTTTGTACAGAACTTCCCATGTTCCAGTTTGTGCCCATTGCCTTTTGTCACTAGGCACTGCTGAAAAAAGCCTGGTCCCATCCACTGGAGTACTGCCCTTTAAATATTTATAAGTGTTGATAAGATTCCCCCTAGTTTTCAGTTCTCCATACTGAGCAGTCCCAGATCTCTCAGCCTTTCTTCATAAGAGAGACTCTCTAGGCCCCTCACTATTATCTGAGCAACTAAACTGCATGACTTCTACACAAGGTCTAAATGTAAATCCTATGAAACTTTGGACATCAAACTAGTAAATCATTATTATTATTACTGGAAGAAGTTGTGGTAAATATGCATATGTTGCATTTTTCAGCCTCAGGGGAAAATTTTCTTATTTATTCATTTATTAATATTATTTTCTCTCTAGAGGAAATGTAACTAGATATAGTTAAAACTGAACAAAAATACATACAATATATTCATGGATTACACTTTAAATATTTCATGCCTCCTCTTCAAGACTAGTTCTAAAAAGTGTGTATACCCAGGTATTGAAAATATTTCAACATGCGCTCCCATAGTTTTCATCTATTTTTCAATAGAGCTTGTCTGATCCCAGATAGAGTAACAATTATCTGACTTTCTTTATTGGGTATGTTTCTTCAAGTTGAAAAGGCTGGAGAGTTTTTGCAAGGCCAGCATTTTGATTGCCAGCTCTTGCGCACTGTGAATGCGTAGGTCACTATGCAGGTGTTTGCAGTTGCAAGGACAGGAAAAACCATCACACTGACAGCTGTACAAAACTCATTCTTCACAGTTACTGGTGATCAGTTTTTCATTTTCTTTAAGGAAATGAGGACATCCTATGTGCAAATAATTGCACGATACAGACAGTGTTTGGAATCAGAGTGAAGGAAAGTTAGCTTCTGTGCTCCGAGAAGCTCATCTGATCTGATCTGCTCTGCTCTACAACCAGCATGGCAACTCCTGCAACTGGGCATCTGCTCCTTTTTTTCCTTTTTTTTTTTTTTAAATGGTTTTTAAAAGTCCAAACTCCAATCCAAATACAAAAAAAAGTTCATTTCAATTTTTACCTGGTTGTAAACTTTTACTTCCTTCTGGCACCTCATTTGAAAAAGAACAGTGCAGTTCCTCCAATCATATAGAATTAAGAATCTCTTTAAAAGTGGGGGTTTATCCAAGATGAAATCTTTCTTTTGATACTACTGACATGTATTCAGGTTATGACAACATGGTTAATTTCCCTACTGATAGATTTAAATTTTTTTTCCCATTAACATATTTCCTTCCAGAACATCTTGCCAAGGCATTAGTTCAGCTCTGACTCAAAAGGAAGAGTACCACCCACTGAAACAGCTCCTGTGGCATCCTGCCTTTTCCTTAGAGAATGTCCTCAGCCTAAGATCTGGACATCTGATGTGATTATAACCCAAGGCAAAAAGAAAAAAACATACGTTTATGTGTATACCTAACGTACATATACATACAACATATGGAAAATGTATCTTCGCCCCATGAGACCAGGGGCTATTACAGCTCTCTTTAGAAAAGAAAAAAACCACATGTAATTGATAAAACATACACTCTGTTTTTATGCTACTCCCATTCCATATTTTTAATAGAAAACCCCAGAGAAAGCAATTTGTGCTTACTAAAACCCACAGCATCTCTTGTAAAAGATAAATGCTGAATTATAAAGTGAACAGGAAAAATATAACACTGGTAGCCCACTGGAAATTATTTTTTTCCTCCATAGGTTTTCTTTTCCGAAAACAAACAAATAAAATTTTAAAAGTACAACAAGAAAACTTCTCTTCCCAAATGGTGAAAACCTTGGCAACGATCATGAAAAACACTTATGCATAGACAGGAAGATTAGGTTTTCAATTTGATTAAAGTTTAAGCACATCTGTTAAAACTCAATGCTAATGAAAAGCCAAATTAAGATATCTGCCAACCTCTTCTGCTCCCAAAATAAAAGGATAAAAGAAATCACAACAGGTATCTTGTTTAAACGTCTAACAGCAGTTTTGTTTGGACAATTCAATACTGAAGGCAGCAACTTACTTTTTTAAATTGCTGTCAGACTAACAGGGCAAACAGGTTTCCAGCAGAAGCCACACTGCATGCAGAAATTCAGAAGAAATAATCATAAGAAACATAATAGCCTTGAAAAGCTAAGTTCTCTGTCAGTTCTAATAATCCGTTCCACAGAGCACACGAGGAGCTTTGTAAGGTGACACTGATTTTAGAAGAAAAAGGGTTTCTCACTATAAAGCAATGTAGTTTTGACTCCTTCCCTAAATATTTGTATATAATTACAATACATTCTCCTTCATTATTTGGTAGTCAGAAGTCATTCATAGTATACATAATAAATCAATAAATGAGTAGGAATGCCTTGCAGTGCTAACACACTCTTCAAAAAAACAAACAAACAAACAAACAAAAACCTATGACAAGGATTAAAATTCTAAATACTAGGGAAATAATGAAGGTATATGATTGAACTGTAGGTTATATATTGTAAAGGTGCCCCCTTTAATTTCTATACTTACTGGAAGTTACTCTCAAAACACCATCTTTTTCTGAGAATACTGAGCAGACTGTAATTTCAGCTATTACTTTTAAAGGTTTACACTCTGTTGGCAATAAACAGATTTGCCACTTCCTGTTCTAGTCATTTTACACATTCAGGAGGCACAATGCAGTGAAAACCAGCTTTTCTGGGCAGCAATGTCCCCCAGCCTCAGAGATGTTCAGTGTCTCTTGTTCTTCTTCAAGTTGTTCTCCTTTGTGCAGACCCTCAAATGCAATACGATCAACATCTAAATTTAATCTTGGACCATGCTGTCTAAATGTTAGAAAGACAGCCATAGAACAAAGTACCATCATGTAGTGTGGTCTTGTACTACAAGTATATATTCTCATACTCATAAAATACAAGAAAGACTGTAGATCTAATTTCCTATCAGTGGCTCAGTAACGTAAACGAACATGTTTACAGAATATTGAATATTGGGAAAATATTCAATTTTCAACAAGAACAAGTCATCACAGTAGCAAGTAGCACATATCCCAGGTCAGCTCTTGTGTGCAGTCAGGAAGAGCCACCAGGCATAGGCTAGAGGTGGTATTTCATTTAACCAACAAAGATAAAATATATTAACTACACAGCATTAGGAGTATTAAGAAAGGGACAAAAAAAATAGTTAATAACTCTTTGAAATGGCTCAGGTGCTAATCCATAGATGTGCAGTGATTTTATAAGTAGAGTGCTTATAAAATTGCTCTCGTGTGCCCATCAAATTTTTCAGTAACCCTGACATAAGTGCTCTACAAGTTTAGATAAGGCCTAAAAAAGCCCTCAGACTTTTACTAAGCTAACTTACATATATGCCACATCACAATTTCTACACTTTATGAATGGCTTTTTTTAAGAAAATTGGTTACTTTCATCAAGAAAGTTACTGCCTAATAATCACAAGTCACTATTCATAGGAGTCATGATATCTGCAGTAGCATTTAAAAGAGGAGGCTACATTGCACTTGAGGAAAGACAAATGAATTGAATGAGTGCACCTCAAGTGTAACTTGATAATAGCTTATAAACAGCTTATCAAAAAGGTACCTCTCTCCTCTGATTACTGCTCAAGTTCAACCAGTAATTTTACTGATACAAGATAAATGGAAAAATGACATAGCTGTGAATGACTGAAGAAAGACTGAAGAACTAACACCCGCAAAAAGAAATCACCTTACATCTCCTTCGCCTCATTTAGGTCCAACCTTTAGAAAACATTTTTCACGTTCTGTGGGATGGTAGGAAGATGATGTGATAAATTTGGGGTTCACAATACAATTCTATCTAGGGTATATTATATACTGAGGTGTTTTGGCTCTTGGCAGAAACAAAAAAAAGTTTTCTAGGAATTTAAAATTAAATGGTGTGAAAGACTTCTCTTGATTTTATTTAATCCTACGGGGTGATTTGATAAGCATTTATTTAATTCAATAATAGTTTTCAATGAAATAATACCATCTTTAGTACCTCTATTCCCCTATCCTTAAAATAATTGTGATAACAACTTCGGAAGAATTGACTATGGCATGAAAACCTTGACCATATATTGCAATTTAGGAGAGAGATGGCTTGAGTTGAGGGCGGCAAGTGTAGAGGTTCAAAAATAACTGAATTTTCCATATTTCGTTATGAAACAATTTAGTAATTCTCAAGCAAGACTTTCATTTCAACTTTTGTTTTTTTATTATCATATATTTTGTAGGTAGGAGAGCAGCAGAAAAGACTTCTTCTGATTAACCTCTAACGTTTCAAAATTCTTCTGAGAAGAACTATGGCACTCTCCTGTTTAATGAAAGGAATTAAAATATAATTTAGAATATTTCTCCTTCTCTGAAATCTCTGAAATTTTCACCTCTAATCTAAAATGATATGTGAAGAATAAACAAAGTCTTACAAATAAGATTCCTCGTCATAGTTGCATTTAAAAAAATCATTATTTATTATTGTTATTACTATTATTAACTTTAGTTCACTACCATTTGTAAGACTGTATTCGTGGATATAACACTGAAATGCCACATTTAAATGTGTAGGTCTTAGGTTCTCGTTTTCACAGTCTTCTGAAAAAAACTATTTCAAATAAAATCTTAATAAAAACTGAAGCTCACTAGTTGTCTATATATCCATGCAGTTCAAATAATGATACAGAAAGAATTTAGAGGTAGAGAACAAGGAGAGAAAAAAACTGCTACAGTTGAAAAGTGATGGCAAACAAATGAAGCAAGTGAATGAGGCAGAAAGAGGTATGGTAAGTCTTTTAGACAAAGCATGAGTACGAAGAACATTCTTTCTAGAGAGACAGCAGGAGTGAATGAGAAACAGTAGGTAGGTACTAAATGGAGCTGATTACAAAATCCCATCCAGATAAAATGGATTCGATGCACACAGTATTTTTTCATTAATGTTTTCCCAGTTACTTATTCCAAGGCATTATTAAATGAAAAGAGGAACAGCAGAAGGTTCTACTTTGAACTTGACCCTGAGAAGAGAACCAGCAGAAGCTGTTAAGTAAGGTTTGGTTTTATTTCTTTTTTTCATTTAAAAGTCAAGATTTCTGTCATGAATGAAAAAAAAAAAATTGATAATGTATGAAATGCTGTTGTATAGCTCAAAATATCTAAGCAGCAGGTTTTTCAGGCATTCCCTTGCAATGAGGCTGTCAAATTTTCCATTAAGCAATCCAGCAGCATTCACCTCTTCTCTATCCCGGTCCAGTGCCAATGGCCAATTGCTCTCTTCAGTATATGCTTCCCTCCATATCAATTAGTAAATATTCTAGCGCATAATACAGCACTCATTCTCCATAATCAGACTAAAGTCTCAGATATTTTTTAAGGCTACCATTGGCTGTTTTTTAAGACTCTTGGTCAATCTGAAGAACCCACGTGAGTGGGTTACTTTAGTGCTGCTACCTCAACTATTCCTAACTACGATGAGGAGTTCCTGATTTTTTGTGCTAAAATATGTTGTGAAAGGAGCACACAGCAAAGGATCTTTAGGATTTTATTAAGCTTTTCACTTGCTAAAAAAAATACATAGAGGCACAAGATGAAAACATTTTGGTCCCAAAACAGACCCAGATTTCAGCCTCCCATTACTAACAGCTAAGCCCAGGACCACACTCTCACAGTCCAGGAGCCGTATCAAAGTCTTCTTGTACTGCTTGCAGGCAATGCACAGTCCAGAAACACAGCTGTAATCACATTAAACTTCCCTGTCTTCTTCACACAACCCAGACAATAAATCTACTCCTTGATTTCCAAACCACAGTTATCTCTCTTAATTCCTATCACAGTTTCTTAGAATCTCACTCTAATTTACACCAACTCTTTCTACTGTCGAGAACAAGCAAGTGCAATAGGGACAATCCGGGAGATATAAAGGTGCTAAAAAGTAATTATAGACCCAATAGACATAAATTATCCTGAGGCAAGTAGGTCAGCACTGTGTTACTCTACCTTAAGAGTGATAAAGCTCTGGCTGATAGTCAGTGATTTCTGGCTCTTGAAGGTGTGTGTATGGAGGCCCAGGTAAAGCTGGGAGCTAGAGGTTCCATGAAGATTACTTTAGCTCTTTATTGTATTTCAGTTTTTACACAGGTGCCTCTTGTTATGAGGGATAACCAGCCACCAAAGCCAGAAAATTTCACTGTAAGAATCACAGATTGCCTATCCTTCATTTGTTTATTTTGTGGAGGGGACCAGTCTCACTCTATGCACTCCTTGCTTCATGAAATTATTAACTGTACAGTGCTTTGTTAAAATCCAGGCATCCCTGAAAGGCTGTTTACAAACAGAGTTGTTATTTTTCATTTAACAATCTTTTCACCCCCTTGGTGTTCTTAAAATTTTCTCAGCTATATTTCACTCTTCACATGTTATGGAAATGTACAGGCTCAGCACGTGTGGTTTATGGATAACAAGATGGAGAAAGTGTGTTTACTTAGTTGGCGCTACCAACGCTCTCTCTTACTGTTTCAGCTTGAGAAGTTGTTATTCCTCAAGACTACTGGGCTTCAGGCACAGGCACGTAAAGCAGTTAACATTTTTTTTTTGAAAGCTTGTTAAATAGTTAAACCAAGATCATTCAACATTATTTTCTGTTGTAGTTTCATTTTTTGTTCTATTTGTTCCATAACTTAAAGATAAATTTTAAATTGTTTTCAGTTTAAAAGATAAAATATTTCTTAATTAAATATACATGTGCATATATATACAAAACACACAGGTGTCATTGTAGCTGAACATTTTAGGTAGAGCTTTAGATAAGCCACTATGTCCCACAGCCTTAGGCTATGCACATCAGCTACATATATACTGAAATTAAAAAATAATAATAATAAAAAATAAAAATTGATAACTATGGCATCTTAGTGCAGCCAGTGAGCACTTCAGGGTGGTCACGTATTCGAAAACTTTCCTACTAAGGCTGACTGAATTTTGATGGAAAGTATTCTTTAATTGCAAGCTCCCTGTAGTGACCATTTCAGAAATCTTGTTTCTCTTATGTTTTCATGTAAAAAACCACCCTAAAAAAATCTGTAAATTTATTAACATTGGCAGACTTAAGATGCCTTTTTCAACACTGAGGTGCTCATCACATGATGACTTTACTGATAATTTTTTTCCAAAACATTTATTTCAACTTTTTATCATCTGTATTATTCAGGACAAAGAAATAAGGTTTTCTTTGTTGAAGCTTTTTGAGTGACTTCAACAAGAAGGTTTTCAGGAAGGTATGTCAGACCTTCAAAAACACAGAGCTACAGGATTTCTTACTAGGTAACAGTCTGTCATCAAGAGTGCTAGCTTCACTCGCCTCATGACTTTAAATGAGAGCTGAGAAAATGCAATATCTTAAAGAAGCATGCACTAACAGGACAAAAAAAAAAAAAAAAAAAATAGAAAGCATCAAGCCCCAAACTTCAACTCATTTCTTTTTCAGGAAGTAAATACTGGGGAAAAATTAGTTGATCTCACTTATTCCATTTGGATCAAATCTTCTCAATATTTTTCATACAATAATCAATGTAATTCATTCAAAAGCCCGAAAAAGGAGGTGTTAAAAGTCAGCAGATCATGTTCTAATAGCATGTTTAAATTCAGTTGTTTATTACATGCCATGACTTTTTAAAGTAAGAGAAATTGGAAATAACACTGATATTTCCAGAGAATAAAAGTTATTTATAATGAACTACAATCATTATCCAATACTACCATGTTCACAAGTTCAATAAGCTGTTTATTTAATCAAAGATTCCTCTAGACATTACTGTTAAAGCTTATTTTAAAAAAAAATAAATAAAAAAAAAACACAAACCTTTTTGTGGTAACACTCGTGCTAATCCAGTATTGTTGAAGTCATCTATTCATTCTACAAATTTTAACTACATTTTCCTGCTCTTTTTCTTGCTACAGTACCTCAGAGCACATTCACATCCCTGCTCAACATTAAGAACTGTTGCACATCCTGTGTTCTAAAAGCATGAAAGTTATCACTGGACATTTTATCATCATCTGTAGAACTTACTGACTTGAGCAGCTATGATTTAATAAGCTATTTTCAACTGAAAATACATATATATTTCTTCTTTCTAACACCTGGCATACTTCTTTACTTAAGAAAAGAAACCTTTCCCTTTCCCTGCAGTACTAAGGGACATTGTTTAGCAACGGAACTCAGATTAACAGTTGGACTTAAAGATCTTGAGGATGTTATTCAACCTAGATAACTATATAACTCCAAAGTTATATGTTATTCTCTTTCAGTCTTTTAATCAGGTAACTGTAGCTTGATAGCTTCAGAGTTTTTTTTTTGTTAACGATATCTGGATGTTCCTTCTCATAATCTAATGAGAAATCTAGGCATTAGTTTTTTTCCAAGAATAATGAACTCATTAGAAACTCATAACTGGCAATGATAATGATAACATCATTACCTCACTTACTGGGATGGAGGCTACTCCAGTAACCAAGAGTTGCTATGAAATGTATTTGAATCTAGAGTTAGAAACAAGAACTGCAGAGCAGTCACTCCTACTATTATATACATGTTTATCAGTATGAGAGTTTACTACATAGAGTACATACATGTGTTTTCCAACTGTATTATTTCCTGTTTGCTTTTCTTTTTACGTGCTTTAGGTAAAACCTGTCGTAAGCTAGCAAATAAATAAGCACCCAAGATTTGTGTGCCAGATGTGCACTGGTATACCCAGGCAATCTATCTGCAGAATATGCTTCATATCTTTTATTTTACAGTGAGTGGGTGAAATAAATTACACAACACTTGGTCTGATCTCAGCAAGACTAATTTTTTTTTGCACAATATCGACACTTCAGAGTGGACCCTTGAGTCTCCTAACACAGGAATCACTAAAAACTCTACACTGCCTTTAATTTTTTGCCAGAATATTGTGTTAGAAAGGGAAAATTCTGTATCTAACACACAGCTGCACCCTAAAGACCTCTAAAACACTACTAGTTTGTAATATTTCTCAGTAATCGGTTATACAATCAAGTGTTCTCCTGAAAGATAATTTGGCTAAGAGGAATCAGGTGAAAGAAGTTGCTTCACCTTCCATGTTGAAGGTCATTGACTATTGTCTGACAAGTCTGTAGTAATTAGACAAAACTGCAAAGCTTAATAAATAAAACCTTGCTTTTTCTGCTGTACACAATTTTGTCTGGCACCAACAAGGAAACAGAACTGAAATTAGGTCTCTATTCATTACAAAAATAGTCTAACAGTAATTCAGAGCTATGGACTGTCTGTTGTTTGTCAATGGTATTGAATGGTTTCTATCTTCTGTAACAAATCACTCAGCAGAGAAATAAATGGTAGTTGATTGTATGCCAATGGTATATTTAACAGTACTGTATTGTACTGAATACTGCTAGAAATGTAACAGGTCTCGATAGGGGGAAAAATATATGCTATTTTTAAAAATAAAATATTGATGTAATTGGTTTTCCCACCCACACTGCTTCATGAGTCTAGAAGAAAGATTGGTTTTAACAGTTTGTTAAAAAAGTTAGGGAGATTAGAGAAAAGGATCTTCTTGACTTTAAGGCATTTTGAACTATTTAATTAAGAACAACAACTATGAGAGACCTCCTTAGAATGAAAGCTCAGATTTCTTCCTACCTCCCTAACTGTTAAAAAAATAAATCAAGCAGCATCCTACAGTGCTAAAAGAAATAATTGAATAGTAATGTTCCTTCTAATGAACACACTCTGGGCAAAGAGGAGCAATCATGAAACTAAGGCTATAATCATTCCTTACTGGCAGCCAGCTTCACAGGCTGATTGGCAAGTAGGCAAAGACCAAACAACGGTGGATGGTTTGCATTTACTGCAAACTTACCCTCTGAGGGTAGAATTTTCTCCTGTTGTCCTCTTTGTTTACTATTCTGCATTTGGGTCTCATTAGGTAACAAGCACACTTTCTCTTCCTTCATTTCCTTAAATCCTGCCACTCTTAATTTTTGTAAGCAGAAAAATGATAATTATTCCAAGTTCTCATCTAATTCCACATGTACGAGCAAAGAGAACCTGAAACACTGCTTACATTGGATCTAATAAATGGGCAAGAAAATTGGTCCCTTTTTTTTTTTTTTTTTTTTTTTTTTCCTTAAAGCAGATGACAAACACAGCTCCAAATAATGGAAAAGATTTCCATCCCTTGGGGATTCTCACTCACAAGAGGCTTCAGCAATTAAGAAGCTGATATTTTTCTTACGATTTCTCTCCATTGGCCTATGTAGACATTTATTCTTAAATCAAAGGTGTCTGGTGTGGATAGATGACAGACAGGAATACATTTACTAAACTGCCACGGTACATTTAGAGTAAAAAGAACAGCAAAAATTCATTATCAGAAAGATACTGCTAATCAATATTAGGTACACACATACTGTAAAATTCTCAAGTTGAAAAATGTGATTTTTTCCTGGCATGAAAAAAAAGAAAATTGATCAGGATGAAGAACAATGTTCAGTTCACTTACTGAAACAGATTACAAAATTTGCATCCAGCTTGTAACTACAGTCTTTACATCTGACTCAGGTGAAGAACTTAGCACATTAATGGTTCCTCTCTTCTCAGGTTTGAATTAATAAGATATTTAGGACTCAGGTACCTAGACAACTGTGGGCTAGAAAACCTTAATAAGATGAACAAATAATAGGCAAAAACAGCAACAAAGCCCCTTACACTTCTACTTGTTTTTTCCTTTTTCTTTTTCACATTTGAAATATTTAAACTACTTTATTTTTCTCAGGGCAGGAAGAAGAGGAGAGAAGAAATGGATTTAAATTACTTCAAACTACTAATATTAGTGCACCAATTATACAAGCAAACGTTCTGCCTTGCGCTTGCAAATCAAAATCTGAAAATTCAAATAACTGCTCAATCTAGATATGTGTTTTTGGCTTATACTACTAAAATACACTGAAAACACAATTATCTTCAAACTGTATGGGAATACATGCATTCACAAATTCACTCTCCCCTTTTCTTCTCCGAGTCCCTTAAAAAGATGTAAAATGAGTCAAGCTATTACAAGTAATAAACAATCATTATCTCTTTGTCACCTATTTCTACAGTAAGACTTTACTTCACTTGTCATGAAGTAGTTCAAGAAACTTTTAAGAATAGGCCTGGCCCACTGCCATTTATCTCAGGAGAATTGTGTAACACATCATATCAATAACTGTAGTGATACGAAGTTGTTTCAAAACGCACGAGTGACATAATGCAAAAAAAAAAAAAATGGAAATGAGTGCAAGCTAAGACTGATTCATTATTTTTACTGAAAATATCACAAATACAGATCAGGTATCCATTTAATCTACTCATATAAGTGTATTCAAGAGATAAAAGACCTACACAACATTTTCTGGGACTGGGTATACGTGCCATGGAAGGGGTGGAAAAAAGCAAGGGAGTATGTGTAAAAATGTGGATACATCTTCATCTCTTTATTTGGAAAGACTAAAAATCATGAAAGCTAAATTACATTTTCATTTACTTTCAGATAGTTATATGGCCAAATCTATGCTTTATTAGTGGATAAATTTTTTTAACCTTTGAGAGAATTATTACTGTCAACATTACTTTTAGATTCAGTGTGAGTCATCTGGATGCCAACAAGATAATTAGAATAGACTTAATACAACAACAACTTACATAGTGTTTCATTATCTTTCAATAGTCTTCCTTCTCTTAAACAAGAAGCTCCTAATAGTAACATGAAAATGGAGCATGCTGAGTGAAATCAGTGCAGGGCTTTGCAGATGAGCTGTGGATTCACAAAGAAACGCTTGAGTTTATAAACTGCAGAATGGAGAATCAATTTTGCTGCATGGAGAATACTTAATTACAGTAACATTTATGCCAAGAAAATGACATTCTGAAAACTGCATGAAAAACTGACACTGACGTCCCACTGTGAGACTTTTTTTCTTCCCATAAATAGCCTGCAGGGCCTAGCTATTTATCGCCTGTGATACTATGAAGGGAGGAGAATACTGAAGGCTCATGAGGGTATGATGTAGTCTGTGTTCATTGAGAAGAAGAAGAATGGATGAACGGTACTTTTAAAGTTGCTCAGAATCAGCAAAAAAAGGCCTGCAGCACTTACCAAACTTAAATATATCCTTTTACAGATATCTATCCTTCAGCTAAATGAACAATGAAAAGATGATGAGAGGATGAGGCACAGAGTACAAGGAGAATTCAAGCTGTTTTATAAACCTTATCAAAAGTAACAATATTTGAATTTCACATTCATATGGAAGGTAGTTATAAAGGCATGTTCATTCCTCTGAGGTGATATAAGGTATGAATTGCTGTTAACAAAAAATTAAAAATTAACGCAAATCCATGGTTAAAACTCAGCCTGCCTTCCTGAAGATACAAATATCCCTTATAATATGGTGATGGAAGTGTACATTGGCATTGTAGGCAAGCAACCTAATATATAGGTAAGCATGGCATGTAAGTAAAGGGAAAATATGATCAGCCTGAGAGATTTAAGAAAGCAGTTAATAAAAATCCAATTAATTGTCCTTCTTATTTAAATGAAAACAAATACAGTACTCATTGTAATCATTTTTTATATTTCTTCTTTAAAGGAAAACTCATTGAGGAAGACCAAATTTCATGCTTCTTAGCAGGCTGAAGTTGGCCAGTGATGAAAGCTACAGAATTCATTGCTTCAATTAGGAAGCAATATGTTAAGAGGCAAACTCACCGCAACAAATGATTTCTAATACAGCTTTGCTTGTTGAATAACTTTGAGATCATACTTCAAAGGGGAATTGAAATAAAATATCAGATAGAATTGAAATATAACATTGAAAATGCAGAAGTACTTAGATCTGCAGATCTCTAGCCCATTTTAAATAATACTCCCACAAAGAATGCTGATGTCAATGTACACTAGTATCAGTATAATGTAAAAACAAAGAATGCTTGCTCCTCATCTCTGCCACTGGGACAACACCACCGCCGATCTACATATTAGATGCTCTTCAAGAAGAAAGAACAGGTTCTGCTGTGGATACAGACTGGGTCTTTGGAAAGTTTTGCATAGGAAGACACTGACGTATGGATTGCCACTGCATGCTACCTCACTATAAAACAGAAACAATAAAAGAGTCTTCATTTACATGGCACAATGTAACTGGAGAAGTTCTAAGATTGAAAGAACTCTTACATTATTCAGAAAGAAGCAAGATTTGGTAAAGATGAATCCAGAATTTTCTTTGATAGGAATTATTCCTTTTTTTCCCCCTTTAGCTTTCCATGCTGAAAGCATTATTAGAATTTCATTACATTCCCTGTTATTTAATCCATTATGTTGGTAGGGAGGTTAAATTTACTACAAAATGAGAATTAAAAGGAATTTTAAAAAGCTGTAGAAGGAACCACAACAATGAGATATTACAGAGCTCTTTATGAGAGCCTGAATTTAAAGAAATCATTGATGAAAACATTTTAGATTGCTGCTAATTAATCAAATTGATATATACAGTCTCAAAAAAACACCTGACAACTAATGTACTTCTCAATAAGCCAGTTCCAAAGGTTCTTGAAATTAAAGGAAATACTCAAATTGACTTTATGTCACACAAATGTGATCTTCATAAGAGTGTCCAGTAAAGGGTAAAAGGATCTGTATGACAGCAATCATATTATTATAATTACAATATTATTGCATGTTTTTAATGACTCATCTATTATTTTTAAGATGCCAAGTATTTGCTGAGTAGCCTATACTTTTAAGAGAACCATTTGTAAGGCACAATCCAGAGCTAATGAAAGCCTTTATACAGATTTTAATAACTGATTCCAACGGACTAATTTCAGCAGAGGATGTCAAGCACGATTAACAGTAACAGTTGGGTTTCTTTTCGAAGCAAATTTGATTTTTTATTTTGTTGCATTTTCTTAAGGATATTTTATTTTGCAGGGAAAAAAAAAGTGCTTTCTCTAAGTGACTCTGCTGTTGCTTTCCCTACTTTTTCTGAAAGCAGTCTCATGAAATAGATGGGGTTACACTTCAATCATCCCAACAAGAAAAGAACTGCCAGTGAAGTGGAAGTTATTCATATCCTTTTATTTATCATCATCTTTATTTATCTTCCCTTTCACTCTGCCCTCCTTCTTCCTAATTATGTACATGCACTTTTCCTTTCCTTTTCTGTAAAGTAATGTTTCCCAGCAGAAAGTCACAATCCTTCATTAACGTACAGAGAACTGTATATTACCATTTCTTCATCTGACAACAAATTTAGAAGCATTTATAGAATAATGAATAAAATTTCAACCAGCAAAACCAATTCAGCATGTAGTACCATTCCACTGAAGAATTCCACGACTACATATTTGTGAAAGTTATCAGCTTGTATTTTGAGGTGGTTGAAAAACAAAGCAAAAAGAACAAAACACACAGTAAATCATTACCAGTCTTGGCAGTCATCTGTGGTCAATGGCTCTCTGAGGAATTACAAAGGATCTAACACTGACAGGATTGCAGGAAGAAAACGCTTACCTCTGCTCCATAAGCAGCGTAGTCTGCTACTGGTATTTCTGTAAGATGAATGCTGGATAAAGCACTAAAACAATATACAGTGATTTAAAATATGAATAAGTAGATCATTTCTGTTGTGCAGTAGGGTTTTCAGTAAGAGTATATTACAAACCTAAATATCTACAGTTTTCTGTTTAACTAAGGCTCAGCATCATACAGAATATCTTCACAGCCTCTGAAAACAACAGGTAGAGAACTACAACATGTTTAGACAACACTACTGTGTCTGCAAATTGAGAAAATCAAAGTAATTTTAAATCTCAGAGTAGAAGCAGTTAACATGGAACACTGAATCAGCAACAAAATTTTGACTTAATATTTCAGACTTCTAACATTTCAATTCATTAGTTTCAGGTAGTTTTGTATAACTATAGATATCTTTTATAAGTGTCAGCCACACAGAAAGGTTTTCAGAATGATGGGGGAAGAGCATTTTTGATAATCAGCATCCTCCACAATGACCCAAGACAATGGATTACTTCATTTACATATACAGTCAATGATTGCACGACTGCCTGCTTCCTTTGTACGTTTGCACTGTTAGCAGTGGTTAACTGAAATTAAGCTGTCATAGGCTTAACATAAAATGTCATCTGAAATGAAAAAGAAACATGCTGTTTTACACCAGAATGCAAAGCTAGAAACAGAGTAGTGGTCACCTGGTATTATTTGCCTAACACAAGAACCAAAACTTTACTAATTTATTTTTTTTTCCCCAAGGCTGACATTTTCCTATTCCATTGCTCTTTTTATGGGGAAGGTTTCTCAAAGCTTATCACTAGAAAACAACTTGAATTAAACCCATAATTCAATAACTTACTGTATGCTTGTATTCTCTTCCTAAGTACTTCATAGTTACCCCAAGTACTTCAAGATATATTTTAATATAGCTTGTGTAGCCAGGTGCTGCCTACTCCTGGCCGTGTGTTGTGAAGAGTAGCAAGCAAGCTGACTCCCGAAGGCTATCTCTACCCAGAAGGTCAAATCAAAGTTGATTTGACATACCTGGTGACATTCCAATACTGAAGTGTCACTCTCCCCCTTTTTTCTTCTTTTTTTATTCTTTTCTCTTGCTCCCTCCCCCAGAAAATGTGATACGTTGGCAGTCTGTGACTGTCTGGAACACTACCTTCTTCCACGTAAGGCAAATGCACACTAAGCACATCTGCACAAACTGCTGACGGCACAGGCAAGTCGCTATTCCTAGAATAGATACAGACTATCGCAATGGCTTTACAGAAGTAAAGTTGGCTTATTAAAAAAAGTTTTTGCCTCTATTACTCGACTGTTCAATTACCAAAACATAGAAGAGCAATTCACTAGTAGAATAGGTTTCTCTAGGGCAAAGGGAAGCACAGCACCTCTGTGAGCAATCTATCTGAATGTTGTTACATATCCAAATAGCAGTAAACAACAACAGCAGACCTGAATTTTGCTGCACAGACTTGCATCTTAATTCATCTCACATCACTCCAATACTACCTTCTCCCACAGCATTTTTTGCCTCATGAATTAGGATATTTTGGACACTACATGTCAATATCATGAGAGCAGCGAAAGCCTTTTCTGCTTAATGACAGAGACACTTGATAAGTTAAATTTTAAAGAAAACCAAACTATACTGATGTTAGCCTTGGGAAAACAATAAGTGTTTCAGGAAAATTATATACAAGTGCAAGAATTTTCTTCTGTACTCAAATGACCTCAAAATAAAATAAAAGAAGAAAGCACACACTTTCATAATAAAAGTTTGTTACCGAAGGGGTTGGAGGTGTCATTTTCTGTCATGCAAAGTGCTGGCTTTTAGCCTCATTACCTGTGATATAGGCTGCTAAAATTCTGTATCAGAATGGAATTATGTTTTACTGAAATTATGGAGGGGGTTTTGTTTGCATATTTCTATAGTGCTAGTTTATCACATTCCATCCTTACTTCTTTACTTCATTTTATTATTTCTCTTTGACTGTTTCTTTCATGCATATTTTTTTAAGAATACTTCTTCACTGTGTATGCTTCTTTTGTTCTCACAACTGCTCTTTTATTCCATGACTTGCAGAGCTCAATGCAATCAAGACAGCTAAATCAACATTACCAACCTCCTCTAATTCTTTTGGCACAGTAACAATAATTTTGAATTTGTATGTCCTACACAGATTTAGGCTTTTTTCTTTTTTATTATGGAAGGTCACTTCAAAGTCATCTGGAAATTACTGAACTGTTTATTGATCTCCTAATTATTCTGTGCTTGCAATTCTTCAGCTGTCTCTCTTAGTGTTATTTTCTTATATTAGCTGAGAGATTTAATAAATAAAACAATATTTATTAAAAAAGCAATATTTTGTGAAAGGGAATAAAGACGAGGATAGTTAATTCCACTGAACTCTGAGGATGGAAATATAAATAAACACTGGAACTGAATTTTGATCTACATGATAATGTTTTCCTTAAAAGAAAGAAAGGAAGAAATAGCAAAGTTTAATTTTGAGTAATTTGTCCGCAAAAGTTGTGCTTATATTGTGGGAATGTGAGGGTTTGTGGCGTCTATATTTTGCAGAAGCATTCTAGAACTTCGTTTTTGCATATAATCCTTATTCTCTGCAAAGTGCTCCCAAGAAAGAATTTAGAATTAGCAGGAAGAAAGAAAAATATTTCCTGTATGAAATATTTGTACTGTATTTACAGCAGTGGTTAATCCCTTGTTATTCATCATTATGGGTATTTCTACTCTGTTACAATTAAATACATTCAACTAACTGAACGACACTCAAGGTAGCTGTTATTTTAAAGATGCAATGAGTAATCTCACAAGCCGAAGTATAAAATAATGTCACTGACTTCATTGTGATCTCTAGCTAGCAGCTAACTATATATTTTTGCAGTCTCAGCAATCAATAAAAGTAATCCAGTTCTTCATATTCTTCTACAGGACAGAACACACCTTTCTTGCCCACATGAGCTGTTTTGTCTCATAAAAGACAGACAATATGGTGCTTTATATTTAGCAACTATAGTTCATTCCTAGGTTTTACTTCATTTTTGCAGAGGCTATTCAACACAAAACTCACCACAGGACACCTAAAATTGCACTGAGAGCTTACCTCCTAGAAGTGTAATCAAGAATCAAGAGGGACCTAAGCAACTCACAGATCATTTTCCCTGCATCAGCATAAAAAACTGGACACTTTCCATTCTTAGTGTCTTCATGTATTTAGTAAATGTAACCCATCTCTCTCTATTTTGTCCACATCTTTGTGGACAACTGTAAATTTAATTGTAAAATTAAAGAATGATGCTGAAATGCAGAATAGCTACTGTAGAAATGAATCTGCTTCCCTTTTTAACAGTGATAAATTACAGTTTTCTAAGCAACTTTTCATGACCCCATACTGGTTTAATCTTTGTGATTTACCAAACTTGCTTTGATGTCATAATCACTTTGTGGTCACAAATGTTTGGTCCCATTATTTGTTTCTGTATTTCTCTAAGAACAAGATTTAATTAACCAGCCCTGTCTTTAACAAGACAGGCAACATATTTGGGCTTTTTCACTCCCTCAGCATCTGCTTATGGCTCTCCACGTTCATTAGCTAGTACTTTAAAATTCCTCAGGTCAAGTTCACCTGGCCCAATCAACTTGTAAATAATGGTCACATTAGTGCTTTTTCATGGTTTGAAGGTGATATCTTGACCAGTATTTGCTACTGTTACCCTTGACCACAAATGAACGATTTACCCATGTAAATTGGTCCTGTAATTCCTCAAAATTCTCCTGCTCTACTTGGTAGCAGGTTAACCCTTTTTTTGGTCTTCCCTTGCTATCGTAGGAACTATAAACCATTTCACATCTTCTGATAAACAATCTAAATTTTAGGCTTAAGACCTGCTTCTGTCTGAGCTATGCATCTGTTTTTGATCTTCAGTACCAAGTCATGTATCCTTTAATTTAGGGACAGTGAAAACTAAGTTGTTAATTTGATTTGGCACAACACTTCCTATTCCTCACCCACAACAGAATGATTCGCATTCACATTCTCAGTTGCATTTCCTTGAGGACTTTGTGTTGAGTTTACTTAAAATTCTTCTCTACATTTCTTAGGTTTTATAATTCCTTTTTCTTAATCTCAAGAACAATGCCATTTATGGTCACTTACAGAGCAAACTTCCACATAAACTTTTTTAGTTTAAATAGGTTATACATTGATAGGCAGTTTTCACAAAAAGTAGAGGGAAAAAATATACACTTCAAAGATAGGATCTTTAGGGATCCAAGAAAGCTGCAAAGAAGCTTTATATGAAGCTGCAAAGAAGCTTTATACCTTTATTATATGCAAAAACAAAGAAGTGCAAAGGGACGAACAAAATGATCAGATATAGATGTTAGAGGTTCTGATGTATAAGGCAGAAGGAACTCCACTAATATCAAGTATCTAATAAAACTATGCAATAAAACACCTTATATTTTTCCTTTCCCATAACACAGTTTAAGGAAAACAACCTATGAAAAAAAATTGCTGTTACCTTATACTTTTATTTGGTAGCCATTTCTACACACTGATATTAAAAAGTGACAATCTGAAGGGTGCTACCATACTATGTAGAATGGTGTGTTTATTTATTATTATTTTTTATTTTTCCAGCCCCACGAGAAGAACTTGGTCTTCACACATTTGCTTTGGGGTTAGGGAACACTTGCTGAACTCCCTGAAGAGTACCATTTACATCATGATCAAACAAAACTATTTTGTTTTTCTAATGAGCTCACTGAACCAAGATGACTACCATATGCAGATAACAAAAGTGTAGCTATTTTTTTTAATGTTCATAATAATTACTAATGGGTTTTCCTGTAGCTTACATAGTTGTTATGTGCACAGCTATATGTTTTATAGCATAGTTGTTCATTACTACTGGTAAAAAGAATTACAGAATTGCATGAAACAACCACCTGGGTTGCAGAGCAACGTAGAAGAATAAATTCTATATAATAGACTTTCATTTCTTCTTACTCTTTATTTACTGTTCATTCCCATTCTCCACTGTACTCACTATTTTTATCTTAACAATACGAGGCTCAGTTTATTTGTTTCTACTTTTTATTTCATTAACACTTACTAGACTTATTAACACTTAAGTGCTTGAAACTACCCAGACATCTCCCCCTTAAAATCATGGAAGAATTAACACAAATTATTCTTCCTTGTTATTATATTAGTAGTTGAATTATAAGGAATTGAATATTCTTTATGTTGCTGGAAATGGGTTCCACATCCACAGCTCTCTCCCACTAACCAGGCCCATGGTAGTAAACCTTCTTCAAGTGGAAGGGTCTTTCAGCTTGATGGAGACCATCTACAAGAATGCATACAATCAAGTGCTTAAAATTATTATTTTCTTCCAGATCTGGGATAGAAGCATTCCTTTGACTGAACAAAGAAGATATACAGAAGAGTTGAAGGAGCCTTAGATTGGGTCTGAAGTGAGCAGAATGAGTCAAAGCCTTCTTAAAAGCTGACACTGTTTCCTGCAGTCACTGGGAAGACAAGTATTCTCTGCAATGATATTTGAATCACCGCACAACAAATTTTTAAACACTAATATCAAACGTGAAGAAAACAAAATATCTCCTCTGTATAATAACCACTATGAACTGTCCTAAATGATACTTTTTGAACGTTTCCCTAATTCACACTGACAAAAGGCAGTGACACAAAAAAGTGACTCTAAGACACGCATCTAATTTCAAATCAAAGCAATTGAGTCATTTGACAATCTAGTTGTTGTAAAACAAAAAGAAGAGAAATGAGGAAATTGTGTCAGTTCATTACTTGATGAGATTTTGTTTGATGTATTTTACTATCATCTGATTACCACTTTTATTTATGTTTTTATAAATTGGCTCCCTGGCTCATTTTCGAAGATAGGAATCCAAATCACAATTAAGTTGGAACTGGATTTACTTTAAAACAAACAAGAGGAAGAATTTCCTGTGTAATGGCTGACAATAAAATTGTTTGAAGTAATGGGGTCCCATTTAAACACCAAAAACTTGGCAGAGCTCACAGAGCTGAATTTGCATAGGCTGTAAAATCTTAGGCGAACCCTGGAAGCCTGCTGGAGTGCTCCACTGAATATAAAACTTCCTAGCATCATTACAAATCCTGACAAATAAGTAGGAGAAAGAAACAGTGTTTACAGCTAATTTTGTTTTTCAGGTATGGTGTTTTCTTCTTCTTCCATCTTCCCTTGCTTCAAATTTGTCTGCCAAATCTTCCCTCTGTGCCCCTCCATAAACCTCACAATAAGTACTTCCAATTGATTTGAAAGATGCCTGCTAGTGAAGGCACAGCTGATCAACATGGCTTTTTCTACTGCCAAACTTCAGCCAATGAGCTATTCATGGCTCTAGTCCCTGTTTCTACTCATTAGGCCACTGGGAATTATATGAATCATTTTCATTACCTGCCAGGAAGCAATGCCAGTGTTTACTATTACTTATGCAAAATAATTTTCCAGAATCACTTTACAAATGCTGAATGCTCAGTTGAATTATAAGGACTGAAATGAATTAATAAGAAATAAATAAGCAGTCCCAATTGCATGGGTTATCAGTTTTATGCATAAGATGAGTAAAAGCCTTACACATTTCCACTAATCTGGAATTACAATAACCTCTTTTCTCTAAGGAGAAACAATGGCTGAAGGAAAAAAAATTAATCCATGCCTTATTTTTCTTTCATAACAACAGAGTGGATTTGGTTGAAATGAATGTTATGGGGTGTGCAAATGATAGCAGCACTAGGCTGTAGGTTGCCCTACCCTTCTCCTATTTGTCTTAATCCTGAATAGGTCTGCATTCTTCTTTCCTCAAAGAGAATGATAGGACACAGCAGGGAAATAATACCCCAAAAGCATAAAACTGCAGCCAGACTGGGAAGGAGAAGGGAAAGGAGAGATTTGAGAAGGCAACCAAACAACAAAGTAAACATCCGTGCAATTGAAATATATAAATCAGAAAAATAATTATTTATGATAATTTGCCTGTCAGTTAACTTCACTACATCTGATCAACTATAAAGACATTACGTGAAGTGAATAGAAGGGAAATTCTATGAAAAACAGAAAGTCTTTGTTGGAAAACCAGCAGAAAATTGTGCATAAAACCTGATGGGAGCCTCTGAATAATCTCATTAAAGTGGAACACACTTATTCAACACAGACAAAAAGGGTTCACAGCAGTCTTAAAATCCGTTTTAGGAATTTCACTTTATCTCTTTCTCAAGTAGAGTTCTCTTCCATTACTCTGTATTAAACTCTATGACATTTTAATGTTCTCAGCAGGGCAAGGATTTGTCCAGAGCTAGTCATTTTAATACTCAATCTACAAAACAGATCAACCTGATAAAGACAGACCTCAAATCATAAATCTGTCTTTCTGTGACACAGGAGGATACATCGGCCCTAACTTTTCCTCCGTTCTCACTCTCCCCTCACAGCAGGCTTTCTGCAGACTCTCAGAAAAGCCACTCTTTAAAGGAACGCTGTCAGGCAAAAATTATGAATGAAGAAAGAGGAGGTTTGGTCTGATGTCATTGCTGCATTACTAGTCATAACTCACTGCATGACTGATTTAAAATTATTTTCTTTTTCTGGAAGATTTTACTACATTGGGTTTCAATTTTTGACACTTTCGTGTTGGTTTGGTTTTTACTCTCTTGAACAAAAAAAATCAGTCAGCTTTAGATTAACATTTAAAATCTAGTTTAATGTCCTTATATTCAAATATAGCGTTATTATATCTTAGTGTTAATATAACAACTTGCGTCCACTTCACTTGTTAAATCCCAGTTCTGCAGATTTATGCCCAAAATCCCCACAATTCCTTAGCCAAGCATTATACCCTATTTTACACCTATGAATCCACCTTCTTCTGTACAGCCTCCACCAGGTTCTCATCTCAATGCCCAATGTCCTCCAACACCTCTCAGTATCCTCAGCTTCTTTTCCACCATGTCTCTCTGCCCACCCTGCAGCACTAGTGCTCCCCAGCACATTGAGGGGCTCGCATCACAGCATTGCCTTTACTGTCTCTTTCTTCCCTGTTCAATAAAACCTTTACTCTGCTGTCAAATTTGATTATAACAATTAGGCAAAAGGTGGACAAATAGTATGATATTACTATCTTTGCATTATGAAAACTAGGTTAGAATAAAATGCATATATTTCTCTTCAGTCTAAAATGCTTAAAACCAAATTTAAACTCTATTTTGAAGCTTCTTCATTCTCTCCTCAAACTGTAAATATCTACTGATTTTCATGAAAAATTACATGAAGAATGTACTCCTCTGTAAACTGAAGCAGCTAGAGATTTAGAACTTTTTAATTCTCAATGTTATGCCCTCAATATAATGTTTTCTGTGATCCAGTTGCATTTTGAAGACTTTGAAAAAAATTGCCAGTGATATAAATTCTGCCTTTCATAAAATATATCTATGATAACACATTATTTGCTGTTATTTGATGGTTACTAGTCTTAACACTGCAAAAATCTCTTTTGTTGTATAGCACACAAATCTACGGAGCTCCATAAGTCTGAAACTGCCTCAACTTCTAGCTGTCTACCTCCAGATACAGTCATTATCACCCTTTCTTGCAACTCACAGCTACTTAGACCACTTACTTCGTAAGATACATCATTTCTGATGTCCTCCAAGCAGCTGGTTGTAACACTCTCAGATTCTCTCTCTTTTAGTACCAGCACAGCTGGTAACATTTCTCTATTTTCTGTGTCTGTGAACACCTCCGTACCTTCTCCGTCTTCAGCCCTGAGACACCTACACACTGTCTCCCACCAATTGATTTAGGAATGGGTCACAAGACTCATAACTGAAAGGTACCTATTTTACCAGCAACTAAAGCATTAAAGAATATAGCTCAAAACTATATTGTACTGCAACCCAAGAATATCCCACACATATACTCCATAAGAAAATCTTCAAATTAAAGGTGGAGAGAAGAGGAAATAAAGAGAAAGTTAAATCCAAACCTTTACTCCAGCTTTAAGAAGGATATAACCATATTAATTGGCTTTGAGAACCTGCCCAATGCATCGTGCACTAAGACAAAATTTTCAGCTTTTACTCCTCAAGTAGAACTTTCGACACGGTCACAGACTACAATTTTTAATGAGGAGAGGTAAAGCTTTGAAGCTCTTTTTGAAATTACATAGATTGCTCTGAGAGCAGACAAAATCTAATATTTCTAAATTTAGCAAATAAAAAAACATATCTGTAGGTTTTATAATGGGATTTTAAACACTTTTTTTTTCCCCTCCCTGTGATTCACTCTCTCTTATATCCTGCAGTTTTTCCTAAGGAGAATATAAATCCAGTAACATCTGAAGCAAATTCAAATCACATAACATTCGCACAAGTTTTAGAACAGGAACAATGAATATGTCCACTTCCAATTAACAACTGGCTCATAAAATTTCACTTACTATTGACTGGATAGATGATGAAAAATGGGGCAGCATCCATAGCATCTCATTTACAGCTCAGAATAGAGTTGGTATTCATTTAGAAGTTGATATTCAATCAGCCTTGCAGACGAAAGGTTCTTTATAAGAACAGAGCCTATGTTAGCCCTTAAATAAGAACTGCATCATATCCAGCGTGTCTATATTGATTACTGTGAAGAAAATCAAATGCCCTGTCATGTCAGTTCTTCCTATTTCTTCTTCTCTTAGAAGCATGATATAAAGAAAGAGATACACACAGGCATCAACATATTTGCCTAGAACTTAAGAGAAATGTGGAATATTTGAGAACAAATAATATTCCTAGGGAAGCAACTTTATAAATAAGTTACACTGGAAGTAATGCTTTTTGTATATTGCCATGGACATCACAACAGATAAAAAGAGCACAATAACACCATTTGATAGGGCAGAGTAACCAATAACCAATATCACCACCAATAAAATTAAGGTTAACAATTTCAATGCTATACCTTCTACAAAGTATTAGAGACTATTTTGACTTGGTTTGACAATTGTACTTACTCCTATGTGAACCTTCCCATGCTAGTTTACATTCCGATGGTATTTGATGTTCCTAACACCTGAAAAGATTATGCTAAACTCACACTAAGTACAGCTTTTTAATATAGCTGACAAACCATGCTGCTACTAAGCAACAAAATTCATTTCAATAAATAGTACTCATCCAAACTATTGACATTTCTTCCAGGATTAAGCTGGATTTAGAAAAGTAGAACCAGGGGATCTTCAACATGAAGTAACATTTCTAATGATTATTCATAATCTTATACACTAGAAGCAGCAATACATTTTGGTCACAGAGGTACAAGTGATAATAATGCTTTTAATACATACTCCATAGAAAACTTCAAGTATGACTGAGTCTGACACTGAAGTAATGCATTAACCAGCTGGGACTTCAAAAAGTCAAAATTGGGATTAGACAAAACTCAAGTCAGAGAACAGTGAGACAACTATCTAAGTAGGTGTATCTAGTAAATGCCTAACAGGTGTCAGGACAGAACCTAGTCAGTAACTTTATTTATTTCAGTATATCTGAATATTATCCATTGATCCTAGCTGAAAGGGAAATTAGGGAATGCCTAATTTACTCCCCTTGTGATTACAGCAAGTAGAAAGAAAGTACCAGAGGATCAGAGGCTTGCCAGTGCTTGTTCAGGACAGCTGGTACTAGGCTTTGCTGTCAGAATCTGAACAAATGGATGCACCCAGAACCACATCAGATGTTAGCAAGTGACATTTGGGTTCTCAATCCAAAGACAATCTGAGAAGCTTTACCTAATTCAGGACAAAAGACATGAAACTTGTTCTTTTCTAGGAAAAAGGAACCGTTTAGGTTCTCAATCCTTCTTCTTTCAAGACTACCTATATTCCAGTATGCCAAGAATCAAAACAGCTACAGCTATAAGGAGCTTCCTTCTCCTAGACTAGCGCAGACTTCAAGCTGCCTCCGCACAAGCACAGAAATGGAAAAGCAACAGAAAGACTCTAAGATACACCAAACAACACTGACCCTTCCAACCTGAAAGGATGTCCAGGTAGTTTTCCATGGATTACATCATCATTATTAATGTCATTACTATCTTTTACATTTACTCAAAACAAGCGTAAAAATAAGGAACACTTATCTTCTGCTCACAGAAATCAACAGATTTGCTTTGTTTGACTTCGCTTGTTGACAGAATGACAGCTATTGAATCTCTTTTGTTGGGTAATGCCTGATGTATCTAGAATCTTTATTCGGTTTCTCAAATACAAAACACATTGCCAATTATCAGAGCTCATTCTAAAGGAAGTAATTTGGCATAAATTTATCTGTGAATATATATTTTGCAATGAAATGTAATGCGGTCATTCAGACTTGCTGTAATCCAACCACCAAATAAAAATTGACAGTTTGAGAAAGGTCATTGCATTTTGAATAGTTTGCACTCAAGAAAAGAAAGATGCAAATGAGAAGTTACTGCTTTTAAGGACTCCCACAGAGTCCTTGAAAACTGCTGCTGTACTCAAAAATTTCTACTTCAATAAAACTACTGTCAAAATTAAGATCTCTTTTCTCCCCAGCATGTAAAACACATTAAAGCAAACTCTCCCAAACAGAACCAAAAGAACAGGAAGCAAAAATATCATATGAAAGCTTTCAAAAGTTTTATGTGCCTACCATACCCTCACTAGGACTGATGATAGAATCACTACTCCCCATTGGTAGGAGCTGGACAGCAGTCTGGGCCTTTGGAGCTTGAGAATTACTCAAAGCACAATTAAGTTGCATTCACTCAGGGCATCAATCCAACGGATTTGCCTTCAACTCCCATTGCACCATGAGCTTCGTGTGTGATCTCAAACAAGTCACTTCATCTCTCTGTGCATCATATCCTCATCTTTCAAAAGGGGATAATAGCCCTTTGTTACTTCCCAGGACCTGTGTGCTGAGTGTGGTGAAGACCATGATGAAAGAGTAGAAATACCTACATAACAATATTATAAATACACAAACCATGTAAAGATAGCAAACCTGGACAAAACAACAACAACAAAAAAAAAACTAGATAAGATATCAACACAAAGAAGAGAAAAATAGGCACTCTTGGCATTTACATCCATTACTTCCTTCTCCTCTTATCCCATGTGCTAAGAGTCAGAACCAACCAAGTAGCTGCAAACAAAGCAAGCAGCTTGTGTTCTGGCATATTTCCTCATATCTGGAATTGAAAACAGCGCAGCAAAACTATTCATTCTTGAATGAAAAGTACATAAATAAAACAGATGAACGCTTTTAGTAACTCACTGACAGCAACCGCCTACTGACTGGACTCATTTGGAGGTATTCAGACTGGATGTGGGAGAAATAAAGGGCTATAGGACTCCAGGAATGTGTGCAAACATCTGGAGTACATACAGTCCATACCTGCAAACTTAACCAAACAAATCAGCTTGCTCTGCTCCTTATTTAAAACACTTTCCTTTTACAATGCATGGGAAAACTATAGCAATATCTGTTATACCATTTACGATTAAGAAAATCAGGGGGTAGACAGCTTAGATCTATAAAAGTGATTTGATATATTTGGCAATCCAACTTGGCCTGCCTGCAATGAGCTGTTAAATGAAATTTTGCACAGCTATACCATCAGGCTTTATTCACTTGCCACATTTTATCCTGAAGGGTAAAACTGATAGCTGGTACTAATCACCTCAATTATTGCCAGAATTGCATCAAATTTGGTGATGAGATCAATCCCTTCTTGAACTGGGAGGGAGGAAAACATATAAATAAATTGGAAATCACCAGCCAAACCGAACACTAGAGATTGCCTAAAATGCAAACAATTTACCCTTTGTGAGAGGCTCAAAAATTAATAGGCAAAAAAAAAAAAATAAAAAAAAAATAAAAAAAAAAAAGTCACTTTAGATCTATTAAGGCTTTCTTTAAAAATAAATAAAACCATGATGCAGGCTCTTTTCCCTTCAGTAACTGCTTCAACAAAGCTTAGGCAAATAGGAAGAACATGGAGGAATATGAAGGAATGCTCTTCACATGACAGAGAGAAATGCCCTACAATATCTCTCCCTGGGAATAGCTGCAAGGGCACCAAGAATGGTAGGGTACTGGAAGAAAGGATTTTAAAAGCCTCAAATCCATCACAGGTTCTACCTACAAGTTTCTGTACTTCAACAATTACTGACTTTCTCTTCCTTCAGTTTCATTATTACTTTCACATACAACATGTCCTCCTCCAGAACTCCTGGATGTGAAGTAAGCAGCACAGAAGCAGAATTCCAGCATTTTCAGCTGCAGTTCGGAATCTTTTTCAAACACAATTGATTGAAGCAAAATGGTGAAATTCCTCAGCACCATGTACACAACCGTTGTTCTCAAGCACAAGCAAAAAGATGTAATAAAGCATTAAATGTTAGTTGTTAAATGGGAAAGTCTTGCCTTGAAAGCTGAAGAGCTTTTCTTTTACAGAGCTCAGAAAGGACAGCAGTTTCAGAATGTGCTCTTGTTCATGCAAACTCCTGCTGTTGTTTAAACAACTTATTTCATCATTTCTTGCAGACAACACTCAGATGGGGCCCCTGTAGAATACATAAACAGAAGGACAACTACAGCAGAAAGATGAGAACCTACTCAAATTATGGTACCTGTAAGATTCATGGAGTCTTTAACGATTTTCGAGCACAGCCTTGCTGTGAAAGCAATGCACAAAATCAATGCAGAATCCAGGTACAGTACTTTTGTAATAAAATTCAAATTACTAAAATAAACTTGTAGGTGTCTGGCAAGTAATTGTAAAATACATTTAAATATAATGTATCAACTGACACCAAATGCAACCCATGCAAACAAGGCTGTGCTTTGTGAGAGTGGGCTGAGCAAATTGATCTGGACTAAGTGTGTGGTATGTGGATGGTTCTGGTTTCACAATGTTTTCTTTTTCCTATTCTCTGTTTAAGGGGTAACAGTATTCTAGACGTAAAAGAAGAAATATTGTCCTGCTTGAGTCTTAATAACAAAAAATTAAGTTACATAAAGTACAACTTAGTTCCATGATCTGCAGTAACCTATTAGTTAACTTTCAATGCATGTGGGTAGTGGACACTTCTATTCCAAAACAAGGCTTTTCTTCTGATTCAAAATAATTTTTATATGATTGGCAAACTCACTTGCCTAATTCAAAATAGGGCACTTGGATTTATTTCTAAATAGATCACGTTTATAATCCAATTTGTTGGTTTAACTGAAAAGAAAGAATGACACAAAACCAAAAATAAGATGAGACAAATGAAAACAACAAAATAAACCAAGCTCCACTGGGTTGTGCTGCAATGATTTATGTTTTAGTGGCGACTGCAAAATCAATCTATCAATCAGCGCCAGCACAAAAGAGGATAAAAGTAGCAATGGCAGGATGTGTGCAACTGCTTTGTGCAGTCAAGAAAAAGGTTCTGGAAGTTCAATTAGGGATTACTTGCTGTTGTTCAGGTAAACGTTCTCCCAAGTGCATCTATTACGCAGGAATCTTGAAAGGCATTTCCAGATGAATGGATCGTACTTTTCTTTGTGTTCTCATTCATTTACAGTTTAGCTGGACTATGTATGCATGCAGTTTCCCTTCATTTCTTTCCTGCTCCTTTATCAGACAAAACCTC